>NC_136433.1:374435690-375718190 GCF_052849685.1 Lactuca virosa | reverse complement strand
GGAATGTGGAAAGTCATGAGTTACATGGTGTAACCCTAATGTGCACACTATATAAGAAGCCTCATAGTTCATGAAATGGCACCTTTTAAAAGGGACAAAAAGTGAGGGCTAGTCGATTTGTGAAGCAAGTGTTCTTCTCTCAAGTTATTCCAATTTTTGGTGGTGTTGTGTGATTCCATTTGAGGTGCAACACTTGGGGCACTAAGTTCTTAAAGGTCCAAGGTTTCCAACTATAAGAAAAGGTATGTTATCTAACTTGTTTTATTACCCAAGTATCAATGTTTTGTATGCTAGTTAGGGTAATACCTTGGAAAGTTCAAGTTTACATGTATAATAGAGAAAACATAGATCCAAGGTATTTAGGGTTGCATGTACACCTTAGGAGTGTTAGAATGCTCAAAACCCAACAGTGGTATCAGAGCCTAGGGTTGTTTTCAATTATACTTGATGCTACTTGCTTGAAAATGCTTTAAAAATCAATTTTCTGTTGTTCTGGACTGTGTACTCGCCGAGTGCAAGCACAAAACAGCCCAACTCGCCGAGTTTGTTCATACACTCGACAAGTCGGAGCCCCTGAGTGCAGTTTTTCGAGTTTTAAGGATGGAATTGGACTAGGATCATTACCCTAAACTGTTTTTGATCTTATAAACCTGTTTTTGATGTGGTAATGATCATGCTTATCCAATTTATAAGATAATTGTCAAAGTTTCATGTTTTATATTAGTTTATATGGTTAGGCTAATTACATGAAATTTGTTGATGTGAATTATCTTTACTTATGTGTTTAATCTAGATCATAGAAAATTATTTGATTATTGTGTTAATTAGAATATTTGATCTTAATGGTTTTTACGAACTCCATAACTGTCCTCAAGTATGGAAAATGAAGAGTTTTTCTTTTAAAATAGTCATTAAAATCATAGGGTATGAACTTGAAAAGTCTTTTTCCCATAAATGGTTTTATGAACTCCATAACTTGTCCTCAAGTTATGGAATGTCAAAAGTCTTTTCTTAAAATCTATATTAAACTCATATGTTATGGATTCCAAAAGTTTTTGAAAAGTTCAAAACTTGCCCTCAAGTTTTGGAATTTGTACATGTAAAAGTCTAACTTTTGAAACATTTAATTCCAAACCCTAGAATTTTAAAGTTTAAAATTCTACCCTTATACTATTATAATATTATAGGTTTAATATTTATATATACGTATAAGAACAAAGTCAGTCTTACCGTTAGTAGGCCTCATTCACGAAGCCGGTCTATAAGGGGGTATAAGGTTACTGCCTATAAAATGGCAGTTTAATGGGTGTCCACTCTCACCCACCGCTTCCTTAACTGGTGGAGGGTCGTTAGCCGAACGGGTAGGATAGGACTCTAATTCTCCCTTCATTAAAAGTATAATGATAAATATAAAGTAACTAAATACTTATAAATTCCCAAATCTTAGTTACCTAGGAAAATGTGAATATGGTGCTAACCCATGAAATTGCACTTTGCACCTTGTCAAGTCGTTAGTGGAGCGTGTGTGGTTAACCGGCACACTAATCTGGGACTGACAGTGCGTGGAAAAGGGTAGCTTGATGTTAATCATAGATCAATGGAGCGTGTGTGGTTAACCGGCACATTGATTAGGTGGTTGTAACATTGGGTGTACCAAGCTAATTTGCATGGTAATTCACACCTTGTTTGTGATCCTTGGCATCCCAGTCACAAACTTGAAGGGCACAATCGAGATTTAAACATGTCATTGAAAGTTTCAATAAATCTCAAAGGATCTAGGAATTTCAATTCACTTAAAACCTAAAATTCTTTTTTCGTTTTTTGTGATGGAAATTGGTAAATCGTCATTTAACTACCTTCAAATATTTTGCGATTTGGATTACGGCATCCCTCTTCCAAATTGTAAAATATTGTGTTGGGTCCTAGCCTTAATATTTCATTTGGGTGTTATATTAAGAACTTAAATCAACTAACTTGAATTTCTCCCATTGTAGATGTCTAGTTCAGACTACTATGGTCTTCCCAAATCTTTTGGAACAAGCGTTCCTCTTGAAGATGATGTCCCGCGGTTGGATCGTGGAAGTCATACTTCACTTCCTCCACCTCCTCCAATAATTCTCCCTAACCCACAAGTTCAAAGACTTGAAAATTTCAAGGTCACTCAAGCCCTACTTGCAATGAAACATCAAGATGGAAGGCTTGTGTGTACTCACGTCTTGGAGATGAAGTCACATATTGACAGGCTGAGAGTATTGGGTGTCGTTGCCTCAAGGAAGTTGGCGGTTGACTGGGTTCTTCAATCACTTCCCGAGTCATATAGTGAGTTCATTAAGGACTACTATGTGACAGACCATGACATGACCCTTATTGATCTTACCTATTTGTTTGTTGCTGCTGAATCATCAATGAGTTGGTGCACTGGAAAAGCAAATATGATTGGAAGATCTACTCTCCAAACTTCCTTG
Source organism: Lactuca virosa (assembly GCF_052849685.1). Taxonomy (NCBI): domain Eukaryota; kingdom Viridiplantae; phylum Streptophyta; class Magnoliopsida; order Asterales; family Asteraceae; genus Lactuca; species Lactuca virosa. Next base: position 375,715,725 of record NC_136433.1, on the reverse strand, counting down.
GACATTGACAATGGAAACATTGGAAGTCCAGAAAAGATTTCTCTTTCCAAGGGAAAGAGAAAGGCTAAGTCTGAGATTGTCCCGTGTACCATTCCCAAAGAGTCTATATGTTTCTATTGCCAAGAGAAGGGACATTGGTTGCGAAGCTTCCCTGACTACCTGAAAGATCTGAAAAAAGGTAGAATCGAAAAGTTTGACTCTAATTCAGGTAAGTCTATTATCTAACTCTATTAAGGTCCTAATTGTTGATTCTTAATACATGATGTGACAAGGTTGCATTTTGATGTTTTGTAGGATCATGCAAAGGGAAGGAAGCTTAAAGGAAGAGTATGTTGAATCTGATCGCGAAGATGGATTTCAATCGCATGGTTCGAAGATCGGATTTTTGAGCTGCTGATTAGGAGTTATGATAGATTTCTAGGAAATATGTAATAACATAGTTTTCATTTGTGATTGCATTGTAAGGAAAAGTTTTTTCTGTATTTTATAAATAAATAAAATTTTGTTTTATTTTTATTATATCTCCTTGCAATGACATTTGTGAAAATTGATGTTTCTATGTTTCTATGTTAGCAATATGAATTTGATTCTTTCGTTTGTGGAAGTGTCGAGTATTTGCCAGATAAGGAAAGATTCTCATCACCTAAGTTTCAATTGGATAGAAACTTGGAATCATGCAACTTGTATTGTATGATGAATGAGAATTTTCATCTTTGGTAAATTAACACTAATTCCTTGTTCACATGTATATGTGAGTCAAGTGAATGACTAGGGGATCGGGTACACTGGGTGTGCGTTGGTCAAGATCCACCACAAAGATTGATAAGACTATTCGTCATGATTTACTAAAGCTTAGTAAACATGGTTATGCTTACAAGTTTAATTATAATTCTGAACATTGGAAAAGTTTCAATGTATAGCAGGACGAATAAGAAGAATCAAATTAGGCAGAAAGATAAAGGTTTCTCCAATCTTAAGAAGATGGGAGAGTACTTTAGTACCGTGCTTTATGATCATCTTAATGATTATTAAAACCATATCACAATTGATCATCTAAAGACATCTTAGTGCATTTTTATGGCTAAGAAGAGGAATCATGAATTGTTGAAATAGTTTAAATCAAGAAGATGAGTCATACTTCGTTCCCAAAACAAGTCTTAGAGTCATATTCCAAGATTGTAACCTTGAGTTACATGATCTTAAGAAAGGTTTAAAACACTTATCAAATGTAGAGTAAAAGTTTTCTACTCTTGTACATTTGAAAGTGGTAAGTTGTGATGTTTTGGATAAGACAAAGACCAACTAAGGCCAATTGTGTGAAGTATTTGTCTTGATTAGAATCCGCACTAATTCTTGAATATTGGTTTGTATAGTAATGTTCCTTGACAAAGTGAATCATATATGCCAAGAGGTCAGTGGGAGTCTTAAAGATCTTGACAAGTTTCAAGAACTAATCAAGAATAAACCTATTGTTAAACACTAGCACACGACTTGAGATTTGTGACCTATCTATCGTGTTGACATATTCTTGTTTTTGTGCCCATTCCAGTTAAAGTTGACTATGCATGTGATTTCTGAGAGTTCTCAATTGGTTGCATAACAACTGGAAGCAATGGTAGGCCCTTGTGCTGCCAGGTGGCAAGAAATTAAGATTGAACAATTTCAATCCATATGAGTGTGGATTTGTCACTAACCTTGTTTTTTTATTATGTTTTGAAAAATTCACATGGATAGGAACACATACACCATAAAATCTAAGTGTCATAAGGTTTCTCTCCGATTCATGAAAATGATGGTGAGGAAACGCTTTCACTAAGTATATTTTAAGGAGATAGCAGTTGTGATATTTGCATTCTCAAATTTGATTATGATTATGGCATCCCTTTTCATAATTTGAATTGTGAGAAATGGCAAAGGTCTAAACATTTCAGACTTATGGTTGTAAGTTCTTAAATTGTTTAGACACACATGTGAGTTATCTAAGGAAAGGTGTATCAGTTTGAGAAGCCTAGATAAAGTCTTATCGAAGTGTCTCATATCAGAAATCTGAACTTTGGTAATGACAGTCAATAAGTATTGATTTCTAGAAGTCCAGCTGATTTCTGAATACATGTCAAAGCTAGCGGGAGCATAAGTGTTATGCTAATAATAATTATTATGCTAGTGGGAGCATAATTTTTATGGAAAATTTTGCAAATTAGCAATGTTAATTATAGAAATCAAAAGTTTCAATTCGCAAAGTCGTAGGGTTTGAAAAGTTGTTTTGCTATAATTAAGGGAGAGGAATTTATACTTCATTTCAAATCTAAAAGCCTAGATTGTGAGATTTTAATCAAATTAAATATATATGAATGTTATGTTGGAATGGATCAACATAAGGAAATTCTATATATGGAAATGTTAGTTGCGTTCTCAAATTTGATTATGATTACGGCATCCCTCTTCATAATCTAAATTATGAGAACATGGCAAATAGAAATAATATAGCAAAAGACTGATTAAGCATCATGTCTTTATGTTAGACATTATGAATCGTGTCCCATATGCTTCGGGTATAGGATCGATTGCATATGCTATAATATTCTCGTGTTCTAATTTTCCAAATGTCTAGGGCATTAAGAGGGAAAAAGGAATAGAACCAAATATGACTAAAGTGGTTAAACAACTGTTAAGGACAATCTAAGGTTCGCCAAAGATTGGTCGCTTAAGGACAGTTAGAAGTATAGTAATGGACGAACCATATTGACATTATTATGAATAGACAGGAGTCTATTAATAATGAGTTGTCGTATGGCAAATATGGAATGTTTCCATATTGGGAGTTGAAGAATAGATGAGAAAGTTAGAAACTTTTATGAAGGAAGGATGTTCAAAGGAATGTACTTTGAATTTGAGACTTCATTTCCATGGAATTGTCTTGTAACAATCTCCAAAGGAATATTTTGTAATATCTTTGGTCAAGTCTCTGTGACTTTTGGCACCTAGACATTACAAAAGAATCTTTGCATGATATTTTAGAATCGAACACTTTCTAGCAGTGACGAGAACTTGGAATTCTTACACTTGCAATAAGGATTTGGAATTTTGAAATGAGCATCATTGAAATGTTTTTCAATTGATCTATTTCACAAAGTAAGGAGCATGGACAAACATAGTGTGCATGCTTGGTGCATGGCACAACTATTGTTTAGACAAACATAGTGTGCATGCTTGGAGCATGGCATAACTATTGTTTTAATTCAAGTATTAAGTTGATTAATCGAAACATTATACAATGAATAATGAGTAATCAATATGACTCAAAAGTTTTTGGGCCATATAGGATTAGTATTATTCTTGTGTTTCACTTTGCATGTTTTGACTTCCCGAATAACTAGGTTATTCAAACCATCCACAGTCGATCATACTTTGGAAATAGGTATTGAGGCAAGACTGTCATGAATGGGTCTGTAGTTTGTCTAGGACATAGTTGCAGTGTTCATGAGTGATCCTAGAATAAGATTCGAGTATTAGATTCAACCCCAGATCATTTGAATCACTTCATGGATCTTATCACGAGTGATCATGAGACGATAATATCTTATATTCTTGAAACGGAGACATGTGAGTTGTAGTTGCAAGTCGGTTGCACATTGACATATGTAAACGTACCAGTAACTTGGATGTTATAAAACATATCGTTGTGTGTAATTTGACGAGTAAGTACAAGCGAGCATTTGGGTCGAAGTTTATCCGTTCCTTTTACCCCCATGTGGATAAAAGCGATATCTGTGGGCCCCTCGATGATTTAGTGATGACATCAGGCCTGGACAAATTTGATTTGTTCATTTAGTCGGTCGTCATAAATCGGAAATCGGGAAACAACAGATGGACAGAGAGAATGATTATAATCCATGTCTCAGTCCATATGATATCTAGAATGGAGGAATATATGGTCTCTTATCTAATGGACACGTCATTGACTAGGTCAGAGTTCGACAACGGCTTTTAAGAGCTACGACTGCTAGTCGGGTTGGAGTCATGCTTGCAATAATAGTTATTAGAATTATCCAAGTGGGAGACTGTTGGATTAGGTGTCTAAGCCCATAACTATTATTGGTATGTACTTGACCCGAGACTAGCATGGTCCATTTGGGTTGCATGGCATCGGAAAATTTTGGATAGACTTTTGTGAGAAGAGGATATTTATGATTTATTAATATATTATAAGTTCTAATATATTAATATGAAATCATATTATTTAATTAGTATTTATCAAGAATTAGTTTGGAATTAATTTTGTGATCAAAAGAGACTAATTAAATAAATGGGGATTGATTTGGTAAATCGTTCATTTTTATAAAGTGGGCTTATGATCCATAGTTCTTCATGTTTGGCTAAACCCATGTGGTGACCCATGGATACTCCATGAAGGTTAAAACCCATGGATCATGAGGAATGTGGAAAGTCATAAGTTACATGGTGTAACCCTAATGTACACACTATATAAGAAGCCTCATAGTTCATGAAATGGCACCTTTTAAAAGGGACAAGAAGTGAGGGCTAGCCGATTTGTGAAGCAGGTGTTCTTCTCTCAAGTTATTTCAATTGTTGGTGGTGTTGTGTGATTCCATTTGAGGTGCAACACTTGGGGCACTAAGTTCTTAAAGGTCCAAGGTTTCCAACTACAAGAAAATGTATGTTATCTAACTTGTTTTATTACCCAAGTATCAATGTTTTGTATGCTAGTTAAGGTAATACCTTGGAAAGTTCAAGTTTGCATGTATAATAGAGAAAACATAGATTCAATGTATTTAGGGTTGCATGTACACCTTAGGAGTGTTAGAATGCTCAAAACCCAGCATCTATTTCACCCCACATACATATAGGAAACAGGCACACATACATACAGACATACAGCAGGGGTCACAATGACTACAAGCACATACAATACCTAGCGTCTTACAGTATAGTGAGCAAACTCACCTCGATCTGCTGCTAAACAAATAGATGCATGGGCTTCTAAACCGGAGAATCCCCGCACTAATCAATCAAATAATATCCTAACTAATAATTAGGTCATAAACCATAACCAGGAATGTAATTTATTAAACCCAGCTCCTTAAGGTAAAAAGGCCATTTTACCCTTTCTCTTAATCGGCGCAAAAATCAAGACCCAGCCCAAAGGCAACCGAAGCCCGAAATGGCCCAAAACCCTCTTAGCCCACAGTGGGGAGTACGATGAGCGTACCTATCTCGTACGCCCCACGTACACACCCTTGACCATCTTGCGGGGTTCGAACCCAGTATGCGCAACGTATATGGAAGTATGCCCAACATAGTGGTCTATGAGCCAATCCTTCTTGGATGGCTTAATCCCTTCAGACCTTTTCGTCAAAACTTTAGATCTACTCTAAAACAAGGTCTTAATCCATAAAATTGGAAGCTTTAAGCTTATGTGTGGCTTAATAATCCCCAAAACCCAAATTTAACACTTTATCCTCATGAAAAGAGCACCAACCTTTACATGGTTGAGTTAAACCCATAAAGCTACCATTTTTATGCACAAGGGACCTCAGAAACACTAAGATCTAACTGATGGGTTATTAGCACTACAAAATTCCTACGGTGTACATGCAAACCCTAAAGCTTTGGATCTAGTTTGTCTAATGAACATGCAATAATCATCCAAAGCCAAAAACCCTAGATCTAGCATTTGAAAATCAAATAACATATGAATTAGGGTTTAGATATTACCTTGATTGTTATGTAGCGATAACAATCTCAATTCCTTCTTGTAATTGGGTTCTGAAAGCTTAGTGTCACAAATGTCACACCTCTAATGGAGTCACAAACACCATAAGCAATAAGGATGAAGAATGGGGAGAAAGAGGCACCAAAAACGTCTAGAAACCCTAAGGAATCAGTTAGCCACGTTTTTGGTGCCCTAGGGGTCCTTAAATATGTGAGGCTATTAGGGTTTTGAACTAGGAAACCCTAATCTGACTGCTTAGGCCCTAAGCAGCCCATGGACTCCTCCTTTAGAGGCCTTGGACGAACTCTAATGGGTTTCCCCATAGATTTCGTCCACTCCATCCTCTATGGAGTCCATTAGCCCAATATCCAACTATCACACAATTGACAGTTCTAGTCCCCTTTATTTAATTAATGTCTTTTAGCCACAAAATTAATTCTGATTAATTCTTGACTATTATTAATTAAATAATATGATTTCTCTCTTAATATATTATTCACATAATATATTAAAATCATAATTAATCTCTTTCTCCATAAATCATCCTATCAAGTTGCTTTGGTGAAGGCAACCCAAAAGGACCATGCTCGCAATCGGGTCAAGTACATACCAAAATAGTTATGGGCTTAGACACTAATCCAACAGTCTCCCACTTGGATAAGTCTAATAACTATTATGCGTATGACTTCAGATCCTGATCAGCAATCGTAGCTTTCAAAAGCCGCTATCAACTCTGATCTTATCAGATACGCGTCCTTTAGATAAAGGATCATATATTCCTCCATTCTAGATACCGTATAGACGTGAGACATGGATTGAAATCATTCTCTCAGTCTATGTGTTGTTTCCCCGATTTCCGATTTATGACGACTGACTAATTGAACAAATCAAATCAGTCCTAGCACGGCCGAGCACTTTATGTTTGTCATCACTAAATCATCGAGGGGCCCACAGATATCGCTTTTATCCCACATTGGGTAAAAGGAATGGATAAACTTTGACTCAATGCTCGCTTATACTCACTCACCGAATTGCACACAACAATATGTTTTATAACACCAAGTTACTGGTGCGTTTACATATTATCAATGTGCAACTGACTCGCAAGATACAACTCACACATCTCGGTTTCAAGAATATCAGATATTATCGTCTCACCAATCACTCGTGATAAAATCCATGAAGCGATCCAAGTGAGTGTGGGTTTAATCCAATGCTCAAATCATATTCATAAGCACTCATGAATGTTGTAGCAAACCTTTGTTATGTCTAATACACTTTAGACAATCTACAAACCAATTCATGACAATCTTCTTTCATACCTACTTCCAAAGTATGAGCAACTGTGGAACGTTCAAATAATTCAATTATTCTCAAATAACTCAATTATTTAGAAAGTCAAAACATGCAAAGTGAAACACAATAATAACCGAATCCAATATGGTCCCAAACTTTTGAGTATAAATAAAACTCCTTTTATTTAGTCACCATATTGATTACACATTATTCATTGTCTAATGTTTCGAGAAATCAACTTTTACTTGAATTATAACAACAATTGTCTCATGCTCTTAGCATGCACACTTTGTTTACTTATGGTCCTTACTCTGTGAAATAGATCTATTGAGAACATTTTCAACAAAACTCATTTCACAATTCCTAATCCTTATCAATTAGTGTAAGATTACAAAATTCTCGCCACTACTAGAATATGTTAGATTCTTACACTTTATGCCACGGTCCTTTCGTAATGTCACGGTACAAAAGTCACCAAGACTCGGCCAATAAAATTACAAAATGCTCTATTGGAGATTGTTACAAGACAATTCCATAGATGTGAAGTCTCACATTCAAAGTACATTCCTTTGAACATCCTTCTTGCATAAAAGTTTCTAATCTAGCATAAACTCTTAACGTCCAACTCCCAATATGGAAACATTTCAATATTTTCCATATGACAACTCATTTTAAATAGAATCTTATCTATTCATAATAATGTCAATATGGTCCATCCATGACTATACTTCTAACTGTCCACAAGTGACTAATCCTTGGCGAACCTTAGATTATCCTTGACAGTTTTTTAACTAGTTCAGTCAAATCCGATTCTAGTCCTCTTTCCCTCTTAATGCCCTAGGCATTTGGAAAATTTTAGAACGGTTGAATATTACAACGACATGATACTTCACCAGTATTTTGCTATAATATTTCTATTTCTATTTGCCATGTTCTCACGATTCGAACTATGAAGAGGGATGTCGTAATCATAATCGAGTGTGAGAACGCAGCAATTATTTCCATATATAGAATTCTCTTACGTTGAATCCTTTCAACATAACATTCATATATCTTTTTGACTAAATTTGATCAAAATTTATCGATCTAAGCCTTTAGATTTGAAACGAAGTATAATATTCTCTCCCTTAATTATAGCAAAAACAACTTTTCAACCCTTGCAACTTTGCAAAGTGAAACTTTTGTTTTTCTATAATTAATATTGCTAACTTGAAATAATAATCATGCTCCCACTAACATGATGATTATATCCATACCAACATAACATTTATGCTCCCACTAGCTTTGACATGTATTCAGAAATCAGCTGAACTTCTAGAAAACAATGTTTATTGACTTTCCAAAGTTCATATTTCCAATACGATGTGCTTCGATAAGCCTTTATCTAAGCTTCTCAAATTCACACACCTTTCCTTAGATAGCTCACATGCGTGTCTAAACTAATTCAGAACTTATATTACTAAGTCCCAGATGTTCAGACTATTTGCCAAATCTCACAATTCGAACTATGAAGAGGGATGACGTAATCATAATCGAATTTGATAATGCAATTTACATAATCGCTATCTCCTTAAAATCTCTCTTAGTGAAAGCGTTTCCTCACAATCATTTTCATGAAGGATAGAAACCTTATGACACTTAGATTTTATGGTGTATGTGTTCCTATCCATGCAAATTTGTCATAAGCATAATCGTAAGATAATGTTTGTGACAAATTCAAACTCTTATGGACAGAACTTGTTCATTCTTAATTTCTTGCCATCAAGGGTCCCACCATTGCTTCCAAGTTATTGATCAGCTCACCCCTTATCTTTCAATGTACTTTCCATTGATCAAGGTGCCTTGCCCCTATGCAATCCATTGAGAACTCATAGAACTCACATGCATAGTTGACCAAACTGGAATGGCACAGAAACAAGAATTTGTCAACACGATAGGTTACAATCCTCAAGTCGTGTGCTAGTGTTTAATAGGTTTAATTCTTGATTTGTTCTTGAAAATTTTCAAGATCTTTAGACTTCCACTGACCTCTTGACATATAAGATTCTCTTATCAAGAAACATTTCTTGACAAAACAGATATTGAAGAGTCAGTGTTTGTCTTTATCAAGACAAACCTACACACAATTTGGTACTAGTTGGTCTTTGTCTTATCCAATACATCACAACTTACCAAAATGTGCTTGTGTAAGAACATTCCTACTTAAGATTATGTCACTCAATTCACAATCTTAGAGTATGACTCTAAGAATTGATTTTGGTACGAAGTACGATTCATCTTATTGACTTAACCATTTCAACAATTCCCATTCCCCTTCTTAGCCATACTAATACACCAAGATGTCCTTAGAGGATGAATTGTAATATGGTTCTTATAATCTTTAAGACGATCATAAAACACGATACAAAAGTACTCTCCCTTCTTCTTATATTGGAGAACCTTTTATCTTTCTGCCTAATTGATTCTTCTTATTCGTACCGCTATTCATTGAAACCTTTCCAATGATTCAGAATCATACTTAATCTTTTAAGTATAATTATATTTACTAATCTTTTAGTAAATCATGACGAACATTTTATCGTTCTTTGTGGTGGACTTGACTAGTGCACAACATTGTGTACCAGATCTCATAGTCATTCACTTGACTCACATACTTATGTGAACAAGGAATTAGTCTCAATTTTCCAAATACGAAGGTTCTCATTCATCACACAATACCAGTTGCATGATTCCAAGTTTCTGTCCAATTGAAACTTGGGCGATAAGAATATTTCCTCATTTGGTAAATTTCTGACATTACCACAAATAACATAACTAAGAATCAAATCCATTCACAATATTGATAACAATAGAACCATTCAAACACCAATTTTCATAAAATCCATCGCAAGGAAACATAAATAAGATAAATCAAAATTTATTTTATTGCGGAAAAATATTGTCCTTACAATGCGATTACAAATGAAAACTATGTAAATATTACTTAGCAATCTATCCTAACTCTAAAGTAGTAGCTTAAATATCTGATCCTTGAATCATGCGATCTAAATCCATTTCTTCGCGATCAGACTCAGCTTGCTCCTTCCTTTAAGCTTCCTTTCCTTTCTTCGATCCTTCAAAACATCGAAATGTAATCTTATCACATCATCATGTATTAAGGATCTCCAAATAGGAACTTAATGGAGTTAGATAGTGGATTTTACCTGAAGTAGAGTCATACATCTTGACTCTCCCATCTCTTCGATCTCCCAGGTAGTCTGGGCAGCTTCGTAACCAATGCCTCTTCTTTTGGCAGTAGAAACATATGGACTCTCTGGAATGGCACACCGGACTATCTCAGACTCAGCCTTTCTCTTGCGTAGAGAAAACTTTTCTGGACTTCCAATGTTACCATTGCCCATAGAGGGTTGGGATATTGGTTTACCAGACAAATTTGCTGACCAGTGCGCCAAATCATTTCTGATTCAGCAGCAATAAGCAAATAAGTCAAATCAATAAGGGTCATGTCGTGGTCCATCATATAGTACTCTCTTAACGAACTTACCATATGATTCGGGAAATGATTGAAAAACTAAGTCAACAACCAACTTCCTTGAGACATCGACACCCAACACCCTTAACATGTCAATGTGTGCCATCATCTTTAAGATGTGTGCACACACAGACTTTCCATCTTTATGTCTTTTTGCCAATAGGGCTTGAGTGACTTTGAACTTTTCAAATCTTTGAGCACGTGGGTTAGGGAGAATTATTGGAAGAGGTGGAGGAAATGAAGCATGATTTCCATTTCCACAATACAATCGTGGAACATCATCTTCATGTGGAAAACTTTTTCCAACGGATTTAGGAAGACCATAGTTGTCAGACTTTGACATCTATGAAACGGGAGAAAATTCAAGTTTAGTTGATTGAGTCCTTAATAAAACACCCAAATGAGATATTAAGGCTAGGACCCAACACAATATCCTACAAATTGGAAGAGGGATGTCGTAATCCAACTCGCAGAACATTTGAAAGTTGGTAAATGACGATTTACCAATTTCCACCATGAAAAACAAAAAGAAGGTTAAGTTTTAAATGAATTGAAACTCCTAGATCTTTTTAGATTCATTGAACTTTTCAATGTCATGTTTAATCTCGATTATACCCTTCATTTGTGACTGGGATGCCGAGGATCACAAATAAGGTGTGAATAACCATGCGAATGTACGTGGTGCACTCAATGTTACAGTCACCTAATCGACGTGCCGGTTAACCACACACGCTCCATCGATCTATGACAAACATCGAGTCACCCTTCGCTACCAATGCCAAACCCAACTTAGTGTGCCGGTTAACCACACACGCTCCACTAATTGTCTCGACAACGGTACAAAGTGTAATTCCATGGAATTGCATCGATTTCACTTTTTCCTAAAGTAACTAAGATTGGGAATTTTGTAAAAAAAATTTAGTTACTTTATTCATTATACTTTTAATGAGGAGAGGGTTTGTCCTATCCTACCCATTTAGCTAACGACCCTCCACCAATCAAGGAAGCGGTGGGTGAGAGTGGACACCCATTAAACGGTCATTTTATAGGTCATAACCTTATACCCCCCCTTATAGATCGGCTTCGTGAATGACGCCTACTAACGGTAAGACTAGCAGTTTAAGTATACATATATATAATATTAGACTTTTAATGTTATATATAGTATAAGGGTGTATTTTATACTCTTAAAATACTATGTGGGTTAATTTAATAAATTATACATTTTAATTTAATTAAACATAAACCATGTCATTATGGATATATTAACTCTCTTTTAATTATACTTTTAATTAAATTAATAAAACCATAAGGGTATAATTCGAACTTTTCAAAACTAGGGTTTTAGAATTTAAAACTTCAAAAAATTAAACTTTTAATCAAAAATTTAAATTCCAAAACTTGAGGGCAAGTTTTGAAACATTTCAAAAACATTAGGGTTTGGAATTTAAATATTTCCAAATTAACCTTTTAATCAAAAAAATTAAATTCCAAAACTTGAGGTCAAATTTTGAAACCTTTCAAAATACTAGGGTTTAACTATTTAAATTTCAAAACTAAAACTTTTAAGGTTCAAATTTAAACTATAAAACCTAAGGGGTGTAAATTGAAACTTTTCAAACTTACTAGGTCAAATATTTGACTAATAATAATCCTATATTATCCATATTTAACCAAATCCATCAATTTTGATGAGGATAATCATTCCAAACTTAAAAATTCGGATTTTGGCAAGAAAAACGAGTTTTGGCAATTATCCTCAACAAAATCTGGCAGAAAAAACGAAAAATCCGGCAACAGACCCTTGGACTCGTCGAGTCCACAATGGAACTCGTCGAGTAGGACCTACTCGTCGAGTCCATTCATGGACTCGGCGAGTCTGCCAGTCAGAAGGAAAAAAACTTCGTTTTTCAAGCAATAAACGATCAAATATGCATCAATTCATCAACAAACACCCTAGGCTCTGATACCACTGATGGGTTATTAGCACTACAACATTCCTATGGTGTACATGAAAACCCTAAAGCTTTGGATCTAGTTTGTCTAATGAACATGCAATAATCATCCAAAGCCAAAAACCCTAGATCTAGCATGTGAAAATCAAATAACATATGAATTAGGGTTTAGATATTACCTTGATTGTTATGTAGCGATAACAATCTCAATTCCTTCTTGTAATTGGGTTCTGAAAGCTTAGTGTCACAAATGTCACACCTCTAATGGAGTCACAAACACCATAAGCAATAAGGATGAAGAAGGAGGAGAAAGAGGACACCAAAAACGTCTAGAAACCCTAAGGAATCAGTTAGCCACGTTTTTGGTGCCCTAGGGGTCCTTAAATATGTGAGGCTATTAGGGTTTTGAACTAGGAAACCCTAATCTGACTGCTTAGGCCCTAAGCAGCCCATGGACTCCTCCTTTAGAGGCCTTGGACGAACTCTAATGGGTTTCCCCATAGATTTCGTCCACTCCATCCTCTATGGAGTCCATTAGCCCAATATCCAACTATCACACAATTGACAGTTCTAGTCCCCTTTATTTAATTAATGTCTTTTAGCCACAAAATTAATTCTGATTAATTCTTGACTATTATTAATTAAATAATATGATTTCTCTCTTAATATATTATTCACATAATATATTAATAAATCATAATTAATCTCTTTCTCCATAAATCATCCTATCAAGTTGCTTTGGTGAAGGCAACCCAAAAGGACCATGCTCGCAATCGGGTCAAATACATACCAAAATAGTTATGGGCTTAGGCACTAATCCAACACTAACATCTTAAGCTTTTGGAGTAGCTTATACTCACAAGAACAACTCAAAAGACCAACATATGCCAAAAACTTCAAGCTATCTAGATCTAAAAGATAAATCATTAAGGTTACAACTTTATACCTTATGGGACTTGCCAAGATGATGAAGATTCTGGATCTTCAAGCTCCACTCCAACAAATGCTTGATCACCAATCTCCTACTTCTTCACAATGCACCAAAACACCAAAAGTTTACTTCCAAGGCTCAAGAACACACAAGGAAAGGCTAGGGTCTTGTGGGGAGTCTTTAGAGGGAAGGAGGCTGATAAAGGGGCATCGTCAAGGTCCATAATGGCATTTAAATAGGGGCCAAACCCTAAAAAATTAGGGTTTATGGTCTGCTTACGTACGCCCAACGTACGTATGGGTACGCCCAGCGTATGCCATCAACACACACGACCCACTTAAGGGAGTACGCCCAGCGTACTCCATGGTACGCCCATCGTACTCAAGGACCAAAATTGCATTTTTTTAAAATCAATTCCAATGACAAAGAGTGCCTGAAACTCAATTGTTACAGAAACGTCATCGTAGAGTTGGTGTTGTCATTTGAGTTTCTTGAGTTTCTGGTAATGTTTTAAACTTTGTTTTCCTAGAAAACCTCCAAAAAAAACGTTTATGGAAGTAGGGAGAGGAGGGTAGCTGGGTGTAATGATTTGGTGGTGGTGCAAGTGACTGAAAAGGGAGGGGGATCGATGGGGATAAGGAACATGGGCGAGTCTACAGTGTTATAAAGGGTGTCCGTGGGCACCCCTAAATTTTAAATTTTGTTTACATGGTATAGAATAAATTCTATGGGACACATGTTGGCAAAAAAATCCAAACATCCTTCAAATAAAATATCACAAAAGAAAAAACAATAGAATATTTTCATATTTCATATTTATCGATCATAATCTATTATTAACCTTTAAAACTTACGAAACAAATTAATTGCAAAATTTTAGGAGTTACTTAAATAAATAAAATATTTTTCAAAAATATAATAAAAAAGAATATATTTCAAACTGGGACTAATCTGTAAACTATGAAAGGAAGAAATATAGTAAAGTGGGAAAAAAACTACAAAAATTACGATTTTTGAGTGACTTCGTCTTCAAAATCATATTGTCGCCGCTGATTTTTGGTGTCGTCGACGATCTCAACTCTGGCCATCTTGAGCTCCGATGATCGCAAGTTGTCTTCAACAATTATTGGGGTCAAAGTTTAGGACTACCGGTTGTCTCCCAACCTCACTTTGCCACTCGTATCGGATACCATCTCTGCCATTATCCGATCGGGCTGAAGCATTTGTCGTCGGCGCTGCAACTAGAAACTTGATCTGCTTCTACTGCATGTAACTTATATTTGGGTAAGTCTTTCTCTCTTTTAGAACTTAATTTGTTTGTGGTGTTCGTATGGATTGTAAAGCAATTAAATGAATAGGCATAGCCGCATAGTCTACCTACAAACTAGAAAAATCAAGTCTAGATGTGATAATTATGTCAGACATGAGATGTCTTGTCGCTAGGTATAAGAAATAATTATAACTATTAATTTAATTTACTTGAGTTTTTTCCATAATAGTGTGATTGAAAAAACTATTTCGTATTTTCAAAAATATTTACCATATTATTATTTATTTTCATCTTTCTTTATTTTTTCAGCTTTTCTTATTTTTTTTATTTTAAATATCCAAATTTTCTTTTTTTCTCTTTTATTTCACATTTTTACTGTTTTTTTATTATTATTTTTAAATAACAGTTTTTATTTTAGTTTTTTACTTGTTTTT
The DNA here is from genome assembly GCF_052849685.1 of Lactuca virosa. NCBI lineage: Eukaryota > Viridiplantae > Streptophyta > Magnoliopsida > Asterales > Asteraceae > Lactuca > Lactuca virosa. The sequence continues at coordinate 375,700,573 of NC_136433.1, read as the reverse complement.
ACTATTTTTTTAATAACAGTTTTTTATTTATCTTTTTAAACATATAATATATTTTAAGGTGCAAAAACTCCCAACATTACACATACAACATTTTTAAGGTGCAAAAACTCCCAACTTTACACATACAATGTTTTTAAGGTACAAAAAAAACACCACAATTAATTAAAAACTCCAACATTGTTTGTTACAAAAAGAAAAACATCACAATTAGCTTGAATTTTAACGATAACAAATCCTTACCTTTAAAAAAGAAAGAAACACACCATTCAACTATAGTTCCTTTGATAGAGGGAGCAAAAGCCCTTTGATAAAGGGAGCAAAAGTGAAACCCTTACCTGTAAAAAAGAAAGAAACACACCATTCAACTGTAATTTCTTTGACAGGTAACAAATTCTTACCATACAAGTGTGTGCCATCGATGCTAATCACCGGTCGAAAATAATGAAACCCTTTGATAGAGGGAGCAAAAGCCTAACAAAAACACGCCTAAATTCAACTTCATCCACATCGGTGGATCTTGAAACACACCATTCAACTATAGTTCCTGGATTGAACTTTTGAAGTGCACCTAGTATAACTTCCATCTTAGAGTTCAAATAGTTGGGCGTGAGTCAATGACCTCAAATTGTCTGTGTGTCCTAATGCAATGGATCTTGATTGCTCTAACAAGTTTCTCTTTATCCTTGAAAGAATATTTTCCCAAATCTCGCGTAAAATCAATCTTACTCGTTGATTGTGATACAATCCAATTGTCATCAATATTCAAATTTGTTCCTTCCATATTAGTAAAAGTTGAAGGTACTTGAACTGTAACGACCCAATTTTCAAAAGTTTTTGTTTTCATTTTTGATTAACCAAAATACTTTCCACAAACCATGAAATCCCAAATACAATTGTTTTCAAAATTCATAACCATTACAATTTTATTTCAAATCATCAGAGTGTCCCATAAAAACGTCTGAGAGAGAGTGCACGTCGCGCCATCAAGCCTTGCCCTTGCCCTTGGGCTCGGATGTACCTGAAACAAATCCACAAACTGTAAGCTAATGCTTAGTGAGTTCCCCAGAGCATACCCCACACACAATCCACATAACACATATCATATTAGCTATAAAAGCTACATATATCACATAAGCCATGCATACAAACATATAAGGATCCCATGGGCTCCCCTCGCATGGTCTTATACCAAAGTGTCATGGACTCCCCCATGGTCTTTAACTGACAAGCCATGGGATCCCCCACATGGTCTTTCATCCGACTGCCATGGGCTCCCCCATGGTCTTTAACTATCAAGCCATGGGCTCCCCCACATGGTCTTATCCAAGTGTCATGGGCTCCCCCCATGGTCTTCCCTGCAAGTATCATATAATCACTAGCATACCACTTAGCATATAGCTAACTATCATACCATATATCTCTACTACAGCTAGTGTAACACATATAAAAAAATGGGCCGCCCTTGGTGTCTTAGACCCATTGGTATGGTGAGGATACTCACCTCTCGAATGCTGAACTGAGAAGCTAAGATCAGATAAATCCCACGTACTGCTCCAACTCAACCGCCTATAATCATCATATGATTAACTTGTCACAATCCCGAAATACCATAATCATCCTCAAAGTCAACCCTGGTCAAAGTCAAGCTCAACAGTCCATGTTGACCTCAACTCGTCGAGTGCATACAACAACTCGTCGAGTTAACTGAATAACTCGTCAACTGGCCGAGTTACCTATGTAACTCGTCGAGTTCCTCCTGAGTCCATTCCACTGAATCCCGAGTCAACTCGCCGAGTCACCTACGTTACTCGTCGAGTTCATCTAATGTCCAGAAGACCTAAAGTCCATTCAGACCAAAACTCTAATCCTTCACTACACTCATTCAGAAACTCGAAAATGGGCAAACCCTACCCCGACTCGTCGAGTCGACTAAGGGACTCGATGAGTTCCTTCAGTCCATTTTGTGTTCATCCCTTTTCAGTGGGATCTAAGGTCCCAAACTTCAGATCCAACCTCCCCTAATGCAGTTACCACGTAAAGTTGCAAACTTTACGTGCATGCAAGGCCTCATAAGGCTAAAACATCAAAACTAAGCTCCCTACAAGGTTTTAGTGCATGGAAATGGCCTAAGATGGATAAAGTGAACAACTTTATGTCATTGGGGACCTAGAGAGGTCCAGATCTTGAACTATATCCTTGTGATAAGTCCAAATCCGAGTATGACCCCATTTTGCACCAAACGTGGCCATTTACTTCAAAGAAAAGGGATCTAAGCAACTAAAGATCATGGTAATGACTTTATACCTCAAGATGGTTGCCAATACAGAGTAGATGTCAGATATACTGCTTCTCTCCTTGCTCCTTCTTCTTCAAGCTCCAAAATCCTTCACAACACACCAAATTTGCTCACAAAAGCTCTCCCTCTCACTCAAGAAGGTGCAAGGTTCAACTAGGGTTTTCTCTGGCTAATGAAATGGTAAGGGAGGCCACAAGAGGTGGATTATGTTCTTTAAATAGGGTGAAAACCCTAAAAATTAGGGTTTTCCTTTACAGCGCCTACTCGTCGAGTCGGGGCCTTTCGAATCGTCGAGTAGGATTTAAAATCCGCGTCCTCATAACAATATTTACTCGACGAGTTGGAGCTCCCCAACTCGTCGAGTCCCAGTACAAAACCCTAAAACTTAAACAATTAAATAATACCTGGAACAAGTGTTACATGAACATTGTTGTCAAAAGATGCTTCTTCATCATCTTCATATCGAATTCCATCTTTCAATATTTCATTTAACTCAACTTCATTGTCTATATTCATAACATTAGTCACAACAGCAGCTTGAAAGATTAAAGAAAAATCATCATTGTCAATCATGTCTATAATAGAATTCATCTACAAAAACAAGCAAAATTTGATCAAAAAATGATATGTTTGCTATATCTTATTCATGATTCGATTGATTTTAACTTCACCAAGTCTATATATACTATTGCTAATATTATAACTTTATCAAACTAAAAAACTGAAAACAAATAAACAAAATGAAAACCAATGTAGTTTAACCTAAAAACCAAGAGAAAACCAAACAAAATCGGGTTTTTGGAGCTAAAAAACGAACTTAACATAGGAAAATAGAACATGGGCAATTTTTAAACCAAACAAAATCGGACTTTTTGGAGCTAGAAACCGATTCCACCAGTTTCTCAATTGCACCAGAAACATTGAAACTGGAATCAACAACATAGGAGCTAAAACAAGTTGAAACAGAATAAGAATCGAGCTTACCTTTAACGAAGCTGCAGGTGGCTGGATGGATGAAGCCGCAGGTGGCCAGAGATGGGTGGAGGAGGACGCAGATGGTCGGCGATGGGCGGAGGAGAGACAAGTGGAGCCCTAGTTTTCGTTTTCCTTTTTTTATGTTTGATGTTCTGTTCCAGGGATAGGGATAGGAACAAACGTGTTTTCTTTTTTCTTTAAACAATATTTTTAATTTTAAATTTAAAATAATACTAGCATGGTAAATAGATTGAAACTATATTAAAATGAAATTAGTTTTTTTAAATAACCCTATTATAGATAAAAACTCTAATTTACTTCACTCAAATCATAGTAACTAATATATATTGAATACACTCATATCATAGTAACTAATGTATATTGAATAAATCAAATTGATGTGAATTTAGAAATAATATATATTTGTATGGATTTAATTTCTTCTATATATAACATAGGAAAGCTTGAATGAAACCAAAAAGACATACTTTTGTTGCTTGGTATAACAAACAATATGACTTTAATGTCTTATCATATACGTAGTATAACGTAAGAAAGCTTGAATGAAACCAAAAGGACATATTTTTGTTGCTAGGTATAATAAACAACATGCTGTTAATTTAATTTACTTTTCTAATTTTATTTTTTATATATATTATCTTTTTTGATGTTTTATCTTATAGATACATAGTTATAGTGTTAGATGTATATTTTAGATATAATGTTAAAATTTTATTTAAAAGAAACAAGTTTTTTTTATCTTATGATCATGATGATAATTGATAACCCACAACAAAACATAAACAACAAACACCTTTATAAAAGTATATGGAAAAACCGACCTGATATATAATTTTTTTACCCGACTTGCTAACCAATTTTATTTTATCATTTCATTTAAGTGAGACACATGTGAGTTTGAATCCTAGATTCGATGAAGCGATGAAGAGTAGGGTGATGTGGAGATGATTTGTTTTCTTTTAATAGTATTAATTAATTATTTATTTTAAATCAATATAGATGTAATGTCATAGGTGAATGAATATAAAGGAATCCGAATTTGTCTACATGACATGCCCGCTTAAACCTATAATCTGTTTGAGTTTATATAGTTTCTACCACTTGTTTAATTGTTATATTTACAAAAATTAAAAAGTTTAATTTAAGAGAAAATTACAAATATAACCAAAATAGTTAATTACTTTGTAAAAATAACCAAAAAAAATCCAAATAACAAAAATAGCCATCAAAATTGCAGATGGATTAAGCCCATCTGCGATTTCACCAAAAACCTTCTGCGAACGTACAAGTCGCTAAAGCACATCCGTACTTTAGCGATTTGTACGTTCGCAGATGATTTTTTTTATTTTTATTTTTTATTTTTTTTATGGTATAAATAGGGGGTACAAGTGACTAAAATCGCAGATGAACTAAGTTCATCTGCGATTTCCTCTCAGTTCATCTGTGATTTCGTTTTTTTTTTATTTAATTTTTGACTACGAAATTGATAGGATTTGACTATGAAACAACCATATTATATATAAATTCTTGCAAAAAATTATCACTTTTGTTGTAATTTCTTTGAAAATTTTGTTTAAAATCTTTTTAATAAAATGAATTAATATTTGTTTTGTCATATCGTCCATAGTGCTTCCAGAGAGAGTTTTTCAACGAAAAGTGTGAAAAATGAAACAAACAAAAAAATTTACGTTTTTATACCTGCGAAAAAGGTGAAATCGCAGATGGAATGTGAAATAACAGATGGACTAGTCTATCTGCGAACGTACAAGTCGCTAAAGCATGGATGTGCTTTAGCAGATGGCTTTGCAGGCTATTTTTGTAATTGAGTTTTTTTTTTTTTGCTATTTTCTACAAAGTAATTATCGGTTTTGGTTATATTTGTAATTTTCTCTTAATTTAATACGATTTAAAATTAATGAATAAATAACGAAAAAAAAGCCAAAACTTGATAACCAATTTTGTCGTTAATCTTTACTATAATGGAGCCAAAAAAAACTATAATCCTTCGGGCTAACTTGCGCTTCTTTCCATCAAAAGCTTGAGTTATCCCCAACTTCAACACAATATTCATCCTTCCAATCAAACAAAAATCAGTTCCAACAAATTCAATGGATCGAAGTCACAAGTAACACCCACCAAGCCACGATAATCTTTCGAATTGCCCAAGTTCATCAAGGATGTTGCCACGGACACTGTTATGCTTTCTAGGGTTAGTGTTAGGGTTTTCTCTGGAGTTTGGTGATGCTCTGAAGTTGCCTTTTAGGGTCAACGATGTCTTACCTGTTCTACCACGTCAAGTTTCATGGCCTGTTATGAACACTTTCGGCAGTGCCGTCGATTTGTTGCCATCGTTCGTCGGAACGATTTCCCCACATAACGGGTCAATTGGGTGGAAAGGTGCTTGTTTCTATGGCAATGACGCTCGTATGGACTTCACTCAAGGCGATGATCGTGGTTTGGGTGGCGGTGTTATCTATCTCAAGGTTCGTATTGACATCCTTATATTACATGGTCAATAAATTGGTCTATATCTCTCTGATTCCTCAATTTATAGTGAAGATATAGAGTATAATTGTTTCTTTTGATCAATCGATCAGCTAATTCACTTGTCGATATCTGTAATGTTCAAGATAGATTATAATGATTAATTCACTTGTCGATATCTTTCGTTTTTTCATTCTACAGACATCAGATGCACACAGTTGGACATGTATGGATCTGTATGTTTTTGCAACACCTTACAGGATTACATGGGACTACTACTTCACAGCTCGTGAGCATACATTGACATTTGAATCGTGGGAAGAACCTGCTGAATTGGAATATGTAAGCTCATGTCCATTTCATTATCATGATTTACTTAATAATAATGTGATTGATTATACTATCTTGCATTCTTGTTTCTTAGGTAAAACAACATGGGATCTCAGTGTTTCTAATGCCTGCGGGAATGCTAGGGACCTTTGTTTCTTTAGTTGATGTTTTGCCTCTGTTTTCCAACACGGGTTTTGGCCAAAATGCTAATCTTGCATTCTTGAAGAGTCACATGGGTGCATCTTTTGAGAAGAGGTCTCAGCCATGGAAGACAGTTATCAATCCGGTTGATGTCCATTCTGGTGATTTTTTAGCTGTTTCAAAGATTCGTGGAAGATGGGGTGGCTTTGAAACATTGGAGAAGTGGGTCACTGGCTCATTTGCTGGTCATACAGCAGTTTGTTTGAAGGATGAATTTGGTAATCTTTGGGTTGGAGAATCAGGACACGAGAATGAAAAGGTATGGTGCTCTTCATCTTGAATCTTGAATCTTGAATCTTGAATCTTTAATCTTGAATCTTGAATGATGAATCTTGAATCTTGAATCTTGAATCTTGAATCTTAAATCTTAAATCTTGAATCTTGAATCTTGAATCTTGAATCTTGAATCTTGAATCTTGAATGATGAATCTTGAATCTTGAATCTTGAATCTTGAATCTTGAATCTTGAATCTTTAATCTTGAATCTTGAATCTTGAATCTTGAATCTTTAATCTTGAATCTTTAATCTTGAATGATGAATCTTGAATCTTTAATCTTGAATCTTGAATCATGAATGATGAATCTTGAATCTTGAATCTTGAATGATGAATCTTGAATCTTTAATCTTGAATGATGAATCTTGAATCTTGAATCTTTAATCTTTAATCTTTAATCTTTAATCTTGAATCTTGAATCTTGAATCATGAATCTTGAATGATGAATCTTGAATCTTGTAGGGTGAGGAAATTATTGTGACGATTCCTTGGGATGAATGGTGGAATTTGGCACTAAAGGACGATTCTAACCCTCAAATAGCTTTATTACCATTACATCCTGATGTTCGTGCAAAATGGAACAATAGTGCAGCATGGGAATATGCTCAGAGCATGTCTGGGAAGCCATATGGTTATCACAACATGATTTTTAGTTGGATTGATACTATTGGTGACAACTATCCACCACCTCTTGATGCTCACTTGGTATGTGTTTCTTATCTTTGTGATTGTATACAAAAGACATGAATGCCCCTCTCATGTGTATCTGGTTTCAGGTGATTTCTGTCATGTCTATGTGGACTAGAATGCAGCCTGCATATGCTGCAAATATGTGGAATGAAGCCCTAAATATACGTCTTGGAACAAAGGTAAAAAAAAATAGCAAATCTTGACTCTTGAGGTTCATTTTCTCTTTTAGATGACATATATGCAAATAATGTTAAAAGTTTTTGAAACATTTAACAGGTTTTGGATTTGTATGGAATTCTTGAAGAGACAGAAAAACGAGGCATGTCCTTTGATGAGTTGCTAACAATCCCAGAAAATGATGAATGGGTATACAGTGATGGAAAATCAACAACTTGTGTTGCATTCATTTTACAAATGTATAAAGCAGCTGGAATTTTCGGTTCTGTTTCTGATTCTATTCAAGTCACCGAATTCACTGTAAGAACGCTAACTCATTCTCTCATAATCTAATTTTCATTCATATTATTGCAATAAAACTATTTTTTTACAGATTCGTGATGCGTATATGCTCAAAATCTTTGAGAGCAACAACACACGGCTACCAAAGTGGTGCAACAATGGTGATGATCACCTTCCATTTTGCCAAATTCTTGGTGAGTATCGAATGGAACTCCCTTTATACAACACCTTACAACCGTATGCCAAAATGAATGAAAACTGCCCTTCTCTTCCTCCATTGTACAATAGGCCTTCTCTTTGCTAGAAATCTAGAATTGTGTATATTGTTCATAGGACTTTCGTTGATGTTTTCGTGTGTTTTAGTTTGAAATTAAAAAAAAAAAAAATAGTCGAACTTGTTCAAATAGTTAAAAGTTTGTCATACATATTGGTGTTGCTTAGTGAGTATTTGCTATGTTGCAGTTTGAAAAATCTATTAGATTATAACGATGTCATCCGAGTACAAAATATGCTAGGGTTTATATTTTCATAGTATAATGTCCTAATAAGAAAAAGAAACTAAAAGTATACTGCTATAATTGGGGGGATCATACGATCGGCTGTCTGTTCCATGACAAATACGATGGATCTCCGAGGCGTCGTGGGCGGAAGACGTATAGAAGTATGAAGTTTATTGCCATAAATAAACATAAACCACCAACCGAAATATATGCGATCCCTAGAAAATCATTTTTGCCACCAATCCATGTAGTTGTTGAAAGGACAAGCTTTTTTCTTCCGCCAAATCTATACGTGTTGTAGTTATTCTCAACTTCGGCAGTGATCGTCTCGTGTGCGTCTAAATCAGTGTTTATTTTCCCGTATAGCTTTCGAAACTTGGGTAACGCTGCGGTTCTCATCCAAACTATAAGATCTTCTTGCTTGCTCAACTGAAACAAAACGAATGAGAATGTTACTCTATGAGTTTTTTTTAAAATGTAGCTTCGTGCTATTCTGCGAAAATGGTTGTTTTTCTAACAATCTGTTGAGTTGACACGTAAATCAGTATACATAACAGTCTGCTCGGTAGCTTATATAAAGTCTAATGCATACTACGAGACAAATCAACGTTGGAATTGGAACTTTTTATAATGCGGCTTTCGAGGCTTGAACTTTTGAATATTTCTACAAATATACAATCCTGTCCCGAGAGAATCTCATATATTGGGTGCTAGGTTTGAACCCTAGAACATTTCTACAACTATACCATCTTAGAATAATAGGTACTACACTTTAGAGAAAGTTTAGTGCAACTCAAAATTTTACTTACGGGTATGCTATCGTCTAGCTTCGCGCCACCGATCAAGGGTCCATTTTGGAAATTTTTCGGATACACATCCGACCCAAACTTGGCTTCCATGTCACTTTTCCATGCAATGCCCTTCTTATCAATGTCTATCGCTTTGCCTCGGGCCGATAATTTATAAGTGTCATTAAACAAACTCCAAGCAATAAGTCCACAAGGAACAATCGGTTTATTATCGGTAGTGTAATCTATCGGGAAACAATTTTGCGTGTCGTCTTCGGCCTGTGGGTCCCGCAACTGTTTATCACTTTTGCTTTTCACAAATCTGAAAAGCAACTAAACAAATGAAGTAATCGAACATAAGGAAACAAAATCTGAAAACTAGTTGACGTACCGACGATGATTCTGATAAAAGTTCTCTAGCTGATAATATACGAAGATTGGGGCAACCATCTTTTTTGGTACTCTTATAGTCCGTGTGCACGTTTTCTTTTCATTAGGGTTTTGAATATATGACTCGGCCTTTTGAGTATAGGCATCGGGGATACACGCTTCATCATAACGGTCAATGATTTCCACCACACTATCGGATGCTGCAAGGGCTAAAAGCCCGGTTGGGATGAAAAGTGCACCGATTATTATGAACGTTGTGATCACCCATCCCGGGGTTAAGATTGGTTTCCATGCGGGAAGTTCTTGTTGTGAGAATTTTGAATATTTAGGTTTTTTTGAGTTTTTGTTTTTCTGATCCATTTTTTTGAGTTTTTGATGAAGATGAAGATCCTAATCTATTCTACGATTGTTAAGCTATGAATCTTGAAATGATTCTGTTTTGGGATGAGAGAAATGCATGAGGGTGATTTGATTAACCTTTTTTTAGGAAAAAATCTTCTTAACAATTTGTCTAAATTTCTTACCGTGGACAGGAAATTTAGGAGATGTGAGAATCAATGTTGAATCAAAGTCGGTTGAGTCTAATCCATATATTTTAGAACGATATATGTATGTATATGGACGTGCTTATGTTAAAAAAAAAAAAAAAGCAAATTCATTGGATGATTGAAAGAAATATCATATTTAATTTGTTTAGAATATAGATTGCTGAAACTAGAAATAAAATGATAATAATAATGTAGATGTGACCTACACATCCTTCAATACTCTTGATAAACAATCAAATTTTGATCGATTCATAACTCCTTCCGATGATGTTGTTTAGTTAAAACAAAAAATTGAAACATACCAACATAATATCATAATATGGATTATGAAATACACTAGTCAGCAATATCAAAGCCCGTATAGTCTTCAAAACTTTACAATCAAACTAAACTTTTGTCACATAAGTGTATATTGAACAAAAAATCAACAAGTATTAAGTGCAAATTACATAAAATACATCATATTTTCATGTTTTTATCCAGTATTATTATTTTTATATTAAAGACGTTGACATTTTTTTGGTTAGTTATATAAAAGACCATATAATTTGACGCTTTTTATGGTTTAAATATAATTTTGATTTGCTTTTTATGGTTTGGTTAACCATAACATCTAAAATCTGACTATCAAGTTATCCTATGAATCCTAAACTCTAAATCCTATGAAACTAAAAAAAACAAGCATGATTATTTGATTGGCACTGCCATTCCAAAGTCCTTATTCATAACCCCGATTAACTGATGATGTTTGATTAAATTTTAATTAAAATTCTAATAGTGACATTTTGAGAAGGTTATGTTGAAATATTATTCTAGTTTTAGATAATAATATATAAGCTTTTTTGTTTTAAAGTATATTTATAATTTAGTAATGGTTATTTGATTAATCAGATAACCGTTTAATTGTTTACCGGACCGTTTTAAAACCGAAAAACCTTGAAAGTTACGAAATGTTAAAAAGAAGGGTTTTTGGCAATGTAGCACAACAAAGTTTGATGAATTTACACATTTAGGTCCCGTTTGATAGTTTCTGTCTGGGAAAGTGCTGTCTGGGAAAAGTTTTCTGACTGGGAAAGAAACCATGCTATTTAGGGGTGAGCATGGTGCGGTTCGGTGTGGTTTTTGGCCAAAACCGAACCGAAAACCGCAACTTCAGTTTTTTGAAATTTAGAAACCGCACCGTTCGGTTTTTATGTGGTTCGGTTTTTGCGGTTTTTTGTTAATTTTTTTTTTGGTTTTCATTTTGCCTTTTTTACTAAAACTCAAGTAACTCGGCGAGTTACTTTGACTCAAATGAGGAGTGCTAATCATTTTTTGGAGATGAACCGATACCACCACCTCTTAGTTTGAAATCAAATTACATAACCACTCATCCAACATGTTTCTAATGCTTGAACATAATACGAATTTAATATAATATTTGTTTCACATGTACATGCAATAATATCAATTAATATATTCATAAAAATGATACTATCATCACTAGTACTCTTCATATTTAAATGTTAAAAAATATCATAAACATTATTTGTTATTGTAAATTACCACTGACTGTATGCTTAAAAATATACAATCATCATCCGATAGATAAGATAGATATTTATATTTATAGAAATTTTAATTGTCATAAGTTCTTGGTTCTTACAAATATCAACACTTAATATATATATATATATATATATATATATATATATATATATATATATATATATATATATATATATATATATAGTTCAAATAAATACAGTAAATACTGTGAGAACGTAAAAACACTATTTTTATGTTATTATTCTGCAAATGAATAAATAAATAATCACAGGTTAAAACTAAAATTAGAATTTACTAAAAAATACACATACATAAATTTATAATAGAATAATAACATTCTAATGAATATATGAATAATCAAACGTTAATATTCATATTAGAATTACTTCAATAATACACATATACAACATTCATTACAGAATAATAATATAAACATAGTGTTTTTACGTTCTCACACTATTTACTGTTTTTAATTGAACTTACTTCTATATATACACATACATAAAAAAACCGGTGTGGTTCGGTTTTTTGCGGTTTTTGCGAGACTAGAAATCGCACCGCACCGAGTATTTTCGGTTTTTGCAAAACTAAAAACCGCACCATCGGTTTTCATTTCGGTTTCGGTTTTTCGGTTTCGGTTTATGCGGTTTTTTCGGTTTCGGTTTATGCGGTTTTTTCGGTTTTTTTGGTTTGCGGTTCGGTTTTTGCTCACCCCTAATGTTGTTTGATTGTACATCTGACTGACTGTGCTGAATGATGAAAAATGACCCGGTTTATGTCCGATAGTAGTGGGATGGATGTGGTTTTTTAAAATAAATTAGGATGGTGGTGTTGTCCAAAAAAAAGAACTAATCCAATAAAATGAATTAAAAAAATTAACTAAAAGAAATTAATAATCCAATAAATAATATTTATTAATATATAAATATTATATATTATGAATAATATTTATGAATATATAATAATCCAATAAAAAAAATTAATCTATAAAAAGGAAATTAAAAAAAATAATTATTCAAAAAAATAATCCAATAAATAATATTTATTAATACATAAATATTATATATTAAAATAATATTTCTTAATATAAAATAATACATTAAAAAAGTAATGATTCAATAAAAAATCAATTTCAAAAAAGTTATTTAAAAAAATTAATAATCCGAGAAAGAAAGAAAGAGGCGGGGTTTGGGGCATAATTGTCTTTCCGGCCCATTCAGTCAGAAATATATGATTTTGGGGCTTTCTGGGAAAGACATATCTTATCGGGAAAGACCCTTTTTTTGTGCAAATCAAACAGTCTTTCCGGTCCATTCAGCCAGAAATATTTGTTTGGACCTGGAAAGATGCGTATCAAACGGGGCCTTAGTCACTCAAGTTTTTTTTGTTCTCAATTGGTCCTTAACGTTAGGAAATAGCGGCTAATTAAGGGTTTGGGGGAAATTGTATCCGGTTTATGGGTGACATGCTGACGTGACTTAATGTTTTGAGCAAAACTCATATGGGGTTTTTGGCACTGTAACACAACAAAGTTTGACGAATTTACATATTTAGTCACTCAAGTAACTGACTGTTCACGTATAGATCATATAATGGTGTAATTGATAGGTAAAATTCGACTTTAATGGTCTTTAGGGACAAACAAAAAACTTGAGTGACAAAATATGTAAATTCGCCAAACTTTGTTTTGCTATAGTGCAAAAAACCTAAAAAGAACTAAAACTGAACCAAAAACAAAACCAACCTAAAACTTAATTGTTTTACAAAAATGATGCTTTTTTTTAAACGAAAACCATACCATTTTGATGATGAAGACGAACTCATCCTTGTCTTAGATATTCCAATAACTAAATCCTTTTTAGGAGAAGTTGTAACATTCAAAAAAATAAAGATAAATAAATTCATTAACTAGAAACCTCAACAAATATGTAAAAAGTTCAAATAATATAATTGGGCTTTTTTATTTACATCACAGCAGAAAATCAGTAATATGTGGGCTTTAAACGTAACACAAATGTTAATGGCTTAAAAAGTATAGATATTAATTGGTCTGTAATACTGATTAAAAGAAATGGAAAGTGATATATTGAGTTAGTTATTTGTTTTAATTGAAAGAAATATAAAGAGAAAAGAAAATATTTTATTGGTCATTAAACAAGTCATGATAAGGGTTAGTTTGGCCTTCTTTATCGATTGTGGAAGGAAAAAAGAAGCCCATAATATGCTTTTATGTGTATATACCTGTCGTGCGATTGAGATAAACAAAAAAAAACACATGCATCACGTGTGAGTGCAAGTTATGTATAAAATAAAACTAGTATTGGTTAAAGTTTCTTTAAGTAATGTTTTTTTTTTCTATCGAATATTGATAATGTTTCGTGTCTAAACTCATACGACCTATCAGACAATTTTGTCTTACGTATGTTTTGTTTAGATATAAAATGTTAGAAGGCGGTGACTTTTAGCAATGAGCTTACGAAGGATAATAGTTGGACATGGTTTTGTTATGTATATATTTACTATTTTACTATAGTTTTGTTTTGTATCGGTTGTAACATTTATATCAACTAGCAAAGAACTCGCGGCTACGCCATTTTTGTGGTAATATGGGGAAAATCGGCAAACTTTAAAAAATATGTGCTGAAAGTGTAAATCACCACAAATAGGAGAGAAAGTCGACAACCCCAAAAATTAGATGTCAAAAGTGTACAACAACCAAAAGAATGGACACTGGTGGAGAAAATCCAAAAATATTGTGGCAATAATGTGAAAGTTACCAAAGTTGGGAAAATATGGTGGCAAAATTCTTAAGGAGGTTTTTTGTGTTTTTTATATCAAAATGTAAAAGTTTTGACTACACGGACGAAAAGTGTCAAATTCATTAAAGATTTGTGTCAAAAACACCAAAATATAAAACTTTTCACTGCAAGGGCGAAAAATGTCAAAGTTACTAAAGATTTGTGGCAAAATCCTAAAAGCACAAAAACTTAATCAAAACACAAAAATGTAAAAGTTTTGACTTTAAGGACTAAAAGTGTTATATTCACTAAATATTTGTGGCAAAAACCTAAAGACATAAAAGTTAGTTTTGCTAACTTTCTTTAGATTTAATATATATATATATATATATATATATATATATATATATATATATATATATATATATATATATATATATATATATATATATATAATGTCTTTTAAAACAAACATAAACTATTTTGTTTTTGTAGGACCATATTTTGATAAATTGCGACTTTGACTAATAAATGGTTTAAAACCATAGTATTCTATTTCTCTAAAGGGATCGGGTGTTACAATATGTCTTACCAAAAAATGCATCATATTTGTTACATAATTATTACCAAGTTTATTAGTGCTATAAAAGTTTATAACTTAGCAAAAATGATATAAGTGAAGGACAAATTGAAACTTGCCACATATTTATGGAGCTTCCTTCATACCAATGTCATTGTGAAGATCAAAGAATTCAATAGGACTTTGAATCAACTACACATCCTTGTCGGTAAATGTAATTTGTTTTTCTTGTGGTGCAGGCAATACATACACAACTTCAAATTTGTCTATTAAATTTATAAAATCTCTCATATCGTTGGACATAGTAAGTAATCAAGATCCATGATATATGCCTAACGACTGTATGTCAAAGGCCCTCGACTTTTGAAGCCGAGATTTCCAAGTTACACGTGACCATACAAATTTTTAAACCAATAAATGAAGGCCAACACAATGTCAATATTCAATAACAATATGTTATTTGACATCCAAGCGTGCCAATGGTTGTGATGGATGTGACTAAGTGGATTGTTGTGACTATGAAGGTTCAACAGGTTTAACAAATATAAGGTGAAAACCATATGTTAATGTAAAAAAGATGTCATGTTTTGACATTGCTTTTTCTCGTTTTTAACTAATGGATAAACAATCCATAGTTTATGGAGTTCTAAATATTGAAAGTTCTAAATATCGAAAGCACATTGAAACAGGCGCTAATATAAAATTATATCATTCTCAAGGCTTGACTGAAACCCAACTGTTATATCTTTTTAATTTGAGACCTCGTTAAATTAATCTATGGCTTTGGTCTTTATAGATTTGGTTTTGTTTCATCAACGCCTTCATCTTCCACGTCATTAGCATCCATAACCAGTACTTCTTCCTACACATAAAAAGTTAGCAGTATGATATAATAGGAGGCTATTCAATGGTGGAGGTAATAGATGGATACATGAGCGGATTGAGAAGGTTCCCCGGGGGTCTCGAGTCACTATTCGATTTTCAGCTTATAAGTGTAAAAAATGTAATCTTTTTTATTTTTATTTTTTTGTATTAAGGTGCAACCACTAAAAATATGTGCAACGACTAGTATATGTTGAGTGAAAAAAATGGTGTCACTACTGCTGTAAATTCTCCGCTCCTGGATGGATATAACCAATCACTTAACAAAAACATTTCTATTTATGATGGTTCTTGTAAAAGAGTTATTATGTTTTCATTTGTATAAGCCTACTTCTCTGATCAACTTGCATTCAGATTGTTTGAATATGTATAAGAATCACTTATAATTACGAAAATAACAATATAACTACAAAACTAAGGGCCTGTTTGATAGTTGCTGATAGGGATGAGCATATGGACCGGGGAACCGGCCGGAACCGGTGCCGGAACCGGGACCCGGTAAGAACCGGTCGTTGGAACCGGCCCAAAACCGGGAACCGGACCGGATAACTCACTCAAATTTTGAAAGTTGCATAACTCATTCAATTTAACTTTTTTTGACCTGAATCTTTTTCCTACATGTAGATTATGATTTGTAGTTAAGTTTAGACTATAAAAACGCTTGATTTGGTTAAAAATTGAATGAGTTACAAGCCCCACAAAGAAGGATGTCAAATCAGAACTTTTTTTATGTTTCAGCAATTAAATGTAATCTGACTTTGTTGTTCAAATGTACATAACTCACTCAATTTAACTTTTTTTTGACCTGAATCTTTTTCCTACATGTAGATTAAGATTTTTGGTTAAGTTTAGACTATAAAAACGTTTGATTTGGTTAGAAATTGAATGAGTTACAAGCCCCGCAAGGAAGGGTGTCAAATCAGAATTTTTTTATGTTACAACAATTAAACGTACTCTGACTTTGTTGTTAAAATGTGCATAACTCACTCAATTTAAGTTTTTTTGACCTGAATCTTTTTCCTACACGTAGTTTAGGTTTTGTAGTTAAGTTTAGACTATAAAAACGCTTGATTTGGTTAAAAATTGAATGAGTTACAAGCCCCGCAAGGAAGCGTGTCAAATCTTACCGGTTCCAAAACCGAAAACCGGCAAAAACCGGACCCGGAACCGGAACTGGTAGAACCGCCAGGCCGGTTCGGTTCTTGATTTTGGCCGAAGCCGGTTCCCGTTTCGGGTCCGGGTCGGGCCGGTTCCGGCCGGTTCGGTCCGTTCCGTTTGCTCATGCCTAAGTTGCTGATTAAAAAAGTGTTGACTGGGAAATGTATGTCTGGGTAAGAAATCCTGACTGAGTAAGAAATAATGTTGTTTGATTGTACATCTGATTGAATGTGCTGACTGGTGAAAAATGACCATTGTACCCTGCTGTTGTATATAGTGATGGATGAAGTTGCTGAATAATTATAAAAATATACAGATTGTCATACAAAATGTAAATTACACACAAGTCATTTAAAAATTCAAATAAAATTGACATACAAAACGTAAATTAAACATAAATAATTTAATATCCAAATAAAAACATAATGAAATTTAAAATAACATAATAATTTAATGTAAAGTAGGTGAAAGTAGCTGATTTGCAATCTGATCACGCAAAACACACATATATTGAATAGCTTCTGGACCCCATTTTATGCCTTGTATGTTTTCTCTATCAATTCCCCCACCTTGGACGTCGGGAATAATCATAGTTTTCTCCTAAAAATTTATAAACAAGTCATCATCTATATTGTATTTCCTTATAAAATTATGGACCGCGACACAAGCAATGACTATGTCTCTTTGCACTGTAAAAGGATAAGGAGCCATTTGTTTGAAGATTGAGAATATCACATTCAACACACCATAAGCACGCTCAATAACATTTCTAAGTTGTGCATGAGCATAATTGAATCTTTCTTCTCTAGTTAAAGGTCTGCCTCTTCGAAAATCGGCTAACCAATACCTAGTATTGCGGTACGGAGCCATAAACCCACGAGTGTTTGTATATGCGTCGTCACAAAGGTAATATATATCTCTAAATGAGTGTGACACATATTAAATAAATTAATAAAGATGATATATAATAAAAGTTATATAAAGATTACAAACTGTAACAACCCTTTATTTCAAGTCCATGTAAGTGAAACTAATTCAAATAAAGGTTTCACTTATTCATATAAGAGACTAATACTTAACTTAAAATATAATAATTCAAGGTGTATATATAGTTTTCGAATTAGGGAATCTTATCCCAATGCAAAACCAAAAAACCCTTCTTTAAAAGAAGTCAAAAACCGAAAACCCTAAAGGATGAAAAGCTTGACTGAAATCCCTTTTCTATGTGACTAAAAACCGAAAACCCTTTTCCTTGTTAACTTTAAGACCGAAAACACTATAAGGCCCACTATAGGACCGAAAACCCTTTTGTTTTGAGGCCCATTAAGGACCGAAAACACCCTCTATATATAAGTATTCAACTGTAAACACAATTCATTTCTCAACTTTTAGGCCGCAAACACCTTCAATTTGCTCTCAAATATCCGAAAACCTTCATATCTTCATAAGATATTGCTCAGATCTTCATCCAATCTTCAAATCTTCACCGAAATCATCATCCCACCTTCAAATCTTCATAAGTTCCTTCATATCTTCAAGTTTTTACCTCAAGAACACCAAGCACATCCTCAAATATTCATATTTCACCCAAGAACACCAAGAATACCTTCAAATAATTCCTAAGGCTTTTTGTAAGTATTTCTTACATAATTTAGTGTTGTCTAACACTTTAAATTATTATTTAAATTATTACGCTAATTTAAATACGATATCGATAATAATTATTATTAGGATACGACTATTCACACGAGTTCTAACCCGAGGATCACCGCTACCACTTCGTATCCAAACGAGAACACGCATTCGAGGCGAGTTCATACCCCTACGTTTTCACTATTTTTCCACGTTTTTAGGGGGGGGGGGGGGGAATACAAGTACAACACAAATAATTTTTTTGTGTTAACATCCAAACGATTTCAAAGGAGTTCAAATGTTTCAAACTATTTTAAATTGTTTCAAGCTATTCTAAATTATTTCAACTGTTTCAATTATTGTTTTTACCAAAACACACACACACACACACACACATATATATATATATATATATATATATATATATATATATATATATATATATATAAATGAGATTCAACAGGCTTAGGACTGGTGTTCTCGCCTTAACTCATGTTCCTTGTTTGGTTGTGGGCTTAGGGTAAATTCACTTGTCCGACTGTCTTTTTAATTTCAATTATATATGCCCTATATATATGAGTATAAAACTTTAAACCTTTGTAACATGCTGAGCAAAGGAGTATTTTCAGAAATATTTTCATTACCAATAGAACATATATATAAACTATAATAGGTATAGTTTATGGAATACACATACTACTCTACTAGTTCAAGAAACAATACAAGAACTTACATCATAAACTATAATATGTATAGTTTATGGAACGCTTACATCATTGTTACTAAATTCAGAGATACAACACAAAACAAACATATAAACTATAATAGGTATAGTTTATGGAACATATGTACTATTTTTACTAAGTTCAGGTTACACTACGGAAAGTCACATATAAACTATAATAGGTATAGTTTATGAAACATGCATACAATTATTCATTACAAAGTGATTTTCATTTATTCTACACGTAACCATCAGTATAGCTTTGTGAGACACACTTCAAGTACTTACCTAAGTACCAACCAAGCCCTGAAATTATAACCAGAGTCTCCTGGAGGGAAAGCGTAAATTTGTGTATAGATCTATACGGGACTGACAATCCCGCACCTTAACTGTTAGCTAGAGTTAGGCCGGCAGGCCTAAGGTGACAAATGTCATAACTATTCTGATGCCTGAAGATCGTCGTTTCAAGCCATCTTAGGTCATCAAGCATGGTTATAATAACTCACAATTTGGTATTGAACAATACGATTAGTGTAAGAATATGTAAACAACTTCAAATGGTTTTAATTAATTATTAGAACTACAATACAGTATTTTACATTACAGCTGGTGGAATCCAGGCACATACATTTACAGAGTTTTCATACTAGTACACATACAGTATACTATTTTTCCAGTACAGAGAAACTTACATTTCAGAGAAACATTCATTTTCACTTGGTTTTATTTAATAATAAGACTATGATATACTATTACTGAGTACAACAACATTTACACATTTTGGCCTTATGGTATTAAGACTAAATTTTATTTACAACAGAAAATATAAGATTTTCTAGAAGAACATACTTACATTTTCAAAGAACAGTATACTGATTTCAAATACAAACATGCTTATGAACTTACCAACTTAAATGTTGATACACTTTCAAAATCACTTGTATTCTCAGGGAACCAGTAGACAGGTACACTTACAGGTTTTGAGAAGACAGAGCACTATACAGTCACATCTTGTAGTTTTTGTTATACACTTTTGATGTCATACAAACTATGTTATGAAAAAATGTAAAACTATACTTTATCAATGTAATGGTTGTGTTTGCTTTGATTACTATTATACAATTGTTGTGATACTGTACATGACGTCCTCCGCCCCCGAACGTTTCCGCCGTTCCGGTTTGGGGGTGTGACAGATTGGTATCAGAGCATTGTTTATAGTGAACTAAGTATATCAAACCAAACAAGATATACAACTATAAACACAATGGGGCTGAAGCACTCTGACTAAAAGTATACTTTTAAAATCTAAGTATTTCATAAGAAGTATACAAACATACATCCATACCAGAAACAGTATCACAGTAAGAACTACACAAAAGTATTTAGATGTTGGACACTGCAGTTAAACCTAGACAGTTATGTAATCATATCTAGGATAAATATAGCCTAGTCAACTATATTTATTTGAGATACAACCAACATGTGTTTGGGAGTGATCGTGGTGTTGCAACAAGTCTAAAACTTACCAACTCTATATACAAGAGAAACTCTAGAACCAAACATGAAGTTAAAATACTATAAGAGTATTTTATGCCACTACAACACTAGAACAAAAACATTTAGGCCTCGATAGTTATATAAACTAATAGTCGAGATGGGCTTTCTTACCAGAAATCAACAAAGTGAAAACAAATAACCCTTATTGGTAGACCTATAATTACTAAGTGTATACATTAGGGTTATATATAATTAAGACTTTATAGACTTAGAATTTGTGATTTAGCTTTATTTATTGTTCCTTGTTTGGTTGTGGACTTAGAGTAGGATCACTTATTCGAAGGTCTATTTGATCTTAGTTATATATAGTTTGTATACACTATGTACTTATAGGAGGACCCAATATGAGTCACACTATACAAATTCACTAGCCAGTGTTGCTATAAATTTCGTAAATTTGAAACAGCGATTGTTTACTTATATTTAGTAGACTTCTATTGTAAATCGCTGATAGAACACTATGAAAGTCAGGATAGGATGCGTTTAGAATAAAGATATAGCTTGTTCAATATATCACATGACTCTTGACAACTATAGAGGACTTATCGTCACTTCCTCTTAAATCTTTTTAGAAAAAGATGCCGCCACGTAGATCAAGAAGACGTGTCAACAACACACAATCAACTCCACCCCCGCCACCACTTCCTCAGTATGATCCTGCTGTTTTCCAAGCAACAGTAACAGCCGCCGTGGCAGCCTCCATGTCGCAAATCAATGCAAGTGGCACTAGTGGGGCGGGTAGTGGTGGCAACCCTTCTAATCACGGAGAAAGCCACAGACACCCGAGAGAGTGTTCATACAAAGATTTCACGAACGCCAAACCTAGAACTTTTAATGGGATTGGAGGTGTCATTCCCCTCACACGTTGGTTCGAGAAAATAGAATCGGTGTTTTGAAATTTGTGCGTGCCCCAAAGCTAGCAAAGTCAAATTTGCAGCATGCACTTTCATGGACAGAGCCCTCTCTTGGTGGAACAGCTATGTCAAGTCATTGACTCTCCCGGTAGCCAATGCCATGAGCTGGGAAGACTTAAAAGTTCTGATGCTGGAAGAATATTGTCCAAGAGGCGAGATACAAAAGCTAGAGCAAGAGCTCTAGGGTCTGACGATGAAGGACTCCGATATTGCTGCTTACACTGCCAGATTCAGTGACCTGGCAATTATTTGTCCTGGGATGGTCACCCCGGAGAGCAAGAAAGTGGAAAGGTACATATGGGGACTATCTCCACAGATCCAAGGGAACGTGATAGCTGCAAATCCACTTACTTTCGATAGTTCCAAGCATCTGGAACAGACACTAGTGGATCATGGAGTTCGTCAAGGCTTCATGACAGTTGTTCCTAAGCAACCCAAAGAGAGCAGTAACAAAAAGAAGTTCTGGAACAAAAGAAAGGGCCAATCTTCGCAAGAGTCCTCAAAGAAACAGCAAACAGTGGCAGTCCACGCTGCTACCATTCCTGCTGTTGTTCCTGCTGCACCAGCACCTCCCAGTCGATATGTTGGAAACCTTCCATTGTGTAACAAGTGCAACTTCCATCACACGAGAGTTTGCAGAGAAATGCATTGCAAGAACTACAACAAAAAGGGGCACAACGTCCGCTTTTGTAAGGCGCCAGTACAACCAACCACCCAGACCCCTAGCGGAGGAGTAAGCCAAGCTTGTTATGGGTGTGGTGAAACAGGATACTTCAAGAGGGATTATCCTAAGACAAATAATGATGGTGGTGTGGGAAGAGTATTGGCAATAGGCCACGAGGAGGCAGTATGTAACATCCCAAAAATACAGGCCAAAAATTTCGTTTTAATTAAGTTATTATAAAACTAACAGTATAAGAAAACATCCATAATAACATATCATGTCAAAACCAGTACGTCAATAATCAAAACATGTCATCATAAAATCATATCAGAGTATAATCCCAAAGATCTCCTGTGCGAAAAACATAGTGTGATGCGCTGCGATCAAGCCGGCTCCTTTCTTTTGAAAACGAAATACCTGAAACCAAAACTGAAAACCGTAAGCACGAAGCTTAGTGCGTTCCCCAAATACCACATACCATACATATCAACATACTGCCTAGCATATCTGGGTGCTGGCCTACCCCTTCGATCTCTTTCAACCGAATACTGTCTAGCATATAAACACATACTCGCATACTGTCATACATAAACATGAGCCATACATATATCATAATCAGTAAAGATGCTATGTGCCAAACATAGTCTTGCCATATGCCACGGGCCACCACGTGGTCTTTCTTGCCAAGCCGGGGGCCACCCCCTCGGTCCCACAGACAAGTGCCAAGAGCCACCTCCTGGTCTTCCATGCAAGCATCACAAAGACAACTAGCATTCATACTACTCTACTTAGCAAATCAGCATATAGTGTGCCAGGAGCCACTTCCTGGTCTTTCATACGTAATAGCATATAGTGCGCCAGGAGCCACCTCCTGGTCTTTCATACATATTGCCTAGGGCTAACCCCCGGGTCTTCCTACCATACATAATAACATATTGAGTGCCAGGAGCCTCCTCCTGGTCTTCCATGCATAATGCCTAGGGCTAACCCCCGGGTCTTCCTACCATACATAAACTAAATGGGTCGGCATTGTGGCCGTAGACCCATGCACATAGTGAGGAGACTCACCTCGTACTGCCGAAATCCCGTAGACACAATCCCAGCTGCTGGACGACAGATTCCCGAACTGCCAATAACAAAGCATCACCCAATTAATAATTGGGTTCCAACTCATAATCATAAGTCCATGCTTAGGGTAAGAGACTACTCTACCCGTAACTTGGGTTGATTCAAGCCCAAGGCCCAATCCAAGGGCCCAAAAGTCCAACCATGGCTCAAAGCCCAACTCATGGCCTAATTTTCCAAATTGGGCCCAAACCTTTATAAGGTCTCACCATAAGGCCCGACCATTTAGTCCAGTCCAACATTCAACATTCTAATGGCCCAATATCACATAATCATAAAGGCCCAAACTATGGCCCATCTATGGCCCAATTTTCCAAATTGGGCCCAACTCCTCATATAGGCCTTACCTCAAAGCCCATTCATTATTCTAAGTCCATTTGCTTGATCTTGGATGGCCCATTAATAACCCAATCATCAAGGACCAATAGAAAGGCCCAATAATAAACCCAAGTGAAATTAGGGTTTCACATAAAATGACGATTAGGGTTAAGTTTCCTACTTAACCCATTAAGGACTTAATCCACTAAGGCCTTAATACATTAAGTCCAATATTGCTTAGATTAATCTTTGCCAATGATTATTATTTAATATTTCAAGCTATTAAATAATTCCCGTGTGTGTGTCCCGATTAATTCTCAAAATTTGGGTTTTATTGGCATTAGGGTTTTCCAAACACTAATTAGGGTTTCCAACCCAAATACTAGCCCATTTATCAATTTGTTGGGCTTTTAGGTCAATTAGGGCTTTATTGGGCCTAATAGGCCCACTAGAATATCATTAAGCCCGTTAGGGTTTTTACTAAGCCCATTAGGCTTCATTGGGCCCATTAGGACTTCTTTGGGCCCATTAGGGTTTCAAGCACCCCAAACGAGTCAACACAACGAGGCAAAGCACACCGCCACCCGACACGGCGGCAGGAGGCGGCAGCCACCACCCTACGGTGGTGGTTTGAGTTTTCTTTTCATTATTCCGACATGATTACAGTTTACAACGAAAAAATCCAAAAATAACATACACACTAACTAACATAAACACACACACATGGCGGCACATGGTGGCAGCCACCACCTCACGGTGGTGGTGGTTATGATCTTGGGCCAACGCAACACCAAAAGCACTCCAAACATCAATCTAACGCACCCGAAAGCCCACAGCCACCGAAGATGGTGGCAAACAGTGACGGAGCAGCGGCGGCAGTTGGCAGAACGGCGGCAGCAGGCGGCGGTGATGAGCTTCTTTTGTTTTCCTGCCTAAGAGAAACCATACAGCATTATCCTTACAAGATACAGTCATACACACAGCAATTCACGCACACAACCACCTCCACATGGTGGCTGGTGGCGGCAAAAAGAGATGGCATGGTGGCAGCCACCATGGTTGGCAGCCATGGTGGTTTTTCTCGGGTAGTACCAGCCAAATAACACACATGCCACACCACAAATGCCGACAGCAACATGTATACTCGAACACACACTCCCACAACCACAGTCTAGGCGGCCGGTGTCACCGGAAAAGCGAAACAGTGGCCCCATGACCACCGACGACGGTAACGACGTTTCCAACGTCGTACCCACAGTAAACAACGAGAGGGAGAGAGAATAAGGTGGATTGAGGCTGACTTACCGGCGTTTCTGGTGGCTCACGACCCGCACACGACGAACCAAGCTTACTTCCCGGTATCGGCGGTTCTCCGGTTGCACACACGTCTCAGGTAGCGAGGTTATGTTTCAATGATGAAGTGGCTGCTTGGCGGCGTCGTCTGATCGGAAAATGAACGGAGACGAGTGGTAGCGGCTGTGAGGCTCACGGGAGGTGATGGCGGCTGAATAAGGTCTTTTATGCTTAGGGTTTAAGATTAGGGCTGGCAATTCTCGACATGACACGCGACACGACCCGCGACACGACACGAAATAAATGGGTTTGGGTTGAGTTTTTCAACCCGCCAACCCGTTTATTAAACTGGTCATATATGGGTTTCTCAAAAAATAAACAGGTTGACCCGCCAACCCGTTTATATTCTTAATAAAAAAATTATTTTATTTTTAAATGTATTTATGTATCAAGTATTAATATTTAATAAATATTATATAATATATACCATTGATTCATAGACCATTTGACTGTATTGACATTTTGACTCGTAGTGGATGGTCTAAGGTCGTAAGTCATAACCTATAAGGCTAAGTCTGTAACATGTTTCTATGAATGTTTTTAATTTTCATTTAGATGTTTAATACTTAAATGTCTAAAATTCAGACCCACGAACCCGCCAACCTGTGAACCCGTATAAATAAATGGGTTGGCGGGTCATATATGGGTTTATGTTCCAAACCCGCCAACACGTGACCTGCCAACCTGTGACCTGTATATTCAAATGGGTCGTGTTTGGGTTGGCATATTTTGACCCGCCAACCCGCGACACGCCAACCCGAACACGACACGATTGCCAGGCCTATTTAAGATGCGACGAGGGGGGGGGAGAGAAAGACACTGTTTAATCCCGTGTTCTAAATGAAACATTGAAGCATTATAACAAGTTTGTAATGACTAATGGGTTTTGAATTGTTTTAAAAGTTTTAAATTGGCTTGAAATTTTTGGGTGTTACAAGTTGGTATCAGAGCCTTGGTTTGAGGGAATTGGAGGAACATGCGTGTAACTCCAGTCTCAAATCAAGGAAAGGATTTTCAAAACGATTTTTCAAAAAGGTTTTCAAAATAAGTAAAGGAGGATGCAGGGTGTACGATCAGCCGAAGCCAGTAAGTAGACCCCAAAATACCATACAAGTTATTTGATTATGAGATATGTTAGAATAGCATGTTAGTACTAGGCTAGGGATCTTCAGGAATTGCATGATTACATGATGCCTGCTAGCCTAGGGTCTCCTTTATATGAGATTGACATCATTACTGTAGTTGCTTAGTGTATGCATCACGGTTATACATAACTAAGATCTTATAGCTTGAGAATGTTTGATTTGGCCTTAGGTTCTGTTCTTGTTTGATTGGGAGCTTAGGGTAGGATTGGATATTCGAAAGTCTATAGGGTCCAGTGTTATGTATGGCTATCATACACTAGTGCTGCAGGGTTGGTGGAAGTTTCATGGATGGGTGGGTTGTGTGAGGCCGGGAGGCCAGTTATGAGATATTTAGCATTCGTCTAGGAGTGAGGATTGAGCGCTCACCATGTAGTGTATATTGTTAGGGTGTTGTGGTGATACTTGAGACAAATATGGGTAGGTGTGGAAGGTAGTAGGGGCCCATACTACTGAAAGCACAGGACTCGTACGCGTAGCAAGGAAGTCACAACCCCTAGGGTTGGGTTAGGAGTTGGTTCCCTATCTCTATATGGGTTATCAGTGATCCTTCTGGTGTTTTACCAGAATGATGGTTACGAGACGTCTTGAGATCGGATCCAGGTTAGGATCGAGAGCTGGTAGCCAGGATAGGCCAGCATTGTCAGATGACCGTGTCAGTGAGATCATGCGGGAGGAGGTGATCGAGTTTGTCTGGGGACAGTTTCCGGGGATGTTTCGGTCTATTAAGACCGCCATGGTTGGGTATTTGTCGAGCGTCATGCAGCCATTGTTGGGACAACTGCCACAGCAGATTCAACAGCTGTAACGACGGCAGGGGGAGGAGCTGGTCGAGCTTTCCAGTACCGGGACTTGTTACTGGGACATATTCTGATGAGTAGAGGGCTGCAGTTACTTGGGATCAGGGAGATGTTCTGTACTTGTTACATTCCGCGGGTTAAGCGGGAGAGTCTAGCACATGAGTTTCTAGATTTGAGGCTTCGGGGGTTTGCTCGAGGGCGGAATGTGAGTCGTGGGGACTCCGGAAAGGAGTAATGATTATGTTCAGCTGGAGTTATGCACCTGGAATTAGAATGGTTAATTGATAGGATTGGAATGTCGTTTTATAGGGCAAGGATTGTGTCCTTTCAGTTTACGAGCTCGAAGGATTGAGCAGGTTTGTGACCCAGGATCAGGTTGTATTCCAGCTCGGAGTCAGTTGGTCAACGGGATTGGCGACGGTAGCTCAGCGCTGGTAAGCACGGGTAGGTCGATGTGGCATAAGTATTTGGAGGTCCAGTTCGCCTTGGATCTCTTGTATCGGACGATATGGATTGATTGTGCGGTCTATTGCACTCTTGGGATTATAGACTATGTTTGGGGAGCAGTTATAGCCCGGTTTGGGGCAAAGGTTGTTTCAACTACTGCAGTTCAGTTGTGGAGGATTGACCTGGTGAGTGAGTCAGGGTGCGAGACCCTAAATGATATGATTTCTAAAGCTCGAGAGCGAGAGATTGTTTGGAGCACTTGGGAAGAAGGGTATTATGTGGGAGGTTGCGGACAGAGTTCCATAGGATGGTTATTCGACATTGTCAGGATTCAGTGGTGTTAGTAATTGTTATTGATTGGCGTATGAGAACGCCAAGGGAAATAGCTTGTTGCTGAAGTATTAGTAGAGCATCTATCTTTTGACTTTAGGATTTGAGTGGGGGATCATTCAAGTATCAGGGACTGTCGGCTAGGTGATGTCGGGTTCCACACCAGTGGGTGTAGTGTTCTAAGTGGGGGAGAATTTGTTGGATTAATTTCTAAGTCCATAACTATATTTGGTATGTACTTGACCCGACCCGGCATGGTCCATTTGGGTTGCACTTCACCGACACAATTTATATGGATAGTCTTTTGAGAATAGTATATTTATGATTTATATTAATATATTATAAGTTCTAATATATTAATATATAATCATATTATTTAATTAGTATTGATCAAGAATTAATTTATAATTAATTAAGTGATCAAAAGGAGCTAATTAACTATGGACTCTTAGATATATATATGTGTAGTGGGCCAAGTTCATTTAGGTTGGGTTAAGTCTTCATGGATAGTCCATGGAGCTTTAACCCATGGATCCTAGGAAATGAAAGGTCATGGGTATTAGGGTTTAACCCTAATCCTCCACACTATATAAAGGGTCTTATGGTTCATGAAATTATGCTAGTGGCTAGTATGGATACACTAAAGAGGGTAATAACCGATTTCATAAGTGTGAGCCAAGTATCCATATTCTCTAAAGTCTTCCAAGGTGTTTTGGTGATTTGTGATTCCACTTGAGGCTTCCACACTATTGGGGCTAAGCTCTTAAAGTTCAAGACTTCAAGCTTCATTAAAAGGTATGTATTCTAACTTGTTATATTACCCAAGTATCAAGGATTGTATGCTAGATAGGGTAATACCTTGGAATATTCATATTTGCATGTATAATAGAGAAAACATAGATCCAAGGTATTTAGGGTTGCATGTACACTTAGGATTGTAAGAATGCTCAAAACCCAACAGTGGTATCAGAGCCATGGGTTGTTTTCTGTTATATTCATGCAAATGTTTGATTTTTAAAGTTGGAAAAAAAAAGAAAAAAAAACATGAAGTTTGTCAAATTTTAAGATAATTACTTGTTTTGTGAAAAACTAATTATTTGTAAAATTTAAATCATTTGCTATATGAGTTGAATTAGGTCAAATTTAGTAAAAGATAAAATGATATGATTATTTTATTAGTTTTAAAAGTTTGATCTAAATGTTTTAAGGAGTTACAAATTTTGTCATAAAATTTTGGAGCTCAAAAGTTTTTTTTTAAGTTGTGATCTTAAGTGTTTTGAAACCTCCATAAGTTATGGATATGAAAAGGTTTTAAAAAAATTGATTCAAAGTTTTTATGGAGTTACAAAATTTGGTGTTAATGTTTTAAAGAATTCCATAACTTATTCTTAAGTTATGGAACATGAAAAGTTTCATCATAAAACAAGCATTTAACTCCATAAGTTATGGATTACCAAAAGTGTTTATGTTTCCTTGATTTACGAGTTAGTTTAGATTAATGAAATTTTTTTTTGTGTTTTAGTTGTTTTCAATCCTAATTAATCTAGAGGTAGTTCATAAAATGTGTTTTTGTAACTTGTCCTCAAGTTACATAAAAGGTCACATTTATGAATCTTAAAACTCGTAAAAGTGTCATAGGTTACATAAAAAAAATGAAGAGTCTTTTTCATTAAATAGTATTATGACTCCATAACTTGTCCTTAAGTTATGGATGTTTAAGGGTCACTTCTTTAAAAGTGTTATTAAAGAATAAGAGGTTACATAAAAAATGAAGAGTCTTCATTTTAATGAACCATTAAACTCATAAGTTATGAAATGAAAAGTTTTGAATAGTTTCAAAAACTTGCCCTCAAGTTTTGGAATTTGTAAAGTTTTCACTTATGAATCCTTTAATTCAAAGTTGAGCCCTTAGAATTTTAAAAGTTAAAATTCAACCCTTATACTTTATAATATTATAAGTTAATAATATTTATATATATGTATAAGAGTAAATTCGTCTTACCATTAGTAGGCCTCATTCACGAAGCCGGTCTATAAGGGGGGGTATAAGGTTACTGCCTATAAAATGGCAGTTTAATGGGTGTCCACTCTCACCCACCGCTTCCTTGACCGGTGGAGGGTCGTTAGCCGAACGGGTAGGACAAGGACTATAATTCTCCCTTCATTAAAAGTATTAATGATAAATACTAACTAACTAAACTCTTAATAATACCCAATCTTAGTTACTTAGGAAAATGTGAATTTGGTGCTAACCCATGAAATTACACTTTGCACTTTGCTTAAGTCAGTTAGTGGAGCGTGTGTGGTTAACCGGCACACTAGCTTGATTTAACAGGGTAGGCAAAGGGTAACTTAATGTTTATCATAGTATCGGTGGAGCGTGTGTGGTTAACCGGCACATCGATTGAGGGGTAAATATTAAGGGTACCAAGTATATTTGCATGGTTATTCACACCTTGTTTTGTGATCCTCGGCATCCCAGTCACAAAACCTGAAGGGCACACTCGAGATTGAAACATGCCTTTGAAAAGTTCAATGAATCTCAAAAAAATCTAGGAGTTTCAAAACCAATTAAAACCTAATAATACATTTCGTTTATCTTGGTGGAAATTGGTAATCGTCATTCACCTACCTTCAAATATTTTATAGCTTGGATTACGGCATCCCTCTTCCAAGTTATAAAATAGTTTGTTGGGTCTTAGCCTTAATATTTCATATTGGGTGTTATATTAAGGACTTTAGATCAACTATCTTGAATATCTCCCAAAAAGATGTCTGTTTCAGACATCTATGATCCTCCTAAATCTCTTGGAACTTCACTTCCTCCACCTCCTCCAATTATTCTCCCTAACCCATAAGTTCAAGGTCACTCAAGCCCTATTGGCAAGCAAGGTCTATGTGTGATCGCATCTTGGAGATGAAGTCACATATTGACAAGCCGGGAGAGTTGGGTGTCAAACTCTTGAGAAAGTTCGTGGTTCAATCACTTTCTAAGTCACATAGTGAATTCCTTTGGGACTACTATGAAACAGACTATGACATGACCCTTAATGATCTTATCTATTTGCTTGGTGCTGCTTAATCAGCAATAATTTGGAGCACTGGGAGAGCAAATTTGATTAGTAGATCAACTTCCCAAACTACCATGGACATTGACAATGGTAACATTGGATATCTAGAAAAGCCTTCTCTTCCCAAGGAAAGGGATTGACCATAGTCAACTAGGTTGACCAAATGGTAAAGAGAAATGCTAAGTCTGCGATAGTCCTATGTACCATTCCCAAAGAGTCCCTATGTTTCTCTTGCCAAAGGAAGGGGCATTGATTGCGAAGCAGCCTATTTACCTGAAAGATCATAAGGTTGATCAAGTCAAGAAGATTGACTCTACTTCAGGTAAAGTCCATTATCTAACTTTGTTAAGTTTCTATTCTGAGATTCTTGTTACATGATGTGACTGGGTCACATGTTGATGTTTTAAGAATCAAAGAAAAGTGAAGAAACTTAAAGAAAGTATATGCTGATTCTGATCGCGAAGATGGATCTCGATCGCATGGTTCTGTCATCAGAATTTTGAGCTGTTGCTTAGGAGTTATGATATATTGCTTAGGAATAGATAACAACAAAGTTTTTCATGTGCTTTTGCACAATAAGGATAGTTTTTCCGCAAAGTTTTTAAAATAAAAGAAAAAAAATTGTTTTTATTTATTTTAAAATATCCTTACAATGACATTTGTGAAAAGGAAAAAAAAATGTTGCTTATATGATTCCATTAATAGCAAGAGTGGAAATATGAATTTGATTCTTTCATTTGTGGTAGTGTCTAAATTTTCCAAATAAGGAAAGATTCTCATCACCCAAGTTTCAGTTGGATAGAAACTTCGAATCATGCAAGTTGTATAGTATGATGAATAAGAACTTTCAAGCATTGGAAAATTAAGACTAATTACTTGTTCACATGGATGTGTGAGTCAAGTAAATGACTAAGGGATCGAGTACACATTTTTGTGCACTGATCAAGCCCACCACAAATGTAACTTGAGTGATACATCTTAAAGAAGGTTTATTAACACTAGTGAAATGTAAGAGTAAAAGGTTTTCTACTCTTGTACATTTGAATTTGGTAAGTTGTGATGTTTTGGATAAAACAGAGACCAACTTAGGCCAATTGTGTTAAGTGTTTGTCTTGATTAGAATCCACACTATCTCTTGAATATTTGGAAAGAAAGTATTATAGGTCAAGGAGACAGTGGGAGTCTAAAAGATCCTGAAAGGGTTTCAAGAGGTAATCAAGAATAAAACCTGTATTTCATCACTAGCACACAACTAGAGGTTTATAACCTATCATGTTGACATTTATGTGCCCATTCCAGTTAAGTTGGCTATATATATTTGAGTTCTACATGTTCTCAATTATTTGCATAACTACTTGGAAGCAATGGTAGGCCCTTGTGCTGCTAGGTGGCAAGAGGTTAAGATTGCACAAGTTCAATCCATATGAGTTAGGATTTTTCACTAACCTAGTCTTGTGATTATGGTTTGACAAATTCACATGGATAAGAACACATACACCATAAAATCTAAGTGTCATAAGGTTTCTCTCCGATTCATGAAATTGATGGTGAGGAAATTCTTTCACTAAGTAGATTTTAAGTAGATAGCAATTGTGATATTTGCAGTTCTCAAAGTCGTTAGTGGAGCGTGCGTGGTTAACCGACACACTAACATGGACTTATGAGAAATGGCAAAGGTCTAAAAAATTGAGACTATGATTACGACATCCCTTTTCATAGTTCTGAAATTGTTTAGACACACCTGTGAGCTATCTAAGATAAGGTGTATAATTTTGATAAAGCCTTATCAAAGCAATCTAGTATCAGAAATCTGAACTTTAGTAAGAATGTCAATAAAGTATTGACTTCTAGAGGTCCAACTGTTTTCTGGATACATGTCAAAGCTAGTGGGAGCATAAGTGTTATGCTAATAATCATCATGTTAGTGGGAGCATGATAATTATGATAAGTATTGCATATTAGCAATGTTAATTATAGAAAACAAAAGTTTCAATTCGTGAGGTTGCAGGGGTTGAAAAAGTTGTTTTGCTATAATTAAGGGAGAGGAAATTATACTTCATGTCAATTCTAAAAGGCTTAGAGTGGGATTTTAAGCTTAGATTGAGATTTTAATCATCTTTAGTCAAGAATATATATATTAATTTCATGTTGAATTGGTTCAACATAAGGAAAAACTCTATATATTGTGTTCTCAAAATTCGATTATGATTACGGCATCCCTCTTCGTAGTCAAATTTTGGAAACATGGCAAATAAAAATATTGTAGCAAAAGACTGGTCTAGAATCATGTCTTTATGTGAGACATCATGAATCGTGTCCCATTTGCTTTGGGTACAAGATCGATTACATGTGCTATAATATTTATCCTTTCTGAATTTTCCAAATGCCTTGCGGCATTAAGGAGGAAAATGTCTAGAATTGGATATGACTAAAGTGATTAAGCAATTGTCGAGGACAATCTAAGGTTTACCAAAGATTGGTTGCTCAAGGACAGTTGGAAGTATACTGTTAATATTGGAAGGACCATATTGACATAGTCTGAAAAGAGGCAACTCTTGCTCAGAAGTGGTAGTCAAAATGGGAATATAGAGTTGTCTTCATAGGTGGAAGCAATCTGTGTAAGGTTAAATAAACTTAATGCAAGAAGCATGTTCAAAGCAATGCGCTTTGAATTTGAGACATCGTTTCCATGGAATTTCTCTCCATTGGAATACTCTGTAATGATTGTTGCCAAGTCTTTGTGGCTTTGTGCATAATCATTACAAGAGGAACAGTGCATATAAGTTTAAAATCTAAACAGATTTCGATAAATGCTAGGAATTCTTACATTTACGACAAGGATTTGGAAGTGTGAAAAGAGAATCATTGAAATTATGTTCAATTGATCTAGTTCACAAAGTAAGGATCATAGATAAACATAGAGTGCATACTTGGTGTATGGCAAAGCTATTGTTTAGAAAAATATAGTGTACATGCTTGGAGCATGGGACAACTAGTGTTTTTAATTCAGGTATAAAGTTGATAAAACCGAAACAATGAATAATGAGTAATCAGTATGGTGATAAATAAAAGTGGTCTCTTTTAATTCATAGGGTTTGATACCATATTTGATTCATTTATTCTTGTGTTTCACTTTGCATGTTTTGACTTCCATAATAACTAGGTTATTCTTCCGGAATGACTAAGTTATTCAAACCATCCACAGTCGGTCATATGTTGGAAGTAGATATGAATCAAGACTGTCATGGGTTGGCTTGTAGAGGTCCAAGTTGGTGGACAAAGTTGTGCTACAACACTCATGAGTGATCATAAGTTCTGAGTACTGGATTCAACCCGCGCTCATTTGAATCACTTCATGGATTTTATCACGAGTGATCATGAGACGATAATATCTTATATTCTTCAAACCTAGAGATATGAGTTGTTACTATGAGTTGGTTGTACATTGATTGCACGAAAACGCATTCGGTAACTCGATGTTATAAAACGTGCCTTTGTGTATGATTCAACAAGTAGTAGAACAAGCCATATGAGTCGAAGTTTATCCATTCCTTTTACCTTCGGGATAAAAGCGATATATGTGGGCCCCTCGATGATTTAGTGATGACACATGTGAGTGCTTGGCCAAGCCAGGACTGATTTGATTTGTTCAATCAGTCAGTCATCATAAATCATAAATCGGGAAACAAAAAATGGACAGAGAGAATGATTGATAATCCATGTCTTAGTCCATATGATATCTAGAATGGAGGAATATATGATCCCTTATCTAATAGACAAGTCATTGACAAAGGTCAGAGTTCATTGACAAGATCAGAGTTCGACAGCGGCTTTAAGAGCTACGATTGCCAGTTGGTTTTTGAAGTCATACTCAATAATAGTTTTAGACTTATCCAAGTGGGAGACTGTTGGATTAATGTCTAAGTCCATAACTATATTTGGTATGTACTTGACCTGACCCGGCATGGTCCATTTGGGTTGCACTTCACCGACACAATTTATATGGATAGTCTTTTGAGAATAGTATATTTATGATTTATATTAATATATTATAAGTTCTAATATATTAATATATAATCATATTATTTAATTAGTATTGATCAAGAATTAATTTATAATTAATTAAGTGATCAAAAGGAGCTAATTAAATATGGACTCTTAGATATATATATGTGTAGTGGGCCAAGTTCATTTAGGTTGGGCTAAGTCTTCATGGATAGTCCATGGAGCTTTAACCCATAGATCCTTGGAAATGAAAGGTCATGGGTATTAGGTTTTAACCCTAATCCTCCACACTATATAAAGGGTCTTATGGTTCATGAAATTATGCTAGTGGCTAGTGTGGATACACTAAAGAGGGCAATAACCGATTTCATAAGTGTGAGCCAAGTATCCATATTCTCTAAAGTCTTCCAAGGTGTTTTGGTGATTTATGATTCCACTTGAGGCTTCCACACTATTAGGGCTAAGCTCTTAAAGTTCAAGACTTCAAGCTTCATTAAAAGGTATGTATTCTAACTTGTTATATTACCCAAGTATCAAGGATTGTATGCTAGATAGGGTAATACCTTGGAATATTCATATTTGCATGTATAATAGAGAAAACATAGATCCAAGGTATTTAGGGTTGCATGTACACTTAGGATTGTTAGAATGCTCAAAACCCAACAGAATTATCATGAGATTCATAAGCAGGAGCGGTTTTGAAAGTGGGATAAGTTTCGCATCGTTGTTAGAAAGGAAGATAACTCAAGTGGCTGATCGGTTTGAGGTTGTGTGAGTTGGGAGTTCAGTAAAACTCCCCAGCGTGTGAACCGTGTCATCTCGGTACTTGATAGCAGAATTGGGAATTCTTAGGTTAAGCGTCAGCCATCGAAAGTTTCGTCTGTTGCTGTTCAGATTGCAGGTTCAAGAAGGGTCGGACCGGCGTTAATCGGTGGACCTCTCAGGAAGCGGGAATTCTCTGAAGGAATTCAAGAGGTGATCGTTGAAAAGCTAGGAACGCGTCACCAACTTCCTTGTGTAGTGTGCTTATATTTCCTAAGTCTTTGGGTTGGTATTAATAGAAGCGGATCAGTCTCGATCGAGTATGGGCTTTGTGGTAAGTAAGTATGGAGTTAGGTATTCCCAATCATATGCATGGCAATGATTCTTCACGTGGATCTGGGGGTATTCAAGGTGGCAATAGAGTCGGTTCGGCATACGTGTGATCAGGTCTGGGTTATAGTCTGCCATTGGATCTAGAGTTCGACTATCATTCTATTTTAGGGTCAAGTGCGACCCAGGTTTTGTAGGATTTTGCTTGGATAGCAACTTGTTCTATGGCTGGATCTTGCGTAGTGGGATTTCAACATTGTGGCGCTTGTTGGTGTTGTGAAGGACGTTGGTTAGGCCTTTCTTTTGGACAAGATTGATAGTTTATCAGGAGCATTCCAGTCATGAGCTGAGGGCCAGGTAGGGCATACCAGACTCATGCTGTGGGCTCAGAGGCAATCCAGACCTATGTTGAGGGCATTGTAGGGATATTCCAGTAATAGGTTGTGGGCCTGGTGATCTTAAGCAGTCTATATTCTTCAGTTCGAGAGCTTTCGGAATAGACATGTTGTTGAGATCCGGGCGAGCCGTAATCGGCCAGGAGGAATCAGAAGATTTTGTGAGAAATAAAAAGGTAGGTTCTTGAACTTCAAGTTATGAGTTTAGACCCGAGTTTCGTACATAGTGGTATTCTGATCTAGGGTATTCATCCCGAGGATGACCGGACCCTATGATTGATTGGACATGGCGGGTTGGTATTCCAACCCGAGGGTTGATTGGGCCAAACATGCGCATGATACGAGGGTATTCTATCTCGAGGATGACTGGACCCGTCGTAGGCATGCCTGGTATTCCAGCCCGAGGCTGATTGGACCAGGTATGAGTGTTCGGGCTTATGAGCCGGTTATTATAGGAATTGGTGATCAAGATGAATTTCTCTTGAATTAGTACCTGATCTCTTGCCAAGAAGAAGATTATAGGTAGCAGTGTGGGATTTGTGATTTTATTTTCGGGCGGGAACCCCAGGTTTGTAGCAGTTGGGTAGCCAGTTGGGAGATAAGGGCCATAAATACAACAACAATGATCCAGTGTGGGCAGTCTGTCAGGGACCCAGACTATCTCGAGACTTCAGATTACGGATTGAGTAAATGTGATCATATTGCAAGGGATTCGTTTATGTTCAGGTTTTAGAACCATGCGAGGGTTGGTTACGGTTGCCTTGGAAAGGCTAGGGTGAAGCTCGGGAATGTAGTTCATGATTGTTTGGCATGTAAGGAATGAGAAGAAACAATTTCGAGGACGAAATCAAATTTAAGTGGGGGAGAGTTGTAACATGCCATTTTAAAGGGATTAATTATATAATAAATCGGGAACCCAGGAAGTAATTATTATTATTTTTATATTGTTAGAGCTCAAAAATTTAAATAATAATTAGTGAGGTGTTGGTCTCGAGGATTAATTATTACAATTTTAGGAATTGGGGGTTAAAAGTGCAAGTCCTGGACTTAATTCGAAAAGGATTTCAGAAGCCAGGGTCCGTTTGGTAATAAATGGATTTAAATTGAAAAGATTTGAAGGCTTAAGGGACTTATTGGTAATATAGGGATCTATTGTGAAAGGAATTTATGGGATCAGGGTTTAAAGGTAAATTTTGGATTGATGCTGAAAATTATATGGGGATGAGGGACCAAAAGTGTATTTTTGGCAGGGTAGTTTAGTTTGGAGTTACGGGATATATCCGATCTCTCATTATCTCGTCAAAGGGGGCAGCCAAAGAACCCAAACCCTAGATCGTGATTTCCACAGCCGCCACTACCCTTTGAGACTCCTTCTCCGTCCCTTCTTCTTACTGTTCGCCGCCGCTGCTGTCTTCATTGTGGAGGTCGAAGAGCCCAGTCGTCATTGTTCTTGTTGTGGCTGAGAGCGAAGCCACTGTTTGGGCGGCGTTCAATCGGGAAGTGATTACTCATGCCGCCACTGCTCTCTCGCCGCCGCCCTCTCGTTCCGTTTTCCCGATCAGCAAGGCTGCTAGCGACGTTTCTACGACCGGACTTCGAGGGCTGCCAGGAAACCAACGAAGCATGACTGTTGCTACCTCGTTGCTGTGACTCCGATGAACGGACGAGACCGACGCAGCCGCCTCCCTCCATCCTTCTTCCTCTTCTGTTCGTCGGTACCCTGCCGCCAAGAGGCCGCCGCTGTGGTTCCTGCCGCGCCATTGAAGACCCAGCCGAGTCCAGCTCCGCCATAGCCGGTTGATTGCGTCGCTCTCTCTCTCTCTCTCTCTCTCTCTCTCTCTCTCTCTCTCTCCTTCCTCCTTCGTTTTACCGCCGCTGTTGTTGCCCGGTTCTTGTGCTGCTGCTGTTGCAACCCACCTCAGTGGGTGTTGGGTTCATTTTCCGGGCTTATGGATGTATGTTCATGTACTGTGATGGGACAAGGCCGCCGAATTGTCCCTTGGCTGGAGATCCGAAGAACAAAACCCCACCGCCACCACCGTAGGGTGGTGGCTGCCACCGGGTATAGCCGCCTGCCGCCACAAGGTGGCTATGTGTGTGTGTGTTATTTTATGAGTGTGTGTGGGTTATTGGATGTTATTGTAAAATTATACTGTAATAGAATATGAATAATGAAAAGAAAAGCTCAAACCACCACCGTAGGGTGGTGGCTGCCGCAACCAGCTGCCGTGTCGGGTGGCGGTGTGCCGTGTTTGGTTTGTGACTCGTTTGGATGTTTGGACAAGGGACTACTAAACCCTAATGGGCCAAAAAAAAAACCCTAGTGGGCCCAATGAGATCTTAATGGACCCAATGAAGCCATAATGGACCTAAAAGCCCAACAAATTGATAAATGGGCTAGTAATTGGGTTGGAAAACCCTAATGCCAATAAAACCCTAATTTTGAGAATTTATCGAGACACACACACGGGAATTATTTAATAGTTTGAAATATTAAATAATAATCATTGGCAAAGATTAATCTAAGCAATATTGGACTTAATGGATTAAGTCCTTAATGGATTAAGCCTTAATGGGTTAAGTAAGAAACACTTAACCCTAATCGTCATTTCATGTGGAAACCCTAATTCCACTTGGGCCTTGAGTTGGGCCTTCCTTTTTGGGTTTTGGTGATTGGACTATTAATGGGCTTTTCAAGAATAAGTAAATGGACTAAATAATTGTATGGATTTTATGATAAGGCCCATGTGAGAGTCTTGGGCCCAATTTGGAAAATTGGGCCATAGATGGGCCATAACTGGGCCTTTATGATTATGTGATATTGGGCCATGGGAATTGGATTGGAATAATTGAATGTGCCTTAAGTAAAGACCATGTAAAGGTCTGGGCAAAATTGGGCCATATGTTGGGGCTTTGACCCATTATTTGACTTTTGGGCTTTTGTAGTGTGAGTTGGACCTTGGGCTTGTAACCCAATTATTAATTGGGTGTTGTTTGATGTTGACAGTTCGGGAATCTGTCAACCAACAGCTGGAGTGGTATCAGCGGGACTTCAGCAGTGTCAGGTGAGTTATCCTTACTATACTAAGGGGTCTAAGGCACCAAGGCCGACCCATTGGATATGTTATCCTAGCAGTGTTAGATGTTGAGTATGATTTAGTGTTGCATGCTAGTGGTTATGCCAGTTAGGTAGACCTGTAGGACTACCTGTGATGCTATATGATTATTGCATGCTCAGTGGTTATGTGGTATGTTATATGTTATGTGGGATGGGTTGAGGTTGTACCGCTCCGTGCAGTAGCCAACAAACCCTAGGAGCATTCCAGTTACGGGCTAAGGGAGACTCGTACTGTGGGCTCGGGAGCATTCCAGTTATGGGCTAAGGGAGACTCGTACTGTGGGCTCGATGGCAAGCCAGATGTGAGTTGTGGGCCCGTAAGACAATCCAGACTCACATTGTGGGCCCAGGGGTAATCCAGTCTGTAAGGCTGTGGACCCATTACATGCTGTTCAGTTTGTTATGTTATAATGTTGCTGACATGGTTATGTGGACTGTATGTGTATCGGTATTTTGGGGGTAACTCACTAAGCTTTCGGGCTTACAGTTTCAGTTTATTGTTTCAGGTGCATCAGGGGATCGTGGCAAGGCAAAGGCGTGATCGTACAGCTCCTCACTTTTTATGACTTTGTTTCCGGGATAATCTAATATTAAACTATTTTGAAAACATTTTTGTAATGACTAATGGGTTTTGAATTGTTTTAAAAGTTTTAAATTGGCTTGAAAATTTTGGGTGTTACATTTTCGGTTGTTCCCACTTCACCACAGCTTCAATCTTGGCTGGATCAACCATTATCCCTTCTTGGTTGACCACGTGACCCAAGAATTGGACTTCTCGAATCCAAAAATCACATTTGGAGAACTTAGCATACAGCTTCTCCTTCTTCAAGACTTCTAACACTTCTCGCAAGTGTCTGCTATGCTCCTCTTGGCTTTTCGAATAAATCAGAATGTCGTCTATGAACACTATCACAGATTTATTAAGGAACGGTTTACAAACCCTGTTCATTAAATCCATGAATGCTGTTGGAGCATTGGTTAGTCCAAACGACATAACCAAAAACTCGTAGTGTCCATATCGCGTTCTAAATGCAGTTTTCTCGATATCCTGCTCTCTTACTTTCAGCTGATGATATCCTGATCTTAGATCGATCTTTGAAAATTAACTTGAACCTTGTAGTTGATCGAACAGGTCATCAATCCTCGGCAACGGATATCTATTCTTTATCGTTTCCTTATTCAGCTCTCTGTAGTCAATGCACATTCTCATACTCCCGTCATTTTTCTTTACAAATAACACCGGGGCTCCCCAGGGTGATGAACTAGGTCTAATGAAACCTTTGTCCAATAACTCCTGAAGTTGCATCATCAGCTCCTTCATCTCCGTTGGTGCTAATCGATAAGGTGCTTTTGCTATTGGTGTTGTCCCTGGTAACAAGTCTATTCTGAACTCCACTTGTCTATCAGGCGGTAATCCGGGAAGATCTTCGGGAAATACTTCCGGATACTCACACACGACAGGAACGTTCTTCATCTCCTTTTTCTCCTTCTTTGCGTCAATCACGAATGCCAAATACGATGTACATCCTTTGGCCAAACACTTTCTGGCTTTCATTAGAGAAATGATTCCAGAATTTACCCTGCGTTTGTCCCCATACACCATAAATGATTCTTTCCCTGGC
Source organism: Lactuca virosa (assembly GCF_052849685.1). Taxonomy (NCBI): domain Eukaryota; kingdom Viridiplantae; phylum Streptophyta; class Magnoliopsida; order Asterales; family Asteraceae; genus Lactuca; species Lactuca virosa. The sequence goes on along the minus strand of NC_136433.1, from coordinate 375,659,401 downwards.
GGGTTTACTTTGACTATCTTCTTTCTGCACAATATCTCGGCGTCATTGGCGCTAATCCAATCCATTCCCAGCACGATGTCGAAACCATTTAGTTTGATAGGCAATAATTCCTCGTGAAACTTATTCCCATTCAGGTCGATTAAGATGCTTTTCATACGATGGCTAACAGGTACAAACTTGCCACTAGCAACTTCGACTAATAAAGCATTATCTAGTCTATCGACAGGCAAAGCTAGTTTTCTACCAAATTCATGTGAAATAAAGGAGTAGTTGGCTCCAGAATCAAATAAAATTTGGGCAGACAATTCGTTTACGAGAAAGGTACCTGAAGCGACATCAGCTTCATCTTTCGCAGCTTTCAGTGTCATCTGGAAGGCTCTCACCTTCGGCTTCGGTGGAATGTTGGGTCTTGCTGCTTCCTTCTTTTTCGGACAATCCCTCGAGATGTGCCCCTCCTCCCCACACCCATAACAAACTTTCTTGGCGAGGGTGCATTCATTGGCATAGTGCCCTGGCTTTCCACATTTGAAGCATGTGACTTCCCCGTCACATTTCTCATGATGCTTCTTCTTGCATTTGTCGCACCACTTCGCTTCGCCTCCTCCTCCTCTCAAACTAGACTTCGAGAATTTATTTTTCTTGTTGGACCCTGAAGGCCCATCAGACTTCCTCTTCTCACCAACCTCAGATCTCTCTAGACCCTTCTCCCTAATCTGGGTCTCAACATTTCTAGCAGCCCAGATGGCGGCTTTCAATGTGGTTGCTTGCTTAACCATGGGACCATAGTCCGCTGGTAGTCTGAGGGCAAACTTGTTGACCTTTGAGAGATCTGTTGGAACTAAATATGGAATAATCTTCATCTTTTCTGTGAAACTTGCAGTGTATTCAGTAACACTTATTTTTCCCTTGTTCAAATTCTGAAACTCATTATTGATTTCCAGAAGGTCCTGCTCGGAGCAGTATTGCAATTTCAGTTGTTCCACAAAGTCTTCCCAAGACATTTTGCTCGCTTCTCCCTTGGGCATAGAGTCAGCTAACAGCTTCCACCAACTCAACACGCCAGATTTTAATAAAGGGATCGCAAGAGCGGTCTTCTGCCTGTTGCTGCATTCCAAACTTTCAAACATTGTCTCCATTTCGAAGATCCAGTCCATAACTTGCACCGGCGTCGGGCTTCCGGATAGACACGGTGGCTTAGATGCCATAAAATCCTTGTATTTACATCCTCTTCCATCATTTCCTCCATCACGATTGTTTTGTCTAACAATCGGTGGGTTGGCTTGACCAATAGTCCCACTGAAGTTACCTCCTTCCGACGACCCTCCATTCACTTCGGGCTCTTCAACTTGAATTGAAAGTTCTTCGCGATTTTGTTGAAGCGGGCGTCTAGTTTCTTCCATCTGACGATCCAACATCGTCTGAATCATCAATTATACACTAGCCATTGTCACCGGCTCAGGTGCAGCAGCTACAACAGGTATTTGCTCGATTACAGGTGGTTGATTCCTGTTTTCGTCAGCATTTCTAACTCCACTTCTCGTTCTCACCATTTTTGATCTATACACCGAATAAGGTGAATTTAGATCCCCAATCATGATAGATAATTAAATCGTCCATATCACTTCGAAACGTTTACATGTTAGTTCTAATATCGTAGTCGTACGTTTATAATCCTAAACACATAAGGTTTCCAGATCCGGTCGGCAACAGACCATAGATCCGAACAAATAACAGCATATAAGGCATAAATCATTTAGCACATAAAGCATATTAGGCATACTTTCCTAAATAAGCTAGTGCTCACATCTCACAATCATCGCTTAGCATTCTAAGTTTAAGTCTAGAAATCCTACAAATTCCTAGTTCGCTTAAACTAATGCTCTGATACCAACTGTGGCATTCCCAAAATCACGGCCAGAAAAGACCGATTTAATTTATGCTTTTAAATAAAATCAGAGTAATCCTTTGATTAAAAGAGTTGCGGAATTTGTTCCCAAAACAAAATATGATAAGAATTTATCAAAGCATTTCATAAAGAAATGTATTTTCATTATATAACAAAACCTCGGGATGTCATGTTCCGATACAGACCAAAAGCATAAACAATACAAAATAGACCTTACAACAGTTACATATAACTACTGGTCTATAATCTAAAAATATCTTGACAATGTCATCCAACTTATGCTCTCATGTCACTACCTGTAATACAAAGAAAAACTGAGTGGGTCAGGCTTAGGAGCCTGGTGAGCATACAGGGTTTTCAACCCACAATAAATAATTATATTTAGTTCAGCAACCAACAATAACCCGATTACCCATTCCCGTTATCATCACTTTATGTCCCTAAAGCAACAACTATTACAAGGGACCTAATCTAGGATTTTCATCGGGACGGACATTACTGGAAAGGGGTTTCCTTAACAATAGATGTCCTAAAGGCAACCATGAGGGGGATAGAGTACACCGGTGAACACATTGTTCACAACACCTACAGGTTATGAGCCTGCTAACGTTCCACTGGACTGTCTAGAAAGAGTCTGTGGTCGTCATCCATACTCCGCTAGATGACTAGATCAACAACAACATCGAGGCCTCTCATCATTTTATTTTATCACACACCAACTATCTACCCATGTTCTACCCAACATATTAGTAGATAAAATATATACATTTATATACAGCTTAAAACCTGTACAAAACATCCATTCAACAACTAGTTCAAATAAACAAATAATATATAAACACATAGCACGTATTTTATAAAAAATACTTCATATCTATGTGTTATAAGAAAACGAATATACAATCACTTGATAAGAAGATGATCGGACAGCACCTCGCCTCTTAAAATAATCTTTTCCGATAAAACCGGGATGTTTTTCTTGAAAACCGGGCTTCTTGCGGGCAGAGTTTTGGCTCGAAAACTTTACTTCTCGGGATCTTCAGGGCTTCGGGACTTGCTTCGGGTGTCGGGAATGATACCGGGGCTTCGGCGTATAAGTTGCACGCAAAACGAGGCAATAATGAAAGACAGAGAAGAATTGGGCAACAAAACTCGGCAGCCCTTGAGTTCTATTTATAGGGGCTTAAATCCTGATTTACGCTGGGCGTAAATCCTGATTACGCTGGGCGTAATGCCTCTACAAGCAGTACGCTGGGCGTACGAAGATCTACGCGGGGCGTAGTTCGGATAAGCTTTGGTATGCGTGCCTCGAACTTCAAAAATTCATAACTTTCGCATACGAGCTCCATTTTCAACTTTCTTTATATCCACGCGTAGGTGAGACTATGCTCTACAACTTTCGTTTAGACTCCGTCGGCTAATTTTGACTTTATTTTTATTGTATTATTTTTAGTAGGCCGGGACAGGAAAACTCTGTTATAAAATCATAACTTCTTCATGCGACGTCCGTTTTCGTCTGTCTTTTTACCATTGGACTACTAACGACGAGATCTTCGATTCTCATTTAGATTGTTTCGGCCAAATATCACTCGATCTCAATTTCGAGATTTGGGCTGCATACCGCTAAGTCGAAACTTCGAAAAATCATAACTTCCTCATACGAAGTCAGATTTAGACGTTCTTTTCATGCACGCTCTCGGTTTAACGTATTCTACGACTTTCGTTTAGATCGATAAGGCTAAATGTCGCTCTATCTTAAATTCGTATTTTGCGTCATACAGTGTCGTGCCGGTTCTGTCGCGAAATTTCGACAGGTCATAACTTCTTCGTTATAACTCGGATTTCGGCATTCTTTATATATTCGGAAACCTTTCCACGACCACTACCACATCCTTCATAGATATCGGGTTTATCTAACATTTCATTTTGACGCTTATTTTTATCCTTAATTCATTTATGTCACACAATTAAGCACAAAACAAATAATACTCAAATAATACATTCTTATTATTTCAAAATGAGTTACAAAGGTTAACCTAGACTATTACATCAACATTAATGCCTAGCCCAGAAACACGGGCGTTACATAACCCCCGGGTCTTCCTACCATACATAAACTAAATGGGTCGGCATTATGGCCGTAGACCCATGCACACAGTGAGGAGACTCACCTCGCACTGCAGAAGTCCCGTAGACACAATCCCAGCTGCTGGACGACAGATTCCTGAACTGCCAATAACAAAGCATCACCCAATTAATAATTCGGTTCCAACTCATAATCATAAGTCCATGCTTAGGGTAAGAGACTACTCTACCCCTAACTTGGGTTGATTCAAGCCCAAGGCCCAATCCAAGGGCCCAAAAGTCCAACCATGGCTCAAAGCCCAACTCATGGCCTAATTTTCCAAATTGGGCCCAAACCTTTATAAGGTCTCACCATAAGGCCCAACCATTTAGTCCAGTCCAACATTCAACATTCTAATGACCCAATATCACATAATCATAAAGGCCCAAACTATGGCCCATCTATGGCCCAATTTTCCAAATTGGGCCCAACTCCTCATATGGGCCTTACCTCAAATCCCATTCATTATTCTAAGTCCATTTGCTTGATCTTGGATGGCCCATTAATAACCCAATCATCAAGGACCAATAGAAAGGCCCAATAATAAACCCAAGTGAAATTAGGGTTTCACATAAAATGACGATTAGGGTTAAGTTCCCTACTTAACCCATTAAGGACTTAATCCACTAAGGACTTAATACATTAAGTCCAATATTGCTTAGATTAATCTTTGTGTGCGAAAAATGAACGGAGACGAGTGGTAGCGGTTGTGAGGCTCACGGGAGGTGATAGCGGCTGAATAAGGTCTTTTATGCTTAGGGTTTAAGATGCGACAGGGGGGGGGGGGAGAAAGACACGGTTTAATCCTGTGTTCTAAATGAAACATTGAAGCATTATAACAAGTTTGGCCCCTGACCCCAAAAACTCTTTTCAACATTGATCCAATATTTACCATTCAGCCCCCAGCTTCCATAAATCTTTACAATTTAAATCCAGAATTTACATTTTAACCCTTGCTTCCATAATTCCTTTCATAGTGAGTCCTAATTGTTACCAAGCAGCCCCTATCTTCCATATTGCTTACAAATTAAGTCCAGATTTTACACTTTAAACCCCCAATCTCTAAAATTGTGACAATTAGCTCCTCGAGACCAACACCTTGCTATATAATTATTGATTTTAGGGGTACTATTCAATCATTAATTTATTTACTTATTTATTTAATAATGGGGGTGTTACACAGTAGCAGATCCCACGGTAGTCATGGGTACGTTCCTTCTCGATAACTCTTATGCATGCATACTCTTTGATAGTGGTGCAGAGAGGAGTTTCGTTAGCCATAAATTTAAGCATCTACTCAAACAAAAACCACAAACACTAAACGAAACATTCACCGTCGAGATGGAAAATAGGAAGACTGAGAGCACTAACGACATATTCATAGGCTGTACCCTCACTCTAAACGACCATTCTTTTCAAATTGACCTTATGCCGGTCTCCATAAAAAGCTTCAACGTTATCATCGGCATGGATTGGCTAAGTCCTCACCGTGCTGATATCTTATGTTTTGAAAAAGCCATTCATCTTAATTTGTCAAGTGGCGAAACCCTCGTTATATACGGCGACAAACCCGGTACGAACCTTCGCATCATCTCTTATGTCAAAGCCCAAATATACATGCGTAAGGAGTACCATGCATTCTTAGCACATGTTGTGAATGAGCAGCAAGACGTAAAAGACATCGAGAGCATTCCCGAAGTCTGTAATTTTCCCGACATTTTTCCCGAAGATCTTCCAGGAGTTCCTACTGAACGCCAAGTCGAGTTTCGAATCGATTTGATTCCTGGAGCTACCCCCGTAGCCAAATCCCCGTATCGTCTTGCACCAGCAGAGATGTAGGAACTATCCAGCAAACTTAACGAACTGCTCATCAAATGACTCATTAGACCGAGCTTCTCACCCTGGGGAGCTCCGGTCCTATTCGTGTAGAAGAAGGATGGATCGTTTCGCATGTGCATAGATTATTGCGAACTAAACAAGCTTACCATTAAGAACCGATATCCTCTACCGCGAATAGATGACCTCTTCGATCAACTCCAAGGAGCAAGCTACTTTTCAAAGATCGACCTGAGATCGTGGTATCACCAACTACGATTCCAGGAGGATAATGTTACCAAAACAACATTCTGAACTCGTTATGGTCACTACGAGTTTGTAGTGATGCCCTTCGGTCTGATAAATGCACCCGCAATATTCATGGATTTAATGAATCGGGTATGTCGTCCTTTCCTTGACAAATTCATGATAGTATTCATAGATGATATACTCATCTACTCACGAAGTCAGGAAGAACATAGCCAGCATCTGAGACAAGTTCTGGGAACATTAAGGGCAGAGAAGCTATATGTGAAGTTCTCAAAGTGCGAGTTTTGGATTAGGAAGGTGAATTTCCTTGGTCATGTGGTCAGCGAGGAAGGGATTCATGTGGATCCCTCCAAAATCAAAGCTATCGAAAATTGGACGATCCCTAGAACCCCAACTGAGATTCGTCAATTTATAGGCCTCGCTGGCTACTACAGAAGGATCATCCAAAACTTCTCCTGAATCGCTAAGCCACTTACCACCCTGACTCAGAAGGGTGTAACCTTTAGCTGGGGAGAGAAACAAGACAATGCGTTCCAAACACTGAAGCAAGCCCTGTCCAGCACACCTATCTTGTCCCTTCCGGAAGGAACAGAAGACTTCGTAGTATACTGCGATGCATCCAATCAGGGACTAGGCTGTGTACTTATGCAACGGGGAAAGATTATTTCCTATGCCTCGAGACAGCTAAAGACACACGAAGTTAACTACACTACTCATGACCTTGAGCTGGGAGCAGTAATGTTTGCTCTGAAGATCTAGAGGCACTACCTTTACGGTACAAAGTGCACCATCTTCACCGACCACAAAAGGCTCCAACACATCTTCGACCATAAAGAACTTAACATGAGACAACGACGATGGGTGGAACTACTCAATGATTACGAATGCGAAATTCACTATCATCCCGACAAATCCAATGTAGTAGTAGATGCCCTTAGTCGAAAGGAGTACTCAGGTCGCAGAGTAAAAGCACTAACCATGACCATCCATTCACATCTGTCCACACAGATCAAAGAGGCCCAGCTGGAAGCCTTGAAGCCTGATAATGTGGCAGGTGAAGCCTTAAGAGGAATGAAGAAGAACTTAGAAAGCAAGGGTGACGGAGTTCGTTATTTCATGAATCGGATATGGACACCGAAGTTTGGTGGCTACAGAGATGTTGTCATGAACGAAGCCCACAAAACTCGATACTCCGTTCATCCAGGTTCAGATAAGATGTATATGGATCTCAAGAAACTCTATTGGTGGCCAAACATGAAAGTCGAGATTGCTACCTATGTGGGCAAGTGCCTAACTTGCACCAAAGTCAAGGTAGAATACTAGAAGCCCTCGGGTTTACTACAACAACCAGAGATACCTGAGTGGAAGTGGGAGTGGATTACAATGGATTTCATAACCAAGTTACCCAAGACATCGGGTGGTCATGACACCATTTGGGTAATCGTCATAGATTAACCAAATCCGCACACTTCCTACCAATAAAGGAAAAAGACAAGATGGAGAAATTGACCAGAACTTACATTAGAGAGATAGTACGACTGCATGGTGTGACAATATCTATTATCTCTGATAGAGACAGTAGATTCACCTCACGGTTCTGGCAGTAACTACAGAATTCTCTGGGAACTAGGCTGGACATGAGTACAACTTACCATCCACAAAACCGACGGGCAGAGTGAGAGAACTATTTAAACCTTAGAATACATGTTGAGAGCCTACGTGATCAACTTTGGTAAAGCATGGGATATCCATTTGCCACTTGTCGAGTTTTCATACAACAATAGCTATCACACTAGCATCAAGGTTGCCCCGTTCCAAGCCCTCTATGGCCGTAAGTGCAGATCCCCTCTGTGCTGGGCTGAAGTGGGTGACACGCAACTAGCTAGAGGCCAATCTCCTGACAGCACTCTCACCGGCTCGGAGATCATTCTAAAAACCATAGAAAAGATCGTCCAAATCCGAGAACGACTGAAAGCTTCTAGAGATAGACAAAAGAGCTACGCTAACAAGAGATGAAAACCCTTGGAATTCAAGGTTGGTGACCGCGTTCTGTTGAAGGTCTCACCCTGGAAGGGTATGATACGTTTCGGAAAACGTGGAAAGCTAAATCCAAGGTACATTAGTTCGTTCAAGATTCTTGATAGAATCGGCCCAGTAGCTTACAAACTCCGACTACCTCGAGAACTTAGCAACGTACATCCTATCTTCCACGTGTCTAACCTAAAGAAGTGTTTGTCTGATGAGACTCTTGTAATTCCACTCAATGAAATCGAGATAAACTAGAGTCTAAACTTTGTGGAAGAACCAGAAGAAATCATGGATAGGGAAGTCAAACGAACGAAATAAAGTCGCATACCCATAGTGAAGGTTCTCTAGAATGCCAAGTGGGGACCTGAATTCACTTGGGAGCGTGAAGTCCAGATGAAACAAAAGTACCCGCATCTTTTCCCTAGTCCATGAATACTCTCTATAGAAATAATTTCGGGACGAAATTCCCTCTAACGGGGGGATAATGTAACAACCCTTTATTTCAAGTCCATGTAAGTAAAACTAATTCAAATAAAGGTTTCACTTATTCATACAGGAGACTAATACTTAACTTAAAATATAATAATTCAAGCTGTATATATAGTTTTCGAATTAGGGAATCTTATCCCAATGCAAAACCGAAAACTCCTTCTTTAAAAGAAGTCAAAAACCGAAAACCCTAAAGGATGAAAAGCTTGACCAAAATCCCTTTTCTATGTGACTAAAAACCAAAAACCCTTTTCCTTGTTGACTTTAAGACCGAAAACACTATAAGGCCCACTATAGGACCGAAAACCCTTTTGTTTTGAGGCCCATTAAGGACCGAAAACACCCTCTATATATAAGTATTCAACCGTAAACACAATTCATTTCTCAACTTTTAGGCCGCAAACACCTTCAATTTGCTCTCAGATATCATCTGAAAACCTTCATATCTTCATAAGATATTGCCCAGATCTTCATCCAATCTTAAAATCTTCAACCGAAATCATCATCCTACCTTCAAATCTTCATAAGTTCCTTCATATCTTCAAGTTTTTCCTCAAGAACACCAAGCACATCTTCAAATATTTCATATTTCACCCAAGAACACCAAGAACTCCTTCAAATAATTCCTAAGGCTTTTTGTAAGTATTTCTTACATAATTTAGTGTTGTCTAACACTTTTAAATTATTATTTAAATTATTACGCTAATTTAAATACGATATCGTGTATAATTATTATTAGGATACGACTATTCACACGGGTTCTAACCCGAGGATTACCGCTACCACTTCGTATCCAAACGAGAACACGCATTCGAGGGGAGTTCATACCCCTACGTTTTCACTATTTTTCCATGTTTTTAGGGGGGGAGTACAAGTACAACACAAATAAATTTTTGTGTTAACATCCAAACAATTTCAAACGAGTTCAAACGTTTCAAACTATTTTAAACTGTTTCAAGCTATTCTATATTATTTCAACTGTTTCAACTATTGTTTTTACCAAAACATACACACACACACACACACACACACACATATATATATATATATATATATATATATATATGAGATTCAACAGGCTTAGGACTAGTGTTCTCGCCTTAACTCCTGTTCCTTGTTTGGTTGTGCCGAGTGTCTATTCTGATATATATATATATATATATATATATATATATATATATATATATATATATATATATATATATATATATATGAGATGCAAGCACTCTCTCTTCGAGTGTCGAGTGTCTATTCTGATACTCTTCTGCCTCCGCCCGAGCGGCGACAATGTACTTAAGAAGTTGGTCCCTAAATAGCAGTCTCTTTCCAAGTCTTGGTTATGTGAAATGGTAGCGTCTGTAGCAGTACACAGTTCCCGAAATCGATTCGTAGTCTCCCTGTTTTGGTCACCGATGTTCGTGATCTGCTGGGTCATCACCGGGAGGGCTCCGTCAGCCGGTCCATTGCAACCTCGTTGGTCTCCAAATGGTGATCGCTGTCGCTGATGGCGACTCCACCCCTCGATCAATGTTGCCCAACGGGGCACATGTCCGATGTAGTCGAAACGGTTCACGAGAACCCTGGCTATGTACGGAGAGTTGATGACCTCTGGCTCCACTTCCAACTCTTCCCCTTCGTCTTTTTCGGGCTCTTTCCTCGAACACCTCTTTGGGATCCTCTTCAGGTTCTTCTCCTAACCATCCACCCTTTCTCGGGTTCGGAAAGTAGGGGTTGCCTGGTAAGTAGAATCTTGCCATTATGTTCTTGCGAGAATAGAAGGGGTAAGAGGCATATAATATAGTCATATTCCTAGAAATACTTATAGGGTTTTGATTCTCATTAGTTACTTCTATAATGACATAGTGCATACCAGTTATATACTCAACAAAAGATATGATAGACCTTCGAATAATTGATCCTACTCTAAGACCACAACCAAACAAGGAACAGGTAGTAAAGTAACGATCACAGATTCTAAGTCTATAATATCTAAGTTATATATAACTTTAGCGTATCCACTTAGTGATTATAGACCTACTACCAAGAATCTGTTTAGTTTTCACATAAGTTATAGTACCACAAAATACTCATATAGTATTTTAAATGTTATGTTTGGTTCTTAACGATTTTCTTGTATGGGAAGCTTTTAGGCTTGTTGCTCACTACGACCCTTCCCCGGCATACATTAGTCACACCTCAGATAAATATAGTTGATAAGGTAATATTCATCCCAAGTCTGGTTACATATCCCAAGGTCTACTCGTAGTGTCCAACTCCTCATTTTACTTTTGTATCGACCTAGATATGACACTATATTCGCATGTGCGCATGTATTCATACTTTTTAACAAGAAACGATTTGTTTCTAAAAGTATAGTTATTTTGAAAATGTTAAATCAGAGACTTTTAGCCCCAATGCATTTATAGTTTGTATATCTTATGTGGTTTGATATACTTAGTTCACTATAAACAATGCTCTGATACCAATCTGTCACACCCCCAAACCAAGGATGGCGGAAACGTCCGGGGGTGAGAATGACTTCATGTATAGTATCATAACAACGAGTATAATAGTGACCAAAGCAAATACAACCATCATAATATAATTGAAAAAGTTACACCATGGTATGAGTTTACATATTTCAAGATCAATTACACTATGATGACATAATGAACTATTTGACGCCTTAGCGTCCTATCCTCAAAAGCTGTGGTTTACCTGTTTTACTAATTTCCTGAGAATACAAGTAGTTTTGAAAAAGTGTCAACAATTAAGTTGGTGAGTTCATAAGCTTTTGGATGTAGAGTTTGAAAGCCTTTGTTTGTAAATGTAACGTATACTCAAGAAAAATCCAATATTTTCCTTATAAAATGTTATGTAGTCTTAAATCCCAATACCGAATGTATGTGTGTGTTTCGTACTTGTAACGTGTTTGTAAATGTAATGTATACTCAAGAAAAATCCAATGTTTTCCTTATAAAATGTTGTGTAGTCTTAAATCCCAAGACCGAATGTATGTGTATGTTTCGTACTTGTAACGTGTTTGTAAATGTAATGTATACTCAAGAAAAATCCAATATTTTTCTTATAAAATGTTATGTAGTCTTAAATCCCAAGACCGAATGTATGTGTGTGTTTCGTACTTGTAACGATGTATGGAGTTTTAAATAGATAAAACCCCCTTTTTAAAGTAGAATTTCCCGTAAACTTGAAATGTCGTTAACTCCCTATGTGAGTCACTACAACCATACTATGACAGGGTAGACCTGCTGCGACGTACTTCAGGCGTCGGAACTATTATGACATTTGTCACCCGTAGACGTGCAGGTCCCGCTATAGCTAGCAGCAAGGTGTGGGGTGTCAATCCCAATATAGATCTATATACAATTATCACGCTCTCCCTACAAGAGACTCTGGTTATAACTTACAGGAATTTTAACCCGTACTCTAAGATTACAATGAAGAATTGTCTCGCAACTTATGTTAACGAGTTTACGTGTGGTTTGAATGTAAAATCTTTTATGTGTTGGAAGTAAATCCTCTTTTATGTAGTATGTGTGTAATGTAAAATCCATAAACTATACCTATTATAGTTTATTGTATGTGTTCGAAGTGAATGAGAACCCTTATCATGAATGACTAATTTCTGTTTATGATGATAAACTAACAAGAATGCATCCAACATTTAGAAACTTATTGTTATACACTTTCCTCAACATGTTACAAAGTGTTGTTAATATTATAAGCTGTTTAACTTTTCTGCACTGTTTTAGAAAAATCACAGAAAAATCATACGAAGTCGAAAACTGAATCCGTAAACTCTGAAATTTTAGAAAATGTGTCTAGTTTGTTCATAATTTTTATCATGATTTTTAGAAGTCTCTAACGTGTGTGAAAATGTTCAACTTCACAGACTGGTCCGAAGTTGTTTCTGAAATGATAGGCAGTTTTGTAAAAATCGCCATAAATTGTAGAAAAATCGTATGAATATGTGCAAGTAGTCATTAGAAAGGTATAAACCTAAACTATTTGTACCTTGTACAGTTTTGAAAACTAAAAAGTTTAAGATGTTAAAAACAGTCCGTGAATGGAACTAAACTTTCCTGATGAAAGCTGATGTTTGATTTTAGTTAAGTTTTTGGTGTTATAACTTGTATCCCCCCCCCCCTAAAACTTGAAGAAAACATGAAAATGTAGGGGTATGAACTCACCTTGAGTGATTTTCTGAGATGGATGATGAAGAAAAGGAGTTTCCAAGTCAAGAACACTTGAAAGATGCTTGAAGATTTGAAGATCTAAGAACGATTATGACGATATTTGTATAAAAAATACGTGATTTGTGTGAAGAAGTGTAGAATGTTCAAGTGTAGGATGAAGACACTTACCAAGAGTAGAGGAGAAACTCAAGATCTTCCTGGGAATTTCGAGTTTTTGGAGAGAGAATGTGAGAGAGAAATGAGTTTGCTTTTTGGTGGAAGTGAATGAGATCTAAAGGATGTGAGGAGTATTGACTCTTTGTGTGTGTGGGATTAAGGAAACTTGTTGAATAAGGGTAGGAGTACAATGAGTAGACTAAGGCTGATGTGAATAGTGACTGGAGGTTGTCATAGAGTGGGTATGGGGGACGGCTTGTTGTCATAGCTTTATGGGAAAACTCAAAAGTACCTTCTTGTACCTTGTACTTTGCACTTTATCTTAATCAATAATATGAGTTATATCTTAGAAATTGCTAAGATATGGATACATTATGATTTTAGAAGGTTGAAAATAGTAAAATATGGTTTTGGGTGAAAATCACACGTTAAAATCATGAAAAACGGGCTTAAAACGTGAATGTGGTCGAAAACCGGAAGTGAGGAGCGAACCTACGAGGGTTCAGTTCATGAAGCCTAGAACCGAAAGTAGGTTCGGTCCATGAAGCTCGCAGGCGAAGGTGTATGGGAGGCGAAGGCGAAATGGACCGAAAGCAAAATGGACCGAAAGGGCTTGATCTGAACCGAAGTGACTAACCCGAACCGAAGGTGGGATGAACCGAAGTAGGTTTCGGGCCGAAGGGTGTGTTCGGTCTTTAAGGGGGGTTCGGTTCATAAGTAGCTTCGGTCCTAAGAGGTTCGGTTCTAAGAGGGTTCGGTTTTAAGAGCTTCGGCTCTAAGAGGGTTCGGTTCTAAGAGGGTTCGGCCATATATGGCTGATTTTCAAATAAACTTCTCGTTTCGAGTGATTGTTGACTAAGTTAAGGGTCGGGATCCCCCGGGTGATTATAAACAGTTAAAAGAGATTTTGAGAGAGATTTGGGAGAGATTTTTTTTGTGACTTTTGTTAGTGTTTAGACTCTTAATGCAAGTTTTGTAAACCCCGTTATGCCTCGTTATGAGTGTTATATGCCCCTGTAAGGTATGTAGTTGTGTTTTATCGAGTCGTTTCATCGCTTATTCTGATTAGGGCTTAGATTTCCTGAACACATGAAACCTCTAAGGGATACTTTGTATTAAGATGGTGCGTTGTACAATAGTAAACATAATGTAAACCCTAATATACAAGGGTTTGACTTGTTGACTTTATTTGAATTTGTCTTGACCAAAAATTGACGGTTGTCACAAAACAATACAAGAACTTACATAATAAACTATAATAGGTATAATTTATGGAACACTTACATCATTGTTACTAAATTCAGAGATACAACACAAAACAAACATATAAACTATAATAGGTATAGTTTATGGAACATATGTACTATTTTTACTAAGTTCAGGTTACACTACGGAAACACAAATATAAACTATAATAGGTATAGTTTATGAAACATGCATACAATTATTCATTACAAAGTGATTTTCATTTATTCTACACGTAACCGTCAGTATAGCTTTGTGAGACATACTTCAAGTACTTACCTAATTACCAACCAAGCCCTGAAATTATAACCAGAGTCTCCTGGAGGGAGAGCGTAAATTTGTGTATAGATCTATATGGGACTGACAATCCCGCACCTTAACTCTTAGCTAGAGTTAGGCCGGCAGGCCTAAGGTGACAAATGTCATAACTATTCCGATGCCTGAAGATCGTCGTTTCAAGCCATCTTAGGTCATCAGTTCAGCATTCGAGAGGCGAGTCTTCTCACCATACTTATGGGTCTAAGGCACCAAGGCCGACCCACTTTATGATAGTTGCTATACTTGCTATGTAGAGGTGTGTGATTTGTATGTATGCGTGATATGCGGTAGAGATAGCCTTTGTGGCTAATGGTAGAGACAGCCTTTATGGCTGATGGTAGAGATAGCCTTGTGGCTAATGGTAGAGATAGCCTTTGTGGCTAACGGTAGAGATAGCTTGTATAGCTAAATGATATCTGCCAATGGTAGAGATAACTTTTATAGTTATGTGATATGTGATATGTGGCAGGAGTAGTGTTAGATGCATTTTATATGCATCTTTTAGCACAATTTCCTACGTATTTCGTTATAAATAGTTAACTAATTCCCGATTATTCTTATGTATTTCGTGTTTCATGATTATTTTGTAGAATGCCCGTACTGCTCACGTTTGTTATGACTTTTCAGGGCTATTTGGAGCACATGGATGATTGAGCCAGTTCGGGATGCGTTTGTGGATGCTTAGGAGCTTAATTGGAGTCTAGATCAAGGAAGGATGCCGGGAAATGATCGAGAACTACTTGGAAGGAGGAACGACGAACAAAAAGAGCCAAAAAGCCTCATTTGCGATCGCAAGTTATGCCTTTGCGATCGCAGGTTTGACCTTGCGATCGCAGGTTGGGTCGCAGGTTGCCATCGAGGTTCCAACGAGTCACAAAATTCATCAGATGAGAAAAAAAGAGAACCTGCGATCGCAGGTTGTGCCTTTGCGGTCGCAGGTTGGTCAAACGGCCTCAAAATAGCAACGTACTTCATTAAAGAGTCCCGTGACACATTTTTGGTGATACATGCGATCGCAGGTTCCCTACCTGCGATCGCATGTACGTCGTTTTGACAGCTAGACGTATAAATACTGCCCCATACTCTTCCAGTAACCCTAATTGGCGATTCCTGGCGATTCAGAGGCGATTTTCAGAGGTTTTCAAGTGAAGAACGCAGATCTAAAGGAGACGATTCGATTCAAATCCGTAGTTTAGTAAGATTTATCGTTTAGATTCTATTTCCACTGTTTGTAATCCGTTTTTAGCCATGTCAGGCTAAAAACTCAGATTTCAGTTTCGCAAGACGTAACCTTTTCATATGATTAATCATTAGGCACTATGTTTGACTATGATTACTGTTTAGTTTGATCAGTTCTGTGATAAATTGAATGTTTGATGTTGATTTCAGTTTTTGTTGGCCACTTAAATTGTTTGTGAATCATTCTAGTCATCTAATTGTTTAGATCCGTAATTGTCTAGATTAATTAGTGAAAAGTGACAAGTATTAGATTAATTATGAGTTTAGGGTTAACTCTAATATGAAATGATCAAACAAGTTTTAACGCCTCCGAGCTTATGAGAGGTATTGAACTTTACTGGGAATTACACTGTGTCTAATACAACTTTTCTTTGTTAATCAAGAGCTTGTTTGGTTAATTTAGTAAAAAGTTAGATTTAATTCAGAGAACTTATTTTGATTAAATGAATTTTTGTAATAAAGGTCATTAGAGCTTGTTAATGAACCTTAGTACCAGTTTAAACAAGTGCATAGTCAAATATTGTGTTGAAGGTTAATTATATGATTAGAGGAGTCACCGCGAAACTGGAATTGCTTTCTTTTAATTGAATTTTCATCACTTTAAATTTATTTATTCTTTTGTCAATTTCGATTTCTATTAGTTTAATTTTCAGAAATAACCCCCCCCCCTTTTTATGTTTATTGCATTCATCAAGAATTAGACCACACCTTACGCAAAGAGGTGTAAACATTAGAACATGTCCCTGAGGATCCGACCCTGCTTACCTGTACTACCTGTTAGTGCCATAAAGCAGTTTATTTATTATTTTTATTTGTTTAAATCATGTACGACAGCGGTATTAAAAAATTGGTGCCGTTGCCGGGGACACGGTAAAACACTAATAGTTTTATGCCAAGATCTTCACGTACAGGTAATCTGATTTTTGATCCAGAGATTGAGAAGACTGCTAGGAAGCTAAAGAAGGAAGAAAAACTTCGAAAGCAACAAACAGGAACCTCAACCTCACCCATACCACAAGGCACTCCCTTGTGGAACGAACCTGAACACTCATTTCAACCTTTTCCGAAAGCACCACCTACTTCACCCGTTAACAGCCCGTTCAAAACATACTCATCATCATCTTCAGACAAACCCGAACTCACAGATTCTTCTGAAACCGAATCAGAATTCATCATGAGTGAAAACGGAGATGAAGCTGAAAAAACTCTCCGTGAGTGGGCAACACAAGAGGTTACCCAGCAGCCCTTGTGTATCACCTTTCCAGAAGCTCGAAATTTTGAGCTCAAATCCAGTTTAATCCATCTGCTACCCCCATTTCGAGGCCTTGAGAATGAAGATCCTCATAAATTTCTCAAGGAATTCCATGTTGTCTGCTCTGGAATGAAACCCCATGGAGTTACTGAAGACAAGATCAAACTCAGGGCGTTTCCCTTCTCAGTTCAAGATGCAGCAAAGGAGTGGTTATATGACCTTCCATCTGGCTCAATAACAAGCTGGAATGAACTCGCCAAGCTCTTCCTAGAAAAATATATTCCCGAGACGAAAGTGTCAAATCTACGCAGAGAGATTTTGGGTATAAAGCAAGGCAAAAGAGAAGCTCTCCACACTTATTGGGAGCGATTCAAGAAGCTGTTAGTCCGATGCCCACAACATGGCATTAGTGATTATCAGTTTATCAGTGTTTCTGTGAAGGATTGATACCTATGGAGAGGCGACTAAAAAATGCATCTAGTGGAGGGTCACTTTCAGACATGACACCAACAGAGATCAGGGCATTAATAGAGAAGCTGGCTAATGAATCAAAACAGTCAGCAACTGAGGAAGAGTGGTACCCAGACCATTCAAGAGGAGTCAAGGAGATGAGCAATGCCCACCTGGAATCCCAGATTTCAGAATTGACTAAAGCTGTTCTTTTGTTGACAAAAGAAAAAGGTGTAGAGCCAAAGGTCAAACCTTGCGGGATCTGCTGCAAAACCGGGCACCCAACTGATATGTGCCCAATACTTCAAGAAGATAATGAATCTGTGCAAGCTATGGGAGGATTTCAGCAAAGGCCATTTGATCAGCATCGCAACAACCAAGCTTGGGGAGGGCCTCTAAATAACAATTTCCAGCCAAGACCTCAACAGAGTTTTCAGCAAAGAAACCAATATCAAGCTCCACCCGGGTTTCAGCAATCTTTTCAGCAAAATCAGCACCAGAGCAATTTTCAGCAACCACCTGTTCAGTCACAAGCTAGTAGTTCCAGCATGTCTTTGGAAGACATAGTTAAAAGTCTTGCTACCAGTACCCAAGCTTTCCAGAATGAAACAAAGTCCAGTATCAAAAATCTGGAGCAGCAAGTATCACAACTCGCGAACTCCATGAGCAAACTAGAAGCACAAACCCAAGGAAAATTCCCATCTCAGACTGAGAAAAACCCGAAGCACAATGCTTGTGCTGTCACCCTCAGAAGTGGTAAAAACTACAAAGGACCAGATCAGCAAGAAGATGAGGAAGAAGAGATCGTGGTTGAGCAAGAATCTGAGGCAACTGAAGAGGTGCAGAAAAAAGATGGACCTGAAGTAAAAATTACCCCTCCTCCTTTTCCCTCAAGACTGAAAAACACGAAAAAAGAAAAGGAAGATAAAGAAATTATGGATTTCTTCAGAAAGGTTGAGGTAAATATTCCCCTTCTTGATGCAATTAAACAACTACCCCGATATGCTAAATTTTTAAAAGAGTTGTGTACTTTAAAAAGAAAATTAAAAGGAAACGAAACAGTTAAAGTAAGCGAGAATGTTTCAGCTGTTTTACAAAAAAGGCTACCCCCAAAGTGTAAGGATCCAGGAGTATTTACTGTTCCTTGCAAATTGGGGAACCTTTCAGTGCCAAGAGCTATGTTGGACTTAGGAGCTTCTATAAATGTTTTACCATATTCACTTTTTAAAACTATCGGGGTAGGGCCTTTAAAAAGAACATAAGTCATCATTTAGTTAGCTTATCGTTCTCTGGTACACCCAAAAGGTGTACTGGAAGACGTTTTGGTTCAAGTGAATGAACTCATATTCCCAGATGATTTCTATGTTTTGGATATGGGAGATGACGACTCACCAAACTCATGTTCCATTCTTTTGGGGAGACCATTTTTAAAAACTGCCAGAACCAAAATAGATGTTTATGATGGTACCCTTTCAATGGAATTTGATGGTGAAGTTATCAACTTCAATATTTATGATGCCATGTGTTATCCTGATGATGTTTCAGCCCTTAATTTTATTGATGTAATTGAACCACTAACTGCAGACAATTTTGAGATTGCTAACCGTGAGTCACTAGCATTAGTGCTCCACGGAAATTTGTCTATTAATGTAGCTCAGGTTATATCAGAAAATTATGTGGTTGATAGAGAAGTTCAAGAAATGGCAGCTCATATGGACCAGCAGAGAAAGCTGAGGTATGGTACCCAAACTCTTAAATTACCAATTTCTAACTCCAAGCTTTTTCCTTCTGTAGTGCAAGCCCCCATCTTGGAGCTGAAGACACTTCCAGAACATCTGAAATATGCATATCTTGGAGAAAAAGAAACATTACCAGTTATCATATCCAACAAGCTGTCAGAAAAAGAAGAGTTAGAGCTGATCAGAATTCTGAAGGAGTATAAAAGCGCAATCGGGTGGACTATTGCAGACATTAAAGGACTCAGCCCATCTCTATGCATGCACAAAATTTTGATGGAAGAAGATTATAAGCCATCGCGAGAAGCCCAACGCAGATTAAACCCACCAATGATCGAGGTGGTTAAAAAAGAAATTATGAAGTTACTGGATGCTGGGATGATATACCCAATTTCTGACAGCAAGTGGGTCAGCCCAGTTCAAGTTGTTCCTAAGAAGGCTGGAGTGACAGTGGTAGAGAACAAAGAAGGAGAGTTGGTTCCAACTCGGGTTCAGAACGGATGGCGCGTTTGTATTGATTATAGAAAATTAAACGCAGCCACCCGGAAAGATCATTTTCCTCTCCCATTCATAGATCAGATGCTAGAGAGGCTTGCTGGAAAATCCCACTACTGTTGCTTGGATGGATTTTCAGGTTTCCATCAGATTCCAGAAGACCAGGAGAAAACGACCTTCACCTGCCCTTTCGGGACATTCGCGTATAGGCGTATGCCACTCAGACTCTGCAACGCACCTGCTACCTTTCAAAGGTGTATGGTTAGTATATTTTCTGAGTATGTCGAAAATACCATAGAAGTCTTCATGGATGATTTTACCGTCTATGGTGACTCCTTTGATATTTGTTTGAAAAACCTCACAAAAATTTTACAAAGATGTATAGAAACAGACCTGGTTTTAAATTTTGAAAAATGTCACTTTATGGTTGACCAAGGTCTGATTCTTGGACATATTGTTTCAAAAAGAGGTTTGGAAGTTGATAAAGCAAAAATAGATGTTATAAAGAGCTTACCCTACCCAAAGAATGTTCGGGAAGTGCGTTCCTTTCTTGGTCATGTAGGGTTTTACAGGAGGTTTATAAAAGATTTTTCAAAAATATCAGTTCCCATGTGCCAGTTATTGCAGAAAGACGCTGAATTTGACTTCAATGAAGATTGCAAGAAGGCTTTTGATGTGCTGAAAAATCTTCTTACTTCTACCCCCATCATTCAGCCCCCAGATTGGAGTTTACCATTCGAGATAATGTGTGACGCCAGTAACACTGCTGTTGGAGCTGTTCTAGGACAGAGAAAAGACCGGGTCCCCCACGTTATATATTATGCATCAAAGACTTTGGACAGCGCCCAAGCAAACTACTCCACCACTGAAAAAGAGTTGCTGTCAATTGTTTTTGCATTGGAAAAATTCAGACAGTATTTGTTGGGCACAAAAGTCATAATCTTTTCGGATCACGCAGCCATTCGTTACCTTCTTGCCAAAAAAGACTCAAAGCCAAGGCTGATTAGATGGATTTTGCTGCTATACGAGTTTGATATAGAAATCATGGATAAAAGTGGTAGAGAAAATTTGGTAGCTGATCATTTGAGCCGACTCACCCCACCTGAAGACCCGACACCGATCCGCGAAACATTTCCTGACGAGCATCTATTCGCTGTTCAGAACCCTCCTTGGTTTGCTGATATTGTGAACTACTTTGTCTCCAGAGAACTCCCTTCAGATATCACCCGAGCCCAGAAAGATAAAATAAAAAAGGAGGCGAAAAGATATGTTTGGGACGAGCCGTATCTATGGAAACACTGTGCTGATCAGGTGATTAGAAGATGTGTACCTCAAGATGAAGTCAAGTCAATCCTGAATTTCTGCCATTCAGAAGCTTGTGGAGGGCATTATGGTCCGCAACGAACCGCACGCAAGGTCTTGGACAGCGGTCTTTATTGGCCTCATATTTTTCGTGACTCTTTTCTATTTTGCAAAACCTGTGAAAGATGTCAAATGATTGGGTCTTTGACATCTCGTAATCAGATGCCACTTACTCCAATCTTAATATGTGAAATCTTTGACGTTTGGGGTATAGATTTCATGGGTCCGTTTTCGCCTTCTTTCGGGTTTGTGTACATCTTACTTGCTGTGGATTACGTGTCCAAATGGGTCGAGGCAAAAGCTACACGAACCGACGATGCCAAGGTTGTGGTTGATTTTGTCAAGAAAAATATATTTGCTAGGTTTGGGACACCAAAAGCCATTATTAGTGATCGGGGTACGTATTTCTGCAACCGCACCCTCGAAGCTGTCCTCAAGAAATATGGTGTCACACATCGGGTATCCACATCATATCACCCGCAAACCAATGGACAGGCTGAAGCTTCAAACAGACAGATCAAGGGCATTATAGAGAAAACCATCAGTCCGGTCAAGAAAGATTGGGGTATTCGATTGGACGATGCGTTATGGGCTCACCGGACAGCTTACAAGACTTCTATCGCTATGTCACCATATCGAATAGTTTTTGGCAAACCTTGTCGATTACCGGTTGAATTGGAGCATCGAGCATATTGGGCTGTCAAAAATCTGAATATGAGCATGGATGAGGCTGGTAAGAAAAGAAGATTGGATATTCAAGAGTTAGAAGAAATCAGGAATGATGCTTACGAGAACGAGGCAATCTATAAGGAGAAGACGAAAGCGTTTCACGATAAGATGATCTTGCGAAAGGTATTTACTACCGGTCAAAAGGTACTCTTATACCATTCTCGTTTCAAACTTATTTCTGGTAAATTGAGGTCTCGTTGGGTGGGGCCTTTTGTTGTTACTAACGTGTTTGATCATGGTGCTATAGAAATTAAGAGTGAACAAACAGGAAATTTTTTTAAGGTGAATGGTCATCGTCTCAAACCATTTTACGAAGGGTTTCAAGTCACAAATGAAGAAGTGGAGGTAGTCGAGCTCCCGACTTACCGCAACTAAGGAAACCAAGTAACAATGTGGAACCAACGACAGTAAAAACGGGCAGCTTACCGGAAGGCAACCCGGGCGTTTGTTTTGGTTTTCGTTTTTGAAACTTCTTTTTTATTTTTGTGTATTTTTAGCAACTTAGGTCGTTTCTTTTTAATTGAATCGTGTTTTTAAAATAAAAAGGAACAGAGAGATTTTGTAAAAAGTTGAAAAATAAGATTTTGGTGGAACCTCCGACCGCGAGTCCAGTCTTTGCGATCGCAGGTTATACGGATTAGGGTCGCATCAGGAAGTCGGGGATTTTTTGGGTCATTTTTTTCAAAAAAGCAAACCTGCGATCGCAGGTAAAGCCCATGCGATCGCATGTAACAAAATTTATGACGATTTTACCCTCGACCCTTTTAAGATCAAAATTTTGAGATAATCAGCAAACCTGCGATCGCAGGTTTGCCCCTTGCGATCGCATGTATCTCGTTTTTGTTCCCGTCTCACTTTTGAAAAAAAAATCAATTTGAGGACGTTTTTCAGAACCTGCGATCGCAGGTTTCCCCCTTGCGATCGCAAGTATCCGTTTCTTATAATCTATCCGTTACCTTGCATTGGAAAACGTGCCCAACGGTCAAAAAGTCAAACCTACGATCGCAGGTTCCCTCCTTGCGGTCGCAGTTTGTGTTTTCCCTATAAATTGCGATCGCATCCTTCATTTGTAACCACCACATTTCAAAAACACTCTCTGAAATCCATTATACTTCGAGTTCTTTCACCAACAAACACCCAAATCGCTCGTTTTTCGTCCAAATCAAGAAAAAAAAGGTATCAATCTCTTCTATTTTACTCCTACAACATCTATGCGGTAACGAAATCATGTTTTCACGGTTGAAGTTCTCCAAAAATCTCATTTTATTCATTTGAAATTCGAATTTTTTGTGAGTTTCTTTTTCAGATCTACGTTCCGTTAGTCATCCGCAAGCCACGAAAAGTAGAAACATTTGCTCACGACGCAATTCAGAAGAGATTCATCCGAACGGAATTTCAAAAATCAAAAAAAAATTCGGCACGAAAAATATACTGCTGCTCAGCGCACAGTCAGGTATTTTCGTTCTGAAACTGAATTTCTGTTTTGTTATATATTTGTGCGGTCGTTTGGGAGTAGTTAGAAATACTTATTTTCATATTATTATTATTTTTACTTGGAAATTGTGTCTACCTTGCCCCAATTTACCTTGCAAAATGCCCCCTCGACCATCTCGTTCACGCAGACATGTTGACGCTCCAGAGTCGTCATACACAGTCCAGGCGGACAATGTCACTGTAGATTTAGGTTCACAGGCCGCACTTGACTGTTACCAGCGGCTTCTTGACCGCGAGATTATGCCACAGGCCTGGGCCCCTAGCCGCACACTCATGTGGG
The DNA here is from genome assembly GCF_052849685.1 of Lactuca virosa. Taxonomy (NCBI): domain Eukaryota; kingdom Viridiplantae; phylum Streptophyta; class Magnoliopsida; order Asterales; family Asteraceae; genus Lactuca; species Lactuca virosa. The sequence continues at coordinate 375,635,795 of NC_136433.1, read as the reverse complement.
AACTCCATATTTATGATGGTGTTCACGCTCTTTTTGCCAATATTGGCTGGGAGCGCCTATTATCTGCGGATTTTGCCACTTGTCCTCTACTGACCCGAGAGTTTTTAGCTACACTTAGTGAGGTAAATCATGAGGGAAACGTAGCTTTTCGTATTTTTAGCACCCCTCACACTATTCACGTCGACCAGTTATGTACTTTCTTCCATACCCCTATCACCAGTTTATCCCAGCCCACCCCCGCTTTTGACGTACGTGAGTTTTGGTACTCTATTACCGGTTTGGACTCTTATGACTCAACCTCATCCGTACAGACCAGTATCGTGCACCCTGTTCTCAAAATTGCATTGAAAATTATATGCAATATCATTTATGCACAGACTGAGACTACGAAATCCGACAAAGCCGAGCTTTTTCTTTTGTGGTGCATGATTACCGGGTCGCACTGCCCGCATCTTGGTGATATTATCAGCAGACGGTTCCATAGAGTTATAGCCCTTCGCACCGGCGGTGCAATTCGTTGTGGTGGTTTGATTTCTGTCATTTCCCACGCCCTCACGGTGCGATCTCCTCCCGGGTACACCTTTTTCCAGGGTGATTCTTTTCGTTTGTCCCTGCAGAACCTACGGGCTATGCACATACTTCGTACTGCCCCAGGTGGGTATGTTTGGATGCAGGGTCGCTCCCTTTATTTCAAGGTCATTGGACCTGATGTCATAGCTCTCGCTGACCCCATTAGCGAGACTGAGTGGGTGCTTCCTTCGAACATCCAATCACCCCCTCGCCCACGTCCGGGACAGCGTCCACAGTCTGATCGACCATCTTCATCCACTCAGCACCCAGCCTACGCAGACGCCACACCTATATCCTTTAGCCAGCCTGATCCTATGCAGACTGACATTCAGGATCAGCCCCCACCCACCCAGCCATCCCACCCTCACCCCAATTCTCCCTTCACTTACCAGCATTATCTTGACCTCCGTGGGGATATTGCTTCCCTTCAGCAGACGATGACTGGTCTTCGCCTCGACTATCAGTAATATAGCACTCAGGTTACCGACTATCGTGACGAGCTCTTAGGTCTGCGCGACGATTTCCGCGACCAGTTCTTTCGTCGCTATGCTCCCCCGTCCGAGTAGTCGTCTTCCACTCCTCCCTAAGCATTGAGGACAATGCTTAATTTTAAGCTTGGGGAGGGGATTTCCTATCTTTTTTGTAAAAAGTTTTTATTTTGTTTTAAAAAAAAATCCAAAAAAATTAGAAAAGTTTAAAAAATCCAAAAAGATTTTTCATTTATGTTTCTTTTATTTATCATTTTATTTATTCCTAGTTTTTCTAAAAAAAATTTCATTTTGTTGCATTCTGCATTTGCAAAAAAAAAATAAAAAAAAAATAAATTACGAGATGATGACACTCTTTACATACGATAGCTCCATGAAGTGGGATATTGAGAATTGAAAATGAAAAAAATCCGAAGCGACTTGATTGTTATTGGAAGTGTAGAATCAGCTGTCATAACCAGGGGACCCAAGACACCGTGATTCGAGACCCCAGCCTTAGATAATAAAAAAAATAGCGTACTGAAACGTTTTTGGGCGGTAATAACAGCTCTAGGATGATTTGCTTATTAATGTTTAAAAAGAATCTTTATCGGCAACTCTGAACCCATAGAACATGGCCCTATTTGTTGACAGGCGTTACCCTCACGGTAACAGAGAGCTTAAGTATCAGATCCACACAGTCAAAATGAATAAAGGGTACAACGTTATATCTAGTACCCAAATCAAAGAATTTCAAGCGCTTAATTGAAGAAACTTCAAGAAATTCCAAAAAAAAAAAAAGATTGAAGGAATCAAGCTCAAAACGAAGTATAAATCAAGTTCAATCAAATTAGAAGCCGTTCCAAAGTTACATTTGGCGAATAAAGAACTGTGTGATATGATACTTGTGGCTCTCGAAAAAGTGAAAGCATAGAGCTCGGGCTCCTACGGGGGTTGGCCCTTGCTGCGTCGGCGAAAGCTGATTCGGTCGTGCGGGTTCTTAAGGATGCGTCGATTCTGATTCTTGGCCATCTAGTCTTAAGGACATGAGATCCGGGCTATGTTATTTTCGCTCATAAAGCTAATTAAGGTGCAAAGTTTAAATAAAACTAGAGTTTGATTATTGTGTTACACCGTTTTGTGGTCTTCCTTACTTTGGGAGTCTGTGATACATGAAAGATAGCAGGATGGTTGCTTTGGTGTTAGTGATTGGAGCACATTATCGATGTAAAGTCTGATCGTAAAAAGAAAAATATAAAAAGAAAAAAATATATATAAAAAAAAAGAGAGAAGCATGTTTCATTTTAGTTGTTCGTTTTTCATTTGCATACTATTTTAGTTCATTGTTCATTTTCTTTATCTTTGCATGTATGTTTTATGTTTAGCTTTGGTAGTTCTTATTATTTAGGTTTTTGTTTTTTAGTTAACGTGTGTCTAGGTTGTCCCGTTATTGCCTTTAGCCCCAATTCCGTTTCCAAAGTTATCGTTTCCTTACTCGAGGGCAAGTAAGGTCTAAGCTTGGGGAGGTTTGTTAGATGCATTTTATATGCATCTTTTAGCATAATGTCCTACGTATTTCGTTATAAATAGTTAACTAATTCCCGATTATTCTTATGTATTTCGTGTTTCATGATTATTTTGTAGAATGCCCGTACTACTCACGTTTGTTATGACTTTTCAGGGCTATTTGGAGCACATGGATGATTGAGCAAGTTCGGGATGCGTTTGTGGATGCTTAGCAGCTTAATTGGAGTCTAGACCAAGGAAGGATGCGGGGAAATGATCGAGAACTACTTGGAAGGAGGAACGACGAACAAAAAGAGCCAAAAAGCCTCATTTGCGATCGCAAGTTATGCCTTTGCGATCGCAGGTTTTACCTTGCGATCGCATGTTGGGTCGCTGGTTGCCATCGAGGTTCCAACGAGTCACAAAATTCATCAGATGAGAAAAAAAAGAGAACCTGCGATCGCAGGTTGTGCCTTTGCGATCGCAGGTTGGTCAAACTGCCTCAAAAGAGCAACATACTTCATTAAAGAGTCTCGTGACACATTTTTGGTGATACATGCGATCGCAGGTTCCCTACCTGCGATCGCAGGTACGTCGTTTTGACAGCTAGACGTATAAATACTGCCCCATACTCTTCCAGTAACCCTAATTGGCGATTCCTGGCGATTCAGAGGCGATTTTCAGAGGTTTTCAAGTGAAGAACGCAGATCTAAAGGAGACGATTCGATTCAAATCCGTAGTTTAGTAAGATTTATCGTTTAGATTCTATTTCCACTGTTTGTAATCCGTTTTTAGCCATGTCAGGCTAAAAACTCAGATTTCAGTTTCGCAAGACGTAACCTTTTCATATGATTAATCATTAGGCACTATGTTTGACTATGATTACTGTTTAGGCTGCTACAAGTGTGGCAGTGATGGTCACGTCAGCAGGGACTGCCCACAGGGGGCAAGCCCATTATGTTTTCACTGTAATCAGGTGGGACACAAGAAGGCCGACTGCCCGACGGTGAGGGGAGGAGCAGGGAGTACGTCTGCCCCGACAACTTCGAGGATTACGGATGGGTGAGAGGGTAGGGCCTTGCAGTGACAGATGAGGGAGATCTGGATTACAGCAGGGAATGTTGCAGGTACGTATCTATGGATATTTTCGATTCTATGTGTATTAGGGTTGTTCTTACCCCGGACTCAGGTAATAGTATGTATGAGTTGTCTCTCTGTTTGTATTCGGATTGAACTTTCAGAATTGTCATATGCCAATTGCATACCGGGAACTATTAGTAGCTAGTGTAGGGTCATCCCTCACTTCGGGTTCGAAGTGTCCAGTATTATCTCGATTATGACCAAAGCGGTTCAGGAGCGTTGCGTGGAGGTTGGTGGACAGAGTCCATGGAGTAGCCCTCCACCATCATTAGGGTTTGGTGGTTCTAGTCTTGGTACTTGGGATAGCTTTTAGAGGCATCAAGGGAAGTGGTCTATCACTGCTGGGGTTGCTCGGAGCATTAGTCATTCGGACCTTAAGGGCATTAGTTGGAGCTCAGGGGATTATCCGTATCGGGGATGCAGGAGGTGTTCATCTAGTATTCGGTAATCGTACGGTATTTGGAACGGACTAGTGATGGATCGCTAGCGGCATCAAGGTGATGGTAGTTATCATGCCTTTCGTGCAAGGGAGGAAGGAATGGAAATCCTCGGGTTTTCGCAGGCAGGAAAGACTTAGCTGAAGCTAAGTGGGGGAGAAACAATCATGTTATGGGAGCAGAAGCAGTTTTGAAACTAGGATAAGTTTCGCTCTCATGTCAGAAAGGAAGACGGCCCAGGTGGCTGTATGAATTGAGGACAGTGTGAATTGGAAGTTTGGAAAAACTTGCCAATTGTGAGACCTCATTCTCGAGATGTCTGGTAGCAGATTGTAGAGGAATCGGTTGGGAGTTCCAGTTGGGACATGAGTACCACTTGGGGGTACTAGATTGTGCTCGTATGCTCGACTATGGGTTAGTCGTAGCATCCACTAGCATCCAGTCGGTGTGGAAAGGTGTTGTCAGACTACCGGATGGCCGTAGCATTCACCAGTGGTCAGATAGTAAGAAGAGTGTGGTAAGACTGCGGGGCGGTCCGTAGCAATGGTTAGCAGATAGCGTCGAAGTGTGGTGCGACTGCGGTGTGGCCCGTAGCATTAGTTTAGTAAGACTGCGGTGTGGCCCGTAGCAATCGTATGTGAGGATAGTTAGACTGCGGTGTGGCCCGTAGCAATCGTATGTGAGGATAGCAAGACTGTGGGGTGGCCCGTAGCTTTAGTTGGCTGGCAGCGCAGAAGTGTTGTAAGACTATGTGGGTGGCCCGTAGCATTCGTCGGTCCCTATTCGCTAGTGCGAATGTATCAGGTGTCTGATTTAGTGGCAGGGTTTTTCAGATAGTTAAGTTCAGGTCGGGGCAGCCGCCTGGATGTGAGTGGGCCACATTATGGTTGGGTCCGGAATACGGTAGGTCATTGGAGACCAAGAGTGGCATAAGACTGCGGGTAAGCCGTGGCATTCATTAGTAGTTTGTTCGCGGAGTGTGGGCGGGGACTGTATCTCCGAGGTAGCATGTGGGAAACCAGTATTCCGGGTAATGGTAGATCAGTTGGGACCAGGGCGGTCTCGGTTCATCCGGTAGGCGGATGGGAGTCAACAGGACTACATGCAGGAATGATGGTAAAGGTTTCGGTGTGAAAAGCCGTGAGCTGATCGGATGATGCTAAGCTGCTCAATGCGGGATCGAATGATCTTAGAGTAAAGGATTTGGCCCGGTGACGCCGTTCTCGTCTGAGCCTTAAACGTAGCAGAGAGGGATCTGCTACCCGAAGGATTGTCTGAATTCTCACGATTAGGTGGAGCTTTCAGTATTGGAGCATTGTATGGGGGTTATTGCGTCAAGTATTGGTATGATGGCCGGCACTGGGAGTGGCCGGGATTGCGGTTTCAGCAGAGGATCGGTCCTCGAAGGAAATTGGGAAGGTTGTTGCTTGCGGAAAGTGCCTTAGAAAGACCAGTGACAGTGTAGGTTAAAAGGGTAAACCCCTTGCGAATCAAGGGTAAGTGTATCAGGAGTATCGGTATGATTACCGGTTGGATAAAAGTGTTGTACTCGAAGGTAGTAAGTAACGGGTTATTCTGAAGATGACATCTTCAAGGTTGGGATCGGATGGGCGGAGTATGTACCTAGTGGTAAAGTGGCGACCAGATGATAAGGTAGTTGGTCGTAGCAGACTTCGTGGACGAAGTCTGGTTTAAGTGGGGGAGTGTTGTAACACCCAGAATCAGAAAGACCAAGAAAAGAAAGGAAAGGCTCTAAGTCAAGAGTCAACTTGTCGAGTCCAGGGAGGAATTCGACGAGTCGGAGCGGGATCCGGGGCATAGAGTAAGTGACCGACTCGGCGAGTCGGCTAGTGGACTCGGCGAGTCTGGTCTGGGCGAGAAAAACCCTAATCCCTGGGGTTGTGCCCTATTTAAAGAACATTACATTCCTTCCCCAGCCTCTTTACTCCCCTTTTGAGATCCAGAAACCCTAAATCGTGAGTGAGAGCCCTTGGAAGCAATTTAGAGCCTAGATAAGTGATTTTGGTGGAAAGGGGCTTGAAGATCAAGAGGCTTGTTGCAAAGGAGTGGTGTAGATCCGAGATCTACTTCAGTTGGAGCATATATTAGAGGTAATAAGCTGTTGCTTTGGCTTTATTGCAAATAGATCTATATTATGTTTGAGATTTGGGGCATTTTGGGCATGATTGAGATCTATGTCGAGTTAGAGGCCTAGATCTGAGGTTGCTACCTCAGATCTAGACTTGTGATGGTCCAGAAGGTCATAAAGTTCATGTCAATAAGTTGTTGGTGAAGCCCCTTTGTCTTAAACCCTAGCCCTTGAGTCTTTTGGGCCTTTAGCTCCTTGGTTTCACGTAAAGTTTGCAACTTTACGTGGGGGATAGACTGTAGAAGAGTGGATCTATGGATTGGAGCCCCTGCATGGCTCGAAAAATCACTGTATGGATTGAGAACTGGAGAAACTCGGCGAGTCACATGGGTGTACTCGACGAGTTGTATGAATATGTGCATGGGCTCGGCGAGTTGGAAGAACAACTCGGCGAGTCTGTTGAAGATTGCCTAGGACTCGGCGAGTCTGTTCTTGGACTCGACGAGTCAGGTCGCAGAACCCCCAACCTCTTCTGGTTAAGACGCAGATCAGTGAGTTGAGTGGTGACTCAGTGAGTTGGACAGGATGGGACTCAGAGATCGCTGAACTCGACGAGTCCTGGGGTGACTCGGCGAGTTGGGTCGTATTTTGAGAGCTTCTGAGTTTAAGGACTCGGCGAGTCTACGGGTTGACTCGGCGAGTCGAGTCAACTGGAAGGTTGACTTTGACCAGGACTTTGACTTTATCCAGAGTTGACTTAGTTTGACTTCTAGAGTTCAGTTTGGAACTAAGTGTTTTATTGATATTAGTAGCTCGGGGAGCTAGTGGAGCAGCGGTTCAGGGAGTGGTCGGACAGCAGCCAGAGGGTTATCAGCAAAGTTCAGCAGTGCGAGGTGAGTCTCCTCACTGTTTGTATGGGTCTACGGCCACAATGCCGACCCATTTAGTTTATGTATGGTAGGAAGACCCGGGGGTTAGCCCTAGGCATTATGCATGAAAGACCAGGAGGAGGCTCCTGGCACACAGTATGTTATTATGTATGGTAGGAAGACCCGGGGGTTAGCCCTAGGCATTATGCATGAAAGACCAGGAGGAGGCTCCTGGCACACAGTATGTTATTATGTATGGTAGGAAGACCTGGGGGTTAGCCCTAGGCATTATCCATGAAAGACCAGGAGGAGGCTCCTGGCACATAGTATGTTATTATGTATGGTAGGAAGACCCAGGGGTTAGCCCTAGGCATTATACATGAAAGACCAGGAGGAGGCTCCTGGCACACAGTATGTTATTATATATGGTAGGAAGACCCGGGGGTTAGCCCTAGGCAACATGTATGAAAGACCAGGAGGTGGCTCCTGGCACACTGTATACTATTATGAATGAAAGACCAGGAGGTGGCTCCTGGCACACTGTATGCTGAGTAGCCTAGTAGAGTAGTATATATAGTTGTCTTTGTGATGATTGCATGGAAGACCAAGGGGTGGCCCTTGGCACTTGTCTGTAAGACCCAGGGAGTGGCCCCCAGGCTTGACAAGAAAGACCACGTGCGGCCCGTGGCAATACAGCAAGACTATGTTTGGCACATAGCACTTTACTTGATTATGGATATGTTTGTTATGTATGGCTCATGGTTACGTATGGCATGTATAGATCAGTTGGGTTGTATGGTATGTGGTATATGGGGAACTCACTAAGCTTCGTGCTTACGGTTTTCAGTTTTGGTTTCAGGTACTTTGTTTTCAAGGAAAGGAGCCGGCTCGATCGCAGCGCATCACACTATGTTTTCCGCACATGAGATCTTTGGGATCACACTCTGATATGGTTTTATGATAATATGTTTTGATTACTGACACTTTGGCTTGACAGGAGATATTATTATGAATGTTTTTATACTGATGGTCTATGTAATAACTTATTTAAAAATGAAATTTTTGGCCTTGAATTTTGGGATGTTACAATAATATTTTGAGATTGCTAACCGTGAGTCACTAGCATTAGTGCTCCACAGAAATTTGTCTATTAATGTAGCTCAGGTTATATCATAAAATTATGTGGTTGATAGAGAAGTTCAAGAAATGGCAGCTCATATGGATCAGCAGAGAAAGCTGAGGTATGGTACCCGAACTCTTAAATTACCAATTTCTAACTCCTAGCTTTTTCCTTCTGTAGTGCAAGCCCCCATCTTGGAGCTAAAGACACTTCCAGAACATCTAAAATATGCATATCTTGGAGAAAAAGAAACATTACCAGTTATCATATGCAACAAGCTGTCAGAAAAAGAAGAGTTAGAGCTGATCAGAATTCTGAAGGAGTATAAAAGCTCAATCGGGTGGACTATTGCAGACATTAAAGGACTCAGCCCATCTCTATGCATGCACAAAATTCTGATGGAAGAAGATTATAAGCCATCGCGAGAAGCCCAACGCAGATTAAACCCACCAATGATGGAGGTGGTTAAAAAAGAAATTATGAAGTTACTGGATGATGGGATGATATACCCAATTTCTGACAGCAAATAGGTCAGCCCAGTTCAAGTTGTTCCTAAGAAGGCTGGAGTGACAGTGGTAAAGTACAAAGAAGGAGAGTTGGTTCCAACTCGGGTTCAGAACGGATGGCGCGTTTGTATTGATTATAGAAAATTAAACGCAGCCACCCGGAAAGATCATTTTCCTCTCCCATTCATAGATCAGATGCTAGAGAGGCTTGCTGGAAAATCACACTACTGTTGCTTGGATGGATTTTCAGGTTTCCATCAGATTCCAGAAGACCAGGAGAAAACGACCTTCACCTGCCCTTTTGGGACATTCGCATATAGGCGTATGCCATTCGGACTCTGCAAGGCACCTGCTACCTTTCAAAGGTGTATGGTTAGTATATTTTCTGAGTATGTCGAAAATACCATAGAAGTCTTCATGGATGATTTTACCGTCTATGAAGACTCCTTTGATATTTGTTTGAAAAACCTCACAAAATTTTTACAAAGATGTATAGAAACAGACCTGGTCTTAAATTTTGAAAAATGTCACTCTATGGTTGACCAAGGTCTGATTCTTGGACATATTGTTTCAAAAAGAGGTTTGGAAGTCGATAAAGTAAAAATAGATGTTATAAAGAGCTTACCCTACCCGAAGAATGTTCGGGAAGTGCGTTCCTTTCTTGGTCATGTAGGGTTTTACAGGAGGTTTATAAAAGATTTTTCAAAAATATCAGTTCCCATGTGCCAATTATTGCAGAAAGACGCTGAATTTGACTTCAATGAAGATTGCAAGAAGGCTTTTGATGTGCTGAAAAATCTTCTTACTTCTGCCCCCATCATTCAGCCCCCAGATTGGAGTTTACCATTCGAGATAATGTGTGACGCCAGTAACACTGCTGTTGGAGCTGTTCTAGGACAGAGAAAAGACTGGGCCCCCCACGTTATATATTATGCATCAAAGACTTTGGACAGCGCCCAAGCAAACTACTCCACCACTGAAAAAGAGTTGCTGTCAATTGTTTTTGCATTGGAAAAATTCAGACAGTATTTGTTGGGCACAAAAGTCATAATCTTTTCGGATCACGCAGCCATTCGTTACCTTCTTGCCAAAAAAGACTCAAAGCCAAGGCTGATTAGATGGATTTTGCTGCTACAGGAGTTTGATATACAGATCATGGATAAAAGTGGTAGAGAAAATTTGGTAGCTGATCATTTGAGCCGACTCACCCCACCTGAAGACCCGACACCGATCCGCGAAACATTTCCTGACGGGCATCTATTCGCTATTACGAACCCTCCTTGGTTTGCTAATATTGTGAACTACTTGGTCTCCAAAGAACTCCCTTCAGATCTCACCCGAGCCCAGAAAGATAAAATAACGAAGGAGGCGAAAAGATATGTTTGGGACGAGCCGTATCTATGGAAACACTGTGCTGATCAGGTGATTAGAAGATGTGTACCTCAAGATGAAGTCAAGTCAATCCTGAATTTCTGCCATTCAGAAGCTTGTGGAGGGCATTATGGTCCGCAACGAACCGCACGCAAGGTCTTGGACAGCGGTCTTTATTGGCCTCATATTTTTCGTGACTCTTTTCTATTTTGCAAAACCTGTGAAAGATGTCAAATGATTGGGTCTTTGACATCTCGTAATCAGATGCCACTTACTCCAATCTTAATATGTGAAATCTTTGACGTTTGGGGTATAGATTTCATGGGTCCGTTTTCGCCTTCTTTCGGGTTTGTGTACATCTTACTTGCTGTGGATTACGTGTCCAAATGGGTCGAGGCAAAAGCTACACGAACCGACGATGCCAAGGTTGTGGTTGATTTTGTCAAGAAAAATATATTTGCTAGGTTTGGGACACCAAAAGCCATTATTAGTGATCAGGGTACGTATTTCTGCAACCGCACCCTCGAAGCTGTCCTCAAGAAATATGGTGTCACACATCGGGTATCCACATCATATCACCCGCAAACCAATGGACAGGCTGAAGCTTCAAACAGACAGATCAAGGGCATTATAGAGAAAAACATCAATCCGGTCAAGAAAGATTGGAGTATTCGATTGGACGATGCGTTATGGGCTCACCGGACAGCTTACAAGACTTCTATCGGTATGTCACCATATCGAATAGTTTTTGGCAAACCTTGTCGATTACCGGTTGAATTGGAGCATCAAGCATATTGGGCTGTCAAAAATCTGAATATGAGCATGGATGAGGCTGGTAAGAAAAGAAGATTGGATATTCAAGAGTTAGAAGAAATCAGGAATGATGCTTACGAGAACGAGGCAATCTATAAGGAGAAGACGAAAGCGTTTCACGATAAGATGATCTCGCGAAAGGTATTTACTACCGGTCAAAAGGTACTCTTATACCATTCTCGTTTCAAACTTATTTATGGTAAATTGAGGTCTCGTTGGGTGGGGACTTTTGTTGTTACTAACGTGTTTGATCATGGTGCTATAGAAATTAAGAGTGAACAAACAGGAAATTTTTTTAAGGTGAATGGTCATCGTCTCAAACCATTTTACGAAGGGTTTCAAGTCACAAATGAAGAAGTGGAGGTAGTCGAGCTCCCGACTTACCGCAACTAAGGAAACCAAGTAACAATGTCGAGCCAACGACAGTAAAAACGGGCAGCTTACCGGGAGGCAACCCTGGCGTTTGTTTTGGTTTTCGTTTTTGAAACTTCTTTTTTATTTTTGTGTATTTTTAGCTACTTAGGTCGTTTCTTTTTAATTGAATCGTGTTTTTAAAATAAAAAGGAACAGAGAGATTTTGTAAAAAGTTGAAAAATAAGGTTTTGGTGGAACCTGCGACCGCGAGTCCAGTCTTTGCGATCGCAGGTTATACGGATTAGGGTCGCATCAGGAAGTCGGGGATTTTTTGGGTCATTTTTTTCAAAAAAGCAAACCTGCGATCGTAGGTAAAGCCCATGCGATAGCATGTAACAAAATTTATGACGATTTTACCCTCGACCCTTTTAAGATCAAAATTTTGAGATAATCAGCAAGCCTACGATCGCAGGTTTTCCCCTTGCGATCGCATGTATCTCATTTTTGTTCCCGTCTCACTTTTGAAAAAAAATCAATTTGAGGACGTTTTTCATAACCTGCGATCGTAGGTTTCCCCCTTGCGATCGCAAGTATCCGTTTCTTATAATCTATCTGTTACCTTGCATTGGAAAACGTGCCCAACGGTCAAAAAGTCAAACCTGCGATCGCAGGTTCCCTCCTTGCGGTCGCAGGTTGTGTTTTCCCTATAAATTGCGATCGCAACCTTCATTTGTAACCACCACATTTCAAAAACACTCTCTGAAATCCATTATACTTCGAGTTCTTTCACCAACAAACACCCAAATCGCTCGTTTTTCGTCCAAATCAAGAAAAAAAGGTATCAATCTCTTCTATTTTACTCCTACAACATCTATGCGGTAACGAAATCATGTTTTCACGGCTGAAATTCTCCAAAAATTTCATTTTATTCATTTGAAATTCGAATTTTTTGTGAGTTTCTTTTTCAGATCTACGATCCGTTAGTCATCCGCAAGCCACGAAAAGTAGAAACGTTTGCTCACGACGCAATTCAGAAGAGATTCATCCGAACGGAATTTCAAAAATCAAAAAAAATTTCGGCACAAAAAATATACTGCTGCTCAGCGCACAGTCAGGTATTTTCGTTCTGAAACTGAATTTCTGTTTTGTTATATATTTGTGCGGTCGTTTGGGAGTAGTTAGAAATACTTATTTTCATATTATTATTATTTTTACCTGGAAATTGTGCCTACCTTGTCCCAATTTACCTTGCAAAATGCCCCCTCGACCATCTCGTTCACGCAGACATGTTGACGCTCCAGAGTCGTCATACACAGTCCAGGCGGACAATGTCACTGTAGATTTAGGTTCACAGGCCGCACTTGACTGTTACCAGCGGCTTCTTGACCGCGAGATTATGCCACAGGCCTGGGCCCCTAGCCGCACACTCATGCGGGAACTCCATATTTATGATGGTGTTCACGCTCTTTTTGCCAATATTGGCTGGGAGCGCCTATTATCTGCGGATTTTGCCACTTGTCCTCTACTGACCCGAGAGTTTTTAGCTACGCTTAGTGAGGTAAATCATGAGGGAAACATAGCTTTTCGTATTTTTAGCACCCCTCACACTATTCACGTCGACCAGTTATGTACTTTCTTCCATACCCCTATCACCAGTTTATCCCAGCCCACCCCCGCTTTTGACGTACGTGAGTTTTGGTACTCCATTACCGGTTTGGACTCGTATGACTCAACCTCATCCGTACAGACCAGTATTGTGCACCCTGTTCTCAAAATTGCATTGAAAATTATATGCAATATCATTTATGCACAGACTGAGACTACGAAAGCCGGCAAAGCCGATCTTTTTCTTTTGTGGTGCATGATTACCGGGTCGCACCGCCCGTATCTTGGTGATATTATCATCAAACGGTTCCATAGAGTTATAGCCCTTCGCACCGACGGTGCAATTCGCTGTGGTGGTTTGATTTCTGTCATTGCCGGCGCCCTCGCGGTGCCATCTCCTCCCGGGTACACCTTTTTCCAGGGTGATTCTTTCCGTTTGTCCCTGCAGACCCTACGGGCTATGCACATGCTTTGTACTGCCCCAGGTGGGTATGTTTGGATGCAAGGTCGCTCCCTTTATTTCAAGGTCATTGGACCTGATGTCATAGCTCTCGCTGACCCCATTAGCAAGACTGAGTGGGTGCTTCCTTCGGAAATCCAATCACCCCCTCGCCCACGTCCGGCACAGCGTCCACAGTCTGATCGACCATCTTCATCCACTCAGCACCCAGCCTACGCAGACGCCACACCTATATCCTTTAGCCAGCCTGATCCTATGCAGACTGACTTTCAGGATCAGCCCCCACCCACCCAGCCATCCCACCCTCACCCCAATTCTCCCTTCACTTACCAACATTATCTTGACCTCCGTGGGGATATTGCTTCCCTTCAGCAGACGATGACTGGTCTTCGCCTCGACTATCAGCAATATAGCACTCAGGTTACCGACTATCGTGACGAGCTCTTAGGTCTGCACTACGATTTCGATGATTTCCGCGACCAGTTCTTTCGTCGCTATGCTCCCCCGTCCGAGTAGTCGTCTTCCACTCCTCCCTAAGCATTGAGGACAATGCTTAATTTTAAGTTTGGGGACGGGATTTCCTATCTTTTTGTAAAAAGTTTTTATTTTGTTTTAAAAAAAAAATCCAAAAAAATTAGAAAAGTTTAAAAAATCCAAAAAGATTTTTCATTTATGTTTCTTTTATTTGTCATTTTATTTATTCCTAGTTTTTCTAAAAAAAATTTCATTTTGTTGCATTCTGCATTTGCAAAAAAAATAATAATAAAAAAAAATAAAAAAAAAATTACGAGATGATGACACTCTTTACATATGATAGCTCCATGAAGTGGGATATTGAGAATTGAAAATGAAAAAAATCCGAAGCGACTTGATTGTTATTGGAAGTGTAGAATCAGCTGTCATAACCAGGGGACCCAAGACACCGTGATTCGAGACCCCAGCCTTAGATAATAAAAGAAAAAAATAGCGTACTGAAACGTTTTAGAGAGGATTTATGCATGGACTCGGCGAGTTGGGAGATCAACTCGTCGAGTAGGGTCGTGGCGTCTTGGACGCGGGTCGGAACTGACTCGGCGAGTCGAAAGGCCCGACTCGGCGAGTCAGAGCTGTTAGAGAAAACCCTAGTTTCAGGGTTTTCCCCTATATAAACATCATTATAAACCCTAGTAGCCTCCATTTTGCACCCTAGAAGCTGTTCACGGCCGCAAACCTCTTGTGTGAGAAGAGAGAGCATTTGGGAGCTTGTCTTTGGGATTTTGGGGAGAATTTCAAGCTTGAAGAGGAAGTATCAAGGGAGGAGCACTAGATCGAGTATCTATTTCGTGTTGGGCATCTGTCTGAGGTATTAATCTGCTACCTTAAGCTTTGATTTCTTTGGGGAGATTATGGCCGTCCTTGAGGAAATGGAACCAAGTTTGGATCTGGACCTATCACAAGGATATGGTTCCAAATCTGGAACTTCTTAGGTCCAAAATGTCATAAAGTGGTCTCCTTGGTGCACCCTAATTCTTATTCATGCATTTAGGACTTGTAAGAAGCTTGTTGATGTGGTTTTAGCATTATGAGACTTAGTATGAACGTAAACTTGGCAACTTTACGTGGTATTATCACTAGTAGAGGATAGATATGATGTTTGGGACCTTGAGTCCCATTGGAAAAGGCCGTAAACATAATGGATTAAGGGGACTCGGCGAGTCATGCAAGAGACTCGGCGAGTCGAGAGGGTTTCGTCGTTCACGACCAAAGGTTCGCGGCCAAAGGTTCACGGTCAAGAGTGTTCGGTTGGGAGTTTACGACCGTAATCATCAAGGAACTCGACGAGTCTCTCGGATGACTCGGCGAGTCGATGAGTTAAGCAGGGAGCCCGACGAGTGGCTAATTGCACTCGACGAGTCAAGGTCAATATGGACTGTTGACCTTGACTACAGTCGTAGACTTTGACTAGGGTTGACCTGAGGATATTTATGGGATTGTGTTAAGCTAATCACCTGATGATTATGGGCAGTTGAGAATGAGTAGCGTGTGGGATATGTCTGATTTCTGCTTATCAGTTCAGCATTCGAGAGGCGAGTATTCTCACCATACCTATGGGTCTAAGGCACCAAGGCCGACCCATTTTATGATAGTTGATATACTTGCTATGTAGAGGTGTGTGATTTGTATGTATGCGTGATATGCGGTAGAGATAGCCTTTGTGGCTAATGGTAGAGACAACCTTTATGGCTGATGGTAGAGATAGCCGTGTGGCTAATGGTAGAGATAGCCTTTGTGGCTAACGGTAGAGATAACTTGTATAACTAAATGACATGTGCCAATGGTAGAGATAACTTTTATAGTTATGTGATATGTGATATGTGGCAGGAGTAACTTATATAGCTAATTGATGTGTGCTAATGGTAGAAAGAGAGCTTTTATAGCTATTTGATATGTGATACGTGGTAGAGTAGCTCTTATAGCTGATTGATATGTGATAACGGTAGAGATAGGTTTTACAGCTAATACGATATGTGTTATGTGAATTGTGTGTGGGGTATGCTCTGGGGGACTCACTAAGCTTTGTTCTTACGGTTTTCAGTTTTGGTTTCAGGTTTCATCGATTTGGAAATGAATGGCTCGGATTGATCGCAGTGCACACACCTATGATTTCCGCAATGAATGATTTTGGGACGAACTCTGATAAATGTTTCTGATTAACACTGTTTTGGAATGTTTGGAATAAATGGTATCTATGCTTGGGTTGGATTAAAAATGAAATTTTTACCCCTGATTTTTGGGTCGTTACATTTATCAATGTAATGACTGTGTTTAATTTGATTACTATTATACAATTGTTGTGATACTGTACATGACGTCCTCTGCCCCCGAATGTTTCCGTCGTTCCGGTTTGGGGGTGTGACACAAGCCTGGTGGAGGAAATAGAAATCCAGAAGTCGAATTGAATGCAGATTCTTTCAAAACTCTTGAATCATGTGCTATACCCTCCCATCTAGCCCAAACAAATGTGAATATCATATCAAAATTACAAATTCCTATTACATTTTGAAAACATTCTCCTTTTCCTCTTCTCCTATAACGAGTTTGTTGATCAACAGGTACAACCGTATGTACAAGAGTTCCATCTAATGCACCTATTGCTCCGGAAAAAATCTCTTTTAAATTTATTTTTTATAGGATCATATATATTGTCGGATTTGTTTTTCAGTTTCACCCAAACAACATACTTTGATTTGTAGTAGTCAAAGTGGTTTCTCATTTGCTTTTGATCAACCTCTTTACCGTGTTCGTTTATCAATTTTTCACGTATTGTCTTTTCCATGAATATGCCTTGAGCCCGGAACCCTCACGACCATTAGTGGTTAGTTCATGGATACATGCATCAAGAAAAGTTTTGTCATCACTCTTGTTCCAAACCAACATCCTAAAACATTAATATTTAAAATAATTTATCATAACTTTTATCACGATCAAAAACAATTTTAAACATAGAACAATTTTGTACCAATGAAATCAACATCATCCTAAATAATAATAGCACAATTAAGGTCAACATTGCCAACATATATCCAAACAATTTCATAACAATTGGATATTGATTTCATAACATTAGAACAAAAAAAGATTTCTGATTGCATAGTTTATAAACAAAAAAAAAATCTAATTTCTAATTTCATAGTTTATGGAAATGTGACATGTCTATAATAAAAGAATAGAGTCTATGAAATTGTGATATGTCTATTATAAAAGTGCATGAGATTGGTAATGCTATGAAGCTAGACACTCATGAGATTGGTAATGATATGAAGCTAGACACTCATGTAAACCAAAAATGCACAAACAATGTTTGATTTTTCAATATCAGCATAGCTCTTTGCTACTTCAAAGATATTACGTTTTCATTTTTTATGTTTTGACGTATTACACTAAACTTAAATCAAATAATTTTAATATAACGTCTAGTTTATTTTATTAAAGTGATGCATCATATTTTTTATTTAAAAGGGAAGCTAGAAGATGCATTTTTTATAATACATCGGAGTACCCTAAAACATAATAAAGATTTTGTTATGAATTATTGTAAACCCGATAAGATACCCGAAACCCGACGGAAAAACCCGAAACCCGATGAGGCGCCCCGATAAGATACCCGAAAGATATCGGAACAGGTTTGGGAAACCATGCCCCGCCCTAAACCCGCCCCGTTGCCATTCTTACTTATCAAACATATATAAACGTATGGACATCCATTGGATTTGGGTCCGAATGACCCATTTTGGGTCGTATGTCAATTTTATAAACGGACAAAATTTTAATGATTTTGTAATTCTGAAAAGTAATTTGGTCATTTTTTTCTTATTAAAAAATCTTGAAATCATTAAGAAACATTTTAGTTTAATTTAATAATAAAGAAAGTTGACGGCTTCAGGTATAGCGATATACCCATCTCATTTGGCCTCAACCCTCAAGGCCTCAAGCACATGACCCAATACCGCCTCTTTTGATTCCATCCCTCTCGCACCCCGATTCGACGCTCGATCAAATTCCAAAATTCTCAAATCTTCTCTCCCTGTTTTAATTCTATTTAGGGTTTCATATTTTGATTTGTTGATTATGTATAGCTGTGTTCTGAAATCGTCATTCTTCAATTGGTGAAACTGAACGCCTAGGGTTTCCATAACCCTTTTTTTTTCTGTTGAAAGCTGAAGTTATGGCAGAGACCTCGAGGTCACAAGTTACAATCACATTAGGCCGCAGTGGGCAGGTAAACAAGCGATATCATTCGTTCTGTTATTGTTCGGTCATATCATGTTAGTATCTTGATGAATTGATTATGCTGTAACCGACTTGGTGAATAACAAATTACTTCTTTCGGGGTTTCTTTTTGGTATTTATGTTGACATTGCAGCTTTTAATTTGCGTAGGTGGTGAAAAGAGCAGGAGCTGTATTGGACAGAGAGTTTTCCGATCCAGTTCCAGCTGTTGGGAGTAAACGATCAGTTAGAGATAGACTAGGAAGTAGTGCGGATGTTCAGCTTGACAATAAACGGTACGATTGTTTGTAATTTTCTTTTCAACCTTCTTAGAGTTTTGATCTTAAGCTCTTGTTTTTACTTTTTATTCAAACTGGATTCTTAATTTCTTATATTGCTCTTCTTCAAGAAAATTTATCTAGGGTTGAACCTTATAGCAATTGATTTGCGATAGGAAGATCATTGATGTTAGTTAACATTATTTGCTTATTCTAGTTCTTAATTGGAAGACTCAGTCTGGCTAATGATTGCTTATCTCAATTCCTAATCATTTGCTTGAAGACACAATAACATTATCATATTTGAATTCCTAATCTTTTGCATTCACTTCAAATTCAATTATCAGGTTGCGTGGAGATAATGGTAGATTAACTTCACAGGGTAGTAATTTCCTCAATGGTAATATCCATAATCTTTTTCATAACCTTTTGTCAAAATTCCAATCTAATTTCGAATTCCACCAATCTTTTTTCAAGATTTTCATCTTAGTAAAGACGACCTCCGATTCAAAATCATGAAACGAACACAAACCAATGGTCAACACAACACCGTTGACCTTCGTGACATGTTATCAAGGCGGGCCCGTTCTTCAACAACTAACTCTAGCTTACACGAAAGTCAAAGTCAAAGTCAAAGTCAAAGGGTGTCTGACTCAAGAGATGACAGAAGGCGTATTCCTATCCCTGATCCAAGGGACAAGACACTACTACATATGGATGAGAGGCAACGGGTCCCACAAACAAGAGATGGTAGTAGACAAGGAATAATACCAAAGATTAATGGTGGAAATGGCATGTCAGGGCAATATACTTCCATGAGAAGTTCAGAAGCTCCATCATCCCAAATGGGCTTTTTGGGAAATTCATATTCTCCATGGAGTTTGGATCACATTAGGAGGAAATCACCAGAAAGGGTTTTGAATCCTCCACCAACAAGAAGGATTGAAGAGCCTCAAAGAAGAATCATAACAAGAGAATATGAAAACCCTAGAATTGAAAACCCTAGAACAATGGTGTACCCAAGTAGGGATAATGGTGAAATTTCAAGGCCTATGGGACCTTTTCTCACTAAACCACCTCTTTCTGGTGGGCCCGTGAAATCTTTGCCACCACCCTCATTGCCACCTGGCACTAATCTTCAACGAAGTCAATATCCAGTTAAGCCACCTCACCTGCCTTTGTTTATATATCAAATATTTCTTCAAAATGAAACTTTTTGCAATCTTTTATATCCCTACAATATATGTAAATTGTTACCCTTAAACTACCCGAATGGTCCCTATGGTTTGGGGTATTTTGCACGTTTGGCCCCTAACTTATTTCTTCAACTCGGAAGGTCCTTACTATTTGTTTTTGTAGCGCGCTTGGTCCTTGTCTTACCTAAAAAGACTATTTTGCCCTAGATTTTTTAATTTATTTAAATAAACACACCCTCAACCCCACATCCACCTCACCTTACCTTACCCCACCTACCCCACCTTATTTAAATAAATTAAAAAATCAAGGGCAAAATAGTCCTTTTAGGTAAAGACAAGAACCAAGCGCGAAACAAAAACAAACAGTAGGGACCTTCCGAGTTAAAAAAATAAGTTAGGGACAAAACGTGCAAATGATCCCAAACCATAGGGACCATTCGTGTAATTTACTCATGAAATAATTTTATTTTGTTGTTTCTAGGTGCAAGAACATGTTACTGTAGAGGGTTTTTTGCGCTCATTGGGATTGGAGAAATATGTAATTTCATTCAAGGTTGAAGAGGTATGTAACAATGTTTTCTTATTCTATTTTTGTTGCTCTAGATTTTACTGTTTACTATTTTTAGAAGGTGATTTTGATTTACTATTCTGGATTAATAATAATATTTAGGTTGATATGGCTGCTTTGAGTCAAATGGGTGACCATGATTTGAAAGAGTTGGGAATACCTATGGTATGTTTCCTTCATAATATCATATAAGTGATTGTTTATTTGATATTTTGATTTACATTTTATTTATTTATTTATTTATTAATTTGTTGTTATAGGGACCTAGAAAAAAGATTCTTCTGGCACTCATTGCACGCACAAGGAGGCAAGCAAGATGAGTGAGTGTCGTTTAATACAACAAACACACTGTTTGCTGCAAATTTCACATTTTGTGAAGCCCAGGGTCAAAATGGTCATTTCATTTGTTGTCTTATTGTCCAAATGGATTTGTGCTGAAACTGTTAGAAAACAGGAAGTTATTTGCATGGAAGGACTGCTTCACAACTTGTACTTTTCATTCACATTCAGGGTGTTTTAACACTTGTACACTTCTTGATACCCTTTTTGGTCTTTTTGCTCCAAAGTCTTTCATTTTGATAATTTTATTTCCTTCTCCTTTTTTTTTTTTCACAATATTATAATGTCTGTCTGTTGGATTATTATTATATTTCATGTTTCCACTTGTTGCCATGAAATGTCTTGATTGGTTTTGATGGGTAAAGTCAGCAAATGGGCAAAATGGTCATTTATCATATTTAAACAGTCTTTATGTCTACAACAATATTTACTTGATGGATGGAATGTCTTAATGGGTTAAGCAAGCAAAGTGCCCTATATACATCTAGACACTGTTTTTCCCTTCCTACCATTCTTTTGATCGATGTTATAATGTGCTAAGTTGGTGAAGGGTAAAATGGTCATTTATCATATACTCAAAATAGTCTTTTATAGATACAATATTTATAAAAAGCATCAACTTTTTCCACTTGATGCATGAAATGTCTGAATGGATTAAGTGAGCAAAGGGACCTATTGGCCTATATGTGTCTAGACACCCATGTTTCCTTTCTACCATTTCCCATTTGATTTGTCTTAATGGGTCAGGTCAGCAAAAGGGTAATATGGTCATTTATCATATTGATGGGTAAAATGGTCATTTTACTCAAGGCAAACATCATTATCCATTTGGTATTTACACATACAACAATAAATAGGAGAAAAAAAAAAGAAATATACCCTAAATGTGCTAGGATTAACTAATGTTAGGGGTTTGGTGTAACTAACCTCTATATATATATATATATATATATATATATATATATATATATATATATATATATATTAACATAAAGGTTTGGTTTAACTACCATTGACAGTTTATTAACGTTAGCGTTAAGTTTAACTATACTTATGGTTTATTAACATAAAAATTCAGAAATTAACAATAGTTATTCTTCTAGCAACTTGGCCCATAGTCTTTTGTCTAAATAACATTATTTGGGAGATAAATCTTAATAAGCTAAACCTCAATATATTAGGTGGCTAGTATAAATACACAATTGTTGATACTCATATAGAGAAATTGTCAGAAAAATCCCAATATTTTTAAAAGTTTCATTTTAGTTCCAAAAAATAAAAATTGAACATAAAAGTCCCGATTATTTCATTTTGGCTCAAATTAACAAAAAAAATTATTTTTTTTATTTTAACAGGAAATGACATATTATCGTGTAAAATCAAATCATCGAGACTTTTCTGTTCAAAAAAATAATTTTGGGACTAAAGTGAAACTTTTCCGAAAATATTGAGATTTTTCTGATAATTTCCCTAATACATTTAACATTTTTGTGAGAGGAAACCATCTTGTCACCAATTTCTTGTTTGTCCTAGAGGTGAAATAATGGTAGCTTACTTTTGATTTTTTGGTTTTGGTCTATTTGAACATTTTTTTGTTTTATTACCAAGGTGAATTTAACCATGTGATCATGAAGGGTAGATGTGTAAAAGAATACAAAGGATTTTGACCAAACAATAAAAATCCATGTGCTGATGAGGATTAAAATATGTAAAAAATAATACATAGCTTTTGACCTAAAGATAAAAAATCAAGGACATGAATGATGAAAAGAGAAGCTACATAAGCACTGTATATCAAAGAGGTATCTAAGAAGCAACCTGGGGAAATTATTATTTCTATAACAGTAGGTCAATGAATTGTCACTTTAATTAAAGTTGTACACCAACTGATTATAATAACTTTATTTTATTACATAATAATCAAAAAAATTACACAACTTTTTCTTTCGTGTATTTACTTTTCCAAGTTTGATCCAAACAAACTATATGATCGTCATGACTTTTTATTTTCTTTAAGAATATATACCGTAATATGGTGAAAATGAATATAATGTAATTATATTAATGAACGTGTTAATAATATGTTAGGTATACTTGTTATCAATATATACTATGAAATGGGAATCTTCAAGTTCTGTTATTCAAAGAAAAAAAATGATGTAACATGAAAGATTTAATAAGATCTTGATAAGTCCTATTTAATGAAGACCAAATTATATTTGAATTCTGATAAAGTTGGCATAATGTTCGTACATGTGATATAGACCTTTTATGTTTCTAGATTGATTATCCATTATAATATTTTAGATTACGTTTTTAGGGTTATTAATCAAAATAATCAGTATGAATGAATATTTTAACTAGGTGTAATACACGGGTTTATTAAAAATAAAAGTTTAATATCAATGTATAAATATTAAATATTAAAAAATATATATTTTTACAAAAATACGAACGATATAATGAATAAGTAAGTAATTCAATCTATACTAATAAAAAGCTATTGACATATTTTAAATAATGATGTTGAAAATTAAGGTATATACATTAAATATTTTTTAAATTAACTTTCGAAATAAATACAAACGAAATAATGAATAAGTAGTTATTGAATCTATACTAATAAAAAAAATTATTGACATATTGTAAATAGTTGTTATGAATCAAAATTTTCAAATACTTATTTGAAGATGATGTTCTTTTTCATTTATTAGGGTAGAGATAGAGATGTATTATACACACATATTTATTTATAAAATTTGAATAAATAATAAATTTGTTAGAATTCAAATTAAAAATCCAAAAAAGTAAATGTATGTTTTGAATTCAAATATATCATCAAATATACTACATTACTCATGTCATTAGAGCATCCATTTGAATTCAAATATATTTGTAAATTAATAAACATTTAAATAGAATGAATATTTTACATATATAATAGTATATATTAGTAGACTCGTTAATTAGTGGAATTGATTATTAATTAATAAAAAAATAAAGATACCACATAATGACATGTTTTTTTTTTAATTAAAACAACAGCAAATTTTATAACCAAAATCAAAACACTCTAGCAAGAAGGTAGAGGAAAAAACAAATTACATCAGAATTGGGTTTTGCATCCACATTGCCCAACTAATCATAGCCTTAGAATTCCTAGAAGTAAACCAACGGAAAGAAATTTCCACAATAGAGTCAAAAAGTCTATCTTTTCTAGGCTTAGAACTACTAAAAAGTAAAGCATTACGATACGTCCAAAGCACCCATATAACGACCATAAACACCGCTTCAACAATCACTCGCTCCATACGAGCTATAGGTCTAGCATCCATCCACTCCAACATAACACTAATAGAGGAAAAATCCGGAATATCCAAATCTAACCAATGACCAACCCATCTCCAAACCTTGACTGCATCCGAACAAAACAAAAAAAAGATGATTTACACTTTCTTGTGAATTATGACACACCGGACACATCAAGGAATCTAACTCCACCCCCCTTTCAACCAATTTGAGTCTAACCGGGATACGATCCAAGATAACTCGCCACAGAAAAATATTTATTTTAATCGGAACAAATCGGTTCAATCTAGTAGGAAAGCTACCTAAAGGTAGTCTTATAACATCAACCCAATTCCTTGTAGAACTAACAGAAAAAATACCCGAAGGATCTAAATCCCAAATCCACTTGTCAGACAACACCCCTAACCGAATAGGAGACAAAAGTTCCACAAGATAATCAAATTGAGTCGATTCAACCCCTCCTCTAATCCCACGCCTCCAATGGAATGTCCAACCTACTGAAGACCAAAACTCACTAACCCGAGCATCTTGATTGGTAGCCAAAGCAAAAATTCTTCCGAATCTCAACATAAGAGGACTATCTGAACACCAGACATCCTTCCAAAACCTAGTATGTACCCTATCTCCAACAACCCTATGCAAAGAATTAGAAGGGATAATACCCCTCTCATGAAGTTGGTTAATAGAGCTGACAATTTTATTCCAAACCCCTCCTCCATAACCTAATCTCTGCCCATCCAAAAAACCACCACCATCTACATTACAAAATTTAATAATTTTAACCCAAAGAGCACCCGGTTCATTAAGAAAATGCCACTTCCATTTATAAAGAAGAGCTAAGTTAAAAGCATCCAAACTACCAACCCCCAGACCTCCCTGCGCATGAGAGTTTAAAATCAAATTCCAATTAACCCAATGAATTCGATTCTGGCCTTCTTCCATACCCCAAAAAAAATCGAGCCCTTAACGCCTCAAACTGACGACACACAGTAGCAGGAAGACGAAAAATAGAGAGGAAAAAAAATACCCAAACTCCCCAGAACAGATTTAAGAAGAGTCAACCTGCCTCCAATGGAAAACAACTTCACCTTCCAAGAAGCTAACCCCTTCTTAAAACGATCAATAATAACTTGCCATCCTTTAATCCGCCATAGATTCTCCAATCGGAATACCAAGATAGACAAAAGGAAAAACACCAGCCGAACACCCAGTAAAAGAAACTAAGCTATCAACCTCCAACGAATTGACTCCCACACCAAAGAGCTTAGATTTATTAAGATTAAGATTAAGGCCCGACACCAAAAAGAAGCATCGCAAAATACAGATCAGATTCTGGATATTAGCCGCATCCCACTCTCCTAAGAAAATAGCATCATCTGCATAAAACAAGTGAGAAATAATAACATCATCAGATCCCAAATGAGCACCCCGGAACACCCCTTCTGCAACCGCATCCTCAACTGCAATATGAAGACCTTCCATAACTATAATAAACAGAAAAGGAGAAAGAGAATCCCCTTGTCTAAGACCTCTGAAAAGTTGAAACTCATCTGTAGGACTTCCATTAATCAACACAGAAGATTTCGCATTTGAAAACATACCCCGAATCCAACCTCTCCATTTCTCACCAAACCCGAGAAACAAAAGAATCGTATCCAGATATTCCTAGCTCACCGAATCATACACCTTTTCAAAATCAACCTTAAACAACATAAGTTTTTTCTTCTTCTTCTTAAACCACTTGACCAACTCGTTCACCACCAAAGGGCCATCCAAAATTTGCCTAGATTTAAGAAAAGCAGACTGTTCCATCCCTATAACATCATGTATCACCGGAACTAACCTATTGGTCAACACTTTAGCAATAATCTTAAATTGCAGACCGATAAGACTAATAGGTCGATAATACTTAAAATGAATTGGATTATCAACTTTAGGGATCAATGTAACAAACGACGAGTTACACCCCACCGGGAAATTCGGTTTTATCAAAAAACTCTTGAACAAAAGCAATAACATCACCAGTAAGGATCTCCCAAAAGTGTCTAAGAAACCGAAAAGTAAAACCATCAGGACCAGGGGCACGGTCCACTACACAATCCCAAACAACATTTTTAATCTCATCATCCGTGAACACCACTTCAAGAGAAGAAGCAACTCTCGAATCAAGGGACTTGAATCTATGGCTTCTCCGATTCAAACTAATACCTCGGAAAGGCTGGAATTTTGCCGCATAGAAGTCATAAAAAGCCTTTTTCACCCTAGAAGGCTCCGAAACCCACTCCCCGTCAATAGACACACCTCTAATCATCAACTGACGTCTTTTTTTTTTCAATAAGGCATGAAAAAACGCAGAATTCTCATCACCCTCCACAGCCCATGTCGATCTAACCTTTTGCGCAACGTCAAGAGATCTAACTTTTTCTAGATTTGCCAAATCACCAAGAATACTTCTTCTCTCGAGAATAAGGTCATCACTAGAATGACCATCATCAATAGATTTATCAATATCTACCAGTCAACCTAATAATTGAGAAGTAGAAATTTGTGAAGCAGCCTTAGTTTCCGCATTCCAAGAACGAATCCTATTTTTTAATAAACTTAAGTTTGTTTTTGAACGCAACAAACTTGCTCCAAGCTGGGTTACCAACAAACTCAGACGCAGCCCCTTTCACCACATTTTCAAAGCCCGCCATAGAAAGCCAAGAATTAAAGAATTTAAACGAAGAAGGCCCATAATCAACATTATTCGCATGCAACAAAATCGGAAAATGATCGGACCACTTCCTATCTAACACTGAAACCTGTAGTTGGTTAAACTTATCAAAGAACCCATCTGACACTAAGAATCGATCTAGCTTGCTTAACTTAGTTCCGATTTTATCAACTCTAGTAAACCGCTTCCCCACCACATAATGACA
The DNA here is from genome assembly GCF_052849685.1 of Lactuca virosa. Taxonomy (NCBI): domain Eukaryota; kingdom Viridiplantae; phylum Streptophyta; class Magnoliopsida; order Asterales; family Asteraceae; genus Lactuca; species Lactuca virosa. Next base: position 375,609,129 of record NC_136433.1, on the reverse strand, counting down.
TGTTGAATTTAAATAATTGTAAAATCTCATATATTGACATGTGGCAAAAGCTTTGAGAAAGTGACAAGTGGCAAAAAAAACCTTTCATTTATTAGAGATGATTGAACAACTAGTAAAAAAGCCTGAGTTTCACCTTTTTTTTTTTTTTTTTTTTTTTTTTTTTTACAACCAATTCCCATCAAACGAAACCAAATGTTGTTTACAACCCAAAAATAGAAAATCCGAAGGCCATTAAATTAAAAACAACCACCACAAAAGTGTTATCATCTTGCTCTGCTGTCTCCCCAAATCTTTTAAAGGAAAAATCCATTAAAGTGAAGAAAATTAAGAAATAAACATATATGGGATTGAAAAACAAAAACCCAAAGACACTTTGGGGTTATTTCAAACATTTTCTTGAAATTCAACACTTCTTTAAATTTTTTTTGATAAAAATGTTACCAGAAATACAAGAAAAGTAAATTACAGCACTCCAAGAAGCAAATCTTCCGTCCCTCCATATTCTTTAATTAATATAATGTCCAAAAAAATTGTCTACATGGTATCAGAAAAATGTGTCATTTATGTTTGCTAAGGGGTAAATGGTAATTTTGCGGGTAAAATGGTAATTTTGCAACGCATACCTTGTCAAGATTCAAGGAACTAAGATCTTGCTCTAGGATTCTCTTCTGTTTAATTAAATGTGGTATTTTCATCTAATAACAACATATTTTTTCTAATTTTATTTGGAATTTTGGTTTTCTTTAATTGCTCAGCTTTAGGATTGTTTCCAAAAATCTCAAAGTTCATGAATTATTGTAATCTCTGTTCCAGTGGGTTCTGCATGTAGAATGAACATTAAAAGTAAGTAATATTTTAATAAACCACGTGTCTAGTTATATAAATGTATAATTACAAATTCTTTAAATAGTACTTCTTGTAATGTAGTTTGATAACATTTTCCACTCTTCCAAATTGAGTTAGTGTATAAGGCCGTAGGTACTTGCCACGGTGGGAATTTTTTACAGCTTAGAGTATCTTTCTTCTTCGATAAAGAAAAAATTGATATTTATGAAAAAAAAACATGGTAATTAAAGACTAAAAAGGTTATAATACTATGACTATACTTCATACCTCTTCATTTGATATTTTAACTAATCGTTGGTTTTGTTGATCCCACTTACAACAATAACTTGTCATAAAAAGTAAAAAATGACACTTAATCGAGGATCAACATCAGTAACTGTTAGGGGCAGGAACCTAGAACCATATTCAGGATCCTTGATGTTAACGAAACTTCAGGATTCTTAAACTGATGGGTTATGAACATTACATCAATCCTATGGTGCACATGCAAACCCTAAAGCTTTGGACCTAGGTTTCTCTAATTGTACATGCAAATCATCCAAAGCTTGTAAACCCTAATACTAGCATATAAAAATTGAAAACAATGACTAAAAACAAGTTTAGATGATTACCTTTCAATTGTAGCAAGAATCTTCAACCTTTGAGAGCTTTAGTATCACAAGTGTAATACCTCTAATAGATCACAAACACCAATGCAAGTTGGATGATCTTGGAGAGAGGGGAAGGAGGCTCAAAATCGACTCTTAGATCTTTTGGGTTCTGGTCGTCGAAAGTGCAAAGCCTAGGGTCCTTTATATAGGTGAGCTGCTAGGGTTTCAGTCAAAACCCTAATTGGATTGCTTGGGCCTTAAGCGGTCCAAAGGAACCTTCCAGAAACAAGGCCTTGGACGAAATCAATGTGGGCTTCCCCCTTGATTTTGTCCACCCCTTCCTAAAGGATCCACAACCCAAAATCCAATTATCTTATAATTGCAATTCCAGTCCTCTAAGTTTAATTAATATCTTTTGACCACAAAATTAATTCTTAATTAATTCTTGACCAATATTAATTAACCAATATGATTTCTCTTTTAATATATTATTCATATAATATATTAATAAACCATAATAACCTCTTTCTCCATTAATCATCCAGTCAAGTTGCTCTGGCAAAGGCAACCTAAAAGGACCATGCTGCAACCGGGTCAAGTACATACCAAATATAGTTATGAGCTTAGACACCTAATCCAATAGTCTCCCACTTGGATAAGTCTAATAACTATAGATGCAAGTACGAATTCAAAATCTGATTAGCAATGGTAGCTCTCAAAAGCCGCTGTCGAACTTTGACAATCACATAGAACATAATCATACTTATTGTCTAGCAGTTTGTTTTTCGATCTCTGATTCGTCTGACATAGAACTTAATTGAACACATCAATTCAGTCCTGACCGGGACCGACACATAAGTCAAAACAAAATCATCGAGGGGCCTAAGACATCGCTTTTACCTCGTAGGATAAAAGGAACAGATAAACTTAGACTTATATGCATTTACTATTTACTCATCAAATCATACACAACAATGCGTTTTATTACATCAAGTTACTGATGCGTTTACACATTATCAATGCACAACCAACTTGCAAACAATAAACCATATATCTATGTTTAAAGACTATATGATATTATTGTCTTACAATCACCCGTGATTAATTCCATGAAGTGATTCAAGTGAGCACGGGTTTAATCCAATACTCAAATCTCATTTCAAGAGCACTCATGAACGTTGCAGCAAACCTTTGCTAGGTCTAAACACTTAGACAATCTACAAGCCAATTCATGACAGTCTTCTTTCACACCTACTTCCAAAGTATGATTGACTGTGGATAATTTAAATAATCTTATTATTTAGGAAGTCAAAACATGCAAAGTGAAACAATAGTAAATAATTAACACAAGACAGTAACTTTACTTATAAATAAAACTCCTTTATTTAATCATCAAATGTTAATTACAATTTATCTATTACAAGTTTCTAAAAGCTATCTAATCACTAAAACTAATATCGTCCTTCAGCCCAATGCTCCTAGCGTGCTGCAAGTGCTTAACCCTACTCAGTCCCTTCGTAAGGGGATCTGTTGGGTTATCCTCTGATGATACCCTCTTTACTACGAGGAGTCCCTCTTCTACCCGATGTCTAATAAAATGATATTTCCTATCGATATGTTTGGATCTGCTATGATCCCTTGGTTCCCTGGTTAAGGCAACCGCACCTTCGTTATCATAGAAAATCTCCATAGGCTCCTTTATGGTTGGCACAAATCCAAGATCTCCGATGAAGTTCTTCAACCATATTTCCTCCTTTGACGCTTCGCTCGCTGCTATGTACTCTGATTCGCACGTTAAATCAGCTACGGTCTCCTACTTGGAACTTTTTTAAGTCACTGCTCCTCCATTAAGGGTAAAGACCCAGCCCGACTGAGAGTGGAAGTTGTCTCGGTCGGTCTGAAAACTGGCGTCATTATACCCTCGCACCCTTAAGTCATCACTCCCACCGAGGATAAGAAACCATTCCTTAGTCCTCCGAAGGTACTTAAGAATATTCTTGACTGCGGTCCAATGTGCTCTACCGGGGTTCCCTTGATATCTGCTGACCATGCTCAAAGCGAAGGCCACGTCAGGGCGAGTACAATTCATAACATAGATGATCGAGCCAATTGCGGAAGCGTAAGGTACTCGACTCATCTCTGCTATCTCAGCTTCGGTACTCGAGCTTTAAGTCTTACTCAATTTGGTATTGCGTTGGATTGGTAACTCCCCTTTCTTGGAATTCTCCATGCTAAAACGTTTCAACACTTTATCTAAGTAAGTACTTTGACTAAGTCCTATTAGCCTCTTACTCCTATTTCTCAAAATCCTTATCCCAAGAATATAAGCAGCTTCTCCGAGGTCCTTCATAGCGAAGCACTTCCCAAGCCAGGACTTAACCTCCTGCAAGGTTGGGACGTCGTTTCCTATGAGTAGTATGTCATCTACATACAAAATGAGAAAACTAACTATACTCCCACTAGCTTTGACATATACACATGACTCATCCTCGCTTCTTGAGAAACCAAACTCTTTAACCTTCTCATCAAAACAAAGATTCCATCTGGGAGATGCTTATTTTGATCCATAGATGGATTTCTCAAGCTTACACACTCTATTAGGATTCTTCGTATCGACAAAACCCTCTGGCTGACTCATGTAAACATCTTCAGCCAACTTCCCATTAAGGAAAGCGGTTTTGACATCCATCTGCCATATTTCATAATCATGAAACGCAGCTATGGCTAGCATAACCCTTATAGACTTTATCTTCGCTACTGGTGATAAGGTCTTATTATAGTCAACTCCAGGAGTTTGAGTAAATCCCTTCGCAGCCAATCGCGCCTTATAAGTGTGTACTTTCCCATCTATGTCGGTCTTCTTCTTGAAGATCCATTTGCACCCGACTGTCTTACGACCTGGCACATTGTCAACCAAGTTCCAAACTTGATTTTCATACATTGACTGAATCTCATTGTCCATAGCCTCTTTCCATTTCGCAGACTCCGGGTCTGCCATGGCTTCCTTGTAGTGGTTAGGTTCATCCAAATTTATTAGTGTGCTATCACTAATAAACGGATCACCTTCAGTAGTAATATGGAAACCATAAAACTCAGGTGGAACACTAACTCTACTGGAACGTAATAGAGGTAGGGACTCGTCAATCGGTTCAACTGGAGTTTCCTCCTCGGGTTGAGTGTCAGTGTTAGAAGTTCCTTCATCGCTTGATTCTTGAAACTCTTCAAGATCAATTTGCCTCCCACTGTCCTCTTGGCATATGAGTTCTCTCTCGTGGAAAACCCCTCTCCTCGCAACGAAGACAACATTGTCACTCGGTCTATATAAGAGATATCCAAAGGACTTCTGTGGATAGCCGATGAAAATACATCGCTCACTACAAGGTTCGAGCTTGTCGTGAGTCTCTCGTCTTACGAAAGCCTCGCAACCCCAAACCTTGATATGTGCCAACGAGGGGCTTTCCCTATCCACATCTCGTGAGGTGTTTTGACAACCTTCTTAGTAGGGAATAGATTAAGGATATGGGCGGCAATATCTAAGGCATACCCCCAAAATGAGATAGGTAACGAAGCACGACTCATCATGGAATGAACCATGTCCAACAAGGTTCGATTACGCCTCTCAGCCACACCATTTAACTGTGGTGTCCTAGGCGGCGTCAATTGCGAAACAATTCCGCATTCCTTGAGGTAGTCGTGGAATTCAAGACTAAGGTACTCACCACCTCGATCGGATCGGAGCATATTAATTTTCCTGCCCAACTGATTCTCCACTTCCTACTTGAACTCTTTGAACTTTTCAAAGGTTTCTGACTTGTGCTTGATTAAGTAGATATACCCATATCTGCTATAATCATCGGTGAAAGTCACATAGAAGCGGCTTGCATCCCTTGTGGTGGATCTAAAGGGCCCACATACATCGGTATGTATGAGATCCAATAAACCCTCACCCCTTTCACAAGTACTAGTGAAGGGTGACTTGGTCATCTTTCCAAGTAAACAAGATTCGCACGTGTCATCAGATTTAAGGTCGAACGACTCCAACACTCCATCCTTTGGAGTTGGGCTATGCGCTTCTTGTTGACATGTCCAAGATGATAATGCCACAAGCATGCTTTGTCCAAACCATTGGGCGAATCAATATGCAACACATTATTTCCTAAGTTATCAACAATATTCACAGTTTCATATACTCCATTACAAGGCAATGCTTCAAAATAGAAAGTACCATTCAAGAAAGCATTAATAGAACCAATTTCATTATTAAACGAAAATCTAAAACCTTGTTTGTACAAATCATGAAAAGAAATAATGTTTCTCGCCATTTATGACGAGTAGCAACAATCATTTAAATCTAATCCTAACCCACTACTAAGCACTAAAGAGTAAACTCCAATCTTGGTGACAGACGATGTTTTCCTATTTCCCATGATCAGGTTCATCTTCCCGTGCTCCACATCCCTACTTCTTCTTAGACCCTGCAAATAAGAACAAATGTGAAAACCACATCCTGTATCAAGGACCCAAGAAATAGCATGTGACGAGTTATTAGATTGAATAGTATAAATACCTGCGAAGGATGGCTTTATCTTCCCATCCTTGATGTCCCGTAGATACTTCGGGCAACTTCGTTTCCAATGCCCTTTGTCATGACAGTAGAAGCACTCTGCTTCTTTTGGGTTGGAAGAGAGGGTAGCAGAACCAGATTTGGTCCCACTAGAAGAGGATCCATCATGGGGTTTACCCTTATGGCTCTTAGAAGGAGCCTTCCTCTTCTTTCCCTTCCCTTTCCCAATAGCTAAGACAGGGGCAGTAGTAGTAGGAGTAGATGCAATAGATTTTCCTTTCGGACTACTCTCAGTAGTCCATAACAGGCCTTGAAGCTTGCTCAGAGTGACCTCCTCCTTGTTCATATGATAGGTCATACGAAACTGGTCGTAACAAGCAGGCAACGAGTGAAGAATGATATCTATGGCTAGCTGTTGGGTCTAAAATATTGGTTTATACTTTACTTTTCTAGGAAAATGTATTTTTCTGTAAAGTAATAGGTGTTTGCGGTTGTGTTTACGGTCGTGAACGGGTTCACAACCGTGAACCCATTCACAGCCCATGTATCATATATATAGATGTTAGGTGGGTGAGGAGTGCAGGGCTAGAGGAGCTTAAGTGTGTGAAACTCAAGGTGTTTTAGAGAGAGAATAAGTAGTGTGTGTGTACTATATATATGGAATATCATTCTATTCATTGAATACATCATAGATTCACTTATTATTATTATTCTTCTTCTCTATTTTGATCTAGTATCATCCAACTGATCGGGATTCCGCACCATCAATTGGATCTGATTGATCAATTGTAAGTCCCAAATCTGCTTGTGTATCAATCATATCCAATTGATGGTGCAGAATCCCGATCAATTGGATGATGCCAGATCAAAATAGAGAAGAAGAAGAATAATAAGTGAATCTATGATGTATTCAATGAATAGAATGATGCTCCATACACATAGTACACACACTAGTTCTTCTCTCTCTGAAACACCTTGAGTTTCACACACTTAAGCTCCTCTAGCCCTGCACTCCTCACCCACCTAACATCTATATATATGACACATGGGCCATGAATGGGTTCACGGCCGTGAACCTGTTCATGGCCGTAAACACAACCGCAAACACCTATTACTTTATAGAAAACTACATTTTCCTAGAAAAGTAAAGTATAAACCAATATTTTAGACCCAACAATCTCCCCATTGGTTTATAGCTTTCTTTTCTTATTGACCCAACAAACTCCCCTAAAAATGTAGCTGGCTTTTCTTGTCAATCTTCATTGGAGTTTGGCTTCAGCTTTAATCTTCAATTTCTTCACAGCTTCAATATGAACTTGATGAACCTTCAATAAATGACTTCATCTTGAGAGCTTGGGCTTTTCTTCAAGATTTGACTCTAAACGCACATTGGGTGAGGAGGCTTCTTGAAAAGATTCTTGAAAGATGGCGCTTTCAGCTTGAGAATCTTCAGAGAGAATATCAGAGAGATCTAATCTTCTGGATCACTTCAGCAGGTACAAGAATAGCAGCAAATTGCTTGAGGAGGCTACAATGCAATCTGTCACATAATCTTCAAGTCAGTTTCACCTTGCTTCTGGGGTAGAAAAATTGAATGTTGAAAGAATAGTCTTCATTTCTTGCTCCTTCGAATGAGAATTATTCGATGATCACGGATGAAGCCTTGGCTCAGAAATTTTCGATTCAGTCTCCATGAGTCTCATCTACATCTGAATTCACTTTTCAAGACAAAACAAAACTAAAAGAAAACTTAGCGCACAATATTTTTGGATTTTTTAAATTTTTCTGAACAAGAAATAAAACAGAAATAACACTATTTTTGGATTTTTGATTTTCTGATTTTTGTTTGATTTTTGAGTTTTTTTGTTAATTCTCCCCCTTAATTTGTGCATAGAGGAAAACTATGAACAAATTTAACAAAAACAAAAATACTTGGGATCAAAGTTGTGAGACAGTCTTAACTTTGTTTATCAGTACCTTCACCTTCATGAATAGATCTGGTCAATTGCCGGTATTGTGGTCCACTTAAACACAAATGATATCGACAAACTTTTCTAAATAAACCATTTAGCTGACGACGACCAGGGGTATTGTTGTCCACTTAAATTAAGCAGCGAGATCTACAGACAAACTCTAAATGGTTCAATTTTAGTTGCACTAGAACATGTTCCCCACTTCCCGATATACCCTGATTATCAAGAACTTCCAAAGAACTCCTTACTTTAGGAGAGTAAACAATTATTAAGGAGGAAGTCAGATTTAGAAATAGGTGCATATGTTGTGTCCCAGGTCGGATCTCTTTCAATCACGCAGAGGGGACAACATATGACTAACAGAGATAGAGGGTTATAGAGATAATAGGGTGCATATGCTGTGTCCCAGGTCGGATCTTCCGATCACGCAGAGGGGACAACATATGGCTAACAGATAGAAAGAATTTCATAGATAAGGAGGTGCGTAGAAATAGAGTTGCATATGTTGCATTCCAGGTCGGATCTCTTCCAATCACGCAGAGGAAGCAACATATGACTGACAGATAAAAAGCAATAAAATAATTTCCTACAGACCTACTTTATCAGAACCCCCCAGTCGCCCTATCAGAACCAGAATTAAGGATATAAGTCAGTACATCAAGGAAAAGTTGAGCCATAGTTCTAGATGCGTATTAATTTAGTGTATCCCGTGGGTTCTCGTGTTTATCTCACTGCTCAATCTACTCGAGCGTCGTATGGCCAGTCCAAACAATCCTATCCAAATCCACACTGTCAAATCCTTCGAGCCTACCAGCACATTGAACACAGAGTCTAGACAATTCAGATTCAGTCCCTTACACATGTTTAGACTGCCTGTTATCACTTTCTTCATATCACTTCCCAATAATACCTACTAACGAAAAACTATAAGAAAATAAAAGAATTGTCTTCAAAACGAATCAGTTTAAGATAAACTCAGGAGTATAGAGAAGAAAACTCACACTGTAAGTCACCGATTGAATTTGCATCCAGAAGGCGGAAAGATCACTCAAAGGGGAACAATTTAAAATGGAGTGCTAAGTTTCGAGAATGTCAACTACGCACCCGATTTGAAGCACAGTTTGTTGAGCGTGTCTCAGATATGTGACAAGGGATACTCAACACATTTCACGGATAAAGAATGTCTAATTTTAAAGCCAGGCATTGTTATCCCGGATGAATGGATTCTTGTAAAATCAAAACGGGACGACAATGCATATATCATTGACATGAATAACAATCTTCCTGAACAAGTCACTTGCCTCTTCTCAAAAGTTTCCGAGCACAATGCTATGTTGTGGCACCGTCAGCTTGGACATGCTAATGCAAAGAACTTAAATCGAGTTGCAAAGAATGATCTAGTGCGCGGGCTTCCTGTCAAAGACTTCATCACGTTTGAAAAATGTGTGGCTTGCGCTCAAGGAAAACATCACAGAAAACCACATTTTCCAAAAAAGGTTAATTCAATCAACCAGGTGCTCGAATTGTTACATATGGACTTATTTGGTCCGGTCAACGTCCTCAACATCAACAAAAATTCATATTGTCTGGTTGTGATCGATGATTTCTCGTGATTCCCGTGGGTCTTCTTCCTGTCCAACAAAGCTGGGGTCGCTGACTTGATTAAGAAGTTTATTGTGATGATATAAAACCAGTCCAACCACCGGGTGAAGGCGATCAGAACTGATAACGGGACGGAATTCAAGAATGCCATCCTTGATCATTTTTGTGCGGAAAAGGGGATCGTGCGTCAATATAGTGCTGCTCACACACCGCAACAAAATGGTGTTGCTGAGCGGCGAAATCGAACGTTAAAAGACGCTGCAAGAACGATGTTATGTGACTCCAAACTTCCGATTTTCTTTTGGGCCGAGGCGATCAACACGGCGTGCTATGTCCAAAATCGTGTCCTGATCAACAAATCTCATATGAAGACCCCGTACAAAATTCTGTACGGTCACAAGCTATCTGTCAGTCATTTCCGTATTTTTGGCTGTTGTCACACCCCCGAACCAGACGGCGGAAACGTCCGGGGGCTCGCGTGACTAACAATTGAATAATCATCACAATGAATATACATGATCATAACACGATCATCACCAACATTACATAATACAACTAGCATTGTTCACATCAAGTACATTGTTAAAATACATAAGTTCAAATTGTTAAAAGTACGATAAGTGCTATTACATAAAACGAAACCATACACACTTGCATATCTTCCCGCTTAACGATTACCTGAGAATACAAGTTATTTTGAAAACGGTCAACATATATAATGTTGGTGAGTTCATAAGTATGTTTGAGTAAAAGTCTTTGTATCTTTCATAAAAACCCAGAAAATCCGATATTTTCTGTATAATATTTGAAAATGATGTGGAAATCAAGTATAAATGCATGTGTGAATTTCATAGTTGAAACTTGTATGAATGTAGTTTAGATTCATTGTAATTTGAATAAATGATAGGTGTATATGAAAAATTCCCCAGAAAATCCAATATTTTCTGTAAAATAACAACATCTAGATTTTTGTATCATTAGATAAATCGTTTTGCGTTGACACAATTAAAGAGTTTATCTTCAAAAGGTTAAGCTTTTTGGTATTGAATCCCTATTGAGCCGTTATAACCATACATGATAATAACTAGGTCGCCCGTCTTGGTATTTTTCCAAATGTCGGTCTTGCTAAAGATTTTGTCGCCCTAGACTGGCCTAGTCTAGCTGTAGCGAACAGCTAAGGCGTGGGGGGTCACCCTGTATAGATCTATACACAAACTCCCGCTTTCCTACCAGGAAACTCTAATTATAACTACAGGCTACGATTGTACGCTCAGTGGTGCCAACCGACAAGTCTCACTAGATTGTCAACCTCTTTTTGTACTATGTTTAATGTTTACGTATATGTAATATGTTTTTGTATTCGAAAGGTACATGATTAAGTATACGAAGTTAAATGATTACGTAAAGATATCATTACGGCTTACTAACACATGAAATTTCGATTCCAAGACCTATTAGCATGTAATTAGGCCACAAAGGCCCAATCACATGTAAAAGAGTAATTTAGGCCCAATAGGCATGTAAATGGGCCACAAAAGCCCAATAAACATGTAATCCATAACTTAGGACCAAATTAACACGTAAGTGGATCGCAAAACCCAATAAACATGTCATGGAAAACATTGGGCTTAATACACACTTAATTGGGCCCTTAGGGCCCAATGCCAATAAATGTGAATATTGGGCCCAATAAATAGTTATTGACGTATTTCGTTTGTTTGTTTTATTCTATTGTTTGTTTTAGTTCGAGGTTTAATAGATTGATGATAAAAAGCTTTCATTTTGTAAAAATGAGATTTTGGCCAATAATACTCCAATTTTTAATTAAGGCCCAAAGTTTTGTAAAAATGATACTTTAGTCCATAATTTATAAAAATTTTGTATGTTTGTCCTAAATGTTTGAAATTTCACGGATTTAGTCCAAAAAGTTATATTTTCACATTTAGAACCCTGTTTTGCAGAAAAGTACGTTTTCAGACCCTTGTTTATAAAAATTTACACTTTCGGCCCTATTTTGGAAAATTTTACATTTTTGGTCCAATTTGAAAATAAATGTTATTTTCACCCCTAAATTTGGTTTATTTACATTTATGACTCAAACTTTGGCCAAATAACATTTTTAACCCCAAAACTTCTTATTTTTCGCAAATTGGGCCCAAAACCGTGAGGCCCAAAGTTTTGGCCCATTAAGCATGAATTTGCATTTTTTGGCCCTTTTTAAAGTATGTTTAACATAAAAATACCTTTTTATACATGTAGGACCTGTTTGGCCCTTATAAAAATATAAATGACCCTTTTTTCCCTTATCATTTGTTTTCTTGACAATTTTGACCTTTAATAAGGTTTTTGTTGAAATCTTTTGTATCTAAATCATGTAATAACTTTTGGCATGATAATATGATGTATATAATGTCATAGTTCATAGATCTTTGCTAAATAATACTTAGAATTTCGAGATTTGTTAAGATCCAACACATTTTTACCAAATAACCTAAGTATTCACACCAAACATGCATATAACACATAGATCTACACATTTTACTTGTATTCTCCCCTAAAAAATCATATGAAAACCAAAAACAAGGGGGGTATAAACTGACCTTTGCTTGATGTTTTGGTTTTTGAAGAAGAAGCGGGAAGGATTTTTGGTCTTAGCACACCTTTGTTGTGAATCTCGAGTTTATGAGGCTTCTAAGGTGAGATCATGGGATAAAAACCATGTAAGAATGAGTTTTTAATGTTAAGATGAAAGAAGATACTTGTTTTTGACAATAACTTACCAAAGATTTGAATGACTTGATGAAGATCCTTAGAACCCTAGCAAAATTTTGAGATCTTGGAGGAAGGAAGAGGATGATTTTAGAGAAGTTTGGAGAGAATTTTCAAGTGTGTGTGTGTGTGTGTTTTAGCTCTCGGCCGAAGGTAGAAGAAGAGAGGGGAAGGGAGGTGGTGAAGTGACTAGCATAGATGCATGGAAAATCTTAGCATTGAAACATGTTGGGCAATATGGAGGTGGCACTCCAAAGTCAACCCTCCCCCCATTTCACTTTTTTTTTGATTGATACATGGGCCGATATTTTGGGCCAAGAAGAAGGGTGGAGTGGTTTGGGACGATTAACTTTAGTTAGGATATTTGGATCCTAAACATAACATTTTTCGGCCCATTGGGCCCTTGGAAGCATTCACGGCCCAAATAGAATAAAAGAATGGGCTTATGGCTCACTAAGGTTAATTGGATTAGTTTTGGCCCAATAAGGCCCATTAGGGTTAGAACGAATCATTCTAGGCCCAAATGGTCCAACATGTTTTAGTTTTATGAATTGGGTCCACCTAGATCCAATTTGGGCTTCTAAGTCCAATAAAGTTGAATTGGGTGCTTATTGGCCATTAGGCCTAATAAGGAACTCCTAGTCCAATGTGGACTTAAACCATGGATCTTAGGGCTTCAGACTCTTTGATAAACACGAATGGTGAATCTAAATGAGCATTGAGTGAGATTTACTTAGAGTATATGTTTTACAATAGTTGAATGGTTACACAGGAATAGAATTTCCCAGCTAAAATGCCAGTTATGACATCTGTCCTTGCACCCTCCTTCATCTGGAATCCAACCCCAAATTCAATGCCAAAGCCGATGATTGTTACTTTGTGGGGTATGCTGCTCGCACGACGTACATAGTCTACAATAAGAAAACAAAGCAGATCGTTGAATCTTTCGACGTGCGCTGGTTGGAGGAGAACAAGATGGATGCTAGAGTTGGTCCAAATTGGTTATTTGACTACACATCTCTTTTCAAATCATTCAATGGGTTTTCAAATGATTTATCTGGTTCCTGTTCTAGCTCGAAGACTGTGATTGAAGATGAGGACGAAGAATTTGTTTACAGACCACCGGTGGTGTCTTCTACGACTCCTACGGTGGATACATCTGTTCCAAGTAATTTGTCTGATTCTCCATGTCATCAAACCAATCCAGATGCTGATGCCACTCCTCTTACTCCTGATAAAAGAGAGTTCATGTCCAGAGATGCTTCCGCTGCTACTCAAACATTTATGGAACTACTCTTTCCTGAACCAATCGCTAACGAGTTTGTTGCAAGCCCCTCTCACGATTCTAGTTCGTCCGAGGTGGTTCATTCAGCAGATGATGGATTTGTCATTATTTACAACCTTCCCGTAATGCTCAATGACATCAGCCAAGAGCTTCCTTCCAGAATTCAACGCGATCACCCGATCGAAAACGTCATTGGTCAGCTGGGCGACAGTGTACGAACGAGGAGTCAGAGTGGAGATGTTAATACATGTCTTTACTCTTGCTTCATATCTCAAATAGAGCCAAAGAATGTTGAAATGGCTTTGAATGAGCCCAGCTGGGTGGATGCTATGCATGAGGAATTGAATCAATTTGAAAAGCTTGGGGTCTGGAAGCTGGTTGAATTACCTAAGGGCAAGAAGTCACTCGACACACGCTGGGTCTATCGAAACAAGCAAGATGATTCAGGGGTCATTGTGCGAAATTGTAACACCCATAAAATTCAAGCCAATTTTAAACTTTTTCAAAACACTTAAAACCATTTAACATTAAATAGTTTGTTTTCAAAATACTAATTATCAGAGTATCCCAGTATCAAATCATAAAAATCATAACAGCAGGAGGAGCGGTACGATCATGCCTTCGCCTTCCCGCGATCACCAGAGGTACCTGAAACAACAACTGAAACTGTAAGCCCGAAAGCTTAGCGAGCTACCCCCAAAATACCAACCTCATAACCATATCATATAATCATGTAAGCAAACAACATGCATAATGAGCCTTCAGACTGACTGGACCGCCTCGCAGGCCTTCAGTCTATCTGGACCGCTCTCCGAGCCTTCGGCACGTCTGGACCTCCTCACAGGGCCTACAGCCTACCCGTACCGCTCGCCAGGCCTTCGGTCTAACTAGCATACCCTCCTGGGTCTGTAGTATATCCGGACGGCCCTGGGCATGTTGGACTTCAGCACAAAGCAGGACCGCCTCAACCCAACCCCCAATCAAACAAACATGTGCACATACATATCATATGCTATCATAATAAAAGTCAAACCGATCTAGCAGATCAAATAGCATAACAACATCCTATAACCAGGACACCGACCTACCCAGGTCACTAACATAACATAATCCTATAACCAGGATATCGACCTAACCAGGTCACTAACATAAGCATATCACCATCCTAACTACCAGGATGAAAAAAAGTAACATATCATGTAATAATCTGGATACAAATCTATAAAGGGCCGACCTTGGTGCCTTAGACCCTGTTGATATAGTGAGGATAACTCACCTCTCAAGTGTGTTACTGAAGTGATAAGCTCAACTCTCAGATCACCAACACGAACTCCTTCACCTAAAGTTACCACAAAACCCTTTTTCATAAATTTCCAAATTACCAAAAATACCCCAGAGGTCAACTGGTCAACCCTTGGTCAAAGTCCACATCCACAGTCAAAGTCAACAGTCCATGTTGACCCAACTCGTCGAGTGTAGTTCACCGACTCGTCGAGTTCTTCCTGGACTCGAGAAGTCGTGAAATCCTAGGTTGACTCGGCGAGTTCCCCTATAACTCGTCGAGTTCATACGTGTCCAAAGGTTGAGAGAAACCCTAGCCGACTCGCCGAGTCTTCGACTGACTCGCCGAGTTCAAGGCAATCTTCAACGGACTCGCCAAGTTGTTCATCCAACTCGTCGAGTACATGGCCATCTTCATGTGGCTCGCCGAGTTGACTATGCAACTCGCCGAGTCCCTTCAGACCTTCACCCATACAGACACTTTTTAAGCCATGCAGCGGCTCCATATTGCAGATCCAAGCTTCTAAGGCATGTTTATCACGTAAAGTTGCAAACTTTACGTGCATACATGGCTCTAAAGGCTCTTAATGACAAATCCAAGCTTATAATGGAGTTTTACACTCAAGGAAGGCTTCATACATGACCAAACTCGAAACTTTATGAACCTAGAACCCAAAAAGGGTCCAGATCTGAAGTTGCAACTTCAGATCTAGCTCATTCACCATAATATCATCATAACCAAGCCAAAAATAACCCTAAACCTCACCCAAGTGAGATCTAGAAAGAAATGAGGTACAGGTGACGACTTGATACCTTCAATGATGCTAACTGAGGTTGATTTCTGATCCCCACACTTTTCCTTGCTTCTAGCCTCTTGTCCTCCAAGCTCTTCTTTTCAAAGATCCACCTTCCAAAGCTTAAAACACACAAGAAGGAAACACCACACGGATTAGGTTTTTATGGACTCTCAAGGGACTGTAAAGAGGCTGAAGGAGGCTTATGATTCTTTAAATAGGGTGCAAAACCCCAGGATTTAGGGTTTCATCTGCAAACTCCTATTCGTCGAGTCCCTTCTTGGACTCGGCGAGTAGGTCATTAAAACGTGTGGTATAACCCGCTGCTACTCGACGAGTAGGGCAACCAACTCGTCAAGTAGCCCTTGAAATCAAGAAACTTTATATTAAATCAATACCTGAGAATCGGGGCGTTAGAAATAGGTGGGTTGCACCTGATCCCACATCGGCTTGGAAGGAGAACTAAATACTCCTTATAAGGGGTGTTGATACCTTCCTCGTCACAACGCATTTTAAAGCCGTAAGGGCAGCAGATCCCATAAGAAATCTGCAGTTAAGCGTGCTCGGGCGGGAGTAGTACCGAGATGGGTGACCCCCTGGGAAGTCCTCGTGCCGAGTGGCCCAAAGCGGACAATATTGTGATACATGCCAGAGGGGGATGTTAAAAATGGTATCAGAGCTAGGGAACGGGTCGATGTGTTCGACAGGGACGTCGAACCCTATAATGGGGGGTGAAGGTGGGTTGCACCTGATCCCACATCGGCTTGGAAGGAGAACTAAATACTCCTTATAAGGGGTGTTGATACCTTCCTTGTCACAACACGTTTTAAAGCAGTAAGGGCAGCAGATCCCATAAGAACTCTGCAATTAAGCGTGCTCGGGTGGGAGTAGTACCGAGATGGGTGACCCCCTGGGAAGTCCTCGTGCCGAGTGGCCTAAAGTGGACAATATTGTGATACGTGCCAGAGGGGGATGTTACAGAAATAAGGCTCGATTGGTCGTACGTGGATTTCTCCAAATTGAGGGTCTTGACTACACCGAAGTTTATGCTCCGGCAGCTCGCTTAGAGGCCATTCGCATCTTCCTTGCGTACACTTCCTACATGAATTTCACGGTTTACCAGATGGATGTCAAGACTGCCTTCTTGTACGACGCTGTGAAGGAAGAAATTTACGTCGATCAACCTCCTGGGTTTGTCAACTCGAAGTTTCCTAATCACGTTTACAAGTTGGACAAGGCTTTATACGGGTTACATCAAGCTCCAAGGGCATGGTATGCAACTCTTACAAAGCACTTGCTCGAACATGGCTATTCACGGGGAACAATCGATCAAACCTTGTTCATTAAGCATGTTGGTACCGATCAGATTCTCGTTCAAATCTACGTCGATGATATCATTTTCGGGTCAACGAGTTCCAAGCTGTGCAAAGAGGTTGAAAGCGTTATGAAGAAAAGGTTCGAGATGAGTTCTCTGGGAGAAATGACCATGTTTCTGGGGCTTCAGGTCAAACAAGACTCAACCGGAATCCTAATACATCAAGCCAAGTATGTTGAAGATATGCTAGAGAAGTTCGGGTTTCGAGACGCAAAACCTGCACTGACGCCAATGGCCGAGTGACCTGTGTTGACTCCAGATATTGAAGGCGAATCAGTAGATCAGACTGACTACATATCGATGATCGGATCGTTGATGTATCTAACCACAAGCAGGCCAGACATCATGTTCGCGATTTGTCAATGCGCACGATACCAGGCTAATCCTAAACTTTCACATCTTATTGCTGTCAAAAGAATTTTTCGGTATCTCAAAGCCAGCCCAAAATTGGGTCTTTGGTATCCGAAAAATTCCGAATTTGATTTATATGCTTTTGCTGACAGTAATTATGGAGGTTGTGAACTTGACAGGAAATCAATGTTTGGAGGATGTCAATTTCTTGGTGATCGGCTGGTGTCATGGCAGTGCAAGAAACAACATACAGTCTCAACCTCAACAGCAGAGGCGAAATACGTAGCCGCTTCTGCTTGTTGTTCTTAAGTTATCTGGATACAACATCAGCTTATGGATTATGGTTTGAATTTTCTAGAAACCCCTATTTTTTTTGCAATAATGAGGCTGCAATTCAAATTGCTAAAAATCCTGTCCAACACTCGAAAACCAAGCACATCGATATCAAAGTGCATTTTATCAGAGATTGTTTTGAGCGTTCGCTCATTCGGTTGGAACAAGTTCCCACTGCTAATAATGTGGCGGACCTGTTCACAAAACCGTTTAACAAAGCTCGATTCGATGTGCTTGTTGGATTTTTGAAAATGATACGCTTTGAGGACTAACTTTTGTTTTAGGATAGTTTAAATTTGCGCATTTAGTTTTCATTCTCATCCATGCACAAATTTAGGGGGAGAAATAAACAAAAACCAAACAAAAAATAGAAAATCAAAAATCCAAAAGTAGTGTTCTTTTAGTAGCATATTTCTATAGGTGTTGTGAACAGAAGTGATATCAACAAGTGATAACAGGCAATCTGAATCTGTGTAAGGTACCAAAGCTGAATTGTCTAGACTCTGTGTTCATTGCGCTGGTAGGCACTAAATATTTAAATGGACTTGACTAGGTGTAGATGAACTTAAGGAATCTAGAGATTTGACAAATCTTAACCTAGATAGTTCCATTTAGCCTGACAATACGACGCTTGGGTAGATTGAGCAGAGAGATATACATGAGAATCCACCGGTCACACTAAAGTAATCCGTATCTAGAACCGTGTTAACTCTTCCTCGATGTACGGACTCTGTACTTAATTCCGGTATTGATGGGGCGACTGGGGAATTCTGATAAAGTAGGTCTGTAGGAAATTATTTTCTTGCTTTCTTTCTGTTAGTCATATGTTGCCTCCTCTGCGTGATTGAAATACATCCGACCTGGACTGCAACATATGCAATTCTATTTCTCTGCATCTTCTAACTATGCAATTCTTCCTATCTGTTAGTCATATGCTGTCTCCTTTGCATGATTGAAATACATCCAACCTGGTACACATCATATGCACCATTCTACTTCTCAGTCCCTCTAAATCTGGTTAGTCATATGTTTCACCCTCTGCGAGATTGGAAGAGATCCGACCTGGGTGTATAGCATATGCATTCTAAATCTAACTTCTCCCATAATAATTGTCTGCTCACCTAAAGTAAGGAGTACTTTGGAAGTTCCTGATTATTGGGGTATGTCAGGAAGCGGGAAACATGTTCTAGTACATTTAAAATTGAACAATCACTAGGTTGTCTGTAGATCTCGCTGCTCAATTTAGGTGGACAACAATATCCTTGGTCGTCGTCAGATGAGTGGTCCTTAGGAATTCTATCTAGGAACATAGGGTCAAATACTTTGTTACTTATAGTCTGTCCAAAATTGTCACAAATCTTTCGTGTTTAAGTGGACCACAATACCGGCGATCGATCAGATCTAGACATGAAGGTGGAGGTACCGATAAACGGATTAAGACTGTCTAAGAACTTTGATCCCGTCATCACAAAATTATTATCTGTAGTTGTGAAAAGGAGAAATTAGGGTTAGTTCATTCCAATTTTATTTTTTATTCTATTTTTATTTTTATTTTGCTAAAAAAAATCAAAATTATTTCTATTCTAGTTTGAATTTTTAGATTTTAGTTTGAAGTTTTTTTAATTTTTAATTTTATAGTCCTCAAAATGTTTTATTTTTAAAATGAATTGATGTATTGGGCTTGAACTTAAGGCATCTTGGGTTGCAGCCCATAGGTGATGGACCGGGTAGGGTCCATGTATAAAAGGATGAGTTCTTGGCCGAGATCATTTTTACTCTCTCTTTCTATTCACGGCCGCAAGCTCCTCTTCTCTCTCTCATCATCGATTTTTGATTCATCTATTTTCGTAAAATTGTTTGTTTCATCCTGTAGGTATGCCTTTTTCGATCACCATCATACTAAAATATTCGAAAAACAACCGTGAATCATGGCCTAAATCGAAGAAAAGGATCTGATCGGCGTTCACGCCCCCTTGAAGGGTTCACGGCCGTGAACCCGTTTACGGCCTTGAACCCCCTTTTTAGCCGTGAACCCCCTTTGGAACCGTGAACCCCAATTTGTGGACCTAAATTTTTCTCACTTAATAAATAATTAAAGCCTGATTAAATTGTTTAATGAGAAAAACCTAAAACTTAATTGTTTAAATCATTAGTTTCTTACTTGGCTTGGTTAAGTGCAGATCGCTATGGCAAACTTGAGGTTTTCAGACACTCACAACCTTGCTGTCTTCTTAGTTGATCCACCTGCTCCTCATGGTGACTTTAAATCCATGATCAATGGGTTGAAGGAGTGTTGCTTGACTTTTGCTCTTACCGCAAGTCAAGTTATTTTCCAAGAGCCATTGAAACAATTCTTGGTAACTGCCACTGTACTCAAGGTAAATGGTGAGGTTATCTCAGTGGTTGCCACTATACACAACAGGAAAGTCTCAATCACCGAGCAAGTAATTCGTGAAGTTCTTTAGATCGATGACCAGCCAGGCTTTCCAACCGAACTTTCATTGGACTAGACCAAAGAAATCATAGCTCGCATGGGGTATGAGGGTGTATTTCCAACAATTATCAAGAAATTACTTCCACCCTATTGGAGGTTTTTGGTTCATGTTTTCATTAGCTGCATTTCGGGAAGAAGAGTCGGGGCTGACGATGTCTCATTGCACAACACCGGAGCAATTGCTGCCTTAGATGCGGGATTGGATTTCAAATTTTCAAGGTTCATCTTGAATGATATGGTTGGCAACATTGAAGGGAAGGGCAGAGACAAATTTATGATGTTTCCAAGGTTCCTTCAAATGATTTTTAACAAGAAACATCCGGAAATTGAGAAAAGGGGAGACACAATTGATTTGAAGTCTCATGGTTCCACAACCTTTGGTCTCATGAAACAAAACAGAAAAGGAAAATGTATGTTTGAAGGGAAACATTCGTTACTGAAGTTTGGTAAATTTGCAGAAGTCAGTGATTCATCTGCAACTAAAAGCTCATCTGCATATGAAGAATCCGAGGATGATGTAATCACTGCTTCTGAAAAGGAAGAAGAAAGAGTTCCTCCTGTCGCAATCATGGCAGAGGAACATGATCAGATGACAAACGTGGAGGTTCAAAGCAACTACGATGAGAAAGAAGAAGATGAGTTTGAAGAGAGTTTGGTGGAAAATGTAGCTGTGAATGATGATGAAGAAGATGATGATGATCTTTATCATGATATTGATCTCTCGGGTTTTGATAAGGACGACATTCCTTTAAATTTGGAAAGCAATGAGTGTTTCTTATCAAATGCATACCTCAACATTTTCTTTGACAATATCAATGATGTTGCTCAACAAGCAACAGAGATAGGGGAAGCTGAAGATGTTCAAGAAACGATGCCTCCTACCTCAATACAGATAGCTGATACCTCAATTCATATGGATGCGACTTCAGGGATTCCTCCCCTTGATGCTGCTATTTCGACTTCCGTGCCATCTGTGAGTGATCCTCTGATGACTCAAACCTCCCAGCCTCCATTGAAAAGGAGATGACATGATCAGAGGCCGGGAATACTTATTCTGGAACAAGCCCCGCCAACTCAATCAACAACAACAATAACTGTTGCTGCATCACCCGAACCAACCCAAGAAGGTCCAAGCACTGTGTATGAAACTGGAGGCTCATCAGCTGCTTAGGGATCGTCTCCTCCAAGGCCTTCGCATGATGCGTACTCTGTGAGGCTTGCAAAGCACTTGGCACAACAACAATGTTCAGTGCTTTCCTCTCGTGCCAAAGGAATATCTATTGAGGAAGGCCATTCAGAGGATGATGATCCTTTAGTGTCCAAGCTTAGAGAAGAAATCAGTGTTCTCAACAAGAAAAACATAGAGAAGGACCTCCTAATTGAACAGCATAATGTTCAAATCGCTGAGCTTGAAGCAGATGTTACTCTGAAGTCAAAGCAAAGTTCAGATATGCAGACACATCTTGGGACTTGGAGAGTTGGTAGAGGATCTGCATATTACACATCTTTAAATTATAGTAATATGCAGATCATCCAGAAGAAGATGTGGCTTGGTGCAATGGGGAGGTCAGATATGCTTATCATTGTGAAGGACTGAGTCAATGCTAGCCACAAACCAAAGGGAGATTGAAAGGTTACATCTATGTGGTTTGGGCTAGTCATTCATAGAGTATATGTGTCTTGATAGATTCAGGGTGTTTGTAGCTCTTTTGTTTTAGTGTTTACGGTTGTAAGGGTATTCACGACCGTGAACCTATTCATGGCTGTGAACCCCGTTTGCGGTTGGCTTGTTGCTATATATAGGTGTCTGTCAGTCTTATGTCGTAAGTAGCGAGTTGGCCAGTCTGTTCACGGCCTAGTGTGGTGTATCCAAGGTGTACTAGACGTTTTTGCGATATAAACGTGTGCATGCTTGTTTTAATCCTTCTTCTACTCCGTTCTTACTTTGATTGATTGCTATTTGTTTGATCACTGGTTTGGATCCTCAGATTTAGGACCTTACACTAGCTCCTCGTCGAAGTTCACATTCAACTTTAGCAGACGGTCCACGAATCTCTGCATTTTCTGTAAGTGGGCCGTGAGGGACTCTCCATCCTTCACTTTGGTAGTGATCATCGAGGTGATGATCTCATACCTCTCCTGCCTGGCACTTTGATGGTAACGTTCCATCAAATCTTGGTGCATCTCGTAGAGATAGTAGTCCTTGTAGGACTTTTGGAGTTCAGCAGTCATTATTGCGAGCATGATGCAATGAACCTTCGTAGCATCTCGCTCATGAGTTTCGTAAGCAACAATTTGTTCAGGAGTAGCAGTGTTGACGTTGACCTCTTTCAGTTCCTTATTGAGAACATACTCTCTGTCCTCGTAGCGGGTGACCATGCGAATGTTGTGGATCCAATCATTGAAAGTGGTCCCATCAAATATCAACCTCCCACACAAGTTCATGAGTGAGAATGAGCCAGAAGGGGTCGAGCCAGAAGCGTTGTTGTTCTGAGTAGACATCTGAAATAGAAAAGGATCAAAGTTTGATTATATAACACCCAAAATGAGAAATTAGGGCTAGGATCCAACAACATTATTTACAATTTAAAAGAGGGATGCCGTAATCCAAACTACAAATAATTTGAAGGTAAGTGAATGACGATTCACTAATTTCCACCATGAAAAAAGAAAAAGGAAATTAAGTTTTAAATGTATTGAAACTCCTAGGTCTTTTGAGATGTTACAAATCACCTAATCACAAACAAGGTGTGAATAACCATGCAAATGTACTTGGTACTCTCGATGTTACAAATCACCTAATCAATGTGTCGGTTAACCACACACGCTCCATTGATCTATGATAAACATCGAGCCACCCTTTGCCACCATTGCTAGTCGATATTAGTGTGCCGGTTATCCACGCACACTCCACTAACGACTTGGTAGGGTGCAAAGTGTAATTTCATGGAATAGCATCATTTCACATTTTTCCTAAAGTAACTAAGATTGGGAATTAAAAAAAAACATTTAGTTACTTTATTTAATGATTATACTTTCAATGAGGAATTAGTTGCCCTATCCTACCCGTTTGGCTAACGACCCTCCACTAACCAAGGAAGCGGTGGGTGAGAGTCGACACCCATTAAACTGTCATTTTATAGGCAGCAACCTTATACCTCCCATATAGATCGGCTTCGTGAATGAGGCCTACTAACGGTAAGACTAGCTTAATCTTATACATATATATTATTAATCTTATAATATTATAATAGTATAAGGGTTGAATTTTAAACTTGTAAAATTCTAGGGTTTAGAATTTAAATATATCAAAATTAAGCTTGTAATAAAAAATTTGAATTCCAAAACTTGAGGGCAAGTTTTGAAACTTTTCAAAACTTTCTAGATCAAATTACAAATAATTTAATTAAACAACTAATTAGTGATTATCTGAAGTTTGACCTAATTCAATTTCATGGCAAGATTATTCAATCAAATAATTCAAATAATCAAAGTTATTGTATAAGGAAATAATTATCTAATTAATTGACAATTATCTTCTATTTGGATGAGGATAATCATATCAAATTAATAAAAATCGGATTTTATTAATCAAAAAAGTTTTGGCAATTATCCCAATCCAAAATAGGCTAAAATCCCGAAATATCTGCTCTATGACTCTCCAACTCGCCGAGTCACTAACTGGACTCGTCGAGTTCATCTGGTGACTCGAAGAGTTCAACTGTCAGAGAGCAGAAATCTCAATTTTTCAAGCAATGAATGATCAAACAAGGCATCAAATACAATAGAAAACAGCCTAGGCTCTGATACCACTGATGGGTTATGAGCATTACATCAATCCTATGGTGCACATGCAAACCCTAAAGCTTTGGATCTAGGTTTCTCTAATTGTAAATGCAAATCATCCAAAGCTTGTAAACCCTAATACTAGCATACAAAAATCGAAAACAGTTACTAAAAACAAGTTAGATGATTACCTTTCAATTGTAGCAAGAATCTTCAACCTTTGAAAGATTTAATATCAAAAGTGTAATACTTCTAATCGATCACAAACACCAAGGCAAGTTGGATGATCTTGGAGAGAGGGGAGGAGGCTCAAAATCGGCTCTTAGATCTTTTGGGTTCTTCTGGTCGCCGAAAATGCAAAGCCTAGGGTCCTTTATATAGGTGAGCTGCTGGGGTTTTAGTCAAAACCTAATTGGATTGCTTAGGCCTTAAGCAGTCCAAAGGAACCTTCCAGAAATAAGGCCTTGGACGAAATTAATGTGGGCTTCCCCCTTTATTTCGTCCATCCCTTCCTAAAGGATCCACATCCCAAAATCCAATTATCTTATAATTGCAATTCCAGCCCCCTAAGTTCAATTAATATCTTTTGACCACAAAATTAATTCTTAACCAATATTAATTAACCAATATGATTTCTATTTTCATATATTATTCATATAATATATTAATAAACCATAATAACCTCTTTCTCCATTAATCATCCAGTCAAGTTGCTCTGGCGAATGCAACCCAAAAGGACCATGCTGCAACCGGCTCAAGTACATACCAAATATAGTTATGAGCTTAGACACCTAATCCAACATAAACATACCTCAGGATCCTGATCATTATCATTTGCATTCGTATTATCATCATCATTTCTGTAATCTCACGTTCACATCAATAAAAACAACAAGGCAGGTGATCATTATCACCTCCCACGGTTTTATGGTGGAGATCCTATAAAGGATCAAGGGCTTTCCTTGTAACT
This sequence comes from Lactuca virosa, assembly GCF_052849685.1. NCBI lineage: Eukaryota > Viridiplantae > Streptophyta > Magnoliopsida > Asterales > Asteraceae > Lactuca > Lactuca virosa. The sequence continues at coordinate 375,584,116 of NC_136433.1, read as the reverse complement.
CACTTGTATCACTTTGATCATTATTCGATACTTGCATTACCTTAAACACCACAACCTCTTATACAATTTGGTTGAATAATACTTGCTCAAATTTTGACCAAAACAACTTGGCGCCCACCGTGGGGCCGTGGTGTTCACAATCATTCAAGAATCATGTCTACCCAACTAACTTTATCCACTTCCTCTATTCTTCCCATTTCCTCTAGAAACCTTCCAACACCTCCAAGCGGAGCTCCTAAAAAGACTTCTGAGGCACTGAAGAAAAACACCTCTCCGGTCACTACCCAAGAATTTCAGGATCATCCTGCAGTGATTTCCAACAACGAGCTCTTTTCTATGATGAAGAGATTGGAATGAAAAGTTAGTCAGCAACAGGAGGACAACATGACGGTGCTCAAGAAAATAGAGAGAATGAGGGCGGAGATCCATAAACACCAAGAAGTAGCACCCTCGATCTTGCAGCCCAAGATCTTGAACTTTGACAATATAGGATCCTCAGGAAACCGCCAGGAGATAGCATCCTCAACATCAACACCTGCTCCCCCTTGGGGTGCAACTCCAAACGAGTGAGCCCATTTGATCCAGGATCCCGACGAAACCTTCATCACTCCTAATAGCAAGGATCCTGGTAACTTCGTGAATAATTATACTTTTAATACTAACTATATGGACCTTGATGCAGAAACGGGCACGATCATGGCCAAATAACTTCAACAGTTAAGGCAAATGATCTCAAGTGTGCCCGGAGTGGTCCAACTCATACCACAGGTATCCCCCATGAGCCATAGGATCTCAGGATTTGCTCCTGCGATAGCTGATACTGAAGTCCCAAAGCGCTTCTAAACTCCCAGCATGAAGCCTTACGATGGAACTACGGATCCTGAAGAACATGTGGCACAATACAGGGAAAGAATGGAGATCATCCCCATTCCCACACATTTGAAGGAAGCTTGCCTATATAAGGGTTTCGGTTCGACCCTCACAGGATTAACCTTAAAATGGCTTCTTAACGTTCCTTCTTACTCTATTATTTCATTTTCTCAATCAGTTAATCTTTTTAACAACCAATTTTCTTATAGTAGAACATTCGAAAAAATCACTAAAAAATCACTAGTGATCTTTACCAGGTGGTTCAGGATCCTAAGGAATCACTTAGGGATTTTGTGAACAGGTTTGGTAGGGAGGCTCTGAGTATCCCCAACATCAATATGGCAACTTCCGTAGAAGCCTTCAAAATGGGCTTAAAGAAGGACTCTCCTTTCTATGAAGACCTTGTAATGACTCCATGCAAAAGAATGGACGAAGTAAGAAACAAAGCACTAAGGTTCACAAGGCTCGAAGAAGACAAGGAGATCCAAAAGAGGAGTAACCTACCAAACTCATATGATAACCCCAATAGGAAGGCCGACTCCTCGGTCCAAAGATCCTATAATTCGAAACCATATTCCAAACCTGATCATCATAGGGTTAATGTCCTTGAAGATGAAGGAGAGGAAGAAGAATTTCCCAAGATTACTAACCATTGCTTTTCTGTGGATGTTTCAGGTTTAATATTCGCTATGTAGGATCTTGGCGACAAAGCAAGATGGACAAGAAAGGGAGAAAATTCCACCGCCTGGAAAGAATAGTCCAAGTGGTGTGCATACCACGAGGAATTTGGTCACATTACAGAAGATTGCATAGTCGTCATGTAACATCCCAAAAATTATGAGGTAAAAACTTTATTTTTAATTCAATAAAAACCACTAATTATATTTTATTCAAACATCCAAAAGTATTTCATAATAAAACAGTCATCAGAGTACAATCCCAAAATCATCACAAGGCGGAAACATGGGTGGATTCGTTGCGATCATGCCGGGCCCTTCCCTTTCGAATCGGAAGTACCTGAAACCATAACCATAAAATTGTAAGAACAAAGCTTAGTTAGTTCCCCAAATACGACATACCATACATACCATTGGGCCTAGACCTCATGTTGGGCCCAACCCGTATATTGGGCCTAACCCACCATAATGGGCCTAGCTCTACCAAACCAATGGGCCTAGCCCACTCATAATAATGCAAAACTCAGAAAGACAGTTAGCACCCTACATAACATACAATGGGCCTAGACCTTCTAGATCTATGGGCCTAGCGCAACCTACTAATGGGCCTAGCCCGATCATACAATGTGCCTAGCCCAACATACTAATGGATCTAGCCCAACATACCATGCAAGAGTCACAAAGACATATAACATAACAGAACCTAGTGGGTCGACATTGGTGCCTTCGACCCATGAGTACAGTGAGGAGACTCACCTCAAGCTGCTGAATTTCTCAGATAAAAGCTCAGACAGCTAATCTAGAAAAATCCCCGCACTAACGACATCAAATAATACCAAATAAATAACTAGTCTACGACCCATAGTTGGAATCCTACCCTGATAGTCTAATACTCAGGGTAAAAGTCTATTTTACCCTTTCCTCCCTTGGCCCAAAATTCCGAAGCCCAAACCAATAGCAACAAAAGCTCAATATGGCCCAATATCCTAATTGGGCCCAAAAACCATCATGAGCCTAATCCAAGAAGGCCTAGTTTCCTAAAAGGCACCAAAAATACCCACCAGTCAACTCTGGTCAAAATTCTGGTCAACGGTCAAAAAGTCAATAAGTCAAAGAAGTCCACTCTGCATGAGTACGCCATGCATACTCAGCTAGTATGCCCAGCATACTCCAGATCTTGACTCACCCATGAGATGTTGTCTCAGTACGTGCTGCGTACCAAGAGGTACGCCCTGCATACGCTCCCTGCTCCTAATTCACTTAGAAAAGGTCTTAATCGTTTAAGCCAAAACGTCCAATGCTCAGTCTAGTTCCAAAAGGCGCCTTAATCCATAAGGTCATTAACTTTGAGCTTTTGCATGGCTCAATGGGTCACAAATCCAAGCCCTAGCTTCACAACTTCAACAAAGGAGCTAATAGACATGCATAGGTGGATAACAACCATCAAGATGACATTTTTATGCATTTGGGACCTCTAAAACGTCCACATGTAGTGACCAAGCTCCTGGGACAACTCTTTCTCATAAGGACAAACCAAAGAGACCAAAATGTGCCATAAATTACCCCAAACTAGATCTACTCAAAGAGATATCAAGATAAGAACTTTTTACATTCAATAGATTGCAAAAAAGGTGACAATTATAGATCTCCAAGCTCCACTCCAAGTGAGGAATCTTCAATAACCTTTAATCTCTTCTAAATGCACTAGAAAACAGTAAGATTCCTCCCAAGAGCTCAAGAACAATAAGGATGGTGGCTAAGGGTCGAAATTATGGCTTAGGAGGTATGGAGGCTAATAAGAGGCAAGGCTCAAAGAACATAATGAGCTTAAATAGGGGTAAGACCCTAAAAATTTGGGTTTCTAGCTGACGGGAGTACGCCCTGTGTACTCCTGAGTACGCCCAACGTACTCGAATGCCACCCACGATCAACTTCACAACTACGCGCTGCGTACTAGCCTAAGTCCCAAAACCCCCTAACTTCAATCAACCATAACTCCTTCGTCAAAGTCCATTTTCGATGTTCTTTATATCTACGGAAAGGTAAAGAGAAGCTCTATAATTCTATGAATTCTCCTTTGCCTGAAAACTTCCCGAGCTTTAATCCAAAATTCATAAAGGCCCAAACTGCCACTTTACGGTTATACCTGTAAGTCCCCAATCTGCTTGTGTATCAATCAGATCCGTTTGATGGTGCGAAATCCCAATCAAACGGATGATACTAGATCAATAGAAGAGAAGGAGAAGAAGAATAACTAGAATCTTGAATGTATTGAAGATATGAATGATGCTCTTTACACAAGATTCTCACACACACACTATTCTTCTATCTAGTTTCTCTCTCTACAATATGCTCTCCTTCTCTCTCTTCTCTACTACCACACTTGCACTCCTCACCCTATATATAGTAGACATGGGTCGTGAATGGGTTTACGGCCATAAACCTGTTCACGGCCGTAAACACAGCCGTAAACTCATATACGACCGTAAACACCAAGCTGTTTACGGTCCTAGACATAAAAATACATTTTCCTAGAAAAGTAAAGTATAAACCATAATTTAGACCCAACAATCTCCCCCTTGGTTTATAGCTTTCTTTTCTAATTGACCCAACAAACTCCCCCTAAAAAGTAGCTGGCTTTTCTTGTTAATCTTCATTGGGAGCTTGGCTTCAGCATTAATCTTCAAATTTCTTCACAACTTCAATATGAACATATGAATCTTCAATAAATGACTTCTTCTCGAGCAGTTGGGCTTTTCTTCAAAATTTTACGTTGAACGCTCGTTGGGTGAGGAGGCACATAGAAATAGAGTTGCATATGTTGCATTCCAGGTCGGATCTCTTCCAATCACGCAGAGGAAGCAACATATGACTGAGAGACAGAAAGCAAGAAAATAATTTCCAACAGACCTACATAATTAAGGATATAAGTCTGTACATGAAGGAAGAGTTAAGCCACAGTTCTAGATGCGTATTAATTTAGTTTATCTCGTGGGTTCCCATGTTTATCTCACTGCTCAATCTACCCGAGCGTCGTATGGTCAGTCCAAAGGAAACTATCTAAGTTTATATTAGTCAAGTCCTTTCAATTTTCAAACTGAGTCTAGTCCTTTTGAATCCTTTGTGCCTACCAACACATTGAATACAGAGTCTAGACAATTCGGCTTTAGTGCATTACACGCATCATAAATTGCCCTTTAGCACTATACTTCATATCACTTCCCAAAACAACCTACTAAAGAAAGACATATAAGGAAATAAAATTTTTTCTTCAAAATGAATCAGTTTAAGATAAGCTCAGGAGTATAGAGAAGAAAACTCAAACCGTAAGTCACCGATTGAATTTGCATCCAGAAGGTCTGAGAACAGCACTCATAATCTCAAAACAGATTCAAAAATTCTTCACATCGTTAAGCACAAACCCCATGTGTGATCCCTTCCTTTCTTCCTTTCCCGTAAAGGACATATACTCTCAAACAATGTTCTGAGTTTTGTACAGTTGAGAGATGCCTCCTATCATGTGCCTGGAACAACCACTACCAACAAACCGAAGTCTGATGATATGCCTCCATAGTTGCTCCGACACAGAGCGGGATCAGTTGGTCTTTGGAACCCAATCCATCTTGAAACTGGGTTGACCTTTGTCATCTTTGCGAGGTACTCTCTCCCGTGACATGTCCTGCTTATCACAAACAGAAGATGTAGAAATATTAGAATCATTAGAAGATTTGGGAGAGTGAACCTTTGGTACCCATCTGTAGTTGGGTTTAACCCATTTCTTTTTCGATCCGATGGGTGCCTTATCGCTTGCTTTTGAACTTGAAACCGGATGCTTAGATGGCTTTGACCTAACCGGTCTTGGCTTCATTGGAGCATCTCTTGGATTTGGCTTCTTGGCCGGCATACCCTTCTTGACTTTGGGATTTTGATTCTTGGCCTTTTGCGCGTTCCAGTCACCATTGTCTGAACGTGGCCTCAAAGGGTTTCTTTTGAAAGATCTCCCTCTTGGCGCGTTCTGCCAGCCTTGTGCGTAGTAGGGAACGTATGCGCGATTAGGACAATGTCTGGCAATGTGTGCAGGTGTTCCACAGTGAAAACATGTCTTTTTCTTCACTGGGAACTTGTTTCTTCCTGCCCCTAGTGGCGTGTCCTTGCCTCGTTTCTTATTGTTCCCACAAGCACACTTGCAACAGGCACTTTGTTTCGCTGGAATTAGTGGCCTGTATTTCTCAACAACAGGTTGATCAGAAGTAACTGAGTTAGAAGCAACAGATTTAGAGTTCAAGGAGTCATTTGTTTGATAATCATCAGAATTTGCAGAACTAGAATTAATTCTGTTCTCCATGTCCTCATCCTCTACTACTTTACCTGCACAAGAAGTAGAAGCATTAGAATCGTTCAGCTCAACACTTTCTGGCTCAACCACGGCAGAATTATCAAAGATATCATCAAATATATCGAAAAAATTTAAGTCATCAGACTTTGACACAGTTTTATTATCAGACACACTCTCTTCAGCTTCTTGCTTTGATTGACTTATAGATTGATCTGCATGGGAAGTAGAAACATTAGTATTTTCAACCTGAATACCTCCTGAAACAAATCCAACTGGTTTGCCATATTTGAGATGTGCCTCTCTGTCCATTTCCTCTTTTGTCAAAGGCTTAAACTGATAATTATGATTATAAGGAGGAGGCACTTTGTTATATCCTAAACCCTTTTGCTGATTCTCTTTGAATTGCAAATTATGTTCTATCATGGATGCAACTACTTCACTTGACACATCAAATTTTCTAAAAGTAAAATCTTCATTTTCAAATTTGTTTTTCAATGTGTCAAGCTCAGTAGTTACCTCAGCAAGTTGTTTAGTCACATATCTATAATTCGCACTCTTATTGCTATACTCTTCCTGAAGTTTTCTAAAGTCTTTGGTTTTTGCTTCTAATTCAGCCTTCAGGGGTTTCTGTCCTTTCCTAAGTTGATACCTTTCATATTTCAAGTCCTCGTTCTCTCTACGTAATAATTCTATATGCTCAAGTAAATTTTTAACATTTTCAATGCAAGTTTGAGAACAAGAAATTTCATTGACTTTGGTGTTTGAAGAACTCATTGTTTACCAAAAATGTCCTTTGACTAAAAAATAAGAAAGTCAACCTTAAAAGTCAAGTTTAAAAGTCAAAATTTAGACCGTAAACAAACAAAAAAATTTAATACCAAAACCGAGAAATTTTGACCAAAAACGAGAGTATTTGACCTATAACGCGCATTTTTTTTAAAACAAAAAATATAGCCTTAGAATTGAAAACGAAGTTATTTGATCGAAAACGGGGTTTATGGCCGAAAACGGGGTTTACGGCCGAAAACAGGGCTTTACGGCCGAAAACGGGGTTTTACGACCGAAAACGGGGTTTACGGCCGAAAACGGGATTTACGGCTGAAAACGGGGTTTCGCTGTTTACGACGAAAAAACGCGATTTTTCACCTTTTTAGCTCCAAAACTCGATCAAAAACTCCTTTTTATGAAAAACGCGAAGAACAAACCCCCCTTATTTTGCCAAGATCTATCCAAAAACGCAGAAATCCTTCAAAAATAAGATCAAATAAGCTCCAGATCTGACAAAATTGATTGATACAATCCAAGCTCTGATACCAATTGTAAGTCCCCAATCTGCTTGTGTATCAATCAGATCCGTTTGATGGTGTGGAATCCTAATCAAACGGATGATGCCAGATCAATAGAAGAGAAGGAGAAGAAGAATAACTTGAATCTTGAATGTATTGAAGATATGAATGATGCTCCTTACACAAGATTCTCTCACACACACTATTATTCTCTCTAGTTTCTCTCTCTATAATATGCTCTCCTTCTCTCTCTTCTCTACTACCGCACTTGCATTCCTCACCCTATATATAGTAGACATGGGCCGTGAATGGGTTTACGGCTGTAAACCTGTTCACGGTCGTAAACACATCGGTAAACTCATATACGGCCGTAAACACCAAGCTGTTTACGGTCCTAGACATAAAAATACATTTTCCTAGAAAAGTAAAGTATAAACCATATATTTGACCCAACAATACCCTTGGGCTTCAAATCACAAACCGGACTCCCGAATCATCTAACTTACATTAACCACACCCAAAATGGGTCTAAATCTCTCTTTCCCAAAGGAACTAAGCCTTATGATAACCGATCTTCGGGTCACAACCTCGAATTAGGAAACGATTCGGAACAGGGTGTTTAACGTCAGGAAGGAGATCGGTTACCTCCTAGGCAAGGGATACCTCAAATAGATCCTTGGGAGAAGAAAAGAAAGATCCAAAGAAAAAGATCATGATCCTCATAAGATCCTAAAAAACCAGGATCCCCCTGCTGACGCCAAGGTAATCAATGTTATCTCTGGAGGTTTTGACATTTGTGGCACCTCTTATTCTGCAGAGCCAAAGTGTCAAAAATGGAAAAAAAAGAAAGACCCATAAGAATACGTCAATCACGAACGAGAATGAGATCACCTTTGACAAAACAGATATAGTAGACATCCAAGATCCCCACCACGACGGATTGGTGATCACTCTTTACATCGCCAACCATTTTTTCAGAAGGATCCTTGTCGACGGATAATTCTCAGTCAACATTATACTCATGGATGATCCTAGAGTCCGAAATTGTCAAAAGATCCTCAGTGCTAATAGGATTCAGTGGTTAAACAAAACATACGGTCGCCAAAATAAAGCTGCCTATCTACATAGAGGGGGTAAACTCTATGCAACGGTTTTGTGTAATTGATACATTATCCTCCTATATTGTCATATTAGGTAGACCATGGACCCATGAAATGAAGGCGGTCCCATCAACATACCATCAATATATGAAGATGCCCACTCCATGGGGGACAATGAAGATCATAGGTGATCAACAAGAATCCAAAGAGTGCTACAAGACCTCGAAGAAGGCTTCCACAGTCCCACGACAAGCATAGAAATTAAAGCAAAGGGCACGACATGTATTGGAAGCCGAACAACAAGATACAAAAAAGTGCCCCCTGGACGTTGAGGACCCTAATGAGAAAGTACTCATAAGATCCTCAATACCAGAAAACATAGGAGAAGATATAATAAAGTTCCTAAAAGAAAGAATGAAAATCTTCACATGGAAACATGAAGACATGACAGGTATAGACAAAAATATTATAACTTAAAAACTTAACATTCATCCTTCTATCACACCCATACATCAAAAAAGATGGAAGTTTGCGCCCGAGGGGAATCAGTTCATCCAAGAAGAAGTGAAAAAACTTCTTAAAACAGGGATGATCAAGGAGGTCAAATTCCCAAGGTGGTTAGCCAACGTGGTTGTCGTACAGAAGAAGAATGGTAAATGGAGAGTATGTGTAGACTATACAGATCATAACAAGGTTTGCCCTCAGGATCCTTTTCCCCTGCCACACATAGATTCCATGATAGATGCAACGACTGACCATGAATTATTAACATTCATGGATGCATCAGCAGGGTTCCAACAAATTCAAATAGAACCATCTGACCAAGAGGATACCGCATTTATAACCCCAACAAGTATATATTGCTATACTGCTATGCCCTTTGGTCTTAAAAATGTAGGTGCAACATACGAAAGGCTAGTTAACCGGATGCTCAAGGAGAAACTGGGGACACCATGGAAGTCAATATCGATGACATGGTGGTCAAGTCAAAGAAAGCTGAAGATCACCTTAAGGATCTTGAATAATCCTTCAACATACTAGACGAATACAACATGAAGCTGAATCCTTCCAAATGTCATTTTGGAATGATATCAAGCAAGTTCCTTGGATACATGGTAACTAAAAGAGGAATTGAAGCCACTACGGAGAAAATAAAGGCCATCATTGATTTAAGATCCCCATCCTTGACAAAGTATATTCAAAGACTAACAGGAAAAATATCAGCTCTTAATAGGTTCATCTCAAGCTCCTCACAGAGGTGTAAACCTTTCTATGACATCTTGAAGAAGAACAAAAGGTTCGAATGGAATAAAGAGCATGAAGATTCTTTTCAAGAACTTCAAAATTATTTAAGTTCAACACCCTTGTTGGTGAAACCATTAGATCAGGAGCCATTCCTTCTCTACCTTTCAATATCTTCTAATGTTGTAAGTGCAGTTTTAGTGAAGGATCTTAACGGGGACCAACATCCCATCTACTATGTATGTAAAAGTCTATTGGATCCTGAGACCAAGTACTCCCACCTTGAAAAACTAATACTTGCATTAGTAACTGATTCCACGAAATTAAGACATTATTTTGAAACACATACTATACATGTAAGAACTAATTACCCCATTAAGAAGGTTATGAGAAAACTACAGATGTCCGGAAGGATGACAAAGTGGTTCGTGAAGCTAAGAACATATGACATCAAATATGAACAAAGATCAACAATAAAATCACAACCAGTAGCAGACTTTGTGGCTGATTTCAGTGATGATCTACAACCTGAAGCAGAATTGGAAAGCAAGGAACTCCAAACAAAAAGAGAAAGCATGGGAAGATGGACACACTTTACTGATGGAGCTTCCACCTTTAGAGGAATAGGGCTTGGGATCATATGAAAATTGCCACAGGGGGACATCCTACCCCAGGCAGTCAGTTGTGAATTCAATGCAACCAACAAATAGGCTGAATACGAAGCTTTGATCATGGGATTACAATTGGCTAAGGATCTTTAGGTATTTGTTGAATCCTTATTATTAACTATTCAATTTAATGGACCATATGCAGTAAAAGGAAAAATACTAGCACTATACCTCTAGATCCTCAAAAATTAGCCTCCAAATTCAAAGCTTTTAGCCTAAGTCAAGTTGCCAGAGAAGAAAACGCAGAGGCAGACACATTGGCCAACCTAGGATCTTCCCTCAGGGTCCCGCCAGAAATCAGGATCCCTCTAACCCATATATATCCTAGCGATAGAAGATCCCTCCAAGAAACCAGACAATCCCAATGGCCATGATCAAACAACCAACATAGCAAAAAGCGAAGATCCTAATCCTCAATCACTTCTACAAGATCGTAATCGTCAAGATCCCGACATCCAGGATCCTTGCAAAGCTCAAGATCCTGAAACCAGGCCATTATGGAGTATCTCTAGAATGACACGATTCCCAAAGAAGATAAAAATGATAGAGCATTCCGGATAAGGGTCTCACGATTTGTGATGATTCAATGGAAATTATACAAGAAATCCATGGCTGTTCGATACTTGAGATGCTTGGAAAGTCATGAAGCTATCGAAGTACTAAATGACATACGCGAAGGAGATTGTGGAAATCATGCTGGGGGCAGATCCTTATTCTCCAAAGTGTTAAGGACGGGGTACTACTGGCCAACAATGAATAAAGATGCCTTCCTACACGCACAAAGATGTGATGCTTTTCAAAGGCATAACAACGTAATTCTTCAACCAACAGAACCTTTACATCTTATTATCTCCGCTTGGCCATTCATGAAATGGGGAATGGATTTAGTTGTCAAGTTACCAAAAGCTTTTGGTGGAAAGGTCTTCATGCTAGTAATAACATAGTATTTCTCGAAACTAATAGAGGCTGAAGCCTTTGTACACATACGAGACAAGGAGGTGGTCTCATTTATCAAACGTAATATCCTGACCAGGTTCGGGATCCTTGCCAATATCATATGTGACAATGGATTCCAATTCATAAGAAAAAAGACTAGATACTTTTACACGAGTTGGAGAATTAAAATGATAATGTCCACTCCTATTCATTCTCAAGCTAATGGTCAAGATGAATCCATCAACAAAGTTATAGTCAATAATTTGAAGAAATGATTAGACGAAAAGAAAAGAAGATTGGCAGATGAACTCCCTTTCGTCCTATGGGCGGATGAGACCACTTCAAAAACAACCACTGGAAAAACTCCATACTCCTCGGTGTTTGGATTAGAAGTCGTGATCCCAACTGAATTGGTGATCCCAATGACAAGATACCGGTTATAGGATTAAAAAACAACGATAGGATCCTAGCCTAGGATCTTGACACTATCGATGAACTTGGGGATCTGGCTAGGATCCTCTTTGCTGCTCATCAAAAAAGGATCGCTAACGCATACAATACGAACATTAAAGTAAGAAGATTCCAAATATGTGACTTGGTCCTTAGTAAGGCATTCCAAAATATTAAGGATCCCAATGCAGGTAAATTGCTACCAAAATGGGAAGGACCATATCTAATCGATTCAGAAACAGGAAAGGGGGAATATTTTCTAGCTACCCTTGAAGGAAACGTATTGCCAAGATCCTGGAATGCTATACATCTAAAAGCATGCTTCATGTAAGTTGTATTAATCATTTTCCAACAAACTCAAGGTACACACTCTCTACTCATTACTTTTATCTAATTCTTCATTTAATTTTTCAAAGCCCATTACTGAATTAAGCATCAGAGGGGCGTTAGCCAAGCGAAAGCCCACCCCTAGCTAACATTTGCAACGTGTAAGAAACCAAGGATCCTAATTGTTAGGGCTAGGATATATGAACTACAATAAAGATCCTCAAAGATAAGGATCCTCATACCTAAGGATTTTCAAACCTCAGGATCCCAAACATACTTCAAGATCCTGACTATTATTTCCCAAATATTTATAACAGTTATATACTCTATTATCTTTCTCACATGTGCAGAAATAACCAGCCAAAAACTTATTCTCAACGAATAGTCGTCATAACCATGCAAAAGACCCAGAGGATCAAGTCAAGCAACGTCTAAAAGTTGATATCTGAGGATCCTAGAATTTTCGGAGTTCTTGTTATTAGTTTTAGACTATATAAATCACTTGTATTCATCACAATACACACGATACTTAGCAAAACAACAACACTTGTACTTATACTCTTTGTATTTTCTCTATAATCGACATCTTTGATCAATAAAATCATCAAGGCAGGTGATCATTATCAGCTCGCAAGCTTTAATGCTGGAGATCCTAGCAAGGATCAAGGGCTTTCCTTGTAAATAACTTATGTCACTTTAATCTACATTTCATACTTGGATTATTCTGAACATCACAGCCTCTAATACACTTTGGTCGATCTTTGCTTGTTTATTTTTTGACCAAAACAATTTGGCGTCCAACTTGGGACCGTGGTGTTCAAAATCCTCCAATTTATCATGTTTACACAATCGACCCTGTCCTTTTCCTCCATTCCTCACATTTCCTTCAAAAACCTTCCACCGCCTCCAGCTGGAGCTCCCAAGAAATCCTCAGAAGCACCGAAGAAAAATACATCTTCGGTCGTTACTCTAGGACTCCAGGATCCTCCTGTGCTGATTTCCAACAATGAAATATTCGATTTGATAAAGAAACTAGAACGACAAGTCGCCCAACAGCAGGAGGATAACAAGACAATTCTCACGGAAGTGGAGAGGATGAGGACATAAATCCACAAGCCTCTGGAAGCAGCACCCTTGATCTTGTAGCCCAAGATCATGAACTTTGACAACACAGGATCCTCAACAATTCGTCGTGAGATAGGATCCTCGATACCAGCCTCTGTTCCCGCCTGGGGCACGACTCCAAGAGAACAAGCTCATATGACCCAGGATCCCAACGAAACTTTTGTTACTCCCAATAACAAGGATCCTGGTAACCTTGTCGATAACAATATATTTCCCACTAACTCTATGGATCTTGATACAGGTTTAAGCATGATCATGGCTAAGGAGCTACAAAAACTAAGACAAATGATCTCAAGCGTACCCATAGTAGTTCAACCTAAATCAGAAGTATCCCCCACGAGCCACAAGATCTTCAGATTCGTTCTAGCAATAGCCGATACTGAAGTCCCAAAGCGCTTTAAGACCCCCAACATCAAGCCTTATGACGGAACTACAGATCCTGAGGAGCACGTGGCACAATACAGGGAGACGATAGAGATCATTCCCATCCCCACTCACTTGAAAGAAGCTTGCAAGTGCAAGGGTTTTGGTTCCACCCTCACAGAATCAGCTCTAAAACGGCTTCTTAACGTCCCTCCTTATTCGATTACATCATTTTCTCATTTGATTAATTTATTTAACAATCAATTCGCTTGTAGCAGAACATTCAAAAAGATCAGTAGTGACCTCTATCGGGTGGTTCAGGATTCTAAGGAATCCCTTAGGAATTTTGTGAACAGGTTTGGCAGGGAAGCTATAAGTATCCCCAACATTGACATGGCAAATGTAGTTGAAGCCTTTAAAATAGGCTTAAATAAGGATTCTCCCTTTTATGAAGACCTCGTAATGAGTCCATCCAAGAGAATGGACGAAGTCAGAAGCAGAGCACTAAGGTTAATCAGGCTCAAAGAAGACAAGGAGATCCAAAAGAGGAGAAACCCACCAAGATCTTATGATCACCCTAATAGGAAGGCTGATTCCTCGGCCCAAAGATCCTATAAATCGAAACCTTATTCCAAACCTGACCAACACATGGTTAATGCCCTTGAAGATGAATGAGAGGAAGAAGATTTTCCTAAGATTACTAACTATTACTTTTCTGTGGATATTTCAGGTGTAATATTTGTTGGATTAATGTCTAAGTCCATAACTATAATTGGTAAGACTTGACCCGACCCGGCATGGTCCATTTGGGTTGCATGGCATCATGCATTTGGATAGACTATAATGAGAGAAATAACACTTAAGGTTGGTTAATATATTATAAGTTCTAATATATTAATAAGGTTATTTAATTAGTATTGATCAAGAATTAATTTGGAATTAATTAAGTGATCAAAAGGAGACTAATTAAATATATGGGTTGATTGTGTAAATCATTCATTCTTATATATATGTGGGCTTGTGATCCAAGATTCCTTATGTTGGACTAAGTCCATGGGGTGAACCATGGATACTCCATGGAGGTTAAAATCCATGGAGCATAAGGAATGGGTAAAGTTATGAGTTACATGGTGTAACCCTAATAGCCACCATATAAAAGAATCCCATGGCTCAAGAAATCGTGCACTAATATGTGAATATGAGGGCTAGACGATTTCAAGGAGTGTTCCATTTCTCTCAAGTCATTCCATGTGCATTTGGTGTTGTGTGAACCATTTGAGGTGTCACACTTGGGGCACTAGGCACTCAAGCTTCATGGAGACAAGCTACATCAAACAAAGGTATGTATTCTATCCATTTGATTACCCAAGTATCAAGTATTGTATGCTAGATAGGGTAATACCTTGGAAAGTTCATAATTGCATGTATAATAGAGAAAACATAGATCCAAGGTATTTAGGGTTGCATGTACACTTAGGAGTGTTAGAATGCACAAAACCCATCAGTGGTATCAGAGCCAAGGCTTGTTTTCTTGTTATACTTGCAAAATTAGCTGAAAAATCGAATTGTATTAGGTTAAAAGTTATGCTAATTACTTGAAAAAAAATTTGATGTGAATTATCTTTGTTCATATGAGTTTATTAGATTAATAGAAAAGTTAATTGATTATGTGTTTTCAATCCATTTTAATCTAAGAGTTGATTCTAAAATGTGTTTTTGTAACTTCTCCTCAAGTTATATGAAAAGTCACATTTAAGTTTCATAAAACTCATAAAAAGTTAGCAATGGTTACAAAAATGAAGAGTCTTGTCCTCATTAAATGGTTTTATGACTCCATAACTTGTCCTCAAGTTATGGAGGTTCAAGAGTCACTTCATTAAATGATAAAATGTGTAACCTTAATTAGTTCCATAAGTTACAAAAATAAAGAAAAGTTACATTCTTTTATTAGTTTAAAGTCTTCCATAACTTGTCCTCAAGTTATGGAACTTGAAGAGTTTTTTTTAATTAAAACTACTTTAAACACATAAGTTATGGAATTAATTAGTTTTTAATATTTTCAAAACTTGCCCTCAAGTTTTGGAATTTGTAAAGTTTTCCCCATGAATACTTTAATTCCAAGTTAGCCCTTAGAATTTTAAAAGTTAAAATTCAACCCTTATACTTTATAGTATTATAAGTTAATAATAAATATATGTATAAGAGCAAGTCAGTCTTACCGTTAGTTGGCCTCATTCACGAAGCCGGTCTATAAGGGGGTATAAGGTTACTGCCTATAAAATGGCAGTTTAATGGGTGTCCACTCTCACCCACCGCTTCCTTGACTGGTGGAGGGTCGTTAGCCGAATGGGTAGGACAAGGACTATAATTCTCCCTTCATTAAAAGTATTAATGATAAATACTAAGTAACTAAACACTTATAAATTCCCAATCTTAGTTACTTAGGAAAATGTGAATAAGGTGCTAATCCATGAAATTACACTTTGCACTTTGTTTAAACCGTTAGTGGAGCGTGTGTGGTTAACCGACACACTAACCTGGATTTAATAAAGTAGGCAAAGGGTAACTTAATATTTATCATAGTATCGGTGGAGCTCGTGTGGTTAACCGGCACATCGATTGAGGGGTAAATATTAAGGGTACCAAGTATATTTGCATGGTTACTTCACACCTTGTTTTGTGATCCTCGGCATCCCAGTCACAAAACCTGAAGGGCACACTCGAGATTGAAACATGCCATTGAAAAGTTCAATGAATCTCAAAAGATCTAGGAGTTTCAAATCCAATTAAAAACCTAATTACATTATTTCGTTTTTCATGGTGGAAATTAGTAAATCGTCATTTACCTACCTTCAACTATTTTATAACTCGGATTACGGCATCCCTCTTCCAGTTATAAATAGGTTGTTGGATCCTAGCCTTAATATTTCATATTGGGTGTTATATTAAGGACTTTAGATCAACTATCTTGAATATCTCCCAAAAGATGTCTAGTTCAGACATCTATGATCTTCCCAAATCTCTTGGAAGTTTACTTCCTCCACCTCCTCCAATTATTCTCCCTAACCCACAAGTTCAAGGTCACTCAAGCCCTATTGGCAAGCAAGGTCTATGTGTGATCGCATCTTGGAGATGAAGTCACATATTGACAAGCCGGGAGAGTTGGGTGTCAAAGTCTTAAGAAGGTTGGATGTTCAATCACTTTCTAAGTCACTTAGTGAGTTCCTTTGGGACTACTATGAAACAGACTATGACATGACCCTTAATGATCTTATCTATTTGCTTGGTCAGCAATGATTTGAGGACTAGTAAAGCAAATTGATTAGGAGAGCAACTTCCCAATGGACATTGACAATGGTAACATTGGATATCTAGAAAAGCCTTCTCATCCCAAAGAAAGGGTTTGACCATTGTCAACTAGGTTGACCCAATGGTAAATACAAAGGCTAAGTCTGCGATAGTCCCATGTACCATTCCCAGTGAGTCCATATGTTTCTCTTGCCAAAGGAAGGGGCATTGATTGCGAAGCTGCCTATTTACCTGAAAGATCATAAGGTTGATCAAGTCAAGAAGTTTGACTCTGCTTCAGGTAAAGTTCATTATCTAACTCTGTTAAGTTTCTATTCTGAGATTCTTATTACATGATGTGACTTGGTCACATGTTGATGTTTTAAGAATCAAAGAAAAGTGAAGAAACTTAAAGGAAGTATATGCTGATTCTGATCGCGAAGATGGTTTTCGATCGCATGGTTCGGTGATCAGAATTTTGAGCTGTTGCTTAGGAGTTATGATATATTGCTTACGAATAGATAACAACAAGTTTTTCATATGCATTTTCATTGTAAGGATAAGTTTTTCCGGAAGTTTTAAAATAAAAAAAAAACAGTTTTGATTTATTTATTTTAAGTATCTTTACAATGGCATTTGTGAAAAATTGTTGTTTACATGTTTCCATTGATAGCAATATTGGAAAATGGATTTGATTCTTTCATTTGTGGTAGTGTCTAAATTTACCAAATAAGGAAAGTTTCTCATCACCAAGTGTCAATTGGACCGAAACTTGGAATCATGGAAGTTGTATAGTATGATGAATGAGAACTTTCAGCTTTCGAAAATTAAGACTAATTCCTTCGTTCACATGTATATGTGAGTCAAGTAAATGACTAAAGGGATCGAGTACACATTCTTGTGCACTGGTCAAGTCCACCACAAAGCTCGTTAAGACTATTCGTCATGATTTACTAAATTTTAGTAAATATGGTTATACTTACAAGTTTAAGTATAATTCTGAAACATTGGAAAAGTCTCAATGTATGGCAGAACGAATGGGAAGAATCAAATTAGGCAGACAGATAAAAGTTTCTCAAATCTGAAAAGATGGGAGAGTACTTTAGTATCATGTTTTGTGATCATCTTAATGATTAAAGAACCACATCACAATTGGTCTTCTAAGGACATCTTAGTGCATTCTTATGACTAAGAAGAGGAGTCATGAATTGTTGAAATGGTTAAATCAAGAAGATGAGTCATACTTCGTTTCAAAACAAGTCTTAGAGTCATACTCCAAGACTATAAGTTGAGTGACATATCTTAAAGAAAGGTTTATAACACTTGTCAAATGTAAGAGTAAAAGTGTCCTACTCTTGTACATTTGAAGTTGGTAAGTTGTGATGTTTTGGATTAAACAAAGACCAACTAAGGCCAATTGTGTGAAGTGTTTGTCTTGATAAAGAATCCACACTATCTCTTGAATATTTGGCAAGATAGTCTTATATGTCAAGAGGACAGTGGGAGTCTTAAAGATCCTAAAAAGAATTTCAAGAACTAATCAAGAATAAAACCTGAGGTTCTTCACTAGCACACGACTTGAGGTTTATAACCTATCATGTTGACATATTCTGTGCCCATTCCAGTTAAAGTTGGCTTTGCATAGGAGTTCTGAAAGTTCTCAATTGGTTGCATAACAACTTGGAAGAAATGGCAGGCCCTGTACTGCCAGGTGGCAAGAAGTTAAGATTGCATAAGTTCAGTCCATATGAGTTTGGATTTGTCATTATCCTTGTCTTGTGACTATGGTTTTGACGATTCACATGGATAAGAACACATACACCATAAAATCTAAGGGTCATAAGGTTTCTCTCCGATTCATGAAAATGATGGTGAGGAAACACTTCCACCAAGTAGATTTGAAGCAGATGTCAAAAGGTCTAAACAATTGAGACTATGATTACGACATCCTTTTTCATAGTTCTGAAATTGTTTAGACACACATGCATGCTATCTAGAAGTCCAGCTGATTTCTGAGTACATGTCAAAGCTAGTGGGAGCATAAGTGTTATGCTAATAATCATCATGTTAGTGGGAGCATGATAATTATTGTTAGTGTTGCAAGTTAGCAATGTTAATTATAGAAAACAAAAGTTTCAATTCGTGAGGCTGCAGGGATTGAAAAAGTTGTTTTGCTATAATTAAGGAAGAGGATATACTTCATTTCAGTTCTAAAGGCTTAGATTGAGACCTTAATCATCTTTAGTCAAGAATATATATATAAATTTCATGTTGGATTGGTTCAACTTAAGGAAATTCTATATATTGCGTTCTCAAAATTCGATTATGATTACGACATCCCTCTTCATAGTCAAATTTTGAAAAACATGGCAAATAAAAATATTGTAGCAAAAGACTGGTCTAGAATCATGTCTTTATGTGAGACATCATGAATCGTGTACCATTTGCTTTGGGTACAGGATCGATTGCATGTGGTATAATATTTGTCATTTCTAAATTTTTCCAAATGCCCAGAGGCATTAAGAAGGGAAAAGGTCTAGAATTGGATATGACTAAAATGATTAAGCAATTGTCGAGGACAATCTGAGGTTTACCAAAGATTGGTTGCTCAGGGACAGTTGGAAGTATAGTGCTAATTTTGGAAGGACCATATTGACATATTCTGAAAAGAGGCATCTCTTATTCAGAAGTGATAGTCAAAATGAGAATATGGAGTTGTCTCCATAGGTGGAAGTTATCTGTGTAAGATTAGAAAACTTAATGCAAGAAGCATGTTCAAAGCAATGTACCTTGAATATGAGACTTAGTTTCCATGGAGTTGAACTCCATTGGAATACCTTATAATGACTGTTGACAAGTCTTTGTGACTTTGTACATATTCATTACAGGAGGGTCAGTGCATATAAGTTTAAAATCTAAACAGTTTTCGATAAATGATAGGAATTTGAAATTCTCACATTTTTCGATAAGGAGTTGAGAGTGTGAAAAGAGAATCATTGAAAGTATGTTCAATCGATCTAGTTCACAAAGTAAGGATCATAGACAAACATAGAGTGCATACTTGGTGTATGGCAAAGCTATTGTTTAAGAAAAACATAGTGTACATGCTTGGAGCATGGGACAACTAGTGTTTTTAATTCAAGTATAAAGTTGATAAAACCGAAACAATGAATAATGAGTAATCAGTATGGTGATAAATAAAAGTGTTTATTTATATTCATAGGGTTTGATACCATATTTGATTCATTTATTCTTGTGTTTCACTTTGCATGTTTTGACTTCCAGAATAACTAAGTCGCTCTTCCTGAATGATTAAGTTATTCAAACCATCCACAGTCGGTCATATGTTGGAAGTAGATATGAATCAAGAGTGTCATGGGTTGGTTTGTAGAGGTCCAAGTTGGTGGACAAAGTGGTGCTACAACACTCATGAGTGCTCATAAGTTCTGAGTATTGGATTCAACCCGCGCTCATTTGAATCACTTCATGGATTTTATCACGAGTGATCATGAGACGATAATATCTTATATTCTTCAAACCTAGAGATATGAGTTGTTACTATGAGTTGGTTGTACATTGATTGCACGAAAACGCATTCGGTAACTCGATGTTATAAAACGTGCCTTTGTGTATGATTCAACAAGTAGTAGAACAAGCCATATGAGTTGAAGTTTATCCATTCCTTTTACCTTCGGGATAAAAGCGATATCTGTGGGCCCCTCGATGATTTAAAGATGATACATGTGAGTGCTTGGCCAAGCCAGGACTGATTTGATTTGTTCAATCAGTCAGTCATCATGAATCGGAAATTGGGAAACAACAAATGGACAGAGAGAATGATTGATAATCCATGTCTCCGTCCATATGATATCTAGAATGGAGGAATATATGATCCCTTATCTAATGGACAAGTCATTGACATAGGTCAGAGTTCATCGACAAGGTCAGAGTTCGACAGAAGCTTTTGAGAGCTACGATTGCTGATCGGTTCCTGAAGTCATACGCAATAATAGTTTTAGACTTATCCAAGTGGGAGACTGTTGGATTAATGTCTAAGTCCATAACTATAATTGGTAAGACTTGACCCGACCCGGCATGGTCCATTTGGGTTGCATGGCATCATGCATTTGGATAGACTATAATGAGAGAAATAACACTTAAGGTTGGTTAATATATTATAAGTTCTAATATATTAATAAGGTTATTTAATTAGTATTGATCAAGAATTAATTTGGAATTAATTAAGTGATCAAAAGGAGACTAATTAAATATATGGGTTGATTGTGTAAATCATTCATTCTTATATATATGTGGGCTTGTGATCCAAGATTCCTTATGTTGGACTAAGTCCATGGGGTGACCCATGGATACTCCATGGAGGTTAAAATCCATGGAGCATAAGGAATGGGTAAAGTTATGAGTTACATGGTGTAACCCTAATAGCCACCATATAAAAGAATCCCATGGCTCAAGAAATCGTGCACTAATGTGTGAATATGAGGGCTAGACGATTTCAAGGAGTGTTCCATTTCTCTCAAGTCATTCCATGTGCATTTGGTGTTGTGTGAACCATTTGAGGTGTCACACTTGGGGCACTAGGCACTCAAGCTTCATGGAGACAAGCTACATCAAACAAAGGTATGTATTCTATCCATTTGATTACCCAAGTATCAAGTATTGTATGCTAGATAGGGTAATACCTTGGAAAGTTCATAATTGCATGTATAATAGAGAAAACATAGATCCAAGGTATTTAGGGTTGCATGTACACTTAGGAGTGTTAGAATGCACAAAACCCATCAATATTTGCTATGCTGGATCGTGGAGACAAAGCAAGATGGACAAGAAAAGGAGAAAAATCCACCGCTTGGAAAGATAAGTCAAAATGGTGCGCATACCATGAAGACTTTGGTCACATCACAGAGGATTGCATAACTCTCAGAAAGGAGATTAGCTATCTCTTAGGCAAAGGATACCTCAAAGATATCCTTGGAAGAAGAAAGGAGAGATTCAAAGAAAAAGAACAGGATCCTGAGAAGATCCTCAATAGACCAGGATCCCCCTGCTGACGCCAAGGTAATCAATGTGATCTTTGGAGGATCTGACATTTGTGGTACCTCTTACTCAGCAGCAAATAGGGACACCAAGGTATCCAAAACGGAGAAGGAAAAAGGACCACTGAAGAATACATCGATCACAAACGAAAAGGAGACCACCTTCGACGAAACGGATAGACAAGACATCTAAGATCCTCACCATGACAGATTAGTGATTACTCTCTACATCGCCAACCACTTCCTCAGAAGGATCCTCGGTTAACATTATACTCCTGGACACATTGAAAATAATGAACCTCCCAGAGTCTGAGATAGTTGCAAGATTTTGCTGATCGGATTCAGCGGTGAAACCAAGCACACCATCGACGAGATAAAGCTACCAATCTATATAGAGGGGGTAAACTTTGTACAACGATTTTGTGTCATTGATAGATTATCCTCTTATAATTTCATACTAGGTAGACCATGGATCCAAAAAATGAAGGTCGTTCCGTCGACATATCATCAATACGTATGGATGCCCGTCCCATGGGGGACAGTGAAGATCATAGGAGACCAACAAGAATCCATGCTACAAGACTTCGATGAAATCCTCAATAATACCGCGACAAGCATAGCAATTAAGGCAGGGGGCACGAGACGTGCTAGAAGCAAGAGAGCATGATATAAAAGAAGTGCCCCTGAACCTTGAGCATCCAGAAGCCAAAGTTCTCATAGGATCCTCAATGGCTGAACAAGTCGAACACGATATCATAAAGTTCCTCAAGGCTAGAAGCAAGACGTTTGGATGGAAGCATGAGGACATGGAAGGTATTGATAAAAGCATAATAACTTCTCAAAACTGACATGATCAAGGAGGCGAAATTCACAAGATGGCTAGCTAATGTGGTCGTGGTACAAAAGACGAACGGTAAACGGAGAGTGTGTGTAGATTACACGGATTTTAACAAGGCTTGTCCCAAGGATCCTTTCCCTCTACCACACATAGACTCCATGATAGACGCGATAATGGGACATGAATTACTAACATTCATGGACGCATCAACAGGATTCCAGTAGATCTAGATGGAACCCTCTGACCAAGAAGACACGACGTTTATAACTCCAACAAGTATTTATTGCTACACTGCCATGCCATTTGGTCTTAAAATGCAGGTGCAAGATACCAAAGACTGGTCAACAAGATGTTCAAAGAGAAACTGGTGGACACCATGGAAGTATACATCGATGACATGGTGGTCAAGTCCAAAAAAGCTGAGGATCACCTCAAGGATCTCGAAGAAGCCTTGGATATCCTGGACCAATATAACATGAAGCTGAATCCCTCCAAGTGCCACTTTGGGATGAGATTAGGTAAGTTCCTGGGATACATGGTGGCCAACAGAGGAATCGAAGCAAGCCCGAAGCAAATCAAGGCCATCCTAGATCTAAGATCACCATCCTCGACAAAAGATACTCAGAGACTAACAGGAAGAGTGGCAGCCCGAAACAGGTTCATCTCAAGATCCTCAGAAAGATGCAAGCCTTTCTACGACATCTTGCAAAAGAACAAAAGATTCGAGTGGACCTAGGAACATGAATATGCTTTCCAGGAACTTAAAAGATATTTAAGTTCACCACCCCTATTGGTAAAACCATTAGATGGGGAAGCTACTAACATTGCCACAATCGAAGATCCCGATTCGACGATTCAGCATCAGGATCCCAACATCAAGGATCCCTTTCCAACCTCAGGATCCTGGATCCAACCCATTATGGAATACCTCCAAAATGGCATGATCCCTAAGGAAGAGAAAAAGCGAAAGGGAATTTAGAACAATGATCTCAAGGTTTGTTATAATCCAAGGTAAGTTATACAAAAAATCTATAGCAAGTCCATACCTTAGGTACCTAGAAGATCATGAAGCTGCAGATGTCCTAAAGGATATACATGAAGGTTACTGTTGCAACCACACTGGGGGCAGATCCTTATGCTCGAAAGTGTTGAGGACGTGATACTACTGGCCAACCATGAAGAAAGATTCCTTCCTTCATGCCCAGAAATGTGATTCTTGTCAAAGACATAACAACATCCTGCATGAACCAACAGAACCTTTACATCCTATCATCTGCCCTTGTCCATTCATGAAATGGGGAGTGAATATAGTGGGTAAATTTCCAGTAGCCCCTGGAGGAAAGGTCTTCATGCTAGTAATGACTGACTACTTCTCAAAATGGATAGAAGCCGAAGCCTTCGTCCAAGTAAGAGACAAAGAGGTAGTTTCCTTCATCAAACGTAACATCTTGACCAGGTTCGGGATTCGTACCGAAATTGTATGCGACAATCGATCCCAATTCATAAGCAAAAGGACAATGGACTTTTGCACAAGTTGGGGAATCAAGATGGTAATGTCTACTCCTGTCCACCCTCAAGCCAACGGCCAAGCAGAATCCAACAACAAAATTATTGTCAACAACTTGAAGAAAAGGCTGGATGAGAAGAAAGGAAGATGGGCAGAAGAACTTCCTTTCGTATTATGGGCAGATAGAACCACTTCCAAGGTGGCTACGAGCTAAACCCCATACTCATTAGTGTTTGGAATGGAAGCAATGATTCCCACTGAAATGGTGATCCCAACAACAAGATATCTACTTCAAAACCAAGAGGACAACAACAGGATCCTGGCCCAAGATATTGATACTATAGATGAACTTAGGGATCTTTCCAAGATCCGTATTGCTGCCCATCAACAGAGGATTATCAAGACGTACAATAAAAATTTAAAAGTTAGAAGATTCCAAATAGGAGACTTGGTACTATGGAAAAAATTCCAAAATACCAGGGATCCTAGTGCAGGTAAACTAAAACCTAAATGGGAAGGGCCATATTTGATAGATGCCGAAGCAGGAAAGGGGGCATATTGGTTGGCCACCCTAGATGGAAATATTCTGCCAAGATCCTAGAATTCTATACATCTCAATGCCTATTTTATGTAAGTAAGGTTAGTCGTTTCGCAACACACTTAAGGTACGAATGCTGTTTACCTTTTACCCTTTGTTTTCATTACTATTTATTCTCCTTAAATACCATTACTAACTTAAGCATCGGAGGGGCGTTAGCCAGACTAACGCTCACCCCGAGCTAATGTTTTCTGCACGCAGGGACCTAAGGATCCTGACCTATGAGGACCTTGACAATTGAATACTCAAGGATCCTGACACTCAAGGATCCTGGCACTTAAGGATCCTGACCTCTAAGGATCTTGACAGATGAATATTCGAGGATCCAGTCGTTCAAAAGGCCGTTGGAATAAAATAACTCCATGACTGCAAACATCCTAAGAATAAAGATTGATCATCTCTCCTACGAATAAGGGTACTTAATCCACTCTAAGTTTTAAAGAGTTAATTACCTCTTTCACACGAGTTAAGTTTTATACACCTCGCTTGGACGTACGATATCCAACTATGGGATGTGAATGAGGGGATCATTTCACGCTTTAGTGGCTTGGCAACCCTCTCATTTCTGAACATAAGTTGAGATCCTAAAGAAAGAAACTAAGGTTAATAACATTTACATGTTATCTTAAGTTGGGATCTTCCATAGAAAATACATAAGGTTTATAACATTTTCATGTTATTTTAAGTTGGGATCTTCCCCAGATAATTCCTAAGGCTTATAAAATTTTCATGTTATCATACGGTTTGGGATTTTCCCAGATAATTCCTAAGGCTTATAACCTTTTCATGTTATCATACGGTTTGGGATTTTCCCCAGATAATTCCTAAGGCTTATAAAATTTTCATGTTATCATACGGTTTGGGATTTTCCCCAATGATTCACTAGGGTTTGTAACATTAACGTGTTATGTTGAATTGGGATTTTCCCCAGAGACTTGCTATAAAGTTATAACATTAGCATGTGATCTGAAGATGGGACACTCCCCAGAAAGTAAAAAAGATTCATAGCATCATCATACAAAAACTTTCCTCAAGTTGAAGTTAGTTTCAACAAGGGATCCTTCCTGATGTTTTCTAAGACGAAGTCAAATAAGGATTCTTCCCAACGAATTTCTAAAGAAAAGATCCTTCCGCATAGTAACATCAAGATCATATGAAGAGAGGGAAGTCATAACTTCAAATTTTTCCTAAGACAAAAGATCAGCAGGTTCTATCAATCCTTATTTTTGAAAAACATAAAAAAAATTTCTAAGTAAAGTCCAAGGATCCCAAACTTTTTAGGATCCCAGACAAATATTATTTGGTTATCAGACCTCCAATATTTAAGTTGACTTTACAAGGTTACTTATTAAAGATGGTTAGTTACTTACTGAAAGAGTTTACAGGAACCAAGTTTTTCAGGATCCTAATTGTTTAAGGATCCTAGTACCATAGCATTCATGCGGAATAATCAAGAAAGAAATATGAAAGAGAAATACAACCATTGCATTAACAAGGGTTGCGCACCAACCCATCAAAAAGTTAACTGTTTTACATTGCGGGTGAAACAAAAAAACTACTTAGATTAATTTCTTGTAGGCCTAGAACTTAGCCTGGTCATCATCGGCCACATCCTTCTTCTTCTCCTCCTCTATAGGCTTCGACGCAGGATCCTCAATAGCGGTGACAGGCTTTCCAGTTACTTTGGCTAGTGCCTCGCGCCATCCAACTACATTCCAAGATCCTGAGTTCTCAAGATCCTCTGCTAGCTTGATCATGGCCTCCCAGATAGTCACCGCGACACTCGCCTTTGCTTCGACAATTACCTCCTCGATCTCCAGGATGTGATCCTCCTCCTTCTCAGCCTTCTGTTTTCTCAACAACTCCACCCTCCAAAGAAGATCCTCGTTGGTTGTCTTCCAGATCTTCTCTTTCTCCCTTAGAGCATATTCAACTCTTTCAACACGGATCCTAAGATTAGTGGCGAACTGAGAGATATGAGCGAAGACCTGAAAGAAACACAATATATGTAAAGGTAAGGGGAAGAAAAGGTAAAAAGCAAAATATATAAATAAATTAACTTACAACCTGAGAAAAGGAAGTCAATTTCCCAAGAGAATCCTCAATGCTGAGGTTCTGAAGGCACATATCTGTAGCCTCAGAGATCTTTCTCTTTCGAGATCCCAGAGTCTTCACAGTCAGATCAAGTTGAGTCCTTTTCGAAGGAGGGATAGTATAAGCCTTTTCCTATTTGACCGTAATCGAGCCGCTGGTCATGTCCTCTTCAAGGTCTACCAAAGCGAAATGAGCGATGGATCGAGTGGTCTTGGAACCTACATAAATGTAAAGACCCTAATAAGATCGAAGATCATAAAACCAACCAAAATAAGAGACAAGGAATTATACCTGTAGCCAAGGAAATGGTGTTGGTGGAACCCTCTTGGAGACTGGATTGGTTAGGCTTAAAGGATCTATCACCCACAGGGAGAGTAAGAAAGTTGATGATCTTCTCCTCTGTATCCTTGGCAGCAGAAATATTTTCTCCAAGCTTGAAACCTGTAACAAAACAAACGAAATAAGAAAATAAATTTCAGGATCATTTAAGATAATATTGAAATCCTAGCCTTCTTAATCCATTCTTTAGGCAAAAGATCCCCGCTGGGAATGGAGTCACGCCTGACAAAGAAATATCTCTCCTTCTAAGCCCCAACGTTGTATTTTGTTTTCAATAGAAGAAGAGACTTGTTTTTGACTTTGAACAGGAAACGAGACTTTCCGAAAGTTAAAAGATCATATACATGGGACAGTTCAGGCAAACCCATGTCAAGATCATGAGTTTGATTCAAATGCTCGACCCAATACATGATTCTCCAAATGATTGGCATCACTTGGATGTAAGGGAGCTTCGTAACCTCAAAAAATTTAGAAATCACACCAGAGAAAGAGAACTTTAGGCTTAAAAAAAGGGTGCTCCGGAAAGAACACCCATGAAGGTTAAATGAAATTCGGTTGGATCAAAGGGTCATATGGACTATACACAATGTCGGGTGGAAAAGATCCACCATCTTTTAGAGACTGAATGTCTCCATCGTCAAAAGAACATGTCTCGTCATAAGATATTAAATTTTGATCAATGAAGTCATCCTCAGGAAGACCAAGAATGTTTTTGCGGGAAAGGGTCATATTTTTTTTCCCATGATCAAGAAGTTTATAGAAAGAGAAGGAGGAATTTACCTTCAAAGTTGTAACAACACAATTTTTTCCAAATAAATATTTCATTTTTAAATAATAAAAACATTCCCATAAACCATAACATATAAATGAAAATTGTTTTCAAATTCATAACATCAACATTTTATTTCAAATATCAGAGTGTCCCCATAAAAATGCCTGAGAAAGTGCATGCTGCGCCATCAAACCTTGCCCTTGCCCTTAGGCTCTAAAGTACATGAAACAATCAACAAACTATAAACTAATGCTTAGTGAGTTCCCCAGAGCATACCCACACAATCCACACAATCACATAATCCATATTAGTTATATAAGCTACATAAACCACATAAGCCATGGATACAAACATATAAGGATGCCATGGAAACCCTCCAAGGTCTTATACTTAGTGCCATTGGAGTCCCCACGTGGTCTTAACTACCTGCCATGGGAACCACCACATGGTCTTCCTAACTGCCATGGGAACCCCCACATGGTCTTCACTAATTGCCATGGGAACCCCCACATGGTCTTCACTACCAAGAAATATCATACAAGCTAAACATACAAATATACTAGGATGCCATGGAAACCCTCCAAGGTCTTACACCAAATGCCATGGGAACCCCCACATGGTCTCAATCTACTGCCACGAGAACCCCCTGGGGTCTTCCATGCAAATTTCATACTAACATAAGGCATAATCAATCAACAATCCACATATTATAGAATGGGCCGGCCTTGGTACCTCAAACCCATTGTTATGATGAGAAGACCCACCTCTCAAGAAATGCTGAACCGATAAAGTCAATCCCAACTCGCAGCTACAACGGAACTTCCTATAACCATCATATGACTAACTTTTTCAAAATACCAAAATACCAAAAATACCCTTAAAGTCAACCTTGGTCAACCCCTGGTCAAAGTCAAAGTCAACAGTCAAGGTCAACAGTCCATGTTGACCCAACTCGTCGAGTACATCTAGAAACTCGTCGAGTTCCTTCAGTGTTCAGAAAACCGGGGAAAAACCCTAACTAACTCACCGAGTTATCTTATCAACTCGTCGAGTCTACTCTGCATACAGAAAACGGGAAAACCCGATCTAACTCATCGATTTGCCATGGCAACTCGTCGAGTTTTCCCATGTCCTAACATATTCAGTCCTTCTAGTCGAATCCAAACCCCCAAACTACATATCCAGTCCCTAAGGACTGAAATACCATGTAAAGTTGCAAACTTTACGTGCATGCAAGGCCTCAAGAGGCTAAAACACTAAAACTAAGGTTCATACAAGGTTTAGGGCATGGAAAAGGGCCTAAACTAGATAAAGTGAGAAACTTTATGTCCATGGAGACCTAGAGGCGTCTAGATCTGAAACCATTTCCTCATGACAAGTTGAAACCCAAGAATGACACCATTATGCACCAAAAGTGACAATATACTTTCATAAGATGAGATCTAAGCAAATAAATGTCAAGGTAGCAACTTTATACCTGAAGATGGTTTTCCAAAACAGAGAAGATGTCGGATCGACTGCCTCTCTCTTTACTCCAACCTCTTCAAGCTCCAAATTCCTTCAACCATACCAAAATCACTCTCTAAAGCTCTCTCACACACTCAAGAAGGTATAAGACTCGAACTAGGGTTTCTCTAAGCTGTAAGGACGATGAGGGAGGCTACAAATGAGCCTTAAGTTCTTTAAATATGGTACAAACCCCTGAAAATTAGGGTTTTCCTTTATAGTGTCCACTCATCGAGTTGGGGCCTTCCAACTCGTCGAGTAGACCCTATGTCCTGTGTCCAAAATGATCTCTACTCATCGAGTTGGGGCTCCCCAACTCGTCGAGTCCTAGTGTAAAACCCTAAAATTTTTGAGAAATAAATGATACCTGGAACAAGCGTTACAAAAGTTAGCCGGTAACAATAAAAAAGGACTGAGAAAGAGTAGAGGAAAACTTACTGTTCGCTCCAATTTATAATACCAACTGAAGAGAGAGGCGTATGATTTGACTTCCTCGTAAACATCTCTTCAACGGGCAGAAATCTAGTAGTTGGGGATTTTATATTCAAAAATCTTATCTTTTTACCCTTATCACTATTTTTATTTATTTATTTTAATTTATCCCTTTAATATATCCAAAACTAATTCGCTTATTTTTAGGGATAAATTGGGGGCAATTGTTAGAGCTAGGATCTCTGAACTACAATAAGGATCTTTAAATATAAGGATCCTCAAACCTAAGGATATTCAAACCTTAGGATCCCAAACATACTTCAGGATCCTGACTATTATTTCCCAAATATTTATAACGGTTATATACTCTATTATCTTTCTCACATGAGCAGAAATAACCAGCCAAAGACTTATTCTCAACGAATACTCGTCATAACCATGCAAAAGACCCGGAGGACCAAGTCAAGCAACGTCTATAAGTTGATCTCGGTGGATCCTGAAATTTTTGGAGTTCTTGTTATTAGCTTTAGACTATATAAATCACTTGTATTCATCACACTACACATGATACTTAGCAGAACAACAACACTTGTACTTAGACTCTTTGTATTTTATCTGTAATCGACATCTTTGATCAATAAAATCATCAAGGTGGGTGATCATTATCACCACCCAAGGCTTTATGTCGGAGATCCTAGCAAGGACTAAGGGCTTTCCCTGTAAACAACTTGTGTCACTTTGATCTACATTTCATACTAGCATTATTCTAAACATCACAACCTCTCATACACTTTGGTCGATCTTAGCTTGTTCATTTTTTGACCAAAACACTAATAACCACGAATAGAGACTGATCATCTCACGCACGATATCTGACTATGGGATGTGAGTAAGGGGATCATTTCACGCTTTACTGACTTGGCAACCATCTTATTTCTGAACATATGTTAAGATTCTAAAGTTTAAATCTAAGGTTTATAACATTTTCATGTTATCCTAAGTTGGGATCCTCCCCAGTAAATTTCTAAGGTTTATATCATTATAAAGTTATCTTATGAGTTGGGATTTTCCCTAGTTATTATCTAAAGCGGGATTTTACGCAGTTATTATCTAAAGTAGAATTTTCCCCACTCATTATCTAAAGTGGGATTTTCCCAAGTTATTATCTAAAGTGGGATTTTCCCCAATTATTATCTAAAGTGGGATCTTCCCTCGTAGGGATCTTCCCCAGTCATTTTCTAATTAGTATCTCTCCCAGTTGGAAAGCTAAGTAAGCGTCTTTAAAGATCTCCTAATAGGGATCATTCTTTACAAAAACTCCAAAAATCATATGCAACTAACGAGATAATAACTCAAGACTTCTCCTAAGGTAAAAGGTTATAAAACCTAAGGATCACTAGGTTCTATCTATCCTTATTTCTATAACTAAAGGTTAATATTTATAATGATCCTAACTGCTCTAAAATCCTTAGAAGATAACGAACTATTGTAGATCATTGAGATCCCAAGAGTTCTTGTATAACCTGAACTCTTTAGGATCCTAACCATTTGAAGATCCTCAGAAATCCTATTGCTATAATCACATCAAAAATGCAAGCAAAGAGATTTAAAATCAACAACCAAGTGCATGAAATAAAAAAGGGCTACCCACCAACCCTCAAAAGAGTGAAATATTGTCTACGAACCAAAATATTTAAAAATTGTTTTTAAAACATCAAACCTACGCTTTGGTTTGATCATCCCCAGCTGGGGGTATCTCTGTCTCTACTTTTTCTCCATTCTTCTTCTCTGAAAGACCCTGACCAGAATCAACAAGCTTGCCAGGCAACTTAGCCAAGGCTTCACGCCATCTGGCTACCTTCCAGGATCCTACATTCTCCATATCTTCTGCCAGCTTGAGCTTGGCCTCTCAGACAACCATAGTACCACTGACCTTCGTTTCAGCAATCACCTCATCCATCTCATCCGCATGCTCCTCCTCTTTCTCAGCCATCTCCTTGCTCAGCAGCTCCACCCTCCTCAAGAGATCGTCGTTAGTCGCCCTACACATCTTTTCCTGCTCCTTTAAGGTTAGTTCAGCCTTCTCAGCCCAGATCTTCAAGTCAGAAGTGACATGAGTGGAGACACGAAACAAGAATGAGATCAGAAACAGTGAAAGGTAAAATATGAAAGGAAAACTTACACTGATACTTATAGCCTGAGAAAATAAAACCAACTTCAGGAGTGCATCCTCAGCTCTGAGATTTTCCAAGCTTAAATCTATGGCTTCAGTAGTTTTTCTCTTCCGGGATCCCAGAGCTTTTACGGTAAAATCTATAGAAGTTCTCTTTGGAGGGACAGAAGATGAGGTGTTCTCGTTCTTCACTACCAGATAACCACTAGACATGGCCATGTCTAGACCGACAAGGGTAAAGCGGGCACCGAAACGTGTAACCTTGGATCCTGAACATAACCAAAAAGCACTATGAGTTCAGGACCATTCACATTAGAAAAAGAGAAAAATATGAACTAAGGATCGTTACCTGTCGACATGGGGGTAGTAACAGAAGAACTTTCTTGGAGACTATGCGGTTCGAAACGAAAAGATCTATCAACCTCAGACAGAGCAAGAAAACTTGCTATCTTATCTTCTGTATCTTTAACAGTTGGAGCAAGATCCTCAAACTTGAACACTGCATCATAATAAATAAAATAAGAAAGTAAATCCCAGGATCCCTAAAGAATAAAAAAAAATCCTACCCTTTTTAACCCATTTCTCTGGCAAGGAACTTCCATTAGGAATGGAATCGCGTCTCACAAAGAGAAACTTTTCCTTCCAAGCCGTCGTTATGCTTGTATTTAGAACAAGAAGTGGTTTGTTTGGTTTGACCTTGAGTAGAAAACGAGAGGAGCCAGAGGTGGAAAGGTCATAAATAGAAGCCAACTCGGATAAACCAATGTCCAAATTCTAGGACTGATTTAGGTGATCGACCCAATAAAGGATCCTCCAAACTATTGGCATAACCTGGATGTAAGAGAGTTGGGTAACCTCAAATAATTCAGAGATGATATCATAGAAATGATAAGTTAAACCCAAAGAAAAGGGTATTTCGGGAAGCAAACCCAGGTGGGTGAGGCAAAATCTGGATGGACCGAAGCATCGAAGGGTTTAAAAACAATACCTTTGAAAGTGACCGGAGGTGATCGAGAAAAGCCGAGGAATGTAAAGAAAATATTGAACCAATTATCCCTATTTATTCTAGTGACACAGGAGAGAGAAAATGATTTGACTGTGTAATGATACTCATGGAACGGATAAAGTTATCCGTTAGGGTTTGAAATTCAAATTCCTTATCTTTATTTACTTAAAATTATACCTTTAATACTTAAGATTAACCTAAATATCTTGTAGGTATAATTTATTGGAGATTGTTAGGGCAGGATCCTAGAACCATATTCAGGATCCTTGATGTTAAGGAAGCTTCAGGATCCTTAAACATACCTGAGGATCCTGATCATTATCATTATAATTTCCTAACACTTTTAACATATATATTTCTATTTCTTTATCTCATATATGTAGAAATGGTCAACATAAGACTGATTCTCAATGAAGAATCTCTTTAACCAGGCTTAAGACCCGAGAATACCAAGTCAAACAACATGCATATAATCATTCGAAAGGATCCCAAAAATATCAGACTTGTTTTTGTTTAGTCTACACAATAAATACACATGTAATTCACACACTATGGACACAATTAGCTTAATACTACATTTGTATTCGTATTATCATCACCATTTTTGTAATATCACATTCAAATCAATACAAACAACAAGGCATGTGATCATTACCACCTCCCAAGGTTTTATGCCGGAGATCCTATAAAGGATCAAGGGCTTTCCTTGTAACTCACTTGTCTCACTTTGATCATTATTCGATACTTTCATTACGTTAAACACCACATGCTCTCATACAATTTGGTTGAATAATACTTGCTCAAATTTTGACCAAAATAGTAACCATATTAAATTTTATATAAACTATCACCTAAGGAAGTCTAAATTGACCGGAGAGCATATATTTAGTTGAATTGATACATGTAGCTGTAATTGAAATTTCAACAAATTTGATAGTATTGAACCTTAAAAGAAGGCATAATATACCTTTTTGCACCACCTTCATCGGCACGATCATATGCTCTATAATTATGTAATAGAATAAGATTAGATCCATATGGATGGGTTCATATCACATGGTAATTTAAGGTGAAATTAGAAAAAAACCCAAAAAATGATAGTTACCTTACAACAACATGTGTAGTGTAACATCCACCTGATAAACTTAAACAAAAATAAACAGGGTATAAATGGTTCCATTACATGTGAAAGCAATAAAAAACTAACACACATGATAAACTTAAAAATGCAGGGACCCATGGAAGAAAACACACTCAAATCATATTTTGAAAAGGTTATTGTGATTTCAATAAAACAACATTACAGGAAGTTACAGGTGACCTTGTTTTTGTCTCTGATACAATACTTGATAGTTTCGAAAATTATCTATTTTTTATTCGGATTCTTGTTTTCTACTAAATAAGGATAATCAGGATCCAAAACAACTCTAACAACCTCATGCCCTTTCTCTTTCTCAAGTCTGCCAAAATAATCTCAATAGGGACATGTCGTCACACATGTCTTTTTTTAAAGCTATTATATTATTAGTATAATTAATATGGCCAACTTTTGTAAATGATCATAATCAGATACAAATTTCTTTGAATTAGTGAAATAGACAAAAATTCACATTTTTCTAAATAACTATGTGTCTAACAGTAATCCTTTCATTTTTCCCCAACTCCTATATATTGGCCCTAAATGTTAAAAATCAAAATTTTGGGCCAAACACTTGAATCTTATTCTTTATAAATTTAATAATTCAACTTCTTTTCAGAGGTTGAGATTAGATGAGATTACAAAGAATAATAGCAGATGAGAATAAACTAATTTGAAGACCTATAATAATGCAAGTTCAATGCTATAACTAAAAAATCAATGAAATTATATTGTATTTCTTGCATTTCACTCATTTCAAAACGATAACATAATTTCATCAATCTTGTATCCATCATCTTAAAAAAAACAATATGAAACCTATAGATTTTTTTTACCTTGAGATTTGCTAAATCCTTGATTTCGTCTTGTACCCGCATCTATAATTAAATGAGAAAAGACATAAATTAGCGAAATGCATATATATAATTCATTAGAAATAAATAAGTCCTAAACAAATCTACTCGTGGTCATGATTCCTGAAATTATCATGAGCAAAACTAATCAATGCTTTCTACATATAGACATAAATATATATTACATTCCATATACTGTAATGGTTTATTTATTTGTGAATAATCTTTAAAAAACCATGAGCAAAACTAATCAATTAGACATAATAAATGAAAACAATAAGAAATATGATATAAAAAAAAATAGTTTGTGAAGGTACTGCAAAAACATGCATAAATCTGGAAATTTAATCTAAAAATCAACCATAAAGACAAAGAGGAGGAAACAAGAATCGACAATTGTATAACATACCTGAGCCGATATGTGTAAAAACGAAGTAACAAAAAAGTTTGCAATCATAAAAAACAAAAAAGGTGAATAGATAACTAGGGTTTTAAAATAAAAGATTCAAAACTGACCTTGTGGTTCCACTATAGTTTACTGAACGACATAGATAAATGGGATATGCATTGGTTGTTCCTAGGCGTTTCCCATGGTGTATCTGATATTCATATTGGAGACGGAACCAAATCAATTCAGAAATTGTAACAAAATTAACTTCAATACCATTTCCATACCTAGAATTTCAACTATAAAAATCTAAATGGAAGAAAACATGTAACATTCGGACCTTGTAAGTTTCCTTTTAACCCTTGCTTAATAGAATAATTGCATATTGGTCCTCTGGCTAGTACGCGGGGTGTACTCTTTGAGTACGCTTAGCGTACTAGCTAGATCATGATCACGGGCATCAACCACATACGTTGGGCGTACGTGGGTTACGCAGGGCGTACACTGGCTTGGAATAAACCCTATTGTTTTGGTTTGTGCCCTATTTAAGCATCTTAAATCCACCTCCTAAACATTTTAGACCACCCTCCATATTTTAAAAACCCTAATATCGTCCTTAGCCTTTGTTTTGGTGTTTTGAGCTCTTGTGAAGCATTTTTGTGTGTTTTTGTGTAAGTTGAACTGGAAGGAGAAGATTGCAGACTCATTCTTTGGAGAAGATCTTAGAGATCAAGATTTAGCTTCATCATTTTGTGACTTTTGAGGTATAAAGTCCATAACTTGTCAACTCCTTGTATAAATCTACTTTTGGGCTTGTTTATGGCTATTTTGGTCCTTTTGTTTTGTTCTTGTGATCCAAGGCCGTTTCAGAAGCTTAACCATTTAGATTTGGACATTTTAGGGGTCCCTTATGCATAAAAAATGCAAAATTTATGGTGGATATGGACTCATGCATGTGTTAAGACCATTTGTTAAGCTCTTTTGAGCTTTAGAGCCCCATTAAGCCATGGATGCACGTAAAGTTGCCAACTTTATGTGATAAATCATCTTTTGAGACAAGATATGAGAGTATGGAGTAAGGGCTGAACGAATTAAGTGCTTAATGATGTGGGGTGGCCAAGTGGGGAGTACGCTGGGTGTACAAGCTGGTACGCTGCACGTACTAGCCCCAGAGCGTGTACGCTAAACGTACGAGCTGAGTACGCCCCTCGTACTCAACAGGTTGGGCTTCGATTTTGGGCTTCTCGGTTTTAGGCCATGTGTGGACCTTAGTAGTTTAGGGCCTTGTTGGGCCATCAAAATTCTATTTTTTTGGACTCGTTTGGATGAAGTCCCAAGAAGGAATTTGGGCCCAATTTGGAAGATTGGGCTATAATTGGGCTTGGGTGACCATTTTTGGAATTGAGCATTTGTGATTAATTGGTTCGGGCTTTGGCCTTGGGCAAGTTAGTTAAAGGGTAAAATGGTCTTTTACCCTAGTTGGACTCTTAGTATGAGTTAAAGAAAGGGGTTTTCTAATATAAGAATGGGTGTGGTTCATGCAATCAACCGAGCTCAAGTAAGTTTTCCCAAAATACCCATACTTGTTATTTGATATGATTTGATTTGTGAATTTGTGAAGCGCATGCTAGTTAGGGCTAAGGATCTACTCAGTATTTGCATCATAGAATGCTAGGAGAGATGCTTTTGTATACCTATTGTATGAGCTTGTAAACTTGCATGCTAGTACTGATCAGTCAATGATAGGATGACCTGATTAGGTTATTCTTGGTTCTGATTACTCGATGCTCGAATGCTGTTTGCTTTGTGCTTTTTAGGAGTTCTCACTAGCTTCAACTAACTATTAAGTGAATATGGTAAGTTACATATTACTGAGACTAGATAATTTTAGAAGGTTAGGTTTTAACTCTATTGCGCAGCTCTTGTTTGAGTCCAACCGTTGTAGTGTGAGACCTCTCATTTGAAGAATTATCTGGTTTTGGTGGTATGTAATTGTATTCTTAAGCTAGTTAGAGGAAGTTAGCGGGAGTTCCTTATGTAGCTGATGGCAAAGAGTGGTGTGGAGTTTTCCCTAGGAAAACCTAGGAATAGATATAGTGTTGTGCGCCTTATCTTGATGAGGGTTAATTATATGGATATAAAGTGACTTGGCAGATTCAAGGCAATCCTTGAGGAAAGTATGGATAGATGTGTAAGGTATTATGGGCCCATACTATTGGAAGCATAGGATCCGTACTCGAGTCAAGGAGAGCTGCGATGAAACCAGGAAGCTTGTAGAGTTTGTGATCCCTCGATATATTTTGATGTATATTCTGATGGTTTATATGGTCTATTTTAAGTATGGTGACTCTTCGAGGCAGACCGATTGGTAGTTCAGGTGCTGGTGAAGGCTCGGGCTCAACTTCTGGAGTCGGGCAGTTGGATGATCAGATGAGGGAGTTCATTTCGTATGAGATTACGCGTTGCATTCTCAAGCAGACTCCAGTGATCTTCCATACAATCAAGGAGGGTATTGTGGAGCTATTGGAGGAGCGTTTGGGCTCTTTCCGTTCTGAGATGGTGGACTTGATTGGGGCGTACTCAATGACCTTCAGGGGGATTCCGGGCATGTAGAGCTCTAGACTATCACAGGGCGAAGGACCCGATAGCGAGCAGAAGGTGGTTAACAGATGTTGCTAATTCCTTTCGCACCAACAATTGTCCCAAGGGGGAAAAGGTCTGACTTGCTTCATGTCTTATGAAAGACAGAGCCCGAGACTGATAGGAGGAGGTTGGGCGCGTAGTTGGTGATGATGCTGTTGATTTGATGACCTGGGATGATTTTACGATTAGATTCAGTGCTGAGTTTGCATCAGTGATCGAGGTGCAACAGTTGGCGTGAGAGTTTAGGATCTCCGCCAGACTACTGAGACGGTGGCTAAGATCACTGTGATGTTTTGTGAGAGGGCACTATTGGTTCCGCAGTATGTGGCGGATGAGGAGATGAAGAAGGCGAGGTACCATGAGATGTTGAGGAATGATATTCGGCAGTTTATGAGCCGATAAAGTTCCAGGGCGCTGGAGGATATGATAACGAGGGCTAGAGAGAGAGAGATAGAGAGAGAGAGAGATTGATATGGAGATGGAGAAGAAAAGGAAGCCAGATTATGTGCAGAGTGTAGAGGGTTCGGGCAAGAGGCCCAAGGTTGTTGATACGAGACCGAAGGGACAACAGGGCCGGGGCCGCTGTTGAAAGTGCGGCAGGACGCACGATGCGGCGTACATAATGGGTGGTTCTGGCTGCTTCAAGTGCGGTTGGACGGGTCATATCAGCAAAGATTGTACTGCTACTTCCATCACCACCCCGATATCTGATATGATTTGCTTTCATTGTAATCAGAGGGGCCACAAGAAGGCCCATTATTTGAGTTTGTCTGCAGCAGGACCGGTGTCAGCAACCGCTCCTGCAACTCTATGGATTACTGATGGCTGCCAGGGCAAGGCGGATGCACCTGTGGCGAAGAGCAAGTATTTTCAACTGATAGTTGAGGAGTCTCGTGCAGCTCCTGACGTGGTGACAAGTATGTATCTTCTCCTTATCTCTTTATTTTTATTGATTTGCCTGCTTATATTTATGTGTTTTATTTTAGGACCGTTCCTCGTGAACGGTATTTCTGCATTGGTATTGTTTGATTCGGTGGCTACCCGCTCCTTTGGGTCACTTGCGCTTAGAAAGAGGTTTTCTGGAGCTCCGGGGCAGCTGGATTGTCATTTAGATGCCGTGATTACAGATGATCGTCCTGTCCGGGTACCGAGGGTTCATCGGGGTTATATTCTCCAGTTGCTCAGCAAACAGTATCTGGTCGATTCGGTTAACATTCCTTTGCGTGGGAACAAGGTTATTGTGGGCATGAAATCGGTTGAGCCCTAATGGGGCAGTGATCGATTGTGAGCAGCACTTAGTTCGGATTCGAACCCTAATTGAGGAAGAGTTAGTGGTTCAGGGGGAGAGTGCTCAGTGTAGGCCGATTTTGTGTTCAGCAACGAGGGCCATACGCTATATTCAATAGGGTTGTTCTGGATTTGTCGCCTATGTTATGGATACCGGTGATAATGGTAAGGCGACTGTGGATGATGTGCCTATAGTGTGGGAGTATCCAGATGTGTTTCCAGAGGATTTGCCTGGGGTACCTCCATAGAGGCAAATTGAGTTCTGGATTGATCTGGTTCTAGGTACGGCTCTGTCACACCCCCAAACCGAAACGACGGAAACGTTCGGGGGTGGAGGATGTCATGTGTAGTATCACAACAATTGTATCATAGTAATCAAAGTAAACACAACCATTACATTGAATAAGTAAAATATTTACATCTGTTTGATACATAGCTAGTATACATCAAAACCATAGCAAAATATAAAATACGTGACTCTATACTCTCCATCTTCCCAAAAGCCGCGGGAGTACCAGTCTACTGATTTCCTGAGAATACAAGCGTTGTTGAAAAGAGTATCAGCATTAAAGCTGGTGAGTTGATAAGAAATATTTTTGTAATGAAAACCTATTAATGAATCAGTAAAAATGTTTTTCTGTTTCCAAGAAAATCCAATATTTTCTAACATATGTGTGTTCGTTACGGTGTTCCATAAAGTATTAGTTCGTATGCCTGCTTACCACCAGATGTATTGTGTAATGTTGTTTTGAATGAAAAACACTTTGTATGAAAACCCTGGCTACCACCTGTATGAATAGAATATTCTGTTTGAAAACACAGATTACCACCAGTATGTATAGTAGTTTCATTAATTAAAATAAAACCATGTATGTTATCCCCTGGAATCCTCAAGTATAGTGTGTAATAGTTATATTAATTAAAATAAAACTAATGAAGAATGAAATCCCGTAAACAACAGGTTAGTTTATACTGTTGTGATTCATATAACCATGCTTGATATGACCTAGCGACCTCTACGACGTTCTTCAAGCGTCAGATGTTATGACATTCGTCACCCCAGGCATGCCTGCCTAACTGTAGCTAGCAGTTCAGGTGTGTGATAGTCAATCCCAAATAGATCTATTCACAAATTTCACGCTCTCCCTACAGGAGAATTTGGTTATACTATGATAGGATTTAGTTATGTACTCTGAAAGTTACAAATTGAAGTAGTGCCTCACAAGCCTGTATTAACTAGTTTACGTGTTGTTTAGTATTGTTCTCTCATACTTGAATCTGAATGTATGTCTTGTAGAGTAAAAATACTTATACTTAAATAATTATTTAGTAATGTACTCTTGTTATCCGAAAGATACTAGTGTATATCATAAACTAAGTCTGTCATAATTTATATGAGAGTTAATGTATAATCCTGACATGATAAAACTGTGTATTGAATTCCCAAACTATACCTATTATAGTTTGTATGTATGTAAAGTGCTCAGTTTGTGTAATGTTTTGAAAACTATGCAATTATAGTTGCGAGTTGAAAACTTCCCTTATGCTCAACATGTTACAAAAGGGATAAGGTATCTAAACATTTTATAAAATGTGGCAATCTTTTGATTGTATTAATTGCATACGTTTTAACCCTGTTTGAAATTCCATGTATAGAGTTCATAAAATCTATTCGTATTTAGCTTGTATTCCCCTTGAAAACGTTAAAATAATAAAAGCGTAAGGGTATGAACTCACAGTTTGTTGCGTGTATGAGCCGGACAACGAGACTGGAAACGAAGACCCTCGAGCTGATATACATGGCACTTAACGGGATCCTAGTAATAATTAAATACATACATGCGTATTATTAGCGAAACCATTAATTAGAGAGTTGGAAAAACACTTGCTTTTGGGATGATTGCGGCCGTGAACTGTTCTCGGCCGTGATCGGCTTACTGCCTTTGAAGGGTTCACAGTCTTTGAAAGGTTTACGGTATATTCTTGGTGTTCTTAAAGAGATATGAAGGTTTGAAGGGTTCACGGCCGTGAACTGATTTCGGCCCTTGAAGATTTGAAGATTTGAAGGATTTACGGCCGTGATCTCAAGAACAACAATGCTTAATTTGTTGAAAAGTCGGATGTTTGATGCTCCAAAACGGGTTCTAAGGTGGATTGAGTGATAGATGAAGAGAAAACTTGGGTTTTTCGGGTGATGATTTTTGAGAGAGAAAGTGTGTTTTCGGCCAGAAAAGTATAAATGAGGGTAGGAACACGTAAATATAGACTGGGTTCATGCTTGATTTGATGAAAAGTCGGATGTTTGATGCTCCAAAATGGGTTCTAAGGTGGATTGAGTGATAGATGAATAGAAAACTTGGGTTTTTCGGGTGATGATTTTTGAGAGAGAAAGTGTGTTTTCGGCTAGAAAAGTATAAATGAGGGTAGGAACACGTATATATAGACTGGGTTCATGGTCAGTAGTGGGGTCCACCAGCCGTGATCAGTTTACGGCTGTGATTGGGTTCACGGCCGTGAACACCAATCAGACCGGATTATGTTGATTCTCGAAGAACACTCGGGTTTTCGCGTGATTTTTGTTCCAACTCTTATTTAAATAAATAAACGATTTTCTAAACCATAAGAATTTAACGGGACAAATAAAATTCAAAATTTATTTAACGGAATCGGGCTAACGTTAACGGAAAAAGTTTCGGGTTGTCACATCATCCCCCCGATAGAGGGAATTTGGTCCCGAAATTCAAACATAGGATAAAATCACGGACTCGGAAAAAGATGCAGGTATTTCTGTTTCATCTAATCTTCACGCTCCCAAGTGAATTCCGCTCCCCGCTTGGCATTCCAACAAACCTTCACTATCGGGATGCGACTTTGTTTCGTTCGTTTGACTTCCCGATCCATGATTTCGACTGGTTCGTCCACGAAATTTAGGTCCTCCTTGATCTCGATCTCATCCAGAGGGATCACAAGGGTTTCGTTGGATAGACACTTTTTAAGGTTCGACACGTTGAAGACGGGATGAATGTTGATAAGCGCTTAGGGTAAACGAAGTTGATAAGCTACGGGGCCGATCCTGGCGAGGATCTCGAAAGGCCTAATGTATCTCAGATTTAGCTTTCCACGCTTTCCGAAGCATATCATGCCTTACCAGGGTGAGATATTTAACAGGACGCGGTCACCAACCTGGAATTCCAAAGGTTTTCGTCTTTTGTCGGCGTAGCTCTTTTATCTATCTCCTGAAGCCTTAAGTTGTTCCCGGATTTGTACGATCTTTTCTGTGGTTTCACAGATGATTTCTGGGCCTATGAGAGTGCTATCGGGGACTTGTCCCTTAGCTAGCTGCGTGACACCCACCTCAGCCCAGCACAGAGGGGATCTGCACTTACGGCCATAGAGGTCTTCAAACTGTGCACCCTTGATACTGGTATGGTAGCTGTTGTTGTAGGAGAACTCGACCAAGGGCAAATGGGCGTCCCACGACTTGCCAAAGTCTATAACACACGCCCTTAACATGTATTCAAATGTTTGAATGGTCCTCTCAGTCTGTCCATCGTTCTGTGGATGATAAGCTGTGCTCATATCCAACTTAGTTCTAAGAGCCTTCTGCAAAGACTGCCAAAATATCGAGGTGAATCTGCTATCTTAATCAGAGATAATGGACACAGGCACACCATGCAGTCGAACTATCGCTTGGATGTAGATTCGGGTTAGTCTCTCCATCTTGTATGTTTCTTTGATTGGCAGAAAGTGGGCAGACTTAGACAATCTTTCGACGATTACCCAGATAGTGTCATGGCCACTCGGAGTTTTGGGCAATTTAGTGATGAAATCCATCGCAATTTCTTCCCACTTCCACTCATGTATTTCTGGCTGTTGAAGTAGACATGAGGGATTTTGATATTCCACCTTCACCTTGGCGCAAGTCAGACACTTTCCCACGAAGGTAGCAATCTCTGCTTTCATGTTTGGCCACCAATATAACTTTTAGAGATCCAGGTACATCTTATTCGAACCTGGGTGAACGGAGTATCTAGTCTTGTGAGCTTCGTCCATGACAACCTCTCTGTAACCACCGAACTTCGGGATCCAGATCCGGTTCTTGAAATAGCAAACTCCGTCTCCCTTGACCTCTAAATTCTTTTCCATTTCCCTCAAGGCTTCATCCAACATGTTCTCTGGTTTCAAGGCTTC
Organism: Lactuca virosa; assembly: GCF_052849685.1. Lineage (NCBI taxonomy): Eukaryota > Viridiplantae > Streptophyta > Magnoliopsida > Asterales > Asteraceae > Lactuca > Lactuca virosa. The sequence continues at coordinate 375,540,628 of NC_136433.1, read as the reverse complement.
CAGCTGAGCCTCTCTGACTTGTGCGGACAGATGAGAATGGATGGTCATTGTTAATGCCTTTACTCTACGACCTGAATACTCTTTCCGGCTAAGGGCGTCCGCTACTACATTGGCCTTGCCCGGATGATAGCGAATTTCACACTCGTAATCATTGAGTAGCTCTACCCATCGACGTTGCCTCATATTAAGTTCCTTTTTGTCAAAAATACGTTGTAGGATCTTGTGTTCAGTGAAGATAATGCACTTGGTTCCGTAGAGATAATGCCTCCAAATCTTTAATGCAAAGACCACTGCTCCCAACTCCAGATCGTGAGTTGTATAATTGATTTCGTGTGCCTTCAGCTGTCTCGAGGCATAGACAATAACCTTTCCTCGCTGCATGAGCATATAGACTAGGCCCTGATTGGATGCATCGCAGTAGACAATGAAGTCCTCCGTCCCTTCAGACAGAGACAAGATAGGTGCGCTGCATAAGGCCTGCTTCAATGTTTGGAACGCAATGTCTTGACTTTCTCCCCAACTAAAGGTTACACCTTTCTGAGTCAGGGTGGTTAGAGGCTTAGCAATCCTGGAGAAATTCTGGATAAACCTGCGATAGTAGCCAGCAAGACACAAGAATTGGCGGATTTCTGTCGGCGTCTTCGGTGCTGACCAATTATCAACCGCCTTGATTTTGGAAGGATCTACGTGTATGCTTTCTTCACTAACCACGTGACCGAGGAAAGTTACTTTTCTGATCCAGAACTCACACTTAGAGAATTTCGCATATAGTTTCTCCGCCCTTAAAGTTTCTAGCACTAGCCTCAAGTGCTGTTTATGATCTTCCTCTCTCCGAGAATAGACAAGTATATCATCTATGAATACTATCATGAACTTTTCTAGGAATGGGCGGCACACCCGATTCATCAGATCCATGAATACCGCGGGTGCGTTGGTTAGACCAAAGGGCATTACTACAAACTCGTAGTGACCATATCGAGTCTGAAATGCTGTCTTCAGAACATCATTCTCATGGACTCGTAATTGATGGTATCCCGATCTCAGGTCTATCTTCGAGAAATAGCTGGCTCCTTGGAGTTGATCGAAGAGGTCGTCGATTCTGGGCAGAGGGTAATGGTTTTTGATGGTAAGCTTGTTTAGTTCGCGATAATCTATGCACATACGAAAGGACCCATCCTTCTTTTTCACAAATAAGATCGGGGCTCCCCAGGGTGAGGAACTTGATCTGATGAATCCATTGTTGAGTAGTTCATTGAGCTGGCTGGATAACTCTCGCATTTCGACCGGCGCTAGACGGTATGGGGCTTTATCTACGGGAGTAGCTCCGGGGATTAAGTCGATTCGAAACTCGACTTGGCGGTCGGGGGGAATTCCTGGAAGATCTTCAGGAAAGACATCAGGAAAGTTGCAGACTTCGGGGATACTCTTGAGGTCTTTAACTTCATGTTTCTCATTAACAACATGGGTTAGGAATGCATGATACTCCTTTCGCAGATATTTTTGGGCTTTGCTGCACGAAATGATACGAAGGCTTGAGCTGAGTTTATCACCATAAATAATGAGGTTTTCGCCAGATGGCAGATTGAGACGAATGGCTTTTTCATAAAAAAGGATATCAACATGATTGGGGCTCAACCAATCTATGCCGATGATGACATCGAAACTTTTTATGGAAACTGGCATGAGGTCGATTGGAAAAGAATGGTGGTTTAGGGTAAGGGTACAACCTATGATACGTCGTTAGTGCTCTCTTTCTTTCCGTTAGCCATCTCGAAGGTAAATGTTTCGGTTAAAGGTTGGGGTTTATGCTTGAGTAGATGTTTAAATGCATGAATAACAAAACTCCTCTCCGAATCACTATCGAAAAGAATGCATGCATAAGAGTTGTTGAGGAGGAACGTACCTGTAACTATAGTAGGATCAGCGACAGCTGTGACATCCCCATTTTCACCGCCAAAAAAGACCGATTTTGTTTATGCTTTATAAAAATCAGAGTACCTCTTTTAGTGAAAATGCTGCGGAATTTGTTCCCAGTAAAACATGATAAATACGTTATCAAAACATTTCCGAAGAAATGTATTTTTATTCATTTTAAAACATTTGGGATGTCATCGTCAATACAGAAACATAAGCATAAACAGAAGTTACATTCATTAACACTAGTGATCAACATCTCTTCAATCTCTTAGTGTAATGTAACTTCGTATCGACACCTGTGATACAAATAAGCTTGAGTGGGTCAGGTTGGGAAACCTGGTGAGTACACAGGGATTTCAATCCCAAAATGTTATATCATATATATAATTTACAACTCACAAAATATACAATTTCACCATATATATATATATATATATATATATATATATATATATATATATATATATATATATATATATATATATAAGCAACTCTTACCACACCCCGTTAATCCTTACAACGAGACTATCCATACTCTCGGACCTTAAATTTTACCTGTTACTTAACTCATGCTCTCGGATCTAATTCGTGCTCTCGGATCAATAATTGTGCCCATTCCATACTCTCGGATTAGGGACAAGTGTCTATGTGTAAATCCATTCTCCCGGATTAACGACGAATGACTATGTCCTATCCATACTCCCGGACTGAGGACGACTGACTATGTCTTAATCCATACTCCCGGACTAAGGACAAATGACTATGTCTTAATCCATACTCCCGGATTAATGACAGTTGACTATGTCTAATCCATACTCTCGGACTAGGGACAATGACTACGTCTAATCCATGCTCCCGGATCAATGACATATACTAAAGTTCTATTCACTGAGTATAACTCACTCGTACTCGTAAGAAAATACTACCCAATATTCCTCATAATTAATTTAGGTTTACTCTTTATCCTAAATCATCATATATAATCAGGTATGTTCTTTAACACGTATTTCAGGCAACATCAATTAACTCGCACATAAACATATAATTAATACTTCAATCAATACTTGCATTAAAATCATGTTCATGAAAGGGACTATACACTCACCTGCAAAGGTGGTGACTCGGTACTCGGACAACACTTCGTTTACTTTAAAACAAATTTCCATTGACAAAACCTGGTATCATTTCCACTAGAGTTTAGTCTAATGTTCAACGAGACTAATTAATAGTCTAGCTATTATTACTATTATATAAGCGTTAACCAATACTCTTCACCCACTATGTACAGACAGGGGTCAGACATGAAACACCGGAGGGCAGGATCATTTTGGCATATAGTACTTCTGAAATCCAACAACCCGGGAGGCCCTTCAAACTGGATTCCCCATACCGCGAGTGGTTAAAAAGATACTATAACGACACTTATATAACCCATAATAATAGCTCAAATAATTATTATAAGGTCCTAATTACGTTACTATATTTAAATAAAAGCTATATTAAAAATTAGGTAGGCGTATCTTACCTACGAGGGGGTTTGGCTATAAGCCAGCCTCTGTAGGGGCAGAACTTCCGAGCCGAAAGCTCTTCTTCTCGGAGCCGTCGAGCGCTCCGGGGCTTTCTTCTAGCGCTAGGGGAGTTTTGGGAGGTTTAGAGAGAGTGTAGAGAGAAGAAAGAATGGGAAATGTGTGAAGAAAATGAGGGTGGGAGAGGTTCTATTTATAGGGTGAAATATGGCTGAACTTGGTGCCACATGTCACCATCTGGTGGCAAGACTTGGGGAGAAAGCAATGGTCAAGATTGTGCCACGTCACCCATTTTCGCACAACACACTTCCGACTTCTAAAACCCGTACCTTTCGCATACGAGCTCCGGTTTTTACGTTCTTTATATCCACGCGTAGGTTAAAATAAGATCTACAACTTTCATTTTGACTCCGTCGGCTAATTCTCGACCGATCTTAAATTTAACGGTAGGATGAGATTATAATGTTAAATGACTGCGAAAAATTTGTAACTCTTTCATACGGATTCCGTTTTCATCTTTCTTTTTATCGTTGACTTCCTATTAATGAGATCTTCAACTCTCATTTAGGTCACGTAGACCAAAAACCGCTCAATCTAAAATTCGAGTTTCGGGCCGTGCACTGCCATGCCAAATCTTAGAAAATTCATAACTTCCTCATACGAAGTCAGATTTGGGCGTTTCTTTTTATGCACGCTCTCGGTTTAACGTATACTACAACTTTTGTTTAGCTCACTAAGCTAAAAAGTCCTCTATCGTAAACTCACTATTTACGTCTCCCGATGTCGTGCCGGTTTTGCCGTAAAACTTCGACGGGCCATAACTTCTTCGTTATAACTCGGATTTTGGCGTTCTTTATATTTACGGAACCCTTGTAACATATACTACCACTTGGTTAAGATTACTCCTTCTAAATAATATTCCATCAATAACTCATTTTTGATTCTTATTTTCTCTAAATTGACTAGCCCGAATCTGCGTGCGTTACAATTATCTCCCCCTTAGGATGATTACGTCCTGGGATCATCAAAGAAACATGGCTGTATAATGACTCCATTCGTTATCTCTTTATCCTAGGTAATAATCGTAACTTCTATGTTTCTTTGAATGCGTATCTAACTCCTGGTCTTCTTGACTGCAAGCGGTGCTTGATCTTGCAACCGTTCTTTATGTCTTGTTATACTTTAAATCATGACCTTCATGTCACAAACTCGCTCTTTATCAGAGACTCCTTCCTCTTCTTAGCAAACTTAAGATAAGTTTATTTGATTTCCACGATAGACCGATGGGTCACGTTCTAATGAACTCTTATCGTATGTTGCAACGCTCAGACTCATGTCTCTTAGAGTCGAATTCCGGAATATATTATACTTTCCTTCATGTTCTAATGTGATATAATCACATTTTAACATGTAGTATTTCTAGCTACCAACTTCTTTAACTAGCACGATACTTCTATTGACCGCTTCGATTATCTTTCACTTCAATCTTGTGGCTTAAGTTAGATGCTACATCGAACTTTGTTCTCTGAACCACGTAACATACTCATCTTAGTCGGACTCAATTTGATATGAACACTAGGGTTGAAACAACAATCATCTTCTTAATCATTACCGAAACGATGGTAACGACATACTTGAATAAAACGTAATCCATTACTAGCTTCTTGGTAACCTTGTGACTTTCCCTGATCCAAGTGCGAGTCCTGTGCTTCTGGTAGTATAGGCCTCTACTACCATTCACACCTACTCATACTCGTCCCAAGTATTGTCTCACAGTTTTCCAAGTCATCGTACAAGAAAATCACACAACAGCTTAACGCATCAGATAGTAAAATGAAGGTTTTATATTATTCATTGAAACGATTACATGGGTGTTCAAGTTCATCCTAGACTATGCCTCTAATAGGCTACACCTTAAGATACTATAAATTGATCTTCGGATATCCATCCTCACTCCTGATTCCTTGCATTGTCAGCTGCTTTGTCTAGGATCATATGGAATGCTCTTGCCTTCGGTTTTGGCGGCACATTTGGCTTTGCAGCTTCTTCTCTCCTTGGGAAGTTTTGCTTGTAGTGTCCTTCTTCACCACACCTAAAGCAAACTTCTCTCTTGGTTGTGCATTCGCTGGCATAATGACCAGTCTTCCCGCATTTGAAGCAGGTTATCTCTTTAGAGCATCTCCCAAGGTGCTTCCTTCTGCAATTGTCACACCATTGTGCTCCTTCTCTAGACTTTGAGAATTTTCTCTTCTCGTCGGACCTTGTGGATCCTTCAAACTTTCTTTTATCGCCAACTTCAACCTTGCTGGCGACTCTTCCCTTGATCATATCTTTAACAGACTTGGCAACCCAGATAGCTGCCTCTAGAGTAGGTACCTGACGTACCGGCACCGCATACTCCCAGGGAAGTCCCTTTGCGTACTTGTCGACTTTTGTCAGCTCGTCTGGGACAAGGCGCAAAGCAAACTCCATTTTGTTTGTGAAGTTGTTGGTGTATTCATCGATTGACATGCTCCCTTTCTTCAAAGTTAGGAATTGGTTCTCTAGCTCGAGCAGGTTTTGGGCTGAGCAATACTGGCGCTTGAAATGCACCAAAAACTCTGCCCAAGTCAGTTGCAGGGGCTCATTGGGGCTTAGAGTCTTCCCCAGGGTGTTCCACCAGCGCACAACGCCTCCTCGGAACTGACGTACTGCAAATGTGGTCTGTAAGTTGCTTCTGCATCCACACATCATGAAGGCCAACTCCATCTCCGATATCGAATCCATAACTCCGATCGGATCTTCCTTTCCAGTGAAAGTCGATGGCTTGTAAGTTAGAAAATCCTTGTACTTGTATCCGTTCCTCTCGTCTCCGTCATCTTGGTTGTTTCGTCGAACTATTGGTGGGTTAGCTTGACCAACGGTCCCACTGTAGTTCCCTCCTTCCGACTGCCCATCATTCAGTTCGGGTTGTTTAATTGGTATTGTAGCTTCCTCTCGATTCTGTTGAAGCAAACGTCTAGTTTCCTCCATTTGACGATCCAACATCATTTGGATCATCGTCTGTACTCCGACCATCGTGATGGGCTCAGGAGTGGCTACCACAACAGGTATTTGCCTAATCACTAGAGGTTGATTCTTGTTTCCGTTCATGTTCCCAACTCCACTTCGGGTTCTTTCCATTTCGATCTATACACCAATTCAGACGTTCAATGTGTAATGACGAGAATTAAGATAGGACTGATTTTATTTACGATCGACGTGTAAATCTCCCTATCACTCCGAAAAGTTATATGCCAGTTCTAATATCGTAATTAAACGCTTAGAAACCTGAACACATAAAGTTTCCAGATCCGGTCGGCAACAGACCATAGATCCGATCATATAATGCATATCATAAATCATTTAGCACATAAAAGCATGTTAGGTATTTTCCCTAAATAAGCTAGTGCATGTGTCTATTCAGGTGTATTACCTAAATTTTATTAGATACACTCCTCACAATAATTGCTTTGCATTCTAAGTTTAAGTCTAGAAATAAATCCATATTCCTAGTTCGCTTAAACTAATGCTTTGATACCAACTGTGACATCCCCATTTTCACGGCCAGAAAAGACCGATTTTGTTGATGCTTTATAAAAATCAGAGTACCTCTTTTAGTGAAAATGTTGCGGAATTTGTTCCCAGTAAAACATGATAAATACGTTATCAAAACATTTCCGAAGAAATGTATTTTTATTCATTTTAAAACATTTGGGATGTCATCGTCATACAGAAAGATAAGCATAAACAGAACTTACATTCATTAACACTAGTGATCTACATCTCTTCAATCCCTCAGTGTAATGTAACTTCGTATAGACATCTGTGATACAAATAAGCTTGAGTGGGTCAGGTTGGGAAACCTGGTGAGTACACAGAGATTTCAATCCCACAATGTTATATCATATATATAATTTAAAACTCACAAAATATACAATTTCACCATATATATAAGCAACTCTTACCACACCCCGTTAATCCTTACAACGAGACTATCCATACTCTCGGACCTTAAATTTTACCTGTTACTTAACCCATACTATCAGATCTAATTAATGCTCTCGGATCAATAATTGTGCCCATTCCATACTCTCGGATTAGGGACAAGTGTCTATGTGTAAATCCATTCTCCCGGATTAACGACGAATGACTATGTCCTATCCATACTCCCGGACTTAGGACGACTGACTATGTCTTAATCCATACTCCCGGACTAAGAACAACTGACTATGTCTTAATCCATACTCCCGGATTAATGACAATTGACTATGTCCAATCCATACTCTCGGAGTAGGGACAATGATTATGTCTAATCCATGCTCCCAGATCAATGGCATATACTAAAGTTCTATTCTCTGAGTATAACTCACTCGTATTCGTAAGAAAATACTACCCAATACTCCTCATAATTAATTTAGGTTTACTCTTTATCCTAAATCATCATATATAATCAGGTATGTTCTTTAACACGTATTTCAGGCAACATCAATTAACTCGCACATAAACATATAATTAATACTTCAATCAATACTTGTATTAAAATCATGTTCATGAAAGGGACTATGCACTCACCCGCAAAGGTGGTGACTCGGTACTCGGACAACACTTCGTTTACTTTAAAACAAATTTCCATTGACAAAACCTGGTATCGTTTCCACTACAGTTTAGTCTAATGTTCAACGAGACTAATTAATAGTCTAGCTATTATTACTATTATATAAGCGTTAAACAATACTCTTCACCCACTATGTACAGACATGGGTCAGACATGAAACACCGGAGGGCAGGATCATTTTGGCATATAACACTTCTGAAATCCAACAACCCAGGCGGCCCTTCAAACCGGATTCCCCGTACCGCGAGTGGTTAAAAAGATATTATAACGACACTTATATAATCCATAATAATAGCTCAAATAATTATTATAAGGTCCTAATAACGTTACTATATTTAAATAAAAGCTATATTAAAAATTAGGTAGGCGTATCTTACCTACGAGGGGGTTTAGCTAGAAGCTGGGCTCTGTAGGGGCAGAACTTCCGAGCCAAAAGCTCTTCTTCTCGGAGTTGTCGAGCGCTCCGGGGCTTTCTTCTAGCGCTAGGGGAGTTCTGGGAGGTTTAGAGAGAGTGTAGAGAGAAGAAAGAATGGGAAATGTGTGAAGAAAATGAGGGTGGGAGAGGTTCTATTTATAGGGTGAAATATGGCTGAACTTGGTGCCACATGTCACCATCTGGTGGCAAGACTTGGGGAGAAAGCAATGGTCAAGATTGTGCCACGTCATCCATTTTCGCACAACACACTTCCGACTTCTAAAATCCGCAACTTTCGCATACGAGCTCCATTTTTTACGTTCTTTATATCCACGCGTAGGTTAAAATAAGATCTACAACTTTCATTTTGACTCCGTCGGGTAATTCTCGACCGATCTTAAATTTAACAGTAGGAGGAGATTATAATGTTAAATGACTGCGAAAAATTCGTAACTCTTTCATACGGACTCCGTTTTCATCTGTCTTTTTATCGTTGACTTCCTATTAATGAGATCTTCAACTCTCATTTAGGTCACATAGGCCAAAAACCACTCGATCTAAAATTCGAGTTTCGGGTCGTGCACTGCCATGCCAAATCTTAGAAAATTCATAACTTCCTCATACGAAGTCAGATTTGGGCGTTCTTTTTATGCACGCTCTCGGTTTAACATATACTACAACTTTTGTTTAGATCACTAAGCTAAAAAGTCATCTATCGTAAATTCACTATTTACGTCTCCCGGTGCCGTGCCGGTTTTGCCGTAAAACTTCGACGGGCCATAACTTCTTCGTTATAACTCGGATTTCGGCGTTCTTTATATTTACGGAACCCTTGTAACATATACTACCACTTGGTTAAGATTACTCCTTCTAAATAATATTCAATAAATAACTCATTTTTGATTCTTATTGTCTCTAAATTGACTAGCCCGAATCTGCGGGCGTTACAACATTTTCCTTCTAGCCCATAGCTAGAACTCTCCCAGTGTTGCCAGCAGTTTTTGCGTTGGGGCAATTTCTCTTGAAGTTCCCAGGCTCCCCACAGCCATAATAGGCTTGACCAACACCCACTCCAGAAGCCTGATTGGTTGGTTGAGCTCGTGTCTTGCAAAAACGAGTTGTGTGCCCCTTTTTGCCACAGCTGTTGCACTGCATGTCACAGCAGGGTCGGTGATGATGAAAGTTACACTTATCGTACCTTGGAAGAGTACTAGCATATCTACTAGAAGGTGCTTGGGCGGTTGGAACAACAGCAGGAGTAGTAGCAACGTGGACTACCACTGTTTGTTGCTTTTTGGAGGGCTCTTGCGAAGATTGGCCCTTACGCTTGTTCCAAAACTTTTTCTTCTCACCACTCGCCTTTGTTGGTTTGAGAATGGCTATTATGGTTTCATGATTAACCCCGTGATCAATTAGAGTCTGCGCTAGACATTTGGCGCTGTCAAATGTGAGAGGTTTAGCAGCCAATACGTTCCCTTGAGTCGGGGGTGTCAATCCCCATATGTATCTCTCAATTTTCTTGCTTTCCGGGGTGACCATCCCGGGACATAGAAGAGCCAGGTCACTAAACCTAGCGGTGTATGCAACAATGTCGGAACCTTTCATCTTCAGGTTCCAGAGCTCGTGCTGTAGCTTTTGCATCTCGTCCCTTAGGCAGTATTCAGCGAGCATCAGTTCCTTCAGACTTTCCCAAACCATAGCATTGCCTACTGGCAGAGTTAGGGATTTGACTCGGCTGTTCCACCAAGTCAGTGCTCTATCGGTGAAGGTGCAGGCGGTGAACTTCACCTTGCTTGCCTCGGGGTACACACAGATCTCAAAAATTGATTCGATATTCTCGAACCAACGAGTCGGGGCAATAACACCTCCATTTCCGTCAAATGACTTGGGTTTTGCGTTCATGAAATCTTTATAGGAACACTCCCTCGGGTGTCCCTGACCACCATCAAGATTGAGGGGATGGGTACCACTACCCGACCCGCCAGAGACGCCAGAATTCATCTGCGACATGGCGGCAGCCACAATGGCTGTAACTTCTGCCTGGAACATGACATGATCGAACTGAGGAGATGGCGGTGGAGGATCGTTGTTCTTTCTGTTGGGTCTCTTCCTGGGAGGCATCTTTCTCTAAAAGATACAAGGGGAAAATGACGATAAGCCTTCCATATTGATACAAGGGGAACAAGATATATCTTAAGCGTTAACAAATATCTACAATAAAGGTTTACTAACATAAACAAGGAATTGCAGATCTTTCATTTATGAGGGGTAGTACTACTTGTAACCATTCTGTGAGGTGTTATAGAACTATAAAATACTCCTATAGTATCTTAACTCTGTGCTTCATTTGAATAAGATTTGGTGAGTGTTAGACTTGTCGCAACACCACAGTCACTCCCAAACACATGTTGGTCATATCTCAGACAAATATAGTTGATCAGGTTATATTGACCCCACATATGATTACATAACTATTCATGTTTAACCGTAGAGTCCGACTCGCCCTAAATACTTATATGTAGTTCTTACTATGATACAGTTTCTAGTATGTATGTATACTTGTATACTTTTTATGAAATACTTAAATGTTAAAAGTATACTTTTAGTTTCAGAGCGCTTCGACCCCTTTAGTGTTTATAGTTGTATACCATGTAAGGTTCGGTATACTTAGTTCACTATAAACAATAGCTCTGATACTAATCTGTCACACCCCCAAACCGAAACGACGGAAACGTTCGGGAGTGGAGGACGTCATGTGTAGTATCACAACAATTGCATCATAGTAATCAAAGTAAACACAACCATTACATTGAATAAGTAAAATATTTACATCTGTTTGATACATAGCTAGTATACATCAAAAGCATAGAAAAATATAAAAGACGTGACTCTATACGCTCCGTCTTCTCAAAAGCTGCGAGAGTACCTGTCTACTGATTTCCTGAGAATAGAAGCGTTTTTGAAAAGAGTATCAGCATCAAAGATGGTGAGTTCATTAGCAATGTTTTTGTAATGAAAACCAGTTAATGAATCAGTAAAAATGTTTGTATGTTTCCAAGAAAATCCAATATTTTCTAACATATGTGTGTTCGTTACGGTGTTCCATAAAGTATTAGTTCGTATGCCTGGTTACCACCAGATGTATTGTATAATGTTGTTTTGAATGAAAACCCTTTTTTATGAAAACCCTGGCTACCACCAGTATGAATAGAATATTCTGTTTGAAAACCCTGATTACCACCAGTATGTATAGTAGTTTCATTAATTAAAATAAAACCATGTATGTTATCGCGTGGAATCCTCCGGTACAATGTATAATAGTTCTATTAATTAAAATAAAACTAATGAAGAATGAAATCCCGTAAACAAAAGGTTAGTTTATACTGTTGTGAGTCGTATAACCATGCTTGATATGACCTAGCGACATCTACGACGTTCTTCAGGCGTCAGGCGTTATGACATTTGTCGCCCCACGCATGCCTGCCTAACTGTAGCTAGCAGTTCAGGAGTGGGATAGTCAATCCCGAATAGATCTATTCACAAATTTCACGCTCTCCCTCCAGGAGACTCTGGTTATAATATGATAGGATTTAGTTCTGTACTTCGAAGGGTACAAATTAATGTAGTGCCTCACAACCCTGTATTAACTAGTTTACGTGTTGTTTAGTATTTTTCTCTCGTACTTGAATCTAAATGTATGTCTTGTAGAGTAAAAATAATTATACTTAAATAATTATTTAGTAATGTACTCTTGTTATCCGAAAGATAGTAGTGTATATCATAAACTAAGTCTGTCATAGTTTATATGAGAGTTAATGTATAATCCTGAGATGATAAAACTGTGTATTGAATTCCCAAACTATACCTATTATAGTTTGTATGTACGTTACGTACTCGTTTGTGTAATGTTCTGAAAACTATGCAATTATAGTTGCGAGTTGAAAAATTCCCTTATGCTCAGCATGTTACAAAAGGGATAAGATATCTAAACATTTTATGAAATGTGGTAATCTTTTGATTGTATTAATTGCATAAGTTTTAACCCTGTTTGAAAATCCCATGTATAGAGTTCATAAAAACTATTTGTATTTAGCTTGTATTCCCCCTGAAAACGTTAAAATAATAAAAGCGTAGGGGTATGAACTCACAGTTTGTTGCGTGTATGAGCCGGACAACGAGACTGGAAACGAAGACCCTCGAGTTGATATATAGGGCAATTAACGGGATCCTAGTAATAATTAAATACATACATGCGTATTATTAGCGAAACCATTAAATATAGTGTTGGAAAAACACTTGCTTTTGGTTAAGGAATGTTACCGAGACTCGATCAAAGTGGAAAAGCAGGTTTTCAGCTATGTTCACGGCTTAGGGATGATTGTGGCCGTGAAGGGATTACGGCCCTGAACTGTTCTCGGCCGTGATCGGTTTACTGCCTTTGAAGGGTTCACGGTCTTTGAAGGGTTTACGGGCTGTTCTTGGTGTTCTTGAAGAGATATGATGGTTTGAAGGGTTCACAACCGTGAACTAATTTTGGCCCTTGAAGATTTGAAGATTTGAAGGGTTTACGACCGTGATCTCAAGAACAACAATGCTTGATTTGATGAAAAGTCGGATGTTTGATGCTCCAAAACGGGTTCTAAGGTGGATTGAGTGATAGATGAAGAGAAAACGTGGGTTTTTCGGGTGATGATTTTAGAGAGAGAAAGTGTGTTTTCGTCCAGAAAAGTATAAATGAGGGTAGGAACACGTATATATTAGCTGGGTTGATGGTCGGTGGTGGGGTCCTCCAGCCGTGATCGGTTTACGGCCGTGATCTCACGGCCGTGAACACCAATCAGACCGGATTATGTTGATTCTCGAAGAAAAATCGGGTTTTCGCGTGATTTTGGTTCCAACTCTTATTTAAATAAATAAACGATTTTCTAAACCATAAGAATTTAACGGGACAAATAAAATTCAAAATTTATTTAACGAAATCGAGCTAACGTTAACGGAAAAAGTTTTGAGTTGTCACAGGCTCCGATAGCCAAAGCACCGTATTGGTTAGCTCATCTTGAGATGGAGGAGTTGTCTACACAGCTGCATGAGCTGTTAGACAAGAGATTCATTCGACCGAGCATTTCTGTATGGGGAGCACCGATCTTAGTTGTGAAGAAGAAGGATGGGTCTCATCGTATGTGCATTGATTACTGGGAGCTCAATAAGGTAACTTTGAAGAACTGTTATCCACTCTCGAGGATTGATGATTTGTTTGACCAACTTCAGGGTGCATCTTGGTGTTCCAATATTGATTTGCATTCAGGTTATCATCAGATGAGGGTTAGGGATGAGGATGTGCAAAATACGGCTTTCCGGACTCGTTATGGTACAATGAGGATGTGAAATATTGATTTGCATTCAGGTTATCATCAGATGAGGGTTAGGGATTTGCATTCAGGTTATCATCAGTTCGTGGTGATGCCTTCTGGGCTCACCAATGCTTCAACCGCGTTCATGGATCTCATGAACCGTGTATGCAGACCGATGCTGGATCGGTCTATCATTGTATTTATTCATGATATCTTGGTCTATTCTAAGACCCAGGAGCAACACGAGTAGCACTTAAAGGAGGTGTTGGAGACTTTGAGGAGGGAGATACTTTTTGCAAAGTTCTCCAAGTGTGAGTTCTGGTTGCATGAGGTGCAAAATCGTATTCTAGTCAATCCGGCCAAGGTCGAGGCTGTGATGCGGTGGGAGGTTCCGAGGTCTCCATCTAAGATTCGAAGTTTCCTTGGTCTAGCAAGTTATTATCTAAGATTTATCCAGGATTTCTCCAAGATAGCTGTTCTTTTGACTCGGTTGACGAAGAAGACGGTCATATTTCGTTGGGGGCTTGAGTAGCAAGGAAATTTTGAGACATTGAGACAGCGGTTGTGTGAGGAACTGATTTTGACCCTCCCGGAGGGTGTCGCGGATTTTGTGGTTTATTATGATGCGTCAATCATGAGTTTTTGGGCCGTGTTGATGCAGAGGGGTCACGTGATCGCTTACGCTTCGAGGCAGCTGAAGCCTCATGAAGCGAATTATCCTACGCATGATTTGGATATGGGGCTATGGTTTTTTCCCTCATGATTTGGCGACATTACCTCTATGGGGTCCGCTGTACTATTTACACGGACCACAAGAGCCTAAGGTATCTGATGGATCATCCAAATCTGAATATGATGCAACGCCGATGGTTGAATGTGGTGAAGGATTATGATTTTGAGAGCCTTTATCATCCGGGGAAGGCCAATATGGTGGCCGATTCTCTCAGCCGCAATGTGGTCGTGGCTACGATCAAGGATATATATTTGAGGATGACCGTGATTAATCCATTATTGACGCAGATTCATAAGGCTCATATCAAGGCTATGAAGGAAGAGAACTGGAAGAATGAGCATATTGTAGCTTAGGTAGCTTCCTTCGATTATAATAGCCGTGGGTTGTTGACTCTTCATCGAAGAGTATGGGTTCTGTACTGGGGTGGTGTGCGTCAGGTTCTGATAGAGGAGGCACACACGTCTAAGTTCTCCATTTATCCCAAGGCGACGAAGATGTATAAAGATCTCCGTCCTATTTATTGATGGCCCTGCATGAAGTGGGATGTGGCTTGGTATATTGAGTGGTGCTTGACTTGCAGGAAAGTCAAGGCCGAGCATCAGTGAACTCATGACAAGATGCAGCCGTTGGAGATTCCCATATGGAAATAGGAGGTGATCAACATAGGTTTCATCACGAAATTGCCTCGAACTGCAAGCATAGTGGATTCGATTTGGGTCATCATGGATCGATTGACCAAGAGAGCGCATTTTATCCCGATCCAGGAGAGTATCTCTATGGAGAAGTTGGTGGAGGTATACATCAGGGAGGTTATGGCACGACATGGGGTGTCGGTTTCCGTGGTTTTAGACAGGGATGCCAGGTTTACTTCCAGGTTTTTGAAGAGGCTCCATGATGAGTTGGGTACTCATATTCCTTTCAGTACAACCTTCCATCCGTAGACTGATGGTCAGAGCGAGCGGACCATTCAGACTCTAGAGGATATGTTGCGGGTGTGTGTTTTGGACTTTGGTGGGAGTTGGGGTATGTATCTTCTGTTAGCGGAATTTTCGTATAACAACAGTTATCACACCATCATTGATCGACCTCCTTTTGAGATGCTTTACGGGAGGAAATGTAGGACCCCGATATGTTGGGGTGAGGTTGGTCAGGGGGTTATGGGGAGTACCGAGGTGGTACTCAAGACCACCAAGTTGATCCAACAGGTTCGGAGTAGGCTCCAAACAGCTCAGAGTTGGCAGCAAAGTTATGCCGACAGACGCCGATCAGACTTAGAGTTCTGGGTGGGGGATATGGTTCTCCTGAAGGTGTCACCTTGGAAAGGTGTCATCCGATTCAGGAAGAGGGGTAAGCTGGGCCCCAGGTATATCGGTGATGGGTTTTGAGCATTCTAACACTCCTAAGTGTACATGCAACCCTAAATACCTTGGATCTATGTTTTCTCTATTATACATGCAAATATGATTATCCAAGGTATTATCCTAACTAGCATACCAAAACATTGATACTAGGATACTAAAATAGATAGAATACATACCTTGTTGTTGTTGCTTGACTCCATGAAGCTTGAGAGCCTAGTGCCCCAAGTGTGACACCTCAAATGGTTCACACAACATCATGAACTCTTGGAATAACCATGAGAAGAAGACATACATGTTCAAATTGGCTAGCCCTCAAAATATGTATCACTAGTGCCAATTTCTTGAACTAAAGGGGTTCTTATATAGTGTGGCTATTAGGGTTACACCATGTAACTCATGACTTTACCCATTCCTTATGCTCCATGGGTTTTAACCTCCATGGAGTATCCATGGATCACCACATGGGTTAAACCCAACATAAAGGAATCTTGGATCATAAGCCCACATATATAAGAATGAATGATTTACACAATCAATCCCCATATATTTAATTAGTCTCTTTTTGATCACTAAATTAAGTCCAAATTAATTCTTGATCAATACTAATTAAATAACATGATTTCATATTAATATATTAGAACTTATAATATATTAATATGTCACAAAATGTCTTTTCCTCATAAACGGTCTATCCAAATGTTCCGATGCCATGCAACCCAAATGGACCATGCCGAGTCGGGTCAAGTACATACCAATTATAGTTATGGACTTAGACACTAATCCAACAGTCTCCAAATGTTCCGCTGTCGAACTCTAACCTTGTAGATGAACTCTGACCTTTGTCAATGACTTGTCCATTAGATAAGGGATCATATATTCCTCCATTCTAGATATCATATGGACTGAGACATGGATTATAATCATTCTCTCTGTCCATTTGTTGTTTCCTGATTTCCGATTTATGACGACTGACTAATTGAACAAATCAAATCAGTCCTGGCTCGGCCGAGCACTTCCATTTGTCATCATCAAATCATCGTGGGGCCCACAGATATCGCTTTTATCCCAAAGGTAAAAGGAATGGATAAACTTCGACTCATATGGCTTGTTCTACTACTTGTTGAATCATACACAAAGGCACGTTTTATAACACCGAGTTACCGAATGCGTTTTCGTGCAATCAATGTACAACCAACTCATAGTAACAACTCATATCTCTAGGTTTGAAGAATATAAGATATTATCGTCTCATGATCACTCGTGATAAAATCCATGAAGTGATTCCAATGAGCGCGGGTTGAATCCAATACTCAGAACTTATGAGCACTCATGAGTGTTGTAGCCCCTTGTCCAACATCTTAGACCTCTACAAGCCAACCCATGACAGTCTCGATTCATATCTACTTCCAACATATGACCGACTGTGGATAGTTTGAATAACTTAGTCAATCAGGAAGAACGACCTAGTTATTCTGGAAGTCAAAACATGCAAAATGAAACACAATAATAATAGAATCTAATATGGTATCAAAACCTATGAACATAAATAAAACACCTTTTATTTATCACCATATGATTACACATTATTCATTATATACTGTTGCAGCTATCATCTTTATTCTTGAATTTAAAACAATAGTTGTCCCATGCTCCAAGCATGTACACTATGTTTTCTAAACACTAGTCATGCCATACACCAAGTATGCATACTATGTTTGTCTATGATCTTCACTTTGTGAATTAGATCAATTGAACATAACTCCAATGATCCTCTTTCACAGTCCCAAATCCTTACTGCAAATGCAAGAATTCCAAATTCATGCCATTTACAGAAATCTGTTAGATTCTAAACTTATATGCATTGATCCTCCTGTAATGATTATGCACAGAGTCATAAAGACTTGACAACAACCATTACAGAGCATTCCAAGGAGATCAACTCCTTGGAAACATCCTTCTTGCATTAAGTTTCCTAATCTTACACAGATTGAATAATTTCCAACTTTGAAACATTTCCATATTCCATTTTGACTATCACTTCTGAACAAGAGTTGCCTCCTTACAGATTATGTCAATATGGTCCTTCCAGAATTAACACTATACTTCCAACTGTCCTTGAGCAACCAATCTTTGGTAAACCTTAGATTGTCCTCGACAATTGCTTAATCCTTTTAGTCATATCCAGTTCTAGACCTTTTCCCTTCTTAATGCCCCAGACATTTGGAAAATTTTAGAAAGGATGAATATAGCACATGAAATCGATCCTATATTCGAAGCATATGGGACACGAGTCATGATGTCTCACATAAAGACTAAACCAGTCTTTTGCTATAACATTTCCATTTCTATTTGCCAAGTTCTCATAATTTAGATTATGAAAAGGGATGCCGTAATCATAATCGAATTTTAGAACGCAAATAACGGACCCATATATAGAATTTCCTTATGTTGAGTCATACCAACATGAAATTCATATATATATCCTTGACTAAATACGACTTAAAACCTCAATCTAAGCTTTTAGAATTGAAATGAAGTATAATTTCCTCTCCCTTAATTATAGCAAAACAACTTTTTCAACCCCTGCAGCCTCACGAATTGAAACTTTTGTTTTCTATAATTAACATTGCTAACTTGCAACCTTTATCATAATTATCATGCTCCCACTAACATGATGATTATTAGCATAACACTTATGCTCCCACTAGCTTTGACATGTAATCAGAAATCAGCTGGACTTATAGAAATCAATACTTTATTGACTTTCTTACCAAAGTTCAGATTTCTGATACTAGATTGCTTTGATAAAACTTTATCAATATCATACACCTTATCTTAGATAGCTCACAGGTGTGTCTAAACAATTTTAAGAACTATGAAAAGGGATGCCGTAATCATAGTCTCGATTGTTTAGACCTTTACCACTTCTCACAAGTCCATGTTAGTGTGCTGGTTAACCACACACGCTCCACTAACGACTTTGAGAATGTAAATATCACAATTGCTATCTAGCTAAAATCTACTTAGTGAAAGTGTTTCCTCACCATCATTTTCATGAATCAGAGAGAAACCTTATGACACTTAGATTTATGGTGTATGAGTTCCTATCCATATGAATTTTGTCAAAACCATAATCACAAGACAAGGTTACTGACAAATCCACACTTATATGGATTAAACTTGTGCAATCTTAAATTCTTGCCATTTGGCAGCTCAAGGGCCTGCCATTGTTTCCAAGTAGCTGTGCAACCAATTGAGAACTCTCAGAACTCCTATGCAAAGCCAACTTGAATAGGCACAGACATGTCGACACGATAGGTTATAAACCTCAAGTCGTGTGCTAGTGAAGAACTTTAGGTTTTACTCTTGATTAGTTCTTGAGACTTTCAAGACCTTTTAAGACTCCCACTGTCCTCTTGACATATAAGACTCTCTTGTCTAATATTCAAGAGATAGTGTGGATTCTAATCAAGACAAACACTTCACACAATTGGCCTTAGTTGGTCTTTGTTTTATCCAAAACATCACAACTTACCAATTTCAAATGTACAAGAGTAGAAAACTTTTACTCTTACATTTGACAAGTGTTTTAAACCTTCTTTAAGACATGTCACTCAAGTTACAATCTTAGAGTATAACTCTAAGAATTGTTTTTGGAACGAAGTATAAATCATCTTCTTGATTTAACCACTTCAACAATTCATAGCTCCTCTTCTTAGCTACCAGAATGCACTTAGAGGATGAATTGTGATAAGGTCTCTTAATCATTAAGATGATTATATAACATGATACTAAAGTACTCTCCCATCTTTTCAGATTTGAGAAACTTTTATCTTTCTGCCTAAGTTGATTCTTCTTATTCGCTCTGCCATACATTGAAACCTTTTTCAATGTCTCAGAATTACACTTAAGCTTGTAAGTATAACCATATTTACTGAACTTTAGTAAATAATGACGAATAGTCTTAACGATTATTTGTGGTGGGCTTGATCAGTGCACAAGAATGTGTACTCGATCCTTTACTTGACTCACACATCCATGTGAACAAGTAGTTAGTCTTAATTTTTCCAATGCTTGAAAGTTCTTATTCATCATGCTATACAACTTGCATGATTCCAAGTTTCTATCCAACTGAAACTTAGGTGATGAGAATCTTTCCTTATTTGGTAAATTTAGACACTACCACAAATGAAAGAATCAAATTCATATTTCCACTCTTGCTCTTAATGGAATCTTATAAGCAACAAAAATTTTCACAAATGCCATTGTAAGGATATTTTAAAATAAATAAAATCAAATTTTTTTTTTCTTTTATTTTAAAACTTTGCGGAAAAACTATCCTTACAATGCAAAAGCACATGAAAACTTTGTTGTTATTTATTCCTAAGCAATATATTATAACTCTTAAGAAGTAGCTCAAGAATCCGATCTTCAAACTATGCGATAGAAATCCATCTATGCCATCAGATTCAACATATTCTTTCTTTAAGTTTCTTCACTTTTTCTTTGATTATTAAAACATCACCATGTGACCCAGTCACATCATGTATCAAGAATCTCATAATAGAAACTTAGCAGAGTTAGATAGTGGACTTTACCAGAAGTAGAGTCAAACTTATTGACTTTAACATCCTTAGGTAAATTTGGCAGCTTCGCAACCAATGCCCCTTTCTTTGGCAATGGACCATTGATAATGGGACTATCTCAGACTTAGCCTCTCTCTTTACCATTTGGTCAACCAAGTTGACTATGGCCGATCCCTTTCCATTGAGAAGAGAGAGCTTTACTGGACATCCAATGTCATCATTGTCAATGTCCATGAAGTTTTAGGAAGTTGATCTTAGCAAATAGATAAGATCATTAAGGGTCTTGTCATAGTATGTTTCATAGGAGTCCCAAAGGAACTCACTATGTGACTTAGAAAATAGTTGAGTCACCAACTTCCTCAAGACTTTGACACCCAACTCTCCCGGCTTGTCAATATCTGACTACATCTCCAAGATGTGATCACATATAGACCTTTGCTTGAGTGACCTTAAACTTTTCAGGAACTTGTGGGTTAGGGAGAATAATTGGAGGAGGTGAAAGAAGTATGATTTCCATGGGACATCATCTTCATTTTAGGAAAGCTTGTTTCAAGAGATTTGGGAAGATCATCTTTTGGCAGATATTCAAGAGAGTTGATTTAAAGTCCTTAATATAACACCCAATATAAAATATTAAGGCTAGGACCCAACAACCTATTTATAACTGGAAGATGGATGCCGTAATCCAAGTTATAAAATAGTTGAAGGTAGGTAAATGACGATTTACCAATTTCCACCATGAAAAACGAAATATAATTAAGTTTTAATTGGATTTGAAACTCCTAGATCTTTTGAGATACATTGAACTTTCAATGGCATGTTTGAATCTCGATTGTGCCCTCTCAAGTTTGTGACTGGGATGCCGAGGATCACAAACAAGGTGTGAATAACCATACAAATTGACTTGGTACCCTCAACAATATTACCTAATCGATGTGCCGGTTAACCACACACGCTCCACCGATCTATAATAAAGTTAAGTTACCCTTTGCCACTCTTACTAGTCCATGTTAGTGTGCCGGTTAACCACACACGCTCCACTAACGACTTGGTAAGTTACAAAGTGTAATTTCATGGGTTAGCACATTTTCACATTTTCCTAAGTAACTAAGATTGGGAATTTATAAATGTTTAGTTACTTAGTATTTATCATTAATACTTTTAATGAAGGGAGAATTATAGTCTTTGTCCTACCCTTTCGGCTAACGACCCTCCACCAGTCAAGGAAGCCGTGGGTGAGAGTAGACACCCATTAAACTGCCATTTTATAGGCAGTAACCTTATACCCCCCTTATAGACCGGCTTCGTGAATGAGGCCTACTAACGGTAAGATTGACTTTATCTTATACATATCTATATAATTAAAATTATAATAATAGTATAAGGGTTTGAATTTTAACTTTTAAAATTCTAAGGGCTAACTTGGAATTAAAGTATTCATAAGAGAAAACTTTTCAAATTCCAAAACTTGAGGGCAAGTTTTGAAACTATTCAAAACTAATTAATTCCATGACTTCTGTGTTTAAAGTAGTTTTAATTAAAAAAAACTCTTCAAGTTCCATAACTTGAGGACAAGTTATGGAAGACTTTAAACTAATAAAAGAATGTAACTTTTCTTTATTTTGTAATTTATGGAATTAATTAAGGTTACACATTTTATTACTTAATGAAGTGACTCTTGAACCTCCATAACTTGAGGACAAGACTCTTCATTTTTGTAACCATTACCAACTTTTATGAGTTTTATGAAACTTAAATGTGACTTTTCATATAACTTGAGGACAAGTTACAAAAACACATTTTAGAATCAACTCTTAGATTAAAATGGATTGAAAACACATAATCAATTAACTTTTCTATTAATCTAAGCAACTCATAAGAACAAGATAATTCAAATCAAACTTTTTCATGTAATTAGCCTAATCACTAAACTAATACAAAACATGAATCTATTGACAATTATCTTTGAAATTGGATTAGCATGAACATTACCACATCAAAAACAAGTTTATAAGTCCAAAAACAGCTTAGGGTAATGTTCCTAGTCCATTTCTAGCCAAAAACCTCGAAAATATGCTGTCTAGGGCTCCTACTCGTCGAGTGTATCAACCTACTCGCCGAGTAGGATGATTTTCTTCATCGACTCGGCGAGTTCATCAGTGGACTCGGCGAGTCCAGTGCCCAGAATGCCCGAAATTCGACTTTTTCAGCATTTTTCAGCAATTTGCATCAAGTATAATTGAAAACAAGCCTAGGCTCTGATACCACTGATGGGTTTTGAGCATTCTAACACTCCTAAGTGTACATGCAACCCTAAATACCTTGGATCTATGTTTTCTCTATTATACATGCAAATATGATTATCCAAGGTATTATCCTAACTAGCATACCAAAACATTGATACTAGGATACTAAAATAGATAGAATACATACCTTGTTGTTGTTGCTTGACTCCATGAAGCTTGAGAGCCTAGTGCCCCAAGTGTGACACCTCAAATAGTTCACACAACATCATGAACTCTTGGAATAACCATGAGAAGAAGTCATACATGTTCAAATTGGCTAGCCCTCAAAATATGTATCACTAGTGCCAATTTCTTGAACTAAAGGGGTTCTTATATAGTGTGGCTATTAGGGTTACACCATGTAACTCATGACTTTACCCATTCCTTATGCTCCATGGGTTTTAACCTCCATGGAGTATCCATGGATCACCACATGGGTTAAACCCAACATAAAGGAATCTTGGATCATAAGCCCACATATATAAGAATGAATGATTTACACAATCAATCCCCATATATTTAATTAGTCTCTTTTTGATCACTAAATTAAGTCCAAATTAATTCTTGATCAATACTAATTAAATAACATGATTTCATATTAATATATTAGAACTTATAATATATTAATATGTCACAAAATGTCTTTTCCTCATAAACGGTCTATCCAAATGTTCCGATGCCATGCAACCCAAATGGACCATGCCGAGTCGGGTCAAGTACATACCAATTATAGTTATGGACTTAGACACTAATCCAATAATCGGTCCTTCCAGGGTTTTGGCCAAGGTAGGCCGGATTGCATATCGCTTGGATCTTCCGGATGAGCTCAGTCAGATCCATAGCACATTCCATGTCCCTCAGCCGCGGAGGTGTTTAGTGGATGATTCCGCAGTGGTTCCATTGAAGGATATTCAGGTGGATGACCGCCTGAACTATATTGAGAGACCGTTGACGATTCCTGACCGGAAGACGAAAACCTTGAGGAACAAGGTTTTTGAGTTGGTGAAAGTTCAATGGCAGCATCGCAAGGGTTCCGAATGGACATGGGAGCCAGAAGATGAGATGAAGGAGCACTATCCGGAGTTATTTGGAGCAGCGGACTTCGAGGACAAATTCTGATTCAAGTAGGGGTGAATTGTAACATTCAGACCTTGTAAGTTTCCTTTTAACCCTTGCTTAATAGAATAATTGCATATTGGTCCACTGGCTAGTATGCGGGGTGTACTCTATGAGTACGCTTAGCGTACTAGCTAGATCATGATCACGGGCATCGACCACGTACACTGGGCGTACGTGGGTTATGAAGGGCGTACGCTGGCTTTGGACAAACCCTAATTTTTAGGGTTTATGCCCTATTTAAGCATCTTAAACCCACCTCCTGACCATTTTAGACCAACCTCCATATCTTGAAAACCCTAATCTCACCCTAAGCCTTTGTTTTGGTGTTTTGAGCTCTTGTGAAGCATTTTGGTGTGTTTTTCTTCAAGTGGAAGGAGAAGATTGAAGACTCATTCTTTAGAGAAGAGCTTAGAGATCCAGATTTAGCTTCATCATTTCGTGACTTTTGAGGAATAAAGTCCATAACTTGTCAACTCCTTGTATTGATCAACTTCTGGCCTTGTTTATGACTATTTTGGTCCTTTTGGTTGGTTCTTGTGAGCCAAGGCCGTTTCAGAAGCTTAACTATTTAGATTTGGACATTTTAAGGGCCCCTTATGCATAAAAATGCAAACTTTATGGTGGATATGGACCCATGCATGTGTTAAGACCATTTGTTAAGCTCTTTTGAGCTCTAGAGCCCCATTATGCCATGGATGAACGTAAAGTTGCCAACTTTACATGATAAATCATCTTTTATGAAAAGATCTGAGAGTATGGAGTAGGGGTTGAACGAATTAAGTGCTTAATGATGAGGGGTGGCCAAATCGGGAGTACGGTGGGTGTACAAGTTGGTACCCTGCGGGTACTAGCCCCAGAGCGTGTACGCTAAGCGAACGAGCTGAGTACGCCCCGCGTAGTCAACATGTGGGCTTCAGTTTTGGGCTTCTCAGTTTTGGGCCATGAGTGGACCTTAGGAGTTTAGGGCCTTTTTGGAACATCATAATTCTATTTTTTTGGACTATTTTGGATGAAGGCCCACAAAGGGATTTGGGCCCAATTTGGAATATTGGGCCATAATTAGGCTTGGGTGACCATTTTTGGAATTGGGCCTTTGTGAGTAGTTGGTTTGGTGTAACATTCCGATTCCCAGGTATGAGATTATTCGTTAAAGCATGTTTTTCCTTTGTAACTCGGCGTGTTGAAAGCCTCAACACGGCGTGTTGAAGGACTTTTGGGCCACATATTTTTATGGACCAACACGGCGAGTTGGCGGGGGAACTCGGCGTATTGGCTGCTGGATGAGAAACCCTAAGTTTTAGTGTTATGCACCTTATATAATCTCCTTAAGTCCTTAAGGCAGATCTTTTATCAGCCTCCAAACCCCCATATCGGCCCTTGTGAACCCTAATCATCTTTCCCTCTCATTTTGTGAGTTAGTGTTGTATTTTTGGAGAAAAAGAAGAAGAAGTTTGAAGAAGGAAGCAAGGATCTAGCAAGAAAAGCTCTCATCTTCAGTTTGGCACTCTTCTGGACCTTCGTAAATGCCCAAGATCCGATTTTTATTCCTCTATGTAGCTAGATCTTGAGTTTTGTCCCTTTTTCTGCTTATTCTTCGATGTTGCCACGGATGGATCTCATAAAGTTTGCAACTTTATGAATCTCCGGGTCATGATGACCTTGTAGTAGCTTGGATATGGTCTTTAGCCAAGTTTGGATGAAATGCATGGAGTTTAGGTCATATTTTTTCTTTTTTGACCCATTTTGGGTTCAAGACATGCATTGGAAAAGCATGTCTATAAAGCACTAACCTTTGGGATGATTTTGAGGCTAGAATCTCTTCTGGAAAAGTTGGGTTTCAGATATCAAGGATTTTGTGCTTAATCAATAAGCCCTTGAGTCTTCAAGCCTTGTGAAAGGGTTTTTTTGAACACTTGGAGCAGCCCCAAAGGATAAAGTTGGAAACATGGTCCTTTTAGACAACATTTAGGTTTAGATCTGAGCCTTAGAGTCCTTGCAATCGAAGAAATACCTGAATGTATTAAGCTGGGGAAAACTCGACAAGTTTCCCAGCCAACTCGGCGTGTTGGCTACGGTTTTTCCCGACCATCTGGTTTCTATACGGACTCGATGAGTTTTATTGGTGCACTCGACGAGTTGGGTCAACATGGACTGTTGAACTTGACCGTTGACTTTGAATTTGACCATGGTTGACCAAGTTTGACTTTTGAGGGCATTTTGGGTATATCGGGATTTTGATGGATTTGGTCACATGGTGGTTTTAGGCATTTGAGTCGAGAGCTGAGATTTGGAGTCAGACCTTATCAGTTCTGCACTACTTGTGAGGTGAGTTTTCCTCACGGTACTTTCGGGTCGAAGGAACCAAGGCCGACCCATTGGTTTGATAACCTGATATTGTTGATATGTTGAGTATGAAATAGATATGCATGCTAATTTTGATATTTTTGTTGGTAGATCTGTAGGACCACCTGTGATACTATCTGTTTATCTTTATATGATATTATCTGTTATATGTCGACATATAGTGAGGGTTGGGTTGAGGTTGTATTGCTCCGTGCTGTAGCCAACAAACCCTGGAGCATACTAGATAAGAGCTGAGGGTCAGGAAGGGCATGCCAGACTCATACTGAGGGCTCATGAGCATTCCGGATACGAGCTGAGGGTCAGGTGGGGCATGCCAGAGTTGTATTGATGGCCGGGGAGCAAGCCAGACATAAGCTGTGGGCCTAGGGGGGAGCCAGACTTATGCTGTGGGCTCAGGGGTAATCCAGTATGTTAGCTGTGGACCCATTGCATGTTCTAATTATGTTTTTGATGTTTTCTATGTATCGGCATTTTGGGGGAACTCACTAAGCTTTGGGCTTAAAGTTTTGGATTATGTTTTAGGTGTTGGGTTTTGAGCATTCTAACACTCCTATGGTGTACATGCAACCCTATAAACCTTGGATCTATGTTTTCTCTATTATACATGCAAATATTAACTATTCCAAGGTTTCATCCTAACTAGCATATTATGAAGCACCTATACTACAAAGTTCTAGTTAGATGACATACCTTTTGATGTAGCTTGATGTCTTCAAGCTTTAAGAGATTAGCCCCAATAGTGTGGAAGCCTCAAATGGAATCACAAATCACCAAAACACCTTGGAAGAACTTGAGAGAATATGTATGCACACTAAAATCGGCCCACTCTTATTTTCACACACTTGTGCCAATTTTGTGAGCCAAGGACCCCTTTATATATTATGGAGGATTAGGGTTACATCCATGTAAACCCTAATACCCATGACCTTTCATTTACATAGGATCCATGGGTTAAAAGCTCCATGGACCATCCATGAAAGCTTAGCCCAACCTAAATGAACTTGGCCCATTCCATATATATAAGAGTCCATATTTAGTTAGTTCTTTTTGATCACTTAATTAATTCTAAATTAATTCTTGATCAATACTAATTAAATAATATGATTCCATATTAATATATTAGAACTTATAATATATTAATATAAATCATAAATATACTATTCTCAAAAGACTATCCATATAAATTGTGCCGGTGAAGTGCAACCCAAATGGACCATGCCGGGTCGGGTCAAGTACATACCAAATATAGTTATGGACTTAGACATTAATCCAACATTAGGTACCTCAGAGGATCTTGGGAAGGCGAAGGCGTGATCGTGCACATCCTCATCTTTTGTTTCATGATTTTGGGATTTCTCTGATGTTTAAACTCATTTTGAAAACTACAATATAAACAATTATGATTTTTGGTTGGTTGAAAAAGTTTAAATTTTCATGAATTGGAGGAGCACTCGTGTGAATCTTGTCTCAAACTAAGGAAAAAGATTTTAAAATGATTTTCAAACGGTTTTCAAAATAATCAAGGGTGAAACGATGTGTACGATCATCCGGATGCAGTAAGTAGACCCCAAAATACCTTACTAATATTTGATATTATGATATGTTAGAACAACATGCTAGTGATAGGCTAGGGATCTTCAGGATGTTTGCATGATAGAATTGTTTGAGTATATGATGCCTGATAGCCTAGGGTCCTTCTCTAATAGAATTGACATCATTACTGTAGTTGCTTAGTGTATGCATCATGGTCGTACATAACTAAGATCTTATAGCCTGAGAATGTTTGGTTTGGCCTTATTTCTTGTTCTTGTTTGATGAAGGGCTTAAGGTAGGATCATATATTCGAATGACTATAGAGTCCAGCGTTATGTATGGCTAGCATACACACACGCTGCAGGGTTGGAGGAAGTTTCATGGATGAGTGGTGTGGGGTCAGCCGGCCAATTTTGATATTTATATTGTGACAACCCGAACCTTTTTCAGTCAACGAAAGTCAAATCCCGTTAAATAAAATTTCGGATTTTATATATTTTGTCAAATTTGTAAGGGTTGAAAGCAACTTAGATCACATAAATTAAATTTATATAAGTGTCGGGTCTAAAATCGTTCGGAAAATCAAGTTTTTCTTCGAAAATCATCCAAGTCTTGTGCAACCCGGTGTTAACGGCCGTAATCGTGTTCACGGCCGTAAACCATTCACGGCCGTAAACCGCGCGCAGCTGGGTGGACCCCACCACCAACCATGAACCCAGCCTATATATGCGTGTTTTCACCCTCATTTTTACCTTTCTGGCCAAAAACACTACTTTCTCTCTCTAAAACCATTAACCAAAAACTCAAGTTTTCTCTTCATCTATCACCCAATCGACCTTAGAACTTGTTTTGGAGCATCAAAAATTCATCCTTTCATTAAATCAAACACTCCTCATTCTTGAGTTCACGGCCGTAAACCCTTCAAATCTTCATATTTCACCAAGAACACCAAGAACAAGCCATAGAGCATTTAAAGACCGTAAACCCTTCAAAGACAGAAAACCGTTCACGGCCGAGAACAGTTCACGGCCGGGAACAGTTCACGGCCGTAGTCCTTTCACGGCCGCAATCGGCCGAGAACATGTAAACATTTTACAGATTCACAGACAGGATTTCATTACAAAAATATGCTTATGAGCTCACCAGCTTTAATGCTGATACTCTTTCAAAACAACTTGTATTGTCAGGGAATTAGTAGACAGGTACTCCCGCATGCTTTTGAGAAGACGGAGCTTATAGTGTCTCGTCTTTTATACTTTTGGATATATATATATATATATATATATATATATATATATATATATATATATATATATATATATACCTTTGCTGTATACAAACTATGTATTAATCAGATGTAAATATTTTACTTATTCAATGTAATGGTTGTGTTTACTTTTATTACTATGATGCAATTATTGTGATACTATACGTGACATCCTCCACCCCCGAACGTTTCCGCCGTTTCGGTTTGGGGGTGTGACAGATTATATCAGAGCTATTGTTTATAGTGAACTAAGTATACCGAACCTTACATGGTATACAACTATAAACACTAAAAGGGGCCGAAGCGCTCTGAAACTAAAAGTATACTTTTAAAATTTAAGTATTTACAAGAAGCATACAAGTATACATACATACTAGAAGTTGTAACATACTAAGAACTACAAAAAAGTATTTAGGACGAGTTGGGCACTACGGTTAAACCTAAATAGTTATGTAATCATATGTGGGGCCAATATAACCTGATCAACTATATTTGTCCGAGATATTACTAACATGTGTTTGGGAGTGGCTGTGGTGTTGCGACAAGTCTAAAACTCACCAAATCCGATACAAATGAAGCACATAGTTAAAATACTATAGGAGTATTTTATAGTTCTATAACACTACACATAATTGTTACAAATAGTAATAATCCTCACAAATGAAAGACCTGCAATTCCTTGTTTATGTTAGTAAACCTTTATTATAGATCTCTGTTGACCCTGTAGGATTAAGATATATCTTGTTTGAAAGTATCCGACTCATGATCAATATAGAAGGCTTATCTTCATTTTCCCCTTGTATCTTTTAGAGAAAGATGCCTCCCAAGAAGAGACCCAACCGAAAGAACAACGATCCTCCACCGCCGCTACCTCCTCAGTTCGATCATGTTATGTTCCAAGCAGCAGTTACAGCCATTGTGACTGCCGCAATGTCACATATCAATTCTGGCGGCTCTAGTGGATCGGGAACCCATCCCCTCAATCTTGATGGTGGCCAGGGACACCCGAGGGAAAGTTCCTACAAGGATTTTATAAACGCGAAGCCCAAATCTTTTGACGACAATGGAGGTGTCATTGCCCTAACTCGCTGGTTCGAGAAGATCGAATCCATTTTCGAGATCTATGCGTGCCCCGAGGCAAGCAAGGTGAAGTTTACCGCCTGCACCTTCACCGATAGTGCACGGACTTGGTGGAACAACCGTGTTAAATCCCTAACTCTGACGGTGGCCAATGCTATGAGTTGGGAAAATCAAAAGGAACTGATGCTCGCTGAGTACTGCCCGAGGGGCGAGATGCAAAAGCTGGAGCACGAGCTTTGGAACCTGAAGATGAAGGGTTCTGACATTGTTGCATACATGGGTAGGTTCAGTGACCTGACACCCCAGAAAGCAAGAAAATAGAGAGGTACATATGGGGACTGACACCCCCAACTCAAGGGAACGTCTTGGCTGCTAAACCTCTCACATTTGACAGCGTCATGTGTCTAGCGCAGACTCTGATAGATCACGGGGTTGATCATGAACCCGTAACAACCGTTCCCGAACCACCAAAGGAGAGCGATGGAAAAAGAAAGTTCTGGAACAAGCGCAAGGGAAAGTCTTCGCAGGAGCCCTACAAGAAACAACAAACAGTGGCGGTCTATGCTGCTACCACTCCTGCTACTATTCCTGCAACTCAAGCACCTTCCAGTAGATATGCTGGAACCATTCCAAGGTGTGATAAGTGTAACTTCCATCATCACGGACCATGCCGTGAGATGCAATACAACAACTATGACAAGAAGGGACACACAACCCGCTTCTGCAAAACATAAGTCCAACCAAACAATCAGGCTCATGGAGCTGGAGTTGGTCAAGCCTGCTATGGCTATGGTGAAGCCGGGCATTACAAGAGGAATTGCCTAAAACCGACAACTGCAGGAAATACATGGAAGGTTCTAGCTATGGGCCAGGAGGAAGAAGTCGTTGATCCCACCGTAGTTAGGGCTACGTTCCTCCTCGACAACTCTTATGCATGCATTCTTTATGATAGTGGTGCGGAGAGGAGTTTTGTTAGTCATGCATTTAAACATCTACTCAAGCATAAATCCCAACCTTTAATCGAAACATTCACCATCGAGATGGCTAACGGAAAGAAAAAGAGCACGAACGATGTATTCATAGGTTGTACCCTTACCCTAAACGACCATTCTTTTCCAATCGACCTCATGCCAGTTTCCATAAAAAGTTCCGACGTCATCATCGGCGTGGATTGGTTGATCCCCAATCGTGCTGATATACTTTGTTATGAAAAAGCCATTCGCCTCAATCTGCCATCTAGCGAAACCCTCATTATGTATGGTGATAAACTCAGCTCAAGCCTTCGTATCATTTCGTGCATCAAAGCCCAAAAATATTTGCGAAAGGAGTGTCATGCATTCCTAGCCCATGTCATTAACGAAAAACAGGAAGTTAAAGACCTCGACAGCATCCCCGAAGTCTGCAACTTTTCTGATGTTTTCCCCGAAGATCTTCCCAGAATTCCTCCCGAGCTTCAAGTCGAGTTCCGAATCGAATTAATTCCCGGAGCTACTCCCGTAGCCAAAGCCCATTACCGTCTAGCTCCAGCATAAATGCAAGAATTATCCAGCCAGCTCAATGAACTACTCAACAAGGGATTCATCAGACCAAGGTCCTCACCTTGGAGAGCCCTAGTCTTATTTGTGAAAAAGAAGGATGGGTCCTTTCGGATGTGCATAGATTATCACGAACTGAACAATCTTACTATCAAGAACTGTTACCCCTACCCAGAATCGATAACCTCTTCGATCAACTCCAAAGAGCCAGCTACTTCTCAAAGATAGACCTGAGATCAGGGTACCATCAATTACGAGTCCATGAGAGTGATGTTCCTAAGACAGCATTTTAGACTCGAT
This sequence comes from Lactuca virosa, assembly GCF_052849685.1. Classification (NCBI taxonomy): domain Eukaryota; kingdom Viridiplantae; phylum Streptophyta; class Magnoliopsida; order Asterales; family Asteraceae; genus Lactuca; species Lactuca virosa. Next base: position 375,508,620 of record NC_136433.1, on the reverse strand, counting down.
ATGGTCACTACGAGTTTGTAGTAATGCCCTTTGGTCTAACCAATGCACCTACGGTATTCATAGATCTGATATATCGGGTGTGCCGCCCATTCCTAGATAAGTTCGTGATAGCATTCATAGATGATATACTTGTCTATTCTCGGAGTGAGGAAGATCACATACAACATTTGAGACAAGTGTTGGGAACTCTAAGGGCGGAGAAACTATATGAAAAATTCTCAAAGTGCGTATTCTGGATCAGAAAAGTAACTTTCCTCGGTCACGTGGTTAGCGAAGAAGGCATACACGTGGACCCTTCCAAAATTAAAGCGATCGAGAATTGGTCAGCACTGAAGACACCCACAGAAATCTGTCAATTCTTGGGTGTTGTTGGCTACTATCGCAGGTTTATGCAGAATTTCTCCAGGATTGCTAAGCCTCTTACCGCCCTGACTCGAAAGGTGTAACCTTTAGTTGGGGAGAAAAACAAGACACTACGTTCCAAACATTGAAGCAGACCCTATGTAGCGCACCTATCTTGTCTCTTCTAGAAGGGACAGAGGACTTCGTGGTCTACTGCGATGCATCCAATCACGGGCTAGGCTGTGTGCTCATGCAGTGAGGGAAAGTCATTGCATATGCCTCGAGACAGCTGAAAGCACACGAAGTCAATTATACAACTCACGATCTGGAGTTGGGAGCAATGATCTTCGCATTAAATATTTGGAGACATTATCTCTACGGAACCAAGTGCACTATCTTCACCGACCACAAGAGCCTACAACATATTTTTGACCAAAAGGAACTTAATATGAGGCAACGACGATGGGTAGAGCTACTCAATGATTACGAGTGCGAAATTCGCTATCATCCAGGCAAGGCCAATGTAGTAGCGGACACCCTTAGCCGGAAAGAGTATTCAGGTCACAGAGTGAAGACACTAACCATGAAAATCCATTCGCATCTGGCCACATAGATCAAAGAGGCACAACTAGAAGCCTAGAAGCCAGACAATGTGGCAGATGAAGCCTTGAGAGGAATGGACAAGAACTTCGAAATCAAGGGTGACGGGGTTCGTTATTTCATGAACCGGATCTGGACACCAAGGTTCGGTGGGTACAGAGATGTGGTCATGAATGAAGCCCACAAAACTCGATATTCCGTTCACCCAGGTTCAGATAAGATATATCTGGATCTCAAAAAGCTATATTGGTGGCCAAACATGAAAGCAGAAATTGCTATCTTCGTGGGCAAATGCCTGACTTGCGCCAAGGTGAAGGTGGAATATCAAAAGCCCTCAGGTCTACTTCAGCATCCGGAAATACCTGAGTGGAATTGGAAATGGATTACAATGGATTTCATTACCAAACTGCCCAAGTGTAACATCCTGTCTCGGATTGTCCGTGGTTAGGGTTCGTGGTCCACGATCCGGGCATGAGGAGGTCTCGGGTTGCGGCAAGTTGCTAGAACCGTAGGACATCTCGTTACCTTTCCATAGGTATGCGGATCTTTGGAATCAGAGTTACATCAAAGGAGCTATGGAAGTTTGGGGATTGGGCAGTATGAGCCCCTAAGTTGAGAAATGTAGCAGCGGAGTACGCTGGGCGTACGTATGTGTACGCTTAGCGTACGTGTGCGCGCGATCCTTAAGCAAGAGCCACCTAGTACGCTGGGCGTACCAGAGGGTACGCTGGGTGTACTAGGCACAGAGTGGAAACCCTAATATTTGGAGTGACCCTATATAAAGAATGAGATGGCCTCATTCTTAGCCACCCCTCTTAGAGAACAAACCTTCCAAAACCCTAAATCTTCGTCATAAGAGATTGTGACTGCATGAGAGCCCTTGAGGGTGACTTTGTAAGTCCTTGGAGTGAAGAAGGAGCATTGAAGGGAAAGGAGTTGGAGTTCAAACTTTGGATCTGAGCTTTGATGGGGATGGAGCATCGATTAAAGGTATAAAGTTCAGAGCTTTCATACTCCTTTTTGATTTATGCTTAGTATGGTCCATTTTAGGGTTTTTGGTCCCAAAGCATGAAGCTTTGTGAGTTGTTAAACTCCAGAGCCCATTATCCGTCCTTTTGAGTGTTTGTGATGGAGTAGTTTCATAAAAATGAGATCTTGGAGGTTAAAATCAAGTCATGCATGAGTGGAGAGCTTAATGAGTAAAGAGAATGAGTATTTTGTGTGTTTGTGATCACATCAGCCATGCAAAGGCTTAAAGTCCCTGACTTTATGGAGTAAGGACTGTTAGGAAGTCTAGATCCAAGAGATGAGTTAAGGTCTTAACGGGTTAAGACCAGGAAAGCAGATCAAGCAAAACTGAGTGTACGCCCCGCGTACTGGGTTGAGGTCCCCGATCAGATTCATGCATGCTTGAGTACGCTAAGCGTACCAAAGGAGGTACGTCCCGCGTAACCCCTCTGTGAGATTTTGGGCTAGATTTTGTGATGGGCCTTTAGGGGTTGGGCCTGAACCTTTGGACTTGTGTATCTGAGGCTACAAGCAGAGAAATGTTATAGTTATGCCTTGGGCCTTGTGTTGGGCTCATCTTTTAGATGGAGATTTGGGCCTTGAGAGGGCCCATTTATTATTGGGCCTTGATGGGCCCAATGGGTTTAGGGCATTGATGGGTTGGTTATTGATCAACCTCTAGACCCAATGAATAAGAGTTTGGACTTAGTTTCTAATTAAGATAAGTGTGGGTTTGGCACAGAGTTAGTGGCCGGTGCGGAGCAACAGCGTTGATAGGGGTTGTTCGTCATCCGAGGTGAGTCTTCTCTCTATACAATACCTAGAGTGGTATCTATGTGCAGACTGGAGGGTCTTATGTGTATGTGTATGTTTGAGATTTATGTGCATTGTGTTATATGTATCCTATATGGTATATAGACCGGACCAGAGGGACCAACGACTCATGAGGCCAGAGGGTCCTCGATCAGACCGGGCCAGAGGGTCCAACGATTTAGACCGGACCGGAGGGTCCAACGAGCTAGACCGGACCGGAGGGTCCAACGAGCTACGGGACTGGAGGGTCCCACCGAGACACATTGACCGGAGGGTCATACCGAGTTATAGCCTCGAGTGGCTTATGTGTTGTATGTGGTATTTTGGGGAACTCACTAAGCTTCGTGCTTACCGTGTTATGTGTTATGTGTTTTAGGTTCTTCTCAGAATCGCGGGAAGGCGGCGGCTCGATTGTACACGCAAGAGAAAAGTGTTATGAATGAGGATCATGGATTGGATAATGTTTTGAAAACTTTGTTGAGTATTAAATGGTGTTTATTTAAAATGACATGTGTTTTATGAAATTAAAAACGAAAAATTTGGTTTGAAAATTTACAGTGTTACACCAAGACCCCGAGTGGCCATGACACTATCTGGGTAATCGTCGACAGATTGACTAAGTCTGCCCACTTACTGCTAATCAAATAAACATACAATAAGGAGAGGCTGACCCAAATATACATCCAAGAGATAGTTCGACTGCATGGTGTGCCTGTGTCCATTATCTCTGATCGAGATAGCAGATTCACCTCGAGATTTTGGCAGTCTTTGCAGAAGGCTCTTGGAACTAAGCTGGATATGAGCACAACTTACCATCCACAGACCGACGGGCAGAGTGAGAGAACCATTCAAACCCTAGAAGACATGCTGAGAGCGTGCGTTATCGACTTTGCTAAGTCGTGGGATACCCATTTGCCATTGGTCGAGTTCTCTTACAGCAACAACTATCACACTAGCATCAAGGCTGCTCCTTTAGAAGCACTCTATGGTCGTAAGTGCAGATCCCCTCTGTGCTAGGCTGAGGTGGGTGACACGCAACAAGTCAAAGGTCAACTCCCTGATAGCTCTCTCACTGGCCCAAAAATCATCCGAGAAACCACCAAAAAGATCGTACAAATCCGAGAACGACTAAAAGCTTCAAGAGATAGACAAAAGAGCTACACCGATAACAGACGAAAACCTTTGGCGCTCCAGGTTGGTGACCGCGTTCTGTTAAAGGTCTTACCCTGGAAAGGCATGATACGCTCCAGAAAGCATGGAAAGCTAAATCCGAGATACATTGGGCCTTTCGAGATCCTCGCCAGGATCGGCCCCGTAGCTTACAAACTCCGGTTACCCCAAGAGCTTAGCAACGTACATCCCGTCTTCCACGTGTCAAACCTCAAAAAGTGTCTATCCGATGAGACTCTTGTAATTCCACTCGATGAAATCGAGGTCAATGAGAGTCTTAACTTCGTGGAAGAGCCAGTCGAAATAATGGATAGGGAAGTCAAACAAACGAAACAATGTCGCATCCCGATAGTGAAGGTTCACTGGAATGCCAAGCGGGGACCTGAATTCACTTGGGAATGCGAAGACCAGATGAAACAGAAGTATCCACATCTCTTTCCCTAGTCCATAATTGTATTTGTTTTAGAATTTTGGGACGAAATTCCCTCTATCGGTGGGATGATGTGACAACCCGAACCTTTTTCAGTCAACGAAAGTCAAATCCCGTTAAATAAAATTTTGGATTTTATTTATTTTGTCAAATTTTTAAGGGTTGAAAGCAACTTAGATCACATAAATTAGATTTATATAAGTGTCGGGTCTAAAATCGTGCGAAAAATCAAAATTTTCTTCGAAAATCAGCCATGTCTTATGCAACGCGGTGTTAACGGCCGCAATCATGTTCACGACCGTAAACCATGCATGGCTGGGTGGACCCCACCACCGACCATGAAGCTAGCCTATATATACGTGTTTTCACCCTTATTTTTACCTTTCTGGCCGAAAACACTACTTTCTCTCTCTAAAACCATTAACCGAAAACTCAAGTTTTCTCTTCATCTATCACCCAATCCACCTTAGAACTTGTTTTGGAGCATCAAACATTCATCCTTTCATCAAATCAAACATTCCTCATTCTTGAGTTCACGACCGTAAACCCTTCAAATCTTCATATTTCACCAAGAACACCAAGAACATGTCGTAACCCATTCAAATACCGTAAACCCTTCAAAGGCAGAAAACTGTTCACGATCGAGAACAGTTCATGGCTGTAGTCCTTTCACGGCCGTAATCAGCCTCAACTGGAATCTTGGCTGTAAACCCACTTTTCCCACTTCGATCGAGTCTCGGTAACATTCCTTAACCAAAAGCATGTGTTTTTCTAATACTTTAACAAATGGATTCGCTAATTTAGTTACGATATGTGTTAAATTATTATTAGGATTACGTTAATTTCGCGTGCAACAACTCGAGAATCCTCATTCCAGTCTCGTTGTCCGACACTTACACGCATCTAACTGTGAGTTCATACCCCTATATTTTACTACTTTTAATATTTTCAGGCGGAGAATACAAGTTGAGAAATCTTTGCAATCGAAACAAACCGAGAAATCACTACATTTTATAAAAATACGTAGATATTTTAATCCTTTATGTAACATGTTGAGCATGAGGGTAGTTTCAATATATAAATTTCAAGGTTTCAGTATCATACATGCTATACATTCAAACTATGTGGATATACTTTGGAAGAATCACTAAACTTTTACAAACATAATACAAAACTATAATATGTATAGTTTGGAGTTCAATACACCGTTTTACACGACTCAAGAACCGTACATCATAACAAACATATAAACTATGGTAAAACTAGTTTATGGCATACAATACTGTTTTTCGAACATAAGAGTACTTTACTAAATAATTATTTAAGTATAATTAGTTTTACTCTACAAGACATACATATAGATTCCAGTACAAGTGAACATTACATTACACGTAAACTAGTTAATACAGGGTTGTGAGACATCACTTCAATTGTACCCTTCGGGGTGCGGACTAAATCCTATCGTAGTATAACCAGAGTCTCCTGGAGGGAGAGCGTGAGATTTTTGAATAGATCTATTCGGGTCTGACAATCCCACACCCGAACTGCTAGCTACAATTAGGCAGACATGCCTGGGGTGACAAATTTCATAACGTCCGACGCCTGAAGAACGTCGTAGAGGTCACTAGGTCATATCAAGCATGGTTATACGAACTCACAATATTATAAACTAACCATTTGTTTACGGAATTCATTTCTTCAATTATTTTTATTTTCATTAATAGAACTATCATACATTACAACTGGAGGATTCCAGGGAATTTGAATACATGGTTTTACTTTAAGAAATAAAACTACTATACATACTGGTGGTAGCCAGGGTTTTTCATACAAAACATTCTACACAAAGGTTTTTCGTACAGAACACACCATACAATACAACTGGTAGTAACCAAGAATGCAAACTAACATTTTCATATACTACATCAGGATACAGTAACAAACATCCATAGTTAATTCTATAATTCCTTAGTTTATGCATCTGGGTTATGTATGAAGAATATCCGATAGACTGTGGAATGTGTGGTTTCCGCCTCATTTCCTGTTCCTTGTTCGCTTGTGGGCTTAGGGCAGATCCACATAATCAACCGTCTGTTCGATATTGGTTTATACATGGCTGGTATGAACCAAGTGGTCATAGAAGGAACTGGCATTATCACGCTTTTACTAAAGAAAATATTGGATTTTCTGGAGAACATGTAAACATTTTACAGATTCACAGACAGGATTTCATTACAAAAATATGCTTATTAACTCACGAGCTTTAATGCTGATACTCTTTCAAAACCACTTGTATTCTCAGGGACTCAGTAAACAGGTACTCCCGCAGGCTTTTGAGAAGACGGAGCTTATAGTGTCCCGTTTTTATACTTTTGGATATATATATATATATATATATATATATATATATATATATATATATATATATATATATATATATATATATATATATATACCTTTGTTGTATACAAACTATGTATGAATCAGATGTAAATATTCTACTTATTCAATGTAATGGTTGTGTTTACTTTGATTACTAAGATGCAATTGTTGTGATACTATACGTGACGTCCTCCACCCCCGAACGTTTCCGCTGTTTCGGTTTGGGGGTGTGACATATATAGTCATCCTCTAGGTTGTGAGAATTGAGAGTTTGGGTATGCTAGAAAGTATTGTTAGGGTTGTTGTGGTGATCCTCTCGGACAACTACGGGTAGGTGTGGAAGGTAGTATGGGCCCGTACGACTGAAAGCACAGGACCGTACTACTTGTATTGGTTCCCTATGTTATGTTATGTGCTTATCTGATATCTCCCTTGTGTATTTTCAGTATGGTGACCACGAGGTGGGTTGAGATCGGATCCGGATCGGGATCAGGAGTCGGCAGACAGATTGGGGCAGATGAGTTGGATGCCCGAATTAGGGAGATTATTCATGAAGAGTTTGTGACTATTGTCTGGGGTCAGATACCAGAGATATTTGGGTCTATTAAGACCGCGATGATGGAGTTCTTTGACGACAAATACACAACTATTGCTGAGACTGCCGTTGCAGCCTCCGTAGCCGTAGCAGCTGCTGGTGTTGGACCGGGTCGGGTTTTTCAATATCGTGACTTCGATAATACGAAGCCCTCGAATTTCGATGCGGTGCAGGACCTGATCATTGCCATGAGGTGGATATCTAATGTGGAGGGATGTTTCTTTACTTGTTTATGCCCTGCTGACCAGAAGGTCAGGTGCACTCTGAACCTTTTGAGGACCGGAGCGAAGGATTGGTGGAGGCTCGCTACCAGTTCTTATTCTGCTGAGCAGAGAGCTACTATGACTTGGGAGCAGTTTTCTGAGATGTTCCGCTCCCGCTATGTTTTGTTGGTGGGGCGTGAGAGGTTAGCGGATGAGTACCTAGATTTGAGACAAGGTTCTGAGACGGTGAAGAAGATCACCAAGATGTTCACGGAGAGAGCTATGTTCTATCCTGAGTTTGCTGCATCCGAGCAGGCTCAAATGACGCGTTACTTGAGCATGCTCAAGACGGAGATTAGGCAGTTTGTTTCTATACAACGCTGTGGTACATTGCTGGAGTTGCATGAGGCTGCCAGGCGGCGTAAGATTGATACTGATCTGCAGAAGAGGGATCAGAGTCGGCCAAGAAACAGTCGCATCCTGAGCCAAGGCGGTTTAAGACCGCTGATGTCAGATCTGGGGGCCGAAAGGGCCGCACTTATGGGAAGTGGGGCAGGGCGCATGAGGGTTCTTGTCGATCATCGTCTGGGTGCCATGATTGTGGCCGTCAAGGCTACATGGCGAGGAATTGCCGCCAACATGCTCCATCACTCAGTTCCATGATTTGTTATCATTGCGACCAGGTTAGCCATGTGAAGGCCAAATGTCCATCGCTCACTGCCAGGCCGGCGCATGATCCAGTGCCGACTACTTTGAGGATCACTGACGGAAGTCTGGGCAGGGCGAAGCCCTCGAGGGCTCGAGGTCGCGCGTTCCAGCTTCTTGCCGAGGAGGCCAGAGCAACACCAGATGTGGTGACTTGTATGTTTCTATCTCATATCTTATTGATTATGTTTGTATTATGCTTATATATTTGTACCTTTGGTAGGTACGTTTCTAGTGAACTCCTTGCTTGCTTTAGTGTTGTTTGACTCGGGTGCGAGTCGGTCCTTTGTTTCTCGGTCTTTTAGTAGGGAGTTTGCTTTTCCCTTAGGGAAGTTGGAGTGTCCGTTTCGAGTTTCTATCGCCAATGAACACGGGGTTTCTGCTTCTTCGGTATATCAGGGTTGCGTTTTGGAGATCTTCGGGGTATCCTTTCCAATCGATTTGATTCCTATCCCCATGGGGGATGTCTGCGTGATTATGGGTATGTATTGGTTGAGCCGTTTCGGTGCCATGACCAATTGCGAGGGTCAGCACGTGGTAGTTCGAACCCCAAGTGGAGGAGAACATGTTATTTATGGAGAGGGCACCAGGATGGGTTTAGGGTTTTGTTCTTCAGCCAGGGCTCGGCATTATATTCATCACGGGTGTGCAGGTTATTTGGATTTTGTGGTGGATATGGGGGTTGAGGATCAGGTTTCGGCTGCTGATGTTCTGGTCACCAGGGAGTTCGCTGATGTATTCCCGGAGGAGTTACCCGGTGTGCCTCCAGAGAGGCAGGTAGAGTTCAGGATTGACCTCGTGCCAGGTGCGGCCCCGATTGCCAAGGCGTCGTACTGGTTGGCACCGCCTGAGATGCAGGAGTGATCATCTCAGTTGCAGGAGCTGCTAGGCAAGCAGTTCATCAGACTAAGTAGTTCTCCATGGGGAGTGCTGATTTTATTTGTCAAGAAGAAGGATGGTTCACATCGGATGTGTATTGATTACCAGGAGTTGAACAAGTTAACGGTGAAGAACCGTTATCCCCTTCCGCGGATTGATGACCTCTTTGATAAGTTGCAGGGTGCATCTTGGTTCTCCAAGATAGATCTAAGGTTTGGATATCATCAGGTCAGGGTGAGAGATGAGGACGTGTGTAACAACATGATTTTTCAAAACAAAATTTTCAATTTTAAAACTCATAAAGCGTATGTCTCATCATTGATTCTCAAAAACAACCAACAAGTTTTCAATACAATTATTCAAATCTAGGATCCACAATCATAGCTCCATATCGAGAGTGTGTGTACAATCATGCCGGTGCCTTCCCGCGATCCCGTGAGGTACCTGAAACACATAACACATAACACGGTAAGCACGAATGCTTAGTGAGTTCCCCAAAATACCACATACAACACATATTAGCCACTCGAGGCTATAACTCTGTACGACCCTCTGGTCAATGTGTCTCAGTGGGACCCTCCAGTCCCATAACTCTGTGGACCCTCTAGTCCTAACTCTGTGGACCCTTTGGTCCTAACTCTGTGGACCTTCCGGTCCTAACTCTGAATCATACATAGCATAAATCACATAGGATAACACAATATATCACATCATACAAATAGCATATGAGGTACTCTGTCACACAACTCTAATTACCACTCTAGGTAAAGTATAGTGAGAAGAGTCACCTCGGGTAACTCGGATAATCTCGAACTCGAAATACTGATCTAGCCTCCGCCTAATCACATAAAATAATTATCTCTAATTAATACGGCTCTCAAAGGCTAGACTAGTCCCTCCCTATATTCTCTCATAAGGGTAAAAGACCATTTTACCCCTCCAATGGCCCCGAAGGTCCAAATGTTGACTAAACCCTAAAAGTCCACGAAAGTCAACCCTCCGGAGTACGCAGCGCGTACCAGCTCTGTACGCTGGGCGTACTCGAAGGCGTCACAGAATCGGGGAGCTCGACCCCCTACGCTGCGCGTACTGGGATTACGCCCAACGTAAGTCCCAGTTTCATACTCCTCATGATTTTGGTCTTAAACGGTTAAGACATAAGCTCATATTTCAGATCTCGTCATTCTAATACCTCTTAATCCATAAAGTCGAAACCTTTAAGCCGTTGCATGGCTGTAAAGGTCACTAATCACTCCAAACACCTATCCTCTTTCCTCATTAAGCCCTTATCTCATGCATGACTTAATCTTGACGTCCAAGATTGGACTTTTATGGATCTTTAACACAAGATACATTGAAATGGGGCAGATTTAGGTCCATGGAGTCCCTTTGCTCATAAAGTCTCCACCTTTGGGACTTAAACCCTAAAAATGCTCCTAGATGATGTTCATAATAAAGAGAGACCAAGTTTGAAGCTTTTTACCTCTGTGAGAAGCTCCCTACTCGGTTTAGCTCAGATCTAGAAGCTTGTACTCCAATCTTTCTTCTTCAAGGCCTTCTCTTCTTATTCACAAACACACAAGAACACTTTCAAGCTTAATCACACACATACACACAGCTTAGAACTAAGGCACGCCCCGCGTACTGGGATGGAGGCCATAACATTCTTTTTATAGTGCTCATGTCTCATTTAGGGTTTTGAGTCTAGGCCCAGTATGCTCAGCGTAAACTAATGTACGCCCCGCGTACTGGGTTGAGTCTGCGTCAAAGGCACACCCATGGGTACGCGCAGTGTACCCTTCAGTACGGCCAGGGTACCCACTTATCACCATTTCTATTTTGGGCCAATTTTGACAACTTGGGAAAGAAGAGGGATTAAAGAGATATACCTGCATTTCGGGGTGTTACAATTCTCCCCCACTAGAATCACCCTTCGCCCTCGAAGTCTTGCTCAGCAAATAACTCAGGGTACTGCTCCCGCATCTCCGATTCCGGTTCCCAAGTCAAATCGGATCCCCTCCGATGCTGCCACTGGACCTGAACCAGGGGCACTTCCTTGTTCCTCAGAACCTTCACTTTTCGATCTAGGATCGCAACCGGCCTCTCGATGTAATTCAGGCTCGCATCCACCTGAATATCCTCCAATGGCACTACTGCCGTCTCATCAGCCACACACTTCCGCAACTGGGACACGTGGAAGGTGCTATGGATCTGGCTCGACTCCTCAAGTAGCTCCAACTGATATGCTACCTTGCCTACCCTGGCAATCACTCTGACAGGTCCAATATATCGAGGCCCCAACTTGCCCCGCTTCCTAAACCGGATCACTCCTTTCCATGGGGAAACTTTCAGAAGCACAAAATCTCCGACCTAGAACTCAAGCTCGGATCGCCGTCTGTTTGCGTAACTCTTCTGGCGACTCTGGGCTGTCAGTAACCTCTGTCTGACTTGCTGAATATGCTCAGTCGTCTTAAGCACTATCTCAGTGCTACCCATCACTCGCTGTCCTACCTCTCCCCAACAGATGGGGGTCCTACACCTCCTCCCATATAACAGCTCAAAGGGAGGCATACCAATACTCGAATGGTGGCTGTTGTTGTAGGAAAACTCAGCCAAAGGTAGGTATGAGTCCCAACTCCCATCGAAATCCATAACAAATGCCCGAAGCATGTCCTACAGCGTCTGAATCGTCCGCTCACTCTGTCCGTCTGTCTGAGGGTGGTAGGCGGTACTAAAATGCAATCGCGTTCCCAGCTCCTCATGGAACTTCTTCCAGAATCTGGAAGTAAAACGCACACCCTGATCCGAAACTATGGATGTCGGTACTCCATGCCGATCTACCACCTCTCGAACGTAAATCTATGCCAGCCTCTCAGCAGAAGAGCACTCACTAATAGCCAGGAAGTGGGAACTCTTCGTCAACCGATCCACAATTACCCAGATCGCGTCAACTCCACGCGACGTTCTCGGCAATTTGGTGATAAAGTCCATCGATATCTGCTCCCATTTCCACTGGAGAATCTCCAAAGGCTGCAATGGACCATGAGGACATTGGTGCTCAGCCTTGACCCGGCGGCAGGTCAGGCACCTCTCTACTACCCATGCTACATCCCTCTTCATACAGGGCCACCAATAGTCTCTCTTCAGATCCAAATACATCTTGGTGGCCCCGGGATGGATCGAAAATCTCGATCTATGTGCATCCTCCATCAAAATGCTACGAGCTCCGCCCGTATAAGGCACCCAAACCCGACCTCGAAAGGTCATAAGTCCCCGGCTATCCATCACAAACTCGGATACCTGTCCAATCACCCGCTCCCTTTTTCGGTTCTCTGCTCTCACGGCCTCCGCCTGGGCCTCTCGAATGGTATCCAACACCGGAGTCATCACAATCATCCTCATGCATAAATCCCGAATCGGGGCACTCTCCGGCCTGCGACTCAGAGCATCGGCTACTACGTTAGCCTTGCCCGGGTGGTACAGGATTTCACAGTAATAATCCGTTACCACATCCAACCATCTCCTCTGGCGCATGTTCAGGTTGGGCTGATCCATCAGATACTTCAAACTCTTGTGGTCCGTGTATACGGTACACCGAACCCCATACAAATAATGGCGCCATATCTTGTGGGCGAACACCACTGCCCCCAACTCCAAATCGTGGGTGGGATACCTCATCTCATGAGGCTTCAGCTGCCTCGATGCGTATGCTATCACGTGCCCTCTCTGCATAAGCACCGCACCCAACCCCGATATAGACGCGTCACAGTACACCACAAAATCCTTCATTCCCTCCGGAAGGGCTAACACCGGGGCTTCGCATAGTCTCTGGCGAAGAGTCTCAAACGAGGTCTGTTGCTCGGGACCCCAAGTAAAAGCAACGCCCTTCCGGGTCAATCTGATGAGGGGAACGACAATCTTGGAGAAATCCCTGATAAACCTCCGATAGTAGTCGGCCAACCCTAGAATACTCCTGATCTCGGTGGGGGATCTCGGCACCTCCCAACTCATAACAACCTCAATCTTGGCCGGATCGACCAATATCCCATTCTGATTAACGAGATGTCCCAAGAACTGGACGTCTCGTAACCAGAAATCACACTTGGAGAACTTTGTTGGATTAATGTCTAAGTCCATAACTATATTTGGTATGTACTTGACCCGACCCGGCATGGTCCATTTGGGTTGCACTTCACCGGCACAATTTATATGGATAGTCTTTTGAGAATAGTACCTTTATGATTTATATTAATATATTATAAGTTCTAATATATTAATATGGAATCATATTATTTAATTAGTATTGATCAAGAATTAATTTAGAATTAATTAAGTGATCAAAAAGAACTAATTAAATATGGACTCTTATATATATGGAATGGGCCAAGTTCATTTAGGTTGGGCTAAGCTTTCATGGATGGTCCATGGAGCTTTTAACCCATGGATCCTATATAAATGAAAGGTCATGGGTATTAGGGTTTACATGGATGTAACCCTAATCCTCCATAATATATAAAGGGGTCCTTGGCTCACAAAATTGGGACAAGTGTGTGAAAATAAGAGTGGGCCGATTTTAGTGTGCATACATATTCTCTCAAGTTCTTCCAAGGTGTTTTGGTGATTTGTGATTCCATTTGAGGCTTCCACACTATTGGGGCTAAGCTCTTAAAGCTTGAAGACATCAAGCTACATCAAAAGGTATGTCATCTAACTAGAACTTTGTAGTATAGGTGCTTCATAATATGCTAGTTAGGATAAAACCTTGGAATAATTAATATTTGCATGTATAATAGAGAAAACATAGATCCAAGGTTTATAGGGTTGCATGTACACCATAGGAGTGTTAGAATGCTCAAAACCCAACAGTGGTGTCAGAGCCATGGGTTGTTTTCTGTTATATTGATGCAAATGTTTTATTTTCAAGTTGGAAAAAAAGGAAAAAAAACATGACGTTTGTCAAATTTTAAGATAATTACTTGTTTTTGTGAAAAACTAATTATTTGTAAAATTTGAATCATTTGCTATATGAGTTGAATTAGGTCAAATTTAGTAAAAGATAAAATGATATGATTATTTTATTAGTTTTAAAAGTTTGATCAAAAGAGTTTTTTGAAACCTCCATAAGTTATGGATATGAAAAGGTTTTTAAAAAAATTGATTCAAAGTTTTTTATGGAGTTACAAAACTTGGTCTTAATGTTTTAAAGAATTCCATAACTTATTCTTAAGTTATGGAACATGAAAAGTTTCATCATAAAACAAGTATTTAACTCCATAAGTTATGGAATCCAAAAGTTTTCAAGAGTTACAAAACTTGCCCTCAAGTTTTGGAATTTGGAAAAAGTTTTTTATGATAAAAAAAAGAATTGAATTCTAAAACTCTTGGGTTCATAACTTAAACAATTAATTAAATGGTTTTAATTTTGAATTTAATAATTAGAATTATGATGTTTTTATTGAATAATTCAATTAACTCTTATGGACTTTATTAATAGATAATTAAAGTGTTTAATTAAAAGAGAATTAATAATTCCATAATGACATGGTTTAAATTTAATTAAATTAAGAGTATAGTTTAATTAATAGATTAAACCACCAAGTATTTTAAATGTCTAAAATACACCCTTATACTATTATAATATTAAAAGTTTAATTTATTATATGTATAAGAGCAAGTCGTCTTACCATTAGTAGGCCTCATTCACGAAGCCGGTCTATAAGGGGGGTATAAGGTTACTGCCTATAAAATGGCAGTTTAATGGGTGTCCACTCTCACCCACCGCTTCCTTGACTGGTGGAGGGTCGTTAGCCGAACAGGTAGGACAAGGACTATAATTCTCCCTTCATTATAAGTATAATGATAAATACTAAGTAACTAAACACTTATAAATTCCCAATCTTAGTTACTTAGGAAAATGTGAATAAGGTGTTAATCCATGAAATTACACTGTGTACATTGTTTAAGCTGTTAGTGGAGCGTGTGTGGTTAACCGGCACACTAACCTGGACTTAACAAGGTAGGCAAAGGGTAACTTAATGTTTATCATAGTATCGTTGGAGCGTGTGTGGTTAACCGGCACATCGATTGAGGGGTTAATATTAAGGGTACCAAGTATATTTGCATGGTTATTTCACACCTTGTTTTGTGATCCTCGTCATCCCAGTCACAAAACCTGAAGGGCACACTCGAGATTGAAACATGCCATTGAAAAGTTCAATGAATCTCAAAAGAATCTAGGAGTTTCAAAACCAATTAAAACCTAATAATACATTTCGTTTATCTTGGTGGAAATTGGTGAATCGTCATTCACCTACCTTCAAATATTTTATAGCTTGGATTACGGCATCCCTCTTCCAAGTTATAAAACAGTCTGTTGGGTCCTAGCCTTAATATATCATATTGGGTGTTATATTAAGGACTTAAATCAACTTTACGTGAATTTCTCCCATTGTTGATGTCTGGTTTAGACAACAATGATCTTCCCAAACCAAGCTTTCCTAATGAATATGACTTCCCGAGTTTGGCTCATGGAAGTCATACTTCTCTTCCTCCACCTCCTCCAATTATTCTCCCTAACCCACAAGTTCAAGGTCACTCAAGCCCTAATGGCAAGCAAGGTCTATGTGTGATCACATCTTAGAGATGAAGTCACATAGTGACAAGCCGGGAGAGTTGGGTGTCAAAGTCTTGAGAAAGTTGGATGTTCAATCACTTTCTAAGTCACATAGTGAGTTCCTTTGGGACTACTATGAAACAGACTATGACATGAACCTTAATGATCATATCTATTTGCTTGGTGTTGCTGAATCAGCAATGATTTGGAACGATAGTAAAGCAAATTTGATTAGAAGATCAACTTCCCAAAAACTTTATGGACAGTGACAATGGTGACACTGGAAATCCAGAAAAAACATTCTCTTCCCAATGGAAAGGGATTGGCCATAGTCAACCCGGTTGACCAAATGGTAAAGAGAAAGGCTAAGTCTGAGATAGTCCCATTACCAAAGGGTCCATATGTTTATTATGCCAAAGGAAGGGGCGTTGTTTGCAAAGCTGCCAAATTTACCTAAGGATGTTAAAGTCAATAAGTTTGACTCTACATCAGGTAGAGCCCATTATCTAACTCTGTTAAGTTCTATTCTGAGATCCTCATTACATGATGTGACTGGGTCACATGTTGATGTTTTAAGAATCAAAGAATAGAGAGAAATCTTAAAGGAAGTAGATGCTGATTCTGATCGCGAAGGTGGATTTCGATCGCATCCGAATTTTGAGCAGTTGCTTAAGAAGTTATGATATATTGCTAAGGAATAGATAACAACAATTTTCCATGTGGATTGTAAGGATAAGTTTTTCCGCAAAGTATTAAAATAAAAGAAAATTGTTTAATTTTATTTATTTGAAGTATCCTTACAATGGCATTTGTGGAAAATTGTTGCTTATATGATTCCACTGACAGCAATATTGGAAAATGGATTTGATTCTTTCATTTGTGGTAGTGTCTAAATTTACCAAATCAGGAAAGTTCCTCATCGCCCAAGTTTCAATTGGACCGAAACTTGGAATCATGCAAGTTGAATAGTATGATGAATGAGAACTTTCAAGCATTGGAAAATCAAGACTAATTACTTGTTCACATGGATGTGTGAGTCAAGTGAAGGACTAAAGGGATCAATCACACATTCTTGTGCACTGATCATGTCCACCACAAAGCTCGTTAAGACTATTTGATTTACTAAAGTTTAGTAAATATGGTTATACTTACAAGTTTAAGTATAATTCTGAAACATTGGAAAAGTATCAATGTATGGCAGAACGAATGGGAAGAATCAAATTAGGCAGAAAGATAAAAGTTTCTCAAATCTGAAAAGATGGGATAGTACTTTAGTATCATGTTTGTGATCATCTTAATGATATAGAAATCATATCACAATTAGTCCTCTAAAGTTCATCTTAGTGCATTCTTATGACTAAGAAGAGGAGTCATGAATTGTTGAAATGGTTAGATCAGGAAGATGAGTCATACTCCGTTCCAAAACAATTCTTAGAGTCATACTCCAAGATTGTAACTTGAGTGACATATCTTAAAGAAAGGTTTAAAACACTTGTCAAATGTAAGAGTAAAAGTGTCCTACTCTTGTACATTTGAAATTGGTAAGTTGTGATGTTTTGGATAAAACAAAGACCAACTAAGGCCAATTGTGTGAAGTGTTTGTCTTGATAAAGAATCCGCACTATCTCTTGAATATTTGGCAAGATAGTCTTATATGTCAAGAGGATAGTGGGAGTCTTAAAGATCCTAAAAATAATTTCAAGAACTAATCAAGAATAAAACCTGAGCTTCTTCACTAGCACACGACTTGAGGTTTATAACCTATCGTGTTGACATATTTTGTGCCCATTCCAGTTAAAGTTGGCTTTGCATAGGAGTTCTGAAAGTTCTCAATTGGTTGCATAACAACTTGGAAGCAATGGCAGGCCCTGTACTGCCAGGTGGCAAGAAGTTAAGATTGCATAAGTTCAGTCCATATGAGTTTGGATTTGTCATTATCCTTGTCTTGTGACTATGGTTATGATGATTCACATGGATAAGAACACATACACCATAAAATCTAAGGGTCATAAGGTTTCTCTCCGATTCATGAAAATGATGGTGAAGAAACACTTCCACCAAGTAGATTTGAAGCAGATGGCAAAAGGTCTAAACAATTGAGACTATGATTATGACATCCCTTTTCATAGTTCTGAAATTGTTTTGACACACATGCATGCTATCTAAGGAAAGGTGTATGATTTTGATAAAGTTTTATCAAAGCATCTCGTATCAGAAATCTGAACTTTGGTAAGAAAGTCAATAAAGTATTGATTTCTAGAAGTCCAGCTGATTTCTGAGTACATGTCAAAGCTAGTGGGAGCATAAGTGTTATGCTAATAATCATCATGTTAGTGGGAGCATGATAATTATTGTTAGTGTTGCAAGTTAGCAATGTTAATTATAGAAAACAAAAGTTTCAATTCATGAGGCTGCAGGGATTGAAAAAGTTGTTTTGCTATAATTAAGGGAGAGGATATACTTCATTTCAGTTCTAAAGGCTTAGATTGAGACCTTAATCATCTTTAGTCAAAAATATATATATGAATTTCTATATATTGCGTTCTCAAAATTCGATTATGATTACGGCATCCCTCTTCATAGTCAAATTTTGAAAACATGGCAAATAAAAATATTGTAGCAAAAGACTGGTCTAGAATCATGTCTTTATGTGAGACATCATGAATCGTGTACCATTTGCTTTGGGTACAGGATCAATTGCATGTGCTATAATATTTGTCATTTCTAAATTTTTCCAAATGCCCAGAGGCATTAAGAAGGGAAAAGGTCTAGAATTGGATATGACTAAAATGATTAAGCAATTGTCGAGGACAATATGAGGTTTACCAAAGATTAGTTGCTCAGGGACAGTTGGAAGTATAGTGCTAATTTTGGAAGGACCATATTGACATATTCTGAAAAGAGGCATCTCTTATTCAGAAGTGATAGTCAAAATGAGAATATGGAGTTGTCTCCATAGGTGGAAGTTATCTGTGTAAGATTAGAAAACTTAATGCAAGAAGCATGTCCAAAGCAATGTACTTTGAATATGAGACTTAGTTTCCATGGAGTTGATCTCCATTGGAATACCTTATAATGACTGTTGACAAGTCTTTGTGACTTTGTACATATTCATTACAGGAGGGTCAGTGCATATAAGTTTAAAATCTAAACAGATTTCGATAAATGATAGGAATTTGAAATTCTCACATTTTTCGATAAGGATTTGGGAGTGTGAAATTAGAATCATTGAAATTATGTTCAATTGGTTTATTTCACAAAGTAAGGATCATAGACAAACATAGAGTGCATACTTGGTGTATGGCAAAGCTATTGTTTAAGAAAAACATAGTGTACATGCTTGGAGCATGGGACAACTAGTGTTTTTAATTCAAGTATAAAGTTGATAAAACTGAAACAATGAATAATGAGTAATCAGTATGGTGATAAATAAAAGTGTTTATTTATATTCATAGGGTTTGATACCATATTTGATTCATTTATTCTTGTGTTTCACTTTGCATGTTTTGACTTCCAGAATAACTAAGTCGCTCTTCTTGAATGATTAAGTTATTCAAACCATCCACAGTCGGTCATATGTTGGAAGTAGATATGAATCAAGACTGTCATGGGTTGGTTTGTAAAGGTCCAAGTTGGTGGACAAAGTGGTGCTACAACACTAATGAGTGCTCATAAGTTCTGAGTATTGGATTCAACCCGCGCTCATTTGAATCACTTCATGGATTTTATCATGAGTGATCATGAGACGATAATATCTTATATTCTTCAAACCTAGAGATATGAGTTGTTACTATGAGTTGGTTATACATTGATTGCACGAAAACGCATTTGGTAACTCGATGTTATAAAACATGCCTTTGTGTATGATTCAACAAGTAGTAGAACAAGCCATATGAGTCGAAGTTTTATCCATTCCTTTTACCTTCGGGATAAAAGCGATATCTGTGGGCCCCTCGATGATTTAGCGATGACACATGTGAGTGCTTGGCCAAGCCAGGACTGATTTGATTTGTTCAATCAGTCAGTCATCATAAATCGAAAATCAGGAAACAACAAATGGACAGAGAGAATGATTATAATCCATGTCTCAGTCCATATGATATCTAGAATGGAGGAATATATGATCCCTTATCTAATGGACAAGTCATTGACAAGGTCAGAGTTCGACAGCGGCTTTAAGAGCTACGATTGCCAGTTAGGTTTTGAAGTCATACTCAATAATAGTTTTAGACTTATCCAAGTGGGAGACTGTTGGATTAATGTCTAAGTCCATAACTATATTTGGTATGTACTTGACCCGACCCGGCATGGTTCATTTTGGTTGCACTTCACTGGCACAATTTATATGGATAGTCTTTTGAGAATAGTACATTTATGATTTATATTAATATATTATAAGTTCTAATATATTAATATGGAATCATATTATTTAATTAGTATTGATCAAGAATTAATTTAGAATTAATTAAGTGATCAAAAAGAACTAATTAAATATGGACTCTTATATATATGGAATGGGCCAAGTTCATTTAGGTTGGGCTAAGCTTTCATGGATGGTCCATGGAGCTTTTAACCCATGGATCCTATGTAAATGAAAGGTCATGGGTATTAGGGTTTATATGGATGTAACCCTAATCCTCCATAATATATAAAGGGGTCCTTGGATCACAAAATTGGGACAAGTGTGTGAAAATAAGAGTGGGCCGATTTTAGTGTGCATACATATTCTCTCAAGTTCTTCCAAGGTGTTTTGGTGATTTGTGATTCCATTTGAGGCTTCCACACTATTGGGGCTAAGCTCTTAAAGCTTGAAGACATCAAGCTACATCAAAAGGTATGTCATCTAACTAGAACTTTGTAGTATAGGTGCTTCATAATATGCTAGTTAGGATGAAACCTTGGAATAGTTAATATTTGCATGTATAATAGAGAAAACATAGATCCAAGGTTTATAGGGTTGGATGTACACCATAGGAGTTTTAGAATGCTCAAAACCCAAAAAAATTGGCATAAAGCCTCTCCGATCTCAACACTATAATAATCTCCCTCAGATGCTCCTCATGCTGCTCTCTGGATCTCGAATACACTAGAATATCGTCAATGAACACAATCACCGATCGATCCAACATCGACCTTCATACTCGGTTCATGAGATCCATGAACGCTGTTGGCGCATTGGTGAGCCCAAAAGGCATCACCACGAACTCGTAATGTCCATAACGAGTCCGAAACGCCGTCTTCTGGATATCCTCATCACGCACCCTCATCTGGTGATATCCAGACCTCAAGTCTATCTTGGAGAACCAAGATGCTCCCTGCAACTGATCGAACACATGGTCGATCCTTGGTAGTGGATAACGGTTCTTGACCGTCAACTTGTTCAACTCCCGGTAATCAATGCACATCCGGTGCGAACCATCCTTTTTCTTTACAAAAAGGATCGGTGCTCCCCATGGCGAGCTACTCGGCCGAATAAATCCCTTTCCCAACAGCTCCTGAAGCTGCGAGAATAACTCCTGCATCTCTAGCGGCGCAAGGCGATAGGTGCCTCCCCCGGAAGTAAATCAATACGAAACTCCACCTGCCTCCCAGGAGGCACACCAGGTAGCTCCTCGGGGAACACGTCCGGAAACTCTCTCACCACCGGAACCTCAGCGACAGAACTCGGTCTCACTGAAACGTCCCGCGTATCTGCCAAATACGCCAGAAAACCCATGCAACCCTGCTGCAAGCTCTGCCTCGCTCGAGCAGCCGAACAGAATGCTGACCCAGATCGGGTACCCTCGCCGAATACTGTAAGCACTCCCCCACTAGGGTTTCGGATGGTCACCAGCTGACGCTCACAGTCGATCATAGCTCCGAACCGACTCAACCAGTCCATGCCCACGATGACACAGACATCCCCCATAGTGATAGGCACCAAATCTATCGGAAACTCGACTCCAAATATCTCAAGCACACATCCTTGGATCACATCAGTCGCAAAAACAACATGCTCATCAGCTATGGATACTCTGAAGGGTCGACTCAACGTCCCCCGCTGGATACTGATGTGACGACTAAAAGCTAGCGATACAAAGGACCGACTCGCACCCGAGTCAAACAACACCAAAGCAGGTACAGAACTTAGCAGAAAAGTACCTAAGCATAACACAAATAAGCACCATATATAAGCAAAAGAATAAGAAAAATATCACATACCAGCCACGACGTTGGGTGCTGCGCGGACCTCCTCCGCGGTCAACTAGAAGGCTCTACTGCGAGCCTTCGGTGCCTCGGCCTTCACTGGCCAACCTTCGGTGCCTCGGCCTTCCCTGTGCCGATCCCCGCAGTTGCGGACACTCGGCCTTCCGATGTCCGGGCTGGTTGTAGTGGAAGCAAACTGCAAATCCCTTGTGGCAATCCTTAGCCATGGGCCCCTCCTTGCCACACTTGTAGCAAGACCCTGCTCGACAAATCCCCTTGTGACTCTTTCCGCACTTACCACAAGTGCGGACCTTCTGGTTCCCTGGTCTCGAATCGGCGGGCTTTGCCCGTTTGGCTACCGGCTGGGACTGTGCCGGTCGTCGATCCCTCCACTGAGACTCTGCCTCCTCCTTGGCCTGAGTCTCAAGCTCAATCTCCCTCTTCTGAGCATTTTCCTGGAGCTCGACAAATGTCCGGTACGTCGAGTTTGCCACGAACTCACGAATGTATCTCCTCATTATGCTCAGATATCGACTCATGCGTGCCAGCTCAGTAGACACATGCTCAGGGCAAAACAACGCCCTCTCATGAAACATTCGGGTGATCACAGTCACGGACTCAGTACCCTGCTTGAGGGACATGAACTCATGGGCCAACCGTTCCCTCTCCACCGGGGGAACGTACTCATCTCGAAACATAGTGGTGAACCTCTTCCAAGTCACCGAGGTAAGCTCTACAGTAGAGAAATCAGCTGTCACAAAATTCCACCAGTCCTTCGCTCCCAAGCGAAGCTGGTTCAGCGCGAACCGAACCCTCAAATGTTCCGGGCATGAACAAGTGTAGAAACACCCCTCAATATCGGAGATCCATCTCATAGCAGCAATCGGGTCATGCGTCCCGTCAAACTCTGGTGGCTTCGTGTTGCTGAACTCCCGGTACAGCAACGAATCACCCCCCCTGTGGCCTAGCAGCGGCGACGGCAACCTCGGTTATAGCAGCATATCGCTCGTCAAATGTCTCAATCAGCGTGGTCTTTTTAGACCCAACATCTCCGGTATCTCAGCTCGAATGGCTGCGGCCACCTCCTCGTGAATCAACCTACGAATCTCTTCATCACTGGTATCACTGGTACCGCTGCCTGGCACGTGCCCACCATGATGCCTCTAAAATACGACATAAAACAATCAGAGACTCGATCGAGATTACTCACACCCGATCACTCAACCCTACTTATTCCTTAGTACCCTAAGGATCCTTACTTGGGATGCTTACCAATCCGGTGCTTTCAGTAGTACGGGCCCAATACTACCTTCCACACCGTATCCGTATCCACCTCAAGTCCTCCTCCTAGGATCCCAACTCGCAAGTACTCTACACCACTCAGAATATAGCCTACTCTCTAGCAGACTTCTCATAAACTACTCTCTGCTACCTATATGCACTCAAAGCAACTCACAGCAGCAGAACTCCTAGGCGAAGGCATCACATATCAGGCCACTCTAGTCCAAAAATATGAATTACCTAGCCTACTCTAGCATGCATAATTCATTTCATAACATCATAACTGTAACACCGTAATTTTTCAAACAGATTTTTTTCATTTTAAAATCGCATACTTTTCATAACATATTGTATGGAAATCTCATTTATTCAAATTACAAAACACAACTCCATTAAAAATCCAGGATCCTCAAAACATAACTCTTTCTCTGGTGTGTACAATCATGCCGGTGCCTTCCCGCGATTCCTGAGAACAACCTGAAACACATAACACATAACACGGTAAGCACGAAGCTTAGTGAGTTTCCCAAAATACCACATATAACACATATTAGCCACTCGAGGCTATAACTCTGTGGGCCCTCTGGCCCTAACTCTGTGGACCCTCTGGTCCTAACTCTGTGGACCTTCCTGTCCTAACTCTGTAAACTCTGGAATACACACAGCATAAATCACATAGAAATAATGCAGTGCAACACATCACATACATAGCATACAAGATACTCTGTCACATAACTCTAATTACCACTCAAGGTAAAGTATAGTGAGAAGACTCACCTGACAAGCAGCAAGTAAATACCCTCGCACCCGAAACTCGAACTAGCCTCCGCCTAGCACAAAAGATGAATATCTCTAATCAATACTCTTCACACGACCCCAATAAATGAGGGCTATTCTTCTTTCTCTAACTCTTGAATTAGGCAAAAGACCATTTTACCCCTCCATGGTCTCCATTACTCATGTTGACCAAACCCCAGAGTCAACAGAAGTCAAACTCGAGTCAACAGTCCATGTCTGACCCGACTCGTCGAGTGCACCCTTGCGACTTGTCGAGTCCACTTAGTTTCCTCAGAAATCTCGTGACAGTCCAGCTCAGCTCGTCGAGTTGACCCCCAACTCGTCGAGCTATCGCATGCTCAAGCTCATCGGGACAACCCTCACTGACTCGTCGAGTCAACTCATGGACTCGACGAGTCCCCTCGGTCTGATTCCTCATTCAGACGTCCAAAGTCAGATCTCTCATTCCAAAACCTAGATCTAGCCCTTTAAGACACCAGAGACACATAAAGTCTCGACCTTTACGTTCATGCATGACATAAATGCCTCAAAATGCCAAAACAAGCCCTTCTTAAGGTGTTAAGCACAACAACCCTCATTTGGACGAATAAAGTTGGGACCTTTGGACTCTAGGGACCTCACAAGGTCCAGATCTGAGGACTAGGCTTCTAGCTAATCCATTTTACTCAAAGTCCCAAACCAAAGGTGGTAAAAGCCCTAGAACTCCAAACACATGAGATCTAACCAAAATAATGAGAAAGGTGCAGACTTTTACCTTCCTCAGAAACTCTGGACGATCTGTCACTGGATCCAACTTTCCCCCTCTTGATCCTTGCTTGATCTCCTTCTCTTCTTCTCAAATGATGCACTAAAAATCCCAAGATAGCTTCTCTCTCACTTTCTAGCTCAAATGACCTTTAGGGTTTGCTTCCAGGGAAAGGGTGGCCGCAAATGAGGCTATAAGTGCCTTTAAATAGGTCCCAAACCCCGGAAATTAGGGTTTCTCTAATCAGCGCCTACTCGGCGAGTCCCTCTCCTCGGACTCGTTGAGTCCACTCATTAAATCCACGGGAGAAACCCGACTCGACTCGGCGAGTTGGACCCTCAACTCGTCGAGTCCCTCCTTTAATCACAAGATTAGCCTACACCATAATACCTTTGAAAATCCGGATGTTACAATTCTCCCCCACTTGAATTAGATTTCGCCCTCGAAATCACTCCTTAACCACTCACATAATGAAATCATCAACCCAAAAGGCACCACCGAAAGGATCTCATACTACCCTGATACCTTTCTCTATGGACACCTGAAACCACACAAAAACTCCCAAGACCAGAACTGAACAAACTCTTCCGTGGCTAATATACTCCTCCCCACTAACCGGAAGCTCTAGTGGCCTGACCCGCTGCCAGACCGCCTACTCAAGCGATCACCATGATATTCGCTCCTCAAATATCAAACCCTGATAACTCACTGATCCTCTGATTCTCACAAGACCAAATCCAACAATCGGCTACCGCTCACTCATATCAACATGCTAATGATCCAAATCACGCCCCAAGAAACGGAAGGGTCCACACCCCACCAGGGATCATACACTAAACTACTATCAGAACCCATCCGAACAAAGAATCCTCAACACTCTGCCCTTCAGACACAAGAGAATAACCAAGCTCGCTCAGAAGTGTCCTCAGACATCACAATCACAAGTCCCAGCTTCGTTCCTCATACCCCTTTTTAATACTGAGCACTAGGTCAACTTCCGCCTCCATAGTTGAACCTCCAAAGGTCACCCATAACATATCCTGAAATGTCTTACTGACTTCCTTCTCATAACAACTATCTCGGCCCAGTGACACCCAAGTCACGAAGTTCTCTTTACCCCAACGGATTCCACAATCCTAAAAAATTGTTTCACCCTCGACCCCCGCCGAACGCTACTCCTTAGGTACGAGCGCCTCGCGGTATCTCCTGCACCAACGAACTGACCCACTCCGGTCCAAAACATCTGATGACAAACAATATTCCTCAAAATGGAACCCATCTCAGAATCTGGAGTCTCATTTCGCCTACTCAATGCACCACTAGAGTCAAACTCAATATCGAGAGTCTGGTCCGATCCAGAATTGGAACCACTCGTCCAAATGAACCACTCAACTCATGACTCATGACCCGCAACCCATGCATACCTCACTGATTCACTTCCCTTGGCCATGAAAACCACTACTCCATTCGGAATATAACGACTTCCGACAAACATAGAGACCCCAGTCTCGCCCCTGGTTCGACCCCAGGCTTCCACAAGTCAAATATTAGGGCTACCCAAGCCTAAAACTCCTTTGCGTCAAGCTCTGATCAGAGAGCACTTCATCACAACATTCTCTCGCTTACTAGTGGGTACTACAGCTCCACGTAGTATCACAATGACCTATCCCTGAATAGAGAGTACTACGGCTCCCCGTAGCATCACCACACCCCTCACTGAATAGTGAGTACTACGGCTCCCCGTAGCATCACCACAACCTCTCGCTGAATAGTGAGTACTACGGCTCCCCGTAGCATCACCACAACCTCTCCCTGAATAGTGAGTACTACGGCTCCCCGTAGCATCACCACAACCTCTCATTGAATAGTGAGTACTACGGCTCCCCGTAGCATCACCACACCCTCTCACTAAACAGTGAGTACTACGGCTCCCCATAGCATCACCACACCTCTCTACACTGACTCATTGAAACTGCAGCTCCCCGCAGTCTTACCGCACTTACTCTTACCACTTCACAATCTCATCCTCAGGTTGACACCATACTGCGATCATTAACTCATGCTCTGCGGGCCAGCATAGATAGGTACACACACACCCATCCGGGCTAAGCATCACTACTTCGGACGACCACCGTCGTGACAAAACCTCTTTTTCTCGCTGCAATTCACATTCTCAAATAAATCCATTTGATGTCAATTAGCTGAAGGGCCCCCACCGGAACCATAGACACTTGATACACCACTCGACATCTCAAACTCAAACTCAAAACAATAAGAGATTTTAGGATATTAACTCGGATACTCCGGAATACCATCACAACGCCTCGCAGTGTCTCGACTCTACCACTGATCTCATACTCATGGCATCATACTCAGATACCGCATTGCTTACTCGGAACCTCACAACCGGTCTTTCTCTCGTGCCACTTGTAACCCCAGAATACTCCATCCCCCAATTTAAAACACGGAGAAATTGCCAACGACTCAGAACACGAAGTTGACAATCCGAAACTTCCTTCTATACTGCTCAAAACTCATGCAAGAATACTCATAACGACCCTGAAGTTGGTTGCCCAATCAACTTCTTCCCTTCCCATACTGCATATAATAGCCCATACTCTGAACCAGAAATTCTCAACCGCCGAACTAACCTCACAAGCCAACCACCTCGAATTCACCATTTTAACCTTGAAGGATTCCTAACCCCATAAGGTCTCCGACCAACGGCCACTTGCCGTGGAGAGACTCATCCTTTCTCAAGCATGTACCACATGCACTATCTCACTCTGCACCCCTCATTGACCACCAATAACCCTGGTCTCAGGAATCCATACCACAAGCCTCTTTATCCATTTCTCTAACCGTTCTTGAACCAATCTCTTATCTCCTCAAAAGTACCCGGTTCTCCCCCACTCAGGGTTCGAACCATCACCAATTGGTTCGCCAACAATCTAACCCACAGACTGTTTTTACCAATCCCATCGCACCTACTCTTGGAAGGTGATACGCAATGCTTGATGATCCCCCCGATGGAGGTCAAGCAATTCCAGATACCCCAAATCTCCGATGAAATCCTCAGAAACTTCTCATCATGACTACCTCTAGTCCTTCAGAATCTCGTACCATCCCACTACCGGACATCTCAACTGTCCATTCGTAGCCCTGACTCTCAGTCTGAAAATAACGAACTATCATATTCCTCATCCTCTACTCTTCAACCAACGTTCCATCACGTGGGTTGTAATAAGAGTGGAGTCCTCATTACCACACTCGATACTCGTCATAAACAATAAGAGCCACCGTCCCAATATCTTCTTCTTGATCGTCTGCCGCTGCAGCTAATACATGCCCTACTATGCTCAAATAGGGTGTATCCTTGTCCTTAATCATCTCAGTCCCCGCTGACAACCTGCTCATGCTCTAACATTACCTCTCGGCAGACATACTGCCCAAATACTTTGATGAAAGATCGTAAACAAAGCTACCCCACAGGGCTCACCCCAACCTTGGAAACCGAAAATCTCAATACCTCTCCTGTTTCCCACAGGAACAGAAATAACACCGCTCAGGTCACAGAAAATAACATCTCCACCATCGGCTGATTGCTCAACTCATGTCGTAATCCTCCATAACCACCATCTCTACTCATTCTTGAGTCTTGCGACTCTAATTGGCATCTCACCAACAATCCCTCGGAGCTAACTTGATTTCCCTTTTAAGGGATGCTTCACTAGAACTCGTTCATCATGGCCCTCTAGTTCCATACTCTTTCACCTCTAGTCTCGGTCTAACCAATCACCACGGAATAACTGGTAGAACCAATAACACTAACTGCCACGGGTCATGGTACTCGAACCATGTGGCCACCTCTCGATCTGCTATGAATCATGGTACCCGAACCATGTTATCTCTTCTCAATCCGCTAAGAATCATGGTACTCGAACCATGTTATCTCTTCTCAATCCGCTACGAATCATGGTACTCGAACCATGACATCACCTCTCGATCTGCTGCAAATCATGGTACACGAACCATGAAATCACCTCTCGATCTGCTACAGATCATGGTACACGAACCATGAAATCACCTCTCTATCTGCTACAAATCATGGTACATGAACCATGAAATCACCTCTCGATCCGCTACAAATCATGGTACACGAACCATGAAATCACCTCTCGATCTGCTACTTAAAACCTCCGAAATGTTCCCTGTATCGAGTATGGGTCCTCTGCTTTCAGTAGTACGGGCCCATACTGCCTGCCACATCTACCCATACTTTCCACACCGACCATCCCCGAGTTCCTAAGTAGCTGCTCGACCTTCTCAATCACCAACCCCGTCATGCGTGTTCGCTCCTCTGCGGATTATCCAACTCTGTCAGTGTACTCATCTGACTAGGGTCACCCTTTCCTAGATTCTTCCTAGTTTCTCACACCTCTCTGCCATCAGCTGCTGAAGAACTCCTAATGATGCCAGCCATCTACCTCCTGAATATCGTCATATTCACTTGGTAGCTAACTCCCATCATTGAGAGTTCCACAAAGCACGAAGCAAGCAGCATTCGGGCATCGAATAACCTCATAAACCTCTCTAGGCTATTATCCTACTTGCCCTCCTCATACTCGTAGGATATCACCAAACTCAAGCAACTTCACCCCACGCGGGCCTATGACTATCCTCTCAGAGGATTCCACGAATGCTCATCCAGGTATCTCTCCTAGATTACTCTTCTACTTAATCCCTCTCTCATAAGGATTCCCTCTGGATACTCTTACTCAACACATACTCGAAAGCGTATCACAGATAACCGCAACTCCTAGGCTAAGGCATCCCAAATCAGGCCACTCTAGTCCTAAAATATGAAATACCTAGCCTATCTCTAGCATGCATAATATCTCATAGAATATCCCATAACACAAAATAAGGTTATTTTGGGAAATCACCGTTCGGGCTCTGGCTGATTGTACACACTGCTCCTTCTCGTTTTCTCTTAGAAACTCTTGTTTGCTTTAGAAAAATCATTTCTTTTAAAATTTTTCTCAAATCCTCAGTTTGAGTCCAGATTTACCCGAAGGCGCATCCGAATCCCTCAAACCAAGGTTCTGATACCAACTTGTAACACCGTAATTTTTCAAACATATTTTTTTCATTTTAAAATCGCATACTTTTCATAACATATTGTATCGAAATCTCGTTTATTCAAATTACAAAACACAACTCCATTAAAATCCAGGATCCTCAAAACATAACTCTTTCTCTGGTGTGTACAATCAAGCCGGTGCCTTCCCGCGATTCCTGAGAACAACTTGAAACACATAACACATAACACGGTAAGCACGAAGCTTAGTGAGTTCCCAAAAATACCACATATAACACATATTAGACACTCGAGGCTGTAACTCTGTGGGCCCTCTAGCCCTAACTTTGTGGACCCTCTGGTCCTAACTCTGTGGACCTTTCGGTCCTAACTTTGTAAACTCTGGAATACACACATCATAAATCACATAGAAATAATGCAGTGCAACACATCACATACATAGCATACAAGATACTCTGTCATATAACTCTAATTACCACTCAAGGTAAAGTATAGTGAGAAGACTCACCTGACAAGCAACAAGTAAATACCCTCGCACCCGAAAATCGAACTAGCCTCCGCCTAGCACAAAAGATGAATATCTCTAATCAATACTCTTCACACGACCCCAATAAATATGGGCTATTCTTCTTTCTCTAACTCTTGAATTGGGCAAAAGACCATTTTACCCCTCCATGTTCTCCATTACTCATGTTGACCAAACCCCAGAGTCAACAGAAGTCAAACTCGAGTCAACAGTCCATGTCTGACCCGACTCGTCGAGTGCACCCTTGCGACTCGTCGAGTCCACTTACTTTCCTCAGAAATCTCGTGACAGTCCAGCTCAGCTCGTCGAGTTGACCCCCAACTCGTCGATCTATCGCATGCTCAAGCTCATCGGGACAACCCTCACTGACTCGTCGAGTCAACTCATGGACTCGACGAGTCCCCTCGGTCTGATTCCTCATTCAGACGTCCATAGTCAGATCTCTCATTCCAAACCCTAGATCTAGCCCTTTAAGACACCAGAGACACATAAAGTCTCGACCTTTACGTTCATGCATGGCATAAATGCCTCAAAATGCCAAAACAAGCCCTTCTTAAGGTGTTAAGCACAACAACCCTCATTTGGACGAATAAAGTTGGGACCTTTGGACTCTAGGGACCTCACAAGGTCCAGATCTGAGGACTAGGCTTCTAGCTAATCCATTTTACTCAAAGTCCCAAACCAAAGGTGGTAAAAGCCCTAGAACTCCAAACACATGAGATCTAACCAAAATAATGAGAAAGGTGCAGACTTTTACCTTCCTCAGAAACTCTGGACGATCTGTCACTGGATCCAACTTTCCCCCTCTTGATCCTTG
Organism: Lactuca virosa; assembly: GCF_052849685.1. NCBI lineage: Eukaryota > Viridiplantae > Streptophyta > Magnoliopsida > Asterales > Asteraceae > Lactuca > Lactuca virosa. The sequence goes on along the minus strand of NC_136433.1, from coordinate 375,477,426 downwards.
CTTGATCTCCTTCTCTTCTTCTCAAATGATGCACTAAAAATCCCAAGATAGCTTCTCTCTCACTTTCTAGCTCAAATGACCTTTAGGGTTTGCTTCCAGGGAAAGGGTGGCCGCAAATGAGGCTATAAGTGCCTTTAAATAGGTCCCAAACCCTGGAAATTAGGGTTTCTCTAATCAGCGCCTACTCGGCTAGTCCCTCTCCTCGGACTCGTCGAGTCCACTCATTAAATCCACGGGAGAAACCCGACTCGACTCGGCGAATTGGACCCTCAACTCGTCGAGTCCCTCCTTTAATCACAAGATTAACCTACACCATAATACCTTTGAAAATCCGAATGTTACAATAACACATAACGTAAGGGTATTTTGGGAAATCACCGTTCGGGCGCTGGCTGATTGTACACACTGCTCTCTTCCGCTTTTCTGAAAATCTTCTACTCTTTTCCGAAAAATGGTTTCTTTTTGAAAATTTTTGTCAAATCCTCAGTTTGATTTCAGATATGTCCAAAGGTGTATCCGAATCCCTCAAACCAAGGCTCGGATACCAACTTGTAACAACATGATTTTCAAAACAAAATTTTCAATTTTAAAACTCATAAAGCGTATGTCTCGTCATTGATTCTCAAAAACAACCAACAAGTTTTCAATACAATTATTCAAATCCAGGATCCACAATCATAGCTCCATATCGAGAGTGTGTGTACAATCACGCCGGTGCCTTCCCGCGATCCCCTGAGGTACCTGAAACACATAACACATAACACGGTAAGCACGAATGCTTAGCGAGTTCCCCAAAATACCACATACAACACATATTAGCCACTCGAGGCTATAACTTTGTACGACCCTCTGGTCAATGTGTCTCAGTGGGACCCTCCAGTCCCATAACTCTGTGGACCTTCTGGTCCTAACTCTGTGGACCCTCTGGTCCTAACTCTGTGGACCTTCCGGTCCTAACTCTAAGTCATACATAGCATAAATCACATAGGATAACACAACATATCACATCATACAAATAGCATATAAGGTACTCTGTTACACAACTCTAATTACCAATCTAGGTAAAGTATAGTGAGAAGACTCACCTCGGGTAACTCGGATAATCTCGAACTCAAAATACTGATCTAGCCTCCTCCTAATCACATAAAATAATTATCTATAATTAATATGGCTCTCAAAGGCTAGACTAGTCCCTCCCTATATTCTCTCACAAGGGTAAAAGACCATTTTACCCCTCTAATGGCCCCAAAGGTCCAAATATTGACTAAACCCTAAAAGTCAACGAAAGTCAACCCTCCGGAGTACACGGCGCGTACCAGCTCTGTACGCTGGGCATACTCGAAGGCTTCACAAAATCGGGGAGCTCGACCCCCTACGTTGCGCGTACTGGGATTACGCCCAGCATAAGTCCCAATTTCATACTCCTCATGATTTTGGTCTTAAACGGTTAAGACATAAGCTCATATTTCAGATCTGGTCATTCTAATACCTCTTAATCCATAAAGTCAAAACCTTTAAGCCTTTGCATGGCCGTAAAGGTCACCAATCACTCCAAACACCTATCCTCTTTCCTCGTTAAGCCCTTATCTCATGCATGACTTAATCTTAACGTCCACGATTGGATTTTTATGGATCTATAACACAAGATACACTGAAATGGGGCAGATCTAGGTCCATGGAGTCCCTTTGCTCATAAAGTCTCCAGATTTGGGACTTAAACCCTAAAAATGCTCCTAGATGATGTTGATAATAAAGAGAGACCAAGTTTGAAGCTTTTTACCTCTGTGAGAAGCTCCCTACTCGGTTTAGCTCAGATCTAGAAGCTTGGAATCCAATCTTTCTTCTTCAAGGCCTTCTCTTCTTCTTCACAAGCACACAAGAACACTTTCAAGATTAATAACACACACACACACACAACTTAGAACGAAGGTTAGGGCTCACTTAGGGTTTCACTCTCTAGAAATGGTGGCTGGGATGGAGGCCATAGAATTCTTTTTATAGTGCTCATGTCTCATTTATGGTTTTAAGTCTGGGCCCAGTACACTCAGCGTAAACTAAGGTACGCCCCGCGTACTGGGTTGAGTCCGCGTCAAAGGCACGCCCATGGGTACGCGCAGCGTACTCTTCAGTACGCCCAACGTACCCACTTATCACCATTTTCTATTTTGGGCCAATTTTGACAACTTGGGAAAGAAGAAGGATTAAAGAGATATACCTTCATTTCGGGGTGTTACAACGTGGAGAAGGTCGCGTTTCGAACTCGTTATGGGCATTACGTGTTCGTGGTGATGCCATTTGGGCTCACCAATGCACCTGCAATATTAATGGATTTGATGAATTGGGTACGCAGGCCGATGGTCGATCGTTCGGTGATCATGTTTATTGATGATAGCTTGGTATATTCCAAGACTAGAGAGCAGAATGAGGAGCATCTTCACGAGCTCCTAGGGGTTTTGAGGTGAGAATGGATTTATGCTAAGTTCTCGAAGTGTGAGCTCTGGTTACCAGGATGGGATTTTGGTCGATCTGACCAAGATCGAGGCGGTGATGCAGTGGGAGGTTCCGAAATCTCCCTCGGATATCAGGAGTTTCTTGGGCTTCGCAGGGTACTACCGGAGATTCATTCAGGATTTCTCCAAGATTGCAGTACCCCTCACTCATCTAATGAGGAAAGGGGTGGAGTTCCGATGGGGCCCCGAGCAGCAGTCAACATAAGAGACCGTTCGGCAGAGGCTATGAGAGGCCCCAGTTTTGACCCTCCTGGAGGGTATTGAGGATTTTGTGGTTTTCTGTGATGCATCCATCACTGGTTTGGGGGCAGTCCTCATGTAGAGAGGACGGGTGATAGCTTATGCTTCACGGAAGCTGAAGTCGCATGAGTCGAGATATCCCACACATGATCTTGAGTTGGGGGCTGTGGTTTTTGCCCTCAAGATTTGGAGGCATGATCTTTATGGGGTCTGCTGTACCATCTACACTGATCACAAGAGCTTGAGGCACATTATGGTTCAGCCGAACCTAAACATGAGGCATCACACATGGCTGGACGTAGTAAAGGATTGTGACTACGAGATCATTTACCATCTGAGTAAAGCGAATGTAGTTGCGGATGCCTTGAGCCGCAAGTCGGTTGGGCCTTCTGAGGGGGTGTCATGTATGAGGATATCAGTGGATTATCCGCTGGTGGGATTGATAAGAGAGGCTCATGCCGAGGGTGTTCGGTAAGAGAAGTGGAAGATTGAGAGGATCAGGGGTGAGATCACCTGATTTTTTACAGATACTCGGGGTTTGTTGATCCTTTGTGGTCGGGTTTGGGTTCCTATGTCTGGTGAGATCAGACAGATTATGCTGGAGGAGGCTCATAAGTATTGATTTTCTATTCATCTGGAGGACACCAAGACCTATCGGGATCTGAGATTGAGTTATTGGTGTCCATGTATGAAGAGGGAGATCACCTGGTATGTTGAGAGGTGGTTGACCTGCAGGATGATCAAGGCCGAGCATCAGAGGCCACATGGAAAACTGTAGCCTCTTGAGGTTCCCATGTGGAAATAGGAGCAGATTTCGATGGACTTCATCACCAAGTTGCCGAAGACGACAAAGGGTTTTGATGTTATTTGGGTCATCGTGGATTGATTGACCAAGAGTGCCCATTTTCTAGCAATTCGGGAGAGTTCTTCGGCCGAGAAGCTGTCCGATGTGAATATTTGCGAGATCGTTTCTCTTCATGGGGTTTCGGTCTCTATTGTTTCAGACCGCGATGTTTGGTTCACCTACCGATTTTGGTAGAAGTTTCATGAGGAGCTGGGCACGAAGCTGCATTTTAGCACAACTTACCATCCACAGATCGACGACCAGAGTGATTGGACGATACAGACTCTCGAGGATATGTTACGAGCTTGTCTCATTGATTTCAATGGGTGCTGGGACTCCTACCTACCTCTTGCAGAGTTCTTCTACAACAACAGTTTTCACTCTAGCATTGGTGATCCACCTTTTGAGCTTTTGTATAAGCGGAGGTGTCGTACCCCAGTCTGTTGGGGCGAGGTTGGTCACAGGGTTATGGGGCAGACCGAGGTGGTCCTTCAGACCACGGAGATGATCCAACACACCAGGAAGAGATTGAAGACTGCTTAGAGTCGGCAGAAGAGTTATGCCGATCGACGCCGATCTGAGTTGGAGTTTCAGGTCAACGACATGGTGTTGTTGAAGGTCTCACCTTGGAAAGGTGTGATTCACTTCAGGAAGAGGGGGAAGTTGGTTCCCCGATATATTGGGCCATTCTAGGTTATTGCCAGGGTTGGCAAGGTCACTTATAGATTGGATCTTCCTGAGGAGCTTAGTCAGATTCATTGCACTTTCCATGTTTTGCAACTGCGAAAGTGCGTATTGGATAAGGATGCAGTGGTATCATTTGACGATATTCAGGTGGATGAGAGCCTGAACTATGTCGAGAGACTGATAACTATTCTAGAAAGTAAGGTAAAGGTTTTGCGTGGCAAGGAAGTACCTTTGGTAAAAGTACGGTGGCAGCACCAGAGGGGCTCTGAGTGGACCTGGGAGCCGAAGGCTGAGATGCGGGAGCATTATCCGGATTTGTTCACTGCAACGGGCTTCGAGGATGAAGCCTAGTCCAAGTGGGGGAGATTTGTAACATTTTGTTTCCCAGGTATGAGATTATTCCTTAAATCATGTTTTTCCTTTGGAACTCGACGTGTTGAAAGCCTCAACATGGCGTGTTGAAGGACTTTTGGGCCGCGTATTTTTAAGGACCAACACGATGAGTTGGTGAGGGCACTCGATGTGTTGGCGGCTGGATGAAAAACCTTAAATTTTAGGGTTTTACACCCTATATAACCTCCTTAAGTCCTTAAGGCAGATCTTTTATCAGCCTCCAGAGCCCCATATCGACCCTTGTGAACCCTAATCATCATTCCCTTTCATTTTGTGAGATAGTGTTGTATTTTTGGAGCAAAAGAAGAAGAAGTTGGAAGAAGGAAGCAAGGATCTAGAAAGAAAAGCTCTCATCTTCAGTTTGGCACTTTTCTGGACCTTCGTAAGTGCCCAAGATCCGATTTTTATTCCTCTATGTAGCTAGATCTTGAGTTTTGTCCCTTTTTCTCCTTATTCTTTTATGTTGCTATGGATGGATCTCATAAAGTTTTCAACTTTATGAATCTCCAGGTCAAGATGACCTTGTAGTAGCTTGCATCTGGTCTTTAGCCAAGTTTTGATGCCATGCATGAAGTTTAGGTCATATTTTTCCCTCTTTGACCCATTTTGGGTTCAAGACATGCATGAGGTATACATGTCTATAAATCACTAACCTTTGGGATGATTTTGAGGTTAGAATATCTTCTGGAAAAGTTGGGTTTCAGATATCAAGGATTTTGTGCTTAATGGATAAGCCCTTGAGTCTTCAAGCCTTGTGAAAGGGGTTTTTTTGAACACTTGGAGCAGCCCCAAAGGATAAAGTTGGAAACTTTGTCCTTTTAGACAACATTTGAGTTTAGATATGAGCCTTAGAGTCCCTGCAATCGAAGAAATACCTGAATGTATTAAGCTGGGGAAAACTCGACAAGTTTGTCAACCAACTCGGCGTGTTGGCTAGGGTTTTTCCCGACCATCTGGTTTCTATAAGGACTCGACGAGTTTTATTGGTGCACTCGACAAGTTGGGTCAACATGGACTGTTGACCTTGACCGCTGACTTTGACTTTGACCATGGTTGACCAAGTTTGACTTTTTAGGGCATTTTGGGTATTTCGGGATTTTGATGGATTTGGTCACAAGGTTGTTTTAGGCATTTAAGTCAAGAGCTGAGATTCGGAGGCACCAAGGCCGACCCATTGGTTTGATAACCTGATATTGTTGATATGTCGAGTATGAAATAAATATGCATGCTAGTTTTGATATTCTAGTTGGTAGATCTGTAGGACCACCTGTGATACTATCTGTTTATCTTTATATGATATTATCTGTTATATGTCGACGTATAGTGAGGGTTGGGTTGAGGCTGTACTGCTCCGTGTTGTAGCCAACAAACCCTGGAGCATACCAGATATGAGCTGAGGGCCAGGAAGGGCATGCCAGACTCATACTGAGGGCTCATGAGCATTTCAGATACGAGCTCAGGGCCGAATGGGGCATGCCAGACTCGTAATGAGGGACGGGGAGCAAGCCAAACATAAGCTGTGGGCCTAGGGGGAAGCCAGTGTTTTGTTGTGGGCTCAGGGGTAATCTCGTCTGTTAGTTGTGGACCCATTGCATGTTGTTATTATATTTGTGTTGTTATTATATTTGTGTTGTTTGCTATGTATTGGTATTGTAGGGGAACTCACTAAGCTTTAGGCTTATAGTTTTGGATTATGTTTCAGGTACCCCAGAGGATCGCGGGAAGGTGAAGGCGTGATCGTGCACATCCTCATGTTTTGTTTCATTATTTTGGGATTTCTCTGATGTTTAAACTCATTTTGAAAACTACAATCTAAACAATTATGATTTTTGGTTCGTTGAAAAAGTTTAAATTTTCATGAATTTTTTGTTGAATCTATATGCCCAAGAATCATTATTTAGTGATATTGCTAATAATATATGATCCTATAGGGTCACACCTTTATCAAGTTGGCACTTATTGAATATTTATTAAGTATTTGATATTAATAAATAATTCAACTCTTGTATTTAATTAAAGAATAATTATTGTTTTATGAAAATAATAATGAAAGAAAGAACAAACTAGTTATTATATGATATGATATCATATAATAAGTCATGTACAAAGTTTTGGACCTTTTGGTTAACCATAGATAAGTTAAGAACTTACTCTACCATGGTTAAAAAAGTTGAAGACAATTTTTGTCCTTATTCCCACACTTGTCCCTTACTACTTTATGGTTTATAATACTTTAAAATATTATAATCCATGTCTTGTCCCATTTGACTTTTTGCTTTATAATACTTTAGAGTATTATAATCAAAATGTGTTTCTTTACATGATGTATATAAGAAGAGTCTTCGGGGTTCATTTTGGCATGTTATTTTGTTCATCTTCTTCTCCAGTTTCTCTCCCAAAACCGTGAACACCAAGAGAGACCTCTCTCTCCATCTTTTGAAGATGGTGCTTGCATTTTGGTGTTCACTTTGTTTCTCACTTTAGTGCTTAATTGTTTAAGCACTTAAGGCTTGAAGATCAAAGTCATACAAGAAGGAAACTAGCATTTCATGGTGCCTTACTCTTGATAGTGGATACTTGTAGAGAAGATCATACACTTTGATCTTTTGTTATCTTCATCAACACCTCAAAAGCAAGTGGGTTCAAAGGCTTCAAAGGTTATCTATAAAAAATCCTATGGTTGTTTTATTTCATTCAAACCTCTATAAATGGATCCATGATGGTGTGGTTTTCTTATGAACTAAAAATAAACTTGTTATTTTTAAAGTCTTCCGTTTCCGATTTTTGTGAAAAACAAACTTTTATTTCGTATCAAAACCCAACATTGGTATCAGAGCCATCTTTTATATTTTAGAATGATTTTTTATGTTTGATAATCTTTGGTTTTTGGAAAACAAGCATGGATTTCTTTTGGTTAAGAAAAATCCATATTTGTTTTCTTTGGCAACTTCTTGGTTAAAATTGTTTATTTTTATGTATAACCATTTTTCATTCATTTTGGTTATATAAAAGTTGTCTTAGAAAAAACAAAGAGTTGTTTGTTATAATATTTGATATGTTATGTATAAAGAAGGTATTTGGACCTTTGTGTTGTGTTTAGTTGATATTTATTTATTCATAAGATGTAATAGATAAATAGGTATTTTTTCATTTGTTGATTTGATGTAATAACTTGGTTAGACTAGTTGTATTTACTTTAAATGTAACAATATGAATAAATTACCACCTTGAAGACTTTTTGAAGTATCCCTTAAGTCCTTTAGGAAAGGCTTAATAATTCTTGTGATGGCTCACACAAATTATTACTAGACATGGCTTGGTTTATACACATTATAATGCATGCTTCTGATGTTTATTTTATGTTAAATGTACGTTATGTTTTATGTATGAAAATAGTTTTTACATGTCAAATAACATTTTTTCATAAGATAATATCAGTTGGAGTTTGAATAAAAAATATTTAAAAGATAACATAAGATTTTATAAATGGATATTTATAAAAATGTTTTACCGGTTACCGGTTAAAACTCAAATTTTTGTTGAAAATAGTTTTATTGTAAAACTTATAAATACCCAACTTTGAAATATTTGAAATGGTTTAAAAGATGTTTAAACATTATATAAACTACACGTCTTTATAATAAATAAAGAGTTTTTATTAAAAAGACTAAAATCGGTTTATAGCGTTATGACAACAAATAATAAAACTAATGATTATTTTTTGCGTCGAAACTTAATATATGATATTGGTGTTTTAAACATAACGTAACATGTTGATATTATGTTTTATGCATACTAAATGAGATTTAAAACATAAGTATCATCACCCAAGTTTTGGTTTATCAAAATATGACTCTTATCATAAGATGCATAAAATTGAGTTTATAAAATAAAATGAGTTTATTCTATAAATTCATGGAGTCATAAGTTTTTTATTGTTAAAATGAGATTTAAAATAGTGATTTTATAACTCATCCAAAACTCCGACTCTTAAGTATACAATATAGTTTTATTAAGACTGTTACCGGTTCTTAAAACCGATCTACGACTAAACTTTAAAATATCGGATTTTAGTTTATAATTGATCGCGGTTAATGGCAAATAAAATAAAGTTTTCTTTGGCACCTTAAGAACATCATAACAAGTTATATAAATTTTACAAAAGTATACATGAATTGTTGGATGCATGCAATATTCATGAGACCATGTTTTTATAAACTATAATTGTAAAACATATATAAACCCTTATTTTCAAAACTTCAAATCTATGCAATCCATTTAAGTTGTCAAATCTATGCAATCCATTTGTGCAGTTCATATGGATTTTTGGGTCACCATATTTATTTGAGTTGTCAAAAATAGTCAATGTGTTTTCGTATTTTCTTGTGGGAAAAATGTCACCTAACCATTTGTGATAAAGGTCGCCTAAGCATAAGAGTTTTGAGACATAGATGGGATAAACATGCCAAGCTAAACAATAGTTGTTTAGGATCCCATAATCTAGGAGTTACATATCGTATGCAATTGGTAATCGCTATCTACCGAGTTTGATTAAGTTTATGGGATAAAGCTCGCCTAACCATTTACTTGTTTCGTTACTTGGATCCTAGACTTTAATAAATTAATGTTTTAAGAAAAAATATAAGGTATTAATTTTTAAAGACTAAATATTGAAAATACTAAATGAAACATTGTTAAATTCTGTTGATAACTGTTAATGATTTTACGCCCTGCAAAACCTCCCTCTTGTTGAGTTTCAAGAGACAGTAACATTTGATGGTTATAATTTGTATAACTGGTATAATATCTTGAGGTTCTACCGTTAAGATAAATAGAAATTATATATACTAAAAGACCCCATACCTGAGTAACCTCTGCAACCAGTTAGTCTAATCATGATACTTTGATGGAAGTATTATTGTGATGATATTGATGTGTCTCACATCATACTGAAGATATTAAGCATGACTTGCAGAGAGTATTGGATAATAATGAAACATATCAGATGTCTCATCAAGTAAAGCAGATATTCAATCAGAACACTAGAAATAGTTTCAAGTCTGTTCAAGCATTCAATAAAAGGAAGTCTAAGAGATTGTGCGCTCATATAGACTTCTAGTTCAGTTAAGGGAAATACAGCATAAACCCAGAAATCAAGAAATGATCGAATGATTAGTGTTGTTTCTATTGTGGAAGAAACTAGACACTAAAGGAGGAATTGCTCCTCCCATCTCATTAAGCTGAGGAAGTCTGACTTGGACAAGACTTCATACACCAATATGATAGAACTATTTAGTTTTCCATCATTCACTTGAGTATGTAATACTTCATGTGACACTAATAATTGATATTATGTGTTGATGATTGGAAGAAATAATCAGGTGATTACAAACAAATGGTAATTCGTGTTGAAGATATAACAAGTTTTGTTATAGTCTTTTATTTAAACAATAGATGTATTGTACCTATCCTTATAGGGTCATGTAACAGTTGTAATTTATGAATAAATCTAGATTTACTTATCGTTTAATGGATGTTCGCATTCATGTTCTCAAACGATGTATTCTGAGAAAGAATATTTTCTCATAATGTTATTTATGAAGTAAATCTATAATCTTTTATTAAATTAATAGTTCTAATCATAACACCTATATAATCAAATGATATTTGATTGGAACTTATCTATGTCATAATCATCATGACAATATAAATAAGAAATACATATACCAACTTCAAAATGATAGAATTTTTGAAGGCAAATGAGCTTGATTCATTTGATATATGTGAATCCTATTTATATGGGAAGATGATTCACAAATGTCTTTATCTATTAGTAGTTAAAGAACAAAAGGCTTGACAAAGACTTATACATAAGTGATGTACGTAATCTTTTTTCAATCTATGGATAGATTTGGTGATAGATACTTAATCAATTTCACTGACGAGTTTTATTTTTCGTTGATGAAACCTTTCGTTGATAGTGAAGATTGAAATACAAATTAATGAGATCATCATTAACCTTTCGTTGTGATAAAGAAAATGAGTTTTATAAACCGAGTCCTCTTGGAACATCTTAGGAGTTGTGGAATTGATTCACAACTCATTCCGAAAAAGACACTCACTTTTCATTAGTATGTTTCTTGTGGCACAGGATCACCTAGTCACTTGAATCTATCTTTTGATATTCAAGGTAGCCTTCGAATTCTCTAGTGGGATAGGGTCACCTAGCCACTAGCTGAATGTCAATAGTACAGGTTTTTGAATAGGATATAAATAGACCTTGCAATCTATTGTATGATGTTTTAGAAGAACTACTTACTTTACAAATTTTTGGAATAATGCTCACTGCAACAAATATATATTGAATATCTATATTTCCAACCAAAAAAGTGGATTAGATACTTATATTAGACTAAGGATGAAATGGTTTATCCTTATCTAAAAGATATGGAGTCATTGAGCTCATATTAGACAATAAGCTTAACCATTCTAGTATTTACTAACTACATTTATGTAGAATATCCTAAATGATTGTTTAGGATGAAGTTTATACTAATACCACTAATTGTCGTTCCATAAGACAAGTGATTAGAAAGTGCTTTTTCTAAGTGGGAGATATTTGGAGATTTAAGAGCTAAAGATCGATAAGCTAAATGCATCATAGTTTAGAACTAGCAAGTTTTCAACTGTTGTTGAATCTGCTCAATGGTTGATCAGAAACTAATAAAACACATAGGGATGCATGCATGTATGATTATCAAGTATGGGCTTGATTAATCTTCCTCGATATAGTTTGACTATAAAGAGTAAGTTAGTTTTTAAGGGAGAAAACATACATGAATGAAAATCTTTCCAAGATTTAAGCTAACATCTCAGAGTAAGAATCTTCTTTCTTATAAGTTAATCACATAGTATGATTTAATTATGAATCTAGATGATTCTTGTGTTTTCTAAAAAGCTAGTGGGAGCGCAGTAACATTCCTAATGTTATATGTACTCGACATATTAATTCGTGGAATAAGGATCTATATAGATAGATCATGGAAACTTAAAGGATTAAGTAAAATTGCATTAATTGTCAATGATCTTAAAGGAGCTTAAGATAAAGGACCCTGAGAGAGTTATCTTGTCAAAAACCACATGACATGATTTTGAGCAAAATCCTAGTGCAAATGTTTTTGAACTAGATAACATGATTGTATTCCATATGTTGCTGCACTTGGAGAAATCATATATGTCATGATTATGCATAAAGGCCAAATAAGTCATATGCTTAGAGCATGTCGAATGATACCAGTATAATCCGAGAACAAGTCATTGTGTGAATTATAGGAACATTCCAAAGTACTTGCGAGAACTAGAGAAATATTTCTAGTCTACAGAGTATTTGAAAGAAAGCTATGTTTAAAGTTGTTACATATGTGCTAAATTTTCAAATAGATTGAGATGACTCTCAGTCACAATCGGGCGTGTCCTCATTATGAATGAATAGATAGTTACATGGATAGTAGTTCCATGTAGATTTCATATACAGTTACACATCAGAGTTAGACTACCTCGTGGTTTGGAGAACCATGTATAAAGATACTTAATATATAGTTCATTATGACTATGAGTAATCCTATTACACATGTAATAGTATCTAAGTCATATTCAAGCATATAATTCATTCTCAATAGTTTTTCTTTATATATGAGTTATATATAAAACTAAAAACGATTATATTCACAAAGTTTACACAAATCAAGTTTGTCAAATCTACTTAACAAAGCTGCTTCATTAGCTAAAGCATGAAAGTCAAGCTGGTGCTATAGAGTATTGTTGATACAAGTAGATGTATTTGATTGAAATTAAGTATTTGGATATTGGAACAATAAAGCAACATATATTGTAATGAATGATATATTGGATATGAGTCTTTCATTAAATAATTGTTGTGTTCTATATTAGCATGTTTAAATCCTTGAATAACTAGGTTATTCTAAATGTCCATAGTCGTTCATAGTTGTGGGAGCATCTATGAGGTAAGACAAATATGAGTGGATTGGTGGATTCTCATGGAGATGAGAATGGAAAAGAGCTGCTACCAACTTCATAGGTACTTGATTGGGAGAATAAGTATTGGACTTGACCCGCATAAAAACCACTTTATGGATCATAGTCAAGAGTGACGTTTTGATCAAGGTTGTATCTTTTAATCTTAGACCTGAGATGCATATTTAGGACTTGAAGTGTACGGATTGTTGTGCTTAGACATGGTTCAACGCTGTTTCATAAAGGGGCAGTCATAAAGACCATCGTTGGGTATGACATGAACTGCATTCATAGGCGTATGTAGTCAAGATGATCTTTGTATTCTTAGAAACGAGATGCATATTTGGGACTTGATGTGTAGGGATTGTTGTGCTTCGACATGGTTCAATGTTGTTTCGTAAAAGGAAGTCATAAAGGCCATCGTTGGGTCTGACATGAACTGCATTGATAGGCATATGTAGTCAAGATGGGATTTGTCCCTCTTATTCGTTGAGAGCATGACATCTAAGGCCTTAGTTAAAGTTGAACCCTAAACGAGATTGATCGCGATCCATATCTCATGTTCGACATGATGTCTGAGACAAAGGAATGATAGATAGCACACCTTTAGTAACAATTGCAGCTTAGAGCTCCTGGAATTGGTTGTTGATGAGATGACACCCTTCATATGCTGTTAGGGGCAGTAACCCGTTGCTAGACGTCAGCTACTGTCCATATCAGTCTTTAATGAATCTTTTGCAAGTGGGAGATTTTTGAATCTATATGCCCAAGAATCATTATCGAGTGATATTGCTAATAATATATGATCCTATAGGGTCACACCTTTATCAAGTTGGCACTTACTGAGTATTTATTAAGTATTTGATATTAATAAATAATTCAACTCTTGTATTTAATTAGAGAATAATTATTGTTTTATGAAAATAATAATGAAAGAAAGAACAAACTAGTTATTATATGATTTGGTATCATATAATAAGTCATGTACAAAGTTTTGGACCTTTTGGTTAGCCATAGATAAGTTAAGAACTTACTCTACCATGGTTAGAAGAGTTGGATACAATTTTTTGTCTTCATTACCACACTTGTTCCTTGTTACTTTATGCTTTATAATACTTTAGAATATTATAATCATTTCCTTGTCCCCTTTGACTTTTTGCTTTATAATACTTTAGAGTATTATAATCAAAAAGTGTTTCTTTACATGGTGTATATAAGAAGAGTCTTGGGGGTTCATTTTGGCAAGTTATTTTGTTCATCTTCTTCTCCCTTTTCTCTCCTAAAACCGTGAGCACCAAGAGAGACCTCTCTCTCCATCTTTTGAAGATGGTTCTTGCATTTTGGTGTTCACTTTGTCTCTCACTTTAGTGCTTAATTGTTTAAGCACTTAAGGCTTGAAGATCAAAGTCGTACAAGAAGGAAACTAGCATTTCATGGTGCCTTACTCTTGATGGTGGACACTTGTAGAGAATATCATACACTTTGATCTTTTGTTATCTTCATCAACACCCTAAAACTAAGTGGGTTCAAAGGCTTTAAATTTATCTCTAAAACATCCTATGGTTGTTTTATTTCATTCTAACCTCTATAAATGGATCCATGATGGTGTGGTTTTGTTATGAACTAAAAATAAACTTTTTATTTTTAAAGTCTTCCGTTGCCGGTTTTTGTGAAAAACAGACTTTTATTTCGTATCAAAAACCAACATTTTTATGAGTATTACATTTGGGCTTTGGCCTTGGGCCAAGTTAGGTAAAGGGTAAAATGTTCTTTTACCCTAGTTGGACTCTTAGTATGAGTCGGGATCCAATTATTAATTGGATGTTATTTTATGATGATAGCGTGCAGATTTTCGGATTAGCAGGTAGAGATTTATCTTTGAGATTCAGCAGTCCGAGGTGAGTCTTACTCACCATGGTTAGCGGGTCGAAGGCACAAATGCCGACCCATGGTTTATTATGTTAGGGTGCTAGATGTCTGCGTGACTCTTTCGTGTGAATGTGTTTGTATACTTGTATGCTTGTATGATGGGCGAGGTTTGTTGTGAGAGTTAGGGCGAGGCCCGTTATACTCAGTGGGCGGGGCCCGTTATGTGAGTTAAAACGGGGCCTGTTACACTCATCGGGCGGGGCCCATTATATGTTTGATATGGATGGTATGTGGTATTTGGGGGAAACTCACTAAGCTTCGTGATTACGTTTTTCACTTTAGGTTTCAGGTACTTCTGGTGCAAAAGGGAATAGCTCAGGGTGATTGCAGTGAACACACGATATTGTTCCGCATTTTCATGATAACTCTCATATTTTATGATGTTTTGATGCATTTGTTCCATTTGGGATTTATGATGATGTTTTTGGATATTTTTTATCAATTGAAAAATGAAAATTTTGGGTCTTATTTGTGGGACGTTACAAAACATCACCAAAAATAAACTCACATCGAACACAATTCGTCAACGCCTCGTCAAAGCTACCACCGACAATAGCCTCTCCATCTTCATCGACTCCAACATGGACTGTCGTCGGCTTCTTCTCCAATGGTGAGAAACAGTTAGAGTGGAGAAAACGATGGGGGGAGGGGGAGTATGTGTCTGAGATAAATTAATGAACATGGGAGAGAGGCGGTTGCTTTTGATCGGAGTCGACAAGAGGATTGGGAGAAATCAGAAACACAAATAATCAATTTTAGGAATTTTATGGGTGGTGTACTTTGGATATCTCCAAGGCGGTGGAGGATACAAAGATAAGCAGAAAGTAGAAGATGCTTGATCAAGGCAGGGGAAGCAGTGAGTGTGAAGAATCGAAATAGATATAGTTGGTTTTCATGAAGAAGTGAAGAAAGGTGAGGAGATGTCCTTTTGATGAATAAGTAATTAGAAAATGTTAATTCGAGGTTTGGATAACATGTGGCAGTAAATGCTGAAGAAACTTGATGATAGTAACAATTGACCAAAGACACAGTAAAGAAAAAGGGACAAGAATTGTCAAAGTAACAAACTATTGGGCGAAAAGTGTCTACTTCAAAAAATTATTGTTCATAAGATATGTTAAGATTATATATATATATATATATATATATATATATATATATATATATATATATAATAACCACTTTGTTTTATATTTCTCAATTGATTATGTATTATGATATTTCAGATTAATTTTTAGTGTTATTGATGTGCAAAATTATACCTATCAACTTTTAAATTTATAAACCTAACTAACTTAACTAATTTATGCACCTATAGACAGTGTACCTAGTCAAACAACTACCAATTATCACTATTAAACTAAGCAAAAAATAATAATTCAAATTCAATATTAAAGAGTACTTTCGTTCGATCCGAATCTCCCCTTTTCCATATGGTTGATTTCTTATTAAATTACTATTGATGGTTACCAAATTATTATATAACTAGTTATTACGATCAAATTCCTAGATTTTACCTATTTATGATTGATTATATTATGATCAAACACAAGTAAACACGAAATTGCTATAAAGATGAATTTGGCTATGCACGATAAATCTAATAGTTACTTTCTTATGATCAAGTCAAACAACCAAGCACAAATTATGGATTAATTATGCTCTATAACACAGTTAAAGTTACTAACTTTAATTACCTAATCTAAGATTTGTCCAACCCTAGCTCTTGCAATTTAATGATCATAAACCACTAGGTAATCAAGTTCATGCAAATAGAATAATCATCTACTACACAAAACTTATATCAAGGCAATCAAAGACTAGAACTAAAACATATAAGGTTTTTATTTATCAACACTGGAAAAACCAACAATAATTAATCATAAGTTTGAAATCAACACATAGTTCAAAGGGTTCATCATCACCAACAAAAGTAAAAGGGTTTAGCCCATAATCACAGAAGAAAAACACATAAAACCAATGAATGTAAGACTAGACATGATTAAAGCTAGCAAACCGAATGAATCAATGTAGTATTCTTCTAGATATATTCTTTTCTTGGACTTGAATCGAGTTTCCCACTTCAAAACACTTTCCAGAGAGTATTTGTCGCAACTCTTCTCCATAAAATCGGTCAGAAGTCCCTCAATTCGACCTAATGTTTGAAATTTATAGTTTCTTTAAATCTGCCTCCCACGCCGTGACGAATAGGCTCCACGGCATGGTGATCTTTTTCCACGCGTATTCCCTAAGGAAACTTCAATAGTCGCCAATGTTCTACTCACCACGACGTGGCAGGAATTCCCCACGCCGTGGGCTTCAAAAATCTTGAGTTCTTTGATTTCGATTGACTTAGCCCACTTTTTCATTCTTCCAGCTCCATAATTGCTTCCTTTTCATCTCAAGCATGTCCTTGCTGCTACAAAACAAATTTAAAACATATTAAGTACCTTTTTGTCATAAAACAAACACAATCGTAGTTAAAAATATTAAGATAATGCCCAAAGTATATGAATAAATATTCACATATCAGTTATTAATCAAAATAACAGTAGAAATGAATGTTTTAAATGAAATGACCAATTATTTTTTTCATAGAATTTTGAAATAATAACCATTTTGTCCATAATAAGGCATTTTAGAATATCATTCTAGATTCCGAACCTGTGAATTGTTCAAATTATGCACTATAATACATTTTTCTTTTAGTTTTTTATGTTATGTATTTAATGTTTAAAATCCAATGCTCAACTTTTAACACTACATATTTTTAATACATATATCACATTGGAGTTCATATATACATCAATACACACTAACATTGTTATTAGTTGAACTATTTATTAGTTGAACTATCAAATACTCACCAACAATCTTACACTCACTTACCACTTTATTATCACACCAACAACCATCTAATACTTATAAAATCATTAAATTCCACACATACCACCATATTCAGTTATTCACCATCTACTGAAAATGTTAAAATCACAATACATTTCACCAAAAAGCCATTCATTCTCCCCGATATTTTATAAAGATAACTCTTTGAAAATGTCTCCTAACCGGTCCAAATCCGTTCCTAAAACTTGCCTTCCTTCAACCTCCAACAATAAGCTCGTGGCATGGACCTTGTTTGAATCTATGATTATGACGGTTTACACGAAACAAGTAGAGTATGAAGAGCTAAAAGTAGAATCTAAGCGAGTCGGACAAAAAAAAATCCGCTCTTTCCAAAGAAGAGCTTGTACTTGTCTAGATGAAGGAAGATTTACTCAACTTCACTTCGTGGATCTGTAACAAGTTCTTTGCAGAACATGTAATGCATAAGCAAGGGTCCGCTTCCACACCACCATGGATATCCAACCACCTCCCAACGCATGACTATCGAAAAAGAGCATCACATGTTCGAAGAGGTTGTATCTTCGCAGTGAATAATCACACTAATTTTAGTTTTGCATATCATGGTCAGAGGATCGTCTTACACACCATCACGCTTCTTAAACACCATCATGCTGAAATAAAATTTGACAAATTTAGTGTATTTGAGAATGCATATTCAACATTGGACACCTTTCGGGAGTACGACATTCCGAGCTATTCATCGCGTTCCAGACAATTCAACGTATTCCAGACTGTTCTTTGCATTCGTGACATGTTCAAATGAGGGTTTAATTGAAGAGACAAGAAATACTAACACCCAATTACTACATGTCCATGACATCTACGGCCAACTAAAGGCATGCATTAGAATTCTATGATTTTTTATTTAGAATACATGGGACGTTCCAGACTATTTCATCGTATTCTGATCTATTGTTGCACATTATTGTGCGTGTTTTTTAAAGAATGCACCATATAATGAAAGATATTAGTAAAGGAAGCAGGAACATGTCCGTAAAATCCCAATAATATTATCACCATCGGCTGCCTTTTTTTCTAAGCACAGAGATTACGAAATGCTCTTCCGACGAGGTGGTGGGTACCACATTCTAGGAGGTCTTAATTTAAGTAGGAGAACCACTCAATCTTTCCAATTACCGAGCCGAATTCGGGTCTGGAGTTACATGTTTCTGATATTAATTTAAATTTAGTGATATTTATCAATATCCTTTTTTATTTATGCGATTACGAGGCCTTCGAACTGTATAAATTGTTTGGCAAAAGATACCAGTCTATCCTTTCATATATAAAAATAATTTGACTTTGCACATACCAATAGTTTTTAGATAAAGGAATGACCAGCTGTCGAGTTCTAATGCTTAACTTGACAATAATTGTAAAAGTTTCGAAAACATATTATATTTTAAGATATATTATCATGTTTTGTATTTTCCGGTTTAAATATTTATGTTTTATTTGGTCTACTTAAAGTATTATATTTTGAAAAAGAATTCCATGGTGACCGACATATATTTCAATATTCAATTCAGTAGGTCGGTGTGGGTTGGGTTCAATAAAAAATAAACTTAAATTCAGTAGGTTGGGTTCAATAAAAATAAATTTAAATCATGAAACCAAAAAACTAATCTTGACCATTAGAGAGAAAATAGTAAATGGCGAAAAAAACGGATGTAAATTAAAAGGTTGGACGCACACGCACCAGATCATAACTAAAAATCTACTTTTTTTTCATTTTTTTTATTTTTTTATTTTTATGACAATTTTTTATCGAAAAAACAGAATATATTGAAATTCATAACCCTTTATCCCCTTTTCATATATATATATATATATATATATATATATATATATATATATATATATATACACATGACGCACTTCGTTTGTTATTTTTTAATATTTAAATTTATTTTTTATCGAAAAAAATAAGATAAAAATATCAAAATTCATAATTTTTGGCACTCTTTAAATAAACAATCATATACATATTAAAAAAACAGTTTTTTTTTCACTTTTTTGGGCAGATTCACACTGTGAATCTGAAACAGCATATAATTTTGTTTTTAACATTTACAATGTGAATATGGCTTACTTTTTCAGCACTTCGATCATTCACAAATTAATTTAGTGAAATTTACATGTGGATCGAGTATATTTATTTGTAATTTTTGATATTTTAACATTTTGATTATTCATAAATTGGTTTTGTAAAATTCACAACTGAATTTATGCGTACTGTGTGTGACAACCCGAAATATTTGGATCAAGCAAGGTCTAAATTGTAACTCTATTATAATGAAAATTTTGAAAACAAAAAGGGCATAGGTGCTTGTACATGGAAGTATACACTTTAGAAATTACATATAAGGTAACCTCCTGAAAGTAAACGAGTTTAGCAAGGCAAAGTGTGACAAATAAATTGGAGTTCAAACTGCAATAAGTCTTAAGTAAACAATGCAATCAAACAAGGATCAAATGATGTTAACACAAGAACTTGTAATTGTGTCACAGTCTTGAACACTCGAACAATAAGGCCAACATATTTGAGTTTTCTATTAACTAAGACCATAACCACCTTCCTGGGAACCATCCAAGACCGTAAACCCTTTCCATTGGGCCATGTTTGGCCGTGAACCCCTTCAATTGGGCCATAGATGGCCGTAAACACCCTAAAGGGGCCTTAGCTTGGCCGTGAACACCCCTAAATGGGCCAAAGATGGACGAAAACACCTAAAGGAACTTTAGCTTGGGCGTAAACTACCTTAGGGAATCAATGTTTGAGCGAAAACCCCTTAGGGGACCACACTTTGGTCGAAAATACATCTAATGGAGGGTAAAGGAGCCGTAAACCCTTCCCTGGACCACCCATAATCCGAAAACAACTTCATATCTTAAGGGGTTTACGAATTAGGGAAGGAAAAAGACAATAAAAGTTGACTTTAGGATGTGATTTCGCTAATTTCCTAGGTAATCATAGTTAACCACGAATTATCCTCCAAATATTCATGCATTATCCACCAGATACCAATGCCTTAACCTCCATATTACCAAGCACACATCTCATCACTTCCTGTAAGTCCCCAAATTAATGAACCAACTAGTGATCAAACAATATCAATGAATCAAATCAGAATGAATCAAGAAGAAGAAGAAGCAAATATCGATCCAAATGCACACGGTTATATATAACCAAAATCGTCAGGTACAAAGGATCTTACACACATCTATGACTGAAAACCGCTCTCTCAGACCTAGCAATCTAGGACTATATATATAGGGTACACAAAGAACATACATGTTTACATTCGAAAATACCAAGGGACCGAAAACGGAACGTTTTCGGTCCAACCAACCGAAAACTCAGATAAAGCCCTAAGAGGAAGTAATAATGCCTAGCACAAACCAACAAAATAGGTCCTAACAGTCTCCCCCTTGGTTTGATGCTAACATGAATTCATGCCTTGTCGACGATTAGCACATCTGAGCTCCCCATAGCGCCTGCCCACATCCTTTTGTTGATAATTTCAACGAGCATGCCAGTGAATTCTTTGGTAGCAATCTCCAAAATGTCATCTTTGATCACTATCTGATGTTTTTCCAGAGTATGGATATCCAGCTCACCGAACTATAAGAGATCCTTTGCTTCAACAAGACGAATAGTACCAGCTGGCAGCTTGATGACGGCTGTGGCTGTGACCTCATCAAAAACCCAATATTCCATATTATTCAGAGAACCGTCTGGTGACTGCTAAACAATAGGAATTTGTTTCATCTGCTTGGTGGGAGGCCACATCACATTTCTCACTGTTTGATTTGTGTTTGGATCAATCACACATTTGACTTTATTTAAGAAGGAATCTGCAGTCTTCATCCCATCAAAATTTATATTCACTTGATTCTCCAATAAGAGCATAAAATCAGTTGCACGAGGATCATTTGATGGGTTGTGGAAGGGAGCTTTAGATAATTATGTAAGATCAACCTTAGTCCAAGAACTAAAGTCATTTGGATGCTCATAGTACTCCACATTGCCACTTTCTTTTGACTGCCTATATATTCTTCTTGTCATGAAATCCCCACACCTTGATACCTGACCGATCGCCGTATTTAGAAGAGAATATCTTTTTTTCGTGCTCAGTGACACTCACTCGAGGCCGATCTCCACGAACGTTTTGATCGGAGTTTTTCATGAAGAGGAACTTCCCTTTTCCTTGAGTTTTGGCCTGCTTTTGAGCTTGCTTAAAAATTACTTTGGGTCAGCATTGGCAGGTTCATTGTCAAATCTGTCAACAACACGAGTTGCACTAGCATGATGAGAAACAAATTGAGGTGCTTGCGCAAGTACACTTGAAGAGGTATTGTCTTCAGTAGGCTCAGTTACAGATGTTTTGAACTTGTCGCCAAATTCACTGATTCATTTGTTTTTCAAATCAAAGTATCCAACCGAGAGAGCACCAAGATTAAGTTGTAAATAAGAAAATTGCCTTGACTTTTGAGCATTTTCTCTCTCAAGATCGGAAACTCTAATATCCAGAGTTCCAATCAGTACGTCTTTCTCAATAAGCTTTTGATTTAGAACTCCAATTTCTTCCTTGAGCTCAAAAATGGTTGGGTCTTTGTTATCGGAGCTCCCTGCACCAATTGATATGCCTTTTCCCCTGGGTACAGGATCAATACTTTCTCTGGCAAGAAACCTGGCAAGCCGTTCGGAAGTGGCATCATGTGCAGGTTGAGGGACAGAAGAATCACCAGGAGCTGAAGAGCTTCCTGCTTTAAAAGATGTATGAACATAACTGGGCCCCTCGTCCAAAATTGGACTCTCGACTTGAATTGGTTGGGATATTTTGGTGGTTGTGATTGGTTGTTGAAAGGTTTGAGCATGTTCCCTTATAAGCATTCCCGGACTGGGATTAGCACGTCTTCGTTTTAAAGACGGATGGGAGGCTTGAGTCGTACCCAGATCACGATCAGATGGAGTAATAATCGGAGAAACAACTGCTCTGAGAGGAATCCTCGCAGTTGAATCCAGTTGAGCAATGACTTCAGCCATCTGAGCGAGTGATTTAGATGGCAGTTTGAGAATGTTGGAGTCTCCCTCAGTCTCATTTGGAGCACTCACAACCTCATTGACATCATCAAAATCAAAGAACGAACTGATGTCATCATTACTAAGCTCAAAATCAAACGCGAAGTCTTCATCACTGAAACCCATTGCATCAATTCCTTCATCAATCCCTTATGCTTCATCCTCATCAACATTATCCACATCATCATCAATATCATCATCATCAACCACATTAAGCACAGACACATGTTCCTCTGCAACAATTGCCAGAGGAGGAACTATCTCATCTTCATCATTTGAGACATCTGCTCGTTCAAAAGCTTCTTCTATCTCAGCAAATTTCCCAAACTATACCAAAGGATTCGTTCCCTTAAACACAACCTTTGAACCCTTGCGGTTCTGCTTCATCATGCTAAAATTGTTTGGACCCAAGGATTTCAAATCCAAAGTATCACCTTTTCTTTTCAATTCTGGATATTGATCATCAAAGATCATTTGAAGAAACCTTGGATACATCAAAAATACGTCCTTCTTTTTTAATTGTAAGTTGCTCTTCATCTCATTTAATATAAGCGTTGAAAAATTGAAGTCCCAGTCCATGATCAGAGCAACAATGGCACTGATAGATGATAGAGAGATCTCATTCTCTCCTCCTTTCTTTCCTGAGATGCATATAACAAAAGAGTGGGCAAGAAAGCGCCAGTAAGGAGGAAGTAGCTTCTTTATAGTTGGAGGAAAGGTTCCTTCAATACATATTCTATCAAGAACCTCCCTGGTCTGATCAACAGGAATTTCAGTTGGGAAGCCTGACTGATCCCTGAATTGAAGCACTTGTCAGATGGTTTGTTCGGACACAACATTTTTTCTCCCTTTGATAATTGATTCCACAGTGCCTTCTCCATATGCTCCTTCTTTGTTGATGGAAGATTTATCCCAAAATTCACTCACTAACTGAAGGGTTTTGAACATTCTAACACTCCTATGGTGTACATGCAACCCTATAAACTTTGGATCTATGTTTTCTCTATTATACATGAAAATATTCAATATTCCAAGGTTTCATCCTAACTAGCATAATATGAAGTATATACAATACAAGAATCTAGTAGAACGACATACCTTTTGATGGAGCTTGTGGTCATGAACCTTTAAGAGCTTAGTGCCCCAAGTGTTGCACCTCAAATGGTTCACACAACACCAAGAACCCTTGGAATAACTTGAGAATAAGGACATTTGCACCAAAATCGGGTTTGCCCTCTTGTGTACACACACTAGTGCCATTTCATGAACTAGGGACCTCTTTATATAGTGTGGTGTATTAGGGTTACATTCATGTAAACCCTAATACCAATGACCTTTCATTTCCATAGGATCCATGGGTTAAACACTCCATGAACTATCCATGAAAGCTTATCCCAACCTAAATGAACTTGGCCCATTATATATATATATATATATATATATATATATATATATATATATATATATATATATATATATATATAAGAGTCCATATTTAATTAGTTCCTTTTTATCACTAAATTAATTCTTGATCAATACTAATTAAATAATATGATTCCATATTAATATATTAGAACTTATAATATATTAATATAAATCATAAGTATCCTTTTTTCTCATTTTGTCTATCCAATTGTTTCGATGCCATGCAACCCAAATGGATCATGCCAAATCGGGTCAAGTACATACCAATTATAGTTATGGACTTAGACACAAATCCAACAGTCTCCCACTTGGATAAGTCTAATACTATTATTGTGTATGACTCCAAAACCCAACTAGCAATCATAGCTCTTAAAGCCGTTGT
The DNA here is from genome assembly GCF_052849685.1 of Lactuca virosa. NCBI lineage: Eukaryota > Viridiplantae > Streptophyta > Magnoliopsida > Asterales > Asteraceae > Lactuca > Lactuca virosa. The sequence continues at coordinate 375,452,989 of NC_136433.1, read as the reverse complement.
CGAACTCTGACCTAGTCAATGACTTGTGCATTAGATAAGGGATCATATATTCCTCCATTCTAGATATCATATGGAATAACATTATCTCTGTCCATTTATGACGATCATCGAGGGGCCCACCAATATCGCTTTTATCCCTCCAATGGTAAAAGGAATGGATAAACTTTGACTCATATGATTGTTCTACTACTTGTTGAATCATACAGAAAGGCATGTTTTATTACATCGAGTTACCAATGTGTTTTCGTACAATCAATGTATGACCAACTCATAGTCAACAACTCATATATCTAGGTTTGAAGAATATAAGATAGTATCATCTTGTGATCACTCGTGATAAAGTCCATGAAGTGATTCAAATGAGCGTGGGTTTAATCCATTACTCGAATCTCATTCCAGGAGCACTCATGAATGTTGTAACAACTCTTGCTATGTCCAACACCTTAGACATCTACAAACCAAATTCATGACAGTCTTGCCTTAATACCTACTTCCAACGTATTATCGACTGTGTATGGTTTGAATAACTTAGTCAATCGGAAATAATGACCTAGTTATTCTGGAAGTCAAAACATGCAAAGTGAAACACAAGAGTAATCAAATCCAATATGGTCTCAGAACTTATGAATATAAATAGAACACCTTTCATTTATCACCATATTGATTACACATTATTCATTGCATAATGTTTCATATAATCAACTTAATACTTGAATTAAAATAATAGTCATGCCATGCTCCAAGCATGCACACTATGTTTGTCCAAACAATAGTTATGCCATACACCAAGTATGTGAAGGGTTTTAGTATACAACAACATCCTATGGTGCACATACAACCCTAAATACCTTGGATCTATGTTTCACTAATTATACATGCAAATGGTTTCCAAGTTATTGAACCTATAACTAGCATGCATTCTCATATACCAAATAAGATACTAGTTAGGGTAACATACCTTTTGTGTTGTAGCTTGATTCCATGGAGCTTAAGAGCCGAGTGTCTCAAGTGTGACACCTCAAATGGTTCACACAACACCAACAACAACTTGGAATAACTTGAGAGAAAAGTACTTGTGCTCAAATTGGCTAGCCCTCTCATATGAAACCTTAGTCCCGATTTCTTGAGCCATGGGGTCCTTATATATTGTGGCTATTAGGGTTACACTAAGTAAATCATGTATTTCCATATTATTCATGCTCCATGGGTTAAAACCTCCATGGAGTATCCATGGGTTACTCCATGGGTTTAGCCCAACATGAAGAACTATGGATCATAAACCCACATATATAAGAATGAATGATTTACACAATCAATCCCTATATATTTAATTAGTGTCTTTTGATCACAGAATTATATCCATATTAATTCTTGATCAATACTAATTAAATAATATGATTTCATATTAATATATTAGAACTTATAATATATTAATAAATCATAAATATCCTTTTCTCACAAAAGTCTATCCAAATATATCTGATGCCATGCAACCCAAATGGACCATGCCAAGTCAGATCGAATACAAACCAATACTTAGAACTTATGAGCACTCATGAATGTTGTAGCAACTATTGCTATGTCCAACACCTTAGACATCTACAAGCCAACTTCATGACAGTCTTGCCTTAATACCTACTTCCAACGTATTATCGACTGTGGATGGTTTGAATAACTTAGTCATTCGGAAAGAATAACCTAGCTATTCTGGAAGTCAAAACATGCAAAGTGAAACCCAAGAATAATATTAATCCTCTATGGTCCCAAGCACCTTTGAGAGTAAATAAAACACCTTTTATTTAAACACCATATTGATTACTCATTATTCATTGTATAATGTTTCAAATAATCAACTTTATACTTGAATCAAAACAATAGTCATGCCATGCTCCAAGCATGCACACTATGTTTTGTCCAAACAATAGTTATGCCATACTCCAAGTATGCACACTATGTTTGTCTATGATCCTTACTTTGTGAAATAGACCAATCGAACATGATTCCAATGATTCTCATATCAGAATCCCAAATCCTTACCGTAAATGTAAGAATTCCAAATTCCTACCATTTACCAAAATCTGTTAGATTCTAAACTTATATGCATTGATCCTCTTGTAATGACTATGCACAAAGTCACAAAGACTTGCCTACAGACATTACGTAGTATTCCAATGGAGAGCAATTCCATGGAAACGAAGTCTCAAATTCAAAGTACATTGCTTTGAACATCCTTCTTGCATTAAGTTTTCTAATCTTACACATATTTAATGGATAACTTCCACCTGTGGGAATATTTCCATATTCCCATTTTGACTATCACTTCTGAACAAGAGTTTCATCTTTTCAGAATATGTCAATATGGTCCTCTCCAAAAATTTACACCATACTTCCAACTGTCACTGAGCAACCAATATTTGGTAAACCATAGATTGTCCTCGACAATTGCTTAATCACTTTAGTCATATCCAGTTCTAGTACTTTTTCCCTCTTAGTGCCATATGCATTTGGAAAAATTTAGAACAGATGAATATTATAGCACATGCAATCGATCCTATATCCGAAGCATATGGGACACAGTTCATGATGTCACACATAAAGACATGATACTAGACCAGTCTTTTGCTATAATATTTCTATTTCTATTTCCCATTTTCTCAAAATTCAGATTATGAAAAGGGATGCCGTAATCTCAATCGAATTTTAGAACGCAAATAAAATGTTCCCATATATAGAATTTCTTTATGTTGAACCATTCCAACATAACATTCATATATATACTTGACTAAATTTGATTAAAATCTCACGATCTAAGCCTTTAGATTCGAAATGAATTATAATTTCCTCTCCCTTAATTATAGCAAAACACTTATTATAATTATCGTGCTCCCACTAACATGATGATTATTAGCATAACACTTATGCTCCCACTAGCTTGGACATGTACTGAGAAATCAGCTGGACTTCTAGAAATCAATACTTTATTGACTTTCTTACCAAAGTTCAGATTTCTAATACGAGATGCTTTGATAAAACTTTATCAATGTCATAAACCTTCCCTTAGATAACTCATATGTGTGTCTAAAACAATTTTAGAACTATGAAAAGGGATGCCGTAATCATAGTCTCAATTGTTTAGACCTTTTCCATTTCTCACAAGTCCATGTAAGTGTGCCGGTTTAACCCAAACTCATATGGACCGAACTTGTGCAATCTTAACTTCTTGCCACCTGGCAGCACAAGGGCATGCCATTGCTTCCAAGTAGTTGTCCCAATACTGAGAACTTGTAGAACTCAGATGTATAGTTAACTTTAACTGGAATGGGCACATAAATAAGAGTATGTCAACACGATAGGTTACAAACCTCAAGTCGTGTGCTAGTGATAAACTACAGGTTTTATTCCTGATTAGTTCTTGAAACTTTTTCAAGATCTTTAAGACTCCCACTGACCTCTTGACATATAATATTCTCTTGTCAAGAACCATTCCTTGACAAAGCAAATATTCAGGAGTTAGTGCGGATTCTTATCAAGACAAACACTTCACACAATTGGCCTTAGTTGGTCTCTATTTTATCCAAAACATCACAACTGACCAATTTCAAATGTGCAAGAGTAGAACACATTTACTCTTACATTTGACAAGTGTTATAAACCTTCTTAAGATTATATCACTCAAGTTACAATCTTGGAGTATTACTCTAAGACTCAATTTTGGAACGAAGTATGATTCATCTTTTGATTTAACTAATTCAACAATTCACGATTCCTCTTCTTTGTCAAACAAATGTACTAAGATATCCTTAGAGAATCAATTGTAATATGGTTTCATAATCACTAAGATAATCACAAAACACGATACTAAAGTACTCTCCCATCTTTTCAGATTGGAGAAACTTTTATCTTTCTGCCTAATTTGAATCTTCTCATTCGTTCTGTCATACATTGATACTTTTCCAATGTTTCAGAATTATACTTAAACTTGTAAATATAACCATATTTACTGAACTTCAGTAAATCATGACGAATAATCTTATCGATCTTTGTGGTGGACTTGACCAGTTGACAAGAATATGTACTCGATGTGACAACCCGGAAACTTCAATCCTGTACACTTAGTTAATTCAATCAATATTTAACTTGCTTTGTCGATTTCTGGTACTATTTAAGGGTTCATTTAAGTGTTCTAAGCTTGAATTTAACCAGGGTTGAGATTAGGAATGAGTCAGCATGTCCCATAGTGAGAAAACTGGGCCATACACCCCTCTTGGAGGAGTGTACGGCCGTACACATGGGTGTGCGGCCGCACACCCACTCCCTTGGCAGCATACTTACTTTTGGGCAGCACTCTCACCCCTATATAAAGGGTAGACTCCTTTCCTTTCATTCCTTTGACACCTTGGCAGCACACAACACATTTCCTCTCAAGTTTCTTCAACCGCAAACTCTTCAAAGCTTCGAAAACGTGAGTAATTCATCCTCTAACTTGATAACCATGAAAGACCACTCTATCTAGACCTTAAGTGTGCAAAATCGACATGCTCTTCGTGTATGGAAGAGAGTGCGGCCGTACACCCCCTTTAAGGTGGCCGCACACTCTTAAAACACCCTCCAAAGTGAGAGTTTGACTTCCATATTCGAGATAAACATGCCCCTAGCCTTGTTGTACCTTGGAAATGGCATTTTTGGACATTTTGTGTGGGGTGTACGACCGCACACACCTGTTTACGGCCGAACACACACTTGTGCGGCAGCACACTCCAAGTGTGCGGCAGCACACCCAAGTGTGCGACAACACACCCAAGTGTGCGACCACACACTCATTCTAGGACCATAAACTCACTTCTAAGACCCTAAACTTGTACTACAACTATGTATGGCCAAGAACACTTCATGGATGCAAGTGTAGGCCTTGAAAACACCACAAGAACACCTCTCATCATGAGTGTACGGCCGCACGCCCATTGGGCCGCACACTCATGGTCGTACACACCTTTAAGGTGGCCATACACTCCCCTCATGCAACCCTACAAGGTCCTAACACTTAGTGCAAGTAGATCCAAGCCTCTAGAGTGGTTTTCCATCACTTTTAGTGGTGAAATACCTTCGTTTGACTCTTTTATGTGTCATTGCGTGTTAATTAGGATCGAATCATGTTCAAGGCTTCACTTGAACATCCAGCTTTCCGTATCGATCCTTCAATCAAACCACTTACCCGAGGTGAGTTGATACCCCTACATTTTCCGTGTTTTTAATGTTTTCAGGGGGGAATACAAGCCAAACTCAAAGTATTTTATTAAGTTTTAAACTTATTAATACAGTCCAACGATTTCCACGTTTAATAACATACTCGTATACTAAATCCCTTTTGTAATACGTTGAGCATAAGGGAAACTATTATTTTGGAAATTTAACTTCACAGCTTTCAGAAAGGTTTTACAAAGCATTTCCATATCAACTCTAATAAACTATAATGGGTATAGTTTGGGATAACCCTCTAGATAGTCTCTACTAAATCAGATTTCATGGATGAATATATATAAACTACGGCAGATTTAGTTTATGTTATATATGTTTTCTCAGAAGTATAAAGTACATTTATTCAAGGATAATTACTGTTTTATACTCTTTCCCGCTAGTAAACTAGATTATACAGAATTGTGAGGCTCAACTTTAATACTGTACTCTTAGGTGTATAGTGATAAATCCTTTTAGTATAACCAGAGTCTCCTGGAGGGAGAGCGTGAGATTTGTGAATAGATCTATTCGGGACTGACAATCCCACACCTGAACTGCTAGCTACAGTTAGGCGGGCACGCCTGGGGTGAACAAATGTCATTTAGCTTAACGCCTGAAGAACGTTATAAAGGTCTCTCAGTCATATCAAGTATGGTTATACGACTCGCAAATAAGTATAAACTAACTCCGGTTTACGGACTCTACTCTTCATTGTTTTCTTTTGAGTAGTAAAACCACTTTTATACATACTGATAGTAATCAGGGATTTCTAAACTGACGTCTCTACCTCTAGAACGGATAACTTGTTTTTAGGGAAAATATAGGATTTTCCCAGGATAACACTGGCATTTCTAAAACTGATGATTTACTTTCTACTAACAGATACTCTTCCAAAAACTACTTTTCATAAGAAAATATAGGATTTTCTTGAGGAGCACTTTTCAAAAAGGATCAAAGAAACATATTCCACAAAAACTAAATGCTTATGAACTCACCAGCTTTATGCTGATATTCTTTCAAAACTGCTTGTATTCTCAGGAAATCAGTAGACAGGTACCTGCTGGAATTTGAGAAGCTGGAGCAATAAGAGTCTTATATTATTACTTTATATACTTTTGATGTACCTAAAACAAGATTTCAAACTGATGTAAACATTTTACTTATATATGTATCTACTGTATTGGTTGTGTTGCTATGTTTCCTATTATCCATTGGTTGTGATGCTAAACATGATGTCCTCCGCCCCCGAACGTTTCCACCGTTCCGGTTTGGGGGTGTGACAGATTGGTATCAGAGCCCTTGTTTATAGCGAACTAGTATACCGAACCTTACGTGTTATACAACTATAAACACTAAGGGGCCTAATTTCTCTACACTAAAAGTATACTTTAAAAAAATATAAGTATTTTTATAAAAACTATACGAGCATGCATGCATAACAGAATTCGTGTCACTAGTAGAACAGAACCAAAGTATTTGGATGTTGGAACGATGCGGTTAAACCTGAGCAGTTATGTAATCATGCCTATGGTGAATGTAGCCTGATCAACTATATTCAGTCGAGACATGACCAACATGTGCTTGGGAGTGACTGCGGTGTTACAGCAGGCCAAAAACTTACCAAAATCATCCCACATAAAATACTATAGGAGTATTTTAGCTAGAGCCAAACTCAGTATATAGATTCACTCCAAGTGTTGCTACCTCCTCTTCCTTAAGCGATAACTTACTTGCATTAGTAACCTTTTTGTGGTTATTGCTAGGTAGAACACTTTTGTTATCAGGATAAGATATATCTTGTTTCATATATCTTGGGGACTTACCATCCTCTTCTTCCTGATTGTTTCGAGAACAAGATGCCTCCCCGACCAAGACCCATCAGAAGAAACGACAACACTCCACCACCACCACCACCTCCTCAGTTCGACCCCGTTATGTTTCAGGCAGCAGTTACAGCCGCTGTGACTGCAGCAATGGCACAAGTGAATGCTGGGGGGGCTGGAGGTGGAACCGACCCACAAAGACAAGATGGAAGCCAGGGACATCAAAAGGAGTGTTCCTACAAGGACTTCATGACTGCAAAACCCAAGTCCTTCGACGGAAATGGAGGTGTCATCGCTTTGACTCGATGGTTCGAGAAGATCGAATCCATCTTTGAAATTTGCGCCTGTTCCGAAGCAAACAAGGTGAAGTTCGTCGCCTGCACCTTCACCGACAGGGCCTTGAACTGGTGGACTGGTCGAGTCAAAACCCTAACCCTGCCAGTGGCTAATGCCATGGGTTGGGAAAGACTAAAGGAACTCATGCTTGCGGAATACTGCCCGAGGGGCGTAGTGAAAAAGTTGGAGCACGAACTCTGGAACTTGAAGATGAAGGGTTCCGACATCGCTGCCTACACCGCTAGATTCTGTAATCTGGCTCTCCTATGTCCGGGAATGGTCACCCGGAAAGCAAGAAAATCGAGAGGTACATTTGGGGACTGACGCAACCAACCAAAGGAAATGTCTTGGCTGCTAGACCGGCCACGTTTGTGAGCGCCAAGGATCTGTCACAGACTCTGATCGATCATGGGATCGATCTGGATGAGGCATTAGCGGTCGCCGAGCCCCAAAAGGAGAGTGGTAAAAAGAAGAAGAAATTTTGGAACAAACGCAAGGGCCAGTCTCCTCAGGAGCCCTCCAAGAAGCAACAAACAGTGGCAGTCCATGCTGCTACTACTCCTACTGCTACTCCCACTGCTGCTCCAACCACCCAAGCTTCTACCGGTGGTTATTCAGGGAAACTACCTTTGTGCAACAAGTGTACCTTTCATCATCACGGACCTTGCCGTGATTTGAATTGCAACAACTGTGGAAGGAAGGGACACACGACCCGATACTGCAGAGAACCAGTCCAACCTACCAATCAGGCTCCTGGAGCGGGTGCTGGTCAAGCCTGTTATGGCTGTGGAGAGGTTGGGCATTTCAAAAGAAATTGCCCCAAGGCAACAGCAGCTGACAACACTGGAAGGGTACTAGCTATGGGCCAGGAGGAAGCGGTCGCTGATCCTACAGTTGTGACGGGTACGTTCCTCCTTGACAACTCTTATGCATGCATTCTTTTCGATTCTGCTGCGGAGAGAAGCTTTTTTAGTCATGCATTTAAACATCTAATCGAGTGTAAATCCCAACCTCTAACCGAAACATTTACCGTCGAGATGGCTAACGGAAAGAAGGAGAGCACTAACGATATATTCACAGGCTGTACTCTTACCCTAGACAGTCATTCCTTTCCCATCAACCTTATGCCGGTATCCATTAAGAGCTTCGATGTTATAATCGGCATGCATTGGTTGAGCCCCAATCGTGCTGATATTCTTTGTTACGAGAAAGCTATCCGTCTCAATCTTCCCTCTGGCGAAGCCCTCACTATTTACGGTGATAAACTCAGTTCGAATCTTCGTATCATTTCATGCATCCAAGCCTAGAAGTATTTGCGGAAAGACTGCCATGCGTTTCTAGCTCATGTTGTTGATCAGACACAAAAGGGTAAAAACCTCGAGAGCATCCCCGAAGTCTGCAACGTTCCTGATGTCTTCCCTGAAGATCTCCCAGGAATTCCTCCCGAGCGTCAAGTCGACTTTCGTATCGACTTGATCCCTGGAGCTACTCCTGTAGCTAAGTCTCCTTACCGTTTAGCGCCAGCGGAGATGCAAGAGTTATCCAGCCAGCTCAATGAGCTGATCAGCAAAGGGTTCATAAGGCCGAGTTCCTCACCTTGGGGACCTCCGATCTTATTCGTGAAAAAGAAAGATAGGTCCTTTCGGATGTGCATTGACTACCGAGAACTGAACAAGCTGACCATCAAGAACTGATATCCCTTACCCAGTATCAATGATCTCTTCGACCAACTTCAGGGAGCCAGTTATTTCTCAAAGATAGATCTAAGATCAACGTACCATCAGTTGCGAGTTCACGAGAACGATGTGCCCAAGACAGCATTCCGAACTCGCTATGGACACTACGAATTTGTAGTAATGCCCTTTGGTCTGACCAACGCACCGACAATATTCATGGACCTGATGAATCGAGTGTGCCGCCCTTTCCTAGACAAGTTCGTGATCGTGTTCATCGACGATATACTTGTCTATTCTCGTAGTGAGAACGATCATAAACAGCACTTGAGGCAGGTGCCGGAAACATTAAGGGCGGAGAAGCTATATGCAAAATTTTCAAAGTGTGAGTTCTGGATCAGGAAGGTGAATTTCCTTGGTCACGTGGTTAGCAAGGAAGGTATACATGTGGACCCTTCCAAAATATAAGCGATAGAGAATTGGTCTGCACCAAAGACACCTACAGAAATCCGGCAATTCTTGGGTCTCGCGGGCTATTATCGTAGGTTTATTCAGAATTTCTCCAGAATCGCTAAGCCTTTAACTACCCTGACACAAAAAGGTGTAACCTTTAGTTGGGGAGTCAAGCAAGATACTGCGTTTCAAACATTGAAGCAGACCCTATGCAGCGCACCTATCTTGTCCCTGCCCGAAGGGACGGAAGACTTCATGGTCTTTTGTGATGCATCCAATCAGGGCCTAGGCTGTGTGCTAATGCAGCGAGGAAAGGTCATCGCCTATGCCTCGAGGCAGTTGAAAACACACGAAGTCAATTACACAACTCACGATTTAGAGTTGGGAGCAGTGGTCTTTGCATTAAAGATCTGGAGACACTATCTCTACGGAAACAAGTGCACTATCTTCACCGACCATAAGAGCTTGCAACATATCTTTGACCAGAAGGAGTTAAACATGAGACAACGGCGATGGGTAGAGCTACTCAGTGACTACGAGTGCGAAATTCGTTACCATCCCGGAAAGGCCAATGTGGTAGCAGATGCTCTCAGCCGTAAGGAGTATTCATGGCGTAAGGTGAAGGCACTAACAATGACCATTCATTCCCATCTGTCCGGGCAGATCAGAGAGGCTCAGCTAGAAGCCTTAAAACCAGAAAACATCTTGGATGAAGCCTTGAGGGGAATGGATAAGAACTTAGAGGTCAAGGGAGACGGAGTTTACTATTTCATGGACCGTATCTGGACCCCGAAGTATGGTGGTTACAGAGAAGTTGTCATGAACGAAGCTCACAAGTCTAGATACTCCGTTCACCCAGGGTCAGATAAGATGTACTTGGATCTCAAACAACTCTATTGGTGGCCAAACATGAAAGAGGAAATTGCAACCTTCATGGGCAAGTGCTTGACTTGCGCCAAGGCAAAGGTGGAATATCAAAAGCCCTCAGGTTTACTTCATCAGCCAGAGATACCTGAGTGGAAGTGGGAAAGGATAACGATGGATTTTATCACCAAGTTACCTACATCTCCGAGTGGGCACGATGCCATCTAGGTAATTGTCGATCGGTTGACTAAATCCGCCCATTTCCTGCCTATCAAAGAAAACTTCAAGATGGATAAACTCACACGAATATACCTTCGAGACGTAGTTCGCCTTCATGTTGTACCTGTATCCATTATCTCCGATCGAGATAGAAGGTTTACCTCGAGATTTTGGCAATCACTACAGAAGGCTCTTGGAACTAAGTTGGATATGAGCACGGCTTATCATCCGCAAACTGATGGATAGAGTGAGAGAACAATTCAGACATTGGAAGATATGTTGAGAGCCTGCGTCATCGACTTCGACGCGTCATGGGACACTCATCTTCCTTTGGTTGAATTTTCCTACAACAACAGCTACCATACCAGCATCAAGGTTGCGCCGTTTGAAGCCCTATATGGCCACAAGTGCAAGTCCCCTCTGTGCTGGGCTGAAGTGGGTGACACGCAGCTAGTCAAGGGTCAAGTCCCTGACAGCACTCTCACTGGTCCTGAAATTATCCGAGAGACGACTGAAAAGATCGTGCAAATCCGAGAACGACTGAAAGCCTCACGAGATAGACAAAAGAGCTACGCCGATAAGAGACGAAAACCCTTGGAATTCCAGGTCGGTGACCGCGTCCTTCTGAAGGTCTCGCCCTGGAAAAGCATGATACGTTTCGGAAAACATGGAAGGCTAAACCCAAGGTACATTGGACCATTTGAGATCCTTGCTAGGATCGGTCCCGTAGCATAAAAACTCCAGTTACCACGAGAGCTCAGCAACATCCATCCTGTCTTCCACGTGTCGAACCTAAAGAAGTGTCTGTCCGATTAGACACTTGTGATTCCTCTCGACGAGATCGAATTAGGCGAGGGTCTACACTTCGTGGAAGATCCTGTCGAAATCATGGATCGGGAAGTCAAACGTACGAAACAGAGTCGCATCCCGATAGTGAAGGTCCGCTGGAATGCCAAGCGGGGTCCCGAATTCACTTGGGAGCGCGAGGATTCAATGAAGCATAAGTACCCCCATCTCTTTCCAAGTTCATGATTGTACTCTATTCTTGTATTTCGGGACGAAATTCCTTCTAACGGGGGGATGATGTGACAACCCAGAAACTTCAATCCTGTACAATTAGTCAATTCAATCAATATTTAACTTGCTTTGTCGATTTCTGGTACTATTTAAGGGTTCATTTAAGTGTTCTAAGTTTGAATCTAACCGGGGTTGAGATTAGGAATGAGTCAGCATGTCCCATAGTGAGAAAATCGGGCCATACACCCCTCTTGGAGGAGTGTACGGCCGTACACATGGGTGTGCGGCCGCACACCCACTCCCTTGGCAGCACACTCACTTTTGGGCAGCACTTTCACTCCTATATAAAGGGTAGACTCCTTTCCTTTCATTCCTTTGACACCTTGGCAGCACACAACACATTTCCTCTCAAGTTTCTTCAACCGTAAACTCTTCAAAGCTTTGAAAACGTGAGTAATTCATCCTCTAACTTGATAACCATGAAAGACCACTCTATCTAGACCTTAAGTGTGCAAAATCGACATGCTCTTCGTGTATGGAAGAGAGTGCGGCTGCACACCCCCTTTAAGGTGGCCGCACACTCTTAAAACACCCTCCAAAGTGAGAGTTTGACTTCCATATTCGAGATAGACATGCCCCTAGCCTTGTTGTACCTTGGAAATGGCATTTTTGGACATTTTGTGTGGGGTGTACGACCGCACACACTTGTGTACGGCCGCACACACACTTTTGCGGCAGCACACTCCAAGTGTGCGACAGCACACCCAAGTGTGCGACCACACACCCAAGTGTGCGACCACACACTCATTCTAGGACCATAAACTCACTTCTAAGACCCTAAACTTGTACTACAACTAAGTATGGACCAAGAACACTTCATGTATGCAAGTGTAGGCCTTGAAAACACCACAAGAACACCTTTCATCATGAGTGTACGGCCGCACACTGATTGGGTCGTACACTCATGGACGTACACACCTTTAAGGTGGCCATACACTCCCCTCATGCAACCCTACAAGGTCCTAACACTTAGTGCAAGTAGATCCAAGCCTCTAGAGTGGTTTTCCATCACTTTTAGTGGTGAAATACCTTCGTTTGACTCTTTTATGTGTCATTGTGTGTTAATTAGGATCGAATCGTGTTCAAGGCTTCACTTGAACATCCAGCTTTCCGTATCGATCCTTCAATCAAACCACTTACCCGAGGTGAGTTGATACCCCTACATTTTCCGTGTTTTTAATGTTTTCAGGGGGGGAATACAAGCCAAACTCAAAGTAATTTATTAAGTTTTAAACTTATTAATACAGTCCAACGATTTCCACGTTTAATAACATACTCGTATACTAAATCCCTTTTGTAATACGTTGAGCATAAGGGAAACTGTTATTTTGGAAATTTAACTTCATGGCTTTCAGAAAGGTTTTACAAAGCATTTCCATATCAACTCTAATAAACTATAATGGGTATAGTTTGGGATAACCCTCTAGACAGTCTCTACTAAATCAGATTTCATGGATGAATATATATAAACTACGACATATTTAGTTTATGTTATATATGTTTTCTCAGAAGTATGAAGTACATTTATTCAAGGATAATTATTGTTTTATACTTTTTCCCGCTAGTAAACTAGATTATACAGAATTGTGAGGCTCTACTTCAATACTGTACTCTTAGGTGTACATTGATAAATCCTTTTAGTATAACCAGAGTCTCCTGGAGGGAGAGCGTGAGATTTGTGAATAGATCTATTCGGGACTGACAATCCCACACCTAAACTGCTAGCTACAGTTAGGCGGGCACGCCTGGGGTGAACAAATGTCATTTAGCTTAACGCCTGAAGAACGTTATAAAGGTCTTTCGGTCATATAAAGTAAGGGTATACGATTCGCAAATAAGTATAAACTAACTCCGGTTTACGGACTCTACTCTTCATTGTTTTCTTTTGAGTAGTAAAACCAGTTTTATACATACTGATAGTAATCAGGGATTTCTAAACTGACGTCTCTACCTCTAGAACGGATAACTTGTTTTTAGGGAAAATATAGGAATTTCCCAGGATAACACTGGCATTTCTAAAACTGATGATTTACTTTCTACTAACAGATACTCTTCCAAAAACTAATTTTCATAAGAAAATATAGGATTTTCTTGAGGAACACTTTTCAAAAAGGATCAAAGAAACATATTCCACAAAAACTAAATGCTTATGAACTCACCAGCTTTATGCTGATATTCTTTCAAAACTGCTTGTATTCTCAGGAAATCAGTAGACAGGTACCTGCTGGAATTTGAGAAGCTGGAGCAATAAGATTCTTATGTTATTACTTTATATACTTTTGATGTACCTAAAATAAGATTTCAAACTGATGTAAACATTTTACTTATATATGTATCCACTGTATTGGTTGTGTTGCTATGTTTCCTATTATCCATTGGTTGTGATGCTAAACATGACGTCCTCCGCCCCCGAACGTTTCCGCCGTTCCAGTTTGGGGGTGTGGCACTCGATCCCTTAGTCCTTCACTTGACTCACATATACATGTGAACAAGGAATTAGTCTTAATTTTTTTCAAAGATGAAAATTCTCATTTATCATACAATATAACTTGCATGATTCCAAGTTTCTATCCAACTGAAACTTGGATGATGAGAATCTTTCCTTATTTGGTAAATTATGACACTACCACAAACGAAAGAATCAAATCCATTTTCCAATATTGCAATCAATGGAATCATGTAAACAACAAATTTTCACAAATGCCACTATAAGGATATTTAAAATAAATAAAAGCAAAACTTTTCTTTTATTTAAAACTTGCGGAAAAACTTATCCTTACAATGCAAATGCATATGAAAACTATGTTATTATCTATTCCTAAGCAATCTATCACAACTCTTAAGCATCAGCTCAAAAATTCATATCACCGAAGCATGCGATCGACATCCATCTTCGCGATCAGAATCAACTTACTCTTCTTTAAGCTTCCTCTCTTTTCTTTGATTCTTAAAACTTCAACATGTGACCCAGTCACATCATGTAATAAGAATCTCCAAATAGGAACTTAATAGAGTTAGATAGTGGACTTACCTGAAGTAGAGTCAAACTTTTTTGACTTGACCAACCTTGTGATCTTTCAGGTAAATAGGGAAGCTTCGCAACTAATGCCCCTTCCTTTGGCAATATAAGCATATGGACTCTTTGGGAATGGTACACGAGACTGTCTCAGACTTAGCATTTCTCTTTACCATTTAGTCAACCGAATTGACTATGGCCGAACCCTTTCCATTGGGAAAAGAAAGCTTTTCTGGATTTCCAATGTTACCGTTGTCAATGTCCATGGATGTTTGGGAAGTCGATCTTCCAATCAAATTTGCTTTACCCGTGCTCCAAATCATTGCTGATTTAGCAGCATCAAGCAAATAGGTAAGATCATTAAGGGTCATGTCATGGTATGTCATGTAGTAGTCCTAAAGGAACTCAAGACCTTGACACCCAACTCTCCTGGCTTGTCAATATGTGACTTTATCTCCAAGATGTTAGCACACATAGACTTTTCTTGCCAATAGGGCTTGAGTGACCTTGAACTTTTCAAGAACTTGTGGGTTAGGGAGAATAACTGGAGGAGGTGAAGGAAGAGAAGTATGATTTCCATGAACCAAGCCTGGGACATAATCTTCATTAGGAAAGCTTGTTCCTACGGATTTGGGAAGATCATAGTTGTCTGAACCAGACATCTACAATGGGAGATATTCAAGTTAGTTGATTTAAGTCCTTAATATAACACCCAATATGAAATATTAAGGCTAGGACCCAACACAATATTTCATAACTTGGAAGAGGGATGCCGTAATCCAAGCTCCAAAATATTTGAAGGTAGGTGAATGACGATTCACCAGTTTCCACCATGAAAAACGAAATGGGAATTAGGTTTTAATTGGCTTTGAAACTCCTAGATCTTTTGAGATTCATTGAACTTTTCAATGGCATGTTTAACTCTCGATTGTGCCCTCTTAAGTTTGTGACTGGGATGCTGAGGATCAAAAACAAGGTGTGAATAACCATGCAAATATACTTGGTACTCTTAATTTTTATCACCTAATCGATGTGCCAGTTAACCACACGCGCTCCACCGATCTATGATAAACCTTAAGCCACCCTTTGCCAACCTTTCTAAATCCAAGTTAGTGTGTCGGTTAACCACACACGCTCCACTAACGACTTAAGCAAGGTGCAAAGTCACATTTTCACATTTTGCTAAGTAACTAAGATTGGGAATTTACAAGTGTTTAGTTACTTAGTATTTATCATTATACTTTTAATGAAGGGAGAATTATAGTCTTGTCCTACCCGTTCGGCTAACAACCTTCCACCAGTCAAGGAAGCGGTGGGTGAGAGTGGACACCCATTAAACTGCCATTTTATAGGCAGTAACCTTATACCCCCTTATAGACCGACTTCGTGAATGAGGCCTACTAACGGTAAGACTGACTTTGTTCTTATACATATATATAACTTTTCAATTCCATAACTTATGTGTTTAAAGTAGTTTGAATGAAAAACTCTTCAAGTTCCATAACTTGAGGACAAGTTATGGAAGACTTTAAAGCATTTAAAAATGAGACTCTTCATTTTCATAACTTATGGAAATCTTATGAGTTTTTTTTTATAAAAAAAACATAAATGTGAGTTTTCATATAACTTGAGGACAAGTTACAAAAACACATTTTATGAATAACTTTTAGATCAATATGGATTGAAAACACATTATCTCATAACTTTTCTATTAATCTAAGATAACTCATAAGAACAAGATAATTCAAATCATCAATCTTCAAGAAATTAGCATGAACATAAAACTAATACAAATTTTGAAATTATGACAATTATCTTTGAACTTGGATTAGCATGAACATTACCACATCAAAAACAGGTTTATAAGTTCAAAAACAGCTTAGGGTAACGTTCCTAGTCCAATTCTAGCCTTAAAAGTCAAAAATATGTTGTCAGGGGCTTCTACTCGTCGAGGAAGCCATAATTTTCGATTTTTAAGCTATTTCAGCAAGTATAACTTGAAAACAACCCTTGGCTCTGATACCACTGAAGGGTTTTAGTATACAACAACATCCTATGGTGCACATACAACCCTAAATACCTTGGATCTATGTTTTAAATAATTATACATGCAAATGGTTTCCAAGGTATTAAACCTATAACTAGCATGCATTCTTATATACCAAATAAGATACTAGTTAGGGTAACATACCTTTTGTGTTGTAGCTTGATTCCATGGAGCTTAAGAGCCGAGTGCCTCAAGTGTGACAACTCAAATGGTTCATACAACACCAACAACAACTTGGAATAACTTGAGAGAAAAGTCCTTGTGCTCAAATCGGCTAGCCCTCTCATATGAAACCTTAGTCCGGATTTCTTGAGCCATGGGGTCCTTATATATTGTGGCTATTAGGGTTACACTATGTAACTCATGTCTTTCCATATTATTTATGCTCCATGGGTTAAAACCTCCATGGAGTTTCCATGGGTTACTCCATGGGTTTAGCCCAACATGAAGAACTATGGATCATAAGGCCACATATATAAGAATGAATGATTTACACAATCAATCCCCATATATTTAATTAGTGTCTTTTGATCACAGAATTAATTCCAAATTAATTCTTGATCAATACTAATTAAATAATATGATTTCATATTATTATATTAGAACTTATAATATATTATTAAATCATAATATCCTTTTCTCACAAAAGTCTATCGAAATCGTTCTGATGTCATGCAACCTAAATGGACCATGCCAAGTCGGGTCGAATACATAGCAGTTATAGTTATGGACTTAGACACTAATCCAACAGTATGCACACTATGTTTGTCTATGATCCTTACTTACTGGAATAGATCAGTTGAACATAATTTCAATGATTCTCATTTCACAATCCCAAATCCTTATCGTGAATGTAAGAATTCCAAATTCTTGCCATTTACCAAAATTTGTTAGATTCTAAACTTATATGCACTGATTCTCTTGTAATGATTATGCACAAAGTCACAAAGACTTATCAACAGACATTACAGAGTATTCCAATGGAGGTCAATTCCTTGGAAACGAAGTCTCATATTCAAAGTACATTCCTTTCCACATCCTTCTTGCATTAACTTTTCTAATCTTACACATATTGAATAACTTCGACCTATGGAGACATTTCCACATTCCCATTTTGACTATCACTTCTGAACAAGAGTTGCCTCTTTTCAGAATATGTCAATATGGTCCTTTGAAAAAATCTACACCATACTTCCAACTGTCCATGAGCAACCAATCTTTGGTAAACCTTAGATAGTCCTCGACAATTGCTTAATCAATTTTAGTCATATCCAATTCCATACCTTTTCCCATCTTAATGCCCTAGGCATTTGGAAAATTTAGAAAGCATAAATATTATAGCACATGTAATCGATCCTATATCCGAAGCATATGGGATACAGTTCATGATGTCTCACATAAAGACATGATCCCAGACCAGTATTTTGCTACAATATTTTTTAATTTGGCATGTTTTCAAAATTCGACTATGAAGAGGGATGCCGTAATCATAATCGAATTTTGAGAACGCAATATATATAGAATTTCCTTAAGTTGAACCATTCCAACATAAAATTCATATATATTTCCTTGACTAAAGATGATTAAAATCTCAATCTAAGATTTTAGAATTGAAATGAAGTATAATTTCCTCTCCCTTAATTATAGCAAAACAACTTTTCCCAATTGAAACTTTTGTTTTTGTATAATTAACATTGCTAACTTGCAACACTTATCATAATTATCATGCTCCCACTAACATGATGATTATTAGCATAACACTTATGCTCCCACTAGCTTTGACATGTACACAGAAATCAGCTGGACTTCTAGAAATTAATACTTTATTGACTTTCTTACTAAAGCTCAGATTTCTGATACAAGATGCTTTGATAAAACTTTATCAAAATCATACACCTTTCCTAAGATAGCTCACATGTGTGTCTAAACAACTTTAGAACGATGAAAAGGGATGCCGTAATCATAGTCTCAAATGTTTAGACCTTTTCCATTTCTCACAAGTCCATGTTAGTGTGCCGGTTAACCACACACGCTCCACTAACTTTGAGAATGCAAATATCATAATTGCTATCTACTTAAAATCTACTCAGTGAAAGCGTTTCCTTACCATCATTTTCATGAATCGAAGAGAAACCTTATACACTTAGATTTTATGGTGTATGTGTTCCTATCCATGTGAATTTGTCAAAATCATAATCACAAGACATGTGAATTTTCATGAATCGAAGAGAAACCTTATACACTTAGATTTTATGGTGTATGTGTTCCTATCCATGTGAATTTGTCAAAACCATAATCACAAGACAAGGTTAGTGACAAATCCCAACTCATATGGACTGAACATGTGTAATCTTAACTTCTTGCCACTTGGCAGCACAAGGCCTACCATTGCTTCCAGGTTGTTATGAAAACAACTGAGAACATGTAGAACTTAGATGCATAGTCAACTTTAACTGGAATGGGCATAGAAATAGGAATATGTCAACACGATAGGTTACAAATGTCACACCTCGCTAAAGCGGAAACGCAAGGTATGACAGCGACAAAGGTTTCATTGCAAAAGATAAAGATACATCACCATAGCAATATTTAAAAGTTTACAACCCATAGCTTAAACAAAACAAAGTACAAGTTTTCCAAAATGACATTGTTCAAAATATATAACTTCATAAAATAACTTCTACACGATGCAGCATGCTCTATGATGATGAATCTTTATATCCACTTACTAATTATTTCCTGAAAAAGCATGTAAAACGAGCGTCAACTATGAAAATAGTTGGTGAGTTCACAAGTTTATAAAATCAAGATTTGGAATAAGGCTTTTCATAAATACAAGTACATTGCTTTAATGAGAAACAAAGTTGATTGCCATTATTGATAACAAGTTTATTGCTATAACGAGAAACGAGTTTGTATGTGTATGAGCAAACAATGAGTCTCAACCAAACCTATGACTGAAGCCCTATCAAGATCTATGCTTATCGTTCCATAGATGAATATGGTATCATGCACTCCAGCAATAGGGCGAGTGAGGAGTTGTCAATTCCTAATAGCGCTATCCATAATGACCATTGGCTCAAAGAGTTAATGGTTAGAGATAAGGGAAGGGCCTTAGTACGATAAGTTCTCATGTTCCGTGTTGCATAGACATACATAGAGAGACATAGCAATACAATAGCAATCATGTTTGATATAAATCGATTTAAATACAACATGCAAATAATAGTTTTTCGGGACATGCTTTTCCACCCCAAAACATAAAAACTGAAAATAGGGGAGTGCGTGAATACTCACAACGTTTCGAGTAGGTACAAGTAGTGCCTCGGAATACACCAACGCCTTACTACCGGGATCCTACGACATCAAACACACACTAGTGAGTTTCCATGTCGAAATCTAATGCTAATATACTAAACTCTACATATAGAGAAATGCCAAATTTATGTTCTAATATTGGTTTTATATTAATTGGTTAAGATTTTTCTGAAATGGTGAAATTCTATAAGTCATGTGATTAAGAAAATTTTGGATATTAATTTTCCAAATTTAGTAATATAATTTGAGGGTATTTCAACACATTTAAAGGTGTTTTAAATTCCTAAAAACGCAAAATATTATCAAATAGTTTCCAAAAATTGTCAAACCTTGTATTTTCATTCTAAATACAATAGAGGTTTTCCAGAAAATTTCCCTTGAATTTTTTTTTGATATGGTTAACTATTTTTCCAAGTTTTTAAGCTTTCATAACCAAATAAATTCACGAAAAATAGCATTCAAAGGATGAAAATTCTCAAACTTTTTATTTTACTGTTATTACACATTACTAAGCTAGGAAAAATATAAAAATGGATTTCCAAGCTGTTTAATTATATTTTATGATTTTTGAGCATTTATTCTAATAAAAATTGAAATAAATAGAAAACAGTTTCCAAAATTACTCAAACTTTTTATTTAACTGTTATTATACATTACTAAGCTAGGAAAAATATAAAAATGGATTTCCAAGCTGTTTAATTATATTTTACGATTTTTGAGCATTTATTCCAATAAAAATTGAAATAAATAGAAAACAGTTTCCAAAATTACCCAAACTTTTTATTTAACTGTTATTATACATAACTAGGCTGGGAAAAATATAAAAGATATTTTTCAGTGGGTATTTCTATTTTTCCTTGTTTTATCCTCTTAAATAATCATTAATTAAAGAATAAATAATAAACAGTTAAAATAAATTACCAAAAACTTTTGTAACATCATTTACAGTGTAAGTAATCTGGGAAAAAAATACCAAAAGTGGTTTTCATGTTGTATAATCCGGTTTTGGGTATTTATGTGTATTTAAGTGTATTTAACCTTAGAAAATAGGAGAAAAATAGTATACAGTAGAGGAAAATCATCAAAAATTTTATGTAACCTCCTAATGTACAACATGATGTTCTGCTAAATTGTCATGAATTTTGGATAATCAGAACTATTTTTCCTATTTTTAGGCCATTATAACTACCAAAAATTGGGAAAAATAGAAAGGCATGATAAAAAATTCTGAAATTATTTGTCTGAGTCTCCCACCACAGGTACGAGCTGCGAATATTGTTAGATACACTTTTCACACTCTTTAAAGTGGTTTTGTGATTTATTGCACCCAAACAAAAAAAAATCAAAAATCATACTAAACAGCAACATAAATCGATAAAATTTAATGAGAGGTCATTATTCACCATAGGGGTCATCCACGAATTTATTCCGGATTTATAGACCTCTGGAAGTACTTGAATGCATAAGGTGTATGAGCCTTTAAAACTTGTAAAAATCCGAACCTTAGTGTTTGACATAGGTTTTGGTCCTTGGATTTCACCATTAAACAACATGCATGTTGTTCTTGGGTGAAACCCTACCACCATCATCATCAAACACGACATTCATGAACATGTTCATGAATGTTCATAAAGAATGGTGTAGAAGGAGGAGAAGTATAAGAAAACCCTTTAAAAACAAGAAGGAAAAGTAAGGAAAATGAAGGATTTTCGTGAATACCTTGAAGAACAACCTTAGAAGATGAAGATTTGAGTGTGGAGAGGTGTTCTTGGCTGATGATTTTCGTGGGTTTGGAGAGAGAGGAGGAGAGTTTGAGAGTTGAAAGGGTGGAGTGTGAGAGAGAGTGAAGAGAGAAATGGAAGAGTGGGGATTGTGTTTTAATGATTGAAGTTTTGGGAAGAGAGAGGGCATGGGGGAGAGGGTTCACGAATTTTATGAGCGAGAGAGGCTCCCTCTCTCCTAAAATTCAAATTATATAATTCTCCCTTCAATTTTTATAAAACCTAAATTTTTATAAAAATGTCTCTTAAGCAATTTTTGATTTATTTAAAAATCTTGTTTTTTTTAACTAATAAATTATGATTAATGTATGATAATTTAAATTTCTATTTCATTGACTATAATCTATAATTTGATTAATAAAAATTTTATATTAGGAAGTTTATAGAAATTTTATAAAGTTTTTAAGCTTTAAAGTTTATAAATTTGGATTTTTGGGCTCTTTAGAGTTTTTGGAACATTGTTTGATATTCACCATCATATTGGAATGTAATTAGAATATTTTAATTTATTTTTAGGGTTTTATACCCTTTTTCAATTGTAACAAAGTTTGAAGTTTCATTCTAATTATGGTATTGGCATTTCCTATTGTAGTTAAGCAACTTACTAGAATCGTAAGAGCCAAGTATATTAGTCCTAGATCTTAGTTGGATCCTAGTTTATGCAATATTTTGACCTAATTTATACGACTAGGCCATGGCATGTTGTGCATGAATAGTTTTTATAAAGATGCATGAGTCCGAGAATGACCTGGATTGACAGTTGTCACAGTATCCCCCACTTAAAAAGAATTTCGTCCCGAAATTCATTCTATGTCATCGTTTGTCATTGCATGGGAAAAGTTGTGGATACTTTTCCTTCATGAAGTCCTCACGCTCCTAGGTGTACTCCGGCCCGCGTTTTGAGTTCCATCAAACTTTCACAATCGGAATCTTACTCCGCTTGAGTTGTTTTACCTCCCTGTCAAGGATTTCTATCGGTTCCTCAACAAAGTTTAGCTTATCATTGATCTTAATTTCCTCCAGGGGTACTATCAATGCTTCGTCGGCTAGACATTTCTTAAGATTGGAGACGTGGAATGTGGCGTGAATGGCGCTTAACTCTTGGGGCAATTGGAGTTTATAAGCCACCGGACCAATCCTTTCAATGATTTCAAAGGGTCCAACATATCTCGGGCTTAGTTTTCCTTTCTTACCAAAACGTACAAGCCCTTTCCAAGGCGACACTTTTAAAAGTACCTTGTCTCCTACCTGGAATTCTAATGGTTTTCGACGATTATCCGCATAACTTTTCTGACGATCTCTGGCAGCTTTAAGCCTATCTTTGATGATAGCAATCTTGTCAGATGTTTCCTGGATAAGTTCGAGTCTAGTCAATTGTCTGTCTCCGATTTCTGTCCAGCATAAGGGCGAACGACACTTGCGTCCATACAATGCTTCATATGGAGCACATTGGATACTCGTGTGGTAACTGTTATTGTAGGAGAACTCAACCAGAGGCAAATGAGTATCCCAATTTCCTTTGAACTCAATGACACACGCTCGTAGCATGTCTTCTAATGTTTGTATTGTTCTCTCTGTTTGCCCATCTGTCTGAGGGTGGTAAGCTGTGCTCAAATCTATCTTGGTTCCTAGTGCCTTCTGTAACATCCACCAAAATCGCGATGTAAAACGACTATCTCTATCAGAAATGATAGATAGGGGTACACCATGTAGAGAAACAATTTTGTCGATGTAGATTTGGGCCAATTTTTCCATCTTAAAATCTTCCCGAATGGGGAGAAAGTGAGCAGATTTCGTCAGTCGATCCACTATGACCCAAATTGAGTCATGACCTTTAGCAGTTCTAGGAAGTTTGGTAACGAAATCCATGGATATCTGCTCCCATTTCCATTGGGGAATTTCAGGTTGTTGCAATAAGCCGGATGGTTTTTGATGTTCAGCTTTGACTATTGAACAAGTTAAACACTTCCCAACATATAAGGCAATATCCCTTTTCATTCCAGGCCACCAATAGTACTCTTTAAGATCCTTGTACATTTTATCCGCTCCAGGGTGGATTGAGTATTTAGATCGATGAGACTCCTCTAGTACCATGTCTCTCAGATCGTTAACCCTTGGAATCCAGACCTTGTCCTTAAAATAACGAACTCCATCAGGTTTGGTTTCAAATCTCACTTCCAAACCATGTAAGGTTTCGCCTGGAAGACGTTCCTTGAATAGCGCTTTCTCCTGGGCATCAATGATTTGAGATTTCAAGCTTGTCTGAATTACCATTCCCAAAGCTCTCACACGGGAAGGTTTCACTCTTTCTTTCCTACTTAGAGCGTCGGCTACTACGTTAGCCTTCCCTGGGTGATATCGTATCTCACAGTCATAATCACTAAACAACTCTACCCATCTCCTCTGCCGCATGTTTAACATTTTCTGATCTAGGATATGCTGAAGGCTTTTGTGATCGGTATAAATGGTGCACTTGGTTCCGTACAAATAATGCCTCCATATCTTTAGAGCGAAAACTATTGCTCCTAGTTCTAGATCATGGGTTGTATAATTCTTCTCATGCGGTTTGAGTTGTCTGGAAGCATACGCAATGACCTTATCTTTTTGCATTAACACACGTCCTAATCCTTGATGAGACGCATCACAATACACTACAAAGTTCTCTGATCCCTCTGGTAAGGCCAGAATTGGTGCATTGCACAGCTTGTTTTTCAGGATTCGAAACGCTTCTTCGTGTTTCTCTTCCCAGAGAAATTTTCTGTCCTTTTGGGTCAAAGATGTTAATGGTTGAGCAATCCTAGAGAAATTCTCAATGAAGCGTCTGTAGTACCCAGCTAATCCTAGGAACTATCGTATTTCTGTCGGGGTTTTGGGGGCTTCCCATTTCTTGATTGCCTCGATCTTAGCTGGATCTACATGAATTCCTCTTTCGCCGATCACATGACCAAGGAAATGTACTTCCCGAATCCAAAATTCACACTTAGTGAACTTGGCATACAATTTCTGCTCCTTCAACAGCTCCAACACTAGCTTCAGATGTCTCTCATGATCTTCTTTGGTTTGTGAGTAAACAAGTATGTCATCGATAAATACAATTACAAACTTGTCTAGGTATGGTCTATAGACCCTATTCATCAAATCCATGAAAACAGCGGGTGCGTTCGTTAGTCCAAAAGGCATGACTAAGAACTCATAATGTCCATAACGGGTTCTAAATGCTGTTTTGTGAATGTCTTCTTCGTGAACTCTTAATTGATGGTATCCTGATCGGAGGTCGATCTTTGAGAAGTATGAAGCGCCCTGCAACTGATCGAACAAGTCATCAATTCGAGGAAGAGGATATCGATTCTTGATTGTCAACTTGTTCAATTCTCTGTAATCAATACACATTCGGAATGACCCATCTTTCTTTTTGACGAATAACACGGGGGCTCCCCAAGGTGAAGAACTTGGTCGTATAAACCCTTTGTCTAGAAGTTCTTGAAGTTGTCCGGATAGTTCTTGCATCTCGGATGGCGCGAGGCGATATGGTGCTTTTGCTACCGGTGCCGCTCCGGGAATTAAGTCTATCCGAAATTCGACCTGTCTGTGAGGGGGTAGACCGGGTAATTCCTCCGGAAACACTTCGGGATAGTTTTGAACCACTGGAATCTCCTTGAGTTGCTTAGCTTCGGGTTCTCTTTCTAGCACGTGGGCCATGAATGCAATACAATTCTTCTTCAGGTACTTGTGAATCTTCATGCTTGATACAATGTTTAAACTTCTTCCTGGCTTCTCACCGTGTATGATAAGGGTTTCTTCATTGGGGAGAGGTACCCTGATGACTTTCTCGTAACAACCAATGTCCGCTCTATTTTTGGATAACCAATCCATTCCTACTATTACATCAAAACTACCTAGCTCTATAGGAATTAGGTCAATGCTAAAGAGTTTATCAGCTAAATTCAGAGTACAGCCAGGAATTATTTCATTGGCCCTAATTTCATACCCATCAGCAAGTTCAATAGTATAAGTATTCCTCATCTTTCTTGATTTCAAGTCAATTAACGGTCTAAATGCTAAAGAAACGAAACTCCTTTCTGCTCCCGCATCGAATATTACTGATGCAAAATGGTTGTTCAGGAGAAACGTACCTGTTATCACCTCACGGTTCTGACGAGCTTCTTCTGCACCAATCACAAAGGCTACACCCCTTGGCCGCCCACCTTGATTTCCTTGGAAGTTTTGCCTGGCTTGGCCTTGTCCATTGTTACCAGGCCCCTTGTTCAGTTTGGGACATGCTCTACGGAGATGATCAGCACTCCCGCACTCGTAACATGCCCTTTTTCCATCCTTATTCAGCTTACAATACTTCGAGTAATGGCCTGTTTGTTTAGAGTTTTGGCACACTGGGCAAGCTCCCTTGTGATGGAAGTTACACTTATTGCACTTCAGAAGCGGTCCTGAGTACTGCTTTCGCTCCTGCACTTCCATGACTTCCGGTTCCTGAGTTTTCACTGGTTCTTGCTCCTGGGCTCTTACCATAAAGTTTCTTGAGACTTTCTGCTTCCTCCCTGACTTGCCTCCATACTTCTTCTCTCCCTGATCTGCTGGCTTCCTCTTGCTACTAGAGTTTTCCTTTGTCGATGCTCCCATCCTTATCACATCATTGGTTAGTCGATTTGCTAGACTTACTGCACTTTGAATGGTAGTTGGGTTTGCTGAAGTAACCATTCCCCGAATCTCTGGTGCCAGACCCCAGATGTAACGATCTATCCGTTTCTCCTCAGGAGTAACCATGTGAGGTACCAGTTTTGCTAGTTCATGAAATCGGACTGTGTACTTCTCTATTTGTGTTCCAACCATAGAATCGTTCCAGAACTCAGATTCAAGCTTCTGAATTTCATCCTTGGGACAATACTCCTCTATCAGTAGCTTCTTCAGGTCTTCCCAAGTTAGCTGATATGCCGCTGCACGACCTCGGGTTTGCACTAGAGTATTCCACCAGGTCAATGCCCTATCTTGGAGTAGACAAGTTGCATACTCAACTTTGTTGCGCTCGAGGCATTTGCTAATGTGAAGGACCGACTCCATGCTGTCAATCCATTTCAGCAACCCGACCGCACCTTCCTTTCCATGGAACTCCTTAGGTTTACAGGCCATAAAGGACTTGTAGTTGCATTCTCTTTCATTGTTTCCCCGGTTTCCTCCACTACTTCCTTGGTTAGCATTAAGTCCTGTAGTTACTTGAGTAACAATGTTTGGGATTGCTTCGATGAGTTGTTGTGCTACAATTTGAGCAACATCGGGTGTTTCGTTCTGTGGGCGCCCACGATTAGGCCTTCCTGACATGGTTCTAAGACACAAGAGTAGAAATACGTATAAATACATAAAATAATGTATAATATTTAGTTCACTACTATTTTGAAAACCGTAAGTGTTGTCAAATTAATGGTTTGCATTAATACTAGGCGTATAGATTTGAAAAAAAGAGAGAAAAGAAAAATCTTTTTATTCGACCATTGACTAAGTAAATTCTAGGGTTTGACCTCATAGTAAAAGTTTTCAAACATAAAATAAACTTCTCATCACCATTTGAAATAGTCTTAAAACCAAAGCAATACATCAATTCCCAAAATAAAGTTTTAAATGTTTTTCCCCAAAAGACACCCAACATGGGTTTTCGTTTCATGACAAAATAAAATAAAATACTGAAATCAGAACCAAATACTAATCGCTATCCCAACAAGAAACATCAACACCACAATCAGTAATAGCCCTCCAAGCACATAATATGCGGTCATCGCACGACCTGCCACTCGTCTAGCAGCACTAGCAGTGTCAGCAGCCTCCATCGAATGCTGAAACAGGATTTCCATCCTTGTCAACACTTCATCCAAAACTTCCCGATGCCCAGCTATCACAGCGAGACTATGACGTAGGTCCGCTGCCATTGAATGCATCCTCCGGGACTCCTCCGGGGTCATACCTGGCTGCCTGACAGGTATCCCTATGACTCGCTGTGGTGGGGGTGCTCTTGGTCCTGCAATGCTAGGTCCTACCCTGCTAGGTCCTGCCGTGCCAAGTCCTGCTGTGCTGGTGGCTATCCTTCCTGGAATGGGAACACTCTTCCTCGCCGTCCTCCGAATGCGAAGCCCATAAAGTGGTGGCTGTGGCATCACCGATGTAGGCGATGCCTCGCGTCGCTGACTCGGGGCGCTGTCATTGCTGATCTCCACCGAGTTTCCTGTATCTTCTGTGTCTTCCGAGGGGTCTTCCTCCACCGAGGCGGGGGTATCACGTCGGGGGATAACAGTGACATAGCCGGACTCATCAGCTGAGGCGGTAGCGTGAGAAGATGACGATGTCGACATAGTGGACTGAGACATAGATTCAATGAGATATGAAATAAATGACAATGCATGCCTATAATATGCAATGCTTACACACAACAAAATTAACCTTTTTGAATTTTTTTGAAATAAAGTTTTCTCAAAAATTTTGTTGAACATATCCCCATTATAATTAGCTCAAGCTTTGTATAAATCTTTCCTTAATTAAACATAGGTGATCAGGCTATGTTTAATTGAGGTCCAACGATACAATTCCCGACCTAATTATATTAGTAATATGTTTGATGTAAAAAGAATTTTTATAAGTTTTGGTTATAGGTTGTGTTTTCTTAAAGGAAAACGGATGTTCTCTATAACTTTAGCTCTGATACCACTTTTGTCACACCTCGCTAAAGCGGAAACGCAAGGTATGACAGCGACAAAGGTTTCATTGCAAAAGATAAAGATACATCACCATAGCAATATTTAAAAGTTTACAACCCATAGCTTAAACAAAACAAAGTACAAGTTTTCCAAAATGACATTGTTCAAAATATATAACTTCATAAAATAACTTCTACACGATGCAGCATGCTCTATGATGATGAATCTTTATATCCACTTACTAATTATTTCCTGAAAAAGCATGTAAAACGAGCGTCAACTATGAAAATAGTTGGTGAGTTCACAAGTTTATAAAATCAAGATTTGGAATAAGGCTTTTCATAAATACAAGTACATTGCTTTAATGAGAAACAAAGTTGATTGCCATTATTGATAACAAGTTTATTGCTATAACGAGAAACGAGTTTGTATGTGTATGAGCAAACAATGAGTCTCAACCAAACCTATGACTGAAGCCCTATCAAGATCTATGCTTATCGTTCCATAGATGAATATGGTATCATGCACTCCAGCAATAGGGCGAGTGAGGAGTTGTCAATTCCTAATAGCGCTATCCATAATGACCATTGGCTCAAAGAGTTAATGGTTAGAGATAAGGGAAGGGCCGTAGTACGATAAGTTCTCATGTTCCGTGTTGCATAGACATACATAGAGAGACATAGCAATACAATAGCAATCATGTTTGATATAAATCGATTTAAATACAACACGCAAATAATAGTTTTTCGGGACATGCTTTTCCACCCCAAAACATAAAACTGAAAATAGGGGAGTGCGTGAATACTCACAATGTTTCGAGTAGGTACAAGTAGTGCCTCGGAATACACCAACGCCTTACTACCGGGATCCTACGACATCAAACACACACTAGTGAGTTTCCATGTCGAAATCTAATGCTAATATACTAAACTCTACATATAGAGAAATGCCGAATTTATGTTCTAATATCGGTTTTATATTAATTGGTTACGATTTTTCTGAAATGGTGAAATTCTATAAGTCATGTGATTAAGAAAATTTTGGATATTAATTTTCCAGATTTAGTAATATAATTTGAGGGTATTTCAACACATTTAAAGGTGTTTTAAATTCCTAAAAACGCAAAATATTATCAAATAGTTTCCAAAAATTGTCAAACCTTGTATTTTCATTCTAAATACAATAGAGGTTTTCCAGAAAATTTCCCTTGAATTTTTTTTTGATATGGTTAACTATTTTTCCAAGTTTTTAAGCTTTCATAACCAAATAAACGAAAAATAGCATTCAAAGGATGAAAATTCTCAAACTTTTTATTTTACGGTTATTACACATTACTAAGCTAGGAAAAATATAAAAATGGATTTCCAAGCTGTTTAATTATATTTTATGATTTTTGAGCATTTATTCTAATAAAAATTAAAATAAATAGAAAAGAGTTTCCAAAATTACTCAAACTTTTTATTTAACTGTTACTATACATTACTAAAATAGGAAAAATATAAAAATAGATTTCCAAGCTGTTTAATTATATTTTACGATTTTTGAGTATTTATTCCAATAAAAATTGAAATAAATAGAAAACAGTTTCCAAAATTACCCAAACTTTTTATTTAACTGTTATTATACATAACTAGGCTGGGAAAAATATAAAAGATATTTTTCAGTGGGTATTTCTATTTTTTCTTGTTTTATCCCCTTAAATAATCATTAATTGAAGAATAAATAATAAACAGTTAAAATAAATTACCAAAAACTTTTGTAACATCATTTACAGTGTAAGTAATCTGGGAAAAATACCAAAAGTCGTTTTCATGTTGTATAATCCGGTTTTGGGTATTTATGTGTATTTAAGTGTATTTAACCTTAGAAAATAGGAGAAAAATAGTATACAGTAGAGGAAAATCATCAAAGTTTTTATGTAACCTCCTAATGTACAACATGATGTTCTGGTAAATGTTCATGAATTTTGGATAATCAGAACTATTTTTCCTATTTTTAGGCCATTATAACTACCAAAAATTGGGAAAAATAGAAAGGAATGATGAAAAATTCTGAAATTATTTTTCTGAGTCTCCCACCACAGGTAAGAGCTGCGAAAATTGTTAGATACAATTTTCACACTCTTTAAAGTGGTTTTGTGATTTATTGCACCCAAACAAAAAGAAAATCAAAAATCATACTAAACAGCAACATAAATCGATAAAATTTAATGAGAGGTCATTATTCACCATAGGGGTCATCCACGAATTTATTCCGGATTTATAGACCTCTGGAAGTATTTTATGTGATTTATGCCCTTGTTTTCTTGCAACAATTTTAATAAATCAAGGAAACGATAAAAACTCTTGGGATTTTCCAGATATTCATATTACCTTAATGGGAATCTGGAAAAATTTGGATTTGAGCATAAAAGAACTTTTAGATATTTTTCTAGACAAAATCATTTACATGCACTATTAACAATGTACTTTGATCATCAAGCTCTTTAGCTTGGTGTTCTTCACATGCATCACGGTTTGAAGACCATGCATGGACATATGTTTGTTATAGTGATGTTTTTAAAGGAAATACTTGAATGCATAAGGTGTATGAGCCTTTAAAACTTGTAAAAATCTGAACCTTAGTGTTTGACATAGGTTTTGGTCCTTGGATTTCACCATTAAACAACATGCATGTTGTTCTTGGGTGAAACCCTACCACCATCATCATCAAACACGACATTCATGAACATGTTCATGAATGTTCATAAAGAATGGTGTAGAAGGAGGAGAAGTACAAGAAAACCCTTTAAAAACAAGAAGGAAAAGTAAGGAAAATGAAGGATTTTCGTGAATACCTTGAAGAACAACCTTAGAAGATGAAGATTTGAGTGTGGAGAGGTGTTCTTGGCTGATGATTTTCGTGGGTTTGGAGAGAGAGGAGGAGAGTTTGAGAGTTGAAAGGGTGGAGTGTGAGAGAGAGTGAAGAGAGAAGTGGAAGAGTGGGGATTGTGTTTTAATGATTGAAGTTTTGGGAAGAAAGAGGGCATGGGGGAGAGGGTGCACGAATTTTATGAGTGAGAGAGGCTCCCTCTCTCCTAAAATTCAAATTATATAATTCTCCCTTCAATTTTTATAAAACCTAAATTTTTATAAAAATGTCTCTTTAAGCAATTTTTGATTTATTTAAAAATCTTGTTTTTTTAACTAATAAATTATGATTAATGTATGATAATTTAAATTTCTATTTCATTGACTATAATCTATAATTTGATTAATAAAAATTTTATATTAGGAAGTTTATAGAAATTTTATAAAGTTTTTAAGCTTTAAAGTTTATAAATTTGGATTTTTGGGCTCTTTAGAGTTTTTGGAACATTGTTTGATATTCACCATCATATTGGAATGTAATTAGAATATTTTAATTTATTTTTAGGGTTTTATACCCTTTTTCAATTGTAACAAAGTTTGAAGTTTCATTCTAATTATGGTATTGGCCTTTCCTATTGTAGTTAAGCAACTTACTAGAATCGTAAGACCCAAGTATATTAGTCCTAGATCTTAGTTGGATCCTAGTTTATGCAAGATTTTGACCTAATTTATACTAATAGGCCATGACATGTTGTGCATGAATGGTTTTTATAAAGATTCATGAGTCCGAGAATGACCTGAATTGACAGTTGTCACAACAAACGTCAAGTCGTGTGCTAGTGATAACCAACAGGTTTTATTCTTGATTAGTTCTTGAAACTTTTTCAAGATCTTTAAGACTCCCACTGATCTCTTGACATATAAGCTCCTCTTGTCAAGAACTATTCCTTGACAAAGAAAACATTCAAGATTTAGTGCGGATTCTTATCAAGACAAACACTTCACACAATTGGCCTCAGTTGGTCTTTGTTTTATCCAAAACATCACAACTTACCAATTTAAAATGTACAAGGGTAGAACACATTTTACTCTTACATTTGACAAGTGTTATAAACCTTCTTTAAGATATGTCACTCAAGTTACAATCTTGGCGTATGACTCTAAGAATTGTTTTGGAACAAAGTATGACTCGTCTTCTTGATTTAACCACTTCAACAAATCATGACTCCTCTTCTTAGCCATAAGAATGCACTAAGATGTCCTTAGAGGATGAATTGTGATATGGTTTCATAATCACTAAGATAATCATAAACAAGATACTCAAGTACTCTCCCATCTTTTCAGAGTGGAGAAACCATTATCTTTCTACCTAATTTGATTCTTCTTATTCGTTCTGCCTTACATTGAAACTTTTCCAATGTACCAGAATTACACTTAAACTTGTAAGTATAACCATATTTACTAAGCTTTAGTAAATCATGACGAATAGTCTTATCGATTTTTTTTGGTGGACTCGACCAGTGCACAAGAATGTGTACTCGATCCCTTAGTCCTTCACTTGACTCACATATACATGTGAACAAGGAATTAGTCTTAAGTTCCCAAAGATGAAAATTCCCATTCATCATACAATACAACTTGCATGATTCCAAGTTTCTATCCAACTGAAACTTGGGTGATGAGAATCTTTCCTTATTTGGTAAATTATGACACTACCACAAACGAAAGAACCAAATCTATTTTCCAAGATTGCCATCAATGGAATCATATAAACAACAATTTTTCACAAATTCCATTGTAAGGATACTTAAAATAAATAAAATCAAATCTTTTCTTTTATTTTAAAACTTGCAGAAAAACTTATCCTTACAATGCAAATGCATATGAAAAACTATGTTGTTATGAATTCCTAAGCAATCTATCACAACTCTTTAAGCAACAGCTCTAAATTCTGATCTTCACGATCATAATCAACTTATTCTTCCATTAAGCTTCCTCTTTTCTTTGATTCTTAAAACATCAACATGTGACCTAGTCACATCATGTAATAAGAATCTCCAAATAGGAACTTAACATAGTCAGATAGTGGAATTTTACCCGAAGTAGATTCAAACTTTTTTGACTTTACTATCCTCATGATATTTCAGGTAAATAGGGCTGCTTCACAACCAATGCCCCTTCCTTTGGCAATAGAAACATATGGACTCTTTAGTAATGGTACATAGGACTGTCACAGACTTAGTCTTTCTCTTTACCATTTGGTCAACCGGGTAGACCATGGTCAATCCCTTTCCATTGGGAAGAGAAAACTTTTCCGGACTTCCAATCTTACCTTGAAAGGCAGACCTTCCAATCAAATTTGCTTGACCATTGCGCCAAATCATTGCTGATTCAGCAGCAACAAGCAAATAAGAAAGGTCTATTAGGGTCATGTCGTGATCTGTCACATAGTAATCTTTAATGAACTCACTATATGACTCAGGAAGTGACTGAAGAGCCCAGTCAAGAGCCAACTTCCTTGGGACATCGACACCCAACACTCTCAGCCTGTCGATGTGTGACTTCATTCCTAAGATATGAGTGCACACAGCTCTTCCATATTTATGTTTCATTGCAAGCAGGGCTTAAGTGATCTTGAACTTTTTAAGTCTTCGAGCTTGTGGGTCAGGGAGAATAATTGGAGGAGGTGGAGGAAGAGAAGTATGATTTCCATGATCCAATCGCGGAACATCATCTTCATTAGGAAAGCTTGTTCCAAGAGATTTGGGAAGATTATAGTTGTTTGAACCAGACATCTACAATGGGAGAAATTCAAGTTAGTTGATTTAAGTCCTTAATATAACACCCGATATGAAATATTAAGGCTAGGACCCAACACAATATTTTATAACTTGGAAGAGGGATGCCGTAAGCCAAGCTCCAAAATATTTGAAGGTAGGTGAATGACGATTCACCAATTTCGACCATGAAAAACGAAATGGGAATTAGGTTTTAGTTGGCTTTGAAACTCCTAGATCTTTTGAGATTCATTGAACTTTTCAATGGCATGTTTAAATCTCGATTGTGCCCTCTCAAGTTTTTGACTGGGATGCCGAGGATCACAAACAAGGTGTGAATAACCATGCAAATATACTTGGTACTCTTAATTTTATCACCTAATCGATGTGCCGGTTAACCACACGCGCTCCACCGATCTATGATAAACCTTAAGCCACCCTTTACCAACCTTTTTAAATCCAAGTTAGTGTTCCGGTTAACCACACACACTCTACTAACGACTTAAGCAATGTGCAAAGTGTAATTTCATGGGTTAGCACCAAATTCACATTTTCCTAAGTAACTAAGATTGGGAATTTACAAGTGTTTAGTTACTTAGTATTTATCATTATACTTTTAGTGAAGGGAGAATTATAGTCTTGTCCTACCCGTTCGGCTAACGACCCTCCCCCAGTCAAGGAAGCGGTGGGTGAGAGTAGACACCCATTAAACTGTCATTTTATAGGCAGTAACCTTATACCCCCTTATAGGCCGGCTTCGTGAATGAGGCCTACTAACGGTAAGACTGACTTTGTTCTTATACATATCTATAACTATTAACTATTAATATTATGATAGTATAAGGGTTGAATTTTAACTTTTAAAATTCTAAGGGTTTGACTTGGAATTAAAGTATTAATGAGGGGAAACTTTACAAATTCCAAAACTTGAGGGCAAGTTTTGAACTATTCAAAAACTCTTCAATTCCATACCTTATGAGTTTAAAGTAGTTTTAATGAAAAACTCGTCTAGTTCCATAACTTGAGGACAAGTTATGGAAGACTTTAAAGCATTTAAAAAAATGAGACTCTTCATTTTATAATTTTATGGAAATCTTATGAGTTTTAAAAATCATAAATGTGACTTTTGATATAACTTGAGGACAAGTTACAAAAACACATATTATGAACAACTTTTAGATCAATTTGGATTGAAAACACATTATCACATAACTTTTCTATTAATCTAAATCAACTCATAAGAACAAGATAATTCAAATCAAACAATTTTCATGAAATTAGCCTAACCATTAAACTAATACAAAACATCAATATATTGACAATTATCTTTGAAATTGGATTAGCATGAACATTACCACATCAAAGACATGTTTACAAGTTCAAAAATAGCTTAGGGTAATGTTCCTAGTCCAATTCCAGGTAAAAACCTCGAATATATGCTGTCAGGGGGTCCAACTCGTCGAGTGCATGAACCAACTCGACGAGTTGGATGAATTTGCACATGGACTCGTCGATTCCCTCAATGGACTCGTCGAGTCCCCTGTCCAGACAACAAAAAAATGATTTTTCCAGCTTTTTTCAGCATATTGCATCAAGTATAATTGAAAACAAGCCTAGGCTCTGATACCACTGAAGGGTTTTGACCATTCTAACACTCCTATGGTGTACATGCAACCCTATAAACCTTGGATCTACGTTTTCTCTATTATACATGCAAATATTCAATATTCCAAGGTTTCATCCTAACTAGCATAATATGAAATATATACAATACAAGAATCTAGTAGAATGACATACCTTTTGATGGAGCTTGTGGTCTTGAACCTTTAAGAGCTTAGTGCCCCAAGTGTTGCACCTCAAATGGTTCACACAACACCAAGAACCCTTGGAATAACTTGAGAATAAGGATACTTGCACCAAAACCGGTTTTGCCCTTTTGTGTACACACACTAGTGCCATTTCATGAACTAGAGACTTCTTTATATAGTGTGGAGTATTAGGGTTACATTCATGTAAACCCTAATACCCATGACCTTTCATTTCCATAGGATCCATGGGTTAAACACTCCATGGACTATCCATGAAAGCTTAGCCCAACCTAAATGAACTTGGCCCATTCTATATATATATATGAGTCCATATTTAATTAATTCCTTTTTTATCACTAAATTAATTCTAAATTAATTCTTGATCAATACTAATTATATAATATGATTCCATATTAATATATTAGAACTTATAATATATTAATATAAATCATAAGTATCCTTTTTTCTCATTTTGTCTATCCAATTGTTCCGATGTCATGCAACCCAAATGGACCATGCGAAATCAGGTCAAGTACATACCAATTATAGTTATGGACTTAGACACTAATCCAAGACTAACTCCTTATAAATGATGGGATTTGATCGAAAAGCGTGAGTAAGCCTGCAGTTGTTAAGTCCTTGAACCATGAACTTAAACTCTTCATGGCTTTGAGGTGGATCAGACAAGCATGCAACAATGTTGTGATTTTCAGAAAAGTTCATTCCAGCCATTTTCTACACCAAACGAGCCAAGTGAGAAGAAAAAAAACAATAAGATTAAGCAAGTAAAGTCAGTTTTCTCAAAATGGTAAATTCGATTAAAGTTAGAACAGGCTTGAATGGTGTAATGAAATAGGTTAAAATTAAATTTATTTTGATTTGGTCCAATTTTTGGTTAGATTCAGGTTTTCGGCCAAAAACACCTAAGGTTCACCAGAAAAACCCAAAAACCCTTGAATTTTGAGTTTTCGGTTGAAAACACGTCACCACAAATCCAAAATCCTTGAATTAGGGTTTTCGACCGAAAATACGACACCACAAATCCAAAAACCCTTGAATTAGGGTTTTTCGACCGAAAATGTGTTACAGGCGCCCAAATTAATGAAAAACTTCCGTCAGACATGCGATTATGTCCCAAAACCTACAAAATCTTCAATCAAATCGAGTTAAAGCAGGTATATGGAAGTCGCAATCTACTTACAATGCTAAATCAGTGCACAATTTCGATTAAGCACTCAATTAATGATGAATCTGATGAGATGGTGAACAGAAAACAGGAATGAACAGGAGAGAGAATAGAGAGAACAAGTGTTTGCGGGGGAAAATAGGGAAATGAGGTTAATGGCCGAAAAATCATTCCTTTTATACCCTAGTTCCATTTTCGGACCATATCATAACTAGGTGGGCCTTCACCGAAAATCTATTTCCATTTAAATGTAACCCATTTCCAAAATGAAGCATTTTTTAACACTTAAAAGTAAAATAAAAATAAAAATAACAAGTAACAAATAAAAATAAAAATAAAATAACACTAACTACTCTTCAAAATTAAGAATTTTAACCTTTTTGGGATCATAAGTTTTGACACAGCCTTAACTTGTTTTTCAGTACCTTCACTTTGATGAATAGATCTGGTCAATCGCCGGTATTGTGGTCCACTTAAACACGCCGGTATTGTGGTCCACTCATTCACGCAGAGGAAGCAACATATGACTGACAGATAGAAAACAAGAAAATAATTTCCTACAGACCTACTTGATCAGAACCCCCCAGTCGCCCTATCAGTTCTAGAATTAAGGACATGAATCCGTACATCGAGGAAATGTTAATCCACAGTTCTAGATACATATGAATTTAGTGTATCCCGTAGGTTCCCTTGTTTATCTCACTGCTCAATCTACCCGAGCGTCATATGGTCAGTCCAAATGAAACTGTCTAAGTCCACACTGTCAAGTCCTTTCATTGTCAGATATGTCTAGTCCTTTTGAATCCTTCGTGCCTACTAGCGCATTGTGCACAGAGCCTAGACAATTCACCTTCGGTACCTTACACAAGTTAAAACTGTCCGTTATCACTTTTTCTTGATATCACTTCCCAAATGATCGCCTACAAACAAATAACCATGAGAACATATTTTTGTAATTTTTGTTTTATAAGATTTTTTTTAATTTTGATTTCTCCCCCTAAATTTGTGCATAGGAGAGAAGAAAAGAAAATAAAATGCGCAAATTTAAACTAACTAAAAAATTAGTCTTCAAAACGAATCATTTTAAGAAAGCCCACAAGCACATCGAATCGAGCTTTACTGAATGGTTTGGTAAACAGTTCAACCACATTATTATCAGTGTGGATCTGCTCCAAACGGATAAGCTTACGCTCATAACAGTCTCAGATAAAATGAATTTGGATATCAATGTGCTTGGTTTTGGAATGCATAACGGGATTTTTGGCAATTTGAATCACAACATCATTATCACAAAATATGGAGGTGTCAAGAAAGTTCAAACCATAATCCAGCAGTTGGTGTTGAATCCAGATAACTTGAGAGCAGCATGCTGATGCAGCTACATACTCTGACTCGGCTGTTGAAGTGGACACCGTCTGCTGTTTCTTGCATTGCCAAGACACCAACCTCTCCCCTAGAAACTGAAATCCGCCTAATGTTGATTTCCTATCAAAATCACAACCTCCATAGTTACTATCAGCGAAAACGTATAGGTCAAATTCAGAATTTTTAGGATATCATAGCCTTAATTTAGGACTACTTTTGAGGTATCTAAAAATCCTTTTAACAACAAGCACATGAGAGAGTTTAGGATTAGCCTGATATCGAGCACATTCATAGACGGCGAACATGATGTCAGGTCTGCTGGCAGTCAAATACATAAGAGATCCGATCATTGATCGATATTCGGTTTGATCTACGAAATCTCCTTCTGGATCTGGTCCCAGCAGAGGTCTTTCAGCCATGGGAGTAGAGGCAGGTTTGGAATCTTTGAACCCGAAATTTGTAAGCATATCCTCCACATATTTTCCTTGATGTAACAAGATTCCAAAAGAACCTTGACGAACTTGTAATCCCAAGAACGTCGTCATCTCACCAAGCGAGCTAATTTCAAATCTTTTCTTCATGATTGCTTCAAACTCTTTGCACAACTCAGGACTCATTGACCCAAAAATGATGTCATCCACATAAATCTGGACGACAATCAATTCTTTATTCACGTGCTTTAAGAACAGCGTTTGATCGATTGAACCACTTGAGAAGCCATGTTCCAGCAGATGATATGTCAAGGTAGCATACCAAGCTTTGGGAGCCTGATGTAACCCATACAAAGCCTTATCTAACTTGTAGACATGATTTGGAATTTTGGATTGACAAACCCTACGGGTTGATCAACACAGATCTCCTCTTTCACGACTCCATATAGGAAGGTGGTCTTGACGTCCATTTGATAAACAGTGAACCCCATGTATGAAGCATAAGCTAAGAAGATACGAATAGCTTCCAAGCGACCTACAGGAGCATACACCTCAGTGTAGTCAAGACCCTCAATCTGCTGGAAACCACGAACAACCAAACGTGCCTTGTTTCGCACAATCACCCCGCTATCATCTGGCTTATTCCAGAAAACCCAGCGAGTATCTAATGACTTCTTTTCGTTAGGTAGCTCAACCAGCTTCCACACCCTCACTTATGAAATTGGTTTAATTCTTCATGCATAGTTTTCACCCAACTTGGTTCACTAAAAGCCATGTCCTCATTTTTGGGCTCAATCTGAGATATGAAGCAAGAGTAGAGACATGAATTGACATCTCCACTTTGACTTCTTGTTTTAACGCCTTCAACCAATGGACCGATGACATTGTCGATCGGATGATCTCGTTGAACTCTGGTGGGGATTTCATGGCTG
Organism: Lactuca virosa; assembly: GCF_052849685.1. Classification (NCBI taxonomy): domain Eukaryota; kingdom Viridiplantae; phylum Streptophyta; class Magnoliopsida; order Asterales; family Asteraceae; genus Lactuca; species Lactuca virosa. Next base: position 375,413,104 of record NC_136433.1, on the reverse strand, counting down.
ATGTCATTGATTAAGACAGGAAGGTTGTTGATGTTGATGAATTTGTCTTCTGTTGAATCACTCGCCTCAAACAATTTGGGACCGTGAGAGGTACTCGCCACATATTCATTTGAAATACGTTCAAGAAAGAGAAGCACCATGCACGATTGTGTAGCAGCAGAGGTATCCCTGGACATAATTTCTCTTTCTGCAGGGGAAAGGGGAGTGACTTCGGCATCAGAATAGATCATTTGACTTAGTGAAGAAGAGGAAGCACTTGGAGCAGCTTTATCCACTTGAGGAGACTCAGGAGTCACCAGGGGTGGTCTGTATACAACATCTTCTTCTTCATCTTCAACAACAACACTTGTACCTAAGCAGGAACGTAAAACAATATCTAAAAATACATTAAAAGATTTAAAGAGTGAAGCTTAATCAAATAACCAGTTAGGTCCAACTCGAGCATCCGCCTCGTTCTCTTCCAGCCAGCGTACGTCGAAGGACTCCACAATATTCTTAGTGGTCTTTTTGTATACTCGATAAGCAGTTCCTGCAACATATCCCACAAAGTAGCAGTCATCGACTTTTGAGTTGAATTTGGGGGTGGACTCCAGGTGAAGGAGGGTGCAAGGACATCCAAAGATTCTGAAATGAGCGACTGATGGCTTGTGACCATATAGAATTTCGTACGGGGTCTTCATCTGTGATTTGTTGATCAAAACGCAGTTCTGAACATAACAGGCAGTGTTGATAGCTTCATCCCAAAAGAAGACCGGTAACTTGGAATCACAAAGCATGATCCTTGCCGCATCCATCAAAGTACGATTTCGCCGCTCTGCAACACCATTTTGTTGAGGTGTCCGAGCAGCATTGTACTGACGCAAAATACCCTTTTCAACACAAAAATAATCCAGAATAGCATTTTTGAATTTCGTGCCATTGTCAGTTCGAAGTATCTTCACCTTTTCATTGATTTGATTCTCAATCATCATAATGAATTTCTTGATCAGATCAGCAATCCCACTCTTGTTGGATAAGAAAAAGACCCATGTAAACCGTGAGTAATCATCAATGACAACCAAGAAATAAGAATTCTTATTTATGCTGAGAACGTTGACCGGACCAAACAAATCCATATGCAACAACTGAAGAACCTTACTGATTGAGTTGACCAATTTTGGCTTATGTGTCTTGTGATGATGTTTTCCTTGAGCACATGTAACAGAGTTCTCAAAAGTAATGAAGTCCTTGATTGGAATACAATGCACGATTTCATTATTCGCAAGACGGTTGAGGTTCTTGGCATTTACGTGGCCGAGTCGACGATGCCAGAGCATAACATTCTGTTCAGAAACCTTGGAGAAAAGACAAGTAACTTGCTCGGGAATGTTATGGTTCATATCAATGACGTATGCATTCCCTTCCCTTTTTGATCTTACTAAAATTCACTTTTCAGGTATGTTGATTCTGGGCTTCAGGATAAGACATTCCTTGTTCATAAAATGAGTTGAATATCATTTATCACAAATCTGAGATACACTCAACAGACTGTGTTTCAGCTTGGGAGCATAGTTCACATTCTCAAAGCTAAGCATGCCATTAGTCACAGTACCCTTTTGAGTGATCTTCCCACCTTCTCCTCCCGCAAAGGAAACATAGCCCCCATTAAAATTTTGAATGTCGTGCAATTGGGAAATGTCTCCTGTCATGTGCCTGGAACAGCCACTATCGACATACCAAGGTCTAATGATATTCCTCCATAGTTGTTCCTGCACGATGCGCGGGATTAGTTAGATTTTGGAACCCAGGCCATAGAAACACTGGGTTTACCTGTTGTATTAACATAATTAACATTTTCACTTTTAAATTCAGATTGATTACCAGATGCGTGCAACGGACTCTGAGGTGATTGGACAGATGAGTTTTTGGTCACCCATTTGTAATTAGGTTTAGAAACATTAACAGGTGATTTTGAAAAACATTTCTTTGATTTTGATCGTTTGGGTATCCGTATATGACTAGATGAATATCCAGACGATGACTTTGGTGAAATTGATCTTGGCTTAACCAGTTTCGATTTCGTTAAAGTGCTTGTTTATTTTTTGTTCAAAACCTGTTTGTCCTTGTTAAGTTTGGCATCCCGTTTTTTATCCTTATTAACGTTCCAATCACCATGAATTGAACGAGATCTTGAGGACTTTCCTTAAGAGATCTTCCTCGTGCCTTATTCTGCCTACCTTGGGCATATTAAGGAAAATATGCACGGTTTGGACAATTTCTTGCGATATGTGCAGAAGTTCCATAATGGAAACATGTATGTTTCTTCATGTAGAAGTTGTTACCGTTCGTTCTATTGTTTCCAAGGCACACGTGCAATGCTCAATCTGTTTGGATGACTTAGGTGGCTTGTATTTGCTAGTGACAGGTTCATTACAATTAGATTTTACATCCACACCAACACATTTATCTGAAACAGCGGCATTATCAGAAACTACAACATCAATTTTCAAAGTAGTAGAAACAGAAACAGAAACAATATTGTTTAAATCAGAACTATCTTTCACAGAATCAGTTTGCAAATCAAAATTATTATCGAAAACACTTTCTTTAGTTGCCTGCTTGCCTTGAACTAAGGATAGATGTGCATATGAAGTAGAGAAATTATTATCATTCACCCTAGAGCTATTTTCTGTCACAACCACAGAAGGTTTACCATACTGAATATGTGCTTCCATGTCTATTTCTTCTTGTGTCATAGGGATGGAAGTGTAGTTATGATTAAAAGGAGGAGGAACACTATCATACCCTAGACCCTTTTGTTGATTATCTTTAAATTTCAATTTATTTGCAATCATGGACTCAATTATCTTACTTGACACATCAAATTTTTTGAAATTAAAATCTGCATTTTCAAACTTATTTTTCAATGTGTCAAGCTCGTCAGTCAAGCTAGCAAGCTGTTTCTTAACATAGGTATAATTCGCACATTTGTTGCTATATTCCGCTTGAAGTTTTCTAAAGTCCTTTGTTTTGGCCTCTAGTTGTTCTTTTAAGGGTTTTTGGGCCTTCCTAAGTGTATAGCCTTCGTACTTAAGGTCCTCATTTTCTCTACGTAATAAATCAACTTGATCACGAAGAAATTTAACAGTATCCATGCATTTTTTAGAACAAGAAAGTTCATTGACCTCTTTCATTTCAGGAGTGGTGGATACCATAAAACCAAACTGCAGTTGCATCATTTCTGCCTCTGCATCTTCTTCAACATTTTCATCAGTAGGCTCACTTATCTGTGCCAGATTAGCAGTCTTAGGCCCTGAAATGTTCAATGCCTAAAACTGATCTTCCCAGTCAAAAGTCTGAGCTACCACTGCCAGGCTTGTAGTTTCACTGTTGGTAGTAGCTGCTCGATTATTCCCAACTGGCACCATCGTCCTATCATGGTTCTCTCTTCTGTCTGGTTATGGATAATCACAAGCAAAATGTCCTTGCTCATGATAATTGAATCACCTCAGCTTGCGTCTGTTAAAACCAACCTTCTTTTTCCCATTCACACCCTAGTTGTTCTTCCCAGTCTTCTTAGCAAACTACTTAGCCCTGAATACAGCCATTGCAATTTGCCATGTGATATCCATTTCTTCCACATCTTCTGGGTGAATTTAATAAAGATCTGCGAATGAGATTTGAGGAGGCAAATCTCCAGCTAGAAAAGCATTGTAACAATTCACGAGGCCAGAAGCTAGAGCCATGTTTTCTTCAGCTTCCTTAGGAGTTGAGATTTGGAGAGGCACTTTTGAAGAAGCTGATTGTTGGAATGTTGTCGCGAGAGCTTTTGAGGATGAGACAGAATGTTGATAAGACATAGATGGTGGAATAGCATGTGTTTGTGGAACAGTGAAAGCTTGAGTTTTTGGAACAGTGAATGATGAAAAAGCATTGTTTGATGAAATTCCCAGATTTGATGTTGAGTAGGTGATGTGTTTTAAGCATTACATCATTCCTATGGTGTACATGCAACCCTAATTGATTTGATCTAGGTTTTTTACTATGAACACAACAACATTGAATACCAAATCATAAACCCTAGATATAACATGATATTATCAAAATTGACATAAGATTAGGGTTAGAAACATTACCTTGATTGTTATGTAGCAATAACAATCACAATCCTTCTTGATCTTGAATTCTGAAAGCTTAGTGCCTCAAATGTTGCACCTCTAATGGAGTCACAAACACCACTAGCAACAAGATGAGTTAAGAGAGGAAGGAGGAGCACCAAAAACATCCAAGATCTTCTAGAGAAAGCTTAGCCACGTTTTTGGGAGCCCTAGGGGTCTTTATATACTTATGTGGGCTGCTAGGGTTTTAGGTAAAACCCTAATTCTCTGCTTAGGCCTTAAGCAACCCATGGAGTCCCTCTAGAAAGCCCTTGGACGAGAATCATATGGGCTTCCCATAGATTTCGTCCAATGCCCTTTCCATTAGGAATCCATAGCCCAATTTGCAACTATTATATAATTACAATATCAGTCCCCTTTATCTAATTAATCTCTTTTAGCCACAAAATTAATTCTTAATTAATTCTTGACTAATATTAATTAAACAATATGATTTCTCTTTTAATATATTATTCATATAATATATTAATAAATCATAATTAATCCTTTTTCTCCATAATTCATCCTATCAGTTGCTATGGTGAAGGCAACCCAAAAGCACCATGCTCATAATCGGGTCAAGTACATACCAAAATATTTATGGGCTTAGACACCTAATCCAACAGTCTCCCAGTTGGATAAGTCTAATAACTATTTTGCATGTACGACCTAATCAGTAATCATAGCTTTCAAAAACCGCTGTCGAACTCTGATCTTATAAGTAGCGCGTCCTTTAGATAAGGGATCATACATTCCTCCATTCTGGATATCGTATGAACTGAGAAATGGATTTTTATCATACTCTCTCTTCATGTGTTGTTTCCCGATTTCCGATTTATGACGACTGACAACAGACTACAATTGAACAAATCAACTTAGTCCAGGCTTGGCCAAGCGCTTAGGGTGTCATCACTAAATCATCGAGGGGCCCACAGATATCACTTTTATCCCATATTGGATAAAAGGAACAGATAAACTTCGACTCAAATGCTTTCTTGTACTTACTCATCAAATCACACACAATAATATGTTTTATAACACCAAGTTACTGGTGCGTTTACATATTATCAATGTGCAACCGACTTGTAAAATACAACTCACATGTCTCCGTTTCAAGAATATAAGATATTATCGTCTCACCAATCACTCGTGATTAAAATCCATGAAGCGATCCAAGTGAGCGTGGGTTTAATCCAATGCTCAAATGTTAATTCATAAGCACTCATGAACGTTGTAGCAAACTTTTTCTATGTCTAATACACTTTAGACAGTCTACAAACCAATTCACGACAGTCTAGCTTCAATACCTACTTCCAAAGTATTTATCGACTGTGGATGGTTTGAATAATCTTATTATGCGGGAAGTCAAAACATGCAAAGTGAAATACAAGAATAACCGAATCGAATATGGTCTCAAACTTGTGAGTATAAATAAAACACCTTTTATTTAGTCACCATATTGATTACACATTATTCATTGTATAATGTTTCGGATAATCAACTTATTACTTGAATTATAACAATAGTTGTCCCATGCTCTAAGCATGCACACTATGTTTACCTATGGTCCTTTCTTTGTGAAATAGATCAATTGAAAACATTTCCAATGATGCTCATTTCACAATTCCTAATCTTTATCACTAGTGTAAGAATACCAAATTCTTGCCACTATTAGAATATGTTAGATTCTAACATTTTATGCAACGATCCTTTCGTAATGTCACAGCACCAAAGCCACCAAGACTTTGCCAATGATATTACAAAGTGCTCTATTGGAGATTTCTACAAGGCAATTTCATGGATATGAAGTCTCACATTCAAAGTACATTCCTTTGAACATCCTTCTTGCATAAAAGTTTCTAATCTAGATATAGATTCTTGATATCCAACTCCCATTTATGGAAATATTTCCATATATTCCATATGATAACTCATTCCAAATAGAATCATATATATTCATAATAATGTCGATATGTTCCATCCAATACTCTACTTCCAACTGCCCACAAGTGACCAATCCTTGGTGAACCTCAGATTGTTCTTGACAGTTGTTTATTTAATTCCAGTCATATTTGGTTCTGGTCCTTTTTCCCTCTTAATGTCCTAGGCATTTGGAAAATCAAAACGGTTGAATATTACACCATATGCAATCGATCCTATACCAGAAGCGTATGGGATACGATTCATGAAAAACGTGATACTTTACCAGTTTCTTGCTATAATATTGTCATATATAGGATTCTCATATGTTGAATCTTTTCAACATAACATCCATATATATCTTTTGACTAAATTTGAATAAAATTTCTCGATCTAAGCCTTTAGATTTTAAATGAAGTATAATATTCTATCCCTTAATTATAGCAAAACATCCTTTCAACCCCTGCAACTTTACAAAGTGAAACTTTTGTTTTCTATAATAAATATTGCTAACTTGCAACATAATAATCATGCTCCCACTAACATGATAATTATTACTTTACTAGCATAACACTTATGCTCCCACTAGCATTGACATGTACTCAGAAAATAGTTGAACTTATAGAAATCAATACTTATTGAGTTCCAAAGTTCATATTTCTTATACGATATGCTTCGATAAGCCTTTCTCTAAGCTTCTCAAACTCATACACTTTTCCTTAGACAACTTATATGTGTGTCTAAACTAATTTAGAACTTATAACAATAAGTCTTAATTGTTCAAACTATTTTCCAAATCTCACAATTCGAACTATGAAGAGGGATGTCGTAATCATAATCAAATTTGAGAATGCAATTTACACAATCGCTATCTCCTTAAAATCTTCCTAGTGAGAGCGTTTCCTAACAATCATTTTCATGAAGTGGAGAGAAACCTTATGACACTTAGATTTTATGGTGTATGTGTTCCTATCCATCTGAATCTATCATAACCATAACCATAAGACAAGGTTAGTGACAAATCAACACTCATATGGACTGAACTTGTTCGATCTTAATTTATCGCCACCTGGTAGCACAAGGGCCTACCATTGCTTCCAAGTTGTTGAGCAGATCACCCATACAAATCAATGAACTTTCATTGATTAAGGTGCTTTGCCTTAATGCATTCAAATGAGAGCTCATAGGACTCACATGCATAGTCAACTTTAAATGAAATGGGCATAGAAACAAGAATGTGTCAACATGATAGGTCACAAACCTCAAGTCGTGTGCTAGTGTTTAAAAATAGGTTTACTCTTGATTAGTTCATGAAATCCTTTTCAAGATCTTTAAGACTCCCACTAACCTCTTGACATATAAGATTCTTTTGTCAAGAAAATTTCTTGTCAAACAAATATTCAAGAGTTAGTGTGGTTTCTTATCAAGATAAACACCTCACACAATTGGTCCTAGTTGGTCTTTGTCTTATCCAAGACATCATAACTTACCAATTTCAAATGTACAAGAGTAAGAAACTTTTCTACTCCACATTTGATGAGTGTTCTTCAACCTTTTCTTAAGATTATGTCACTCAAGTCACAATCTTGTAGTACTACTCTAAGACTTGATTATGGAACGAAGTATGATTCACCTTTTGATTTAACCATTTCATCAATTGCTGATTCCTATTCTTAGCTATACTAGTGTACTAAGATGTCCTTAGAGGATCAATTGTGACACGGTGTAACACCGAGAATCAGGAAGACCAAGAAAAGAAAGGAAAGGCTCTAAGTCAAGAGTCAACTCGTCGAGTCCAGGGAGGAACTCGACGAGTCGGAGCGGGATCCGGGGCATAGAGTAAGTGACCGACTCGGCGAGTCGGCTAGTGGACTCGGCGAGTCTGGTCTGGACGAGAAAAACCCTAATCCCGAGGGTTGTGCCCTATTTAAAAAACATTACATCCCTTCCCCAGCTTCTTTGCTACCCTTTTGAGATCCAGAAACCCTAAATCGTGAGTGAGAGTCCTTGGAAGCAATTTGGAGCTTAGATAAGTGGTTTTGTGAAGAGATCTTGAAGATCAAGACGCTTGGATCAAGGGGGTTTGTAGAGATTTGGATTAATCTTCAGTGGGAGGTCATCTTGGAGGTAATAAGCTGTTATCTTCACCCTTTTTGCATATAGATCTATTCTTGAATGAGATTTGGGGCTATTTTGGCAAGATTGAGGTCTATTTCAGGTTTGGGGCTTAGATCTGAGGTTGCTACTTCAGATCCAGGGTTGTGAGGGTCCAGAATGTCTGAAAGCAGCAGTCAATGAGTCATTGGTGAAGCCCCTTTGTCTTAAACCCTAGCCCTAGAGTGTTTTGGGCCTATATCTCCTTGGTTTCACGTAAAGTTTGCAACTTTATGTGGGGGATAGACTGTAGAAGAGTGGATCTATGGATTGGAGCCCCTGCATGGCTCGAAAAGCCACTGTATGGATTGAGAACTGGAGAGACTCGGCGAGTCAAATGTTTGTACTCGACGAGTTGTATGAATATGTGCATGGACTCGGCGAGTTGGAAGAACAACTCGGCGATTCTGTTGAAGATTACCTAGGACTCGGCGAGTATGTTCTTGGACTCGACGAGTCAGGTCGCAGAACCCCCAACCTCTTCTGGTTAAGACGCAGATCAATGAGTTGAGTGGTGACTCAGTGAGTCGGGCAGGATGGGACTCAGAGATCGTTGAACTCGACGAGTCCTGGGGTGACTCGGCGCGTTGGGTCGTATTTTGAGAGCTTCTGAGTTTAAGGACTCGACGAGTCTTCGGGTTGACTCGGCGAGTCGAGTCAACTGGAAGGTTGACTCTGACCAGGACTTTGACTTTAACCAGAGTTGACTTAGTTTGACTTCTAGAGTTCAGTTTGGAACTAAGTGTTTTATTGATATTAGTAGCTCGGGGAGCTAGTGGAGCAGCGGTTCAGAAAGTGGTTAGACAGCAGCCAGAGGGTTATCAGCAAAGTTCAACAGTGCGAGGTGAGTCTCCTCACTGTTTGTATGGGTCTACGGCCACAATGCCGACCCATTTAGTTTATGTATGGTAGGAAGACCCGGGGGTTAGCCCTAGGCATTATGCATGAAAGACCAGGAGGAGGCTCCTGGCACACAGTATGTTATTATGTATGGTAGGAAGACCCGGGGGTTAGCCCTAGGCATTATGCATGAAAGACCAGGAGGAGGCTCCTGGCACACAGTATGTTATTATGTATGGTAGGAAGACCTGGGGGTTAGCCCTAGCCATAATGCATGAAAGACCAGGAGGCGGCTCATGGCACACAATATGTTATTATGTATGATAGGAAGACCCGGGGGTTAGCCCTAGGCAATATGTATGAAAGACCAGGAGGTGGCTTCTGGCGCACTGTATGCTATTGTGTATGAAAGACCAGGGGGTGGCTCTTGGCACACTATATGCGGAGTAGCCTAGTAGAGTAGTCTGTATAGTTGTCTTTGTGATACATGCATGAAAGACCAGGGGGTGGCTCTTGGCACTTGTCTGTAAGACCCAGGGAGTGGCCCCAGGCTTGATCAGGAAGACCACGTGCGGCCCGTGGCATAACCGCAAGACTATGTTTGGCACATAGCACCTTACTTGATTATGGATATGTTGGTTATGTATGGCTCTTGGCTATGTATGGCATGTATGGATCAGTTGGTTTGTATGGTATGTGGTATCTGGGGAACTCACTAAGCTTCGTGCTTACGGTTGTCAGTGTTGGTTTCAGGTAGTTTGTTTTCAAGGAAAGGAGCCGGCTCGATCGCAGCGCATCACACTATGTTTTCCGCACATGAGATCTTTGGGATCACACTCTGATATGGTTTTATGATAATATATTTTGATTACCGACACTTTGGCTTGACACGAGATATTATTATGAATGTTTTTATATTGATGGTTTATGTAATAACTTATTTACAAATAAAATTTTTGGCCTTGAATTTTGGGGATGTTACAAGTTGGTATCAGAGCCTTGGTTTGAGGGATTCGGACATACTCTTAGGTGTGTCTGAACTCAAACTAAGGGCTTGCTATGAAAATTTTCAAAAGGAAAACCATTTTTATAAAAAAAAATGAGTTTGAAAAGAATCTGAAAGGAGAAAAGAACTTTGAGAAGAACAAAGTGTGTGATGCGTGCAATCAGCCGAGCTCAAGTAAGTTTACCCCAAGATACCCATACAAGTTTATATTATGTTTATCAGTTTCAGTAGAACAGCATGCTAGAATAGGACTAAGGATCTAGGAATGATGCCTTATGTGCCTGCTTTATGTGCTTCAGCTTATGAGGATTGCATGCTAGTATTGAGTAGACAGTAATAGGGTAGCCTGTTTAGGTTATGCCTGATTATATGAGCTTAGCATCGCATGCTACTATAGATTCTTGTTGTGTGGATAGAATTGCTTGATTATGTTCTGGTTAGATTTCCCTTTTGTCTGAATGCTACTTGCTTTGTGCTTTGTGGGACTCTGAGTGATGAGAGTAGTGCTGGGAGCAGTGTTAGTAGTAGTGAAAGGGACTTGGTGAAGTTGAAGCAACCCTTGAGGAAAGTACGGATAGATGTGGAAGGTAGTATGGGCCCATACTACTGGAAGCATAGGATCCATACTCGAGTCAAGGAGGGCCGAGATGGAACCAGGAGTCTTGGATAATGTGTGAGACCTCTCGGGGTATGTTTTGATCTGGATATTTATGTGTTTATCTCCAGTATGGTGACCACGCGACATGGAGTAGGAGGCTCAGGATCTGGATTAGGATCGGGCTCGGGCGCGGGATCCGAGCAAGTTGATGATGGGTTACGCGAGTTCATCGCGTCTGAGATTACGAGAGGCATCCTTGACGTGACCCCGGTCATTTTCGGGTCGATCAAGGAGGGGATCATTGAGCTGATGGAGGGTCGCCTCCGAGCTTTCAGGAGTGATTTGGCGTCTGGCCAGGTGAGTACGCGCACACTGTCCTTCAAGGACTTCAGAGGGAGTGGTGCGCCGGATTTTCACGGGGTGAAGGACCCCATTGCTGCCAGGAGATGGATCGCAGACATTGAGTCTGCACAGTTGACGAGCTTCTGCCTGGCGGGGTCGATGGTTCGTTTTGCGGCGGGATGTTTGAGAGACAGAGCTAGAGATTGGTGGGAGTCGGTTGGTGACTCATTGGGAGCCTCGGTCGTCGAGGCTATGACCTGGTCAGACTTTGTGACCAAGTTTAGGGTGGAGTTTGCACCGGCGGTGGAGCTTCAGCAGCTAGCCAGAGAATTCCTAGACATGAGACAGACGACAGAGTCGGTGGCGGAGATTACCGCCAAGTTTCGGGAGAGGGCCTTATTGGTGCCTCAGTATGCAGGGGATGATAAGATGCAGAGGACCCGCTATCATGACATGTTGAGAGCTGATATTCGGGAGCATGTTACCTTCTCGGCATGCTCGACCCTGGACTCTATGATTCCCAGGGCGCGGGAAAGGGAGATTGATTTGGAGCACATTGCGAAGAGGAGGTCGGATCAGATGTATACTTTGGAGGGTCTCGGGAAGAGACCCAAGACTTCAGATCAGCGATTAGTAGGTCGGCAGGTCCGAAGTTAGTGCAGCACGTGCGGGAAACCACACGAGGGAGTTTGTCGTTCCAGGGGTTCAGGCTGCTACAAGTGTGGCAGTGATGGTCACGTCAGCAGAGACTGCCCACAGGGGGCAAGCCCATTATGTTTTCACTGCAATCAGGTGGGACACAAGAAGGCCGACTGCCCGACGGTGAGGGGAGGAGTAGGGAGTGCGTCTGCCCCGACAACTTCGAGGATTATGGATGGGTGAGAGGGTAGGTCCTTGCAGTGACAGATGAGGGAGATCTGGATTACAGCAGGGAATGTTGCAGGTACGTATCTATGGCTATTTTCGATTCTATGTCTATTAGGGTTGTTCTTACCCCGGACTCAGGTGATAGTATGTATGAGTTGTCTCTCTGCTTGTATTCAGATTGTACTTTCAGAATTGTCATATGCCAATTGCATACCGGGAACCATTAGTAGCTAGTGTAGGGTCATCCCTCACTTCGGGTTCGAAGTGTCCAGTATTATCTCGATTATGACCAAAAGCGGTATTTGGAGCGGACTAGTGATGGATCGCTAGCGACATCAAGGCGATGGTAGTTATCATGCCTTTTGTGCAAGGGAGGAAGGAATGGAAATCCTCGGGTTTTCACATGCAGTAAAGACTTAGCTGAAGCTAAGTGGGGGAGAAACAATCATGTTACGGGAGCAGAAGCAGTTTTGAAACAATCATGTTACGGGAGCAGAAGCAGTTTTGAAACAATCATGTTACGGGAGCAGAAGCAGTTTTGAAACCAGGTGGCTGTATGAATTGAGGACAATGTGAATTGGAAGTTTGGAAAACTTGCCAATTGTGAGACCTCATTATCGAGATGTCTGGTAGCAGATTGGAGAGGAATCGGTTGGGAGTTCCAGATGGGACATGAGTACCACTTGGGGGTACTAGATTATGCTTGTATGCTCGACTATGGGTTAGTCGTAGCATCCACTAGCAGCCAGTCGGTGTGGAAAGGTGTTGTCAGGCTACTGGATGGCCGTAGCATTCACCAGTGGTCAGATAGTAAGAAGAGTGTGGTAAGACTGTGGGGCGGTCCGTAGCAATGGTTAGCAGATAGCATCAAAGTGTGGTGCGACTGCGGTGTGGCCCGTAGCAATCGTATATGAAGATAGTTAGACTGCGGTGTGACCCGTAGCATTAGTTTAGTAAGACTGCGGTGTGGCCCGTAGCATTAGTTTAGTAAGACTACGGTGTGGCCCATAGTAATCGTATGTGAAGATAGTTAGACTGTGGTGTGGCCCGTAGCAATCGTATGTGAGTATAGTTAGGCTGCGGTATGGCCCGTAGCACTGGTTTAGCAAGACTGCGGGGTGACCTATAGCTTTAGTTGGCTGGTAGCACAGAAGTCTTGTAACACTATGTGGGTGGCCGTAGCATTCACCAGTTAACAGAGCGAGTATAGTAAGACTACGGGGTGGCCCGTAGCATTCGTCGGTCCCTATTCGCTATTGTGAACGTATCAGGTATGTGATTCAGTGGCAGGGTTTTTCAGATAGTTAAGTTCAGGACGGGGCAGCCGCCCGGATGTGAGTGGGCCACATTATGATTGGGTCCGGAAGGCGGTAGGTCATTGGAGACCAAGAGTGGCGTAAGACTGCGGGTAAGCCGTGGCATTCATTAGTAGCTTAGTTCGCGGAGTGTGGGCGGGGGCCCGTATCTCCGAGGTTGCATGGGGGAAACTGGTATTCCGGGTAATGGTAGATCAGTTGGGACCAGGGCGGTCTCGGTTCATCCGGTAGGCGGATGGGAGTCAACAGGACTACAAGCAGGAATGATGGTAAGGGATTCGGTGTGAAAAGCCGTGAGCTGATCGGATGATGCTAAGCTGCTCATCGCGGGATTGAATGATCTCAGAGTAAAGGATTTGGCTCGTTGACGCCGTTCTCGTCTGAGCCTTAAACGTAGCAGAGAGGGATCTGCTACCCGAAGGATTGTCTGAATTCTCACGATTGGGTGGAGTTTTCAGTATTGGAGCATTGTATGGGGGTTATTCCGTGAGTATTGGTATGATGGTCGGCACTGGGAGTGGCCGGGATTGCGGTTTCAGCAGAGGATCGGTCCTCAAAGGAAATTGGGAAGGTTGTTGCTTGTGGAAAGTGCCTTAGATAGGTCAGTAACAGTGTAGGGTAAAAGGGGTAAACCCCTTGCGAATCAAGGGTAAGTGTATCAGGAGTATCGGTATGATTACCGGTTGGATAAAAGTGTTGTACTCAAAGGTAGTAAGTAACGGGTTATTCTGAAGATGACATCTTCAAGGTTTGGATTGGATGGGCGAAGTGTGTACCTTGTGGTAAAGTGGCGACCAGATGGTAAGGTAGTTGGCCGTGGCAGACTTCGAGGACGAAGTCTAGTTTAAGTGGGGAGTGTTGTAACACCCAAAATCAGAAAGACCAAGAAAAGAAAGGAAAGGCTCTAAGTCAAGAGTCAACTCGTCGAGTCCAGGGAGGAACTCGACGAGTCGGAGCGGGATCCGGGGCAAAGAGTAAGTGACCGACTCGGCGAGTCGGCTAGTGGACTCGGCGAGTCTGGTCTGGACGAGAAAAACCCTAATCCCGAGGGTTGTGCCCTATTTAAAGAACATTACATCCCTTCCCCAACCTCTTTGCTACCCTTTTGAGATCCAGAAACCCTAAGTCATGAGTGAGAGTCCTTGGAAGCAATTTGGAGCTTAGATAAGTGGTTTTGTGAAGAGATCTTGAAGATCAAGACGCTTGGATCAAGGGGGTTTGCAGAGATTTGGATTAATCTTCAGTGGGAGGTCATCTTGGAGGTAATAAGCTATTACCTTCACCCTTTTTGCATCTAGATCTATTCTTGAATGAGATTTGGGGCTATTTTGGCAAGATTGAGGTCCATTTCGGGTTCGGGGCTTAGATCTGAGGTTGCTACTTCAGATCTAGGGTTGTGAGGGTCCAGAATGTCTTAAAGCAGCAGTCAATGAGTAATTGGTGAAGCCCCTTTGTCTTAAACCCTAGCCCTAGAGTGTTATGGGCCTATATCTCCTTGGTTTCACGTAAAGTTTGCAACTTTATCTGGGGGATAGACTGTAGAAGAGTGGATCTATGGATTGGAGCCCCTGCATGGCTCGAAAAGCCACTGTATGGATTGAGAACTGGAGAGACTCGACGAGTCACATGGGTGTACTCGACGAGTTGTATGAATATGTGCATGGACTCGGCGAGTTGGAAGAACAACTCGGCGAGTCTGTTGAAGATTGCCTAGGACTCGGCGAGTCTGTTCTTGGACTCGACGAGTCAGGTCGCAGAACCCCCAACCTCTTCTGGTTAAGACGCAGATCAGTGATTTAAGTGGTGACTCAGTGAGTTGGGCAGGATGGGACTCAGAGATCGTTGACCTCGACAAGTCCTGGGGTGACTCAGCGAGTTGGGTCGTATTTTGAGAGCTTCTGAGTTTAAGGACCCGGCGAGTCTTCGGGTTGACTCGGCGAGTCGAGTCAACTGGAAGGTTGACTTTGACCAGGACTTTGACTTTAACCAGAGTTGAATTAGTTTGACTTCTAGAGTTCAGTTTGGAACTAAGTGTTTTATTGACATTAGTAGCTCGGGGAGCTAGTGGAGCAGCGGTTCAGAAACTGGTCGGACAGCAGCCAGAGGGTTATCAGCAAAGTTCAACAGTGCGAGGTGAGTCTCCTCACTGTTTGGATGGGTCTATGGCCACAATGCCGACCCATTTAGTTTATGTATGGTAGGAAGACCCGGGGGTTATCCCTAGGCATTATGCATGAAAGACCAGGAGGAGGATCCTGGCACACAGTATGTTATTATGTATGGTAGGAAGACCCAGGGGTTAGCCCTAGGCATTATGCATGAAAGACCAGGAGAAGGCTCCTGGCACACCGTATGTTATGATGTATGGTAGGAAGACCTGGGGGTTAGCCCTAGCCATAATGCATAAAAGACCAGGAGGCGGCTCCTGGCACACAGTATGTTATTATGTATGATAGGAAGACCCGGGGGTTAGCCCTAGGCAATATGTATGAAAGACCAGCAGGTGGCTCCTGGGGCACTGTATGCTATTGTGTATGAAAGACCAGGGGGTGGCTCTTGGCACACTATATGCGGAGTAGCCTAGTAGAGTAGTCTGTATAGTTGTCTTTGTGATACATGCATGAAAGACCAGGGGGTGGCTCTTGGCACTTGTCTGTAAGACCCAGGGAGTGGCCCCAGGCTTGACCAGGAAGACCACGTGCGGCCCGTGGCATAACCGCAAGACTATGTTTGGCACATAGCACCTTACTTGATTATGGATATGTTGGTTATGTATGGCTCTTGGCTATGTATGGCATGTATGGATCAGTTGGTTTGTATGGTATGTGGTATCTGGGGAACTCACTAAGCTTCGTGCTTACGGTTGTCAGTTTTGGTTTCAGGTAGTTTGTTTTCAAGGAAAGGAGTCGGCTCGATCGCAGCGCATCACACTATGGTTTCCGCACATGAGATCTTTGGGATCACACTCTGATATGGTTTTATGATAATATCTTTTGATTACGGTCACTTTGGCTTGACACGAGATATTATTATGAATGTTTTTATACTGATGGTTTATGTAATAACTTATTTACAAATGAAATTTTTGGCCTTGAATTTTGGGGATGGTACACACGGGTTCATAATCACTAAGTTAATCACAAAACAAGATACTTAAGTACTCTCCCATCTGTTCAGATTGGAGAAACTTTTATCTTTCTGCCTAATTGATTCTTGTTATTCGTTCTGCTATTCATTGAAACTTTTCCAATGATTCAGAATCATACTTAATCTTTTAAGCACGACCACATTTACTAAACTTTTAGCATATCATGATGAATATTTTATCGTTCTTTGTGGTGGACTTGACCTAGTGCACAACAATGCATACTAGATCTCTTAGTCCTTCACTTGACTCACATACTTATATGAACAAGGAATTAGTCTTAATTTCCTAAATACGAAGGTTCTTATTCATCATACAATACCGGTTGCATGATTCCAAGCTTCTGTCCAATTGAAACTTGGGCAATGAGAATCTTTCCTTATTTGGTAAATTTCTGACATTACCACAAATAACATAACTAAGAATCATATCCATTTCAATATTGCTAACAATAGAAACAAACAAACATCAATTTTCAATAATAACATTGCAAGGATAAATAAATAAGATAAAACTCAAAATTTCATTTATTTATAAAACGCGGAAAAACTTGTCCCTACAACGCTATTCAAAAGAAAACTATGCTTATTACATATTTCTAAGCAACCTAATCTAACTCTTAAACAGCAGCTTAAAAATCCAATCTTCGAATTATGCGATCGAAATCCGTTTCTTCGTGATTAGACTCAGTTCACTCTTCCTTTAAGCTTCCTTTCTTTTCTTCGATCCTAAAAAACATCAAAATGTAATCATATCACATCATGTATTAAGAATCTACAAATAGGAACTTAATAGAGTTAGATAGTGGATTTTACCTGAAGCAGAGTCATACATCTTGACTCTCCCATCTCTTAGATCTCTCAGGTAGTCAGGGCAGCTTCGTAACCAATGCCCCCTCTTTGGGCAGTAGAAACATATGGATTCTTCTGGAATGGTACACGAGACTATCTCAGACCCAACCTTTCTCTTGCGTAGAGAAAACTTTTCTGGACTTCCAATGTTGCCATTGCCCATAGAAGGTTGGGATATTGATTTACCAGACAAATTTGCTCGACCAGTGCGCTAAATCATTGCTGATTCAACAGCAATAAGCAAATAAGTCAAATCAATTAGGGTCACGTCGTGGTCCATCATATAGTAATCTCTAATGAACTCACTATATGATTCGGGAAGTGACCGAAGAACCAAGTCAACAGCCAACTCCCTTGAGACATCGACACCCGACATTCCCAATCTATCAATATGCAACTTCATATCCAAGACATGAGCACATACAAACTTTCCATCTTCATGTCTTTTTGCCAATAGGGCTTGAGTGACTTTGAACTTTTCAAGTCTTCGAACACGTGGGTCAGGGAGAATTATTGGAGGAGGTGGAGGAAGTGAAGCATGATTTCCATTTCCACAATCCAATCGTGGAACATCATCTTCATGTGGAAAACTTTTTCCAAAGGATTCAGGAAGACCGTAGTTAGATTTTGACATCTACAAAAATGGGAGAAATTCAAGTTAGTTGATAAGAATCCTTGATACAACACCCAAATGAAATATCAAGGCTAGGATCAAAAACAATATTCTACAACTCGGAAGAAGGATGTCGTAATCCGGTAGCAGGACATTTGAAGGTAGGTAAATGACAGTTTACCAATTTTCACCATAAAAAACGAAAATTGAAAATTAGGTTTTAAATGAATTGAAACTCCTAGATCTTTTGAGATTCATTAAACTTTTCAATGGCATGTTTAATCTCGATTATGCCCTTCATGTTTGTGACTGGGATGCCGAGGATCACAAACAAGGTGTGGATAACCATGCAAATTGTCACACCCCAAAACCGGAACGGCAGAAACGTTCGGGGGTGGAGGATGTCATGTTCAGTATCACAACAATGCAAAGTAGTAAACAAGCAACAACATCATCCATTGCATTAATAATATAATTTCATACAAGTGTGTTCTGTCAAGTTATATAGACACCAAATATATAAATCAAAATAAAAGATGAGTCTTGAATGAGCTCCATCTTCTCAAAACCTGGCTCCGGTACCTGTCTACCGGTGACCTGAGAATACAAGTTATTTTGAAAGAGTTTATCAGCTTTAAAGCTGGTGAGATCATAAGTATATTAGTGTCTGCATTTGTATGAAAGTGTTTGTAAGTCTGTAATTGTATAAGTTTGTAAAAGTTTGTAATTGTTTGAACTCCCCTAGAAAACCCTATGTTTCCTACTAAAAGTAGCCTTCTACCAAGGCATCTAGTGTCTGTGTGTGTCTCTTGTAAGAGTGTGTATTTTCCCAAATCTGACTATCATTAACCAAAAATATAGTTTTTACATTATTGTTTATTGTGTGAAGATCACAAAGTGAATGTAATGGGAAAATGAAATAGTACTGTAGTGTTGTATTAAGTAACTACTGCTGTACTATCTACCTTAAACCAATTGTTATTTAAAGTACCATGTGATCGGCCTGTATCCTGCTACCGACTATAGAACGCGACAATGTAAGATGTCGGAAGAAATGACGTTTGGCACCCGTAGACTTGCAAGTCCCACTGTAGCGAGCAGCGAGGTGTAGGATAGTCAATCCAGTATAGATCTATACACAAACTCAAACGCTCCCCACTTAAGGAGATTCTGGATACAAAACGATCATGACATGTAGTGTCATGCCCCGTTACGTGGCTCACATAACTGTAGTAATGTTCTAGTATATGTATGTGCTAGCTGTATTGTGTGTTCTCTCCCTGTCTAGCATGTATGTATGTTCTCTCTGTATGGTATTGTTTGTTTCTCATCATAGTATTCTATTGTTTGTTTCTCATCATAGTATTCTATTGTTTGTATGTTATTGACTCATGTATGAACTGACTCATAGTATGTTTCACTATTCTAGTAATAGTATTAGTATCTTCCTAAACTACACCTATTATAGTTTACTAGTAACATGGTTTGTATGTATGAACATGTTTGTATACCATTGCTACCCAAAGGTTTTGAATAGAAAGAAGGAACTTTTATATCTATATACATATACATAATATATAACTAGGATTCAAACGACCTTCGGACAAATAACCGATACCCTAAGTCCACAACCAAACGAGGAACAGGAGGTAGGGTAAGTTATCAGTCCTAAGTCCTTTCAACCCTACTTAAATAACTATATCTATAAATATATACATTTAACAGAATATAAGTTTAAAAGAGTTTAAGTAAAAGTATTTGACATGTAAAAGAGTTTGATAAAACATTTTGAAGAAGTTTGTTTGATAACACAGTTTGAAAAGTAAGAAATCCACTTGTTTGGTAGTTATTAATCACATGTGATTGATATAATAACTAAAATTGTTCAACTTGTATTCCCCCCCCCCCCATAAAAGCATTTAAAACATTTAAAAGGTTAATTAAGGGGTATGAACTCACCTGTAGTGAGTGGTTTGGATGAACGGATGGTATAGGATGCTAAGTGTCAAGTGAAGACTTGAACACACATGCGGATCCTATTTAACATATAATGATACATATATGAATACAATTAGTGCTTATAACAACTAATTATTGAATTTGAACCACCTTAGGGACTAGTAAACACTTATTTTGAAGTGTTACAACCATATATGATTGTATAAGGGGTATATGGCTATACAAGGGAGTGTATGGTCAAATTACGCACTATTTGTGTGTGTGCGGCCAGGGTGTGTGTGCGGCCGCACACTCCCTATCGAATGTGCCAAAACGTATTTTAAGGCTTTAGGACTCATCTAGGAAGGTTTCTTACTTCATGCTTTAGCCTTATATGGAGTTTATTGCCATTTTTGGACCTAAAAAGTGTGTGTGCGGCTATACTTGGTGTGTGTGGCCGTACACATGGTTTGTGCGGCCGTACACACTTGAAGATCATATGAAATGGCGTTTTTCATGTGTAAATTCAAGGGTCTTTAGCTTATAACAAGCTATTGCAAGTGTATACCCAATTTAGAGGCTTAAAAGTGTAGTTAAAAGCCCCAAAAGTAGTGTGTGTTCTTGGTGTTCTAACACCAAATAGGTGTTTTCATGGATCAAATCAAGGGAAAAGGCTAGTTAAGGTCATGTATTAGCTAAACAAAGAAGGAATCACTCACTTGATTGAAGATTGAAGTGAAACTTTGGATGATACTTGAGAGAAACCGAGTTCTAGCTTTGAAGAAGTGGAAAAAGTGTTCAAAATGACAAGTGTTGAATATATATGGGAGAGTGTGCGGTTGGGATGGGTGTGTGGCCGCACACTCTTGTGTGTGGCCGTCCACACAAATGTGTGGCCGTACACTCCATATGTTGGAATGTTTGGCTCATTTTCAATGTTTTACACTCTCAAAACTCATCCCACGACTCATACCTTGATTATACTAGGTTTTAAACACATCTAACTGACTCTAAATAGTGCTAAAAAATAGCAAAAACGAGTCTAACCTTCATTGATTTGAGTAAGTGTATAAGATAAAAATTTCGGATTGTCACATCATCCCCCCGTTAGAGAGAATTTTGTCCCGAAATTAGAGTTTAAGCAAATAAGTAGTTACAAATAACAAAGCAAAAAGATGAGGATATTTCAGTTTCATCTGATGCTCTCGCTCCCAAGTGAATTCAGGTCCTCGCTTGGCATTCCAGCGAACCTTCACTATCGGGATACGACTTTGCTTTGTTTGCTTGACCTCTCGGTCCATGATCTCTATAGGTTCTTCCACGAAGTTGAGGCTCTCGTTGATCTCGATCTCATCGAGTGGGATTACAAGATTCTCGTCGGACAGACACTTTTTCAAGTTCGAGACGTAGAAAGTAGAATGTACGCTACTGAGTTCGCGCGGTAAGTTAAGTTTGTAAGCTACAGGGCCGATTCTAGCGAGAATCTCGAAAGGCCCTATGTATCTTGGGTTTAGCTTTCCACGCTTTCCAAAGCGTATTAAGCCCTTCCAGGGTGAGACCTTCAATAGAACACGGTCGCCCACCTGGAATTCCAACGGTTTCTTTCTTTTATCTGCGTAGCTTTTCTGTCGGTCTCTAGAGGCTTTCAATCGTTCACGAATCTGAACGATCTTCTCTGTTGTCCCGAATGATCTCCGGACCCGTGAGAGTGCTTTCAGGAACTCGTCCTTTAGCTAACTGGGTATCACCCACCTTGGCCCATCACAGAGGGGATCTGCACTTTTGGCCATAGAGGGCCTCGAATGGAGCAACCTTTATGCTCGTGTGATAACTGTTGTTGTAGGAAAATTCTACAAGGGGTAAATGAGTATCCCATACTTTCCCAAAGTCAATCACACAGGCTCGCAACATATATTCCAAGGTTTGGATAGTCCTCTCACTTTGTCCGTCGGTCTGTCGGTGGTAGGCTGTACTCATGTCCAGCCTAGTTCCTAAGGAACCTTGTAGCGACTGCCAGAACCTCGAAGTGAATCTACTATCTCTGTCCGAGATAATGGATATGGGAACACCATGCAGTCGTACAATCTCCCGAATGTAGGTTCTTGTAAGCTTCTCCATCTTGTCTGTTTCTTTGATAGGCAGGAAGTCTGCGGACTTGGTCAATCTGTCGACGATGACCCATATGGTATCAAGTCCACCCGTTGTCTTGGGCAACTTGGTTATGAAGTCCATACTGATCCGCTCCCACTTCCATTCAGGTATCTCCGGTTGCTAGAGTAATCCTGACGGCTTCTGGTATTCGACCTTGACCTTGGCGTAAGTAAGTCATTTACTCACGAAGGTAGCAATCTCTGCTTTCATGTTAGGCCACCAGTATAGCTTTTTAAGATCCAGATACATCTTATCTGAACCTGGGTGGACGGAATGACGAGTGTTGTGCGCCTCGTTCATGACCAAGTCTCTGAAACCACCACATTTCGGGGTCCAGATCCGATCCATGAGATAATAAGCTCCGCCACCCTTGACTTCCAAGTTCTTATCCATCCCTCTCAGGGATTCACCCGCCACATTTTCAGGTTTCAAAGCATCGAGCTGAGCTTCCTTAATTTGTGTGGACAAGTGTGAATGGATAGTCATAGTCAATGATTTGACTTTACGACCAGAATATTCTTTTCGACTTAGGGCATCCGCTACTACGTTGGCTTTACTCGGATGATAACGAATTTCGCATTCGTAATCACTGAGTAGCTCGACCCACCGTCGTTGTCTCATGTTGAGCTCCTTCTGGTCGAATATGTGTTGTAGGCTTTTGTGGTCTGTAAAGATAGTGCTTTTTGTTCCATACAGGTAGTGTCTCTAGATCTTCAGAGCAAACACAACTGCTCCTAGCTCAAGATTGTGAGTAGTGTAGTTGACCTCGTGTGTCTTCAGCTGTCTCGAGGCGTAAGCGATGACCTTACCTCGTTGCATCAGAACACATCCGAGTCCTTGATTTGACGTATCGCAATAGACGACGAAGTCTTCTATCCCTTCGGGGAGGGATAGTATTGGTGCGGTGCACAAGTCTCGCTTAAGCGTTTGGAACACTCTCTCCTGCTTCTCCTCCCAGTCAAAGGCCACGCCCTTCTGGGTCAGTGTTGTAAGAGGTTTCGGGATGCGGGAGAAGTTCTGAATGAACCTGCGATAGTAGCCAGCGAGGCCTAGAAATTGACGAATTTCTGTAGGCGTCTTCGGTGCTGACCAGCTCTCAATGGCCCTGATTTTGGAAGGGTCCACGTGTATTCCCTCTGCGCTAACCTAGTGCCCTAAGAATTCGACTCTTTGGATCCAAAGTTCGCATTTCGAGAACTTCGCATAGAGCTTCTCCGAACGCAGCGTTTCTAAGACTAGTCGCACATGTTGACCATGCTCCTCCTTACTACGAGAGTAGATAAGTATGTCATCGATGAAGACGATGAAAAACTGATCCAAGTAAGGACGACACACCCTATTCATTAAATCCATGAATACTGCGGGCGCGTTGGTTAATCCGAACGGCATCACTACGAATTCGTAGTGCCCATAACGAGTTCGAAAGGCTGTCTTCGGGACATCCTCCCCTAGCACTCGTAGTTGGTGATATCCGGATCTTAGATCGATTTTTGAAAAGAAGCTCGCCCCTTGCAGTTGATCAAATAAATCGTCAATGCGAGGCAGAGGGTAACGATTTTTGATGGTCAGTTTGTTGAGCTCCTTGTAGTCGATGCACATACGAAACGATCCGTCTTTCTTCTTGACGAACAAGACTGGAGCTCCCCAGGGTGGGAAGCTTGGTCTTATAAAGCCCTTGCTGAGCAGTTCGTTAAGTTGACCGGATAGTTCTTGCATCTCTGTAGGTGCTAAACGATAGGGCGATTTGGCTACGGGGGTAGCCCCTAGAACTAAGTCGATTCTGAACTCGACTTGACATTGCGGAGGTAATCGTGGGAGTTCCTCTGGAAAGATATCGGGAAAGTCGCGTACTACTGGAATGTTCTTAATGTCTTTCGTTTCTTGGCTCACATCGACCACATGAGCAAGAAATGCGTGACATTCCTTTCGCAAGAATTTCTGAGCTTGAATGCTCGAGATGATACGAAGGTTCGTGCCGGGTTTGTCGCCATAAACTACTAGAGTTTCGCCAGACGGCAGATTAACGCGAACAACCTTTTCATAACACATGATGTCGGCACGATGAAGACTCAACCAATCCATGCTGATAATGACGTCGAAACTTTTAATTGAGACCGGCATGAGGTCGATCGAAAATGAATGGCTATCTAGTGTTAGGGTACACCCTATGAATATACTGCTAGTGCTCTATGTCTTTCCATTAGCCATTTCTATAGTGAACGGTTCTTTAAGTGCTCGTGATTTTTGCTTAAGTAAATGAGCAAATTTTTGGTTCACGAAACTCCTCTCCGCTCCACTATCAAATAGTATGCATGCATAAGAGTTATCCAGGAGAAACGTACCAGTGACCACTGTGGGGTCGGCAACCGCTTCCTCGTGGCCTATGGCCAGAACTCTTCCCACTCTACCGGCATTCCCTGCCTTTGGGCAGTCCCTCTTGTAGTGGCCCATCTCGCCACAACTGTAGCAAGCTTGGCCCACTCCTACGCCGGGGACTTGGTTGATTGGCCTCGCCGGAGCTTTGCAGAAATGGGCAGTGTGCCCCTTCCTATTGCAGTTCAAACACTGCATTTCCCGGCAGGCTCCTGAGTGATGGAAGTTGCACTTGTTGCACTTGGGCAAACTTCCGGCGTACTGCTTTACCGGAGCAGCAGCAGTGGCAGGTGCTATCGCAGTATGTACTGCCACGATCTGTTGCTTTTTAGCAGCCTTCTTCTTCTTTTTGTCATCCCAGAACTTCCGCTTGGAATCAGCGGTTTTGGAAGGTTCCGAGATGGCCAGAGTTGTTGTTGCAGCCGGGGTACGAACCCCATGGTCTATAAGCCACTGTGCCAATCACTTGGCACTATCGAATGTAGTGGGGTTTGAAGCCAAAACATTCCCTTGGAATGGAGGCACCAGCCCCCATATGAATCTCTCTATCTTCTTCTCCTCTGTATGAACCATGTTGGGACAGAGGGCCACCAGTTCATAGAACCTGGCGGTGTAGGAGACTATGTCGGAGCCCTTCATGGTTAGGCTCCACAGTTCGTCCTCCAGTTTTTGGATTTCGCCCCTCGGGCAGTACTCCTCAATCACGAGGTCTCTCAAAGTTTCCCAGCCCATAGCATTGGCCACCACAAGAGATAGTGACTTTACATGGCTATTCCACCATGTCAGGGCTTTTTCTTCAAAGGTGTAAGCAACGAACTTGACCTTGCTCCCTTCTGGACAAGAGCAGATTTCGAAAACCGGTTCGGTCTTCTCGAACCATTGCGAGAGGGCAATGACTCCGTCAGTCCCTCTAAAGGACTTGGGCTTGCAGTTAGTGAAGTCCTTAAAGGAGCACTCTCTCAAGCGCACAGGAGCTTCACCATGAGTAGATTGAATAGGGGTTCCTCCTCTAGTGGAACCAGAAGAATGGTATTGAGCCATGGCTGTAGCCACAGCCGCAGCTACAGCAGCATTCAGTGTTGCCGTATCGATTTGAGGAGCAGGTGGTGTTACAGTTGATGGAGGATCGCGTCTTATTGATCGACGTGGAGGCATCTTTTAACTATAAGTTTAGAAAGATGTGGATATTGTTAAGAATTTAATAGGAAAATTGATGAGAATGACTCATGGACTAACTCTCCATAGCCCAACAGCACAATTGAATAGCACGATTGAATATAGATCTAGGACTAACAGATGATAGCATTTGGATAATAATTTCCGCGAGATTAGATATCTGTCAATAATACTGGTATTACAGATGTAACAAGTTCGGGAAAAAATGACCTAGAAGTAGGCCTTACATCAAACCAAGATGGGAAAATTTTGACAGAACTACGACCTAATCAAGACCTAACAGGTCTAAGATTTACAAAGATAGGAAATTAGACTAGAGTTTTTACATAAACTAGGTTATATCCAAAAGAGAATTCGGGGAGACTCTAGCGGCGACGAGAACTACTAGAGTGAGTTCTTGAATCCGACAGAAGGCGTTATATGTCCCTCACGCGCCTATCAGATCTTGCTTGCTGATATTGAAGTTCCCTGACTTCAGCTTGGGTTTCAGCAAGTTCCCTCTGCAGAGCTGCATTGCGGACCTGAGTCCTTTCATTAGCAGACTCTAGCTGGCGAATGCGGACTGTGTTAACGCCAGAGTTGGCGTCAATCTCCACGACTCGGTCGATAATCGCTCGACCCTGTTCGGTGTTCCGAGAAATCCTACGAACCATGATGGGTAGGACCCTGTCAGCTGAACCTCCCTCGGTGAGGTTGTAGAAGCTTCTGTCTCCATTGTAGGGAATGGGTTGACCCTGATCCTGACTCCATATATTGAAGTTTGTGGCGCTCAGAGGTGTGGGTCCTTGAAATGCTGGACGTGGGTTTGGGTTTGGGTCTTGAGCAGCTGGGGGTAGGTTGTTGACTTCCGGCTCTGAGTCAGAACCATCAGAAAAACCTTCAGCTTCGTGATCATCCAATGGAATTGGGTGATCATCTTCTGGCTCTTCTCCCAGCCATCCAGCATTGCTGTGGTTGGGATAGTACGGGTCTTCGGGGATATGGAATCCAGCCATGATCTACACGAGAAAAGGGATATAAGAAATAACTAAATAGACGAACTAATTAGATAATTATAAGATGATCTTTATCAGTTACTTCAACATTTGCGTAGTGCATACCAGTCATATGTAACCGAGACAGGATAGACCTTCGAATAAGTGACCCTAACTCTAAGCCCACAACCAAACAAGGAACAGGAAGTAAAGCAAAGATCACAGATTCTAAGTCTATGATATCCTAGATACATATAACTTTAGCGTATCCACTCAGCAACTATTGATATACTAATAAAGACCTGTAGTTCTCAGATAAGTAATTATAGTAACACAAAATACTCCTATAGTATTTTAAGTTTATGTTCTGTTCTACTGTTCTCTTTGTAGTAGTGTTGGTAAGTTTTTAGACTTGTTGCAACCTCACAACCACACTTAGGCACATGCTAGTCACTCCTCGGATAATATAGTTGATCAGGCTATATCTTCCCAGGGTTGACCATATGTCTCTAAGTCTACTTGTGCTGCCCAACAATCGTAATACTTTTGTTCTGTCCTAGTGACACTGATTTTAGTATGAATGCAGGTATGTATACTTAGTTAAATATTTTATTATTTAAACTTATAAACTCTTTATCAAAGTATTTTAATCACGCTGTGTTTATAGTTCGTATATCTTTTATGGGTTGATACACTCGATTCACTATAAACAATGCTCTGATACCAATCTGTCACACCCCAAAACCGGAACGGCGGAAACGTTCGGGGGTGGAGGACGTCATGTTCAGTATCACAACAATGCAAAGTAGTAAACAAGCAACAACTTCATCCATTGCATTAATAATATAATTTAATACAAGTGTGTTCTGTCAAGTTATATAGACACCAAAAATATGAATCAAAATAAAAGATGAGTCTTGAACGAGCTCCAACTTCTCAAAACCTGGCTCCGGTACCTGTCTACTGGTGACCTGAGAATACAAGTTATTTTGAAAGAGTTTATCAGCTTTAAAGCTGTTGAGATCATAAGTATATTAGTGTTTCCATTTGTATGAAAGTGTTTGTAAGTCTGTAATTGTATAAGTTTGTAAAAGTTTGTAATTGTTTGAACTCCCCTAGAAAACCCTATGTTTCCTACTAAAAGTAGCCTTCTACCAAGGCATCTAGTGTCTGTGTGTGTCTCTTGTAAGAGTGTGTATTTTCCCAAATCTGACTATCATTAACCAAAAATATAGTTTTTACATTATTGTTTATTGTGTGAAGATCACAAAGTGAATGTAATGGGAAAATGAAATAGTACTGTAGTGTTGTATTAAGTAACTACTGCTGTACTATCTACCTTAAACCAATTGTTATTTAAAGTACCATGTGATCGGCATGTATCCTGCTACCGACTATAGAACGCGACAATGTAAGATGTCGGAAGAAATGACGTTTGGCACCCGTAGACTTGCAAGTCCCACTGTAGCGAGCAGCGAGGTGTAGGATAGTCAATCCAGTATAGATCTATACACAAACTTAAACGCTCCCCACTTAAGGAGATTTTGGATACAAAACGATCATGACAGGTAGTGTCATGCCCCGTTACGTGGCTCACATAACTGTAGTAATGTTCTAGTATATGTATGTGCTAGCTGTATTGTGTGTTCTCTCCCTGTCTAGCATGTATGTATGTTCTCTCTGTATGGTATTGTTTGTTTCTCATCATAGTATTCTATTGTTTGTTTCTCATCATAGTATTCTATTGTTTGTATGTTATTGACTCATGTATGAACTGACTCATAGTATGTTTCACTATTCTAGTAATAGTATTAGTATCTTCCTAAACTACACCTATTATAGTTTACTAGTAACATGGTTTGTATGTATGAACATGTTTGTATACCCTTGCTACCCAAAGGTTTTGAATAGAAAGAAGGAACTTTTATATCTATATACATATACATAATATATAACTAGGATTCAAACGACCTTCGGACAAATAACCGATACCCTAAGTCCACAACCAAACGAGGAACAGGAGGTAGGGTGAGTTATCAGTCCTAAGTCCTTTCAACCCTACTTAAATAACTATATCTATAAATATATACATTTAACAGAATATAAGTTTAAAAGAGTTTAAGTAAAAGTATTTGACATGTAAAAGAGTTTGATAAAACATTTTGAAGAAGTTTGTTTGATAACACAGTTTGAAAAGTAAGAAATCCACTTGTTTGGTAGTTATTAATCACATGTGAGTGATATAATAACTAAAATTGTTCAACTTGTATTCCCCCCCCCCATAAAAGCATTTAAAACATTTAAAAGGTTAATTAAGGGGTATGAACTCACCTGTAGTGAGTGGTTTGGATGAACGGATGGTATAGGATGCTAAGTGTCAAGTGAAGACTAGAACACACATGCGGATCCTATTTAACATATAATGATACATATATGAATACAATTAGTGCTTATAACAACTAATTATTGAATTTGAACCACCTTAGGGACTAGTAAACACTTATTTTGAAGTGTTACAACTATATATGATTGTATATAAGGGGTATATGGCTATACAAGGGAGTGTATGGTCAAATTACACACTACTTGTGTTTGTGCGGCAAGGGTGTGTGTGCGGCCGCACACTCCCTATGGAATGTGCCAAAACGTATTTTAAGGCTTTAGGACTCATCTAGGAAGGTTTCTTACTTCATGCTTTAGCCTTATATGGAGTTTATTGCCATTTTTGGACCTAAAAAGTGTGTGTGCGGCTATACTTGGTGTATGCGGCCGTACACATGGTGTGTGCGGCCGTACACACTTGAAGATCATATGAAATGGCATTTTTCATGTGTAAATTCAAGGGTCTTTAGCATATAACAAGCTATTGCAAGTGTATACCCGATTTAGAGGCTTAAAAGTGTAGTTAAAAGCCCCGAAAGTAGTGTGTGTTCTTGGTGTTCTTGGTGTTCTAACACCAAATAGGTGTTTTCATGGATCAAATCAAGGGAAAAGGCTAGTTAAGGTCATGTATTAGCTAAACAAAGAAGGAATCACTCACTTGATTGAAGATTGAAGTGAAACTTTGGACGATACTTGAGAGAAAACGAGTTCTAGCTTTGAAGAAGTGGAAAAAGTGTTCAAAATGACAAGTGTTGAATATATATGGGAGAGTGTGCGGTTGGGATAGGTGTGTAGCCGCACACTGTTGTGTGTGGCCGTACACACAAGTGTGTGGCCGCACACTCCATATGTTGGAATGTTTGGCTCATTTTCAAGGTTTTACACTCTCAAAACTCATCCTACGACTCATACCTTGATTATACTAGGTTTTAAACACATCTAATTGACTCTAAATAGTGCTAGAAAATAGCAAAAACGAGTCTAACCTTCATTGATTTGAATAAGTGTATAAGATGAAAATTTCGGTGTCACACAAATATACTTGGTACCCCCAATGTTACAGTCACCTAATCAATGTGTCGGTTAGCCACACACGCTCCATTAATATATGACCAACATCGAGTCACCCTTTGCCCCCTTCGCTAGACTCAAATTAGTGTGTCGGTTAACCACACATGCTCCACTAACGTCTTGGCAAGGGTACAAAGTGTAATTTCATGGAATAGCATCAATTCCACATTTTTCCTAAAGTAACTAAGATTTGGAAATTTATAAAAGGTTTAGTTACTTGCATTACATTATACTTATAATGGAAGGTTGTGTCCTATCCTACCTGTTCGGCTAACGACCCTCGGCTAGTCAAGAGTACGGTGGGTAAGAGTGGATACTCATTCAATCGCCATTTTATAGGCAATTTCCTTAAACACCCCTTAGAGGTCAGCTTCGTGAATGAGGACTAATAACGGTAAGACTGACTCTTTACTTATACATATATAATATGTCAAACCTTTAAATGTTATATAGTATAAGGTGTATTTTATACTTTTAAAATACTAAGTGGTTTAAACTTATTAATAAGTTAGACCTTTAATTTGATTAATCTTAAACCATATCATTATGATTTATTAATTATCTCTTTTAATTAAACTCTTAATTAAATTACTAAAGCATAAGGGTGTAAATTGAACTTTTTCAACACTTTAGGGTTTTAGAATTTAATATTTCAACAATAATACCTTTTAATTAAAATTAAATTCCAAAACTAGGGGGCAAGTTTTGAAACCTTTTAAAACATTAGGGTTTAACTAATTAAATTTCCAAAACTAAAACTTTTAAGTTCAAATTTAAACTATAAAATCTATAGGGTGCAATTTAAAAATTTTACAAATTACTAGGTTAAATATTTGACTAATAATAATCCTATATTATACATATTTAACCAAATCCATCAATTTTGATGTGGATAATCATTTCAAACTTAAAAAATCGGATTTTGGCAAGAAAAACGAGTTTCGGTAATTATCCTTAACCAAATCTGCTCAAAAAATCGAAATCCCGTCAACAGCACCCTGGACTCGCCGAGTCCACTGATGGACTCGCCGAGTTCAGGCTACTAGCCGAGTCCACTGATGGACTCGCCGAGTCAGCGTCGCATACAACAAAAATTCGACTTTTTGATCCTTTGGCAGTTCACTTTTGCATCTATTCACTAGAAAAACGACCTAGGCTCTGATACCACTGATGGGTTTTAAGCATTACATCATTCCTATGGTGTACATGCAACCCTAATTGCTTTGATCTAGGTTTTCTACTATGAACACAACAACATTGAATACCAAAGCATAAACCCTAGATCTAACATGCTATTATCGAAATTAACATAAGATTAGGGTTAGAAACACTACCTTGATTGTTATGTAGCAATAACAATCACAATCCTTCTTGATCTTGACTTCTGAAAGCTTAGTACCTCAAATGTTGCACCTCTAATGGAGTCACAAATAGAATTAGTTACAAGATGACTTAGGAGAGGAAGGAAGAGCACCAAAAACGTCCAAGATCTTCTAGAGAAATCTTAGCCACGTTTTTGGGAGCCCTAGGGGTCTTTATATACTTGTGCGGGCTGCTAGGGTTTTAGGTGAAACCTTAATTCTCTGATTAGGCCTTAAGCAACCCATGGAGTCCCTCTAGAAAGCCCTTGGACGAAAATCATATGGGTTTCCCATAGATTTCATCCAATGCCCTTTCCATTAGGAATCCATAGCCCAATTTGCAACTATCATATAATTGCAATATCAGTCCCCTTTATTTAATTAATCTCTTTTAGCCACAAATTAATTCTTGACTAATATTAATCAAACAATATGATTTCTCTTTTAATATATTATTCATATAATATATTAATAAATCATAATTAATCCTCTTTCTCCATTATTCATCCTATCAGTTGCTATGGTGAAAGCAATCCAAAAGGACCATGCTCATAATCGGGTCAAGTACATACCAAAATAGTTATGGGCTTAGACACTTAATCCAACAGTAGGAATTCACATGGTTTATCTCTCACTGCTTATCATCCAAATCACAAGCTTTGATGATAAACATAGTTTCAGCAAGAGTGAGCCTGTTAAGATCCTTGGTTTTCTTGATAACAGAAACATTCATATCCCATGACTTGGGAAGAGAGTTCAACAGCTTCTTGTTAATCTCCGAGCGTGGTACATAAATTCTAGTAGTGCTCATTTCAGTAGTGAGTGTGATGAATCGTTGCAGTTGGACTTCAAGTGTCTCCCCGAGAGCATGATTGAACATATTGAACTTTTGACGGAGTATGTCATGTCTGCTCTGTTTCATATCATCATTTCCTTTGTAAACCTCTATCAAAGCTTCCCAAAGCGCTTTTGGAGAATCATATTCCCTGAATCCTATATCAATGTCAGGGGATAGAGCCATAGTTAGAGTTGCCAGTGCCTTTTCTTATTCCTCAATTTTCTCAAAATCCTCATCTGTGTAATCTTCCACTTCTTTGTCAATTATAACTCCATTTTCTAGCGTAGCGGTAATTCTAAAAGGACCCTTAAGTATGCTTCTCCATATCTTAAAGCCTTTCATCTTGATGTATTTCTCAATCCTGTATTTCCATTCTTCAAACCCATCGGCTGATAAAAGTCGTGGTATTCTCGTAGTAGTTCCCATGATGGAATCCAGTTCTTGATGCATTGCACTGTGTTGAGGTTCCATAAATTTTTTTTATAAGAAATGACACACAGAAAACATAGAAAGTCAACAAATGAGATTGGCCAAAAATAGATTTCTGCCGAAAATGTTGATTTCGACCGAAAACCAGTTTTCTGCAAAAATGGAAATAAAATACACTCCACCGAAAAATACCAC
Organism: Lactuca virosa; assembly: GCF_052849685.1. Taxonomy (NCBI): domain Eukaryota; kingdom Viridiplantae; phylum Streptophyta; class Magnoliopsida; order Asterales; family Asteraceae; genus Lactuca; species Lactuca virosa. The sequence continues at coordinate 375,380,428 of NC_136433.1, read as the reverse complement.
CAGAATCTCTAACCGAAAACGCCCAGTAATAACAACTGCAAAAAGATTTTCAATTCCTTTCTTTGAATCTTCGAAGAACACCAAGAACACAGCAGCAACAATGAACAATTTCGAACAAAAAACCTAAAACAGTTTTCGATCCAAGGATTAAATCAAGCAATAAAAATGGGCTAATTGAAGCTTCTTGAACACGGTTTGACACTAGAATGGCTTTGATACTAATTGTATGTCCCCAAATTAATGAACCAACTAGTTATCAAACAGTATCAATGAATCAAATCAGAATGAATCAAGAAGAAGAATAAGCAAATATCTAACCAAATGCACACTATTGTATATAACCAAAATCGTCAGGTACAATGGATCTTACATACATCTATGACCGAAAACCACTCTCTCAGACCTAGCAATCTAGGACTCTATATCCAGGGTACACAAAAAACATACATGTCTACAGCCGAAAATACCAAGGGACTGAAAATGGAACATTTTCGGTCCAACCAACCGAAAACTCAGACAAAGCCCTAACAGGAAGTAATAATGCCTACAAAACATATATTCCTAGCATAAACCAACAAAATAGGTCCTAACAGTTCCATACTTTTATTTTGAATGGAAACACACCCTCACATATCACAAATCCCATTTCACTTACTGTAAAATCTCGTTTGATCTCAAGAAGTCAAGTTCCAAGCTTTGAAGGGGCTTATTTTTTCAGACATTTTCTGAAGTTTTGGTATGTAAATTCGAGACTACTTGACATCCATTTCATTCTTATAATTAGTTCATACCATTTACACACTTTACATATGTCAAACCCTTAGGATAATATTATTCTCAAAGAAGTTTTTTTCAACTCCAAACAACTGCTTAGGCTTGAAAACTTCTCACCATCTCTTCAAATCATCCACCAAACCAAACCAAGGTGAGTTCATACCCCCATATTTTCAAGGTTTTTCTATGTTTTAAGGGGGGGGGGGGGGAATACAAGTCAAGCTTTGTTTATTCCACAAATAACTACAATTTTTTCATCTTAATGCTAACGATAAATTATTATTTGTACAAGTTATGGTATACTTTAGTTTTGGTATAAATATTTGTGATATATATATATATATATATATATATATATATATATATATATATATATATATATATATATATATATTAGCAAAACTAACATGATCAATGTTATAAAATGATGAGGAAAGTTAAGCTCTATAAACTACATGACTTTTGGGAACCTTTATTAAAAGATAGCTTTACTAGTACACTTTGGTACAATATAGTCATTTACTAATCTAGTGGGTTTTAATACCTAAATACTATGTTTTGATTTCATAATTTCATGTTGAAGTACACCTTTATATTTTTATAAAAGATTACATAAATAGTTTCAGACTAGCAAGATAATCTATATATGGTATAGTTTGGAAGTCACAAACCACACCTTTCGTAGATATGTATAATTATTTGAAGGTATAACTATCCTGTTTTACAAGTAAAAGGAGTCATAGTTCACGTAAATCTGTTAATGCTCTTGTGAGGCTCCTCCGTCGTACCAACCTAGTGTACACAGGAAGTCCTGTAGTTATAACCAGAGTCTCCTGGAGGGAGAGTCGGGTAATTGTGTATATATCTATATGGGGTTGACACCCCCACACCTAAGCCGTTCGCTATGGCTAGACAAAGCTAGTGTAGGGTGAAAAATATCTTGTTAGAAACCGACGCCTGAAGAACGTCAAGACAGACGCTTTAGTCATATTAGCATGGTTGTAACGACTCACGTCGGGATTAACAAAAATGATTTTGGTTTACGGGAAGCTTATACTTCATCGATTTATTGAAAGAAATGAAACTATAAACTATTTTATGTATGATACTCACTTCCATCGGGGTCTTAGGGTTTAAGACCACAGTTCATCTTTAAGGAAAATACTGCATTTTCTGGAACTATATATTATTACTTTACAAGGAAAAGATACCAAGGAATTACTTTCAATTTCAGTTCATATTAATCAAAATAGTGGATTTTCTGGGAACACACTCTTTACAAGTATAATAAAAGAAAAACAAAGGACACGCGTGTATATATTCACGGTTTTAGAACGAGGCTTACAAACTCTTTTTTTAGAAAATATCAGATTTTCTGAAAGTACTACGAGAATTATTTTAAACAAATGCAAAACTATTTTATACAAAAATGCTTATGGACTCACCAACTTTTTAGTTGACGCTTTTTAAAACGACTTGTATTCTCAGGGATCTAGCAGGCAGGTACTCAACCCTTCTTGAGGGTCGGCGTCGTCATCTCATGTTTTTCTTACTTTTCAGTTATTTGTATTTGAATTTTGAACAATTGTGTTTGTAAACAATGTGATACTGGAAATCTAAATGTATGAATGTTTACGTTGCTATGCTTCATCACTATTCAATTGTTATGATACTGTACATGAAGTCACTCCATCCGCCCCCAAACGTTTCCACCATTCTGGTTTGGGGGTTTGACAGATTGATATTAGAGAATTGTTTATAGTGAACTAGTATATCAAACCATACGAGATATACAACTATAAATACAATGGGACTAAAACACTCTGACTAAAAGTATACTTTAAAATATAAGTATTTTATAAAAGTATACATACTAGAACAATGTCATAATAAGAACAAAACAGAAGTATTTAAATGTTGGATACTACAGTCAAACCTAGACAGTTATGTAATCATATCTGGGATAAATATAGCCTGATCAACTATATTTATTTGAGATACGACCAACATGTGTTTGGGAGTGATAGTGGTGTTGCAACAAGCCTAAAACTTACCAACCCTATATACAAAGAAATACTAGAACCAAACATAAAGTTTAAAATGCTATAGGAGTATTTTAGGATGTCGTATAACCCCCACACTTAAATCTTCTACGTCTTTCTCATACCTCTATTCTCGCACAGACGACATGGCTGAATTTCATCACGAAGACCCCCACTATCCTGCCATGGTAGCCGATGAATGGACCGAGGAGGAGCCAGAAGAGGTTCAAGAGGAAAAATCAGAAGTGGATCCTGAAGAATACCAAGAGATATACTAAGAGGGGGAGAATTCTGATGAGGAGTCAGACGAGGATGAAGGCACCAGAGAGATCCCTAGCGAACCTTACCCTTCAGGAGAAATACCGAATCATCACGCAGGGCAGGAGGACCTTACTGACCGTTTACACTCCTTAGAGGATGAAGTGGCCACCGTAAGACAACATCTCATTGCGGCTGAGGCTTGGGAAACCTTAGCGGAGCAGAGAGCGGAGAGGCCACTTGTGAAATGAGTGAAATGGCTGCGCACCTTGTGCGCTATTTCAGCGTATGAGAGTCACTACACTACTCGTTCTATGTCCTAGGTTTAATTATGTCTTTCGTTACAACTAGTAGTATTAAATCAAGGGAGGTACGCCCTCCAAAAACTCATGTAATATGAATCAACTAAGTGTACTGATATCTAATGACTCTTTTGATAGACTTAACATTCGTGCAATACCTACTACTACTTATCACCATAAATACATCATAGGGATGTAGGTCGAAACAATGAGAATCGTATAACAAAACGTGAAATATATATATGAAAATAGATAGAGTACAACTAGAAATGACCATAGTTACTTACAAGCTTGCTTCCCATCATGCAACATAATCATGTCTTCCCACGAAAATAACCAGCACACCGGTGAGACACCAATTCTACAGATAGATTCCGCTACATTCTAGGCCGCTGTAACAGCTGCAGTGACAGCTGTCATGACACAACTCAACGCTAACAACACCAACGAAAATAGAAATAGTATCGACAATTCCAACCATAGTAACAACCAAGGAAACCAATGAGTTACAACTTACCAAGACACCCCAAACCCCAAACCTAAGAACATGAAACGAAAGTATGGGAGTAAGAAAAGGGACAGCCAACTTAAGAGCCCTCGAAGAAACAACAGATTATTGCTGTTCATACTGCCACAACACCTGCCATACCAACACTAGTGAGACAATATGCTGGGACACGCCCAAAATGCAACAAGTGCAACTTCCATCACTATGGAGCCTGCCGAGAGTTACACTGCAATAGGTGCAACAAGAAGGGGCACACCGCCCGTTTCTGTAGGATTCCAACCCAGCACACCACTCCAACCCATGTGGCTAGAATAAGGCCAGTATGCCACAAATGCGGTGAGATGAGACATTTCAAGAGGGATTGTCCAACAGAGAGGAATGACGGAGGAGCAGGAGGAGTTTAACAACTGGAATTGAAGAAGCAACAAGGAACCCTACCAGGATTTTTGGTATGTCCCCAAACAACAATATTTAAGCATCAAATTTTCATTAAATCTTTGTCAAATAAATTAAAAATCATAAATTATTTCCTCAACCGAATAAAAACACGTCATTCATCTAAAAACTAAGGATCCTTACAGGTGAGCTATGATGACTTAGTGTATACATTAGGGTCATACATAGTTAAGATTCTGCAGGCTTAGAGTGAGTGATTCCGCCTTATTTCCTGTTTCTTGTTTGATTGTGGATTTAGGGCAAAGTTACTCAGTCGACTGTCTTCTCAATCTTAATTATACATGACTTGTATGCACCAACCAATTATAGAGGGACCTTGTATGTATGCCATTATGAAATGTTCGCAATAAGAATAACAAAGATAAAACCGGAAGCATCAAGGATATATACGTAGAATACGCTATCATTCTAAACAATCATCTCCCTTCCAAATCGACTTAACATCTGTTACAATAAGAAGTCCAACGTCGTCATTTGACACGGACTGGTTTGATCCTCACCATACCAATTTCAAGCACTACAAAGAGACCTTTCGCCTTACCCAATGGATTAACAAAACTCTTTCAACCTATAACGACACATCCCTAAACCATCTCTAGCATCTATGATCGTGAGTACTTAGGTAAGAGGTACCACGCTCCTTCCTAGCCCCACAATAAAGATGAGAAACAAGAAACAAAAGACATCAAGGGAATCCCAGAGGTTTACAACCTCCCCCAAATGTTCCCGATGTTCTTTCGGAAAGATCACCCATGTGCTATGTTGAGTTTGGAATCGACTCGACTCTTGGAACCATTCCAGTAACCAAACCCCTGATACCACTTAGCACCAACACAAAAGCAGATATTGTCCGATCAATAGAACGACTTAATAAGTAAGGAAATTATCATACCAAGCCTCTAACCTCAGAGAACACCCGTCTGACTCATAAGGAGGAAAAGCGGATTGCTCATAGGACAACTGACTACTAAAAATCAAGAAAACCCATCGTCAAGGATCGATATCCCCTATTCCGAATCGACATCCCACTTAGCCAACTCTAAGAAACAAGCAAAAGTCGACATCCTTCAAGTTCAGGATTCCGTAGGAAGAAAACTACCAAGGTAGCCTAGGATTCATAAGGCCAGCTGCACCACACGCAACCTTAACCTTGGTAACAATAGTGCCAATCCTTAAGATCTAGGAACACTACGTCTAGGACACCAGGAACACAATCTTCATTAGACCATGCAATATCCTCGCTAGGATAAGTCCGGTAACCAATAGACTTCGGTTATCATAAGCACTCAGCATCGTACATTTCACATTCCATGTATCCAACCCCAATAAGTGTCTAACCACCGAAGCTCTTGTGGTCCCACTCGAAGAGATCAAGGTGAACAAAAACCTACACCCCGAAGAAGAACATGTGGGGATCATGGGCAAGGAACCCAACAGAGCAAGGTCAAATACTAACAGCGAAGGTCCGCCAGAACACCAAACAATGGCCCAAATTCCTCTAGGAACGAAGAGACCAGATGAAAAAGAGATACTCGCAACTTTCTCCTAGTTGCGAGAACTGTCCAAAAAGCTAGTTTCGGGATGAAATTCCCTCTAACGGGGGGATGATGTGACAACCTGAAATCTTTGGATCAAGCAAGGTCTAAATTGTAACCCTATTATAATGAAAACCTTGAAAACAAAAAGGGCATAGGTGCTTGTACATGCAAGTATACACATTAGAAATCATATATAAGGTAACCTCTTGAAAGTAAACGAGTTTAGCAAGGCAAAGTGTGACAAATAAATTGGAGTTCAAACTGCAAATAATTCTTAAGTAAACAATGCAATCAAACAAGGATCAAATGATGTTAACACAAGAACTTGTAATTGTGTCACAATCTTGAACACTCGAACTATGAGGACAACATATTTGAGTTTTCTATTAACTAAGACCATAAATACCTTCCTGGGAACCATCCAAGACCGTAAACCCTTTCCATTGGGCCATGTTTGGCTGTGAACCCCTTCAATTGGGCCATAGATGGCAGTAAACGCCCTAAAGGGGCCTTAGCTTGGCCGTGAACACCCTAAATGGGCCAAAGATGGACGAAAACACCTAAAGGAACTTTAGCTTCGGCGTAAACTACCTTAGGGAATCAATTTTTGGGCAAAAACCCCTTAGGGGACCACACTTTGGTCGAAAACACATCTAGTGGAGGGTATAGGAGTCGTAAACCCTTCCATGGACCTCCCATAATCTGAAAACAACTTCATATCTTAAGGGGTTTATGGATTAGGGAAGGAAAAAGACAATAAAAGTTGACTTTAGGATGTGATTTCGCTCATTTCCTAGGTAATCACAGTTAACCACGAATTATCCTCCAAATATCCATGCATTATCCAACAGATACCAATGCCTTAACCTCCATATTACCAAGCCCACATCTCATCACTTCCATTCTTTTATTTTGAACGAAAACGCACCCTCACTTATCACAAATCCCATTTCACTTACTGTAAAATCTCGTCTGCTCTCAAGAAGTCAAGTTCCAAGCTTTGAAGGGGCTTATTTCTTCAAACATTTTCTTAAGTTTTAGTAAGTAAATTTGAGACTTCTTGACATCCATTTCATTCTTATGATTAGTTCATTCCATTTACACACTTTAAATGTGTCAAACCCTTAGGATAACATTATTCTCAAAGAAGTTTTTCAACTCCAAACAAGTGCTTAGGCTTGCAAACTTCTCAACATCTCTTCAAATCATCCACCAAACCAAACCAAAGTGAGTTCATACCCCCATATATTCAAGCTTTTTGTATGTTTTAGGGAGGGGGGAATACAAGTCAAACTTTGTTTATTCCACAAATAACTACAAGTTTTTCTTCTTAATGCTAAGGATAAATTATTATTTGTACAAGTTATGGTATGCTCTAGTTTTGGTATAAATATTTGTGATATATATATATATATATATATATATATATATATATATATATATATATATATATATATATATATATAAATATAAACAAAACAAACATGATCAATGTTATAAACTCATGAGGAAAGTTAAGATCTGTAAACTACAAGACTTTTGGGAACCTTTATTAAAAGATAGATTTACTAGTAAACTTTGGTATAGTATAGTCATTTACTAATCTAGTGGGTTTTAATACCTAAATACTATGTTTTGATTTCATATTTTCATGCTGAAATACACCTTTATATTTTCATAAAAGATTACATAAATAGTTTCAGACTAGCAAGATAATCTATATATGGTATAGTTTGGAAGTCACAAACCACACCTTTCGTAGATATGTATAATTATTTGAAGGTATAACTATCTTGTTTTACAAGTAAAAGGAGTCATAGTTCACATAAATCTGTTAATGCTCTTGTGAGGCTCCTCCGTCGTACCAACCTAGTGTACACAGGAAGTCCTGTAGTTATAACCAGAGTCTCCTGGAGGGAGAGTCAGGTAATTGTGTATATATTTATACGGGGTTGACACCCCCACACCTAAGTCGTTCGCTATGGCTAGACAAAGCTAGTCTAGGGTGAAAAATATCTTGTTAGAAACCGACGCCTGAAGAACGTCAAGACATACGCTTTAGTCATATTAGCATCGTTGTAACGACTCACGTCGGGATTAACGAAAATGATTTTGGTTTACGGGAAGCTTATACTTCATCGGTTTTATTGAAAGAAATGAAACTATAAACTATTTTATGTATGATACTCACTTCCATCGGGGTCTTAGGGTTTAAGACCACAATTCATTTTCAAGGAAACTACTGCATTTTCTGGAACTATATATTATTACTTTACAAGGAAAAGATACCAAGGAATTACTTTCAATTTCAGTTCATATTAATGAAAATATTGGATTTTCTGGGAACACACTCTTTACAAGTATAACAAAAGAAAAAACAAAGGACACGCATATATATATATATATATATATATATATATATATATATATATATATATATATATATATATATATATATATATTCACGGTTTTAGAACGAGGCTTACAAACTCTTTTTTTAGAATATATCGGATTTTCTAAAAGTACTATGAGAATTATTCTAAACAAATGAAAAACAATTTTTTACAAAAATACTTATGGACTCACCAACTTTTTAGTTGACGCGTTTCAAAACGACTTGTATTCTCATGGATCTAGCAGGCAGGTACTCAACCCTTCTTGAGGGTCGGCGTCATCATCTCATGTTTTTCCTACTTTTCAGTTATTTGTATTCGACTTTTGAACAATTGAGTTTGTAAACAATGTAATACTTGAAATCTAAATGTATGAATGTTTGCGTTGCTATGCTTCATTACTATTCAATTGTTATAAGCTAAAATTTCGAATTTTTTTTATCCATCAATATGATTGCCTATTTAAAGAGTACACAAAACTATGATTTTCTATATATGTATTTTGTTTTTCTGATAAAAATTAAAAAAATTAACAAAATGAAGTGAGTTTTTTATTGAAAACTAATTTTTGCAAAATTCGCAAGTGAATTTATTTGAACTGTGTATCTGAGCTATATATAATTCAGTTTTCAGCATTCACAATGTGAATTTGACTTACTATTATTCATACTGTGAATCTGAAATATATATATATATATATATATATATATATATATATATATATATATATATATATATATATATATATATATATATATATATATACTTTAGTTTTCAACATTCACAACATGAATTTGAGCTAAAATTTTGAATTTTATTTATTAAATTTTTTACATCCACAGAATGTCTATTCAGAGAGTGTCAAAAATTATAAATTTATATATATTTATTTTATTTTTATCGATAAAAAATAAGCATAAATATTAAAAAAACTAAAAAACAAAGTGAGTTTTTTTGAAAAAAAAAGGTTCATTTTTTGTATATAAATATGGATGTGTATGGAAAGAGGATAAAAAAATTATGAATTTTGGTATATGTGGTTGTTTTTTTGATAAAAGATTAGTCATAAAAATAAAAAAAAAAAAAAAAGAAATGAGTTTTTTTGTTATGAGCCGGTATATACGTCCATCATTAGTGATGAAAATATATGGATGAGATTGATTTTTATTTCGTGATAGAATTTAACATAAAGTGTTAGTCCCTCAATAGTCTAGGGGGCTATATTGTAAATATGTTTGTCATATTGCAATCATACGATTGCAATTCAATTATGTAACCGGCTCCTTTGAGCCTATAAATAGGGCATTTGCCCATATGAAATAAACAAGCTAAATTTGAGTGTTTAAGATTTGAGTTGTTCTCAATCTTCTTCTGTTGAAATAGCTCGTCTATTTCTGAATAGCAGAACCCTATCCAAACATATCCATATATTCATATAAAATATCAAACCCAGACAATCCATCCATCGTCAATCCATTCCGACACATCAATCAGGTATATTCTGTCTTAATTTTATTAATTCAACCATGTTTTTCAATTTGGTATCAGAGCATGTTTTTAAAAATTTGGTATCAGAGCATGTTTTTAAAAATTTGGTATCAGAGCTAAGTAACGTTCTTATTATTCTTATTATCAGTTTGCATATTCAATCTATCGTTAATAAGAATATATGCATATGCAACATCATAAACATGATAAGCATCATAAACATGATAATGAATAACCATTGTTTTTAAATATTCATATTTAAAAAAAGTTATCAACAATTAAAATATTTATCATAAGAAGATTTAATACCATAAATATGTCTCAATATATTTTCAATTGTTAAATCACTTTTATTTCTTCATGATAGTATCATTTCGAGTTATTTTAACTATTAATTCTACAAAATTTGAAATTTTTATTAAAATAATACTCGTTCTTAATAATCAAATTAATCAAATTCATGCTTGAAATATATATTTATGTCTAACAAAATTCTGATGAATTGTATTCCTAATAGAAATATTATTTTAAGAATACAGCAAATCCAAGAATCTATAAATAATTCTAAGAAAAATCTCAAGGATTCTTACAAACCTAATAATCAAGGTACGATTTTAAACAATCACCATATTCATGATGTTAGATATTTCATAAGAACTAGTATTAAAATCCGTTACAAGCAAATACGACGCCTAAAAACAAAACTATTTGTATTCTAAAACATATGTCTTTTAAACACTATTATAATTAACACTACTATTAAATAAATTTTAATCGTAACTTTAAATCTAAAACGAAACTAAACTATTATTATAAAATTATAATCATGAGTTTTTCAAGCCTAGATACAAATAAACAAGAATTAAAATTTTTTCGTAAAACATTGAAACAATCTAAAAAATTTCTTTTAGACTTAAAAATAGATTCTGACATATCAATGATAAATTGTATATCTAATATTGAAGCAATACATATAATAAATAATAGTATAAATTGGAAACAAGAACAAATAAAAAACCTTGAAGATAAAATAACAAAATTAATTTGTTAAATATGATAGAAAAAACAACTACTTCACTAGAAAAAAGAAACTAAAAATTTTATATATGGAAACTTTACAAGAAAAAGTAGAAACACTAACTAAATTATTTGCAGCACTAGAAATTCCATCTGAAACTCAAGAAAATAATATATAAATAGAAAATAATTCAGATGATAATGACGCAGAAGTAATATATGATTTTTCTTCAGATGATGAAAACCCTTATTCAAATCCATATAGAGATTCACAAAACAATTTTGGATTAAAACGAAAACAATCATATGTTGAAGATGATTATCAAAGTCAATATATTTATGGACCACCTTCATTAGAAGAAAATTTTTTATATAGACAAGGAATGGTTAAAAATAAACAAAACAAATGGGAAAAAATATCTCCTCAATACATACCTAAATTATTTACATTTCCAACAAATTCAAATATTCTTTTTATTGATTGTGACCAAAATCCTGAAGCAAAAATTCAAGAATGGAGTAATAAAATGGGAGTACAAATTCAGTTAACCGAAGAATTAAGAAATTTACACCTAAAACATTTTCTTAATTATATCATTCATAAAACACAAGGTAACGCATATCGTTTCCTTTCATCTCTTGATGAAACCGAAACAATGATGATAGCCACCACTGATGCTATGGAAACATTTAAAAATGTATTAAGCCGTCTTATTCAGGAATTCATAGGAAAACGAATTGAAGATAAAATATCAAAAGAAGCTTTTCAATTAGAATCACTATGGCATTTAACTAATTTACGAATTTGTAATATGTGTTATTTAGAACCATTTATATGTGAATATTCCGAACATTATTATAATTTAGATCCCACTAGAAAAAAGGCAGCGTTAGATATGTTCTATCAAAAATTACCATCATTAGTAAGCCAAAGTGTAATAAAAGATTTCCAATAAGCATTACAACAAAATAAAGTTGCAGACACCTTAGGAGCACGAATAAGCATATTAAAAGCATGGATGCAGAAAAAATGTTTAAGATGCAAAAATTGATTTATGTTGTGACATCCTTTCTAACAAACTAAATCAATATGGTTGTAAAGAAAAACAACAAAGTAAAAAGAAAATTTGGAAAAAACAAACTTATAAACCCAAATATAAAGAATATTATAAACAAGGGGAAAGAAAATATTTCCGAAATAGAAAACAATATAAACAAAAATATCAATCCAAAACAAATTATTGCCCATCGAATAAAAAAGACTGTAAATGTTGGATATGTCAAGAAGAAGGACACAAAGCCTATGAATGCCCAAAAAAGACTAAAAAAGAAAAAGAAACAAATATATTAAAAATTGCATACGACCTTGGATACGAACCCATAGAAGATTCAAATATAGATTCAGAAATAGATATTTATGCATATACAACTGATTCTGATTCAGATGCAGGTACATAATCCTATGGGAAAAGTATTATTAGAACTTGAGGGAAACCTCATATCTAACCTATCTGGAATATACATTGCTAAAGCATACAATAGTATGAAAATACCATCTGAAGTAAACAATGATAAAGTATACAGTGATATGAATATATCACCAAAAGCATACAGTGATATGAATATATCACCAAAAGCATACAGTGATATGAATATATCACCAAAAGCATACATTGATATGAAAATTTTCATATCATCATTTGAAACAAACAAATTTCAGCAATTATTCAGGTATCCAAGAGACGCAAATATTCAATCCACAGATATATTGAAATGGAAGCAATCATGAAGCAAATCAAACACCAGTTCAAACAAAAAGAAGATCAAGAAGCATCATTAGTCAGACAACTCGAAGCCGTCAGACGAGAAAAGGAACAACTTCGACAAACAATACAAATTCTATCATCCCAAGCAGTACCTAAAAAATGAAGCAGAAGCCGCATACAACGAAGCATACAAAGCAGTAATAAAAGATAACGTAGAATCTTCAAAAACAGTTCTCCTAACACCACAAAAACCTATGACCAGCTTCACACCACAAAAACCTGTATCCATCCCAAGATCCCTTAACCAATTAAATGCAAAAATTGCCCTTGAATCCATTCTATCAACCAAAGAAAAGGAAGCCATGAAAAAACCATCTGCCAAAAAATTCGCTGAATTATGGGATAGCCTCGTTTCCTACACCGAGGTCCATTCTTTAATGGGCTTTTACCCAGTAGCCAGGCGCCCAGGCCCTAAAGCAGTTTTCCTAGCCGATTTATCAGATCCTATGACTTGATGGGATTATTTTATTCATGGATTCATCGACACTATCTATCTAGAAGGCACCAATTTACACTGCATCAGCGAATTCCCCTCTGCTGTGCAAACTATCATCAGAAATTATAAAATACGCTTTGCAAAACAAGAAAGAGGATTATTCATCAAAATGCATTCTAGCTACCCAATTTTTGATGAAGATTCTCAACTAATTGTCCCAAGTATTACTTTTGCAAACATGGGAATAAGCAACGGCTCAAAACCAACAAAAGATGATCTACCCCGTGAATCACCAACACAAGAGCATCTAATCTTTGCACTTGCCGGTGTTTATTTAGCATCATCACGCATTGGCAACGGTAAAGATCAAAGGTCAAGAATCAGAGTAAATTATGCTAGTAAAACTTTCATTATCTACTCTTTAACAGACAATGAAATCACTCCGGAAGCAATGAAAGCAATTGAAACATTCGAACAACCTTTCGAAAAATTTTCTCATCAACTGGCTGAATTACCCGATGATATCAAGAAACAACTTTGCAAACATATTATGCATGCTCCAAGACACAATTGCAGTCACTGTTCAGAAAACACAGAAGAAACACCATTCATGGAAGATTAACGTCAGCCATGTCTTTTCGGAGGCGGGAGGAATGACGTAAGCAATGACATAAGAAGCCATTATTAAAGAAGACATTATTGAAAAAGCCATTATTAAAGAAGACATTATTGAAAACACGTGTCCTTTCAATGAGGAAGGGATTGTTATTAAATTAAAGTGTCGGTAGGATAATTATTATATGTCTATTGTATTATTGTGATGTAACATAAAGTGTTAGTCCCTCAATAGTCTAGGGGCTATATTGTAAATATGTTTGTCATATTGCAATCATACGATTGCAATTCAATTATGTAACCGGCTCCTTTGAGCCTATAAATAGGGCATTTGCCCATATGAAATAAACAAGCTAAATTTGAGTGTTTAAGATTTGAATTGTTCTCAATCTTCTTCTGTTGAAATAGCTCGTCTATTTCTGAATAGCAGAACCCTATCCAAACATATCCATATATTCATATAAACATATCAAACCCAGACAATCCATCCATCGTCAATCCATTCCGACACATCAATCAGGTATATTCTGTCTTAATTTTATTAATTCAACCATGTTTTTCAATTTGGTATCAGAGCATGTTTTTAAAAATTTGGTATCAGAGCATGTTTTTAAAAATTTGGTATCAGAGCTAAGTAACGTTCTTATTATTCTTATTATCAGTTTGCATATTCAATCTATCGTTAATAAGAATATATGCATATGCAACATCATAAACATGATAAGCATCATAAACATGATAATGAATAACCATTGTTTTTAAATATTCATATTTAAAAAAAGTTATCAACAATTAAAATATTTATCATAAGAAGATTTAATACCATAAATATGTCTCAATATATTTTCAATTGTTAAATCACTTTTATTTCTTCATGATAGTATCATTTCGAGTTATTTTAACTATTAATTCTACAAAATTTGAAATTTTTATTAAAATAATACTCGTTCTTAATAATCAAATTAATCAAATTCATGCTTGAAATATATATTTATGTCTAACAAAATTCTGATGAATTGTATTCCTAATAGAAATATTATTTTAAGAATACAGCAAATCCAAGAATCTATAAATAATTCTAAGAAAAATCTCAAGGATTCTTACAAACCTAATAATCAAGGTACGATTTTAAACAATCACCACATTCATGATGTTAGATATTTCATAAGAACTAGTATTAAAATCCGTTACAAGCAAATACGACGCCTAAAAACAAAACTATTTGTATTCTAAAACATATGTCTTTTAAACATTATTATAATTAACACTACTATTAAATAAATTTTAATCGTAACTTTAAATCTAAAACGAAACTAAACTATTATTATAAAATTATAATCATGAGTTTTTCAAGCCTAGATACAAATAAACAAGAATTAAAATTTTTTCGTAAAACATTGAAACAATCTAAAAATTTTCTTTTAGACTTAAAAATAGATTCTGACATATCAATGATAAATTGTATATCTAATATTGAAGCAATACATATAATAAATAATAGTATAAATTGGAAACAAGAACAAATAAAAAACCTTGAAGATAAAATAACAAAATTAATTTGTTAAATATGATAGAAAAAACAACTAATTCACTAGAAAAAAGAAACTAAAAATTTTATATATGGAAACTTTACAAGAAAAAGTAGAAACACTAACTAAATTATTTGCAGCACTAGAAATTCCATCTGAAACTCAAGAAAATAATATAGAAATAGAAAATAATTCAGATGATAATGACGCAGAAGTAATATATGATTTTTCTTCAGATGATGAAAACCCTTATTCAAATCCATATAGAGATTCACAAAACAATTTTGGATTAAAACGAAAACAATCATATGTTGAAGATGATTATCAAAGTCAATATATTTATGGACCACCTTCATTAGAAGAAAATTTTTTATATAGACAAGGAATGGTTAAAAATAAACAAAACAAATGGGAAAAAATACCTCCTCAATACATACCTAAATTATTTACATTTCCAACAAATTCAAATATTCTTTTTATTGATTGTGACCAAAATCCTGAAGCAAAAATTCAAGAATGGAGTAATAAAATGGGAGTACAAATTCAGTTAACCGAAGAATTAAGAAATTTACACCCAAAACATTTTCTTAATTATATCATTCATAAAACACAAGGTAACGCATATCGTTTCCTTTCATCTCTTAATTATATCATTCATAAAACATAAGGATGTGTTACAAACAATATTAGACTATTTCTACAAGATTAAGTCTATTTATATCTATAATACAAAAATTATATATATATATATATATATATATATATATATATATATATATATATATATATATATATATATATATATATATATATCACAGAACTAATGTCGGCTTATGTGTTAATATGCTCCCGCAAGATTGGCGACCGTGAGAGAAGTCCAATCATGGATAGAAGAGTTTTAAACCTATGTTTCGGCAAGGGCTTTGGTAAGGCATCCGCTAGTTGATCATCACCCGTGATGTGAGTTACACCTATTGATCCGTCTTGAACTTTTTCACGAACAAAGTGAAAATCGAGAGCCAGATGTTTCATGCATAAGTGGAAAACTAGATTTTCAGAATAGTGGGTAGCACTTAGATTGTCAAAGTAAATAGTTGGTGTTACCGTGGATTTGTAGCCAAGTTCAAAAAGCAATGATACAATCTATTGTACTTCAGTAGTTGTAGAGGCTACGTCTCTGAATTCTGCTTCGGTTGAGGATCTGGATAGAGTTGGTTGACGTTTTGAGCTCCAGGTGATAGGGTTGAAACCAAGGTAAAGTATGTATCCGGTGGTGCTTCGGTATGTCTGTTTATCACCAACCCAATCTGCATTAGTAAAGGCGTGAAGATGTAGTGGAGAATTGCGACAACCTTTTTAAAACAATCCAATGAATATCAATAGGGGTATGCATGAATTAAGATAACTTGCTAACAGTAAAGGCCACATCAGGACGTGTGAGTGATAGGTATTGAAGACCACCAACACGAGATTTGTAATCAGTGGCTGTGTATAAGGGAGTGTCATCAGTGTTGTTAAGATGAACAGATTTTGTCGAAGGCGTGGAAACGGCCCTACAATCACTCATATTAGCTTTATTAAGGAGATCAAGAATGTATTTTGATTGGGAAAGGAACAGACCATCAGAGTGAGGGAGAACTTCAACTCAAAGAAAGTACGAAAGAGAGCCAAGATCCTTTAAGGAGAAACATTTGGCAAGTAGTGTGATGAAGGAAGAAAGAGCAGATGAGTTGGGTTCGGTGATGATAATTTCATCGACATATACAAGAATATAGATGTCTGATGTGGTGGAGTGTTGGACAAAAAAGGGATGGATCAAAAATGGTTGGTTTGAAGTTGGCAGAAATGAGAAATGTTTTGAGTTTGTAACGCTTGGTTCAATATTGAAATAAAAGTATCAATTTTTGAGTTTTTGAAGGGAACTCGGCGAGTTGGGAGGCTCCAACTCGTCGTGTAGAGAGTTATCCAGCCGCGCATTTTTAAGGTCTACTCGACGAGTTGGAAGGCTCCAACTCGACGAGTTGATGCTGGAAAGGAAAACCCTAATTTTTAGGGTTTGTACCCTATTTAAAGGCCTTAAGCCTCACTTGTAGCCTCCCTTATCACCCCCTTTGTCCAGAGAAACCCTAAATCGTGTCTCATCTCCCATTTTGGGTGTGTGAGGGCTTAAGGAGTGCCTTTTTGGTGTTTATGTGAAGAATCTTGAAGTGGTTGGTGCATAGCTGAAGGGAGAGGTTGTAGATCCAGTGTTTACTCTGCTATGGCAATCATTTTAAGGTATAAAGTCGAAACCTTGACCTTTTATTGCTTAGATCTTCTCCTATGAAATTTTATGGCCATTATTAGCATAGTCTGGGACCATTCTTGGATTTGAGCATGTTATGAAGATTAACGCTTTAGATCTGGACATCTCAAGGCCTTTGGGGACTTAAAGTTTCCAACTTTATCAAGTCTTGGCCCTCCTTCATGCTCTAAGTCCCTTGACAAGCTTTGTTTATGTGTTTTCGCCCTTTGATGCCTTGCATGGATGTAAAGTTAGCAACTTTACGTGGTACATTAAACCTAGTGGACCAGATCTGTAGTTTGGAGCTTTAGATTCAAATGGAAAGGGCTGAATATGTTAAGACAGGGAAAACTCGACGAGTTGCCCTGAAAACTCGACGAGTTGGATCGGGTTTTCCCGATTTCTGGATACTGAGCAAACTCAGCGAGTTGATGAGATAACTCGGCGAGTTGGATAGGGTTTTCCCCGGTTTTCTGAACACTGAAGGAACTCGACGAGTTGCAAGATGCACTCGACGAGTTGGGTCAACATGGACTGTTGACCTTGACAGTTGACAGTTGACTTTGACTAGGAGTTGACTAGGGTTGACCAATCAGTATGTTAGGCCTCTTTGGACATTGGACCTTCTCAAGTTAGGTCCATGATGGATTTGGGCCTTATTGGGCCTTGTGGGCTATTTTGGTTTCGGGTTATCTTATGGGCTTTTAGTACATGGGCTTCGTGGACCATTGATAGATTTATGGAGGTTATAGTGTTAAGCTTTTGTTTTGGGCTTGGGCCTCAGTTTTGGATCATACTGGGCCAGGGGAAGAATGGTCATTTTACCCTATGTATGGGTTAGGGATTATAGTATGGAACCCAATTGCTAATTGGGTATATTAATGAGTATTGACAGCTCGGGAAGTCGGCGGGGCAACAGCTAAGGATGTCATTCGGGAAGCTTCTGGCCCATTATATGATATGTAGATTGTTGGTTGATTATGTGTTATGTTAGTATGATGTTTGCATGGAAGACCCCGGGGGGTTCCCGTGGCGCTAGATTAAGATCATGTGGGGGTTCCCATGGCAAGTAGTTATATGTAGTATGTCAGTTGTCTTCGTGACTCTTTCATGTAGTGTTTACTTGCGAATGTGCTGTCAATATGTTATGTATTTATGCAAAGACCATGTGGGGGTTCCCATGGCAGTTAGTTAAGACCATGTGGGGTTTCCCATGGCGTATTATGTGATATGTGGTATGCTAGTTGATCATGTGTTAGGTGATATGCTAGTCGTCTCTGTAATACTTGCATGGAAGACCTCGGGGGGTTCCCGAGGCAGTTGGATATCAGACCATTGGGGGGGGGGGGGGTTCCCATGACATTCCAGGCTAAGACCATGCGGGGGTTCCCATGGCATTGGTGTAAGACCTTGGAGGGTTTCCATGGCATCCTTATATTCCAGGAATACCATGTGGGGGTTCCCATTGCAGCGGCCTAAGACCAGGTGGGGGTTCCCATGCCACCTGGTGTAAGACCTTCGAGGATTTCCAGGGCATCCTTATATGTTTGTATGTTTGTATGTATGGTTTGTATGGTAGTTAGTGAAGACCATGTGTGGGTTCCCATGACTGTGGGCTAAGACCATGAGGGGGTTCCAATGGCACCCGGAGTAAGACCTTGGAGGGTTTCCACGGCTTCCTTATATGTATATATGCATGGATTATGTGATTGATATGGTTTATGTAGCTGATATAGCTAATATGGATTATGTGGTTATGTGTATTGTGTGGGGTATGCTATGGGGAACTCACTAAGCTTCATGCTTATAGTTTTGTTTATGGTTTTAGGTATCATTGGTTTGGAAAGGAAGGGCACGGCTTGATCGCAACACACGCACCCATGTTTTCCGCATTATGTGATTTTGGGATGTAACTCTGATAAATGTTTTAATTAAGCAATGTTTTTTAATGGTTGGATTTAAATGATATCTGTGTTTTAACTATAACAAAAATGAAATTTTTACCCTTGATTTTTTGGGTCGTTAGAAGTTGGTATCAGAGCCTTGGTTTGAGGGATTCAGACATACTCTCGGGTGTGTCTAAACTCAAACTGAGGGTCTGTAAAGTTTTCAAAAAAAATGTTGTCAAGGAAAGAGTTTTCTGAGATAAGAGAAGGGTGTGGTGCATGCAATCAGCCGAGATCAATTAAGTTTTCCCTAGAATACCCATATATGTTATCTGATATGATTTGATCGATGAATCGCATACTAGTTAGGGCTAGGAGAGATTCATGTATATGTTGTATGAGGTGGTAGACTTGCATGCTAGTGCTGAATAGCCAGCGATAGATTGGCCTGATATGTGATGCTTGTAGCCTTCAGGATAGTGGATGCCATGCTGGAATGAGAATGACTATTGGTATTGGTAACTGCTAAGTGTATGCTTTGAAAATTGTATACGGGTAGGATCTTATAGCCTTAGAATAACCGATTTGGCCTTATTTCCTGTTTTGTGTATAATTTGCATGCATAAGGCAGCCGACAGTGGGGGTGGATGTGGAGAGCACGAGTTGTGGTATGTGGGTTGAATGTCCTATGATAGTTTCACGGGTTGGAGATTACCCTAAGTAAAGCCTAGAATGAGGTTAGTGACAGGTGTTACCTGCTTGCGGATTGTACGTATGGATAGACTGACTTGTCTAGTGTATGCTGGTTAGATTTACCGTTAGCTGAATCCTGCTTGCTTGGTGCTTTGTGGGATTCCTAGTGATGTGGATCAACTACTAAGTGAATATGTTAAGTCACATGCAGTACATGTTAAATAATCTAAGAGTGATGGATTTGACCCTAATTCACAGCTCTCGTCTGAGTCCAACCGTTCTAGGGTTGAATCTTTTACTTGAAATATTATTTGATCTCTGTTGTATGTGACTATATTCATGAGGTAATTGGTCGACATTGGTGGGAATCTTTCAGCAGCTGAGGGCAGGATGAGGATGGGAACCTAAGAAAGCATAGGATATTCTCTAGTGAGTTTAGTGGGGCGGTTCGGTGCAGTTGGGAACCTAGGGCGAGCGTAGGAGGTGCTCCGTTGGATATCGTGTTGCTGTTTAGCAGACATTTAGTACATCATTGGAGTAGTTGACTTAGAGGATTCGAGACGATTCTAAACAAAGTATGGATAGGTGTGGAAGGTAGTATTGGGCCCCTACTACTGAAAGCACAGGATCCATACTCGAATCGAGGAAAGTCTTGGAGAATCTAAGAAGCCTGGGAAGGAGAATTCTTGGTTATGCTCTAATCGTGGGGCCAGTTGTTTTGCTAGATGAGGATGAGCATACATGGGAAAGGACCAGTGTTTGGTCCCGGCTCCGGTGGTGAGCCAGTTAGTGGAAGGACTGCCAGGATTTTGAGTTCTCCTTGGGTCTCTTGTATGAGGCGGCAAGGATTGATGGTGCGATATATTGCACTTTCGGGGTTGGAGACTATGTCTCGGGGGTAGTTTATAGCCCGGTTTAGAGCAGAGGTTGCTCCAGCTATTGCAGTTCAGCCGTTGACGATTGAGCTAGTGAGTGTGTCAGGGTGCGAGACCCTGAATGGTATGGATCCCAGAGCCCGAGGGCGGAAGATCGATTGGAATACCTCGAGAAGAGAGGTTCAGGTCATGTGCATTTAGTGGAGGGTCTCGGGAAAAGACCCAAGACTTGGAGCAGAGTTTGAGAGGCCAGCAGGGCCGGAGTCCGTACGATGTGTGTGAGAAACCGTACAATGGAGTTATCGCTCCAGGAGTATGGGTTGCTACCAGCATAGCAGGATTGATTATGTCAGCAGGTGACATTGTGAGTGGGTACTCGACCTTGGTGTGACCGATCGGATGGAGCGGCGGTAAGGTTTGGACAGTTGTGATGAGGCGAGAGTGTTGTAAGACTGCGGGAGTGGGAAGCCATGGCATACACTAGTGACCAGTCGGGGCGAGAGTGTTGTGAGACTAAGGAGTAGCCCGTAGCATTTACCGGTCCTTAGGCAGCGGTAAGATGGTGGTAAATTTGTATTTGCCATCGGATCTCTTTGGAAAAAGAGTGCCTTGGGAAGTGATTGGAATTATTCGATTGGTTAAGAATACAAGAGTATTCTTTAGGATTCCCGGAGTTGAGTGATCATTGTGTTGGGCCAACTATGGGGCGCTTGTATTGTTCGGCGCAGGATTTGGGCGGGTCGTGCTTACGAAAGGAAATGGGTCAGAGGTCCATAGGGTGTAAGAGGTAGGGATGTCAAAAACCCCCCGCGGGACCCCATTTCCGTGGGACCCCGATACCGTAAGGGACTAAATTATTAAAAAAACCTGGAGCGGGAGCGGGGGCGGGGGCAGAATTAAGCCCCGTTTATTTTCGGGACCGGGGTCGGGAGTCGGCATTTCCGTCCCGTACTCCCGTGGGGTCCGTGGTTGTACATTTATGTGAAAAATATATAATTTAATATAAAACACATATACAAAATAGATTTTCTAATTTTAGGTTTAGGCAACTAATGGTTATTGAAGATGTAGTGAATTGGTCATATATTTTTGGACATGTCAGTATTTTATATTTGTAATGTTGGATTTGTCGTATTTTACATTTGTAATGTTGGATTTGTCGTGTTTTATATTTGTAAGATTGTTGGAATTGTTGTTTTGTAATATTGGATTCGTAATGTTGGATTTTTAATATTTTAGTTTCTAAAAGATTAGGTTTTAAGCTTTTAAAGTTATCAAAAATAGTCTTTTTAGCCTAAAACAAAGCAGTTTTTTAGCAAAAAAATCAATTTTAAGCCTATAAACTGGGGGAACCGGGGGAACGGGGGCGGGACCGGGGGCTATGTAAACTGGGGATCCGGGGCGGGACTGGGGGTGGGGGCAACAACTGATTTCAGGGGCGGGGGCTGCTATTTCTGCTCCCGTTGACATCCCTGGTAAGAGGTGAAAGAGAATCGTCGAGCCCAAGTGGGGGAGAAACAAGTGGCTGCTCAGGCCTAAGTTGTGCTGGTGGGAGTTCAGGAAACTCCCAATCGCCGGTCGGCATCGCCTTGATTAGGCATAGTATGTAGTGGGAATCCGCCTGTACGACCCGAACTCATGATGGGATATAGAATTCATCTCGAGAGGTGTGATGGTGTGATGGTGGAGTGTGGTAAGGACATGGGTGGTAAGCATGGCCGGATGGAAGTAGTGTTAGGCTGCGAAAGGATCGTAGCATTCATCGGTCCAAAGTAGACTATTTATGTGATGGTCATAAGCATGAAAGGGAGATCAGCTCGTGCTTTGGGCACACCAGCCAGGGTTGGTAGGGAATTACTTTGTGTTCTAGGATGAGGATCTTTGGGATGCGGGCAAGCCCGGATGGTTATGGCAATTCGGGATAGAACTAGTAGAGACCGTGGGGTCAAGGGTTGGATCTTGAGTTGTAGGACATGCGGGTAACCGATACATGACCTAGAGGAGTCTATGTTGGGAGGCCTGGTCGTTGAATCTTGGAAGCTTGGTGGTTGGACCAGGTGCGAGATTGGAAGTCTCAAAGATAGTTTGGGCATACCAATCTATCAGATTGGTAAACGGGTTGGTATTCGGGAAGTTGTGGTGCATTTTGCAAATGCAGATTCATGGATATCGGGGCAGGAGCGGAGCATCGATTCGGTTTCGGGTGAGATCCCAAATCGAAGTTCGCACTTGTTCAGTGCTGGATTTCGTTGCAGTGAGATGAGATTTGGGACATATATATGCCAAGGGCATCAAATGCAGGATTCTAAGGTAATGAATGGGTTTGGGGCGATGGTATCTTAAGCCATTGTGATGTGTCTCGGGCTGGTTCTATCTGTAATAGAGCCACGACATGTTGGAATCAGGTAACGGCAGGTTTAAGGAGACAAGGAATGATGTAAGACTATTGTTATTCAAGTAGTGTTCGCTTTTGTAATGGATTCGGTGGCATGTAAGTAGTATCTGGACCGTTTTGCATCACCAGACTTCGAGGACGAAGTCTAGTTCAAGTGGGGGAGATTTGTAATGCTTGGTTCAAGTATGAAATAAAAGTATCAATTTTCGAGTTTTTGAAGGGAACTCGACGAGTTGGGAGGCTCCAACTCGTCGTGTAGAGAGCTCTCCAGCTGCGCATTTTTAAGGTCTACTCGACGATTTGGAAGGCCCCAACTCGATGAGTTGATGCTGGAAAGGAAAACCCTAATTTTTAGGGTTTGTACCCTATTTAAAGGCCTTAAGCCTCACTTGTAGCCTCCCTTATCACCCCCTTTGTCCAGAGAAACCGTAAATTGTGTCTCATCTCCCATTTTGAGTGTGTGAGAGCTTAAGGACTGCCTTTTTGGTGTTTATGTGAATAAGCTTGAAGTGGTTGGTGCATAGCTGAAGGGAGAGGCTGTAGATCCGGTGTTTACTCTGCTGTGGCAACCATTTTAAGGTATAAAGTCGAAACCTTGACCATTAATTGCTTAGATCTTCTCTAATGAAAGTTTATGGCTATTATTAGCATAGTTTGGGACCATTCTTGGATTTGAGCATGCTATGAAGATATGGCTTCAGATCTGGACATCTCAGGGCCTTTGGGGACTTAAAGTTGCCAACTTTATCAAGTCTTGGCCCTCCTTCATGCTCTAAGTCCCTTGACAAGCTTTATTTAAATATTTTAGCCCTTTGATGCCTTGCATGGATGTAAAGTTAGCAACTTTACGTAGTATCTTAACCCTAGGGGACCAGATTTGTAGTTTGGGGCTTTAGATTCAACTGGAAACGACTGAATATGTTAAGACATGGTAAACTCGATGACTACTCGACGAGTTGGATCGGGTTTTTCCGCATTATGTGATTTTGGGATGTAACTCTGATAAATGTTTTAATTAAGCAATGTTTTTGAATAGTTGGATTTAAATGATATCTGTGTTTTAACTATAAGAAAAATGAGATTTTTACCCTTGATTTTTTGGTCGTTATAGAGTTCATTATACCAAGCGCGCGAGGCTTGGCGGAGACCATAGATAGATTTATTAAGCTTGCAAACATGGTTTGGAAGGGATGGATCAATAAAACCGAGTGGTTGAGCCATATAGACAGTTTCAGTGAGAGAACCTTGTAGAAAGGCATTGTTAGTATCAAGTTGGCATAAACACCAATTTTGAGAAGAGGCAAGTGATAGAATGAGATGAAGAGATGTGGGTTTTACAACTCGACTGAAGGTTTCGATATAATCAAGGACCGATCTTTGGTGGAACCCTTTGGCAACAAGACACGCCTTTAAGTTCTCAAATGTACCATCGGGTTTGAATTTGGTATGAAAATCCATTTACAACCAACAAGATTAGGGGCAGATTCAGGTGGGACAAGAGAGCAAGTTTGATTTCGAAGAAGAGCATCATGCTCTTCTTGCATAGCCTTGCGCTAATGTGGTTGTTTGAGTGCTTGAGTGATATTTTGGGGTTCAGGGAATGATTGTACAATGGACTAATATAAGATGAAGTCATTATTGTGGTATTTGGAGTTGGGTGTGCGATGTTGACGAGTTATCAGAGGGGATGGAGGGGGCTGGTTATTTTGAGGAGGAGGAGGTGGTAAGTTTTGAGGATTGATGACATTGTTTTCGTTGATGTGGGCCGGTTGAGGAGGAAGCGGTTGAGGTGGTGATTGAGGATCTGATTGGTGATGAGTCGATGAAGAATGCGAGGATGAAGAAAAAGTGTTGGAAGGTGATAAGGGAATGAGGTTGACATGTAGCCATGTACCAGGATCAAGTTGTGAGGGAGTGGTTGCTTTAGTGAGTGAGTTGTAAGGAAAAACGTCTTCAATAAAGTGTACATGGAGAGATGTATAGATTTTTTTTGTGAGAGGGTTAAGTAGATGATAAACACTCTGGGAAGCAGAGTAGCTGATGAATATAAACAGTTTAGATCTAGGTTGTAGTTTATCTTTTGTGTAAGGGTGCAACCAAGGGTAAGCAAGACATCCAAAACACCGTAATTTGTTGTAATTGGGGAGAGTTTGAAAAAGACGTAGGTAGGGGGAATCGTTTTGAAGGGTGGTGGTAAGGATTCTGTTTATGAGGTAAGTGGTACTAGTCATGGCAAAAGGCCAGTATTTTAGTGGCATGTTGGCATGGGAGAGGAGGGATAATCCGGTTTCGACGATATGTCGGTATCGTCTTTCAGCGTAACCATAATGTTCTGGTGTGTGAGGTGGAGAAGTGAGATGAGTGATCCCACGATAAGCAAGATGAGAGGCGAGTTTGATGTATTCGTCCCAATTATCAGAGATGAGTTGCTTGATTTGTGTTTGGAAATAGTTTACTACCAGATTTTGAAAATGTGTGAATGTTGTGAGAGAGTCAGATTCAAGGGATAAAGCAATGTATATTTTGTGAAGTGGTCTATAAATATAATATAATATTTGAATCCATAAAAAGAAGTAATTGGGGAGGACCATATATCAGAAAAGATTAATTGTAAGGGAGATGTGGTTGTAAGGGAGATGTGGTTGTAACGGATGTACTGTGAAAAGAAATTTTGTGACTTTTGTTGATGCAACATGAGTTACAATTATTTTTCATAGATTTAATAATAGGAACAATAGAAGTTAAATGATGTAGAACTTGAAGATGTGGATGTCCAAGTCGATGGTGCCAAGAAATGGAGTTGTTTTTTGTGCATGGAAAGCAATAGGTTGAGGAGTAGAACGTAGCTCATAGATTCCACGACTAGCTGTTCTGCGGAGTAGAGGTTGTTTGGTGTAGAAGTCCTTGATAAGAAATTTGAATGAAAAAAATTCAATTAGTATGTTAATATCAAGGCATAAACGAGGTATAGATATAACATTCTTGGAAATAGAATGAACATAGAGAACATTAGTTAGAATAAAAGAAGTACTGGAGAAGCGAAGAATAATAGAGCCAATATGAGTAATGGAAAGGGACAAACCATCATCGATGACAAGTTCATCAGTACCATCATAGGGTGTATGTAGAGACAAGGCATTGGGGTCGTTGGTGATGCTGTGAGAAGTACCACTATCAAAAAGCCAGCTTGGGTTGTTGTTTGGTAGTGTAACTGTAACATCCCAAAAATTAAGACTAAAAATTTCATTTTTAATTTAAATATTATCAAACCATTTGTCTGAAAACCTCCATAGTATCAACTCATAACAAAACCAATGTATCAATAGTTAAAACATTTCGCAATAAAATAGCATCATAGTATAACTCCCAAGAATCTCATGTGCGGAAATCATGGTGTGATGCGCTGCAATCATGCCGACTCCTTTCCTTTCGAAGAAGAAGTACCTGAAGCCAAAACTGAAAATCGTAAGCACAAATCTTAGTGAGTTCCCCATCATACCACATACCATACAAATAACATACTGTCAGGCATATCTGGGTTCCCGACCTTCCCTTTCGGTCTCTTTCAACTGGTAACCGCCTAGCATGTCTAGGTGCTGGCCTACCCCTTCGGTCTCTTTCTACCGGTAACCGCCTAGCATATATGGGTGCTGGCCTACCCCTTCGGTCTTTTTCAACCGGATACGAGGACTATTTCACCCCCACCACTACCACATAATAGTATACATAATCATACTTTCAGGCATATCTGGGTGCTCGACATACCCCTTCGCTCTTATCAACCGGATACAGGGTCTATTTCACCCCTATCACTACCACATAATATCATAGCATACTAGCAGATAAATCATAACAGATAGTGGCATACCAGACAATTATCACAAAGACAATCATCTAACTATAAACAACTACTAGTGGGCCAACATTGGTGCCTTCGACCCACTTCTACAAAAAGGTAACTCACCTCAAATGTTGTAAAGTAGATGAAGGGTCCTCGGCTCTGAATCAACCCCACTCAAACTCCTACACATAAAATATTTCCTTTAATTCCCCTTTCATACTCATAACCCCTTAAGGGTCAACTTTGGTCAAAGTCAAAATCAAAGTCAACATTCTGGTCAAAGTCAACGTTCTGGGTTGACTCAATTAGCCGAGTTGGTCCATCAACTCACCGAGTTCCATAAATCATAATACCCTGAAATCGCGATCCAACTCGTCGAGTTCTTTCACTAACTCGTCGAGTTCCTCCTATCAACAGAATCGGGACTTCCCAAATCATCTCGTCGAGTCCGTCCTTGAACTCGTCGAGTCCTTTCTTTTGCAGAATCGGGACACTTCGACCCAACTTGTCGAGTTCCTCTACGAACTCGTCGAGTTCTTTAGTTTGTTAAGCTTTCTTAATGTATTAAGCCATTATTCTTTGAATCTAAGTCTCGTATTCCAGATCTGGGTCGAATACACATCTAGGAGGGTAAAGTTTCCGACTTTACCCATTAAGACCCATTCAAGGAGAAATGAGCCAATGGCTTAGATCCAACTCCAAACGCCATCAAAACTTCAAGATAAGCCATGGGGTCATAGATCTGGACTCTAGGGACGATTTGGTCATGTAAAGTTCCCATATTTACTTGCATGTATGGCCTACTTGGCTCAAAAGATCAAAAAGGTGGTCTACAAATTGCATGGGATTTCCAAGGCCATAAAGTTTGCACCTTTATGCCATGAAGTCCCCTAAAGACCCTAGATCTAAAGGGTTTGCCCACATGGGACGTCCAAATCCCAAAAGCCAACCTACTTGGACCAAATCATGAAGAAAACACCCTAAAACTATATCTAAGCATACTATAGATAAGATATGAGCTTTATACCTCAGATGAACCAAAAATAAAGCTCAGCTTCTGGATCTACTCTCCTCTTACACGTCCTTGCTCCTTCTTCAAGTATCTCCTTCTTCAAAATCACAAAGAATGCACAAAAATGGCTCAAAGCTCTCAAAAGTGAATTAGGGTTTCGTGGCTAGGGTTTGGGACAATAGAAGGTTGTAAATGAGGCCAACTTATGGGGGTTAAGGTGTTTAAATAGGGTTTCATTATGCCAGTCCTACTGGTCGAGTTGAGGCTTTTCAACTCGTGGAGTAGACTTCATATCTCGCGTCCCAATCCATTTCTACTCAACGAGTTTGGGGCCTCCAACTCGTCGAGTTTCTATACAAAAATGAATAATTTATGAATTAAATACATACTAGGAACCAGACATTACAGTAATGGTCATGACATGAGCCTGGGGGTTGTTATTTGTCTTGGGTAGAGATGGAAGAGTAACATGTGGGTATCTATTTTTAAAAGCATAACAATATGTTAATTAATGACCTTTGGTAAAGTTAAACTGACATTTTCCGAGGAATTTCTGAGGTGTTCCAGTGGGAGTGGTAAGAAGTACCAGTGAGTTCACTTGAGTACGATTATTCCATGGCTTGTTTGGATGACGTTTATTTGCTACAAATGTTGTCACGGGTTGATGGAGATTTGTGGTGGGTGGTGATTGTTGAAGTAGTGACAGTTCATGATTGATATGTTTTTCATGCAGTTTATGGAATGAGATGGGTGAATCACATGCGTGGAAAAAATGAATGATGGTCTTATAAGAAGTGGAGTCAAGACCATTTAATACATCAGTAATTTCTTCAACATCCATCTTTTTGCCCATAATGTTGAGTTCATCAACAATAGTTTTCACAATTTGCATATAATCTATGATGGTTTGTTTAGGCGTTTTTATGGATTTTTTAAACATGTGTTGAAGTTGCTTTATATGCCAACGGGATGGATTAGCATAAGTATTTGAAAGAATGTTCGAAGCATCTAATGAAGATGAAGCATTAGTGATCAGGGGTACTATTGAGGGGAATAAAGTACCGATAATTGCACCAAATAGGAGTCGATCTTGGAGAAACCATGCTGGATAATCAACATGTGGAGTGGACGTGCCTTTAGTGGGGTTTGGGGCGGAATATTGCCATCGATGAACTGGTATAGATCCAAACAATGTAGAAGTGCTTCAATTTGAATTGTGTAGGTCATATAGTTTGTAGAAGATATTTTTAGATAGGGGAGAAATTGAACGAGAGAGCAAAAAAAGGATCTTTCGTGAATAATCCTGCATAATCTTGAATGTTCTCAGTTCCAGTACGTAGACCAAATAAGACAATGCAAGCAAAAGTTCCTAGATTCAGTTCTGTTTATTGGTCCATTTTATTCTTTCAAGTTGCATTTTATTATGTTACATTTGCTTCATTTCATCCCTTCAATATGTCTAACATTTAAACAACCACCATTTACACACCAAACAAAATGAGCCAAAACCACCAAGAGGGAAAGGATTAGGGTTTATCTGAGGTTGAGGGGGATAGAGGTTGAGAAATGAACCCTAAAACTGATATAGAGAGACTTAAATGTGAAGGAAACCCTAAAAGAGTCATGGGATTGTGCGTGATCAGTTGCCACGCCGTGGTGGCTCAATAAAACACGTGTGCCACTTATACAATGCTACGTCGTGGGCATCCTTGCTCCACGCCGTGGCACAGAGTTTTTCCTGAAAAATACATCTTTATCCCTAGAGAATAAAGAGTAAACCATACTAGAACATGGGTGTTATAACTCTCCCCCACTTAAATTAGATTTCATTCTCGAAATCACTTTTTACCACCTTCCAAACACCCGACAACCTGGACGATACTTCCACAACCCCAATACGGACTACAAAGTTGATCTATACATACAACAACCTTCTAAAACTATAATCGAACCCAGCCTTAGCAGGTCTCTCATACCCTGACGACGAACGGATACTTTCCCCACTAGCATTAACCATTGAAGAATAACCATCACTATTATGCCCGAAAACCGAAATGCCAAAACCTTGTCTGACTCGCCGAAAGATAGATCATTTTGAATCACTGCCAGTCTACTCCACTTCGCAGTTTAATCTGAGCGTAAAGCCTTCGAACCCTGGACTGTCTTGTTGTTTCCTCTAGGAAACAGAATCCCTGATCATTCATTGATGCCGAAAACCTTTCGCTTGAAAATAAAGATGACTCCCAACACATGTCTCAATCATTGGTACCATCTCAAGCTCATCTTGCTGACCCATAATCACATTTCTGATATAGCCTAGACCTAACTGGCCTCGCACTTATCTTCCAATTAACCGAGATACCACATTCCCAACCGGTTGCTGAGGCTGACAGCCTCACGCACAATCTCACGCCTAAGTGCCAGACCAATCTAAAAGCTCACATCCTGATAACTGGAAAATGTAACAACGTAAATTTTCAAAACAATTTTTCATTTTTTAAATCATACTTTCAATCACACGATAATCACAAAACATAATGTATCCACTGTGTCATAATAAAACATGTCCCACAATTAATAACATATACTCCATAAGTGTGTACGGATCATGCCGGCGCCTTCCCGCGATCCTGGCTAGTACCTGAAACACATAACACAACTACTGTAAGCATAAATGCTTAGTGAGTTCCCCAAGATACCACATACAACACATACGCCTTTCTAGACCATAACTCTGTAGGATCTTCCGATCCATGTGTCTCATGGGACTTCCGTCCCGAATCCCGGTAGACCTTCCGGTCCTACCCGTATCGACCTTCCGGTCCGTAACCTCTTGACCTTCCGGTCCATGTCATCTTGACCTTCCGGTCCATATCATCTTGACCTTCCGGTCCATACCATACATAACATACATAGCACATACATATCACATAACCGCACATAGCACATACATCTCATAGCATACAAGACCTTCCGGTCACACATAGGTACCCTTCCAGGTACAGTATAGTGAGAAGACTCGCCTCAATGAAGTCGGATAAACTCTCGTGCTCAACGTCCCAACCTAGCCTCCTCCTATTATTCAAATAACATTCCCGATCAATATTCACTCATAGTCTCATCTCTACAGATTGGGTAGAAGGCCATTCTACCCCTCTCTGAACTCTCTTGAATCAGTCTTGACCAGAACCCTAAAGTCAACGAAAGTCAACAGTCAAACTTTGACCCGACTCGTTGAGTGCACAAGGGCGACTCGGCGAGTCCATGCGAGTTCTCTGAATCCTTCTAGCCTCTCTTGGCTCATCGAGTCATCGTCCCACTCGACGGGTTACACCTGTCACGAATCGCGGGGCAACCCTGACTCGACTCGTCGAGTCCCATTATGGACTCGACGAGTTGCATCCATGGCAACACTGAAATGACCTTCTGAGGTCAGATCTACTTCTCTAACCTATAGATCTGGCCTTCCCAAACACTATAATCATGTAAAGGTCCGACCTTTCATGCAATGTCCAATAAGCCCCTTTGGGTGAAATAACCTCTAGACTGGCAACCTAAGGTCATATCTCTAATGGAGTAGCAAAAAGCAAGGTAGATAGGACTTTTTGGACCTCTTAAGTTCCATATCTAAGAAGAACTCCACCTTGGGACCTCACATACTTCGAATCCAAGCCAAAGAAGGCATAAGAAAACCCTAGATTCAAGTAGATCACCAAATACACGAGATTGAGCACATATTAGTACCTCTAGCAGCCTCTTCTGATCAAATGGGTGATAGATCTGAGCTCCTCAATCTTCCTTGTTTGTCCTCCTTCCTTCTTTCTTGCAAAATCACACTTAGAATGATGAATTAGCCCTCCTCTTGAACTACAAGCTTTCTCTCTGCTCTCTAGGGTTTCTCAGGGGTGCATTGGCCGCAAATGGAGGCTATAAAGGCCTTTAAATAGGGCACAGACCCCGAGAATTAGGGTTTCACTTTACAGCGCGGACTCGCCGAGTCCACGCATCGACTCGTCGAGTCCTTCATTAAATCGGACAAGAAATACGTGCTCCTACTCGGCGAGTCTGAGCGCCTACTCGCCGAGTCCCTTCCTAAAACTCAAGATAAATACTTAAAATAAGATACCTGGGAATCCGGATGTTACAATTCTTCCTCACTAGAATCAGACTTCGCCCTCGAAGTCTTGCTCGGCAAACAACTCTGGATGCTGCTCCCGCATCTCCAGCTCCGGCTCCCAAGTCAGCTCGGACCCTTTCCGATGTTGCCACTGGACCTGCACCAGGGACACTTCCTTGTTCCTCGGAACCTTGATCTTCCGATCCCGTATCGCGATTGGTCTCTCAGCATAATTCAGGCTCGCATTTACCTGAATATCCTCCAATGGTACCGCTGTCGACTCGTCGGCTATACACTTCCTCAACTGAGACACGTGGACGGTGTCATGAATCTGGCTCAGCTCCGCAGGTAGCTCCAACCGATATGCTACCCTACCCACCTCGCGGTCACCCTGAAGGGACCGATGTATCGGGCCCCCAGCTTGCCCCTCTTTCTGAATCGGATCACTCCTTTCCAAGGAGACACTTTCAGGAGTACGAAGTCTCCCACCTGGAACTCAAGCTCGGATCGTCGCCTATCCGCATAACTCTTCTGACGACTCTGAGCCGTCAATAACCTCTGTCTAACCTGTTGTAACTGCTTTGTCGTCCAGTGCTACCCATCACACGCTGCCCTACCTCTCCCCAGCAAATGGGAGTCCGACACCTCCTCCCATACAACAACTCGAAGGGAGGCATACCAATACTCGAATGGTGGCTGTTGTTATAAGAAAACTCAGCCAACGGCAGATACGTGTCCCAACTTCCGCCGAAGTCCAACACACATGCTCGGAGCATGTCCTCGAGCGTCTGAATCGTCCGCTCACTCTGCCCGTCCGTCTGTGGGTGGTATGCGGTACTGAAATGCAGCCTCGTACCTAACTCCTCATGGAACTTCTTCCAGAATCTGGAAGTGAAACGTACATCTCGATCTGACACAATCGAGATCGGTACTCCATGACGCGATACCACCTCTCTCACATACAACTCTACCAATCTCTCTGCAGAAGAGCTCTCACTGATAGCAAGGAAGTGAGCGCTCTTCGTCAGCCGGTCGACAATCACCCAAATCGCATCGACACCCCTCGCGGTCCTTGGCAATTTGGTGATAAAATCCATGGAAATATGTTCCCACTTCCACTGGGGAACCTTAAGTGGCTGCAATTTGCCATGCGGACGCTGGTGCTCGGCCTTAACCCTGCGACTGGTCAAGCACCTCTCAACAATCCATGCAACATCCCTCTTCATACAGGGCCACCAATAGTCTTTCTTCAAATCCAAATACATCTTAGTGGCTCCGAGATGGATCGAGAACCTCGATCTATGCGCCTCCTCCATCAGAATGGTACGTGCCCCGCCGGCATACGGCACCCAAATCCGACCTTGAAAGGTCATTAGCCCTCGGCTATCGGTAACGAACTCAGATACCTGCCCAATCACCCGCTCTCTCTTGCGGTTCTCCGGTCTCACGGCCTCTGTCTGGGCCTCCCGAATGGTGTCCAACACCGGAGTCATCACTGTCAATCTCAAGCAAACATCTCGTATCGGGGCACTCTCCGTCCTACGGCTCAGGGCATCAGCTACAACATTAGCTTTGCCCGAGTGGTACAGGATCTCACAATCGTAATCCTTTACCATATCCAACCATCTCCTCTGGCGCATATTCAGGTTGGGCTGATCCATCAAATACTTCAAGCTCTTGTGGTCTGTGTATATGGTACACCGAACCCCATATAAATAGTGACGCCATAACTTGAGGGCGAACACCACTGCTCGCAACTCCAGATCGTGGGTGGGATACCTCGTCTCATGAGGCTTCAGCTGCCTCGATGCATACGCTATCACATGCCCCCTCTGCATAAGTACTGCACCTAACCCTGATATCGATGCGTCACAATACACCACAAAATCCTCCATCCCTTCCGGGAGGGCTAACACCGGGGCTTCGAATAATCTCTGGCGAAGTCTCTCAAACGAGGTCTGCTACTCCGAACCCCATCAAAAAGCAACACCCTTCCGGGTCAATCTGGTGAGAGGCACGACGATCTTGGAGAAATCTCTGATAAATCTCCGATAATAGCCGGCCAATCCTAGAAAACTCCTGATCTCGGTGGGTGATCTCGGCACCTCCCACCTCATAACCGCCTCAATCTTGGCCGGATCGACCAAAATCTCATTCTGGTTGACGAGATGCCCCAAGAACTGGACCTCCCATAACCAGAACTCGCACTTGGAGAATTTGGCATAAAGCCTCTCCGTCCTCAATACCTCGAGGATCTCTCTCAGATTCTCCTCGTGCTGCTCTCTAGATCTCGAATACACTAAAATACCATCAATGAACACGATCACCGATCGGTCCAATATCGGTCTGCACACCCTGTTCATGAGATCCATGAACGATGTCGGTGCATTGGTGAGCCCGAAAGGCATCACCACGAACTCGTAATGCCTATAACGAGTCCCGAACGCCGTCTTCTAGATATCCTCATCACGCACTCTCATCTGATGATATCCAGACCTCAGATCAATCTTGGAGAACCAAGACACTCCCTGCAACTGATCGAACAAATCGTCGATCCTCGGTAATGGGTAACGGTTCTTGACCGTCATCTTGTTCACCTCCCGGTAATCAATGAACATCCGGTGTGAACCATCCTTTTTCTTGACAAAAAGGATCGGTGTTCCCCAAGGGGAACTACTCGGTCTAATAAACCCCTTCCCCAGCAGCTCCTGAAGCTGCGAGGATAACTCCTGCATCTCTGGCGGCGCAAGGCGATAAGGCGCCTTGGCGATAGGCGTTGCCCCCGGAACCAAGTCGATACGGAACTCAACCTGCCTCTCGGGAGGCACACCTGGCAATTCCTCGGGAAAAACATCCGGGAACTCACGCACTATCGGAACGTCATCCATCGAACTTGGCCTCCCAGCGGCCTCTCGTGTGTCCATCACATAGGCTACAAACCTGCTGTAGCCCTGCTGTAAACTCTGTCTCGCTCTGGCAGCTGAACAAAACGCTGACCCACATCGGGTACCCTCGCCGTACACCGTAAGTACTCCCCTACTAGGGTCTCGTATAGTCACCAACTGTCGCTCACAGTCTATAACAGCCCCAAATCGGCTCAACCAATCCATGCCCACTATGACACATACGTCCCCCATTGCAATCGGGACTAGATCTATCGGGAACTCAACACCGAAGATCTCGAGTACACATCCTCGAATCACATCCGTAGCATACACCGCTCGCTCGTCAGCTATGGAAACTCGTAGAGGTCGACTCAACGCCTCTTGTCGGCTACTGATGTGTCGACTAAACGCTATCGAGACAAATGATCGACTCGCACCCTAGTCAAATAACACTAAGGCGGGTACAGAACTCACAAGAAAAGTACCTACGCATATCATAATATAAGCACAATATCGCAACTCAGCATAAATAAATAAAGAATACATATCAGCCACAACATCGGGCGCTGCGCGGACCTCCTCCGCTGTCAACTGGAAAGCTCTCCTACGAACCTTCGGTGCCTCGGCCTTCGCTGGCCGAACCTCGATAACCCTAGCAGCAGGTGCAGATCCCTGTGTTGATCCCTGATGTAACTGCGGGCACTCGGCCTTCCCATGCCCAGTCTGGTTGCAATGAAAGCAAACCATAAACCCCTTGGGGCAATCCTTGGCGATATGCCCCTCCTTGCCACATTTGTAGCAAGCACCTGATCGATAGACCCCATCATGTCCCTTTCCGCACTTCCCACAAGTGCGGCCCTTCTGGACTCCAGATCTCGTATCAGCGGACTTTGCCCGCTTGGCTGTCGGCTGAGACTGTGCCGGCCGCCGATCCATCCTCTGAGACTCGGCCTCCTCCCTGGCCTGAGTCTCCAACTCAATCTCCCTCTTCCGGGCATTTGCCTGAAGCTCAGCAAATGTCCGATAAGTCGAGTTCGACACGAACTCTCGTATATCCCTCCTCAAAACGCCCAAATATCGGCTCATGCGTGCCTGCTCAGTAGACACCTGCTCAGGGCAGAACATCGCCCTCTCATGAAACTTCCTGGTAAGCACAATAACAGAATCAGTACCCTGCTTGAGGGTCAAGAACTCCTGAACCAACCGTTCCCTCTCCACCGGGGGAACATACTCGTCTCTGAACATAGCGGTGAACCTCTCCCAGGTCACCTCTGAAATCTCTGCAAGAGTGAAGCTCGCCGTCACGAACTTCCACCAGTCCTTCGCTCCCAAGCGAAGCTGGTTCAGCGCGAACCGTACCCTCAGATGCTCCGGACATGAACACGTGTAGAAGCATCCCTCGATATCAGAAATCCATCTCATCGCAGCGATCGGATCCTGCGTCCCATCAAACTCTGGTGGCTTCGTGTTGCTGAACTCCCGAAACAACAACGAGTCACCTCCCTGAGGCCTGGCAGCAGCCACAGCTGCAGCCTCAGTCACCGCTGCGTACCGCTCATCAAAAGTCTCAATCAATGTGGTCTTAATAGACCCAAACATCTCCGGAATCTCGGCTCAAATCGCCGCTGCCACCTTATCGTGGATCATCTGACGAAGCTCCTCGTCACTCACGCCGCTCGTCTCAGGTCTATGGCGTGTCCCAACCATGATGTCTCTGAAATACAACATAATAATATCAGAGACTCGCTCGAGCATACTCGCGCTCGATAACTCAACCCTACTTGTTCCCCAGTACCCTAAGGATTCTTACTTGGACTGTGCACTGATCCGGTGTCTTCAGTAGTACGGGCCCTATACTACCGTCCACACCACATCAATGTTCACCCCAAGTCCTCCTCCTAGGATCCCATATCACAAGTACTCTATATCTCACTGGCATAGGCTACCCTTCGGTAGACCTCTCATCAGCTCCTCACTGCTACCTATTCGCTCTCAATCATCACATAGCAGCAAAATCCTTCCTAGGCTAAGGCATCACAAAATCAGGCCACTCTAGTCCTAATATGAATACCTAGCCAACTCTAGCATGCATATCAGATCATAACATATCTCATAACATATAATGTAAGGGTATTTTGGGGAATCACCGTTCAGGCGCTGGCTGATCGTACACACTGCTTCCTTCTGCCTTTCTGTCACACCCCGCTAAAGCGGAAACACGAGGCGTGGCAGTATAAAGGGTTTCATAGCAAAAGTTAAAAGACAACACCAACCATAGTATTAAAATCATTACAATTTTACAATGGGTTTGAACAACTTTTAAAAGAAATTACAATGTAAATTGAAATACAACACATGCGAATGCTCCTAAAAGTGAAGTGTCCCTAAGTGCCACTTACTCGATGATTCCTGAAAAAACATGTAAAACGAGCGTCAACTATAAAAATAGTTGGTGAGTACTCACAGATAAACAAAATAATATTGGTTCCATGAATTGAAATCAAAGTTTTGATAAAAGTTTCCAATAATAAAAGTATATTGTTAAAATAAGTAAATAAGTTTGTAAAAACAAAGTTCTTTGTCATCATGAGAGATAAAGTATGTTTCCCAAATAAGATGCAACATTCATATTCTCATGGAAGATAAAGTTCGTTACTCAAACGAGTAAACAAGTTTCATTGCTAAAATGAGCAATCAGTTTCGTTGCTACAAGGAGCAAACAATTTCATTGCTAAAACATGTATATAAGTTTTCAGTAATAAAAGTTCGTTGTTGTAATGAGAAACAAAGTTCATTGCTATAATTAATAACAAGTTTATTGCTATAACGAGAAACGAGTTTGTATGTGTATGAGCAAACAATGAGTCTCAACCAAACCTATGACTGAAGCCCTATCAAGATCTATGCTTATCGTTCCATAGATGAATATGGTATCATGCACTCCAGCAATAGGGCGAGTGAGGAGTTGTCAATTCCTAATAGCGTTATCCATAATAACCATTGGCTCAAAGAGTTAATGGTTAGAGATAAGGGAAGGGCCTTAGTACGATAAGTTCTCATGTTCCGTGTTGCATAGACATACATAGAGAGACATAGCAATAAAATAGCAATCATGTTTGATACAAATCAATTTAAATACAACATTCAAATAATAGTTTTTCGGGACATGCTTTTCCACCCCAAAACATAAAAACCGAAAATAGGGGAGTGCGTGAATACTCACAATATACAAAATATAGCAACCAAGTTTATACGAGTCAATTAAATACAACGAACATAAATAGTTTAGGACATGCTTTTCCACCCCAAAACATTTAAAAACCGAAAATAGGGGAGTGGTGAATACTCACAATATGCATTGAGATGATGCAAATGATGCCTTGAGCTAAGTTCCACTTGTACCACTATCGATTCCTACAATAATGGTATTCGCTAGTGAGTCTCTAATCGAAATCTAACACTAGTATACTTACTACTACAATAGAATTATGCCAATATTGTGTCAAAATTTAATATTGATAAGTTACAAACATTTTTCTGTGAAAATTAAATTTCAATGAATCAATTGTTATATAACAATTTAAGTGGAAATTTCTCATTATTGAAATGCTAATATTTAACAATTTAAGAGGTGTTCCAATGATTAAATATTCAAAAACTAAATTAATTTAGTTCTAAAATTTCCCAAAGTTTGCATTTCAGTTTTAATTGAAGTGAAAGACCTCAAGATAAATTTTCTTGAATTTTTTATTTGTCTGACTATTTTTCACGATTTTAGTTTCTTGAATAACCATAAAATCTTGAAAAATACTAAACAGTTAATAAAAATTACCAAACTTCAGATTTTGGTTCTAAATGTACTAAAAGACTTCTAGATAAATTTTCATGGAGTATGAATATGTATAACCATTTTTCATATATTTAATTCTCTAAATAGATACAAATTCATGAAAAATAGAAATCAGTTTCCAAAATTACCCAAACTTTTTGTATTATTGTTATTAAACATTATTAAACTGGGAAAAATATAAAAATTGATTTCTAAACTGTTTAACCAAATTTTATGATTTTTGAGCATTTATTCCAATAAAAACTGAAATAAATAGAAAACAGTTTCCAAAATTGCCCAAAATTTTTGTAACACTTTTATTATACATTTAGAAGCTGTGAAAAATATAAAAGATATTTTTCAATTAGTCTTTCTATTTTTCTTTGTTTTATCCTCTTAAATAATCATTAATTGGAGAATAATTATTAAACAGTTAAAGTAAATTACCAAAATTTTTGTACACTTCATTTTCAGAGTAAATAATCTGGGAAAAATATCAAATGTGGTTTTTATATACTGAAATCCGATTTTGTGTATTTAAGTGTATTTAATCTTAGAAAATAGGAGAAAAATAGTATACAGAAGAGAAAAATCATCAAAATTTTTATGTAGCCTCCTAATGTACTACAAGGTGTTCAGGTAAATGTGCATGAAT
Organism: Lactuca virosa; assembly: GCF_052849685.1. NCBI lineage: Eukaryota > Viridiplantae > Streptophyta > Magnoliopsida > Asterales > Asteraceae > Lactuca > Lactuca virosa. The sequence goes on along the minus strand of NC_136433.1, from coordinate 375,340,774 downwards.
TTTGGATGAGCAGAACTATTTTTTCTATTTTTAGTCCATTATAAATACAAAAATCGGAGAAAAATAGGAATACATTATGAAAAATTCTTAAAATATTTTTCTAAGTCTTATACCTCTGGTAGAAGCTGCGAAAATTGTTATACAGCCTTTTCAACTTGTCTAAAGTGGTTTTATGATTTATTGGGGCTAAACAAAAAGAAAATTCAAAACCATATTAAACAGTAACAAAAGTCATTGAAACTTCATGGGAGATGTTTATTAACTTAAAGAATCATCCAAGAATTTTTCCAGAATTTATTTACTAGTGTAAGTATTTTATATGATTTAACACTCTATTTTCTTATTATTTTCATATAAACATAAAGAAAATATATATTGAGCTGAAAATTTCCAGAATGCTTCTTCATACAATTTAACAACAATGAAAAATTGTTTTTTTATTTTTGATGTTGAAAACCATGCCTAAAGGCTCAATAAAATGTATAGAGAAAACTTGGTTCTTGTGATTTATGTAAAGATTATTGATGTTACTTTGACAATTTTTGCAACATGTTACAAAGACTTTTGAATGAACATCTTTTTGTTCCTATTAATACATGATATTAATAGTTTAAAATAATTTTTGAATGATTTTTAGTGATGAATAAGTCCTTTGAACATGCAACACAAAACAAATGTTCATAAGGAAAGTGTTGTTTGAGCAACAGTTTTGTAAAAATTGGTAAAAAATCTAAATATTGGAATTTTCCAGTGAGGTCAGATGGGTTTGAAAGCTAACTCACAATATTATATTTCAGAAAAAGAATCACGAATTTTGGCTCAGAAATGAGTGAGATATGACAGTTTAAAGTCAGGTAAAGAAATCTGGCAGATTGCATGCATTATGATTGGTTAGAAAAGTGGGTTTTCATCATTTCCTTGAGTAAATCTTTTCAAGTATTTTAAATATATCATGATAAACTCATATTTTAGTCATGTTTCCAGAGATCAAAAGATTAAAACTTATCAAAATGTATACATGCATTTATGAACAAAATTTTGTTTCTCAAAAACTCTTAACTTGAGTTTGATGTTTTAATCCTTAAAATCGATTTTTGCACTAAGATCATGAACATGCAACCTTGTTTATCATACATGCATGGTGTTAAAACACATCCATCATGTTGTAAAAACCATTTTAACAAAAAGAAAACAAGTTTTAAGAAGATGAAGAAGGAGAAAGTGTAAGAAAAAGAGCAAAACTTGAAGGAAAAGTGAAGTAGAAATCGATTTTACCTTCAAGAATACCACAAGATGATGAAGATTTCGAGTTTGAGGAGTGTTCTTGGGTTTGTTTTCTGGAAAATTTCTTGGTTCTTAGAGGGAGCAAGAGAGAATGGATTGGTGTTTGGAGAGAAAAAGTAGAGAGAAGGTAGAGAGAGTTTTCTAGAGAGAGAAAGAAGAGAGATGTGTGTGTGTTGGAGAATGAGAGTGTGAGAGAGATATGGGGAGAGAGGGATCCGATTTTTAGGGGAGGAGAGGCTCTCTCTCTCTTGTTTCTTTTATAAAAATTCAAATCTTTTATAAAAATATCCAACTTTTTATAAAATGTGCACCTTAACCTAGTTTTTATGCATAAAACTCTTGATTTTTTACTTATAAATCAAGGGTAAATGTTAATAATTAAATCTTTATTTTTCATTGAATTTTATTTCATAATAATTATTATGATAAGATAATATCATAAGGTTCATAATTGTTTTTATAAGATTTTTAAGGTTAAAGTTTATAAATATGAGTTTTTAGGGCTTTTAGGGTTTTGGAGTTTAATAAACTTTGAATATCAAAATAAATAGAATATTTGAGACTTTAAATTATCTTATGGTATTATAACTCTTTTATAGTTATAAATAATGTTTGTAATTTATTTTTATCGGTTTATTGGCATTCTATGTAGTGATTCCGAGATTCAAGCGAAATTGAGGAATCAAGTATACTAGTCTTAGTCTTCAACTTTGACTTAAGTTTCTATGAGACTCTGACCTAATTTCTACCACTAGGTAAAGTGCATGATGTGTGTATATGATTCATGAAAAGGTGTTCGAGTCAAAGAGTGACCTAAATATGGATATTCACTACAGTTAAGTAGTTGTAGAATTCACATATCAATGTGAAATCTAAGTATACTATCCATTGATTCTAATTGTTTCCAAGCTTCTAGTAGGTTATAACTTAGTTTCTAGTTACTTAGTCTAGTATGTGTCGTGCCTATACGTGCAACTAAGTTTAGTCAAATCTATAACCGAATCGAATTTTGATGGTTGTCACAGTCTCCCCCGGTTGAAAGAATTTCGTCCCGAAATTCAATTCGTGACGTATTCTATTAGATCTCAGTCAAGTACAATTGTATAGCTGGAGAGGTGGTGACTTGAAGTGTTCTTTGATATTTTTGGGTTTATTTCCTCAAAGGAAGAACCCAATTCTTTAGCTATAGTCAAATTAATGTTTCCTTAATTCGAGTTCTTTCGTCTAGATTATGGAAAATTTGATTCATGGAATCATGTTCCAACCATGGCGACCTAGTCGAAAAAGATCATCTAGTTAGATATTATCTGAATTAAGAGAGCGGTATAAGTTTTGCTGAAGCACCAACTACACTAAGCGTTAAATCCGCATTGATCCTTAAGTCGCGTTCTAAATCAACACTACGTGTAAATTTTCCGCCTAATAACAAAAAGATTAGGAACAATTTGTTCGCTTCCAGGTTGGCTACTAAATCTGGAAAAAGATATATTCCAAAATACGAAGGGGTAGCACGAATGAAAGAGAAGCGATCGACGGTAAGTTCCTATTGATACACATTAAGGGTAGGCAACGAAGTTTTGGTACATCTCGAATGTAAAGGCTATTTAACTCCCATCTACAAAAGAAATTACGAAACGATCAAGGATTTCTGAAGCTATAATTTCTACTACAGGTACTCTAACTATAATAGAACCATGATTGAAGAATACAGTTAGAGAGTCGTTGTTTCTAATGAAGGCGGTGAAACTTTATGATATTTTAAATCACATTATTTAGGTAGCATTTTGAGCGTTTAAAATGATAAGTAATCTCACTGCTCTCAAAATGTGTGTTTAGAAATGATAATTAATTTCACTATTATCAAAATGTGTAATAATTCCAAGATAACGAAAATACATGTGTGGCGATCAAACGAAGTAGTAAAATAATATAAAGATTAATTAAGGTTACAGGTTTAAGTCATCAATAAGGGAATTTATACGAAAATATTTTGATTACTCTTTTGAAAAATTGTCTAATTCTCTAAGTCAGGACAAATTCAAGTTTACGAGGAGTCAGAATACTTATGAAAACAAGTTTGAGAGTTTAGGAACTCACTGAAAATTGCAAAGTAAAATACTATTTTAAGAAAGGTGTAAAAATGTTAATCTTTGAAAATAGTGCATTCATAGTTTAGTGTTTCTACAAAAACAATCATTTAGAGAATAGATAATCGTAAAATTTAAAACTTTTGATGTATTTAAATAAAAGAAGAAACATAAGGATACATATCCTTCACATATATTTTTTGGATATAGAAAAATTATAAGCATAAAGGTATTCATCTTGTGTATTACTTATAACGAAAGATACAATGAAACTTGCATTTTAAATCAAGTTTCCAAATTTAGAACGAAAGAGCAAATGTAAATAAGGCTTACTTGTTTATTGTAGATTTAAAAATAAAATCAAGATGTATATGGTAAAAGGCATAATTGAATATATCAAAGTTGACTAAATCGAAGTTATGACTCACAACTATACACGTATTAATCGCTCAAAACGAAAGGGTAGACTTCTAGTCTATATGTGTACGAACATGGTACCAAGAGAAGCAAAATAAATAGAAACAAAGTTAGACAATGTATTATGTTAACATTATGGCGTGCGAGATCTAAAATCAGAAGGAGAGCGAGAAATAAAGTTTGGGGGAAAGAAAAAGGAAGGTAGCGGCGGCAATGATTGTTATTGTCGAAATTATAAGAACAATACATATAGGTAGATTTAAAACCAGGTTGAGATATATTTCAAACTTCAATATGTGATGTATATTGATGATTAAATAGAAATGAAGAAGTTTTAAAGTGTTTTCTATGGTTTGCTAAAAATTCACGAGTTATCTATTAAGTTAAACTCCATTTGTGAAAAAGAAGAAACACTAAAACTTGTAATTGAAAATCTGACAGTTTTGACCTTTTTTGACTGGGGTCTAACAATGGTTAAAACGGATAATGTAAAGACTTAACATATTTAGATGAATAATCGTGCATTGTCAAAAGTACGTCACTGGAAGTTTAAAAGTGAACACTAAGTTTTGCAATGCTGTAAGTTTTATAAACACGGATTATAAAACTAATTTGAAATAAAATAAACAAATGATGTGTGTTGGAAATTTAGGAATTAGAGATATCTTAGAAACATGTGTGAAGTAGAAAGTTGTGAAAATATCATGTTGGGATTCAAGAAAACACATTTAAGTAAGGTACAATGCCTAAATGAGAAAGTGGTCAAAAGAGTCAAAACAAAAGTGGTTTGAAAGATCCGATGAAGCTTTTACACATAATATGAACTTCAATGTCATATGTCTATGTTTTATAGCATAGAATTTAAACACTTTTATAAAAGAAAATGTTTCTAAGTTTTTCGAAAACGTGCCAAAATGGTAATCAAGGTTTAAAATGGTTTCTATGCCCTTAAAAGCACATTTATCCATGGAAATGGATTTGAAATGAAATTGAAATAGCAAGGTAAAAACCAATATTGGTTAAATTGAGTTTTGAAGAAAAGTGTTAAGTTAAAGCAAGTTGTCAAAAGATTTTTATCGAGAATATGGCTTAAATTGTTAGGAAAGGTCTAGTAAGTTGTATGAAGTGGTTATAAAGTATTTTATCGATGATAAATAAAACCGATGAAACGAAATAACTTTTCGATGGAAGATTAAGAATTAAGGAATAAGTAGATTAGTGTAGCTGATCGTACCTAAATACTAAGGCGAGTACAAGGCAAGTCTAAGGCGAGTACCGGTGTCTTTTCCTCAAAATAAAGGACAAGAAAAATTGTTTGTAAAACGTTTTATGGTGTCAATGTAGTTTCGTGGCCTTTTATAGAGGTCAAAGGGGCATCCTATGTTAAGTTTTATGCTCAAGGTGGAAACAACCTAAAGCTAAATTCGTAGTGTAGTAGAGAAGTCTCATGTATGGGTTAAACCTCCTTGTGTCTCCTCGTTAGTCGAATCCAGAATGCCCGCCAATGGTATCCAAGTGATTACTTAGTGGTGACTCATCTACCTTTTTACGCGATGCTCTGATTCTCATCCGTGTCGGTATCGAAACGCTTTTTCCTAGTTGTAACTCTAGTACGAAGACGATGAAGAGGTATTGAGGAATAATTGGCATATGTTTCGACTTAAGATTATTACTAGTGTATATCTAACTACTAACCTTACATCTAAAGTCAATAGCTACCGATGAATACTCATTCTCAGTACTAAGTGCATTGCTACTAGAGTGGCTAGTGATACAACCTAAGTGGTTAACCTAGCACTTGATAAGGGGTAAGAATATTTCTAAATAAAGGCATTGTTATAAAAGTGCACTTAGTTTCTAAGTGTATCTAGATGAATGCCTATAATATGCAATGCCCGTACGCACACCGAAAAATTTTGTTTTTCAAAAGTTTAAGTTGAAAATCGTTTTGAACATAATTCTACTATAACCGTTTCAAGCCTCACATTAAGTTTCCTTAATTAAGCATAGTTGGCCAGGCTATACTTAATTAAAGTCCAATAATGCGTACTCGAATTAGTTATACCAGTAGTATGTTCATTATTTTTAAAACATTTTGAAATTTTTTTTTTTTTGGCTATAGTTGTGGTTCTCCAAAGAAAAACTGGTATTCTCTATAACCTTCGTCTCTGATACCATTTTCTGTCACACCCCGCTAAAGCGGAAACACGAGGCGTGGCAGTATAAAGGGTTTCATAGCAAAAGTTAAAAGACAACACCAACCATAGTATTAAAATCATTACAATTTTACAATGGGTTTGAACAACTTTTAAAAGAAATTACAATGTAAATTGAAATACAACACATGCGAATGCTCCTAAAAGTGAAGTGTCCCTAAGTGCCACTTACTCGATGATTCCTGAAAAAACATGTAAAACGAGCGTCAACTATAAAAATAGTTGGTGAGTACTCACAGATAAACAAAATAATATTGGTTCCATGAACTGAAATCAAAGTTTTGATAAAAGTTTCCAATAATAAAAGTATATTGTTAAAATAAGTAAATAAGTTTTGTAAAAACAAAGTTCTTTGTCATCATGAGAGATAAAGTATGTTGCCCAAATAAGATGCAACATTCATATTCTCATGGAAGATAAAGTTCGTTACTCAAACGAGTAAACAAGTTTCATTGCTAAAATGAGCAATCAGTTTCGTTGCTACAAGGAGCAAACAATTTCATTGCTAAAACATGTATATAAGTTTTCAGTAATAAAAGTTCGTTGTTGTAATGAAAACAAAGTTCATTGCTATAATTAATAACAAGTTTATTACTATAACGAGAAACGAGTTTGTATGTGTATGAGCAAACAATGAGTCTCAACCAAACCTATGACTGAAGCCCTATCAAGATCTATGTTTATCGTTCCATAGATGAATATGGTATCATGCACTCCAGCAATAGGGCGAGTGAGGAGTTGTCAATTCCTAATAGCGTTATCCATAATAACCATTGGCTCAAAGAGTTAATGGTTAGAGATAAGGGAAGGGCCTTAGTACGATAAGTTCTCATGTTCCGTGTTGCATAGACATACATAGAGAGACATAGCAATAAAATAGCAATCATGTTTGATACAAATCAATTTAAATACATAAAAACCGAAAATAATAGTTTGATACAAATCAATTCAAATAATAGTTTTTCGGGACATGCTTTTCCACCCCAAAACATAAAAACCGAAAATAGGGGAGTGCGTGAATACTCACAATATGCAAAATATAGCAACCAAGTTTATACGAGTCAATTAAATACAACGAACATAAATAGTTTAGGACATGCTTTTCCACCCCAAAACATTTAAAAACCGAAAATAGGGGAGTGGTGAATACTCACAATATGCATTGAGATGATGCAAATGATGCCTTGAGCTAAGTTCCACTTGTACCACTATCGATTCCTACAATAATGGTATTCGCTAGTGAGTCTTTAATCGAAATCTAACACTAGTATACTTACTACTACAATAGAATTATGCCAATATTGTGTCAAAATTTAATATTGATAAGTTACAAACATTTTTCTGTGAAAATTAAATTTCAATGAATCAATTGTTATATAACAATTTAAGTGGAAATTTCCCATTATTGAAATGCTAATATTTAACAATTTAAGAGGTGTTCCAATGATTAAATATTCAAAAACTAAATTAATTTAGTTCTAAAATTTCCCAAAGTTTGCATTTCAGTTTTAATTGAAGTGAAAGACCTCAAGATAAATTTTCTTGAATTTTTGATTTGTCTGACTATTTTTCACGATTTTAGTTTCTTGAATAACCATAAAATCTTGAAAAATACTAAACAGTTAATAAAAATTACCAAACTTCAGATTTTGGTTCTAAATGTACTAAAAGACTTCTAGATAAATTTTCATGGAGTATGAATATGTATAACCATTTTTCATATATTTAATTCTCTAAATAGATACAAATTCATGAAAAATAGAAATCAGTTTCCAAAATTACCCAAACTTTTTGTATTACTGTTATTAAACATTATTAAGCTGGGAAAAATATAAAAATTGATTTCTAAACTGTTTAACCCAATTTTATGATTTTTGAGCATTTATTCCAATAAAAATTGAAATAAATAGAAACCAGTTTCCAAAATTGCCCAAAAATTTTTTAACACTTTTATTATACATTTAGAAGCTGTGAAAGATAAAAAAGATATTTTTCAATTAGTCTTTCTATTTTTCTTTGTTTTATCCTCTTAAATAATCATTAATTGGAGAATAATTATTAAACAGTTAAAGTAAATTACCAAAATTTTTGTACACTTCATTTTCAGAGTAAATAATCTGTGAAAAATACCAAATGTGGTTTTTATATACTGAAATCCGATTTTGTGTATTTAAGTGTATTTAATCTTAGAAAATAGGAGAAAAATAGTATACAGAAGAGAAAAATCATCAAAATTTTTATGTAGCCTCCTAATGTACTACATAGTGTTCTGGTAAATTTGCATGAATTTTGGATGAGCAGAACTATTTTTTCTATTTTTAGTCCATTATAAATACAAAAATCTGAGAAAAAGAGGAATACATTATGAAAAATTCTGAAATTATTTTTCTAAGTCTTATACCTCTGGTAGAAGCTGTGAAAATTGTTATACAGCCTTTTCAACTTGTCTAAAGTGGTTGTATGATTTATTGGGGCTAAACAAAAAGAAAATTCAAAACCATATTAAACAGTAACAAAAGTCATTGAAACTTCATGGGAGATGTTTATTAACTTAAAGAATCATCCAAGAATTTTTCCAGAATTTATTTACTAGTGTAAGTATTTTATATGATTTAACACTCTATTTTCTTATTATTTTCATATAAACATAAAGAAAATATATATTGAGCTGAAAATTTCCAGAATGCATCTTCATACAATTTAACAACAATGAAAAATTGTTTTCTTATTTTTGATGTTGAAAACCATGCCTAAAGGCTCAATAAAATGTATAGAGAAAACTTGGTTCTTGTGATTTATGTAAAGATTATTGATGTTACTTTGACAATTTTTGCAACATGTTACAAAGACTTTTGAATGAAGATCTTTTTGTTCCTATTAATACATGATATTAAGAGTTTAAAATAATTTTTGAATGATTTTTAGTGATGAATAAGTCCTTTGAACATGCAACACAAAACAAATGTTCATAAGGAAAGTGTTGTTTGAGCAACAGTTTTGTAAAAATTGGTAAAAAATCTAAATATTGGAATTTTCCAGTGAGGTCAGATGGGTTTGAAAGCTAACTCACAATATTATATTTCAGAAAAAGAATCACGAATTTTGGCTCAGAAATGAGTGAGATATGACAGTTTAAAGTCAGGTAAAGAAATCTGGCAGATTGCATGCATTATGATTGGTTAGAAAAGTGGGTTTTCATCATTTCCTTGAGTAAATCTTTTCAAGTATTTTAAATATATCATGATAAACTCATATTTTAGTCATGTTTCCAGAGATCAAAAGATTAAAACTTATCAAAATGTATACATGCATTTATGAACAAAATTTTGTTTCTCAAAAACTCTTAACTTGAGTTTGATGTTTTAATCCTTAAAATCGATTTTTGCACTAAGATCATGAACATGCAACCTTGTTTATCATACATGCATGGTGTTAAAACACATCCATCATGTTGTAAAAACCATTTTAACAAAAAGAAAACAAGTTTTAAGAAGATGAAGAAGGAGAAAGTGTAAGAAAAAGAGCAAAACTTGAAGGAAAAGTGAAGTAGAAATCGATTTTACCTTCAAGAATACCACAAGATGATGAAGATTTCGAGTTTGAGGAGTGTTCTTGGGTTTGTTTTCTGGAAAATTTCTTGGTTCTTAGAGGGAGGAAGAGAGAATGGATTGGTGTTTGGAGAGAAAAAGTAGAGAGAAGGTAGAGAGAGTTTTCTAGAGAGAGAAAGAAGAGAGATGTGTGTGTGTTGGAGAATGAGAGTGTGAGAGAGATATGGGGAGAGAGGGATCCAATTTTTAGGGGAGGAGAGGCTCTCTCTCTCTTGTTTCTTTTATAAAAATTCAAATCTTTTATAAAAATATCCACCTTTTTATAAAATGTGCACCTTAACCTAGTTTTTATGCATAAAACTCTTGATTTTTGACTTATAAATCAAGGGTAAATGTTAATAATTAAATCTTTATTTTTCATTGAATTTTATTTCATAATAATTATTATGATAAGATAATATCATAAGGTTCATAATTGTTTTATAGGATTTTTAAGGTTAAAGTTTATAAATATGAGTTTTTAGGGCTTTTAGGGTTTTGGAGTTTAATAAACTTTGAATATCAAAATAAATAGAATATTTGAGACTTTAAATTATCATATGGTATTATAACTCTTTTATAGTTATAAATAATGTTTGTAATTTATTTTTATCGGTTTATTGGCATTCTATGTAGTGATTCCGAGATTCAAGCGAAATTGAGGAATCAAGTATACTAGTCTTAGTCTTCAACTTTGACTTAAGTTTCTATGAGACTCTGACCTAATTTCTACCACTAGGTAAAGTGCATGATGTGTGTATATGATTCATGAAAAGGTGTTCGAGTCAAAGAGTGACCTAAATATGGATATTCACTACAGTTAAGTAATTGTAGAATTCACATATCAATGTGAAATCTAAGTATACTATCCATTGATTCTAATTGTTTCCAAGCTTCTAGTAGGTTATAACTTAGTTTCTAGTTACTTAGTCTAGTATGTGTCGTGCCTATACATGCAACTAAGTTTAGTCAAATCTAGAACCGAATCGAATTTTGACGGTTGTCACACTTTCTCAAAATCTTTTACTCTCTTAGAAAAATTGTTTATCTTATGAAAAACTTTCTCAAATCCTCAGTTTGAGTTCAGATTCATCCGAAGATGCACCCGGATCCCTCAAACCAAGGCTTTGATACCAACTTGTAACAACGTATATTTTCAAAACAATTTTTCATTTTTTAAATCATACTTTCAATCACACGATAATCACAAAACATAATGTATCCACTGTGTCATAATAAAACATGTCCCAGAATCAATAACATAAACTCCATAAGTGTGTACGGATCATGCCGGCGCCTTCCCGCGATCCTCGCTAGTACCTAAAACACATAACACAACAACTGTAAGCATAAATGCTTAGTGAGTTCCCCAAGATACCACATACAATACATACGCCTTTCCAGGCCATAACTCTGTAGGATCTTCCGATCCATGTGTCTCAGGGGACTTCCGTCCCGAATCCCGGTAGACCTTCCGGTCCTACCCGTATCGACCTTCCGGTCTGTAACCTCTTGACCTTCCGGTCCATGTCATCTTGACCTTCCGGTCCATACCATCTTGACCTTCCGGTCCATACCATACATAACATACATAGAACATACATATCACATAACCGCACATAGCACATACATCTCATAGCATACAAGACCTTCCGGTCACACATAGGTACCCTTCCAGGTACAGTATAGTGAGAAGACTCACCTCAATGAAGTCGGATAAACTCTCGTGCTCAACGTCCCGACCTAGCCTCCTCCTATTATTCAAATAACATTCCCGATCAATATTCACTCATAGTCTCATCTCTACAGATTGGGTAGAAGGCCATTCTACCCCTCTCTGAACTCTCTTGAATCAGTCTTGACCAGAACCCTAAAGTCAACGAAAGTCAACGGTCAAACTTTGACCCGACTCGTCGAGTGCACAAGGGCAACTCGGCGAGTCCATGCGGGTTCTGTGAATCCTTCTAGCCTCTCTTGGCTCGTCGAGTCATCGTCCCACTCGACGGGTTACACCTGTCACGAATCGCGGGGCAACCCCGACTCGACTCGCCGAGTCCTATTATGGACTCGGCGAGTTGCATCCATGGCAACACTGAAATGACCTTCTGAGGTCAGATCTACTTCTCTAACCTATAGATCTGGCCTTCCCAACCACTATAATCACGTAAAGGTCCGACCTTTACACTCATGTAATGTCCAATAAGACCCTTTGGGTGAAATAACCTCTAGAATGGCAACCTAGGGTCATATCTCTAATGGAGTAGCAAAAAGCAAGGTAGATAGGACTCTCTGGACCTCTTAAGGTCCAGATCTAAGAAGAACTCCACCTTGGGACCTCACATACTTCGAATCCAAGCCAAAGAAGGCATAAGAAAACCCTAGATTCAAGTAGATCACCAAATACACGAGATTGAGCACAGATTAGTACCTCTATCAGCCTCTTCTGATCAAATGGGTGATAGATCTGAGCTCCTCAATCTTCCTTGTTTGTCCTCTTTCCTTATTTCTTGCAAAATCACACTTAGAATGATGAATTAGCCCTCCTCTTGCACTACAAGCTTTCTCTCTACTCTCTAGGGTTTCTCAGGGGTGCATTGGCCGTAAATGGAGGCTATAAAGGCCTTTAAATAGGACACAGACCCCAAGAATTAGGGTTTCACTTTACAGCGCGGACTCGCCGAGTCCACGCATCGACTCGTCGAGTCCTTCATTAAATCGGACAAGAAATGCGCGCTCCTACTCGGCGAGTCTGAGCGCCTACTCGCCGAGTCCCTTCCTAAAACTCAAGATAAATACTTAAAATAAGATACCTGAGAATCCGGATGTTACAGAAAATTTTCACAAATTTGGTCTATCCGAAACCTCCTGCACCCATGGTGACCTCCCACTGATCTGAGATGAAAATTCCCCAATCAATCGCATAGATTGACAGACTCACACCTCGTCCCACCACAAGTCTTCGACAAAAAATCTATTTAATAAGGGCTACCCCAGCCTAACCATCACACATGCACTAACCACTAAACACAAAATATTCCCACTCTAAACGTGATCCAACACCTTGCTCAAGCCAATTTCCACCGGGTGTCACCCACTCTATCATAACCAAACGGACCTCACCTACGGGTCTCACCCAGTCTGCCCAATCGAACGGGCCTCGCCTATAGGTCTCACCCAATCGAGTTATGTGTATCCCTTCCCTCGCCTCGGATCCAACGATTCGACTACTAATCAAAGAGTAATCCTCCGACAATACTGTCAACCTCAACCCAGGCATGCGCTGATCCTCTTTCAGTCTAACTGCCACTCCTACAATGGCATACCTCATTTTGGTGAATACTACGACTACATCGCGGACTTACAACACTTCCTGATAGCTTATCCTCCTTGTGAATGCTACAACTTCCCCATAGTCTTACAACACTCCCACAACTGCCTGTCAACCTTGTGAATGCTACGGTTGCGCCGTAGTCTTACAAATATTCCATACTACCATGGACCCACCGCATGGTCTTACTGTCTAACTATCGATCCAACCATAATCATCATGAGTTGAAACCGCATCCGAACAAACCCCCAATCAGGTGTTCGGGTCATTCTTCGAACCCAAAAGCCTTCATCCTACAATAGCAGGCAGAGAGGCTCTAACACAACCCTCAACCTAGATCTAATCACACGTCTCCATGTGTTGCTATGAATGTTCCCACCTATCCTTTAAAGTTTCTGATCCTTAACCTTGCGCAACCTCTATCTAGACTACCAGTTGAACTGGCTTCCTTCTCGACTTGGATGTGGAACTCTCCTTGGTTTCGCACCTGATTTTATTCCCGAAAATCCAAACGGTTCTCCCCTACTTGGATATAACTACACCTTTCCAACCTTACTAAAAACAACTAATAACAAATTCCCTTACCGGAACTGAATGATCACCAACCCAACATCCCACTTATCGAAGGGTCTATGCAATCCTAAGCATCTTCAATCGATACAATTTCAAAATATCTTTGACACTTCCAATGTCTGAACAAACTCACGTGACCGCCATCATCATCCTATTGCTAGCGCTCCTTCCCTAGTAACGGTAGCAGACGGACCTAATAGTCCTTCCATAAACGATCTCCATCCCCACTAAGAGACGCACAACTTCTGAACTCTGACTTCATTGATAAAATAATCATGCTAATCCGACTACTGATCTCCCAAATGATACCCCTGATTTGTTTCCACCAATGGCCCACAACAAACTGAAGAGTTTTGAGCATTCTAACACTCCTAAGGTGTACATGCAACCCTAGAAACCTTGGATATATGTTTGTCTAAAATACATGCAAAATTTGATTTCCAAGGTTCTTAATCCTATCTAGCATACATGGGGAACTTATAAACATAAAAGATAGCTAGAATTACATACCTTGTAGTTGATTTGATTCCTTGAAAACCTTGAGAGCGTAGCACTCCGAGTGTGATGCCTCAAATGTTTCACACAACACCAAATGCTATTGGAATGACTTGGGAGAAATGTAGAACACTTCTAAAATCGGCTTTCCCTCTCTATTTCTTAGAGTCGCCGATTTTGGTTAACATAAGGGTTCTTATATAGTGTGTTACAATTAGGGTTACACCATGTAAACCCTAATTATCATGACTTTTCATTTCCATAACCCATGGGTTCCATAACCACCATGGAGCATCCATGGAGCATCCTATGGGTTTTAACCCAACTTGATAATCCATGGAGCATTAGCCCACTATACAAGTATGGATGATTTACACAATCAACCCATATATTTAATTAGTCTTCTTTTGATCACTTAATTAATTCCAAATTAATTCTTGATCAATACTAATTATATAATATTATTAATATATTAGAACTTATAATATATTAATAAACCTTAAGTGTTATTTCTCTCATTTTAGTCTATCTAAATGTATGATGCCATGCAACCCAAATGGACCATGCCAAACCGGGTCAAGTACATACCAGAAATAGTTATGGACTTAGACACCTTATCCAACACAAATTACCTGACCTTTTAAATCTAGCTCAACAAGACGTATCCCACTCATAACTCTCATCATGCAAAAATGGCATATAACAATCCTTGATAGTATCAACCAAGAAATAAGAGAGAACTAATCCAAAGATAATGCCTCACACATTCAAGCACATTATTCAAAAGAATATAAATATACAGATAATAAGGGACGAAGAACAAAAAAAAAAGATAACATACCCACAGCAGCTTCTGATGAAACTCTGGCATCCCCCGATTGAAGTTGCAATGTTCGGCTCCTCGTTGTTAGGTCTTACATCCTGCCCGCATAAACGTAAATGATCCTTAAAGTAATTGGATCAAGAACACTCAATGCTCCACCCATCAACCTCAGACAGTCAGCTCTCTTGTGACCCACCTGTTTGCAATGAAAACACATCGGAACCGATCCACGGGGGGAATCCCTACTAAAATGACCCATCATAACACAACTGAAACACCCCCTTCCTTTCTCCCGACAGTCACCCTCATTTGTCCTCCCACACTTGGCACAATGGCCCCGATTCTGATGGCCTCCCAAATATGAATCCTGAGTCTTGGGCCTCTTCGCCTGGCGTACTGTGATTTGAATATGTGTTGGCTTCCTCTCCCCGAGGTGCTCCAAATCAATCTCCCGCTCTCAGGATCTAGCTATCATGTCCTCCAAAGTTCGACAAGCTGAAAAGCAAACAAACTCTCATATATCGTCTCACAGCATATCATGGTACCTTGTCTTCTTCATATCCTCGTCTGCGGCATACTGTCGGACCAAAAGAGCCCTCTCCTTAAGCTTGGCGGTGATCTTCTCCACCGTCTCAGTCATCTGGCGAAGGTCCTGAAACTCCCTCGCTAACTGTTGCACCTCAATAGTTGGTGCAAACTACGCCCTAAACCAGGTCACAAACTCATCCAAGTCATCATCTCAATGGCTTCGCCTCCCAAAGCGAAATCTACCTCCTCCCACCAATCTCGAGCTCTACCTTTCAAAAGATAAGAAGCAAATCTAACCTTCATCCCCTTGGGGTAGAAAATCGTTTGGAAAGTGCTCACCATATCCGCTAACCACCTCCTACTAGCAATGGGGTCCTTCTCCCCAAAGAACTCGAGAGCTCCACAAGCACAGAACTCGCGAAAGGAAAAAGTGCGAGCTCCCATGATAACCATAATCTCAGTGCGGAATGCGCCCAGATGCTCATCCAAAATCTCCATAATCCTTTCCTTGACCGTTCCGAAGATTACATGAGTCTGCTCTAAAATATCGCGGGTGATATTCGAATGAATGAACTCCCGCATATGCTCATCAATTGCCTTAGTACTTGCACCAGAGCCAGAACCAGAACCTGAACCTCCTCCACGCGTGTTCATCACCATTCTGAAAAGCATCCATAAAATAATCAGAACATACCCAAATATCTTCATTCACAGGCTTCCTAGATTCTCCGTGACTCTCTTCGATTCAAGTATGGATCTTGTGCTTTCTGTAGTACGAGCCCAATACTACATTCCACACCTATCCATACTTTTCTCAAGAGTGATCCCGAATCCTCCAAGTCACCTTCTCAAACTGGTACTCCAAGTACTCGTTAAACAGCGTAATAAAACCCACAAAAACACTTCCTAGGCTCTCATAGGTTCCGAACTCACCCTGCCATCATCTACTGAAGAACTCCCACTAATTCCAGCTAACTCCTTCATGAATACAATCACATTCCATAAAGATTAGATAATCATTCGAGTAACAGACTCAACCCTACAATGGTTGGACTCAGGAAAGAGTTGTGAAATAGGGTCGAATCTATCACTCTGAAATTATTTAACCTTTGCAGCATGCAACTTAACATATCCATGAAATAATTAGCTCACATTAATATGAGTTCCAAAAAGCACAAAGCAAGCAGCATTCATGTAGTAACACTCCAAGCCATAGAACAGACAAATAACATCCCAAGCTCACTTACTACAACCCATGCTAGGAACGTCCACTCTCACTGTCGGTTGCCTTATGCATGCAAATTATACACAATACATGATCAAATAGACTTCTGTCACAACTAGGAATTTTGATGCTTTGTAACAACAACAATTATACCAACTGTAAACCAACAAGGTGAAAGCATGCATGATGCTTATTCAATAACAACAAAACTTCAATCAAACACTTTATACAAGCACTGCAAATAGCCAACAAAGAATTGGAACCCTAGAAATCCCGGTCTAAGTCCATTATGGACTAGGATTTCCTTATTGGGCCTAATGGACCGATAAGCTTCCAATTTAACTATCTTGAACATAGAACTCTCAAATGGGCCCTAATTGGACCCATATACATGAAACTTAATATTTTGGGCCTTATAAGCCTAAAATGAACTAGGTTATCTTTAATGGGCCTTATTGGGCCACAACAAATTTATATAGCCTTAGTGGATCATAAAAATCATTCCTTGAATTAATTTGGGCCAAAAATCATCTAATTGGGTCATAAGATGGACTTAAGAACAAAAAGCCCAAATTTCTTTTCTCCTTTCTCCTCTTCTCGGCCCAACTACACAAAGGAGGGAGGAGTTGACTTTCCATTGCCACCTCATTATTATATCTTGGTTCTCCATGGAATATCCCATGTTTCCAAGTAACCATCTCATCAACACTCTCTCTTCTCCTCTCTCTTTTTCTCTCGGCTGAAGACACACACCCACACACACATTTCATCCAACTTTTTGAAACAAACTGTCTCAAGAATATCCTCACTCTTCTTCATCAAATTTTCGAGATTTAGGAGCTTTTCAAGGAGATTAGTCCACAAAAATCATCATCTAAGGTAAGTTGATGCTTAAATCTATGATCTAACTACTTCATTTCATCAAAAACCTCCTCCTAATCTATTCAAACTCGTGATCTTGCATCTTAGAACACTTCCAAGCCAAAGATCCTCCAAGAAGGCTTGCTAGGATCGAATCTTCATCATTTCTTCCTTCCAAACCGAAAACAACAAGCAAAGGTGAGCTTCATACCCCTCTCTTTTCGGTTTTCATAAGTTTTATGGGGGAGAATACAAGTAAAATGTGTAGATCTATGTGTATGTGTATGTTATGTATGATTTTATGCATGTATGTGTGATTTTATGTGTTTTTGTGGAGAATATGTAACCAAAAAGGGAAGAAAACTCGAGATCTATGCTACAAGAAGGAAAACAAACATGATCCAAGTTATATTACACAAAACAAGTCAAAAATATTAATCTCTAGGATTATTATAAAAATATTGCAACATAAAACTCATTTTTGGGCTTAAATTGTCAAATATACAAAAGTTGGGTTAAAAGTTGCCAAATCACGTTTTCTTAAAGGTCAAAAGAGTCCAAACAGTTACAATAATTGTTTTTATGAACATTATGATCTTCAAAGGACTTAAAATGTAAATATTAGCTTAATGGGCTAAATTTTGGGCTTTTCGGCCCAATAAGCCCAAAATAGCGAAAATATGACATTTAAAGGGGCTGAAATGGTAAAATCTTCAAAACAGGGGATAAAAAGTGTAACAAAACTATTTCAAGGGTTAAAAATGCTTTTCATTTCCAAAAAGGATCAAAAATGTAAAGTTTTTGGATTTTGGGCTAAAATTGTAAAAATTGCAAAAAGTTGGGCTTTAACCGAAAAATACTATTCTGGAAGGGCTGAAACTGCCAAAGTATAAGTCTTGAGTCAAAAATATCGTTTAATCAAGTGTATGATACAAAAGTGTCAAGAAAATGTTTTAAGGGCTTAATATGTCTTTTCTCTTATATAAAGGACTAAAATTGTTATTTTTATCAAAAGAAAGGGGTTGAAAAGGTTTTATTTTATTTCTAGAATATTGAGTCAAAAATTCTAAACTACGACTTACAAAAATTGAAAGATGAATACACGTATAAGTCCAAATATCGTTATAAACAAATTGACCGGTCTCGAGTCGATACAAAAAAATAACGATCGTTCAATCAAACCTTCCAACAATTATGCAATACCTAAAGCAAGTAAACATTCAAAACTATGGGCTTGAAAGTTCCAATCATGCTTGTTGGGCCTTTGTGATCCATCTACATGATTTTCGGGCCCAAGAGATAATAATAATAAATGTTATTGGGCCTTCGATGATCCAATTTCATATTAAAGGGACCCTCAATGGCTTTTAAGTGCTATTAGGCCTTAGTGGCCCACTAGCACTGCTAGTAAGGTCCAAGTAATCAAATGCGAAATGGACCAACGTGTCCTTTATACCCAACAGCCTGAAATAACTCACGAAAGTAGCAGGACTTTGTTTTTCCTCTTCTCATCGTTTGTTAGGGTTATGCGTAATCAAAGTAAACAAATTCAGGTCGTTAATCAATAGTAATCAATGTTATTTGGGTTAAGTGAGCAATAACGGGCGATACCTCCAAGGGTCGTTCCTAGTCTGTAGTTATAATCAAAGTCTCCTGGAAGGAGAGCGAGAGTTTGTGTATAGATCTATACGGGGGTGACTCCCCCACACCTCAGCTGTTCGCTACAGTTAGACTCGGCCAGTCTAGGGTGACAAAATCTTAAGATCAATCCCGGCGCACGATAGGTAGCCAAGTCAGACGAACTAGTCATTATTATGCATGGTTATAACAACTCACAAAAATTAATTAATCCAATACCATCCGAATAATCAAGGAAGAATAATCAAAATCATTCATTGTGGCAGTATAACAATTTGAAAAGTAACTGTATTTTATGTATTCGGAAAACATCGGGTTTTTCGAGGAAATCAACATCACTCGCTTGTGTCCTTCTATAACTATAATACAAAACTCCCTTTTTATACACGTTTTGAAATCATTCATGCATCAACTTATGGATCTCCACACTTTGATAAACAACTGTCTTTTCAGAAAATATCGGATTTTCTGGGTTTTACAAACTACACAAATCATTTTTATCACAACCCTGCTTATGAACTCACCAACATTTCATATGTTGACCATTTTCAAAATAACTTGTATTCTCAGGTAACAGGTAAGCTGCAGAGTAATATCAAGTACGTTAGGATGTTATGTTTTAAAAACTCTCGAACAATTTAGGTTATGAATGTGTAATGTTTAAAACAATGTATTGGATGTGAACAATATCAGTTGTAATGTATTGATGCATGGTGATGTTTATGTTATGATTCATGTATATTCATTGTGATGATATTCAATTTAAGTCACGCGAGCCCTCGGACGTTTCCGCCGTCTGGTTTCGGGGGTGTGACAGGTTGGTATCAGAGCTCTGTTTATAGTGAACTGGCATATCTAACCACACATTGATATGCAACTATAAACCAAAAAGGGACTAAAGCAACTCTAAACAAAACAAATAAAACACAACGATAAAAATATCTTCACTTGTGTGATGTAGGAAAAAGAACATAATGCCAAATCAAATAAGATAACACTAACATCTCGGTTAAGTCGGGACTGTTCATGGTTGTAGTAAGGGGGGAATGTAGCCTGATCAACTACATTTTCTCCGAAGTACAACTATCACATGCTCCGGAAAACCTCGATGGTCAGTAAACTTAAAAACATACCCCTTGATACCAAGAAAAGGACATCGACTCAAACTGCATAATAACTAAAACATCTTAGGAATAATGTTAGTACATTTACATACTCTCGCAGACAGTATGGCCGACTTCTATCACCCCGGAGATCCGTATTTGCCTAATCAGGGAAATAACGGATGGCTGGAGGAGGAACCTGAAGAAGACTCCGAGGAAGGGTCTGAAGAGGAACTTGAGGCGGAAGTTGAGGGCGGACCTGCCGAGCCAGTGGAGGTCCTAGAAGAAGAAGAAGCCGGAGAGGACTTCGAGGAAGAACCTAGCGATGATGATGATTCGGACACAGAGTCCGAAGTCATCAACCCCCCTTACCCGACTAGGGTGCCCGCTCACCGGATGGGCCCGACCGGCCCTACACCCCCCTGGGGTATCGATCTTTGGAGATGGAGCAGACAGCAGGGACAGCGACCTCCATTCGGCATGTCACGCGAGTTCTACGACTTGAGGGAGGGAGGACCAGCTGATCGCGCACTTCCGGTCATGGTGAGACGACTGCGGAACACTGGCGACCTGGCGCAGAGCACCGCTGATCAGATGCACCAGATGCGGACTAGAGTTGAGCGTGCAGAACAGGAGACGCGAGAGGTTATCCGAGAGTTCCACATGAGGCAGGTGAGATGGGAGTATCGCCTCCGAGATGTGGAACGACAGGTGGCTCACCTTCAGGGAGCGTCCACTTCTTCAGCACCACCCCCTGGCGCATCGCACCATGACTAGGATTAGTCATATCCATCTTTAGTATTATGATTATATGATCTATGCTATGTACCATCGACTCTATGTTTAAGTGATTCCACTACTCATAGAGCCGTTACGCTGCCGAACTTGCACCACTTATGTATGCTCTTCTGAGCAAAATTTTCATGTATCAAAAGTGCGGATAATATTAATGAAAAATTTTATGTGTTCTATTGAGGTTGTGATCTGCTATGTATTATATATACATGATTGTATGCTAATTTGTGAAACCACTTAAGTTCATGCAAAACACCTAGTTTATAGGACCACAATCTCACAAAAATCATAGGCACTCAACATCTTTCCGTTCCATGACAGAAAGATGCCTCAACGACCGATTCGTGGAAACCCTGGACCAACCCCACCCGAAGTCAACTCAGCTGCATTCCAAGCAGCTGTATCTGCTGTGGTTACTGCAGCCATGGCGCAAATCCACCAAGGGAACAATGGTGGAGTCAATGGACAAGGGGCTGGGAGTTCGAACAACGGAGCAAATCAAGGACCTACCAAGACATGCTCTTACAAGGACTTCACCAACGCCAAGCCACGAACCTTTAATGGCACGGGTGGAATGATAACTCTAAAGAGATGGATGGAAAAAGTGGAATCGATATTTGAGATATGTGAATGCCCCGAGGAGGTGAAAGTGAAGTTCGCCGCATGCACATTCGTTGACCAAGCTCTTACTTGGTGGAATGGACATGTATGTTAGGTTTTATACAAACAATCCTATGTGTGCATGCAACCCTAGATTGGATCTATGTTTTCACTATAAGACATACAACTATATGAACACAAAATAAACCCTGGCATGCTTCTATAATTTTCAAAAATCATATAGAAGTGTAGTAGACATACCTTTGTTGTTATATTGCAATAACAACTAGTTTCCTTGATCTCTTGAACTCTTGAAAGCAAGCACCACAATTGTAGTGCCTCTAATGGCTCACAAACACCTTGAAGCAAGAAGGCAATTAAGAGAGAGAGGGAGGATACTAATTTTCAGCCCTAGGGTTTCTCTTGGAATCAAGTGGCCGAAAATTGAAGCATGGGGCATCTATTTATACTGTAGGGTGCTAGGGTTTCAGTCTAAACCCTAATGGATAGCTTAGCCACCAAGCAGCCCAAGGAACCTTCTGGAATGAGGCCCTTGGACGAAAATATGATGATCCCTCATCATAATTTCGTTCCTCCTTATCCCATTAGGTTTCCCAGCCCAAAACTCAACTATCACACATTTGACAGTTTATACCCTTTTATTTAATTAATCTCTTTTAGTCACCAAATTAATTCCTAATTAATTTATGACTAATACTAATTAAATAAATATGATTTCTCCTTTAATATATCATTCTTATAATATATTAATAAACCATAATATCTTCTCTCTCATATCAAATTACCTTGTCAAGTTGCTTTCGTGAAGGCAACCCAAAAGGACCATGCACACTCGGATCAAGTACATACCAAATATAGTTACGGACTTAGACACTAATCCAACAGTCTCCCACTTGGATAAGTCTAGTAACTATATCTCACATATGACTTCCGTATCCGATTAGCAATCCTAGCTTTCAATAGCCGCTGTCAACTCTGACCAATAATCTGTCCTTCAGATAAGGGATCGTATAATCCTCTGTTCTAGATATCATGCTAACAATACTTATTGTTCAGCATTTTGTTTCTCGATCTCTGATTTGTTCGACATAGAACTCAGTTGAACACATCAACTTTGTCCTGACCGGGCCCGGCACATAAGTCAAACCAAATCATCAAGTGGCCAAGATATCGCTTTTATTATCATAGAATAAAAGGAACAGAAAACGTCGACTTATATGCTTTTATCATTTACTAGCTAAGCCACACACAATAATGCGTTTTATAACATCAAGTTACTGATGCGTTTTCGCATTATGAATGTATAATCAACTAGTAAACAATAACCATATCTCTAGGTTTAAAGATTATATGATATTATCATCTTGCGATCACTTGTGATAACATTCATGAAGCGATGCCAGCAAGTGCGGGTCTATTCCAATGCTCAATACAAATTTCATAAGCACTCATAAACTTTGCAGCAACCTTTGCTATGTCTAAAACTTTTCAGACAATCTACAAAAAAATTTATGACAATCTTCCTTCATATCTACTTCCAATATATGAGCGATTGTGGACTGTTCGAATAATCTTATTATTCAGGAAGTCAAAACATGCAAAATTGAAACAATAGATAAATAATCAACACAAGATAGAAACTTTCTTATAAATAACACACCTTTATTTAATCATCAAATGTTGAATATAAGATCATCCATTACAAGTTTCCTACCTATCTAATCTAAACTAATATCGTCCTTTAGCCCTACGCTCCTAGCGTGCTGCAAATGCTTAACCCTACTCAGTCCCTTCGTAAGGGGATCTGCTGGGTTATCTTCCGACGATACCCTCCTCACAACGAGGAGTCCCTCTTCTACCCGATGTCTAATAAATGGTATTTCCTGTCGATATGTCGAGATCTGCCATGATCCCTTGGTTCCTTGGTTAAGGCAACCGCTCCTTCATTATCACAGAAAATTTCCATGGGCTCCTTTATGGATGGCACAACTCCAAGGTCTCCAATGAAGTTCTTCAACCATATAGCCTCCTTTGACGCCTCGCTTGCCGCAATGTACTCTGATTCGCACGTTGAATCAGCTACGGTTTCTTGCTTGGAACTTTTCCAAGTCACTGCTCCTCCATTCAGGGTAAAGACCCAGCCCGACTGTGATCGGTAATTATCCCGATCTGTCTGGAAACTAGCGTCACTGTACCCTCGCACCCTTAAGTCATCACTCCCACCGAGGACTAGAAACCATTCCTTGGTCCTTCGTAGGTACTTAAGAATATTCTTGACAGCAATCCATTGTGCCCTACCAGGGTTCCCTTGATATCTGCTGACCATGCTCAAAGCGAAAGCCACATCAGGGCGAGTACAAGTCATAGCGTACATAATCGAGCCAACTGCGGAAGCGTAAGGTACTCGGCTCATATCAGCCATCTCTGCCTCTGTACTCGGGCTCTGAGTCTTACTCAGTTTGGTATTGCATTGGATTGGTAACTCCCCTTTCTTGGAATTTTCCATACTAAAACGTTTTAGTACCTTTTCCAAGTATGTATCCTGACTGAGTCCTATCAGTCTCTTGCTTCTGTCTCTTACTATCCTTATTCCCAGAATATATGCAGCCTCTCCGAGGTCCTTCATAGCGAAACACTTCCCAATCCAGGACTTGACCTCCTGCAATGTTGGGATGTCGTTTCCCATGAGTAGTATGTCATCGACATACAATACGAGGAAGCTCACTATACTCCCACTGGCCTTGACATATACACATGACTCATCTTCATTTCGTAGAAAACCAAACTCTTTGACCTTCTCGTCAAAACAAAGATTCCATCTGCGAGATGTTTGCTTTAATCCATAAATGGATTTCTCAAGCTTGCACACTCTATTTGGATGCTTCGCATTGACAAAACCCTCTAGCTGATTCATGTAAACATTCTCAGCCAGCTTCCCATTTAGGAAAGCGGTTTTTACGTCCATCTGCCAGATTTCATAATCATGAAACGTAGCTATTGCAAGCATTACCCTAATAGACTTTATTTTCGCAACTGGTGAGAAGGTCTCATCATAGTCAACTCCAGGAGTTTGAGTAAAGCCCTTCGCGACCAATCGCGCTTTATAAGTGTGCACTTTCCCATCCATGTCTGTCTTCTTCTTGAAGATCCACTTGCACCCGACTGTCTTACGACCTGGTACATTATCAACCAAATTCCAAACTTGGTTGTCATACATGGACTGAATCTCGCTGTCAATTGCCTCTTTCCATTTAGCAGACTCTGGGCCTGCCATGGCTTCCTTGTAGCTGTTAGGTTCGTCCATATTTACTAGTGTACTATCACTAATAAACGTATCCCCGTCAGTAGTAATATGGAAACCATAAAACTGGGGTGGAACAATAACTCTACTTGAACGTCTAAGAGGTAAGGACTGGTCAATTGGTTCAACAGGAGTTTCCTCCTCATCTTGAACGCCAGTGTCAGAGGTTCCTTCTTCTCCTGACTCTTGAAGCTCTTCAAGGTCAATCTGACTCCCACTGTCTCCTTGGCTTATGAGTTCTCTTTCTCTGAAAACCCCTCTCCTAGCAACAAAGACAACATTGTCATTTGGTCTATAAAAGAGATAACCAAAAGACTTCTGTGGATAGCCAATGAAGTAACACTTCTCACTACGAGGTTCTAGCTTGTCGTGAGTCTCTCGTCTTACGAAAGCTTCACAACCCCAAACCTTGATATGTGCTAGCGAGGGAGCTTTCCCTGTCCACATCTCGTGAGGTGTTTTGGTAACCTTCTTTGTGGGAACTAAGTTAAGGATATGGGCAGCAGTCTCCAAGGCATACCCCCATAATGAGATTGGTAACGAAGCACGACTCATCATAGAGCGAACCATGTCCAACAAGGTTCGATTACGTCTCTCAGCCACACCATTCAATTGTGGCGTTCTAGGAGGCGTCAATTGTGAAACTATTCCACACTCTTTCAGATAGTCGTGAAACTCAAGACTTAGGTACTCTCCCCCTCGATCAGATCGAAGCATCTTGATTTTCCTGCCCAACTGATTCTCCACTTCATTCTTGAACTCTTTGAACTTTTCAAAGGTTTCTGACTTCTGCTTGATTAAGTAGATATATCCATATCTACTATAATCATCTGTAAAAGTCACGTAGAAGCGACAAGCGTCCCTTGTGGTGGATCTAAAGGGTCCACATACATCTGTATGTATGAGATCCAATACACCCTCACCCCTTTCACATGTGCCAGTAAAGGGTGACTTGGTCATCTTCCCAAGCAAACAAGACTCACACACGTCATCGTCCCTAAGGTCGAATGACTCCAATACTCCATCCTTTTGGAGTTGGGCTATGCGTTTCTTGTTAACATGGCCAAGGCGACAATGCCACAAGCATGCTTTGTCCAAACTTGTGGACGAATCAATATTCAAAACATCATTTTCTAAATTGTCAATAACTAACACAGATTCATAAATCCCATTACAAGGTAATGTATTGAAATAAAAGACACCATTCAAATAAGCATTAATAGAACCATTACTATTATCAAATGAATATCTGAAACCTTGTCTAAACAAACCATGAAAAGAAATGATGTTCCTTGCCATATCTGGCGAATAGCAACAATTATTTAAATCTAGTCCTAACCCATTACTCAACACTAAGGAATAAACTCCGATCTTGGTTACTGGTGAAGACTTCTTGTTTCCCATGATCAAGCTTATCCTTCCATGCTCCACTTCCCTACTTCTTTTTAGGCCCTGCATATCAGAACAAATGTGGTAACCACACCCTGTATCAAGAACCCATGAAGTAGCAAATGATGAGTTATTATATTTAATTAAATACATACCTGCAAAGGTGGGCTTTATCTTCCCATCCTTAATATCTTGCAGATATTTAGGGCAGCTTCGTTTCCAGTGTCCCTTCTGGTGGCAATAGAAGCACTCTGCTTCCTTGGGGTCAGAAGAGGGCTTAATAGAACCTGCTTTGGTCCCACTAGAAGAGGAACCATCTTGGGTCTTACCCTTATGGTGGCTCTTGGAAGGAGCCTTCCTCTTCTTTCCCTTTCCTTGGCCAATTGCCAACACAAGAGCAGTTACAGTAGAGGATGATGCAATAGATTTGTCCTTGAGGTTGCTCTCAGCTGTCCTCAGGAGCCCTTGAAGCTTACTTAGGGTGACCTCTTCCTTATTCATGTGGTAGGTCATTCTGAACTGGTTGTAACAGGAAGGCAAGGAGTGGAGGATGATGTCGATAGCCAAATCCTCATCAAACTTAACATTAAGTTTGAGAAGACGATCAACATATCTTTGCATTCTTTGCAAATGAGCAGTTAGGGATTCTCCACTCCCCATCTTAGCGGTGATCATGTTGGTGATGATCTCATAGCGCTCTTGCCTCGCGCTCTGGTGGTACCTGTCCAGCAAATCTTGATGCATCTCATATGGATACATGTCCTCATAGGACTTTTGGAGTTCGAGGTTCATGGTGGCCAACATAATGCAATGAACTTTTGTTGCATCACGCTCGTGGGCCTCAAAGGCGGCCATCTCTTCAGGAGTAGCTTCTTCTGGGTTGATCTTTTCTAGCTTCTCGTCGAGGACATATTCTTTGTCCTCGTAACGAGTTATCATGCGAATGTATCTCATCCACTCGTTGAAGTTCGAGCCATCAAATGTCACTTTCTGACATAGGTTCATCAACGAGAATGACCCAGAAGTGTTGTTGTTCGCGTTTGCGTTTGACATCTGAAATAGAAAGGAACAAAGTTTGATTAGAACGAATCCCCAATTAAACACCCAAACGAGAAATTAGGGCTAGGATCCAACAACATTATTTACAACTTAGAAAAGGGATGTCGTAATCTAAAAGTAAATAATTTGAAGGTAAGTGAATGACGATTCACTAATTTTCACCATGAAAAAAGAAAGAGGTTAAGTTTTAAATGTATTTGAAAATTCCTAGATTTCTTTTTGAGATTCATTGAACATTTCAATGGCATGTTTAAATCTCGATATGCACTTCAAATTTGCGACTGGGATGCCGAGGATCGCAAACAAGTTTGTGAATAACCATGCGAATCATCGTGGTGCACTCAATGTTTTCATCACCTAATCAATGTGTTGGTTAGCCACGCACGCTCCATTGATCTATGATAAGATATCGAGCCACCCTTTGTCACCAATGTCAATCCCAAATTAGTGTGCTGGTTAACCACGCACGCTCCACTAACGTTTGACAGGGGTACAAAGTGTAATTCCATGGAATAGCATCATTTTCACATTTTACCCTAAAGTAACTAAGAGTGTGAATTTGTAAAACAATGTAGTTACTTTAATCTTTCCATTATACTTATAATGAGGAGTTAAGTGCCCTATCCTATCCGTTCGGCTAACGACCCTCCACCAGTCAAGCAATCGGTAGATGTGAGTGTACATCCATTAAGCGCCATTTTATAGGCAGCAACCTTATACCCACCTTATAGATTGGCTTCGTGAATGAGGCCTACTAGCGATAAGACTAGCTTATTCTTATACATATATATAATAATTAATCTTATAATTTCATAAATGTATAAGGGTGTATTTTAAAACATTTCAAAATACTAGTGTCTTAATTGTATTTAAAATTTTCGAAAATTAAACTTTTAATTTAAAATTTTAAACATCAACAAAACTTTGATTTAATAATTATCAAAATTAAACAATTAATTCAAACTATTAAATCATGGATGATTATCATAAAATTAAACTATTAATTTACTTAATCCTTTTTATCCCCTAGATTTTGAAATTTATGGAAATGATAATTCAAGATCTTTAATTATCTAGTTTAAACAATTAAATTGATAATCACAAAGATAGCAATATCCAAATCCCTAAAATTTTGGGATCTTGTCTTGGGGGGCAAGGGATTTTCGAAATCCCTAGGGTTTCATAACCCTAATTTCGAAAATATGGAGGCTAGGCAAAAGGGTTTAAGAACCCTATCAAAATCGCCAACTAGGGTTTTGCAACCCTAATTGCGAAAATCACCAAGCCTTAGGGTTTATTTTCCATAAACCCTAATTTGTCAAGTTCATAATATGTATCAAATCCAATTGAAAACAAAAAAACCAAAGGCTCTGATACCACTGTTAGGTTTTATACAAACAATCCTATGTGTGCATGCAACCCTAGATTGGATCTATGTTTTCACTATAAGACATACAACTATATGAACACAAAATAAACCCTGGCATGCTTCTATAATTTTCGAAAATCATATAGAAGTGTAGTAGACATACCTTTGTTGTTATATTGCAATAACAACTAGTTTCCTTGATCTCTTGAACTCTTGAAAGCAAGCACCACAATTGTAGTGCCTCTAATGGCTCACAAACACCTTGAAGCAAGAAGGCAATTAAGAGAGAGAGGGAGGATACTAATTTTCAGCCCTAGGGTTTCTCTTGGAATCAAGTGGCCGAAAATTGAAGCATGGGGCATCTATTTATACTGTAGGGTGCTAGGGTTTCAGTCTAAACCCTAATGGATAGCTTAGCCACCAAGCAGCCCAAGGAACCTTCTGGAATGAGGCCCTTGGACGAAAATATGATGATCCCTCATCATAATTTCGTTCCTCCTTATCCCATTAGGTTTCCCAGCCCAAAACTCAACTATCACACATTTGACAGTTTATACCCTTTTATTTAATTAATCTCTTTTAGTCACCAAATTAATTCCTAATTAATTTATGACTAATACTAATTAAATAAATATGATTTCTCCTTTAATATATCATTCTTATAATATATTAATAAACCATAATATCTTCTCTCTCATATCAAATTACCTTGTCAAGTTGCTTTCGTGAAGGCAACCCAAAAGGACCATGCACACTCGGATCAAGTACATACCAAATATAGTTACGGACTTAGACACTAATCCAACAGTCTCCCACTTGGATAAGTCTAGTAACTATATCTCACATATGACTTTCGTATCCGATTAGCAATCGTAGCTTTCAATAGCTGCTGTCAACTCTGACCAATAATCTGTCCTTCAGATAAGGGATCGTATAATCCTCTGTTCTAGATATCATGCTAACAATACTTATTGTTCAGCATTTTGTTTCTCGATCTCTGATTTGTTCGACATAGAACTCAGTTGAACACATCAACTTTGTCCTGACCGGGCCCGGCACATAAGTCAAACCAAATCATCAAGTGGCCAAGATATCGCTTTTATTATCATAGAATAAAAGGAACAGAAAACGTCGACTTATATGCTTTTATCATTTACTAGCTAAGCCACACACAATAATGCGTTTTATAACATCAAGTTACTGATGCGTTTTCGCATTATCAATGTATAATCAACTAGTAAACAATAACCATATCTCTAGGTTTAAAGATTATATGATATTATCATCTTGCGATCACTTGTGATAACATTCATGAAGCGATGCCAGCAAGTGTGGGTCTATTCCAATGCTCAATACAAATTTCATAAGCACTCATAAACTTTGCAGCAAAACTTTGCTATGTCTAAAACTTTTCAGACAATCTACAAACAAATTTATGACAATCTTCCTTCATATCTACTTCCAATATATGAGCGATTGTGGACTGTTCGAATAATCTTATTATTCAGGAAGTCAAAACATGCAAAATTGAAACAATAGATAAATAATCAACACAAGATATAAACTTTCTTATAAATAACACACCTTTATTTAATCATCAAATGTTGAATATAAGATCATCCATTACAAGTTTCCTACCTATCTAATCTAAACTAATATCGTCCTTTAGCGCTATGCTCCTAGCGTGCTGCAAATGCTTAACCCTACTCAGTCCCTTCGTAAGGGGATCTGCTGGGTTATCTTCCGACGATACCCTCTTCACAACGAGGAGTCCCTCTTCTACCCGATGTCTAATAAAATGGTATTTCCTGTCGATATGTCGAGATCTGCCATGATCCCTTGGTTCCTTGGTTAAGGCAACCGCTCCTTCATTATCACAGAAAATTTCCATGGGCTCCTTTATGGATGGCACAACTCCAAGGTCTCCAATGAAGTTCTTCAACCATATAGCCTCCTTTGGCGCCTCGCTTGCCGCAATGTACTCTTATTCGCACGTTGAATCAGCTACGGTTTCTTGCTTGGAACTTTTCCAAGTCACTGCTCCTCCATTCAGGGTAAAGACCCAGCCCGACTGTGATCGGTAATTATCCCGATCTGTCTGGAAACTAGCGTCACTGTACCCTCGCACCCTTAAGTCATCACTCCCACCGAGGACTAGAAACCATTCCTTGGTCCTTCGTAGGTACTTAAGAATATTCTTGACATCAATCCAATGTGCCCTACCAGGGTTCCCTTGATATCTGCTGACCATGCTCAAAGCGAAAGCCACATCAGGGCGAGTACAAGTCATAGCGTACATAATCGAGCCAACTGCGGAAGCGTAAAGTACATACCAAATATAGTTACGGACTTAGACACTAATCCAACAATGTAGAGGCCATGACTCTCCCCGTAGCCAACGCTATGCCATGGACGGAGTTGAAAGAAATGTTGATGGCTGAGTACTGCCTGCGAGGCGAAATTCAGAAAATGGAGCAAGAGCTGTGGAATCTCACCGTCCGAAATTCCGACATAGATGCATACATATCAAGGTTTAGCGAGCTGTCACTGTTGTGCCCTGGCATGATTACTTCAGAGGGAAAGAAAATCGAACGATTCATCTGGGGATTAACCTCCCCAATTCAAGGAAATGTAATAGCTACAAACCCTGAAACTTTCGACAGTGCCAAGAGATTGGCTAAGAAACTGTACGACCACAACAACAAGAAGGGCGAGAAGCCAGTGGAAACTGAAGGCAAGAAGGAGAGTGACAACAAGAAAGGAAAGAACAACAAAAGAAAAGGACAACAAGGCTCAGAGTCGTCAAAGAAGCAACAGACAGTGACAGTCAATGCTGCAACCACCCAGGTTCCCTCCACACCACATGCTCCAGCCTTAGCTAATCCAAGTGCCCCTAAGCAGTATTCTAGGAATCTCCCAAAGTGCAACAAGTGCAGTCTTCATCATAATGGCGAATGCAGAGAGATGCACTGTACCCGTTGCAATCGGAAGGGTCACACGGCAAGGTATTGCAGGACCTATCCTCCCCAGAACCAACAACAAGGGAACAACAACAACCGTAACAACAACAACAACAACAACAACACCAACAATAGCGGCAATAACACAGGATCAAGCCCCACCTGCTATGGATGTAGAAAGACTGGGCATATCCGTCGAAACTGCCCCAACATCAACAACCCTGGGAACGGAGGAACAGGAAGAGTGCTAGCTATGGGTCAGGGAGAAGCGTTGCAGGATCCCGCTGTTGTTACCGGTACGTTTCTCCTAAACCACACTTATGCATGCATCCTATTTGATACCGGGGCAGAACGAAGTTTTGTGAGTAATAAATTCAAACATTTGTTAAAACAACAACCCCAGAAGCTTAATGAAACCTTTACGGTGGAAATGGCCAATGGGAAAACAGAATCCACTGGGGAAATCTACAACGGATGTACCCTGACCTTAAATCATCACGTCTTTCAAATAAACTTAATGCCTGTTTCCATTAGGAGTTTTGATGTGATTATCGGCATGGATTGGTTAAGCCCCCACCATGCTGAAATTATGTGTCACGAGAAGGTCGTTCGCCTTCGCCTCCCGAATCACGAAACCCTGATTATATACGGATACAAACCCAGCACGAACCTTCGTCTCATCTCGTGCATTAAGGCACAGAAGTATCTACAAAAGAAGGACTTGGCTTTTCTAGCTCATATAGTGGATAAGTCCAAAGAAGAGATCAATATTCGAAACATCCCTGTGGCTTGCGATTTCCCGGATGTCTTTCCGGAAGATCTTCCAGGAATACCCCCAGAAAGACAAGTCGAGTTCCGAATAGATCTAGTGCCAGGAGCTACTCCCATCGCCAAATCGCCCTACAGATTGGCTCCTGTGGAGATGCAAGAGTTGTCCAGTCAACTCAGCGAGCTTTTGGACAAAGGATTCATCCGACCCAGTTTCTCACCTTGGGGAGCTCCGGTTCACTTTGTTAAGAAGAAAGACGGTACCTTTAGGATGTGTATTGACTATAGGGAACTTAACAAGCTCACTATCAAAAACCGCTATCCACTTCCGCGAATCGACAATCTATTCGACCAGCTCCAAGGAGCAAGTCACTTCTCTAAGATAGATCTGCGATCTGGATACTACCAACTCAAAGTCCGGGAAGAGGACATTCCCAAAACCGCTTTCCGAACTCGTTATGGATATTATGAATTTGTCGTAATGCCCTTCGGTCTAACGAATGCCCCTGCCGCATTCATGGACCTAATGAATCGAATCTGCCGACCATTCCTCAACAACTTTTTCATCGTTTTCATCGACGATATCCTCGTCTATTCCCGAAGCGAAGAAGAACACGGCCGACATCTCCAACAAATCCTGGAAACCTTGCGAACCGAAAGGTTATACGCAAAACTCTGTAAGTGTGAGTTTTGGCTACGTAGTGTAAACTTTTTGGGTCATGTTGTTAGTCAGGAAGGGATACATGTGGATCCTTCTAAAGTCAAAGCTATCGAAGGATGGGCGATCCCAACGACACCCACCGAAATTCGTCAATTTTTAGGTCTCGCAGGCTACTACAGGAGGTTTATTCAGAACTTCTCCAAGACAGCCAAGCCACTTACCTTGCTTACACAAAAGGGCGTGCCTTTTGAATGGACGGATAAACAACAAGCTGCATTCCGAACTCTGAAGCAAGCACTCTGCAGTGCACCGGTGCTATCACTACCAGAAGGAACAGAAGACTTTATAGTTTACTGTGATGCGTCAAATCAGGGTTTAGGCTGTGTACTCATGCAGCGTGGAAAGGTGATAGCTTACGCGTCCCGGCAACTAAAGACGCATGAGGTGAATTACACCACTCATGATCTGGAACTGGGAGCAGTGGTCTTCGCCCTGAAGATTTGGAGGCACTACCTTTATGGTACCAAGTGCACCATCTTCACCGACCACAAGAGTCTCCAGCACATTTTGAACCAAAATGTCGCACCCCAAAACCGGAACGGCGGAAACGTTCAGGGGTGGAGGACGTCATGTTTAGTATCACGAGATATGTATATGGTAAGCAAGTAATGAACAACCATTTCATTTAGAAAGAAAGTGTTTACAATGTGTGTGTTCACAAAACATAGAATTCATAAACAAATAACAAAACAAGACTTGAAGCTATAATGCTCCATCTTCTGATTTCCCAGCACGAGCACCTGTCTAATAGTCTCCTGAGAATACAAGTTATTTGAAAGAGTTGATCAGCAATTAAGCTGGTGAGTTCATAAGAGTTTAGTGACGTAAGTAAGTGTAAAGTGTTGTTGAAATGTAGATGTAAAATGGTGTTGAAAATGTAAGTTCTGTTTTGGAAAGTTCGCCTGTTCCTCTAGAAAATCATATATTTCCTACTTTGATGAAAGTTAAGTAAAATGACACTACAAGCCTTTCTATGGGTACTAAGTGGGTACAAGTTATATAAGACTCAGAGTAAACAAACAATCGATTGTGCGCTTCCGCCCTAAGCTCACAACCCAACGAGGAACAGAAATTAAGGCGGATAGCACACATCCCATTGGTTGTTAGATCATTTTCATATATAACCCTGGTGTATTCACTTGCTACTCATGGAGTTAATTTTAATGGTTCCTTTATATCTAATGAAAAGTTCTTTAAGAAAACCTATATTTCTTATAGTAAAAATGGTGACCACAGTGACTACTTTTATAATAGCTTAGTTTATACTGCTATATATAATCTAATATCAGATAGAAAGTTAATTGAGTGAATCTACCCTAAGCCCACAACCCAACGAGGAAAAGGAAGTAAGGCGAAAAACACACATCTAACTACCTATTGGGTATTAGTTTTATATATAAACATGGTGTATAAACTAAGGTATTATAGAGTTACTCACCTAAAGTCTTTAAAATTGAACTGGTTTAATAAAATGGATTAAACCCTTTACTGGGAAGTTTCTAGTTTTGTATACCAAAAGTACTGAGAGTATGTTTTGTACTAGAAAAATTGTGCTTAACTCTGTGTCCTATAACCTGACCCATACCTGGTACCCTTATGATGATTTAATGTATACTAAGCATACATATATATAGAATCGGGTAGATAATAGATTGGGTGAGTCCGTTCCAAGCCCACAACCCAACGAGGAACAGGAAATGAAGCGGAGAGCACACATCCTATTAGCTGTCGGACCCTATTGGTATATATGTATCCTGTGATGTATACATTAAGGAATCATAAGACTAGCATTATGGTCCTATCTTTAATCGTAGCCTTCTACCAAGGCATCTTCTGTTATGTGCTTGACTCGACTGATCCATTTGTCGTTTGTAAAAATGTATTATTTCCCTAGTTTATAACTCGAAAATAGATTGAGTTCAACTTTCAAGTGGTACTGACACTTTATGAAAGTAATGGGAAATGAAGTACACAGCTGTCGTTTATGATGACAAGCGGATGTACTAATAACCTAAAAACGTATTTGTTTTATTACGGTTATAATGTGAATGCTAGAACCCCTACTATACGCTCTCCCTGTCAAGAGATTAAGGGTACTAAACGCGACATCTGCAAATTCTTGCAAGCCGTGTAATTCACATTAAAGTATATGATCATGTATACCCAATATAACTATCACCTTTTGTTTAAAACAATGAGTTAGTGATTCATTGGTATAATTAGATCATGTATGTGTGTTCTCATGCTATAGCAACCTTACTTGTTTGATCTGTTTAATTCTCTTTATTGTGTGTTCTCTCTGTATGGTATTGTTTGTTTCTCTTCACTGTGTGTTTGACTCATGTAAGAACTGACTCTTTGTGTGCTTCATAGTACTAGAAGTAATGAATAGCATTCTCCTAAACTATACCTATTATAGCTTACTAATGTTCTACTTGGACTGTTATTGAAAAGACTCATTTATCTACTAAGTTATGCTTGTACTTTAAAAACAGAGTTTTGTATAACTATAAAGTAACATAACTTTAAAAGAGTTTTGAAATGTTTTGAAAACTTATAAGTGACATAAGTAACATTTTGAAAGATGTTTATAACAAACATTTACACAATTATCATTGTGTTCAACTTGTATCCCCCCTTAAAACAGTTAAAACAGTTAAAAGATTCATTACGGGGTATGAACTCACCTGATGTGGGTGATTCAATCGGGTATGCGTGTAAGGATGAGAAGTTCCACGAATGAAGTCCCGAGACACAATAAGTCCTAAATGACATATAAGGACACATATTGACATGAATATAGTGTTTATAAACAACTATATGAAAGGAAACACCTTTCGGGACTAGGAAACACTTTGATCAAGTGTTGGAATCACATGTGATTCATCAAAGGGAAGTGGAATGGCACTAACATGTGTTTATGGTCATGAGACCAACTCCATTGGAGTTTACGGTCATAAACCCATGAGTTTACGGCCGTAAACTCATGATACTCCTACCATTTTGTGATTTGAAGTCCTAAAAGTCATAATGAAGCATCCTAACTTCAAGTCTAAGCCTTAGGAAGTGATTGTGGCATCATTTCTCCCCTAAATGGAGTTTACGGCCCATGGACCACTTCTCCATGTGTTTACGGCCGTAAACCCATATGGATGATGGTCTTTTGATGTTTTCAAGTACTAAGCACATCAAGGTAAGGGTCTAGGCTAGTTTCTAGGCATAAGGAAGGAAATTAGGGCAACATTGCACCCTAAAAGGGAGTTTATGGCCTTGGGTGATCCTTGGCCGTAAACTCTCATTCATCCCTTGTTTCTTAATGTTTCTAAGGCCTAAAAATGTTTAATCTAGTGCACAACAAGTTAGAACAAGAGTGCTTACGATATAGGAGCTTGAACTGGTCGATTTGGCCAAAAACACTAGTGTGTGTTCTTGGTGTTCTTGGTGTTTCTTGAAGATCTAAGAAAACATGATTTTTATGGATGAAATCATGAGAGAATGCTAGATTAAGAGGTGTATCAACTAATCAAGGATGAATACTTACTAGTTTTGAGGATCGGGGACGGAGATCGGGATGATACTTGAGAGGATTTGGGAGGAAATCAGCCAAGGAATGGAATAATGACTAGAAATGGCCAAGACTTACCCATAAGCACTTGAGTTTACGGCCACATGAGTTTACGGCCATAAACTCATGGTCTTGTGGCCGTGAACTCATTTAGATGAGGTTTAGGATTGCTTTGCTATACTGTGGTTCTAGCAGGTACTTCCTAACACTTATTCCTTAAGTGCATTAGGCTCAAAACTCCTTAGAATGACCTTTAACTGGGCTAGAACTTCGTACTAATGAATTTGACACTCAGTTGAGTTGACTGACTGAGCTTATAAAATAAAAATTTTCGGGTTGTCACACAAAAGGAGTTGAACATGAGGCAACGAAGATGGATTGAACTGCTGAACGACTATGAGTGCGAAATCAAGTACCACCCATGCAAGGCTAACGTAGTAGCTGATGCCTTGAGTCGGAAAGAATACTCGAATCGTCGTTCGAAGACTCTCTCCATAACCATTCGATCCCACCTAACCTCTCAAATCAGGGCAGCTCAGTTCGATGCCGTGAAGGCCGAAAACAAAACAAGCGAAGCGTTGCGTGGAATGGAGAAGAACTTTGAAGTGAAGGAAGATGGAACATATTACTTCATGAACCGCATTTGGGTCCCTAAATTTGGGGGATTCAGAGGAGTAGTCATGAACGAAGCCCACAAGACGCAATACTCCATCAATCCGGGTTCAGATAAAATGTACTTGGATGTTAAGCAACATTATTGGTGGCCTAACATGAAGGCAGAGATTGCCACTTACGTTAGCAAGTGCCTCACGTGTGGTAAAGTAAAGGTGGAATATCAGAAGCCCTCCGGATTACTACAGCAACCAGTAACTCCCGAGTGGAAATGGGAAAGGATTACCATGGATTTTGTGACCAAACTACCCAAGTCGACGTTTGGTTTGGATACCATATGGGTAATAGTTGATAGATTAACAAAATCCGCTCATTTCCTGCCAATAAAAGAATCATACAAGATGGAGCGCCTGACAAGAATCTATATCAAGGAAATCGTGAGACTCCACGGAGTGCCCATATCTATCATCTCAGATAGAGATAGTAGGTTTACTTCACGCTTTTGGCAATCGCTTCAGAAAGCTATGGGAACACAAGTTGACATGAGCACTGCCTACCACCCACAAACGGATGGTCAAAGCGAGCGAACCATTCAAACGCTAGAAGATATGCTTCGTGCGTGTGTGATAGACTTTGGAAAGTCGTGGGATACCCACTTGCCTTTGATCGAATTCTCATACAACAACAGTTATCATTCAAGCATCAAAGTCGCTCCTTTCGAGGCATTGTATGGGCGTAAATGTAGATCACCGTTAGTTAGCAAAAGGACAAACATCAGACAATGCACTAACGGGACCAGAAATCATACACGAGACGACCGAGAAGGTAATTCAAATCAGAGCCCCACTGCAATCATCACGAGACAGACAAAAGAGCTACGCCGATAAGCGGCGAAAGCCCTTGGAATTCAGAGTCGGGGATAGGGTGTTATTGAATGTCTCTCCCTGGAAATGGGTGATTCGTTTTGGGAAGCGGGGAAAACTAAACCCTCGATACATTGGACCCTTCGAGATTCTTGCCCGAATAGGTCCAGTGGCTTATAGGTTGCAGCTACCCGTCGAGCTCAGCAGTGTACACCCCGTGTTCCATGTTTCCAATCCAAAGAAATGTTTATCCGATGAAACTCTCGTCATTCCATTAGAAGAAATCGAAATCAACGAGAATCTCCTGTTCATCGAGGAACCAGTCGAAATCATGGACAGGGAGGTGAAGCGTACTAAGCAGAGTCGCATTCCGATTGTGAAAGTTCGATGGAATGCGAGACGCGGACCGGAATTCACATGGGAAGGTGAAGACCAAATGAAGCAGAAGTACCCTCACCTGTTCTCGCATTCTCAAATCTAGCTTTCAAAAGAATTTCGGGACGAAATTCCCTCTAACGGGGGGATGATGTCACAACTAGGAATTTTGATGCTTTGTAACAACAACAATTATACCAACTGTAAACCAACAAGGTGAAAGCATGCATGATGCTTATTCAATAACAACAAAACTTCAATCAAACACTTTATACAAGCACTGCAAATAGCCAACAAAGAATTGGAACCCTAGAAATCCCGGTCTAAGTCCATTATGGACTAGGATTTCCTTATTGGGCCTAATGGACCGATAAGCTTCCAATTTAACTATCTTGAACATAGAACTCTCAAATGGGCCCTAATTGGACCCATATACATGAAACTTAATATTTTGGGCCTTATAAGCCTAAAATGAACTAGGTTATCTTTAATGGGCCTTATTGGGCCACAACAAATTTATATAGCCTTAGTGGATCATAAAAATCATTCCTTGAATTAATTTGGGCCAAAAATCATCTAATTGGGTCATAAGATGGACTTAAGAACAAAAAGCCCAAATTTCTTTTCTCCTTTCTACTCTTCTCGGTCCAACTACACAAAGGAGGGAGGAGTTGACTTTCCATTGCCACCTCATTATTATATCTTGGTTCTCCATGCAATATCCCATGTTTCCAAGTAACCATCTCATCAACACTCTCTCTCCTCCTCTCTCTTTTTCTCTCGGCCGAAGACACACACCCACACACACATTTCATCCAACTTTTTGAAACAAACTCTCTCAAGAATATCCTCACTCTTCTTCATCAAATTTTCGAGATTTAGGAGCTTTTCAAGGAGATTAGTCCACAAAAATCATCATCTAAGGTAAGTTGATGCTTAAATCTATGATCTAACTACTTCATTTCATCAAAAACCTCCTCCTAATCTATTCAAACTCGTGATCTTGCATCTTAGAACACTTCTAAGCCAAAGATCCTCCAAGAAGGCTTGCTAGGATCGAATCTTCATCATTTCTTCCTTCCAAACCAAAAACAACAAGCAAAGGTGAGCTTCATACCCCTCTCTTTTCGGTTTTCATAAGTTTTATGGGGGAGAATACATGTAAAATGTGTAGATCTATGTGTATGTGTATGCTATGTATGATTTTATGCATGTATGTGTGATTTTATGTGTTTTTGTGGAGAATATGTAACCAAAAAGGGAAGAAAACTCGAGATCTATGCTACAAGAAGGAAAACAAACATGATCCAAGTTATATTACACAAAACAAGTCAAAAATATTAATCTCTAGGATTATTATAAAAATATTGCAACATAAAACTCATTTTTGGGCTTAAATTGTCAAATATACAAAAGTTGGGTTAAAAGTTGCCAAATCACGTTTTCTTAAAGGTCAAAAGAGTCAAAACAGTTACAATAATTGTTTTTATGAACATTATGATCTTCAAAGGACTTAAAATGTAAATATTAGCTTAATGGGCTAAATTTTGGGCTTTTCGGCCCAATAAGCCCAAAATTGCGAAAATATGACATTTAAAGGGGCTGAAATGTTAAATTCTTCAAAACAGGGGATAAAAAGTGAAACAAAACTATTTCAAGGGTTAAAAATGTTTTTCATTTCCAAAAAGGATCAAAAATGTAAAGTTTTTGGATTTTGGGCTAAAATTGTAAAAATTGCAAAAAGTTGGGCTTTAACCGAAAAATACTATTCTGGAAGGGCTGAAACTGCCAAAGTATAATTCTTGAGTCAAAAATATCGTTTAATCAAGTCTATGATACAAAAGTGTCAAGAAAATGTTTTAAGGGCTTAATATGTCTTTTCTCTTATATAAAGGACTAAAATTGTTATTTTTATCAAAAGAAAGGGGTTGAAAAGGTTTCATTTTATTTCTAGAATATTGAGTCAAAAATTCTAAACTACGACTTACAAAAATTGAAAGATTAATACACGTATAAGTCCAAATATCGTTATAAACAAATTGACCGGTCTCGAGTCGATACAAAAAAATAACGATCGTTCAATCAAACCTTCCAACAATTATGAAATACCTAAAGCAAGTAAACATTCAAAACTCTAGGCTTGAAAGTTCCAATCATGCTTGTTGGGCCTTTGTGATCCATCCACATGATTTTCGGGCCCAAGAGATAATAATAATAAATGTTATTGGGCCTTCGATGACCCAATTTCATATTAAAGGGACCCTCAATGGCCTTTAAGTGCTATTAGGCCTTAGTGGCCCACTAGCACTGCTAGTAAGGTCCAAGTAATCAAATGCGAAATGGACCAACGTGTCCTTCGTATACCCAACAGCCTGAAATAACTCACGAAAGTAGCAGGACTTTGTTTTTCCTCTTCTCATCGTTTGTTAGGCTTATGCGTAATCAAAGTAAACACATTCAGGTCGTTAATCAATACTAATCAATGTTATTTGGGTTAAGTGATCAATAACGGGCGATACCTCCAAGGGTCGTTCGTAGTCTGTAGTTATAATCAAACTCTCCTGGAAGGAGAGCGAGAGTTTGTGTATAGATCTATACGGGGGTGACTCCCCCACACCTCAGCTGTTCGCTACAGTTAGACTCGGCCAGTCTAGGGTGACAAAATCTTAAGATCAATCCCGGCGCACGATAGGTAGCCAGGTCAGACGAACTAGTCATTATTATGCATGGTTATAACAACTCACAAAAATTAATTAATCCAATACCATCCGAATAATCAAGGAAGAGTAATCAAAATCATTCATTGTGGCAGTATAACAATTTGAGAAGTAACTGTATTTTATGTATTCGGAAAACATCGGGTTTTTCGAGGAAATCAACATCACTCGCTTGTGTCCTTCTATAACTATAATACAAAACTCCCTTTTTATACACGTTTTGAAATCATTCATGCATCAACTTATGGATCTCCACACTTTGATAAACAACTATCTTTTCAGAAAATATCAGATTTTCTGGGTTTTACAAACTACACAAATCATTTTTATCACAACCCTGCTTATGAACTCACCAACATTTCATATGTTGACCGTTTTCAAAATAACTTGTATTCTCAGGTAACAGGTAAGCTGCAGAGTAATATCAAGTACGTTAGGATGTTATGTTTTAAAAACTCTCGAACAATTTATATTATGAATGTGTAATGTTTAAAACAATATACTGGATGTGAACAATATCAGTTGTAATGTATTGGTGATGTTTATGTTATGATTCATGTATATTCATTGTGATGATATTCAATTTAAGTCACGCGAGCCCTCGGACGTTTCCGCCGTCTGGTTTCGGGGGTGTGACAACTTCCGAATAAAAGACTCTACCCTAGGAACACAACCAAATGAGGAAAAAGAATTAAGGCCAACTCAGTTATTGTAGGGCTATATCATTCTAATCGTATACAATTTTTAAAGCACACACATAGCAATTATTGTTACAAATACATATTCCCAATCATAGCCTCCAATGCTTCCTAGGCTATAAGGCATCACATATCAGGCCAATCTATCATGCAATTCCTGAAAGTATCCCTAGCCTTATCCTAGCATGCAAGCATTCATATCATATAACATATATGTAAGAACCCATTTTGTCGATTGGATTGGTGCATAATAATAATATCAAGAAGATAATCGTATGAACAATGAAGAACATAATATGTGAGTAAACTGATAATAAATAGATAGAGAGATACAAAATGTTACATGAACAACACTAATGGCTAGGGAGAATCCCCAGCCAAACACTCTCTAATCTAAATGTATACATGGTGAACTCTTCCAATAAAAGACCACTCACCTCCACTTTATATACTAGTGGGGGGAATATGCTTTCCATACAAGAGAATATTCTAACCTAATAAACACTCATCATTGTAGAGCATTTTCATGCTACAAAAATCCCCCCCTAAATGCTCGGAAATGGTAAAGGTAAAGCAATGATAAAAGCAGAACATCTGACGGGCAGGTCCGGTAGGTCTGGTGCTGAAGTGTCTCGGAAAAGCTGAAGTTGTCGTGATCTCGGAATCTGGCAATGGAATCTTTATCATTAAAGAACATATAGAGGAACCAACTCTGAATAAAAATATGAAATCCTAATCTTTAAATGTGATCAGTCCCCAAAAACCAACCATGTTCATAGTCTCCCTCTCGACTGTTGAACCGAAGATCACAATGGCTAATCACACAACATCTTCAATATTCCAAACTCGAGTGATAATGCACCAAATAATCTCTGAAGAATAACCTGCTGAAAATATAAAACATCCAAAAGTGAAGTTCGAATAATAATAATGTGAGTCTGAATACATGGTGTATCAATGCCAAAAATTTGATCAGAAGATCAAAAATAAGTACCACGACACATTGCCAAAATAATCTTCGTCTTCAAAATATCGCAAATCCAAACTCGATAAATCATAAGATCTTATCCAGATGCTAACAAGAATGAGACATCCCAAAATGTAGAGTCTGAAGATAAATTATCGTAATCCGAAGAACATCTAGTAATGCCAAAAATTCGATCTGTAAAGATCAAAAATCAGTGTCACATCACACTACTAAATCAATCTCCATTTTCAAATGTCTCTAACGTCAAAACTCCAATAATAAATTCAAAATGGATGCTCATGATTCTCCCTCTATTTTTGATCGACCATGCAATAAAGATCAAAAATAATCATGAAACCCGGCAAGAGAATATGTCAGATATGATGGAGCATCGCACGCTCCCCCTTGATGTGAGCATCTACCCGTAAAAACGAGGATATTATTTTTCGGTCATGGGTAGACTTGGTGATGTATTGTCGAACTGAACAAACACTGTAGAATATATATATCATAAATCTCGCTGCTAAAGAATCATAATGCTTAACCGAAGTAATATTGATAACCGAAATGCAAACCCGAACTCCCAAAGCACAACCAATGACTCGCCAATGACGGTCGAAATGAACCGGTCTAGACCTCTAATCGGGTTGAATGATGGTCCGATACCATATGTAACCAGTCCGAAGGAAGTAAAAATGTGAACCTCGAAAAGATCCAAACCTCAGAAAACGTTGTTGATCAGGCAAGTTTCCGAATGAAAATCTATGGATTCGAATCTCTAAAGCATAAAAATCTGAGGCTGCAAATGACAGTAGCTTGGAAAGGGGAAGAACACATAAATAATAATTTCTGAACCAACTGTGTCTGCATTCATAATCAGCAAGAAGAATGAAGTCTTGAACCATAAGGCTAAAATTGGTGTTAAAAAAATAATGGGTTATAATAAAAAATAATTGGATAAAATAAAATAATTGATATTAAAAAAATGGTTTAGAAAAATAATGGGTATTAAATAAAATTAATTGGGTAAAAATAAAATGGAAATTGGTTTTAAATGAAAAAAATGGGTTAAAAAATGGGTTAAAAAAAGAAATGACATAAAAAAGAATAATTTCGGAATAATAAAAAAATATCATAAATGAGTTAATTGAAAAATGGATTCATAAAGGTGAGTCTGAAATCTTGGAAGTTGGATTCAAAAGGTCTGAAATTTTGTGGATCCAAAATGAAAATGGATTCAAAAGGTGGATCCAAATTCAAGGTAGTGGAGTCCGAACAAAAATGAAGGATCCAAATAGAATGGTGAATCTGAGGTGGGTTTGGTGGGTCCAATAAATGTATCTCAGAAAGGCTAAGCCTCGGAACATGTGAAGTGAGGGATAAAAGAAATAGGTCGAGGTGGATATCTCGGAATTAATCAACAGGACAAGTTGTCGGACATGTGGCAAATCGGTTTATGAAAACCGATGAATCCATTTTGGGCCAGTTTAGTTTGGAAAGAGAATGGCTCACCCAAAAGCGACAAATTTAATAAAGTTGGCAGCATCTTGAAAGTTAGTTGCAGAAGCCAACAACATGGAAGGATGGCATGTTAGTGACTTGACGGGTTGCAATCTTAAAAAACAAAATGAATAGGCTGAAGTCGATTATGTTTGGTCTTTAATGCACAAAAGGACAAAAGGTTTAAAGTGAGACCTATAGTCTTATGTCCTGGCCGACAATGTGTGCAAAGGAGAGAGAGAACATCAACCCACATGTAGGGCTGTAACGAACTGAACGTTCAACGAACTGTTCGTGAACTGTTCGGCGGGAAGTTCGTTTATGTTCGTTTATTTAATAAATGAATGAACATGAACACAAATTCTCATTCGTTTAGTTAAACGAACAAACATG
This sequence comes from Lactuca virosa, assembly GCF_052849685.1. NCBI lineage: Eukaryota > Viridiplantae > Streptophyta > Magnoliopsida > Asterales > Asteraceae > Lactuca > Lactuca virosa. Next base: position 375,295,936 of record NC_136433.1, on the reverse strand, counting down.
AACAATGGTCTTGTTCGTTCAGTTATGTTCGTGAACGTTCGCTTATTTTATTCGTTTACATTTGTTTATGTTCGTTCATATAAGTTCCTTTTATCTTCATATATGTTTAATTGTTTTTTATTACATTACTATATTATATGTTCATTTGTGTTCATATATGTTTGTTTATCTTTGTTCGTTTATGTTTGTTTGTTTATGTTCGTTTAGCATGTTCACGAACATAAACGAACGAACATGAACAATGTAATTTGTTACACGAACGAACATGAACAAGAAAACTCGTTTGTTTAACCGTTCGTGTTCGTTCATTTGTTCGGTTAAATTAAACGAACGAACATGAACAAGCCCCGTTCGTGTTCGTTTGGTTCGTTTACAGCCCTACCCACATGGTATTAAAGTCAACAGATGAGACAAATGGTCAAGCAACTATCATAAGTGGAACTGCTGACGTGTCAAGTGACTTATGGATGCATTATACACACGCGCCAGGGAAGAGAGTACTGCCAACAGTCGACTTTCTTTACACTCTACATGTGCTTAACAAAAAAAAAATAGCCTGCAGATGCATCGATACACGCATACATGTGCATAAGGCTTATGCAACTTATACAATCAGGTATATCACCTTGTAATCTCAGAAATTTCATACCCAAACACACCAAAATCAATTTCATATCGGAAAATCATCTCCATAACTCAATTTTATCTCAGAAAATACATGTAAATAAGCATTGTATCACAGCCAAATAACTTGTACATTCCGAAATAACTATCTAAACACTTCTAAAATTCAATCATTCCGAACTCAATACCCTCTGTTCAATCTTTTACCCCACAACACTTTTTTTGTCCTTATTCTAAACACCTTTTGCTTTGGATAACAAGATCAAACAACACCTTTTTAAAAGGAACTTCATCTTCTTCAACAAAAAACTATTTTTCTCCATAACATAGATTTAACAACAGCCCAAATGCATGAACAGTAGCAGCAAAATATTTATTTCTCTAGCAACGTCACCAACAAAAATAGTAAATAACTCACAGAATATTTTTCAGTTGCGAAGGCTGAGAAATGCTTCATAAATGATGAGAATCTTCAAGATAATAAACCAATCAGGATAATTCCCTTGAACTAATCGTGAGATCTTCAAGGTCTCACTCTGATACCAATTGTTGGAACCCATTTTGTCGATTGGATTGGTGCAGATTAATAATATCAAGAAGATAATTGTATGAACAATGAGAGAACATAATATGTGAGCAAACTGATAATGAATAGATAGAGAGATGTAAAATGTTACATGAACAACACTCATGGCTAGGTAGAATCCCCAGCCAAACACTCTCTAATCTAAATGTATACATGGTGCACTCTTACAATAAAAGACCACTGACCTCCACTTTATATACTAGTGGAGGGAATATGTTTTCCATACAAGGGAATATTCTAACCTAATAAACACTCATCATTGTAGAGCATTTTCATGATCCAACAATATCAACATGTATGGTTATTTTGGGAATCACTTACTTGAACTCAGCTAATTGCATGCACTACACCCCCTTTTTCGTATTAAGTTTTTTTTTAAATATTACCAACTCCTCAGTTTGATTTCAGTCACACCCGAGAGTGGGCCCAAATGCCTGAAACCAAGGCTCTAATACCAACTTGTAACGACCCCAAAACCATAAGGTAAAATTTTCATTTTTAGTTCCACCAGAAACACCAATTATCTTTTTTCCAATCATTCAAAAAGTATTTCAGAATAAAACAGATATCAGAGTACAATCCCAAAATCATATAGTTGTGGAAATATGGGTGGGTGCGCTACGATCAAGTCGGGCATTTCCATATCGAACCGGAAGTACCTAAAAGCATAACTATAGAAACTGTAAGCACAAAGCTTAGTGGGTTCCCTAAATTACCACATACCATACATCTCCTTGGGCCTAGCCTCACATTGGGCCCATTCAACATTGATGGGCTTAGCCCATCATACAATGGGCCTACCCCGACATACAATGCGAGAGTCACAGAGACAACTACCATCCTTGTCACACCCCAAAACCGGAACGGCGGAAACGTTCTGGGGTGGAGGACGTCATGTTTAGTATCACAAGACATGCATCATAGTAATCAAAGTAATAAACAACCATTTCATTAGAAAGAAAGTGTTTACAAAGTGTGTGTTCACAAAACATAGAATACATAAGCAAATAACAAACACGACTTGAAGCTATACTTCTCCATCTTCTGAATTCCCAGCACGAGTACCTGTCTACTGGGCTCCTGAGAATACAAGTTATTTTGAAAGAGTTGATCAGCAATTAAGCTGGTGAGTTCATAAGATTTTAGTGATGTAAGTAAGTTGTAAAATGTTGTGGTAAAATGCTGTTGAAAATGTAGTTGAAAAATGTAGTGAGTTGTAAATTCTGTTTAGAAAAGTTCGCATGTTCCTCTTAGAAAATCCTATGTTTCCTACTTTGATGAAAGGTACGTAAAAATGATTCTACAATCCTTTCTATGAGTACTAAACGGATACAAGTGATATAAAGCTCTGAGTAAACAAACAATCGACTGTGCGCATCTGCCCTAACTCACAACCAAACAAGGAACAGGAAGTAAGGCGGATAGCACACATCCCATTGTTTGTTAGATCATTGTTGTATATAACTCTGGCGTGTTCACTTGTTACTCATGGAGTTAATTGTAATGGTTCCTTTATATTTAATGAAAATATTCTTTAAGAAAACCCTTATTTCTTATAATAAAATGGTGACCACAATGATTACTTCTATAATCACTTAGTTTATACTGGCTATATATGATCTAATATCGATTAGATAGTTAATTGGGTGAATCTGCCCTAAGCCCACAACCAAACAAGGATCAGGAAGTAAGGCGGAAAGCACACATCCAACTATCTATTGGGTATTAATGACATATAACCATGATGTATAAACTAAATTATTATAGAGTTAATCACCTAAGGTCCTTTAAGTTTATACTGGTTTAATAAAATGGATTAAACCCTTAGCTGGTAAGTTTCTAGTTTTGTATACCAAAAGTTCTGATTTGGAAAGTATGTTTTGTACTAGAAAACTGTGCATTGACTTTGTGTCCTATGACTTGACCCATACCTGGTACCCTTATGATGACTCAATGTATACTGGACATATATATCTAGAATCGAATAGATAATAGACTGGGTGAATCTGTTCCAAGCCCACAACCAAACAAGGAACAGGAAATGAAGCAGAGAGCACACATCCTATTACATGCCGGATCCTATTGATATATATGTATCCTTTGATGTATACATTAAGGAATCATAAAATTAGCATTATGGTCCTTTCTACTAAACGTAGCCTTCTACCAAGGCATCAAATCTTATGTGTGTTTGTTTCTTATATGAGTGTGTATTCTCCCAAGCGAGACTATCATTAACTAAATATAGTATTTACATTAATGGATATGTGAGAAGATCACAAAGTAAATGTAATAGGGAAAATAATGTTTTTCCTCATCAGTGACACTGCTGGCTATAAAGTAATAAAATACAGACTCCAGGTAGTAGTAAATGTACAATACATGTAACAACGTAAAATTTAAAACAATTTTTCATTTTTCAACATAATAAAAACATATATAATATTCCCAGAATCTCGTGATCCAACGTCATCATAATGAAACATATCCCATAATCTCAAAAAAAATCCTCTGCCAGTGTGTACAAATCATGCCGGCGCCTTCCCGCGATCCTCGCTGGTACCTGAAACACATATCACATAACACGGTAAGCATAAATGCTTAGTGAGTTCCCCAATATACCACATACGACACATAAGCCACTCGAGGCTATAACTCGGTATGACCCTCTGGTCAATGTGTCTCAGCGGGACCCTCCAGTCCCGTAGCTCGTTGGACCCTCCAGTCCGGTCTAGCTCGTTGGACCCTCCGGTCCGGTCTAAATCGTTGGACCCTCCGGTCCGGTCTAAATCGTTGGACCCTCCGGTCCGGTCTATATAACACATAGCATACATATAACACAATGCACATAAACTCAAACATACACATAACACATAAGACCCTCCGGTCTGCACATAGATACCACTCATGGTAATGTATAGTGATAAGACTCACCTCGGGTAATCTCGGAAAGTCTCGAACTCGAATATCTGCTCTAGCCTCCGCCTAATCAGATAAAGTAATTATCTCTAATTAATACGGCTCTCAAAGGCTAGAATAATCCCTCCCTATATTCTCTCAGAAGGGAAAAAGACCATTTTACCCCTCCAATGGTCCAATATCCAAATGTGGACCAAACCCTGAAGGTCAACCCCAGTCAACGGTCCAACTTTGACCAGACTCGTCGAGTGCACTCGGGTGACTCGGCGAGTCCATACGTGTCCTCTGAATCCTCTAAGGCCTCACTCGACTCGTCGAGTCAACCTTTCCCTCAATGGTTACCACTGATCACGAATCGTGGTACAACACGATCCGACTCGTCGAGTCCGTTCATGGACTCGGCGAGTTTCGTCCATGAGATTACTCAAATGACCTTCTGAGGTTAGATCTGCTTCTCTAACCTATAGATATGACCTTCTAGTGCCCAATAATTACGTAAAGGTCCAACCTTTACGCTCATGCAACACTCTTAGGGCTTCTTATGGTGAAATAGCTCCTAAAATGGCAACCTAGGTTCTAAACTCCATTGGAAATGCATAAAGATGGATGCTTGGGACTCTCTGGACCTCTTAAGGTCCAGATCTAATGCTTATTCCACAAAGGGACTTCAAATACTCCAAAATCCTTTGAAGACAAGGGTCAAGAAACCCTAGATTCATGAAATCTACACCATACAGAAAGAGAGGGTCGATTTGTTACCTCAAAGTGAAGCTCCTTGCTCCAAGATCTCAGAATGACACCCTCCTCTGGTCCTTCTTGCTAGAACCCTTCTTTTCCCTTTGCAAAATCACACCAAAATGCACTCAAAATCTCAAGACTCTCTCACAAGCTCAAGGGGCGTTTAGGGTTTCTTCTCAGAGAGATGTGGCCGCAAATGAGGCTATAAGTGCCTTTAAATATGTCCCAAACTCGGGGATCTAGGGTTTCCACTTACAGCGCCTACTCGGTGAGTTTACTCTTGGACTCGTCGAGTATTTCATTAAACTCACGTGGCCACCCCGCTTCTACTCGACGAGTTATGGCGCCAACTCGTCGAGTAGATCAATGATACTCAAAATAATTAATTCAAAATAACATACCTGAAAATCCGGATGTTACAATTCTCCCCCACTAGAATCATATTTCGCCTTCGAAGTCTCGCTCTGCAAACAACTCTGGATGTTGCTCCCGCATCTCCGACTCCGGTTCCTAAGTCAGCTCGGACCCTCTCCGATGTTGCCACTAGACCTGAACCAGGGGCACCTCCTTGTTCCTCAGAACCTTGACCTTCCGATCCAAGATCGCGATCGGCTTCTCAATGTAATTCAGGCTCGCGTCTACCTGAATATCCTCTAGAGGCACTACTGTCGTCTCATCAGCTATACACTTCCTCAACTGGGATACGTGGAAGGTATCATGGATCTGACTCAACTCCTCGGGTAGCTCCAGACGATATGCTACCTTACCCACCCTCGCGGTCACCCTGAAAGGACCAATGTATCGGGGGCCCAGCTTGCCCCTCTTCCTGAATCGGATCACTCCTTTCCAAGGAGATACCATCAGGAGTACGAAATCTCCGACCTGGAACTCGAGCTCGGATCGTCGCCTATCCGCATAACTCTTCTGACGGCTCTGGGCTGTCAGTAACCTCTGTCTGACCAGTTGTACCTGCTCATTCGTCTTAAGCACTATATCAGTGCTACCCATCACTCGCTACCCTACCTCTCCCCAATAGATGGGAGTCCGACACCTCCTCCCATATAAGAGCTCGAAGGGAGGCATACCAATACTCGAATGGTGGCTGTTTTTGTAAGAAAACTCAGCCAAAGGTAGGTATGTGTCCCAACTTCCACTGAAATCCATAACACATGCCCGAAGCATGTCCTCGAGTGTCTGAATAGTCCGCTCACTCTGCCCGTCCGTCTGTGGGTGATAAGCAGTACTGAAGTGCAATCTCATACCCAACTCCTCATGAAACTTCTTCCAAAACCTGGAAGTAAAACGTACATCTCGATCTGACACAATCGATATCGGCACTCCATGCCGTGACAACACCTCTCTCACATACATCTCCGCCAGCCTCTCCGCGGAAGAGCTCTCACTGATAGCAAAGAAGTGAGTGCTCTTCGTCAGCCGGTCCACAATCACCCAAATTGCATCAAAAACCCTCGCGGTCCGCGGTAATTTGGTGATAAAATCCATAGAAATATGTTCCCACTTCCACTGGGGAACCTCTAACGGCTGCAACTTTCCATGCGGACGCTGGTGCTCGGCCTTAACCCGGCGACAGGTCAAGCACCTCTCTACTACCCATGCAACATCCCTCTTCATACAGGGCCACCAATAATCTCTCTTCAGGTCCAAATACATCTTCGTGGCCCCGGGATGGATCGAGAATCTCGATCTATGTGCCTCCTCCATCAAGGTGCTACGTGCCCCGCCCGTATACGGCACCCAAATCCGACCACGAAAGGTCATGAGCCCTCTGCTATCCGTCACAAACTCGGACACCAGTCCAATCACCCGCTCCCTTTTGCGGTTCTCCGGTCTCACAGCCTCTGCATGGGCCTCTCGAATAGTATCCAACACCGGAGTCATCACCGTCATCCTCATACATATGTCTCGAATCGGGGCACTCTCCGCCCTACGGCTCAGAGCATCGGCTACTACGTTAGCCTTGCCCGGGTGGTACAGGATTTCACAGTCATAATCCTTTACCACATCCAACCATCTCCTCTGACGCATGTTCAGGTTGGGCTGATCCAACAGATACTTCAAACTCTTGTGGTCCGTGTATATGGTACACCGAACCCCATACAAATAATGGCGCCATATCTTGAGGGTGAACACCACCGCCCCCAACTCCAAATCGTGGGTGGGATACCTCGTCTCATGAGGCTTCAGTTGCCTCGATGTGTATGCTATCACGTGCCCTCTCTGCATAAGCAACGCACCCAACCCCGATATAGACGCATCACAATACACCACGAAATCCTCCACTCCCCCCGGAAGAGCTAACACCGGGGCTTCGCATAACCTCTGGCGAAGAGTCTCAAATGAGGTCTGCTGCTCTGGACCCCAAGCAAAAACAGCGCCCTTCCGGGTCAATCTGGTGAGGGGAACGACAATCTTGGAGAAATCCCGAATAAATCTCCTATAGTAGTCGGCCAACCCCAGAAAACTCCTGATCTCGGTGGGGGATCTCGGCACCTCCCAACTCGTGACCACCTCAATCTTGGCCGGATCGACCAATATCCCATTCTGATTAACGAGATGTCCCAAGAACTGGACCTCACGTAACCAAAAATCACACTTGGAGAATTTGGCATAAAGCCTCTCCGATCTCAATACTCCGAGGATCTCCCTCAGGTGCTCCTCATGCTGCTCTCTGGTCCTGGAATACACTAGAATGTCGTCGATGAACACAATCACCGATCGATCCAACATCGGCCTACATACTCGGTTCATGAGGTCCATGAACACCGCGGGTGCATTGGTGAGCCCAAAAGGCATCACCACGAACTCGTAATGCCCACAACGAGTCCTAAATGCTGTCTTCTAGATATCCTCATCACGCACCCTCATCTGGTGATATCCAGACCTCAAGTCTATCTTGGAAAACCAGGACGCACCCTGCAACTGATCGAACAGATCGTCGATCCTCGGTAATGGATAACGGTTCTTGACCGTTAATTTGTTCAACTCCCGGTAATCAATGCACATCCGGTTTGAACCATCCTTTTTCTTGACAAAAAGGATCGGCGCTCCCCACGGCGAGCTACTCGGTCGAAAAACCCCCTTCCCCAGCAGCTCCTGAAGCTGCGAGGATAACTCTTGCATCTCTGGCGGCGCAAGGCGATAAGGCGCCTTGGCAATAGGCGCTGCCCCCGGAACCAAATCGATGCGGAACTCCACCTGCCTCTCGTGAGGCACACCCGGCAACTCCTCGGGAAAAACATCCGAGAACTCACGCACTATCGGAACATCATCAACCGAACTCGGCCACCCTGCGGCCGCTCACGTATCCATCACATAGGCTACAAACCCTCTACAACCCTGCTGTAGGCTCTGTCTCGCTCTGGCAGCCGAACAAAATGCTGAACCAATTCGGATACCCTCGCCATACACTGTCAGCACTCCCCCACTAGGGTCTCGTATCGTCACCATCTGATGCTCGCAGTCGATAACAGCTCCAAATCGGCTCAACCAGTCCATGCCCAAGATGACACAGACATCACCCATCGCAATCGGTACTAGATCAATCGGGAACTCAACACCGAAGATCTCGAGTACACATCCTCTAATCACATCAGTAGCATACACCGCTCACTCGTCGGCTATAGAAACTCGTAGAGGTCGACTCAACGCCTCTCGCTGAACACTGATGTGCTGACTAAATGCTAATGACACGAAAGATCGACTCGCACCCGAGTCAAATAACACCAACGTAGGTACAGAACTCACAAGAAAAGTACCTATGCATACCACAATATAAGCACAAAATCTCAAACTCAAAATAAGTAAGTAAAAGAATACATACCGGCCACGACATTGGGCTCTGCGCGGACCTCCTCCGCTGTCAACTGGAAGGCTCTCTCGCGAGCCTTCGGTGCCTCGGCCTTCGCTGGCCGGACCTCGGTAGCTCTAGCAGCAGGTGCAGATCCCTGTGCTGATCCCTGTAGTAGCTGCAGGCACTCGGCCTTCCGATGGCCTGTCTGGTTGCAATGAAAGCAAACCGAAAATCCCTTGGGGCAATCCCTCGCGAAATTCCCCTCCTTCCCACACTTGTAACACACCCCTGCTCTGCACACTCCCTTATGGCTCTTGCCGCACTTCCCACAAGTGCGGCCCTTCGGACCTCCAGATCTCAAATCAGCAGGCTTTACCCGCTTGGCTGCCGGCTGCGACTGCGTCGGTCGCCTGTCCCTCCTCTGAGACTCGGCCTCCTCCCTGGCCTGAGTCTCCAGCTCGATCTCCCTCTTCCGAGCATTTGCATGGAGCTCAGAAAATGTCTGGTACGTCGAGTTCGCCACGAACTCGCGAATGTCTCTCCTCAGTATGCTCAGATATCGGCTCATACGTGCCTGCTCCGTCGACACGTGCTCAGGGCAAAACAACGCCCTCTCATGAAACATCCTCGTAATCACTTTCACCGACTCAGTCCCCTGCTTGAGGGACAAGAACTCCTGTGCCAACCGTTCCCTCTCCACCGGGGGAACATACTCATCTCGGAACATGGTGGTGAACCTCTCCCAGGTCACCGCTGTAATCTCTGCAGGAGTGAAGTCTGCCGTAACAAACTTCCACCAGTCCTTCGCTCCCAAGCGAAGCTGGTTCAGCGCGAACCGTACCCTTATATGCTCCGGACAAGAACAGGTGTAGAAGCATCCCTCAATGTCAGAGATCCACCTCATCGCTGCTATTGGATCCTGAGTCCCATCAAACTCTGGTGGCTTCGTGTTGCTGAACTCTCGGTACAGCAACGAGTCACCCCCCCTGTGGCCTGGCAGCGGCGATGGCTGTGGTGGCTGCAGCAACAGCAGCCTCGGTAAGAGAAGCATACCGCTCGTCAAACGTCTCAATCAAAGTGGTCTTGATAGACCCAAACATCTCAGGAATCTCCGCCCGTATGTCTGCGGCCACCTCCTCGTGAATCAACCTACGGATCTCCTCATCACTGGTACCACTGGTACCACTGCCTCCTGGGTGGTGGCGCGTCCCAACCATGATGTCTCTGAAATACAACACAAAAGAAGTCAGAGACTCGCTCGAGTATACTCGCACTCGATACTCAACCCTACTTGTTCTTTAGTCCCCTAAGGATTCTTACTTGGACTGCTCACCAATCTGATGTTTCCAGTAGTACGGGCCCTTATACTACCTTCCACAACGCATCGGTATTCACCCCAAGTCCTCCTCCTAGGATCCAAGATCACAAGTACTCTATATCTCACTAAACTCGGGCTACTCTCCGGTAGACCACTCATAAGCTCCTCGCTGCTACCTACTCACTCTCGAAGTATCTCATAGTAGCAGTAACTCCTAGGCTAAGGCATCACAAATCAGGCCCACTCTAGTCCTTACCATGAATACCTATCCTACTCTAGCATGCATAACATATCACATAATATCTCATAACACACAATGTAAGGGTATTTTGGGAAATCGCCATTCGGGTGCTGGCTGATCATACACACTGCTTCGTTCTGCTTTTCTCAAAAATCTTTTACTCTTTTAGAAAAATTGTTTCTTTTATGAAAAATTCTCTCAAATCCTCAGTTTGAGTTCAGATACGCCCGGAGGTGCATCCGAATCTCTCAAACCAAGGCTCTGATACCAACTTGTAACAACGTAAAATTTAAAACAATTTTTCATTTTTCAACATAATAAAAAAATATATAATATTCCCAGAATCTCATGATCCAATGCCATCATAATGAAACATATCCCATAATCTCAAAAAAAATCCTCTGCCAGTGTGTACAAATCATGCCGGCGCCTTCCCGCGATCCTCGCTGGTACCTGAAACACATATCACATAACACGGTAAGCATAAATGCTTAGTGACTTCCCAAATATACCATATACGACACATAAGCCACTCGAGGCTATAACTCGGTATGACCCTCTGGTCAATGTGTCTCAGCGGGAGCCTCCAGTCCCATAGCTCGTTGGACCCTCCAGTCTGGTCTAGCTCGTTGGACCCTCCGGTCCGGTCTAAATCATTGGACCCTCTGGTCCGGTCTAAATCGTTGAACCCTCCGGTCCGGTCTATATATATACATAGCATACATATAACACAATGCACATAAACTCAAACATACACATAACACATAAGACCTTCCGGTCTGCACATAGATACCACTCATGGTAATGTATAGTGAGAAGACTCACCTCGGGTAATCTCGGAAAGTCTCGAACTCGAATATCTGCTCTAGCCTCTGCCTAATCACATAAAGTAATTATCTCTAATTAATACGGCTCTCAAAGGCTAGAATAATCCCTCCCTGTATTCTCAGAAGGGGAAAAGACCATTTTACCCCTCCAATGGTCCAATGTCCAAATGTTGACCAAACCCTAAAGGTCAACCCCAGTCAACGGTCCAACTTTGACTAGACTCGTCGAGTGCACTCGGGTGACTCGGCGAGTCCATACGTGTCCTCTGAATCCTCTAAGGCCTCACTCGACTCGTCGAGTCAACCTTTCTCTCAATGGTTACCACTGATCACGAATCCTGGTACAACACGATCCGACTCGTCGAGTGCGCTCATGGACTCGGTGAGTTTCGTCCATGAGATTACTCAAATGACCTTCTGAGGTCATATCTGCTTCTCTAACCTATAGATCTGACCTTCTAGTGCCCAATAATTACGTAAAGGTCCAACCTTTACGCTCATGCAACACTCCTAGGGCTTCTTATGGTGAAATAGCTCCTAAAATGGCAACCTAGGTTCAAAACTTCATTGGAAATGCATAAAGCTGGATGCTTGGGACTCTCTGGACCTCTTAAGGTCCAGATCTAATGCTTATTCCACAAAGGGACTTCATATACTCCAAAATCCTTTGAAGACAAGGGTCAAGAAACCCTAGATTCATGAAATCTACACCATACAGAAAGAGAGGGTCGATTTGTTACCTCAAAGTGAAGCTCCTTGCTCCAAGATCTCAGAATGACACCCTCCTCTGGTCCTTCTTGCTGGAACCCTCCTTTTCCCTTTGCAAAATCACACCAAAATGCACTCAAAATCTCAAGACTCTCTCACAAGCTCAAGGGGCGTTTAGGGTTTCTTCTCAGAGAGATGTGGCCGCAAATGAGGCTATAAGTGCCTTTAAATAGGTCCCAAACCCGGGGATCTAGGGTTTCCACTTACAGCGCCTGCTCGGCGAGACTACTCTTGGACTCGTCGAGTAGTTCATTAAACTCATGTGGCCACCCCACTTCTACTCGACGAGTTATAGCGCCAACTCGTCGAGTAGATCAATGATCCTCAAAATAATTAATTCAAAATAACATACCTGAAAATCCGGATGTTACAATACACCTCGGGGAGTCTAAAGTAGCCTTTAATCCCAAGTTGGTTAATTAAAGGTTTAAATGTGAACTCGTTTGTAAGCATAAAGATATATTATTATATTTTATCACCTCGTGTCTGCTAACCCAGATACGTGTAATCGTACTAAAGTTAACGCAAACCGGAAAGATATATTATTATACTTTATCACCTCGTGTCTGCTAACCCAGATACGTGTAATCGTACTAAAGTTAACGCAAACCGGAAAGATATATTATTATACTTTATCACCTCGTTTTTGCTAACCCAGATACGTGTAATCGTACTAAAGTTAATGCAAACCGGAAAGATATATTAACATGATTTTTCCCGGTACTTAGTATAGTATGTTCCTCATGTGCTTGTTATAGTATGTTCCTCCCTGTACTTGTTATAGTATGTTCTGTTTCTGACTCATGTATGAACTGACTCTTTGTATGCTTCATTGTACTAGAAGTAATGAGTAGTGTCCTCCTAAACTATACCTATTATAGTTTACTAATGTTTTACTTGAACTGTTATTGAAAAGACTCTTTTATCTACTAAGTTATGCCTGTACTTTAAAAACGGAGCTTTGTGAAACTATAAAGTAACATAACTTTAAAAGAGTTTTTGAAATGTTTTGATCACTTATAAAAGACATAGCAATCTTTTGAAAGATGTTTATAGCAAACATTTACACAATTGTCATTGTGTTCAACTTGTATCCCCCCCCCCTTAAAGCATGTAAAAACAGTTAAAAGATTCATTACGGGGTATGAACTCACCTGATGTGGGTGATACAAACGAATACGTGTGTAAGGATGAGAAGTTCCACGAATGAATTTCTGAGGCACAACAGTCCTAAATGACATACATTGGCATATATTGACATAAATATAGTGCTTGGAAGCAACCAAATGCAAGGAAACACCTCACGGGACTAGGAAACACTTTGACCAAGTGTTGGAATCACATGTGATTGACCTAATGGGTGTTTAAGGCCATAGTTTGGTGTTTACGGCCATGTGTTTACGGCCAAGGGAGTTTACGGTCGTAAACTCATGGTCAAAGATGCATATGAGGGTGTTTGAAGGCTAGGGAAGCTTGAGGGACTTTTGCTCTACACAAGGATGAGAAAGACCAACTCAATGGAGAGTGTTGAGGTGTTTACGGCCAAGGGAGTTTACTCCTGGCCGTAAACTCTCTAAATGGTCACATTTAGGGTCTTAAAGGTAAGGAGTCTCAAGGGTTCAAGTGTTCTAAGGTTTAGCAAGAGTCTAGATGTGTTTAAGGTCCAAAACTTGACCATACTTGGAGTTTACGGCCAAGGGTGTTTACTCTTGGGCCATAAATTCTCTAAATGATGAGTTTGGTGATGATTCAAGGTCTTACAAAGCACAAGGGATTGTTCTAGCCTCAAGTCCAAGCCTTGGGAAGAGTTTAAGGCTCAAATGGCATACTTATAGGGGTTTACGGCCATGGGAGATGGCTTGGCCGTAAACTCCTTTTGGTCCTTCATTCTTGATGATTTCAAGGCTCTAAGCGTGAGTCTTAACTAGATATCAAGTATAGGGAAGAGTACTTACGATATAGAGGCTTGAAATGGTTGATTTTGGCCAAGAACACTAGTGTGTGTTCTTGGTGTTCTTGGTGAAACTTGAAGATCTAAGAAAAGTTGATTTCCATGGATGAAATCAAAGAGTGTAACTAGGAGATGAAGTGTAACAACAAATCAAGGAAAGAACACTTACGTTTTTGATGATATAAGATGAAACTCGGGATGATAGTTGAGAGAGAAATGGAAGTGCTTGAGTTTGGAAGTGAAAGAATGGCTAGAAATGACCAAGGGTCATATATATACACTTGAGTTTACGGCCACATGAGTTTACGGTCGTAAACTCACTGGCATTGTGGCCGTGAACTCCTTATGATGAGGTTAAGGCCCGAATGTTGCACAGTGTCTCTAGCAGGTAGATTCTACCACTCATTCCTTAAGTGTACTAGGCTTAAAACTCCTTAGAATGACCTTTAACCAGGCTAGAACTCATTACCAATGAGTCTGACACTCTGTTGAGTTGACTGGCTGAGGTTTGAAAGTAAATATTTTTTGGGTTGTCACATCATCCCCCCGTTAGATGGAATTTCGTCCCGAAATTAGCTTTCTTACAGTACTACTGGGGTTGCACTCCTCTGATTTGCAGAATACCCACTCGTAGACCTGGCAACTTTGCCCTGGCGTTCGTGATAGGATTCGTACTTGGTCCATCTATCATCACCTCGTGTATACAAGTCGTATATAATTAGGATTAGTAAGACGGTCGGATATGCGATTCTGCCCCGGGTCCACAACCAAACAAGGAACAGGAGATAGGGCAGAAACACACATACTAAATCTGCGTAATCATAATCATATACCACCCTCGCGTATACACTGAATAGTGACAGGTGGGTTGTATTCGACCATAGCCTCTCTGCTAGAACTTGGTCTGGTGGACGAGTGGTATTTCGTGACGGTCTGCGGACATTTGACGATTAGGTTTCAGAAGACAAAGTACTCTTCGCATGAGTACTTCGGGGTTTTAGAATACGAAAGATAAAACTGAGGTTTATGTCGAACCATCGATATGAATGGCGAAAGTTTTGAGAACTTGTCGATCGAGGCGATAGAAACATATGAACTTAGTATGGTGAGGACCACACCAATTCATGACGAATGATAGCAACGGACTCTTTACTGAACAAAGTTTGGCCGATTGGAAAGAAATGCATGTGATACGATGATGTATCCCTAGCGTGCTCGAAAATGTACTCTTAGTGTGCTTGACTATGTACTCTTAGTGCGTTCGGCTGCATACTCTTAGTGCGTTCGATAGTGTACTTTTAGTGCGTTCGATAGTGTACTCTTAGTGTGCTTGACTATGTACTCTTAGTGCGTTCGGCTGCGTACTCTTAGTGCGTTTGATAGTGTACTTTTAGTGCGTTCGATAGTGTACTCTTATTGTGTTTCGATAGTGTACTCTTAGTGCGTTCGATAGTGTACTCTTAGTGCGTTTGATAGTGCATTTTTAGTGCGTTCGATAGTGCATTTTTAGTGCGTTCGATAGTGTACTCTTAGTGCGTTCGACGATGTACCCTTTTGTAAATGTTCTAGTGTTTTATGTTTTCCCTTTGATGTTAACACTCCTACGTATCGTACCGCGATGAGCGAGTACATACAAATGAAAGTGTTTTGATAACTGGTGATGATACTTTATATCATGATCCTCCTCGGTACCACTACGATCGCCTGTCATATACAAGTTATGAATATTTAAGATGAATAAGACGGTCGACTGAGTAACTCTGCCTCAAATCCACAACCAAACAAGGAACAGGAATTAAGGCGGAATTACTCACTCTAAGTTTGCAACATCTTAGTTATGCACAACCCTGATGTATATGTTCAGCCATCATAGCTTCTCTAAACGGATCCTTTAGTTCTTTTGAATACTGTGACTTGTTCCTATGAATGAGTTATTATAATTACTTTTAAGAGTTATCCCCAAGTTTTAATCTTATATAAATATAAATTAATTTTTTTAAAAAATTACTAAATCGAAACGTACCGCTGCTCGATGGCGACTCTGAGGTCGACTCTCCTGCGGTGATCGTCAGAATTCTTCCATCCGTGCCTGAGTTCTTTGTTATCGGGCAGTCCCTCTGGTAGTGTCCAGTCTCACCACAGCCATAGCAGGCTTGGTTTTCTTCAACTCCGGGGACTTGGGAGATCGGTTGAGCCGGTGCCCTGCAGAAACGGATTGTGTGTCCTTTTTTGTGGCAGTTCAGACACTGCATTTTCCGGCATACTCCGGTGTGGTGATATTTGCACTTCCCACACTTCGGAAGGGTTCCAGCATATCGACCGGCAGGTGCTGGACTAGTAGGTGTCGTAGCGGCATACATCGTACTCGTTGGTTGCTCTTGCGGGGGTTCCTGTGTTGTTTGCTTCTTCCTCCTATTGTTCCCCGACTTCTTATTATAGTCCTCCCCTTTTGATGGCTCGGGAGTCGGTACATCTATGTCATGGCGGACTTCATGGTCGATGAGTAGCTGGGCCAGGCGTTTGGCACTATCGAATGTGGCTGGGTTAGAAGAAAACACATTACCTCGGGTCGGGGTAGTTAGACCCCTGATGTATCTTTCTATCTTCTTGCTCTCCGGGGTAACCATCCCGGGGCACAGTACTGCCAAGCCGCTAAACCTGTTAGTGTAGGCCACTATGTATGAGCCAACCATCTTGAGCTCCCATAGCTCTTGTTCCAGCTTTTGTACTTCGCCCCTTGGGGAGTACTCTCCCATCATCATTTCCTTCAAGTTTTCCCAGCCCATAGAGTTTTCCACTGTTAGAGTCAGTGACTTAACATGGCCATTCCACCATGTTAGGGCTCTTCCGGAGAAGGTGCAGGCAGCAAACTTGACTTTGCTCCCTTCTGGGCATGAACAGATTTCGAAGACCGAATCTGTTTTCTCGAACCATTGCATCAGAGCGATGACTCCACCATTTCCGTCGAAGGAATTGGGTTTTCATTTCATGAAGTCTTTATACGAACATTCCCTTGGGTGTTCGTGGGTATCTCCGTGGTTGTTTAGGCGA
This sequence comes from Lactuca virosa, assembly GCF_052849685.1. NCBI lineage: Eukaryota > Viridiplantae > Streptophyta > Magnoliopsida > Asterales > Asteraceae > Lactuca > Lactuca virosa. Next base: position 375,279,102 of record NC_136433.1, on the reverse strand, counting down.
GCACCGCCACCAAATCCACCGATACCACTTGCGCGAATTTGGGTTAGGGCGGATGTCGTTGCTGCTGTTACCGCTGCCTGAAAAGCAGCTAGGTCGAACTGTGGTGGGGGTAGTGGTGGTTGAGTTGGAGTTATCGGAATAGTGCGTCTGTTCGATTTGCGAGGAGGCATCTTTGCTAAAAGAATACAAAGATGAGATGGAATAAGTCTATAGTAGTGGACACAAGCCAAAAGCTGAAAATACAAGGTTATCCCAGTTCTGAGTGTATCGGGTCCTGACTTCCACAGGGTTCTAGAAACAATTCATAAAAGAGTCTATACTTAATAAACTTTATGAATTTGAAATGGCTATCCTGTTACCTGAATAACTGTTACCAGCTGCATGTAAGAAAATAATCCTAACACATAATGTGAGTAGTGTTTCCACTCGCTCATTAAGTTAACAAGATTATTATTTATTAGTGTGACGTGTAAGACGTTTTGGTTACTTCGGTTGATCCCTCTTTGAAAACTTCTCATGAACTTGCTCTTGTTCCTCCTTGACTATTCTGTTGTCTACTTTATGAGGAAGTGGTTACATCTATCTAGGTTTGTCGTGCGAGAATGGATGTGACTAATGAATCTATGAGATTTAAGGTAACTTTGTGGGGTGATCCTTACAGAGTCCTCCTATAATTGCACAATGTATACAAGTTGTATATAACTTAAGATTAAATAGACCTTCGAATAAGTGATCCTACTCTAAAACCACAACCAAACAAGGAACAGGTAGCGGAGCGTAGATCACAAATTCTAAGTCTATAAATTCTCAATTATATATAACCTTGGAAGTATACATTGTAAAATTATAGACCTATCCGCAAGGGTCTTTTATGTTATCATGTAAGTTGTTTATATAGAGCCTAAAATACTCTTATAGTATCTTAATGTAATCTTCTTGGTATGCTTCAAAGTTGTTATCGCGTTATAGTGTCATAGAATACTCCTATAGTATTCTAACTCTAATGTACTTCATCTAGTATTCTCTTGACTGGTGTTTAGGTAAGTTTTAAGACTGTTGCAACACCACATCACTCCCCAAACACATGTCGGTCACATCTTGAATGAATATAGTTGATCAGGCTATATTGATGCTAGCTATGATTACATAATTGTTCAGGTTTGACGACAGTGTTCAACCTTTAAATACTTTAGTTCTGTTCTTCTTGTGATACTTGGTCTAGCATGTACATGTATAAGCAAGTAGGTATATTTTTATAACTTATCATTATACTCTTAAAATATACCATTATCCAGAGCACTTAAGCCCCATTGTATTTATAGTTGTATATCTTTTATCGGTTGATATACTTAGTTCACTATAAACACTGCTCTGATACCAATCTGTCACACCCCAAAACCGAAACGGCGGAAACGTTCTGGGGTGGAGGACGTCATGTTTAGTATCACAAGACATGCATCATAGTAATCAAAGTAATAAACAACCATTTCATTAGAAAGAAAGTGTTTACAAAGTGTGTGTTCACAAAACATAGAATACATAAGCAAATAATAAACAAGACTTGAAGCTATACTGCTCCATCTTCTGAATTCCCAGCATGAGTACCTGTCTACTAGGCTCCTGAGAATACAAGTTATTTTGAAAGAGTTGATCAGCAATTAAGCTGGTGAGTTCATAAGATTTTAGTGATGTAAGTAAGTTGTAAAATGTTGTGGTAAAATGCTGTTGAAAATGTAGTTGAAAAATGTAGTGAGTTGTAAATTCTGTTTAGAAAAGTTCGCCTGTTCCTCTTAGAAAATCCTATATTTCCTACTTTGATGAAAGATACGTAAAAATGATTCTACAATCCTTTCTATGAGTACTAAATGCATACAAGTGATATAAAACTCAGAGTAAACAAACAATCGACTGTGCGCATCTGCCCTAACTCACAACCAAACAAGGAACAGGATGTAAGGCGGATAGCACACATCCCATTGTTTGTTAGATCATTGTTGTATATAACTCTAGCGTGTTCACTTGTTACTCATGGAGTTAATTGTAATGGTTCCTTTATATTTAATGAAAAGATTCTTTAAGAAAACCCTTATTTCTTATAATAAAATGGTGCCCACAGTGATTACTTCTATAATCACTTAGTTTATACTGGCTATATATGATCTAATATCGATTAGATAGTTAATTGGATGAATCTGCCCTAAGCCCACAACCAAACAAGGATCAGGAAGTAAGGCGGAAAGCACACATCCAACTATCTATTGGGTATTAATGACATATAACCATGATGTATAAACTAAAGTATTATAGAGTTAATCACCTAAGGTCCTTTAAGTTTATACTGGTTTAATAAAATGGATTAAACCCTTAGCTGGTAAGTTTCTAGTTTTGTATACCAAAAGTTCTGATTTGGAAAGTATGTTATGTACTAGAAAACTGTGCATTGACTTTGTGTCCTATGACTTGACCCATACCTGGTACCCTTATGATGACTCAATATATACTGGACATATATATCTAGAATCGAATAGATAATAGACTGGGTGAATCTGTTCCAAGCCCACAACCAAACAAGGAACAGGAAATGAAGCGGAGAGCACACATCCTATTACCTGTCGAATCCTATTGATATATATGTATCCTTTGATGTATACATTAAGGAATCATAAGGTTAGCAGTATGGTCCTTTCTACTAAACGTAGCCTTCTACCAAGGCATCAAATGTTACGTGTGTTTGTTTCTTGTATGAGTGTGTATTTTCCCAAGCGAGACTATCATTAACTAAATATAGTATATACATTAATGGATATGTGAGAAGATCACAAAGTAAATGTAATAGGGAAAATATTGTTTTTCCTCAGCAGTGACACTGCTGGCTATAAAGTAATAAAATACAGACTCCAGGTAGTAGTAAATGTACAATACACCTCGGGGAGTCTAAAGTAGCCTTTAATCCCAAGTTGGTTAATTAAAGGTTTAAATGTGAACTTGTTTGTAAGCATAAAGATATATTATTATATTTTATCACCTCGTGTCTGCTAACCCAGATACGTGTAAGCGTACTAAAGTTAACGCAAACCGGAAAGATATATTATTATACTTTATCACCTCTTGTCTGCTAACCCAGATACGTGTAATCGTACTAAAGTTAACGCAAACCGGAAAGATATTTTATTATACTTTATCACCTCGTGTCTGCTAACCCAGATACGTGTAATCGTACTAAAGTTAACGCAAACCGGAAAGATATATTAACGTGATTTTTCCCGGTACTTAGTATAGTATGTTCCTCATGTGCTTGTTATAGTATGTTCCTCCCTGTACTTGTTATAGTATGTTCTGTTTCTGACTCATGTATGAACCGACTCTTTGTATGCTTCATTGTACTAGAAGTAATGAGTAGTGTCCTCCTTAACTATACCTATTATAGTTTACTAATGTTTTACTTGAACTGTTATTGAAAAGACTCTTTTATCTACTAAGTTATGCCTGTACTTTAAAAACGGAGTTTTGTGAAACTATAAAGTAACATAACTTTAAAAGAGTTTTTGAAATGTTTTGATCACTTATAAAAGACATAGCAATCTTTTGAAAGATGTTTATAGCAAACATTTACACAATTGTCATTGTGTTCAACTTGTATCCCCCCCCCCCCTTAAAGCATGTAAAAACAGTTAAAAGATTCATTACGGGGTATGAACTCACCTGATGTGGGTGATACAAACGAATACGTGTGTAAGGATGAGAAGTTCCACGAATAAAGTTCTGAGGCACAACAGTCCTAAACGACATACATTGGCATATATTGACATAAATATAGTGCTTTGAAGCAACCAAATGCAAGGAAACACCTCACGGGACTAGGAAACACTTTGACCAAGTGTTGGAATCACATGTGATTGACCTAAAGGGTGTTTAAGGCCATAGTTTGGTGTTTACGGCCATGTGTTTACGGCCAAGGGAGTTTACGGCCGTAAACTCATGGTCAAAGATGCATATGAGGGTGTTTGAAGGCTAGGGAAGCTTGAGGGACTTTTGCTCTACACAAGGATGAGAAAGACCAACTCAATGGAGAGTGTTGAGGTGTTTACGGCCAAGGGAGTTTACTCCTGGCCGTAAACTCTCTAAATGGTCACATTTAGGGTCTTAAAGGTAAGAAGTCTCAAGGGTTCAAGTGTTCTAAGGTTTAGCAAGAGTCTAGATGTGTTTAAGGTCCAAAACTTGACCATACTTGGAGTTTACGGCCAAGGGTGTTTACTCTTGGGTCGTAAACTCTCTAAATGATGAGTTTGGTGATGATTCAAGGTCTTACAAAGCACAAGGGAGTGTTCTAGCCTCAAGTCCAAGCCTTGGGAAGAGTTTAAGGCTCAAATGGCATACTTATAGGGGTTTACGGCCATGGGAGATGGCTTGGCCGTAAACTCCTTTTGGTCCTTCATTCTTGATGATTTCAAGGCTCTAAGCGTGAGTCTTAACTAGATATCAAGTATAGGGAAGAGTACTTACGATATAGAGGCTTGAAATGGTTGATTTTGGCCAAGAACACTAGTGTGTGTTCTTGGTGTTCTTGGTGAAACTTAAAGATCTAAGAAAAGTTGATTTCCATGGATGAAATCAAAGAGTGTAACTAGGAGATGAAGTGTAACAACAAATCAAGGAAAGAACACTTACGTTTTTGATGATCTAAGATGAAACTCGGGATGATAGTTAAGAGAGAAATGGAAGTGCTTGAGTTTGGAAGTGAAAGAATGGCTAGAAATGACCAAGGGTCATATATATATACTTGAGTTTACGGCCACATGAGTTTACGGCCGTAAACTCATTGGCATTGTGGCCATGAACTCCTTATGATGAGGTTAAGGCCCGAATGTTGCACAGTGTCTCTAGCAGGTACATTCTAACACTCATTCCTGAAGTGTACTAGGCTTAAAACTACTTAGAATGACCTTTAACCAGGCTAGAACTCATTACCAATGAGTCTGACACTCTGTTGAGTTGACTGACTAAGCTTTCAAAGTAAAAAATTTCCGGGTTGTCACAATCCTACATAACATACATTGGGCCTAGCTCTTCCTGATCCATGGGCCTATCCCAACATACAAATGGTCCTCGCCCATCATACAGTGCGCCTAGCCTGTCATACGATAGGCCTAGCCCAACATACCATGCAAGAGTCACAAAGACAACTAGCATAACATATCCTAGTGGGTCGGCGTTGTTGCCTTCGACCCATGGGTATAATGAGAAGACTCACCTAAATAATAAAACCGAATAACACTCAGCTCCAAACCGCATCAACCACAGCTAACTGTTTTCCTGCCAAAAGATGGGTGCAAAACAGCTCCTGCCAAACCACACAAGGCAAACCTTAAACCTTCCAAAAATAGAGATTGGCCAAAAAGTCAACCCACACCAAAAGTCAACGGTCAAAGTCAACGGCCAGAGTTGACTTTAGCTGACCGCCACATCGTGGCCTTCCTTGGCCATGTTGTGGCCTTCACCCAGCAAACTTACGGGAAATTCCCATTCGCCATGTCGTGGAGACCTATGGCCGGCACTGGTTTCCAGCAGCTTAATGGATTAAGCTGCCTTCCTCGATTTCAAAAGCTCCAAAGCTCAGATCTGGTCCAAACTATGGTCTAAATGAATAAAGTTTCCAACTTTATTCATTAAGACACCCAAAGAGATCAAGATCTCAAACCCTAGGTCCAAATAAAGCCAAAATCCATAAAGTCTTAACCATTAAGCCCTTAATCCGAAAAATTCCTTAACCCCAACTCTTCCAGAAGCTAAAAGGGGCACCAAAGGTCCATAAAAATGATTACTTGATGAACATGCATGCCCCATGCATGTCCTTAACTCATCTTAGGTCAAATGGTAAGAAAATGACCTAAATTTATGCAAGATTCACTAATCACCACCAAACTTCAGATCCATAAGATATGATGCTCAAAGGACACTAGAGAGCAATAAAGTTGCCAACTTTATTCCATCCATTCACTCAATCAACTCAATGAACCAAAAAAGGAACAAAACAACCTAGATATAAGAGAATAACTTAAAGGATAGAGACTTGAATCCTTATAAATGGTCAAGAAGGTGATAACCAAGATGATAAAGTGTTGCTTGCTTGATCCTTGCACCAGTTCTTCCTCACTTCCTTCCCAAAAACACGAAAACCACCTAAAATGAGCCAAAACCACCAAGATGGAAATGATTATGGTTTATCTGAGATTGAGGGGAATAGAAGCTGAGAAATGAACCCTAGAACCGAGATATAGAGGTTTAAATAGAAGGAAACCCAAAAAGAGTCATGGGCTTGGGCCTTATCAGTTTCCACGTCGTGGCTTTCCTTAGCATGCTGTGGTGGCTCAATAAAACTCGTGTGCCACTTATACAATGCAACGTCGTGGGCATCCTTGTTCCATGCCGTGGCACAGAGTTTTTCCCAAAAACTCCACCTTTAGCCCTAGAGAATAAAGACTAAACCATACTGGAACACGGGTGTTACAGTAAAGCTAATATTCAAATGGTGTAGGCAATTTGGCAATTAAGGCCCGTCCTCTACATAACCTCTAACGGAAAGCCCATGTTGACCTAGATATTTCGTGAACACTTTATAACTTATACTAAACCCAAACTCTATAAGATTCTTTTCATTTCAATCACTAATTAATGCTAGGATTAATTGACATAAGTTTTTCTACTTCGACATTTTTAGCCCATAATTACCATTTTCACAAATTATGGTCAAATATATTATCCAAATTTGTATTCTTCTTAATTTACCAAGTAATTATTTATTTTTAGTTTAACTCTCAATTTTATTTATTTAGTTATTTTATAATTTTTCAAAAATAAAAGGTGTTACATTATACATTTATTTTAAATTATATCATATTACTTTTAACCAAAATATCCCAATCAACCAACCATTCACGTTATTTGTGAGGTACATTTATAAACATGATGTTTCCCATGAAATTTTTAATACAAATCTTGAATGGTTCATGAGGATAATATATTAAGGCGGTTATTTCCCTTGCAAGAGTTGTTTCATATCCTATTGTTAATGCAAATCACGAAAAGTCAAGTATAATTTGTGTGGTTAAGTTATTTTGTTTATATCAAGGTTGTAGAAATCGCTCGACGAAGGCTAATCTATGGACTGGAGTCAAGAGATTAATCGGCTAGGCGGAGATTAATCGGGGGATTAATCGGGAACCATTAATTATTAATAAAAATATTAAAAAAATAATAAATATAACATTAAACGTACGAATATAACATTAAATATAACATTATAAATAAATAAATATATATTAAAATTTTAATAAATATAACATTATAACATGAAACTATGATTAAAAAAACCCATTTGCTATAAGAAGTTCATTGACATGAGGTTAGGGACTTGAAGGAGGCCATGCTGCAAGAAACCCTTTAAGCCTTTTACATAACTCACTGCTTAAAACATCTGTTGTGGTGCTTGAGAGATCAATAGAGCTGGAAAAATGGAAAAAGATATTCAATTTCAGACATATGCAAAACCAATATGTGTTCTTGCTACATATACATACACACATAAAACCAAGAATTGAGGGATGAAGAACTAACCTGCAATCCAATCTATGTTTTTGCTACATACACATACAGCCAAATACCACCACCTGCTCCATTCGTTTTTGCTCCAACCTCCAAACACATCCATTGACCACCTTCATGTTTGCATATGTTCTGCACCATCATACTCTACCACTGTCACACCATAAACAACCGAGAACTAAAACCAAACCTCCTACATCTTCAATCCATGGTTCTTGATAACTTCACAAATGATCACGGGACCAAAATTTTAGTCAAGAAGTTACCAGAATCCAAATACCCTTCACTCAGGCAATTGATCGAACACTTGGTGGGCATATGGTTTCATACACAAAACAATTAAAGATTTTGGTCAAGAAATTACCCGAATCAAATACCCTTCTGCCCTACCTGTTACAACCAAGACACAAATCCAACCAACAATTAAAAAAGATGAAGAAACAACAAATGATTTTAGAAAGATGAAGTAAGAACAAACAATTTTAAAAAATCATTGCTTACCTGATGTTGTAGAATGAACAACGAATTTTAGAAAGAACAGACGGTTTTAAAGGGTGTTCCGGTCTTCGTTTTCATTCCAACCAACATCACATGTTAGCTCGAAAGATATATCAGAGCTGAACCAAATAATGGTGAGTCAAAATTAGCTCAACTCATTGAAATCAGATTGAAAGTCCAAATAAGCTCGTTGATAAAAAAAAAGATGCAAATTGAAAGTCAAAATCAGCGATCTAATGTCGATTTATATAAGTTCTTCGATTTTTTTTATTAATTGAATACCATTAGCGATCTAATGTCGAAACCCAAAATCAGAACAGAATAATTGAACAAATTGATAGATTGAAGGAGATATCGGAAGCTGTCGACGAACACCGAACAGATTGATAACAAACACTGAAAAGAATAATTGAATGAATCGACTAACCTTTGCAGAAGATGTCGACGAACCAGAAGTTGTTGTAGAAGCTGTCGTCGTCGATTTAAGGAGAGATTGGAAGTTGTCGACGAACCGGAAGAAGTCGACGTGATGATCGGAAGAAAAGCTAAGGGCGACGAAAGTTGTCGCCGTTTCACTTCATTCGTTGAGTCGAGAGAGGGAATGCGATGTTTCTTTGACTGCACATAAGATTGAATGAGAAATTGGAACGAACCCTAGCAACAATTGTTATATTTTGACCATTTTGCCCTCAAAATGTTTTTAAATTACGTTGACCTGAGTTGATCGATTTGAGCGTCTAGCTCCGCCTACGTCCGATTATCTCTAGCTTTGACCGACTTTGACCCATCCGATTACACAACGATTACCTCTAAACCTCTTCAGTCGAGGTGCGTCTAGCGCCGATTAATCGGTCGCCTAGGCCGATTTTTACAACACTGGTTTATATACATATCACTTTCGGGAGATTTTAGGCCTGACAAAAGTTGAGTTTAGATTATTTCTAAATCTTAAAACTTGTAGAATAACTATCGATGGAGAAATGGGTGAGCAAACTACCTTCCCTCTACCTTCTCCCATTTCTATTTTTAATAGTTCCGTTTCATTGCGTATATCTACTTCATCGAGCCCAATTGATGATTCCAAAGGAGATTAACTGACTCTACCCTACACCTATTTCTATCATGACCATGAGAGATGCAAAAACTTGTTAGAAGAACTTTAGATGTTGCAAAATCAATGTCGATATACATATATGGGAAATCTCTAGAAAAGTCCTAAAATTTTACCCTAATTTACGAAAAAGTCCCAAACTAAAATTTATTTACGAAAAAACATTAATTACCGGTAAAAATGACGATTTGACCCCTTTTTCCCGGTTTACCGGTTTCATTACTTACCTGTTTCATTAAAGTCCTATTATTTTACCCTAATTTACGAATAAGTCCCAAACTAAAATTTAGTGATGATTTGACCATTTTCTCTATGTAACATACATTTTACCGGTTTCATTGCTGACCCGGACGCCTAGTCATTAAATGAGATGATGAGATGGATATGTTGAGTTATATAATGTTATGTTTCGCACAAAACTTGATATCCTGATGTATTGTATATTTTTTTGAAAATAAAATGCATCCAACGAATACTACAATAATTACATAAACTAGCAACAACTTCGTTATTTTTTACGTTTATAAGAAATATCAAATTGTCTATCTAATCTTATATAACCCAATATACCCATCTCTTCAGACATCAACTCATTTTCTGTCATTTTTCCTGGAATCACACATTTTATTGGTTTCTTGCTGACCTAGATACATAGTCAAAAATGAGCCGATAAGATGGATATCAAATTTTACAGTAAATGTAGCATTATATAACCAATCGTATCTATCTTATCAGCTAATTTAATGACTAGGTGTCTAAGTCAGCAATGAAACCGATAAAATGTATGTTACATGAAGAAAATGGTCAAATCATCACTAAATTTTATTTTGGGACTTATTCGTAAATTTGGATAAAATAATGAGATTTTAGTGAAACATGTAAGTAATAAAACCGGAAAAAATGGGTCAAATCGTCATTTTTACCGGTAATTCATGTTTTTTCGTAAACAAATTTTAGTTTGAGATTTTTTCGTAAATTAAGGTAAAATTTATGACTTTTCTGAAGATTTCCCTACATATATTGGTCCGACTTGTCATCATTATTCTTAAAATATCAATCGTGGCTTCTAATTAAGTGTCAAACCAAACAACATTGTAGCCTATAGTCATTGTTCTCTCAAAGGGCTCTTCCAAACGAATATAATAATGTTAGGAAAATATCAAAAGGTAATGTTAAGAGTTCTTTTTTTTTTTTTTGTAATATTTATACAAACTTGTTAATGAATAAATATTAGTTTTTTTTTTGTTTTAATCTTTTTTCTATGTCAAATTGTTAACGTTCATCAGAAGTCAAATAAAACGAGTTCAAATAAAAAAAAAAAAACTAACTAATTCAAGCGAACACAATATCTTTTTTATGTTTTAAATTTCATATTATAATTAAATAAAAGGGAAAACTGCAATAATGTTCCTATATATTGGCTTTATAATCGTTTTAATCCTTATATTTTTTTTATTCAAATTAAGTCCTAAACACCGGTAATCGTATTCAATTTAACCCCTTTATCCGGTCAAAAAAATCGGTCAACTTTCAAAAATTACATTTTTTGCCCAGATTTCAAAATTTATTACAAATTTGGTCTAAAATTTGCACTTCTGGCCCAGATTTTAAATTTAATTACAAATTTTGTCCAAAACTTACCCTTTTGGCCCAAATTTTATAATTTTGTTATGAGTTCATCCTAAATTTAGCTGTTTTTATAATTTTTTTTTTCTCAAAATTTTGTTTCGAATATGTTTTTTTTATATAATCATATTTATACAAAAAAAATATTTTCAAATAAAAAATCTTATATTTTCTATATTAAAACTTTTTTAAAAAACGTTTTTGTATACAAAATATCTATTTATAAAAAAATGTATTTATTAAGTAGATAAATATATACAAATTTTTTTTATGAAAAAAAATGTATACAAGCACCTATTTTATTATAAATACATTTATATGCAAACACATACTTATAAAAAATAAAATAAAAACATCGATTTCATAGTAAACGTGTGTGTGTGTGTGTGTCTATATATATATATATATATATATATATATATATATATATATATATATATATATATATATATATATACACTAGTCATCTACCCGACCAATGCGACGAGCGACAAATAGTTTATTTCGTGAATTAATTCTATTCGAAAACGTATTATATTTCAAGGAGCACAAATCAAATACATATTTCTATTGGTCGGACTTTGATTGGTTTCAGTTTGACATATGTTGATGTTTTAGATTAAAAACAAGTATGTTGATGTTTAGCTAAACAAATTGTTTTCATTTTTTAGCTAATCAAATTTGCGTTGATTCTTTTTATGCGTAAAACAATGAGCACAAACCCCATATAATTTCTTCATGTTTGTATTTTTAGTTGGTTCACTTTTAACCCCTTAATACAATACACGCTTCATAAATATTTGTACTTGAAGACTTCCATATAACATCAAATGCATGATTTTCTTCATGAAGTAAGTTTACTTGAACACTTATGTAGAAGATAGTAAAGTAATGGGATTAACCAACCTTTTTGTAAAAAATTGTGTTAGTACTCATGACATTTCATAAACTTTTATGGCTCCTTTGTCTTAGTCTTTTTAGTATCACAAAAAAAAAACTTGTGAACTTATAATAAGGAAATTATAGTTTAGTATTCTAAAACTAATATATTAGTTTGTTGCTTTCATGTATAACATTTGAAGTTGGTAATTACCTCATCAATTCCCTATAAAAAAAAGTTTTTTACAAAACGTTTTCTAGAAATTATAAGATTTTTTATGTGAATATATATATATATATATATATATATATATATATATATATATATATAAATGATTTTATAAAGAAAAAAACATACTCTAAACAAAATTTAGAGAAAAAAATTTTAAGGAAAAAAACTAAAGTTAGGATGAATTCATAACAGAATTCTAAAATTTGGGCCAAAAGGTTAAATTTAGGACCAAATTTGTAATAAATTTAAAATATGGACCAAAAGTGTAAATTTTGGTCCAAATTTGTAATAAATTTTGAAATCTGGGCCAAAAATGTAATATTTAAAAGTTGGATGACCTGTTGACTAGGTAAAATGGTTAAGTTGAATACGATTACCGATTTTTGGGACTTAATTGAATAAAAAAAAAGATATATGGACTAAATCGATTATGAGAGCAATATATAATGATTTTATTGCAGTTTTTCCTAAATAAAATCGTTGCTTATTGATATTTTTATAAATATATTATTATGATGTTTTGTAACTTTTCTTTATAAATTGATAACAAATACTTTTTTTTATCATTTTCGAAACATGTTTTAGTTTATAAAAGTTTTAGTTAACTATATTAAAGTGTTTAAATATAATTAAAAAATAAATATATCTTTGTATGAAATTAAAAAAAGATATAACCTTCATCTATGTTTTTTTCTAAGTTCTTAGGTTTTTTTAATTTCATGTTTTTTTTTAAGTATTTAGGTTTTTTAATTTTATGTTATATTTTTTAGTTATAAGTTTTTAGGTGTTTTTATTACATGTAATAATGTATTTTTATTTTGACTTAAGGAATTTAAGTCTTATTTAAATGGAATTTCTGTATATTTCCATTAAATTAAATTGTATAATTAAAAAAAGTCAATATATAATGGTGACCATTTCTTGTGTGTGGCAAGAAACAATGAAATTATGGTAAACTTGAGGCGGGGTTAACACAACGATGACATGACAGAGAAAAGAGCGTGATTTTCAGACGAATAAACTTTTTAAGCATTCAAACTTGTGATTTTTAGGCCTCGGGGCCTGAATTAGAATACAATGAATGTTGTTTTGTTTATTTTTACCTTTACCCATGTAATTATATAACAGAACTGACTAATACACAACTGTTGTTCATAATATATAATAATTTATATTTTATAAAGTTTTATAATACAACATTTTAAAACACAAATTATTATGAATAGATAAAAATTAGTACTAACAAATCAGCTCTCAATTATATAACATATACTTTTAGATTTTGAATTTATGATTTTTTTATAAAATAGTTCTTGTATGCTTAAAATATATTTTTTAAGTTATTTACAAAAGCCAGTATTAATATAAAATTAGCGAGAGTCTTCATTGAGATCTAGGCATATCTTCTTGGACCAAACAAACCACATTAATCAATACCCTAAAAGCATATATTTAAGTGGATCAAAGTCATGACTTTTATTTTTTAATAGACAAGCTACGTTTGGTGTAGACAAATGTTAGGAAGTGGGACCAACAAAATAGATTTTAAAGCTTTTTGGGCATGTTTTTAATAATAATAAAATCTTAATTATGATATATTTAAATCTCTTGTTTTATTCTATTGTCCCATACTAGAAAAAAATAATCTTCAAATTAGGTGGATAAATTACTTCCCACCACCATTAGATCACTAAATTCAATTCCCACTTCTTTAAAAGAATTGTAATCTTTTCTGATTGATTTAAAGGAAAAATTCCAAGTAGGTATGGTGTCATCATAAACATATTACATTATTGGAATTAATTAGTTATTTAATATGTTAGTACTGTTAAAATCAAAATTAAACATTTTCTTTATCTTTTGATGGTCTTTTATTCTGTTATTACCATCGAATCATTTCTGATCAAATCAAAGAGCTTTTAAACTAAATTAAAATGGAATCGTTAGCATAAAAGCTCTATTTTATATTGGGCCTTTTTTGAAATTGGGTTTTTGTTTATCCTTTTAGTTAGATTAACTAAATTGTTTTTCTAATTATAATATAGTTTCCTTCTCATATATATATATATATATATATATATATATATATATATATATATATATATATATATATATATATATATATATATATGGATGAAGTTATGAATAGTAAACTTCTGTAATTTTAGACTTTGGCCACAATAATTTGTTACATTGGCAGTTTTGGTCCCTGGGCTCCAATACCAGGTGGTTTGGAGCAGGGTGGTTTTCATCGGCAACGTGTTCTTCCATTATCCATCTGCTCCACCGCTTTTTGCATCCAATGGTTTTACTCCATCTCTTGCAATTTCCAAGAAAGCTCCAGTCAACATTGTCATAAAGGGAGCTGGAACTCCCAAGAAACAAAAAGCCAAGACCGCAGAATCTTCTGATGCGGTTCATCAATCTCCTTTCCAAGGCTTTAAACCCTCCGGTCACTCACCATGAGCCTTCGATTTCAGGAGATATCTTTAGGAGAAAGAAACTCAAGGTAACCCCTAGTCATGACCATATGCGAACCACGACACATACCGAATTCTCTTAACAGACTCCGATAGTCATTCGAATCACCGTGGACTCACCCTCTAAAACCCAAACTTACCACTCAGATACAAAAAAATGTATCTGTTTCATCTCATCATGGAGACACACCCCAAGTGGATCCCAAGTGGATCCAATTGTGACGAGTCGCCCTAAGGTGTCCAGGGCATCACGATTTCACTTATTTGATCCTGAGGAATTGAAATCCATTTTGTTTCGTGAGGAATTGAAATCCATTTTGTTTTGTGTCACACAAACACTCGATATACTAGTTGCACTGCAGGGCACTTCTTTCTTAGCCATTATCGGAACTGAGCCGAGGCCAAACTTGACTTTAGGTCAAGGAGACCAAGGAAGCTCAGGAAATCATATTCCATCGACATTACGAACAAGTGGTCTAGGCGTGGGGAGCACCAATGTACAATGAACCACGAACCCGAGGGACACCTCGGCGAAACAAGGATTTGACGGTTACAACTCTGATGATTCTTGGACTCGATATCGTCCAAATACCGAGTCCAGAATCAGAAAATTTGAAGCTTTCAAGAGGGAAGTGCAAGCGAGAAAGGCGCAACAAGTCCAACAACAACAACAGAAGGAGGAAGCCATTCAGACTGTAGCAAAGTATTAGGCTGATTCCATCAACAATGCCAAAACGGTTCATGACATCCTTTCCATTCAACAATGGATGTCTACCATGGAGGCAACTGTTCAAAATGCTCATCAACTGGAGAATATTGTTGGCACCTCTAAACCTCCCCCAATGAAGAAGATCACGACTCCAATGACGATGGTACCACAATTGAATTAAGCCCAGCTCCCATGTTCGGTCTGGATGATGACACTTTTGAGGATGTTCAACAGCCCCTTCCCTCAGATGATTTCATCATGGTAGTTGATGACGAGGAATCGAGTGGATCTCAACACTTCACACCAAACCAAAGCAAAAGAAGAAGAAAAAGATTGCGGTGTTCAAAAAAGAATTCCTTAGTCTGCAAAACAAAATCGACCAGATCTTGGCCGCAATCTCTACCAATCAACCGCAGAACACTGACTTTGCAACCCCGCAGTCACTCGTTGAACGATTAGAAACAAGGGAGAGAATGGTTGCAGATAGGATGATTCTGCGAGTTGAAATGGGTATAAGAGAAGTTGACAATAGAAGAATCACATATCACAAGGATTTCATCTCAACAGCTGAAAAACTCATCCAGTAGATAAATGAACTGAAGAATGACTTCAATCAATCTCTTGAAAAACAAGCAATTCATTCCAAACAGCTTGTCGAAGAAACCCATACCGCATACGAATCAGGACTTACGGTTCTCCAAAACACAATCAATGGGTTACGACGATCACTCACTGCAAAGTCGAGTGTTGATGAAATTATCCATCTTACAAAGGAGATTTATCAACAACTCTTCAACAAGGAAATCCCGAACAATCTCCAAGTCTATGATCAAATGAAGTCTATATGCAATGAAACCTTTTCAAAAATTGATGGTCTCAAGCAATGGTTTGAGGAGCAACAGGAGGTTTCTTCCTCAAAAGGGGGAAGTGAAGGCACTCCAAGTAGAAATCAA
Organism: Lactuca virosa; assembly: GCF_052849685.1. Classification (NCBI taxonomy): domain Eukaryota; kingdom Viridiplantae; phylum Streptophyta; class Magnoliopsida; order Asterales; family Asteraceae; genus Lactuca; species Lactuca virosa. Next base: position 375,263,012 of record NC_136433.1, on the reverse strand, counting down.
GAGCAAGATCCTTCACAATCAAAGACCCCTTTCGGTTCATCAACATCAAACACCTCCAAGAATTCAAGCTCCTCCTACCGAAGAGCACAACAAACCACCAACTCCACGGTCTTCACCGCAACAATCTCCACAACAAACTCCCCCGCAACAAGATCCTCAACGGAATTTTCAACAGCAGACTCCTCCTCAATTCAAAAATTTAGCACCCGCAATGTCTTCTGATCACTCCAATGACTCCCCAGCCACTCTTCAAAAGAAACGTGACTGGAAGGCCGTAAAGTTTGTCTAACAAATTTGGAGAGCATTTGGATTCGATACAACAATGGACGATTCGTTAATCAACTCTTGGGTAAATCCTACACGCAGGCTTCTGGATGATGACTATTGACCAATCCTAACATATGATGAACCTCCATCAGATGGTTTCTGGGACATAACCATCTCTCCAAACTCTAAAGTTTTCCCAGTATTTGAACCATTTGATCTCAGCTTTCCGGATGATTTAAGACTCCCAATGGAATTTGAACGTCTGAATCTTTTTCATGCTAAGCATGGTTCAGAGTTTGAGAAAATATGGTCTAATGATAGACGAGACGGGGTCAAGAACTACAAGACAAGAAAATTCATGAAAACTGATTTTCTTTAATATACTCTGACCAGAAGAGGAGATGAATACAACCGAAGCCAAGAGGATTTTGTTTGCATGAAATCGGAGGAAATATTTCTAATTGCCAGGGTGCTTCAAGTGAAGGCTGAAAAATACCCTAAGATGAAGATTGCTTGTGAAAAAGCTGGTGAATTCCTCAAGGCTTTAGCATGCGACTTCGGAAATATTGATGTAGAAATTCATCCAGTCCTTGCCAAGAAATTTGATTTTCCTGAATTCGAGCCTGCACCAGCATACACTAACGGATTTCAAGATATGTCACTTGGAGCAACCAACTACCCGGAGCTAGGTGTTGTTTACAAAAGAGCTCAAGATGGTCCCAAATATTTAATTCTAGTGGCCGCAATCCATCGACTCACCAAGAAGCAACTAGACACCACTCTGGCTTCAGTCCAAAGATCGAAGTATACTACGGATGAAGTCAAGTTTGAAATCTCAATGAGAATCCAGTGGTTGTTCGAAGTTAGAAAATTCTGGTGGATTATTATCCGGTTCCTCAAGTTGCAAAAATGAAGAAGATAGCTAAGAGGTCACTTTGGGGGAAATTGTTGATACAAAAAGTGACCCTATTTAGCTAAGGAACCGCATTCTGGAGTGTTGGTGATGCCGTATAAGAAGTTGACTACCGAAGTTGGAGAAGATCCTTTGTGAACCGCAATCGCAACAGCTACCGCAGAGATGGAGATTGCATGAAGATATGTTTTGTTATATTACTGACTTAGCGTGTTTACTTTCTATTATCCAGTGAACCTTTGATGGTCACTGAAGTCAGTAGTTTAATAGTTGTTTATTTTGATATGTAACTTTCCAGGACTCTACAAATAGAGTATCCCACTTCATTTAATGTTACACCTACACGATCGTTCTGAACTGTTATTGTAATACAAAGATCATTTATCTCTATCTATTATTTTCTGATAAACCGAGTTCCCCTTCAACTTAAGTTGTTCACATTTACTAACTTGTGTTTTTACTGCAAACCTTGTTATGAATCAACTTGGTTTCTACTTGATATAACTTGTTGTCATTTATATTTCCTTTACATTTACGCATCTAACAATCTAACGTTTCTAACTTATTATTGTTGCGCTATCGTGATCCTTGAGATTAACTTATTCCGCAACTTATTATCTTGTATTAACGTTTGTTCAAGTGCTCCTAAAAGTTTTTCTCTCAACACTTTTTCTACTTTTTTCATTGTTTTTATTGAACTGAATTCGAATCATACTGTCGTTAGTTTTATGATTCAGAAGTCAATAAAAAAGCGTTGCAACTTCAATCTGTGGCCATAATGTAAATGGAACTGTCAAAAGTAAAGTGCGGAGGAATTCTGTGATCATAAAGGAAGCATTAAAATACTAAAAAACTTAGTTCAATTGCTTTTATTTAATTCCCCAATCATACCCTTTTCATGTTTGTGAATCAGGAGTCAAGAAACAGGTTCAGTAGCTTCACTTTTTCTCCATGTTGCTAAGAAAATCTTCACTTTCAGAAGGTATGTTTCTGAATAAAAAACAAATCATAAACATGTATACCATATGAACTTGTATTTAGCAAATTAACCACCTTTTTAACAAGATCATTGATTTTATAATCCTATCCGTGTTCATTACTTTTACTCAGTTCTAATCAAACCTTTTTCACATTTCTGCGTCACTAGTAAAGAAACAGGCTCACCACTTTCAATTTGTATCCATGTTGCTGATAAAAGTTTCAATCTTTAGAATATATGTTGAATTTCCTGTTGCATATACGTATTCCCCCAGTTTGTATGTCTACAATTGTTAAGCACTTAATCTTGACAATTATAAATGGTTGTTTCCTTCCATAAAAGAGAAGAAAAATTAGAAACCATGAAATCAACACTTTGATTTTAAACTATTGTTATTATCAAATCTAATGTCTAAAACAACATAAATTTTACAGTTCACTGATTACCTGGACCTGATCTAAAATGGAGTCTACCTCGAGAAGAACCATAGGTGTCTGTTATGAATACTATGATGAAGCCTTTAGCTTTTCAATCTTTTCATCAGTTGTTGTATGGATTTGATGATTTTTTTAGTTTTCTTGACAAATTCGTGATCCTAATGGTGACCTTAGGCATTCTGCTTCATACAAGGTTGCAACATACCACATTTCTATTGGAAGGTATGTACATCAATCGACAATTTGATCTCAAACCATATTTTGTGTTTCTTTGAAGATCTAATGATTCTTTTTCATTGTTAGATCAAAGAAATACTAATTCCTAATTTCCTCAATGGAATTTTGTAAAATTGATACACCTCAAAATTCAAAACATAATGATATTCATTCATATAAATTTACAAAAGACGATTTCAGTTTCTGATTATAATCTTCATTCATATACATATGATATGCTTCATTACATTTTGTAGGATATGGATAAATTACAAAAATGAATCAATAAGCCCTGTTATCCTTATATTATTGTGCAGGAAGTAGGTAGCTATTAGCTTTAATTTGAAAGAAAATGGATTATTGTTTGTGCTGATTAAATCCATATGAAGTGGGAATTTTGGACTTATTTCAATAACTTGGGTCACAATTTCAAACTGGTGGGTTGATGAGGATAATCAAAATTGGATTATTGTTGGCCTTATCTATTTCTAATATCCTTATAATACTGAATTTTTAATAAATCATGTTTAAAATATGCAACATAAAGTACAATTAGATGTTATTTTCCATAATCAAACATTATAATCTTGTAGTTGACTCGGCCCCTTATCCTGACTGTGATCACAACAAAATGGTTGCTTTTAACCTTTAACTATTGCTTTTTAGATGGTTTCAGGATAATTTTTTCTGTTTTCACATTGCTCTTGACAAAGTTATTTTCTTTTTGAATTTTAACTAAAAGTTGTTTCAATTTTCATGTAAAAACTAGAAAAAGCTTAGTTTTTATTTATTGTGGTTATATTTTTTCAAGCTGTAGAGATGATATCTGGGATCAACAAGATGTATGTAGGATTAATGTGTCTAAGCTCATAACTAAATTGTGTAACGACCCAATTTTTCAAATAAAGTTTTTCATTTAAATAACAATATCCATATTCATTAGTTATAAATTTCAAACACAATTGTTTCTCAAAATCCCAAATAACAAGTATTTATTCCAAAATCAGAATGTCCATAATAAAATACTGGAGACTACGTGCAGTGTCATCATGCCGGACCCTTGCCCTTAGATCCCGAAGTACCTGAAACAATCAACAAACTCTAAGCTAATGCTTAGTGAGTTCCCCATAACTTATCCCACATAAATCCACAAAATCACATAAATCCATATAACCATCCTAAGCCATGCATACAAACATATAGGGATGCCATGGACTCCCTCCATGGTCTTACTCCAGGATGTCGTGGGCTCTCCCCAGGGTCTTATACCTATGCGCCATGGGCTCCCCCAAGGTCTTAACTACTTGCCATGGGCTCCCCCCATGGTTTTCACATAAATACATAATACCATGCTAACACATTCACATATAACCACAACAAATGCATAAGAAACATGGGCCGGCCTTGGCGCCTTCAACCTATTGGTATGGTGAGGCGACTCACCTCAGTCTGCTGAACACGAAAGCTGCTCGCCTAACAGTCCAAAACCACACTCACTGAACAATAATATAATTAACACTAAATTAGGATTAAACACAATCTAATTAAAGAGTCCATACACCTAAGCCCAAGCCTTTCCATAATGGCACAATAGTCTTCCCTTGCTAATGGGCCCAAGGTCCATGACCAAAGCTATTAATGGGCCACATGGCCCAATTCAGAATATTAGCTCACATCTCTAAAATGAGACCAGTCCCAAAACTGACTAAAGCCCACTAAACTGACTAAAACCCACTAAACCTACAAGCCCATACAAAGCCCCAAAGCCCAACTGGAATTCGTATGCCATGCGTACCACTCCAGTATGCTCAACACACTGACCATGCTCCTGTACGCATAACATACAACTTGTTACGCACGACGTACAAACAGGTTATGCATATTCTTTATTAAGTGCTTAATGCATGAAGACTTTACGTCCCAAACTCAAATTTAGGTCGTTTGAAGAGTCCTAAGGCATAAAGTTGGCAACTTTATGCCTTGCATGCTCCATATGCTCTCAACCACCCTTTACAACCCATTAAGACCTTTCCATGGGTCTTAACTCATGCATGAGGTCAAAACAACCAACAAGTCTATATTTTTATGATATGAACACGCTAAAGGACCTCAAATCTAGTCTTCCTAAGCTCTGGAGTTGCTCAAACTCCCAAGAGGTGACATATGAACTTAAAAGAGGACAATATAGAAAACCCTAGCTCAATCTAATGAATAAGATGGCAAGATTATGACTTTATACCTCCAGAAGCTCCTCATGATGAACTAGATGCAGGATCTAGAAGCTCAATGCCGCACAAAGCTTGATCACTACCTTCTCCTTCTTGAATGATCTCTAAAATTGCCACCAACACACTTTTAATCTCAAGAATCACACTCACAAGATAATTTGAGGTTAAGGGACGAAATGAGGCTATAGAGGCTGGCTAGGGTTTAGTCTTAATGACTTAAGGATGCTTATATATGCCTCAAGTCCGGAAATTAGGGTTTGGCTATGCATCGCGTACGCCCAGCGTACCTTCACGTACGCCACGTGTACTCGATATTCCTTCGCGATCATTCCTCCATAATACGCTAAGCGTACACTTAAGTACACCCAACGTGCAAGAAGGGGCCATTTTTGCAAAACTAACTCATTTAAAGGAATAAAATGGTTACCTGATTTGGAGTGTTATAACTCTCCCCCACTTGGAATAGACTTCGACCTCGAAGTCCGCAGATGCAAACATATCCAGGTAATGTTATCGCATCTCATCCTCCGGCTCCCATGTCCATTCTGATCCCTTTCGATGCTGCCATTGCACCTTCACTAGCTTCACATCTTTGTTACGAAGAACCTTAGTCTTCCTATCCAAAACCGCAACGGGCTTCTCAATGTAGTTCAGGCTCTCATCCACCTGAATGTCGTCCAAAGAAATAACTGCAGCCTCGTCAGTGACACATTTCCGAAGCTGAGACACATGGAAGGTGTTATGAATCTGACTCAGCTCATCCAGGAGATCCAAACGATAAGCAACCCTACCGACTCGGGCAGAAATCCTGAACGGACCAATAAATCGGGGCCCCAACTTGCCCCTTTTCCGAAACTGGATGACACCCTTCCAAATTGACACCTTCAATAACACGAATTCTCCCACCTGGAACTCAAGATCCGAACGACAACAGACAACATGACTTTTCTGAAGGCTCTGCGTAACCCGCAGCCTGTCGCGCACCTGCTGAATCAACTCGGTGGTCTTAAGCACCACCTCGGTGCTTCCCATGACTCGATGCCCAACCCCCCTCCCCCCAACAAACTGGAGTCCTACACCTCTGACCATACAACATCTCAAACTGGGGTCAGTCGATACTAGCATGATAACTGTTGTTGTATGAGAACTCTGCTAGTGGAAGGTAAGTATCCCAACTCCCTCCGAAATCCAATACGCAAGCCCGAACCATATCCTCGAGCATCTGAATCATCCGCTTGCTGTGACCATCGGTTTCGGGGGTGGTAAGTGGTGTTGAAATGTTACTGAGTACCCAATTCCTCATGGAACTTCCTCCAGAACTTGGAGGTGAATCGAACATTGCGGTATGAGACCACATATACCGGCACCCTATGCCTGGCCACCACCTCCCGTACATAGATATCTACTAATTTATCAGTGGAGATACTCTCGGAAATTGTAATAAAATGTGCACTCTTGGTCAATATGTCCATAATAACCCAAATGGAGTCTACACCCCGAGCCGTCCTAGGAAACTTCGTGATAAAATCCATAGTAATCTCTTCCCATTTCCACATGGGGAGAGGAAAGGGATGGACCTTGTCGTGGGGCCTCTGATACTCGGCTTTGACCTTCCTACAGGTCAAACACCACTTAACAAACCATGCAACCTCCCACTTCATTAAGGGCCACCAATAACTCAATCTCAAGTCTCGATACATCTTCATGGCCCCCGGATGCATAGAAAACTTGGATTTGTGCGCCTCCTCCAATATCTTTTGTCTCACACTCCCGAATGCCGGTACCCAAACTTTGCCATACTGAGTCCATAAACCCCGACTGTCTCGAACAAATAGTGGAATCTGCCACTAAATCCGCTCAACCTTCCAGTTTTCCTTCTTCAGTCCCTTCACCTGAGCTTCTTTGATCATATCTAATAGAGGTGAAATCACCGTCAACCTCAGGCAAACATCTCGGATCAGAGCACTTTCCGCCTTACGGCTTAAGGCATCGGCCACTACATTGGCCTTCCCGGTATGGTAAAAAATCTCGCAATCATAACCTTTTACTACATCATGCCATCTCCTCTGACGCATATTCAGATTCTGCTAATCCATCAGATACTTCAAACTCTTGTGATCAATGAAAATGGTGCATCGAACTCCATATAAATAGTACCTCCAAATCTTGAGGGAAAACACCACTGCCCTCAATTCCAAGTCATGAGTGGGGTAATTCGCCTCGTGAGGCTTCAACTGCCTCGAAGCATAAGCAATCACATGCCCCATCTGCATCAGAACCGCTCCTAATCCCAAAATAGAAGCATCACAGTACACTACAAAATCATCTAATCCCTCGGGTAGTGCTAGCATCGGGGCCTCACATAATTTCTGCCTCAAGGTCTCGAATGTCATCTACTGATCTGGTGCCCAGTGAAAGGCCACGCTGTTCTTGGTCAAACGGGTCAAGGGTACAGTTATCTTGGACAAATCCTGAATAAATCTCTGATAATACCCCGCAAGACCCAAGAAACTCCGGATCTCAGATGCGTTCTTCGGAACCTCCCAACGCATCACCGCCTCGATTTTGGCTGGATCAACCAAAATACCCTCCTGATTGATGATGTGCTCCAAAAATTGCACCTCTTGCAACCAAAAATCACATTTGGAGAATTTGGCATACAGCCTCTCCATCCTCAAGGTCTCCAACACCTCCCTCAAATGATGTTTGTGTTGTTCCTTGGTCTTAGAATAGACCAAGATATCATCAATGAAGACAATCATAGACCGATCCAACATCAGTCTACAAACCCGGTTCATGAGATCCATGAACGCTGCTGGAGCATTAGTGTGCCCGAATGGCATCACCACAAACTCATAATGACCATAGCGAGTCCTGAAAGTAGTCTTCGATATATCCTCATCCCTAATCCTCATTTGATGATAGCCTGACCTAAGATCAATATTGGAAAACCAGGATGCACCCTGAAGCTGATCGAACAAATCATCAATCCTCGGAAATGGATAACGGTTCTTCATCGTCAGCTTGTTCAGCTCCCGATAATCAATACACATCTTGTGTGACCCATCCTTCTTTTTCACAAACAATATCGGTGCTCCCCACGGGGAACTGCTCGGATGAATGAACCCTCGGTCTAGCAACTCCTGAAGTTGCGTAGACAACTCCTGCTTCTCAGGCGGAGCTAGGCGGTACGTTGCCTTGGCTATCGGAGCCGCACATGGCACTAAATCAATATGAAACTCCACTTACCTCTCCGAAGGCACCCCAGGCAAATCCTCAGGAAATACATCCTGACAATCTTTTACAACCGGTACACTGCTCAAATCTGATGTGGCCTCGACTTTCGTATCCGAAACATACGCCAAAAAATCCAGAACCACCCTGCTGCAGAAGTCTCCTTGACCTCGCAGCCGAACAGAGGGTTGGCCCATGCGAGGCTCTCTCCCCATGAATAATCAGTTCTCTCCACTTGGGATTCGAACCCTCACTAACTGGTGCTCGCAATCTATCATGGCCCTATTGGGTCCCAACCAATCCATTCTGATGATCACCTTCATCCCTTATAGTGGTATCGGAACCAAATCGACACGAAACCTCTCCCAGAACACATTCAGAACACTGCCTCGATGTACCCTTGCAGCAATCAAGATGCGGTCATCCGCAATCTCCACCTTGAGTGGGGAATCCAAAGTCCCCGGAGTGTCCCGAAACTTCTTGCTGAGAGCAAGAGATACAAATGATCGGGTAGCCCCCGAATCAAAAAGAACATGAGCCGACAAACCATTGACCAAGAAGGTACCTATACAAGATCATAATAACATAAGCATAACAATAAAAAAAACAAGGCAGTAAAATAGATCACATACCAGTCATGACGTCTGGCGTTGCTCTGGCCTCCTCCGTGGTCAGCTGAAATGTGTGGCTCTTCACCGCAGTAGTCTCCGCCTTAACCGGGCGGCCATCAGTGATCCTCATTGTGGCGGGCGCAGGCACCGCCACTGCTCCTCCTCCTCCCGACAACCTCGGACAATCGACCTTTTTATGACTGGTCTGGTTGCAGTGGAAACAGTTCAAGCCCTTCTTGGGGCAGTGCCTGCTCATGTGGCCTGGCTGTCCACATGAATAACATCCCGAGCATGCCGCTCGACAAGCCCCACTGTGCGGCTTACCGTACTTAGCACATCAGCCACGGGCTAGCTGGACCCTACTGGAAGAATCAGAGGTCTTAGGCTTTTTGGCCTGACCTACAGCCGCCTAAACCTGCTCCGGCTTCCGCTTGGTGCAGAGCGCCAACTCAATCTCCCGTTCTCGGGCCTTCTCCACCATGTAATTCAGGGTATTGAATCCCGAAAAGCTCACAAACTCCCGGATATCATCCCTCAGCATGAAATAATACCTCGTCTTATTCATCTCCATATCCGCAGCGTACTGCGGAACCAACAATGCTCGCTCCCGAAACTTGGCGGTGATCTCCGCCACAGTCTCGGTGGTCTGCTGTAAATCCTGAAACTCCCTCACTAATCGTTGCACCTCAATGGACGGTGCAAACTCCAAATCGAACCTCCTCACAAACTCCTGCCAAGTCATCTCAGCCACACCTGATGACCCCACCTCGCGAGTAACCTCATCCCACCAATCTCGAGCTCGGTCCCTCAACATACACGATGCAAACCCCAGCTTTTCCGCCTCGGGGCAAAAACTCATGCGCTGGGCATTCTCCATATCTTCCACCCAGCGTCGACTTGTGATGGGGCCCTAACCCCAAAGAACTCAGGCACACCACACGCCTTAAACTCCCAGAACGAGGGAGCTCGGGCTCCAATCTGGCCTGCAGCAATCTCGGCTCGAAAAGACCTGAGCCGCTCCTCCATGATCTCCATAATACCCTCATTGACGGTCCCGAAAATTACCGGTGTAGCGTCGAGAATGCCACACGTCACCTTGGCTGCGATAAGATCGCGCAACCTCTCATCAATGGGCTCTGCACCGGAGCCTGACCCAGATCCCGATCCTGATCCTGAACTTCGAGTGATCATCACCATCCTCAACTAAAAATACCACAAAACATAATGATAAAGATATTTGAAAAGGGAATTCCTCGTCCTCACCGGTCTTCTTAGAGCTTCCAGGTCTAACATTGGTTCGGGTACATGTATTGTGCTTTTAGTAGTATGGGCCTAATACTACCTTGCACACCTACTTGTACCTCCCCCAAGGTTCTGCCTAAAAAAATTCTAATTCGCCCCAAACAATAACATGACTCACATCATACTACATAACTCAAATCCTAGGCTATTGTAAGATTTTCTCAATTCCCAACAAACCAGTACTCAAATCAATCATAGCAGGTTGCCCTATGCATCCAAGTTATACACAAATAGAATCACATAGACTTTCAAATAAGCTTCTACCCTATACCACAATCCACACAAGGAACAGTAATAAGGTAGAATTCATCATTCTACGGCTATGCAATCCTAAACGTATACAACTTTGAAAGCATACACATAGCAAAATCCATCAAATATCACTTTTCAATTATAACAATAGCATGACTAATATGTTAGGGTAACACTTACTTAAGCTCGGCCGATTACGCGCATTACACTCTCCCTTTTTCTTACAAAGAAATCGGTTTCAAGAAGTTTTTAACTTTTGGTTTTAAAAGAAACAGTTTTACCATTTCCTCAGTTGGAGTTCTGACACACCTTAGAGTGTGCCCGAATCCGTCAAACCAAGGCTATGATACCAACTTGTAACGACCCAAATTTTCAAATAAAAATTTTCATTTATATAACAATACCCATATTCATTAATTATAAATTTCAAACACAATTGTTTCTCAAAATCCCAAACAACAAGTATTTATTCCAAAATCAGTGTTTCCATAATAAAATACTGGAGAGTGCGTGCAACGTCATCATGCCGGGCCCTTTCCCTTAGATCCCGAAGTACCTGAAACAATCAACAAACTCTAAGCTAATGCTTAGTGAGTTCCCCATAACATACCCCACATAAATCCATAAAATCACATAATTCCATATAACCATCATAAGCCATGCATACAAACATATAGGGATGCCACATACTCCCTCCATGGTCTTACTCCAGGATGTCGTGGGCTGCCCCCAAGGTCTTATACATATACGTCATGGGCTCCCCCAAGGTCTTAACTACACGCCATGGGCTCCCCCATGGTCTTCACATAAATACATAATACCATGCTAACACATTTACATATAACCACAATAAATGCATAACAAACATGGGCCGACCTTGGCGCCTTCGACCCATTGGTATGGTGAGGAGAGTCACCTCAGTCTGCTGAACACGAAAGTTGATCGCCTAACAGTCCGAAACCAGACACACTGAACAATAATATAATTAACCCTAAATTAGGATTAAACATAATCTAATTAAAGAGTCCATACACCTAAGCCCAAGTCCTTCCATAATGGCCCAATAGTCTTCCCTTGCTAATGGGCCCAAGGTCCATAACCAAGGCTATTAGTGGGCCACATGGCCCAATTCAGAATATTAGCCCACAACTCTAAAATGAGACCAATCCCAAAACTGACTAAAGCCCGCTAAACCTACAAGTCCATACAAAGCCCCAAAGCCCAACTGGAGTGTGTACGCCCTGCGTACCAATATAGTACGCTCAGCGCACTGACCATGCCACTGTACGTGCAACGTACAACTTGTTACGCACGGCATACAAACAGGTTATGCATATTCTTCATTAAGTGCTTAATGCATGAAGACTTTACGTCCCAAACTCAGATTTAGGTCGTTTGAAGAGTCCTAAGGCATAAAGTTGGCAACTTTGTGCCTTTACATGCTCCATATGCTCCCAACCACCCTTTACAACCCATTAAGACATTTCCATGGGTCTTAACTCATGCATGAGGTCAAAACAACCAACAAGTCTGTATTTTTATGATATGAACACGCTAAAGGACCTCAGATCTACTCTTCCTAAGCTCTGGAGTTGCTCAAACTCACAAGAGGTGACTTATAAACTCAAAAGAGGACAATATAGCAAACCCTAGATCAATCTAATGAATAAGATGGCAAGATTAAGACATTATACCTAATGAAGCTCCTCAAGCTGAACTAGATGCAGGATCTAGAAGCCCAATGTAACACCCGCAGATTCGGGCTAGTCAATTTAGAGACAATGAATGCGAAAATATGACTTTTTGATGGAAGATTATTTGGAATAAATAATCTTAACCAAGTTATATTATATGTCACCAAGGTTTCGTACATATAAAAAACGTCGAAAACCGAGTTATAACGAAGTAGTTATGGCCGGTCGAAGTTTCGCGACAAAACCGGCACGACGTTGTGTGACGTAAAAAGTGAATTTTTGATAAACTACTTTTTAGCCTTAGAGATCTAAATAAAATTTGTAGTATACGTTAAACTGAGAGCGTGCATAAAAAGAACGCCAAATCTGACTTCGTATGAGGAAGTTATGATTTTTCTAAGATTTGGCATAACAGTGCACAGCCCAGAATTCAAATTTTAGATCGATCCATTTTTAGCCAACATAACCTAAAGGATAATTGAAGATCTCATTAATAGGAGCTCAACGATAAAAAGACAGACGAAAACGGAGGCCATATGTAGAAGTTATGAATTTTACGCAGTCATTTAACAGTATAATCTTCTCATACTGTTAAAATTAAAACCGATCGAGAATTAGCTGATAGAGTCAAAACAAAAGTTGTAGATCTTGTCATTAACTACGCGTAAATATAAAGAACGTCAAAAACGTAGTTCGTATGCGATAGTTATGATTTTTTAAAGATTGGTTGTTTTACCTGCATCTGACGCCACGTGTCAGCACCAGGCTCCGCCTTGGATCCTACGCAAGTCCACGACGTGGAACAGCTCCAGACAGCCTATAAATAGAGGCATAAATCACCCCAAAAACTCACACCTTCACCCTTCTTTCTCTCTCAACACTCCCAATCTCTCCCTCCCAATCCCTAGCAACTTCTAAGTGCTAGAGGCGAGTCCCGGATAGCCAGAAGGATCGGAGAAGAAGAGCATTCGGGTCGGAAGTTCTGCCCCCGCAGAGCCCGGTTCCTAGCCAAACCCCTGGTAAGTGAGTTATGCTTACCCTACTTTAAGTATAACTTATGTTTAAGTTCATTATCGTTATTATGAACTTATAAACAAGATTTATCAATGATTCCAAGTCATTATACTGATTGATCTACTTACGGGGATGATGTCTAGGCTGTGATTTAGTGAGGTGTTTAAAGTGGGATTTCCAAACAGTATACTTCGTATACCAAACGAACCCTACCTCCGATATGATCCTACATGGTTGTTCCGTACTTGATAGATCATGAAGTAGACTTTGAGTTAATGAGGAATCTAGACTAATAATTAGTCGCAATAAAGATTAGATTAAAACTTAGCGATAATAATGCTAGGTTTCGTCGAAGGAAAATAGAATCGTTAGAAGCGAAGCGCTGCCCGAGTTTGGAATCGTCACTTTAACAAGTGAGTGCATAGTTACTTTCATCTTACACATAGATATGAAGTATTTTATATAAATTACATGCTATGTGTGCATATTATCTGAATACTTGCTGTCTATGCTGGGTGAATGATTTTATATATGTTATAAATGATTTAAACTGTATATGTATTTTATATCTACGAAAATGTTGGGTAAAACATGGGTAGATGAATGAAGAGGGATGAAAGAGGATATAAGTAAACCATGGCGACTATGGACTTAGTGCCTATTGTATAAACCCTGACGACTATGGACTTAGTGTCTATTGTATAAACCCTGGTGACTATGGAATTAGTGCCTATTGTATAAACCTTGGCGACTATGGACTTAGTGCCTGTTGTATAAACCCTGGCGATTATGGACTTAGTGCCTATTGTATAAACCCTGACGACTATGGACTTAGTGTCTGTTGTATAAACCCTGGCGACTATGGACTTAGTGCATGTTGTATAAACCTTGGCGACGATGGACTTCATGCCTATTCCTTAGGATACTACTTAGGAATGAATGAACGAGGAATAGCGGATTCTTAGAGTAGATACTTAAGAGTAAAGAAGATAATGGGGGCGGGTAATTAGGTTAACTGTTTGATGATTAAACATAATAATTATATTATTGTGGGTTGAAAACCCTATGTACTCACCAGGTTTCCCAACCTGACCCACTCAATTCATTTATATCCCAAGTGTCGATATGAAGTTACATTACACTGAGAGATTAAGGAGATATAAATCACTAGTGATAATTGATGTATGTTCTGTTTGTGCTTATGTTTCTGTATTGACGATGACATCCCAATGTTTTAAAATAAATAAAATACATTTCTTCGAAAATGCTTTGATATCGTATTTATCGTATTTTTTTTCTGGGAACAAATTCCGCAACACTTTTCTTAAAAACGATACTCTAATTTTAAAATAAGTATAAATAAAATTTTTAAAATGACCGTGAAAATAGGGATGTCACACTCAATGCCACACGAAGCTTGATCACTACCTTCTCCTTCTTGAATGATCTCTAAAATGGCCACCAACACACTTTTAACCTCAAGAATCACATTCACAAGATAATCTGACGTTAAGGGATGAAATGAGACTATAGAGGCTGACTAGGGTTTAGTCTCAATGACTTAAGGATGCTTATATGTGCCTCAATTCCGGAAATTTGGGTTTGGCTATCCATCGCGTACGCCCGGCGTACTTTCACGTACGCCCCATGTACTTGATATTCCTTCGCAATTCTTCCTCCATAGTACACTAAGCGTACACTTAAGTACGCCCAATGTACAATAAGGGGTCATTTTTGCAAAACTAACTCATTTAAAGGAATAAAATGGTTACCTGATTTGGAGTGTTACAACTTGGTATAAACTTGAAAATAGAAGCAAAATCCTTTTTGGGTTGCCATAATAATCAGAAATAACTAGAAATGATATTAGGAGAGAGAGAGAGAGAGAGAGAGAGAGAGAGAAATGTTTTGTTAATATATAATGTGATTAATATATTAATTGGGAATAGATAATTGATATGTTAATTCGTTATGTGATTAATAAATTAACATAAGATCAATAATTAAATAATTAATTTGCTAATTTATATGGTTAATAAATTAATAAGAAATCAATTAGAATTAATTTATTATTAATCAGAATTAATCTTGAATTAATTTGGGATTAATTGGAATTATTTAAAGGTGTAGGGGGTGAATTGTAATTGTTCAATAGTTGAACAAAAGAAGCAATTTTAGAAACCTCCATGGCATGGACGGTTTCGGAGGCTGCACCACGGTTTCTGGAAGCCTTCCTGGTTGCATAAAAGGAAAAGATATGAATTAGGATTAAAACTATTATTTAATCAATTCAGATTCTACTTTGCTTGCAAGTTACCTAAATTATAAATAGGATCCCAAGGCCATTAATTTTCTTTCATGACCTTCCTAAGAAGCATAGGAACAAAATTTATTCCTCTCTCCTCTATCTCCTCTTCATTCTAGGGTTTCTAGGGTTTGGGGTGTGAGCCATTAGAGGCATTAGATTTCTGGTGCTTACTTTCCCAGATTTTCAAGAAGGATATAGGTGTGATTATTTGCTACAATAATCAAGAGGTATGTAAACCCTTATTCTATATAAATTTCAATTATTATAGAGCTTCCTTAGGATTTTTGATGTTAATAGGTTATTGTTATCAATAGAGAAAACATAGATCCAAATTGGTTGCATGTGAACTTAAGAGTTAAGTATTTTTCCACTTCATGCATAGATTTATAACCTATAAAACTCATCAGTGGTATCAGAGCCGTAGTTTTTCTATTTGATCGTTCATAATAGTGAATATACCAAATTTAGGGTTTATAGAAATTAAACCCTAATAGCCTTGTATTTTCGATTTTGCTTGGGTTTCTTGAAACCCTAGCCTCATTTTCTCTATTTTCAAAAATGGGGAGTTAGTTTAGGGTTTTATCTTGTTTCCTTAATTGTTGTTTTAATAGCCTTATAATAAAATAATTAAAATTGGAAAAACCCATAGTTTTATCTTGTTTCTTTAAGTATTGTTTTAATAACCATTAAATAGAATAATTAAAATTGGAAAAACCCATGGTTTTATCCTGTTTCCTTAATTATTATTTTAATAGCCTTAAAATAGAATAATTAAAATTGGAAAAATTCATACCCTCTTTTCGAAAATTATAAGGGTTTGGATTAGGATTAAATTTGAATTATTTTTATTAATTGTTAATTTGAATAATTATTTAATCCCTAGATGATTTGATTAATTTAATTAATTGGTTAACTAAAAGATAAAGATAAACTACAATTGGTTTACTATTAATTAATCAAAAGGTGTAATTTAGATAAATAATATTTAAACCTTGTATTTTGAAAAGTTTTAAAATACACATTATATATATATATATATATATATTATTAAAAATTTAATATTTTATATGTATAAGACAAGTCAGTCAAATCGCTAGTATGCCTCATTCATGAAGCCATACTATAAGGGGGTATAAGGAAGCGGTCTATAAAATGTCCGCCAGTGGGTGTCCACTCTCACCCACCGCTCTATTGTAAGGTGTAGGGTCGTTAGCTGAACGGGTTTGATAAGAGATAATCTCATTAAAAGTATAATGATATAAAAGTACTAGAACCTTCTTTAAAAAAAATCCCACTCTAGTTACTTTAAAAAAATGTGAAAAGTATGCTAATCCATAGAAACACACATCATGATTTATATATCGTGAGTGGAGCATGTGTGGTTAACTGACACACTAATAGGGACTATAAAGAGATATAATGGGCATCTCGAAAATTATCATTGTTGATGGAGCGTATGTGGTTAACCGGAACATCAATGTGAGATGATAAATGACATCGAGGTTGTCAAGCGGTTTTGCATGGTTATTCACATCTCGTTTGTGATCCTCCGCATCCCATGCATAAAAGTAAGAGCATAATCCGAGATTAAACATGTCATTGATAAGATTCAATGAATTTCAAAAAATTTAGGAGTTTCATAAGATTGGAATTGCTAAAAGCCTTACCTACCTAAAATAGATTCAAATTTGATTATGACATCCCTCTTCAAAGTTCGAATCGAAAATATGGATCCTAGCCTTAATTTAAATTTTGGGTTAATATTTAAGGATTAAAAATCAACCAACTTGAATTATCTTTTCTCCTAATTTTAGATGTCTGATGAAGATAGAAATGGTCTTCCTCGTTCTTTTGGAAATGATTTTCCTCTTCCTTTTGAAGATGATCTTCGACATTCTGATCAAGGTGAACATGTTTTCCCTTCTTCGGGAATTTGTGGAACTGGACATCATGCTTCTTCAACTCTTGCACCTCCTCCTCATGTGACTCTCCCAACATCACAGTTTCCTCAAGTTGAAAGATATGAGACAAATCAAGCCCTATAGGCATGTAGACATCAAGATGGAAATTATGTGTGTATGCATGTTCTGAAAGTGAAATATTACATTGAAAAGTTGGATAGATTGGGTGTCGTTTTCCCAAGGGAGAAAGCCATTGAGTTTGTTCTTCTCTCGCTTCCTAAGTCACGTGGTCATTTTGTTGAAACTTTCATATGTGGAATCTCGATGTGACCCTAATTGATCTGACCCAAATGTTGATTGGTGCTGAAGCAGAAATGCTTAAGAGCACATCTGAAGCAGAGATGCTTATAGGGTATAATTCCAAGGTTTCCATGGACATTAACAATGGTAATAATGGTGATCCATAAAAGATTTCTCTTCCCAATGGGAAGGGGTCGTCCAAGATCAAATCTTTTGATCGTATGGTAATGATAAAGGCTTGTTCTGGAATCATTCCATGTGTTAACCCCAAAGAATCCATTTGTTTCTACTAACAATTGAAGGGAAATTAGAAACGAAGCTGCCCAAAATACATGAAAGATAGTAAAGTCGTATAACTCTACTTCAGGTACATCCATTATCCGGCTACATTTTTTTATCAGTTCCTATTCATGTACTCCTAATACATGATGTGATGATCACATTTTGATGATATTAAAGGAGCTAAGAGAAAGAAGGAAGCTTGATCAAGGTGAGCTAAATCTGATCATGCGAAATAGACTTTGGTCACATGGTTCGAAGATTAGAATTTGGAGCTACTACTAAGGAGTTGGGATAATTTAATAGATTGCTATTACTCTTCTGAGATGTATAGAAACATAATTTTCATTTTATTCGTTTTAAGGACAAGTTCCAACTTTTCGTTTATTTTCAATAAAAGTGAAATTTTGGTTTATCTGGCTGCCTTATTTTTTATTTCCTTGCAATGGAATTTATGAAAGTGTTGGTTACATTTCTAATAATAACAATATTAATTGTGTATTTGATTCTTATGTTATCGTCTGTGGTATTGTCATAATTAATCAAGTGATAAGAATTCTCATCACCAAGTTTCAAATTGGACAGAAATTTGGAGTCATGCAATTCAAATTGTATGATGTATGAGAATCTAGGTCACTAGAAAATTATGACTAAATTCATTGATCACATGTTTATGTGAGGCAAGTGAAGGACTGATGGATCTAGTACATGTTGATATGGACTAGTTAGATCCACCACAAAGGACGATAACTCTATTCGTCATTGTTCACTGATGCTTCAGTAAATATGGTTGTGTTTATGAGATTAAGCATAGTTTCTGATACTTTGAAAAGATTCAAAGAGTAGCATAACGAATAAGAAGAATCTATTAGGCAGAAAGATAAAAGTTGTAACATCCTGTTTTAAGTAGAGTAATTAAATAATAAATCAGGAACCCCGGGAAGTAATTATTATTATTATTATTTTATATTATTTGAGCCCAAAATGTAATAATAATTAGTGGGGTGTTGGTTTCAGGAAGCCAAATGACAAGAATTGAATCTCCAGGAATTAAAGTATAATTTTGGGGACTTAATTTGTAAGGATTTATGGAAGTAGGGACTAAAGAGTAAGTTCTGGACCTAAGATGAGAAGATTTCGTAGAGGAGGGGCTGATTGGTAACAATTTGGACTTGATTTGTAAAGGGTTTCAGAGGGCAGGGTTAGAAGTGTAAAATATGGATTTAGTTCGAAAGAAATGAGGAAGAGAAGGGCTAAACTTGTCATTATGGGGCAAGGTTTCATAAATCGGGTATATAACCCAAAGCATCACCGGTAAACCCTAACCCTAACCATTCTAACTTCAGCCGCCACCCTCCTTCTTCTCCCTTCCTCCATTCTCCAGCCGTCGCATCCATGGCTGCTATGTCCGACCGCCGCATCCAAGCCAACCGACGGTGCAACCACGACAGCGACGAGTAGCCTTCCGTGACGTTGGTTCCGTGGGTCGCCGGACCAAATAACACCGCTGCCATCTCTATTGAAGCCGGAAGATCGTCCGTCGGGTGCTGCCACCGTTCCACCGTCATTCGACCACCGTAACCACCGGGTACCGCCACAGCGTGGCTGCTAGACGTTTTAAGCCCGGAGAACTGTTGACCACCGGTGATAGCGACCACCAGAATCCCCCCCCCCACGTTTCCTGCCGTGCTTTTCTTTCCCTTCTCCATCTCTGTTCCGGCGTTGCGCCGCTGCTGTGGCTCCGTCCACTTTCTTCTTCGCGGCTGTTAGGACCCATCAACCGCCGCTGCTGCCGGACTCCTTGTGCTACCATCGCTGCCAGGTGGGTGGCTTGGGTTATTTCACAACAGAAGTCGTGTAAATGTGTTTGTGTGCGTGTTTTCTGTAGGTTGGAAATTGTATGGGAACCACCATGGCCGCCAGTCGTGGTGGCTACCGCCATTTACCACCACCTGCCGCCACGGTGCGGTTGTGTGTGTGTACTTAGTATGTGTTATTAGTGGTGGTGTGTGTGTTGAGATGGTATTATTGTAATTTGTAACAAAAATATGAATAATGAAAGAAAAGTCTAAACCACCACCGTAGGGTGGTGGTTGCCGCCTCCTGCCGCCACCGGCTGCCGTACCGGGTGGCGGTGTGCTTTGTTTGCGTTTGGACCTCGTTTGGGGGATGTTTGGACAATGTGGGATCAATGAAACCCTAATGGGCCCAATAAGACCCAAAGTGACTTAAAAGCCCAACCATTGGACTAATGGGCTAGTATTGGGTTGGAAAACCGTAATTAGGGTTTGGAAAACCCTAATGACATAAAACCCTAATTTGTGGGAATCGATGGGGACACACACACGAGAATTAATTATTAAACTTAAAATAACAATTAATAATCATTGGCAACTAGCTTAAGACAATAATGGACTTAATGGATTAAGTCCTTAATGGGTTAAGTAAGAAACACTTAACCCTAATCATCATTTCATGAGAAAGCCCTAATCCCACTCGGGCTTTAAATTGGGCCTTCCTATTGGGCTTTGGCTATTGGACTATTGATGGACCATCCAAGAACAAGTTAAGGGACCAGAGTAATTAGATGGGCTTTAGGATAAGGCCCATGTGAGGACTTGGGCCCAATTTGGAAAATTGGGCCATAAATGGTCCATGTTTAGGCCTTTATGATTATGTGATATTGGGCCATGGGAATTGGATTGGAATAATTGAATGGGCCTTAAGGAAAGACCGTGTAAAGGTCTGGGCCCAATTTGGAAAATTGGGCCATATGTTGGGCTTTGACCCATTATTTGACTTTTGGGCTTTTGTAGTGTGAGTTGGACCTTGGCTTGTAACCCAATTATTAATTGGGTGTTGTTTGATGTTGACAGTTCGGGAATCTGTCAACCAGCAGCTGGAGTGGTATCAGCGGGACTTCAGCAGTGCCAGGTGAGTTATCCTCACTATACTAAGGGGTCTAAGGCACCAAGGTCGGCCCATTGGATATGATATCCTAGTAGTTGTATTATGTTGAGTATGAGTTGGTTACGCATGCTAGTTTGATATGCTAGAGGGTAGGTCTGTAGGACTACCTGTGATACTGATTGATTACCTGTATGTGCATTTATCTGTTACATGTCGACATGTTAAGTGGGATGGGTTGAGGTTGTACTGCTCCGTGCGGTAGCCAACAAACCCCATAGTATTCCAGATATGAGCTGAGGGCCCGGTAGGCATTCCAGACTCATACTGAGGACTTGAGAGCATTCCAGATACGAGCTGAGGGCCCGGTAGGCATTCCAGACTCGTACTGAGGGCTCGGTGGCAATCCAGATGTGAGCTGAGGGCCCGGTAGGCATTCCAGACTCACACTGTGGGCCCAGGGGTATTCCAGTCTGTAAAGCTGTGGACCCGTTACGTGCTATTTTGTTCAGTTTGTTATGTTATGATGTTGCTGACATGATTATGTGGACTGTATGTGTATCGGTATTTTGGGGGTAACTCACTAAGCTTTCGGGCTTACAGTTTCAGTTTATTGTTTCAGGTACATCAGGGGATCGTGGCAAGGCAAAGGCGTGATCGTACAGCTCCTCACTTTTTATGACTATGTTTCTGGGATACTCTGATATTATACATTTTGAAAACAAGTTTGTAATAACTAATGGTTTTTGGGTTGTTTAAAAAGTTTTAAATTGGCTTGAATTTTTGGGTGTTACAAAATTTTTTCCAATCTAAAAGGAAAGTAGAGTACTTTAGTATCATGTTTTATGATTATCTTAGTGATTGTGGATTTATATCACAACTGATCATCGAAGGACATCTTAGTACAATTGTATGACTAAGAAGAGGAATCAGATATTGTTTGAAATAGTTCAATCAAGAGATGAGTCATGCTTTATTGCAAATCAAGTTGTAGAGTGATGCTCTAGTAACTATGAATCATATCTTGAAACTTATTTCAAATTAAGAAGGTTGAAAACACCTCGAAATATGTGGAGTGAGAATGTTTTCTTACTCTAGCACGTATAGAATTGGAGTTGTGTTGTTTTTGTTAATCGATAAAAAAATCATAAACTGCGACCTATTCTATGAAGTGTTTTCTAGTCGAGAATCCACACGGACTTTTGAATATTTGTTTTAGCTTGTCAAAGAATGTTCCTTGAGAGAAAATCTTATGTCAAGAAGTCAGTGGGATTCGTATTGATCTTGATAGGTTCAAGAGTCAAATGGACAATAAACCTTTTACTAATCACTAGCATATGACCTGAGGTTGATAACCTATCGTGTTTGGTTGACACATTCTTATTTATGTGAACTTCAAGTTGATTTGGAAATGCTTATGAGTTCTATGTTCTCATTTAACTGAAAAAGCAAAAGCTCGTTGGTGAGTGCAAATACATTGATCAATATGGGTGAGCTGCTAACAACATGGAAACACTGGTAGACCCTTGTGCTACCCCTTGTGCTACTCGAGGGGAACAAATTTAGAAATAACTAAGTTTAGTCCATGAAGAAAAAATATATATAAATATGTTTTTGTTATAAACCTTGTCTTATGATTGTAGGTTGGAAATGATAGATTCACATTGATGGGAGCATATGCACCTTGAAATCTATGTGGCAAAGATTCACTTTAATTCATGAGAATGATTATGAGGAAATACTTTTGCTAATAGATTTTAAAGATCTGATAAATATCAATATGGATATTAGTTGTGTTAATTGCGTTCTCAAATTCACAATATGATTACGACATCACTCTTCATATTTAGAATTATGAGGAATGACATGTAATTGTTTTAACTTTCGAGAGATATATCTATCAGTCTTGATGGGTTCAAACACACACATATGGTATCCAATTAAGGTGTATAATCTTAAGAAGTCTAGTGGGATACTTCATAGAAACATTGGGTAATAGGAATCTGTACTTCAGTTGAGAAAGTCAAGAATATGGATTTCTAGAAGTTCAATTGATTTCTAGGTACATGTGAAAGCTAGATGGAGCATAACTGTTATGCTAGTATTACATGTTGACAATACTATTTGTAAGGAAAAAAGTTTTCAATTTGAAAATTGCAAACTTTGGGAATTGTTTCGATATAGTAGACTTAATGGAGAGGGCACTCATACTTCGTTTCAAATCTAAAGGTTTCGATCGTATAATTTAATAGGACTTAGTCATAGACGTATATGAATATCATGTTGAAATGGTTCAACATAGGAAATTCCATATGTGGAAATATTATAGCAAGAGATTGAAAAGATATCAAATCCTTATATAAGATATAACGAGTTGAGTCCCGTATGCTTCAGATATAAGATCGATTAAATATGCTATAATATTCACTTGTTCTAATTTTTCAAATGCTCAGAGCATTTTGAGAATAAGGACTATAATTTGGTGTGACTAAAGTTATTAAACAAATTTTCAAGAACATTCTGAGGTTTACCAAAGACTGGTTGCTTGTGGACAATTAGAAGTATAATATTAATTTGGACGGACCATAGTGACATGATTCTGGATTCAGATGACTCTTGATCAGAATTGATGGTCAAATGGAAATATGGAAATGTTTCCATAATGAGAGATACTTGTAAAATCTACATGTGCGTTAGAAACTTTAATGCAAGAAAGGTGTTCAAGGATTGTATCTTGAATTTGAACCTTCATTACCATGGAACTGTTTCTAGTAACAAAGTTCCAATGGGATATTCTGTAATATCGAAGATTCAGTCTTTGAGACTTTGGAATCTTGATATTAAAGGAGATTAATGCATGTAAAGTTAGAATTCCATCACATCTTGGACAATGATAAGAATTTGGAATTGTGAAATGAGGATCATTAGAATAATGTCCAGTTGATCTGTTCACAAAGGAAGGACCATAGAGAGGCATAATATGCATGTTCATAACATGGTATGACTGATGTTTAATTCAAGTGGTTAGTTGATTACTCGAAAGATTATACAATGAATAAAGTCGTAATTATTATGGTGATTAAATAATAGAGATTATTTATATTTAATAGTTTTGAGAACATAGTTAATTAGTTTATTATTGTGTTTCACTTTGCATGTTTTACTTCATGAATGATTTAATTATTCAAAATTCTATAATCACTCATACTTTTGGAAGTAAGTAGTGAATTAAGACTATCATGAATTGAATTGTAGATTGTCTATGAGGATTAGACGTTGCAATAAGATTGCTACAATGTTCATGAGTACTTAGAAAAATGGGGATTTTGAGTATTGGATAAACCCACGTTTAGAGAATTACTTCATGGATTCTATCACGAGTAATTGTGATACGATAATATATTTATTCTTAAAACGAAGATATATGAGTTGTAATTTGCAAGTTCGTTGTGCATTGGTATTGTGAAAACGCATCAATAACCTGATGTCATAAAATGTAGTGTCATGCATGATTTGGTGAGTAAAAGATACAACCATATAAGTCGAAGTTTATTCGTTCATTTTTCCCTAACGGGAAAAGCGATATCTTTGGGCCCCTCGATGATTTGTTGTCCAAATCTAAAGTGTTTGGCCAAGCCCGGACTGAATTGATGTGTTCAATTAATAGTTTGAATTCAGTCGTCATAAATCAGGAAATCGAGAAAAAAAATCTTTGACCATGAGATTGATTCTAATCCATATCTCATGTCCGTATGATATCTTATAGAACGAAGGAATATTTGATCACTTATCTTAGGGCCAATGTCTGATTAGATCAGAGTTCAACATTGACTTTGGAAAACACTTTTTGCTGCTTGGTTATACTTGCAATTGTAGTTATAAACTTATCAAAGTGGGAGACTGTTGGATTAAGGTGTTTAAGCTCATAACTAAATTGGTATATACTTGAAAACAGAAGCGTCGTCCTTTTGGGTTGCCCATATAACCAGAAATAGCTAGAAATGATATTATCAGAGAGAGAGAGATAGAGAGAGAGAGAGAGAGAAATGTTTTATTAATATATTATGTGATTAATATATCAAATGTGAATAGATAACTGTTATGTTAATTTATTATGTGATTAATACTTACCATGAGATCAATAGTTAAATATTCGATTTGTGAATTTATATGGTTAATAAATTAATAAGAAATCAATTAAAATTAATTAATTGTTAATCATAATTAATTTGGGACTAATTGGAATCAATTAAATGTGCAATTGTTGAATTGTAATTGTTCAATAGTTGAACAAGAGAAACAATTCTAGAAACCTCCATGGCATGGACAGTTTTGGAGGCTTCTCTAGGATTTCTGGAAGTCTCCTGATTGCATAAAGGGAAAAGATTTGAATTCTGATTAAATCTATTATTTAATTAATTCAGATTCTGCTTTGCTTGCAAGTTACCTAAACTATAAATAGGACCCCAATGCTATCAATTTTCGTCTATGACCGTCCTAAGAAGCATAGGAACGGAATTTATTCCTCTCCTCATTCTAGGGTTTCTACGGTTTTGGGTGTGAGCCATTAGAGGCACTAGATTTCTGGTGCTCGCTTTCCAAGGTTTCCAAGAAGGATATTGTGTGTGATTATTTGCTACAATAATAATGAGGTATGTAAACCCTAACTCAATGTAAATTTCGATGACTATAGAGTTTCCTAAGGGTTCTTGGTGTTCATATGTTATTGCTATTAATAGAGAAAACATAGATCCAAATACGTTGCATGTGAACTTAAGGGTTAAGTATTTTTCCGCCTCTATCATAGATTTATAATCTATAAAACCCATTATTATATCTATTATTATCTTTATAACAGATGGGGATGTGGAAATGAGAGAAAAATTTGTGAAGTTATGATAAAGAAACTAAGAAATGAAAGTTCAGATTTGTATTCACGCATTTATACAATTGGTATAGGTAATTGTTTTGCTTTTTTCTTTTTATCTCATGTACAGTTATTTTCTTAAATGATAAAATCTTTTGATAGAGAAATAAATTTAGCTACTTTTAAAAAACTAAGGTACGAATTATACATATTTTAGAAGTTTTCTTATTAGGAAGAATATACATATTCTTCACTTTAATGTTGAATTTTTCATAAAGCATGTCCAAAACAACCATTTGATGCATATGAGTGCTTGCTTTATGGAGAGTTTCACTAAAATACAATAGAAAATTGAATTTAAATTTTGAAGGATTAGGAACTAATTTTTTGGATTTGCTTCGTGTATTTTATTTTTTTAACTATAATCGAGCATTGTATGATATTATGAGGACTGACTTTTGAATTTTTTTTGTTATTTTTTAGGTTTTGACGAATTTCTTTTTAGATCTGGATTGAAAAAAACAAATATGAGAATGCACTTTCATTATCAACTATATCGATTAAAGCATTGTATTTTGTTTCTTTATAAAGCTGCCAAGATTTACCATTGTTTTTTTAGTAAAATAACTCAGAATTTTTATAGCATTACACAACGCCTGAGCCTCTTTACTAGTTGTAATTAAGTTGTGAGAAAATAAGCAATCTAATCACATACAAAAGGTATTTTCTTTTAAATAACCACCTATTTTTTTAAATGACCACCTGGTCCTTAATGTCTCTATTTCGGACTCGTATTATGAATCGGGTAAAAAGACCGACTGATCCGATCTAATACTGTGGTCCCCTCTATATATAGCACGTCAGATAGCTTTTCCAAAAGACCAATTTCAGGCGGTATCTCAGACTTCATTTCGGACTTGTTCTCTCTCATTCTAAGCAACTCCAAATTCGCAAGATGTCTTCCGCTAGCAGTGAAGAATGCCAACATTTTTTGGTATGTTTCGGTTTGTAACAATCGGCAACCGTTAACCGAAAATGTGACGAACATCAAATATAACGAAGTAAATATATAATATTTGTCAATCTATGATGAAAACACAAGATTTAGTATTCCAGTATATAAGAAAAAGAGTAAATTACAATTTTGGTCCCTATGGTTTGGTCAAATTCGTACGTTCAGTCCAACCTTTGAAATTTTGACAAGATACATCCATGTGGTTCAAAAAAATTGCACTGAACATCTTGAATCTACTTAAAAAGACTATTTTACCCTTACTTTTATATATTTCTTTTTCTTATATATATATATATATATATATATATATATATATATATATATATATATATATATATATATATATAATTGTTTATTTTTTTTTAAATTTTACCGCTTACATTTTATTTTATTTATTTATATTTTTTATAATTTATATATTTTTTTAAAAATTTATTCGAACATATTTTTAATGTTTTTTATATTTTGTTCGTTTATATTTTTTTGACGTTTTATTTGAATTTTTTTTGATGCTTTGCTCGAATAGTTTTTATGGGAAAATAACTATTAGATTTTATTATTAGTTATTATGTAATAAAAAATTATCACTTTTAAATAAAATATTTATGTTTATACATTATGTTTATATTGTATGTTTATGCTACTGATTTAAATTAATTAATATTGGTGTTTAGTTTAAAAAATATAAATTAATTTATATATATATATGAATTTAATATATTAACTTTTTTCATTTTGTTCAAAATTAAATTTTTTAAACACTCTCCTTAATTCAAGTCTTCAAGCTTTTGGCAAGTATCAATGAATTATTTATGCATAATTGATTTGTACAAGAAGCTTTGTAACTTATTTATGCATAATTATTTTATTCGAACATATTTTTAATGTGAATATTATTAACTTAGATTAGGTATAAAATTATATTTTTAATAAGATTAATAGATAGCTCACTGATCTATGAAAAAGGGTTTCAGTTTATATAAAGGCTAATTGGAAAACCATATAACTCGAAAATGAACAAAATTTATAAAAAAAATGAACTCGAAAACATTGACATATGTGTTTGAGTTATATGAATTCTGATTAGCATTTTCCATTCGGAACGAAATGTAAAAAAAATTAGAAAACAAAAAAAATTGAATTCGAAGCAATTGGCACTCGTTTTGAATTTCGGTTAGCCTATACAATAACCCTATTAAAATAAATAATTATATACCTAATATGTGTTACTCATATTCTCATTTAACTAACCTTTTTATATTTTTTATACAAAAAATATTTATAAAATGCTTTACAAATATATAAAAACACAAAAGATCAAAAAAACATTAAAAAATATATTCGAGTAAAACATCAAAAAAAATCTAGAAAAACTATTAAAATAAAACGTCAAAAAAATATAAACGAACAAAATATAAAAAACATTAAAAATATATTCGACTAAAATTTTAAAAAAATATAAATAAAAAAACTAAAATGTAAGCGGCAAAATTAAAAAAAAAACAGTTATATATATATATATATATATATATATATATATATATATATATATATATATATATATATAAGAAAATGAAATATATAAAAGTAAGGGTAAAATGGTATTTTTAAGTGGAATAAGGATGTCCAGTGCAATTTTTTTAAACCACAGGGATGCATCTTGTCAAATTTTCAAATGTTGAACTGAATGTGCAAATTTGACCAAACCACAGGGACCAAAACTATAATTTACTTTAAGAAAAATTAACAAAATTGTTTGAAAACTATAAAAATAAGTGCACAAAAAGTTGTTATATTTTGTATAAATAAGAACACATTCGAAAGTTCACGCCTCCTTAAATTCGAAAATATAAATTTCTTAAGAATCTTACTTCATATGGAGAAATTTTGTTTTTTTAAGTTATTAATTCAGCCTTACGATGAGGGGAACGTCATAATTAGCGAAAATGATATTGGTTGAGTTTTAGCCAAAACACCCAAAAAGAGAATCGTAGTACTCCTCGATATAAGATTATGGATGTAGAGAACGCCAAAAACAGAGTCCGTATGAGAAAGTTATGATTTTTATAAAATCATTTAGAGTACCCTCATTATTAAAATATGGGCTAAAAATAAATCAGAATTAACCAGTACAATCTAAAGGAATGTTGTAATAATTGTCGATAGCTATGCGTGGATATAAAAAATGTCGAAAACAGATCTCGTATGCAAAAATTATGAGTTTTAAAAAATCAACATTTCTGGGCACGTGAAGCATGCGGAAGGCGCGTGGAGTGCATGCTGACGTTCTGATCCGCAAAGATTTCGCCTGCGTGGACCAGCGAAAAGTCTACACGTGGCAACAAACTAATGAGGCCAGGGCGCAAAAACGCGACACGCTTTGGTTTAAGCGTTGCACGCTTTTTTCTTTGGTAGCCTATAAAGGAACGCAACCCTCGCAACCAAATCACAAATGTGATTGACTCCCTTTTACTTTTATTTTAGTTTATTTTATTTTTTCATTTCCTGTAACACCCTGTTTATTTATTAAATGAAAAGATAAAAATTTGCGAAAGAGTAGTAGCCCTAAAATCCATAATATCCAGTGAGATGTTGGTTTCAGGAGCTAAATGTTATAATTTTAGAAAGCGGGGGTTAAAGTGTAAAATCCAGACTTAATTTGTTAGTAATTGTCACACCCCCAAACTGGAACGGCGGAAACGTTCGGGGGTGGATGACGTCATGTGTAATATCACAACAATTGTATCATAGCAATCATAGTAAACACAATCATTACATGAAATACATATATGAAAAAGGTTTACATCTGTTTAATTCTTGTTTGTTTACATCAAAAATATAAGCAAAATATAAAGACGTGACTCTATATGCGCCGTCTTCTCAAAACTCCAGGAGGTACCTGTCTACTGATTTCTTGAGAATACAAGCAGTTTTGAAAGAGTATCAGCATAAAGCTGGTGAGTTCATAAGAGATGTATTGTAGTGAAAACTTATTGATGAATCTTGTAAAAATATTCGTATGTTTCCAAGAAAATCCAATATTTTCTTTAGTAAAAGCATGATATTACCAGTTCCTTCTATGAATGTTTGTTACGGTATCCTTTGTAGTATAAAACATATTAGTCTGTATGCTTGGTTACTACTAGTATGTATAGTATGATGAATTCTGTATGAAAAACCTCTGTGCGGAATGTTCTGCTTGAAAAACTCTGGCTACCACTAGTATGTATAGTAGTTTTATTATCTGAATAAAACCGTGTATTGTAATCTCTGAAAATCCTTCTATGTAGTGTATAATACTTCTATTAAATAAAACTAATGAATATTGAAATCCAGTAAACATATGATTAGTTTATACTATTGTGAGTTCGTATAACCATGCTTGATATGACCTAGTGATCTTTACAACATTCTTCAAGTGTTGGTTAAATGACATTTGTCACCCCAGACATGCCTGCCTAACTGTAGCTAGCAGTTCAGGTGTGGGATTGTCAATCCTGAATAGATTTATTCACAAATCTCACGCTCTCCCTCCAGGAGACTCTGGTTATACTATGATAGGATTTAATTTAGTACACCTAGGGGTACAGTTTTTGAAGTAGAGTCTCACAATGATGTATAATCTAGTTTACATGTAATTATGTATCGCTCTCTTGTATATGAATCTTTTGAACACTGTATAATGTAATAATTATATTTAAATAATTATTAAGTGAGTACCCTTGTAGTAATGTATATCATAAACTAAATCTGTCATAGTTTATATGAATAGCAGTGTACAACTCTGAATTCGTAAAAACTGTGTATTGAAAACCCCAAACTATACCTATTATAGTTTGCATGTATATAGTGTAGTTGATGTGAACATTGAATCTGAAAACTATGGATTTTTCGGTTGTAATTTGAAAACGTCCCTTATGCTCAACATAGTACAAAAGGGATAAAATATCTAAATATTTTATAAATCGTTTGTCTGCATCAATTGCATAAGTTTTATACTTGTTAAAATTCCTTTTGTATTAGTTCACAAAAACATTTGTGTTTGGCTTGTATCCCCCCTGAAAACGTTTAAAAATCATAAAAGCGTAGGGGTATGAACTCATTGTTGTTGTGTGAAAACGTCGACTGGAAACGAAGATCCTCGGGTTGTTGTACGTGGCACTTAACGGAATCCTAATAACAATTAAACACATAAATGTATCTAAATTAGCAATTTCGTTAGATAATGTGTTAGGAAAACACTTGCTTTCGGTTAAGATAATGTTACCGGGACTTGTTTGAATCGGAAAACGAGTTTTTCACTGCTCAAGAGGCGTGTACGGCCGTGAACAGGGGTTTATGACCGTGAAGGGAGTTTACGATCGACAGACAGTTTTCGGCCGTGAACTAGGGTTTACGGCCTTTGAAGATGGGGTTTACGGCCTTTGAAGTTTCGATGAGTGTACGACCGTAAACGGGTTTACGACCTTTGAAGATTGGCCGTAAACTCAAGAACAAGGATGCTGGTTTCGATGAAAACGTGTTTTAGATGCTCCTAAACCACCTCCAGAAGTGTTTCCTGATGATTTTTCGAGAGAAATGAGGGTGTTTTTGGAGTTTACGGCCAGGGGTTCTAGAGAGAGAATGAGAGAGTTTCCAGTCAAAAGTGTTCAAATGAGGGTGGGGATCTCATATATATAGGGATTTTATGGTCGGTGGGTGGGGTCCACCCGACGCTGGCCGTAAACGAGTGTACGGCCGTACACGGGTTTACGGCCGTAAACTCACTAAGGCCGAAATTTGTTCGATTTTTCGAGAGATTTGGGTTTTCGCGTGATTTGGTTCTGACTTTCATATATAAATTTATTTGTATAAAACTAGATGATTTTCTAAATCAAAAAGTTTGACGGAAAAATTAATAAAATTCAAATTTTATTAACGGAAATCGTATAACAAAAACGGAAAAAGTTTCGGGTTGTCACATCATCCCCCCGATAAAGGGAATTTCGTCCCGAAATTTAACCATAGAATACAAATCATGGACATGGAAAAAGATGAGGGTACTTTTGTTTCATTGAATCTTCACGCTCCCAAGTGAATTCAGGTCCCCGCTTGGCATTCCAGCGAACCTTCACTATCGGGATACGACTTTGTTTCGTTCGTTTGACTTCCCGATCCATGATTTCTACGGGTTCTTCCACGAAGTGTAAGCTCTTGTTTAGTTCGATCTAGTCAAGGGGAATCACAAGTGTCTCATCGAACATACACTTCTTTAGGTTCGACACGTGGAAGACTGGTGTACGTTGCTAAGTTCTCGAGGTAAATAGAGTTTGTATGCTACGGGACCGATCCTAGCGAGGATCTCGAATGGTCCAATGTATCTTGGATTCAGCTTTCCACGCTTTCCGAAGCGTATCATGTCTTTCCAGGGTGAGATCTTCAAAAGAACACGGTCACCAACCTGGAATTCCAAGGGTTTTCGTCTCTTATCGGCGTAGCTCTTTTGTCTATCTATCGACGCTTTTAGTCTCTCCCGGATTTGTACGATCTTTTCAATAGTCTCTCGGATGATTTCTGGGCCTGTGAGAGAGCTGTCGGGGACTTGACTCTTGACTAGCTGCGTGTCACCCACCTCAGCCCAGAATAGAGGGGATCTGCACTTACGCCCATAGAGGTCTTCGAATGGCGCAACCTTGATGCTGGTATGGTAGCTGTTGTTGTAGGAAAATTCAACCAAGGGTAAATGAGTGTCCCACGACATGCCAAAATCGATGACGCAGGCCCTCAACATATCTTCCAATGTTTGAATGGTTCTCTCACTCTGCCCATCTGTCTGTGGATGATAAGCTGTGCTCATATCCAGCTTATTTCCAAGAGCCTTCTGTAGTGACTGCCAAAATCTCGAGGTAAACCTGCTATCTCGGTCAGAGATAATGGATACAGGCACACCATGAAGGCGAACTATTTCTCGAATGTAGATTCGTGTCAGTCTTTCCAACTTGAAGTTTTCTTTGATTGGCAGGAAGTGGGCGGATTTAGTTAGTCGATCGACAATTACCCAGATGACATCGTGCCCACTCGGAGATCTGGGTAACTTAGTGATGAAATCCATTGTAATCCTTTTCCACTTCCACTCAGGTATTTCCGGCTGTTGAAGTAGACCTGAGGGCTTTTGATATTCTACCTTCACCTTGGCGCAAGTCAGGCACTTGCCTACGAAGGTAGCGATTTCTGCTTTCATGTGCGGCCATCAATAGAGTTGTTTGAGATCCAGATACATCTTATCTGAACCTGGGTGAACGGAGTATCTTGTCGTGTGAGCTTCATTCATGACAACCTCCCTGTAACCATCGTACTTTGGGGTCCAGATCCGGTTCATGAAATAGTAAAATCCGTCTCCCTTGACCTCTAAGTTCTTTTCCATTCCTCTCAAGGCTTCATCCGGCATGTTCTCTGGTTTTAGCCTTCCAGCTGAGCCTCTCTGATTTGCACGGATAATTGGGAATGAATGGTTATTTTCAGTGCCTTCACTCTACGACCTGAATACTCCTTTCGGCTGAGGGCATCTGCTACCACATTGGCCTTGCCAGGATGATAGCGTATTTCGCACTCGTAATCACTGAGTAGCTCTACCCATCGCCGTTGACTCATTTTAACTCTTTCTGATCAAAGATATGCTTTAGGCTCTTATGGTCGATGAAAACAGTGCACTTGGTTCCGTAGACATAATGTATCCAGAACTTTAACGCGAAGACCACTGCTCCCAACTCTAGATCGTGAGTTGTGTAATTGACTTCGTGTGTTTTCAACTGCCTCGAGGCATAGGCGATAACCTTTCCTCGCTGCATAAGCACATAGCCTAGGCCATGATTAGATGCATCACAGTACACAACGAAGTCTTCCGTCCCTGCGGGCATGGACAAGATAGGTGCACTGCATAGGGCCTGCTTCAATGTTTGAAACGCAGTGTCTTGCTTTTCTCCCCAACTAAAGGTTACACCTTTCTGTGTCAGGGTGGTTAAAGTCTTAGCAATTTTAGAGAAATTCTGGATAAATCTACGATAATAGCCAGCGAGATCCAACAATTGACGGATTTATGTGGGCGTCTTCGGTGCTGACCAATTCTCAATCGCTTTGATCTTGGAAGGGTCCACATCTATGCCTTCCTCGCTAACCACATGACCAAGGAAAGTTACTTTCCTGATCCAGAATTCGCATTTTGAAAACTTTGCATAGAGTTTCTCTGCCCTTAGCGTTTCTAGGACTATCCCCAAGTGTGCTGTCTATGATCATTGTCGCTCCGAGAATAGACAAGTATATCGTCAATGAATACGATCACGAACTTGTCCAGGAAAGGGCGGCACACCCGATTCATCAGATCCATGAATACTGCCGGTGCGTTGGTTAGACCGAAGGGCATTACTACAAACTCGTAGTGTCCATAGCGAATTCGGAATGCTGTCTTGGGAACATCATTCTCATGAACTCGCAGTTGGTGGTACCCTGATCTAAGGTCTATCTTTGAGAAATAACTGGCTCCCTGAAGTTGGTCGAAGAGGTCGTTGATTCTGGGTAAGGGATAACTGTTCTTGATGGTCAGCTTGTTCAGTTCTCGGTAATCAATGCACATCCGAAAGGATCAATCTTTCTTTTTCACGAATAAGATCGAGGCTCCCCAGGGTGAGGAACGCGGTCTTACGAATCCTTTGTTGAGAAGCTCATTGAGCTGTCTAGATAGCTCTTGCATTTCTGCCGACGCTAAACAGAATGGGGATTTAGCTACAGGAGTAGCTCCGGAGATTAAGTCGAGACGAAACTCGACTGGGCGTTCGGGAGGGATTCGGGGAAGATCTTCGGGGAAGACATCAGGAAAGTTACAGACTTTGGGGATGCTCTCGAGGTCTTTAGCTTTTTGCGTTTCGTCAATAGCATGAGCTAGGAATGCATGGCATTCCTTCCACATATACTTTTGGGCTTTGATGCATGAAATGATACGAAGGTTCGAACCGAGTTTATCACCGTAAATAGTGAGGGCTTCGCCAGAGGGAAGGTTGAGACGGATAGCTTTCTCCTAGCAAAGGATATCAGCACGATTGGGGCTCAACCAATCCATGCCGATTATGACATAAAAACTCTTTATGGATACTGGCATAAGATCGATGGGAAAGGAATGATCGTCTAGGGTAAGAGTACAGCCTATGAATATGTCGTTAGTGCTCTCTTTCTTTCCGTTAGCCATCTCGACGGTAAATGTTTCGGTTAAGGGTTGGGATTTACACTTGAGTAAATGTTTCAATGCATGACTCACAAAACTCCTCTCCGCACCAGAATCGAAAAGAATGCATGCATAAGAGTTGTCAAGGAGGAACGTACCCGTAACAACAGTAGGATTAGCGACTGCTTCCTACTGGCCCATAGCTAGTACCCTCCCTGTGTTACCAGCTGTTGCTGCCTTGGGGCAATTTCTTTTGAAGTGCCCAACCTCTCCGCAACCATAACAGGCTTGACCAGCGCTTGCTTCAGGAGCCTGATTGGTAGGTTGGACTGGTGCCTTGCAGTATCGAGCCGTGTGTCCCTTCTTTCCACAGCTGTTGCATTGCATATCACGGCAGGGTCCGTGATGATGAAAGTTACACTTGTTGCACTTTGGAAGAGTACCAGCATATCCACTGGTAGGTGCTTGGGTGGTTGGAACAGCAGCGGGAGTAGTAGCATCGTGGACTGCCACTGTTTGACGTTTCTTGGAGGGCTCCTGCGAAGACTGGCCCTTTCGCTTGTTCCATAATTTCTTCTTCCTCCCACCACTCTCCTTTAGTGGTTCGGGAGCGGCTGTCACCTCATCAAGATCGACCCCGTGATCTATCAGAGTCTGCGCTAGACACTTGGTGCTGTGAAAAGTAGTGGGCCTAGCATCCAAAACATTTCCTTGAGTTGGGGGCGTCAATCCCCAAATATATCTCTCAATTTTCTTGCTTTCCGGGGTGACCATTCCCGGACAGAGAAGAGCCAGATCGCAGAATCTAGCTGTGTAGGCAGCAATGTCGGAACCCTTTATCTTCAGGGTCCAGAGCTCATGCTCCAACTTCTGCATCTCGCCCCTTGGGCAGTACTTAGCCATCATGAGTTCTTTCAGGCTCTCCCAACCTATGACATTTGCTATCGGCAGGGTTAGGGATTTGACACGACCATTCCACCAGTTCAGTACTCTGTCGGTGAAGGTGCAGGCGGCGAACTTCACCTTGTTGGCTTCGGAACAGGCACAAATCTCAAAGATGGATTCGATCTTCTCGAACCATCGGGTTAAGGCAATGACTCAACAATTACCGTCGAAGGGTTTGGGTTTTGCATTCATGAAGTCTTTATAGGAAGACTCCTTCTAATGTCACTGACCTCCATCATGACTTTGAGAATCGGATCCACCTCCAGATCCACCAGAGCTGCCCTGATTTATCTGCGACATCGCCGCAGCTACAACAGCCGTAACTGCTGCCTGAAACATAGCTGGGTCGAACTGAGGAGGAGGTGGTGGCGTTGGACCGTTGTTCCTTCTGATGGGTCTCCTTCGGGGAGGCATTTTGTTCTAAAAAGAATGAAGAAAAAGAGGGTGATAAGTCCTCTAGAATTTTAGAATCAAGAGATATAACACAAAATATATCTCAGTCTGATAGATAAAGTGTTCTACGAAGCGATAAATAGAGAAGGGTTACTAATGTAAGTAAACTATCGCTAAGAAGAAATATGTAGCAACACTTGGAATGAATCTCTATACTGTATTTGGCTCTAGCTAACATACTCCTATAGTATTTTAAGTTGTATGTTTTGTTCTATCGATACCTGATGTATATATACTTGGTAAGTTTTAGGCTTGCTGCAACACCACAGTCACTCCCAAGCACATGTTGGTCATGTCTCGAATGAATATAGTTGATCAGGCTATATTGACCCTAGACATGATTACATAACTGCCCAGGTTTAACCGCAGTATCCAACATCCAAATAATTTTGTTTTGTTCTACTCATGTTACTGTTTTTGGTACGTTTGTATACTTGTATACTTCTTATAAAATACTTATATTTTAAAAGTATACTTTTTGTTCAGAGCGCTTCAGCCGCTTAGTGTTTATAGTTGTATACCATGTAAGGTACGGTATACTTAGTTCACTATAAACAATAGCTCTGATACCAATCTGTCACACCCCCAAACCGGAACGGCGGAAACGTTCGGGGGTGGATGACGTCATGTGTAGTATCACAACAATTGTATCATAGCAATAATAGTAAACAAAACTATTACATCGAATACATATATGAAAAAGGTTTACATCTGTTTAATTCTTGTTTGTTTACATCAAAAATATAAGCAAAATATAAAGACGTGACTCTATACGCGCCGTCTTCTCAAAACTCCAGGAGGTACCTGTCTACTGATTTCCTGAGAATACAAGCAGTTTTGAAAGAGTATCAACATAAAGCTGGTGAGTTCATAAGCGATGTATTGTAGTGAAAACTTGTTGATGAATCTTGTAAAAATATTTGTATGTTTCCAAGAAAATCCAATATTTTCTTTAGTAAAAGCATGATATTACCAGTTCCTTCTATGAATGTTTGTTACAGTATCCTTTGTAGTATAAAACATATTAGTCTGTATGCTTGGTTACTACTAGTATGCATAGTATGATGAATTCTGTATGAAAAACCTCTGTGCGGAATGTTCTGCTTGAAAAACCCTGGCTACCACCAGTATGTATAGTAGTTTTATTATCTGAATAAAACCGTGTATTGTAATCTCTGAAAATCCTTCTATATAGTGTAGAATAGTTCTATAAAATAAAACTAATGAAGAATGAAATCCCGTAAACATATGATTAGTTTATACCATTGTGAGTTCGTATAACCATGCTTGATATGACCTAGTGACCTTTACAACATTCTTCAAGTGTTGGTTAAATGACATTTGTCACCCCATGCATGCCTGCCTAACTGTAGCTAGCAGTTCAGGTGTGGGATTGTCAATCCCGAATAGATTTATTCACAAATCTCATGCTCTCCCTCCAGGAGACTCTGGTTATACTATGATAGGATTTAATTTAGTACACCTAGGGGTACAGTTTTTGAAGTAGAGTCTCACAATGATGTATAATCTAGTTTACATGTAATTCTGTATCGCTCTCTTGTATATGAATCTTTTGAACATTGTATAATGTAATAATTATATTTAAATAATTATTAAGTGAGTACCCTTGTAGTAATGTATATCATAAACTAAACTTGTCATAGTTTATATGAATAGCAGTGTACAACTCTGAATTCGTAAAAACTGTGTATTGACAACCCCAAACTATACCTATTATAGTTTGCATGTATATAGTGTAGTTGATGTGAACACTGAATCTGAAAACTATGGATTTTTCGGTTGTAATTTGAAAACGTCCCTTATGCTCAACATAGTACAAAAGGGATAAAATATCTAAATATTTTATAAATCGTTTGTCTGCATCAATTGCATAAGTTTTATACTTGTTAAAATTCCTTTTGTATTAGTTCACAAAATCATTTGTGTTTGGCTTGTATCCCCCCTGAAAACGTTTAAAAATCATAAAAGCGTAGGGGTATGAACTCATTGTTGTTGTGTGAAAACGTCGACTGGAAACGAAGATCCTCGGGTTGTTGTACACTTAACGGAATCCTAATAACAATTAAACACATAAATGTATCTAAATTAGCGATTTCGTTAGATAATGTGTTAGGAAAACACTTGCTTTCGGTTAAGAAATGTTACCGGGACTTGTTTGAATCGGAAAACGAGTTTTTCACTGCTCAAGAGGCGTGTACGGCCGTGAACAGGGGTTTACGGCCGTGAAGGGAGTTTACGGTCGACAGACAGTTTTCGGCCGTGAACTAGGGTTTACGGCCTTTGAAGATGGGGTTTACGGCCTTTGAAGTTTCGATGAGTGTACGGCCGTAAACGGGTTTACGGCCTTTGAATATTGGTCGTAAACTCAAGAACAAGGATGCTGGTTTCGATGAAAACGTGTTTTTGATGCTCCTAAACCACCTCCCAAAGTGTTTCCTGATGATTTTTTGAGAGAAATGAGGGTGTTTTGGAGTTTACGGTCATGGGTTCTAGAGAGAGAATAAGACAGTTTCCGGTCAAAAGTGTTCAAATGAGGGTGGGGGTCTCATATATATAGGGATTTTGTGGTCGGTAGGTGGGGTCCACCAGACGCTGGCCGTAAACGAGTGTATGACCGTACACGGGTTTACGGCCGTAAATTCACATAGGCCAGAATTTGTTCGGTTTTTCGAGAGATTCGGGTTTCCGCGTGATTTGGTTCTGACTTTCATATATAAATTTATTTATATAAAACTAGATGATTTTCTAAATCAAAAAGTTTGACGGAAAAATTAATAAAATTCAAATTTTATTAACTGAAATCGTATACCAGAAACGGAAAAAGTTTCGGGTTGTGACAATAATATCGTAGAAGAGGGGCTATTTAGGTAAATATTGTACCTAAATTATAATGGATTTTGATGCTGATGGTTTAAATGGTAATTATTGGCCTTATTTTGAAAGAAAAGTGTGAAGGAGGGACCAAATGTGTTGTTATGGAAAGAAGTTTGCAGGGATCGGGTATATGAACCCGTCACCTTCACAAACCCTAACCCTAACCATTCTAAACCTCATCCGCCTCCATCTCTCTCTCAAACTTCCGACGCCGCTACCCTCTTCTGTCGAGTCCAAGACCGCCGCTGCTACCCATAGCCGGATATGTGCTAGCGCCGCTAGGGAGGAACTTCCAGGACCTAAGACGACTATGGGTGGCTGTCGCCACCATCCCTCTGACGCCATCCGCAGACGCAACAGGTCAGTTTCCGGCGTTTCCCGACCGCCCTCACTTCCTTTCCACCACGTACCTGTTGTTACCGTTCTAAATCGCCGCCTCTCCCTCTTTTTTCTTCTCCGCAACAGATAACCGATGTCCCCACTGCCGTCCGGAGGATGCTTAACTCGGCTGATGCCCTCTGTCCGCCATGTACCACCGTGGAATGGTGGTTAGATTCGTGTTGGTGATGCGGTTGTGTGGGTATGGTTTCTGTCGAAAGGAAGGCGTGAAGAACCACCATGGCAGTCGGCCATGGTGGCTGCCGCCGATAGCGAGGTTGTTGCCCTTAACCGATGTTGTTGCCGCCGTCAGCACCGTTTCTGCCGCCGCCGCCACTGCTAGGTGGGTGGCTGGAATCCTTTGTATAAATTAGAAATTCATGTGAGTGTTGTAGGTGTTGTTTGTGGCCGGAAAGCGAAGGAGAAACCCACCATGGCTGCCAGCCATGGTGGCTGCCACCATCTACCACCACCTGCCGCCACAGTGTGGCTGTCTGTGTGCGTCTGTGTGTTCTATTAGCATGTGTGTATGTTTTATTTGGATTGATTTGTAACTTGTAAATGGTGCCGAAATAATAATAGTAAATCCATAACCATCACCGACCGCGGTGTCGGGTGGCGTTGTGCTTTGCCTTGTTGTGTTGATTCAGTTGGGATGCTTGAACCCTAATGGGCCCAATGAAGCCCTAATGGGCTTAGTGAAACCTTAATGGGCCTAGTGGAATCATAATGGGCCTAATGAACCCTAATTGGCCAAAGGACCTGGTTATTGGGCCTATTGGGCTAATATGGGTTGGAAACCCTAATTAGGGTTTGGAAAACCGTAATGCCATGAAACCCTAATTTAGGACTTATCGGGAATTATTTAGTAAAGTTAAAATATTAGATAATAATCATTGGAAAATTAATCTATGGCAATAATGGACTTAATGGATTAAGTCATTAATGGGTTGAGTAGGAACACTTAACCCTAATTGTCATTTCATGTGAGAACCCTAAATTCATTTGGGCCTTCCTGTTGGGCCTTGAGTTGGGCCTTTCTTTTGAGTTTTGGTGGTTGGACTATAGATGGGCTATCCAAGAACAAGTTAATGGACCAAAATGATTAGATGGGCTTTAGGATAAGGCCCATGTGAGGATTGGAGCCCAATTTGGAAAATTGGGGCATAGATGGGCCATAACTGGGCCTTTATGATTATGAGAGATTGGGCCATTGGTATGCCAAGTGTTTGGACCAGGAGAGATGGTTGGGCCTAAGGGGTAAGGCCCATGCGAAGGGTAGGGCCCATATTGGAAAATTGGGCCATGTGTTGGGCTTTGGCCCGTTACTTGACTATTGGGTTTTTGTAGTGTGAGTTGGACATTAGGCTTGGAACCCAATTATTAATTGGGTATTGTTTGATGTTGACAGCTCAGGAATCTGTCAACCAGCAGCTGGAGTTATATCTGCGGGACTTCAACAGTGCCAGGTGAGTTATCCCCTCACTATACCAACAGGGTCTAAGGCACCAAGGTCGACCCTTTATGGAGTTGTATCCGGATTACTGCATGATATGTTTATTGTTTTTCATCCTGGTAGTTAGGATGGTGATATGCTTATGCTTAGTGACCTGGTTTGGTCGGTAACCTGGTTATATGATGATGCTATGTTAGTGGCCTGGTTAGGTCGGTATCCTGGTTATAGGATTATGCTATGTTAGTGACCTGGGTAGGTCGGTGTCCTGGTTATAGGATGTTGCTATGCTATTTAATTTGCTAGATCGGTTTGACTGTTATTATGATAGCGTATGATATGTATGTGCACATGTTTGTTTGATTGGGGGTTGGGTTGAGGCGGTCCTGCTTTGTGCTGAAGGCCAACATACCCAGGGCGGACCGGATAGACTACAAACCCAAAAGGGTATGGTAGTTAGACCGAAGGCCCGACGAGCGGTCCAGATAGGCTGAAGGCCCTGAGAGGCGGTCCAGACGTGCCGAAGGCTCGGAGAGCGGTCCATATAGACTGAAGGCCTACGAGGCGGTCCAGTCAGGCTGAAGGCTCATTATGCATGTTGTTCTGTATTTGTTATATGATATTGTCATATTTGTATGATGTTGGTATTTTGGGGGAACTCACTAAGCTTTGAGCTTACGGTTTCATTTTATTGTTTCAGGTGCTTCAGATGTCTCGGTAAGGCGAAGGCGTGATCGTACACATCTTCGTGTTTTGGACTTATGGTCTCTGGGAAACTCTTATATTAAAACCATTTTGGAAATACAATTTTAATACTTATTGGCTTTGAAATGTTTTAAAAAGTTTTAATTTGGCTTGAATTTTATGGATGTTACAAGTTGGTATTAGAGCCTTGGTTTGAGTGAATTGGAGGAACATTCGTGTGAATCCAGTCTTTAATTAAGGAAGGATTTTCAAAATAATTTTAAAATGGTTTTCAAAATAAGTAAAGGAGGATGCAGGGTGTACGATCAGCCGGAGCCAGTAAGTAGACCCCAGAATACCATATAGTTATCTGATTATGTGATATGTTAGAACATCATGCTAGTACTAGGTTAGGAATCTTCAGGAATTGTATGATAGAATTGCATGATTACATGATGCCTACTAGCCTAGGATTTCCTTTACATGAGATTGACATCATTACTGTAGTTGCTTAGTGTATGCATCACAATTATACATAATTAAGATCTTATAGCCTGGGAATATTTGATTTGGCCTTATGTTATGCTCTTCTTTGATTGGGAGCTTAGGGTAGGATTGGATATTCGAAAGTCTATGGGGTCCAGCATTATGTATGGCTAGCATACACTAGTGCTACAGGGTTGGTGGAAGTTTCATGGATGGTTGAGTTATGCGGGGTCAGTAGACCAATTATGAGATACTTAGCTTTCCTCTAGGAGTGAGGATTGAGCGATCGCCATGCGTATGCGTATTGTTAGGGTGTTGTGATGATACTTGAGACAAATATGGGTAGGTGTGGAAGGTAGTATGGGCCCGTACTACTGAAAGCATAGGACCCATACGCGTAGCAAGGAAGTCACAACCCTTAGGGTTTGGTTGGGAGTTGGTCCCCTGTCATTATATGGATTATCAGATATCTTTCTGGTGTCTTACCAGAATGGTGGTTACGAGACATCTTGAGATTGGATCCAGGTTAGGATCGGGAGCTGGCAGCCAGGATAGGCCAGCATTGTCAGAGGACCGTGTTAGTGAGAT
Organism: Lactuca virosa; assembly: GCF_052849685.1. Classification (NCBI taxonomy): domain Eukaryota; kingdom Viridiplantae; phylum Streptophyta; class Magnoliopsida; order Asterales; family Asteraceae; genus Lactuca; species Lactuca virosa. The sequence continues at coordinate 375,220,212 of NC_136433.1, read as the reverse complement.
CATCCGGGAGGAGGTGATCGGGGTTGTGCGGGAACAGTTTCCGGAGATGTTTGGGTCTATTAAGACCGCCATGGTTGAGTATTTCGACGAGCACTATGCAGCCGTTGCCGAGACGATTTTCGCGATAGCTATAGCAGCTGTAATGATGACAAGGGGAGGAGCTGGTCGAGCTTTCTAGTACCGGGACTTGTTACTAGGACATATTCTGATGAGCAGAGGGCTGCAGTTACTTGGGACCAGGGAGATATTCTGTACTCGTTACATTCCGCGGGTCGAGCGGGAGAGTCTAGCACATGAGGTTCTATATTTGAGGCTTCAGGGGTTTTTCTCGAGGCCGGAATATGAGTCACGAGGACTCCGAAAAGGAGTGATGATTATGTTCAGCCGGGGTTTTGCAGATGGAAGTAGAATGGTTAATTGGTGGATTGGAATGTCGTTTTATAGGGCAAGGATTCTGCCCTTTCAGTTTTCGAGCTCAAAGGAGTGAGCAGACTTGGGACCCCAGTATCAGGTTGTATTCCAGCTCGGGGTTAGTTGGTTGCAGGGATAGACAACATTATTTCAGCACCGGTGAGCGCAGGTGGGTCGATGTGGCATAAGTGTGTTGTGAGGTCCGGTTCGCCTTGGATCTCTTGTATCGGGCGGTAAGGATTAATTATGCGATCTATTTCACTTTTGGGATTGTAGACTATGTCTCGGGAGTAGTTGTAGCCTGGTTTAGGGCAAAGGCTGTCTGCAGTTCAGCTGTGGATGATTGAGCTGGTGAGTGAGACAGGGTGCGAGGCCCTGAATGATATGATTTCTAGAACCGAGAGCGGGAGGATTGTTGGAACGCTTTGGGAAGAAGGGTATTACGTGGGAGGTCTGCGGACAGGGTCCCACAGGATGGTTATTCAACATTGTCAGGATTCAATGATTTTAGTAACCGTTATTGACTGGCGGGGGAAAGCTCCAAGGGAAGTAGCTCGTTGTTGAGACATTAGTTGGAGCATCTATTTTTGGACTACAAGATTTGGGTGTGGGATCCTTCAAGTATTAGGGACTGTCGGTTTCCCTGGGATTCAGGAAGTGTTCAGCTAGTTCTTAGAAGTGTATGATCACTTGTGATTGGCTGGTAATGGAGCACCAGTTGGAAAGAGTGTTGGGTTTTGAGCATTCTAACACTCCTATGGTGTACATGCAACCCTATAAACCTTGGATCTATGTTTTCTCTATTATACATGCAAATATTAAATATTCCAAGGTTTCATCCTAACTAGCATATTATGAAGCACCTATACTACAAAGTTCTAGTTAGATGACATACCTTTTGATGTAGCTTGATGTCTTCAAGCTTTAAGAGCTTAGCCCCAATAGTGTGGAAGCCTCAAATGGAATCACAAATCACCAAAACACCTTGGAAGAACTTGAGAGAATATGTATGCACACTAAAATCGGCCCACTCTTATTTTCACACACTTGTTCCAATTTTGTGAGCCAAGGACCCCTTTATATATTATGGAGGATTAGGGTTACATCCATGTAAACCCTAATACCCATGACCTTTCATTTACATAGGATCCATGGGTTAAAAGCTCCATGGACCATCCATGAAAGCTTAGCCCAACCTAAATGAACTTGGCCCATTCCATATATATAAGAGTCCATATTTAATTAGTTCTTTTTGATCACTTAATTAATTCTAAATTAATTCTTGATCAATACTAATTAAATAATATGATTCCATATTAATATATTAGAACTTATAATATATTAATATAAATCATAAATATACTATTCTCAAAAGACTATCCATATAAATTGTGCCGGTGAAGTGCAACCCAAATGGACCATGCCGGGTCTGGTCAAGTACATACCAAATATAGTTATGGACTTAGACATTAATCCAACAGTCTCCCACTTGGATAAGTCTAAAACTATTATTGAGTATGACTTCAAAACCTAACTGGCAATCGTAGCTCTTAAAGCCGCTGTCGAACTCTGACCTTGTCAATGACTTGTCCATTAGATAAGGGATCATATATTCCTCCATTCTAGATATCATATGGACTGAGACATGGATTATAATCATTCTCTCTGTCCAATTGTTGTTTCCCGATTTTCGATTTATGATGACTGACAGATTGAACAAATCAAATCAGTCCTCGCTTGGCCAAGCACTCACATGTGTCGTCGCTAAATCATCGAGGGGCCCACATATATCGCTTTTATCCCGAAGGTAAAAGGAATGGATAAACTTCGACTCATATGGCTTGTTCTACTACTTGTTGAATCATACATAAAGGCACGTTTTATAACATCGAGTTACCAAATGCGTTTTCGTGCAATCAATGTATAACCAACTCATAGTAACAACTTATATCTCTAGGTTTGAAGAATATAAGGTATTATCGTCTCATGATCACTCGTGATAAAATCCATGAAGTGATTCAAATGAGCGCGGGTTGAATCCAATACTCAGAACTTATGAGCACTCATGAGTGTTGTAGCACTACTTTGTCCACCAACTCGGACCTCTACAAACCAACCCATGACAGTCTTGATTCATATCTACTTCCAACATATGACCGACTGTGGATGGTTTGAATAACTTAATCATTCAGGAAGAGCGACTTAGTTATTCTGGAAGTCAAAACATGCAAAGTGAAACACAAGAATAAATGAATAAAATATGGTATCAAACCCTATGAATATAAATAAACACTTTTATTTATCACCATACTGATTACTCATTATTTATTGTTTCGGTTTTATCAACTTTATACTTGAATTAAAAACACTAGTTGTCCCATGCTCCAAGCATGTACACTATGTTTTTCTTAAACAATAGCTTTGACATACACCAAGTATGCACTCTATGTTTGTCTATGATCCTTACTTTGTGAAATAAACCAATTGAACATAATTTCAATGATTCTAATTTCACACTCCCAAATCCTTATCGAAAAATGTGAGAATTTCAAATTCCTATCATTTATCGAAATCTGTTTAGATTTTAAACTTATATGCACTGACCCTCCTGTAATGAATATGTACAAAGTCACAAAGACTTGTCAACAGTCATTATAAGGTATTCCAATGGAGATCAACTCCATGGAAACTACGTCTCATATTCAAAGTACATTGCTTTGGACATGCTTCTTGCATTACGTTTTCTAATCTTACACAGATAACTTCCACCTATGGAGACAACTCCATATTCTCATTTTGACTATCACTTCTGAATAAGAGATGCCTCTTTTCAGAATATGTCAATATGGTCCTTCCAAAATTAGCACTATACTTCCAACTGTCCCTGAGCAACCAATCTTTGATAAACCTCAGATTGTCCTCGACAATTGCTTAATCATTTTAGTCATATCCAATTCTAGACCTTTTCCCTTCTTAATGCCTCTGGGAATTTGGAAAAATTTAGAAATGACAAATATTATAGCACATGCAATCGATCATGTACCCAAAGCAAATGGTACACGATTCATGATGTCTCACATAAAGACATGATTCTAGACCAGTCTTTTGCTACAATATTTTTATTTGCCATGTTTTCAAAATTTGACTATGAAGAGGGATGTCGTAATCATAATCGAATTTTGAGAACGCAATATATAGAAATTCATATATATATTCTTGACTAAAGATGATTAAGGTCTCAATCTAAGCCTTTAGAACTGAAATGAAGTATATCCTCTCCCTTAATTATAACAAAACAACTTTTTCAATCCCTGCAGCCTCACGAATTGAAACTTTTGTTTTCTATAATTAACATTGCTAACTTGCAACACTAACAATAATTATCATGCTCCCACTAACATGATGATTATTAGCATAACACTTATGCTCCCACTAGCTTTGACATGTACTCAGAAATCAGCTGGACTTCTAGAAATCAATACTTTATTGACTTTCTTACCAAAGTTCAGATTTCTGATACGAGATGCTTTGATAAAACTTTATCAAAATCATACACCTTTCCTTAGATAGCATGCATGTGTGTCTAAACAATTTCAGAACTATGAAAAGGGATGCCGTAATCATAGTCTCAATTGTTTAGACCTTTTGCCATCTGCTTCAAATCTACTTGGTGGAAGTGTTTCCTCACCATCATTTTCATGAATCGGAGAGAAACCTTATGACCCTTAGATTTTATTGTGTATGTGTTCTTATCCATGTGAATCGTCAAAACCATAGTCACAAGACAAGGATAATGACAAATCCAAACTCATATGGACTGAACTTATGCAATCTTAACTTCTTGCCACCTGGCAGTACAGGGCCTGCCATTGCTTCCAAGTTGTTATGCAACCAATTGAGAACTTTCAGAACTCCTATGCAAAGCCAACTTTAACTGGAATGGGCACATAATATGTCAACACGATAGGTTATAAACCTCAAGTCGTGTGCTAGTGAAGAACCTCAGGTTTTATTCTTGATTAGTTCTTGAAATTCTTTTTAGGATCTTTTAGAATCCCACTATCCTCTTGACATATAAGACTATCTTGCCAAATATTCAAGAGATAGTGCGGATTCTTTATCAAGACAAACACTTCACACAATTGGCCTTAGTTGGTCTTTGTTTTATCCAAAACATCACAACTTACCAATTTCAAATGTACAAGAGTAGGACACTTTTACTCTTACATTTGACAAGTGTTTTAAACCTTTCTTTAAGATATGTCACTCAAGTTACAATCTTGGAGTATGACGCTAAGAATTGTTTTGGAACGAAGTATGACTCATCTTCCTGATCTAACCATTTCAACAATTCATGACTCCTCTACTTAGTCATAAGAATGCACTAAGATGACCTTTAGAGGACTAATTGTGATATGATTTCTAAATCATTAAGATGATCACAAACATGATACTAAAGTACTCTCCCATCTTTTCAGATTTGAGAAACTTTTATCTTTCGGCCTAATTTGATTCTTCCCATTCGTTCTGCCATACATTGAGACTTTTCCAATGTTTCAGAATTATACTTAAACTTGTAAGTATAACCATATTTACTAAACTTTAGTAAATCAAATAGTCTTAACGAGCTTTGTGGTGGACATGATCAGTGCACAAGAATGTGTACTCGATCCCTTTAGTCCTTCACTTGACTCACACATCCATGTGAACAAGTAATTAGTCTTGATTTTCCAATGCATGAAAGTTCTCATTCATCATACTATTCAACTTGCATGATTCCAAGTTTCGGTCCAATTGAAACTTGGGCGATGAGGAACTTTCCTGATTTGGTAAATTTAGACACTACCACAAATGAAAGAATCAAATCCATTTTCCAATATTGCTGTCAGTGGAATCATATAAGCAACAATTTTCCACAAATGCCATTGTAAGGATACTTCAAATAAATAAAATTAAACAATTTTCTATTATTTTAAAACTTTGTGGAAAAACTTATCCTTACAATCCACATGGAAAATTGTTGTTCTCTATTCCTTAGCAATATATCATAACTTCTTAAGCAACTGCTCAAAATTCTGATGCGATCGAAATCCACCTTTGCGATCAGAATCAGCATATACTTAATTTAAGATTTCTCTCTATTCTTTGATTCTTAAAACATCAACATGTGACCCAGTCACATCATGTAATGAGGATCTTAGAATAGAACTTAACAGAGTTAGATAATGGGCTCTACCTGATGTAGAGTCAAACTTATTGACTTTAACATCCTTAGGTAAATTTGGCAGCTTTGCAATCAACGCCCCTTCCTTTGGCATAATAAACATATGGACCCTTTGGTAATGGGACTATCTCAGACTTAGCCTTTCTCTTTACCATTTGGTCAACCGGGTTGACTATGGCCAATCCCTTTCCATTGGGAAGAGAATGTTTTTTCTGGATTTCCAGTGTCACCATTGTCACTGTCCATAAAGTTTTTGGGAAGTTGATCTTCTAATCAAATTTGCTTTACTATCGTTCCAAATCATTGCTGATTCAGCAGCACCAAGCAAATAGATATGATCATTAAGGTTCATGTCATAGTCTGTTTCATAGTAGTCCCAAAGGACTCACTATGTGACTTAGAAAGTGATTGAACATCCAACTTTCTCAAGACTTTGACACCCAACTCTCCCGGCTTGTCAATATGTGACTTCATCTCTAAGATGTGATCACACATAGACCTTGCTTGCCATTAGGGCTCGAGTGACCTTGAACTTGTGGGTTAGGGAGAATAATTGGCGGAGGTGGAGGAAGAGAAGTATGACTTCCATGAGCCAAACTCGGGAAGTCATATTCATTAGGAAAGCTTGGTTTGGAAAGATGATTGTTGTCTAAACCAGACATCAACAATGGGAGAAATTCCCGTAAAGTTGATTTAAGTCCTTAATATAACACCCAATATGATATATTAAGGCTAGGACTCAACAAACTATTTTATAACTTGGAAGAGGGATGCCGTAATCCAAGCTATAAAATATTTGAAGGTAGGTGAATGACGATTCACCAATTTCCACCAAGATAAACGAAATGTATTATTAGGTTTTAATTGGTTTTGAAACTCCTAGATTCTTTTGAGATTCATTGAACTTTTCAATGGCATGTTTCAATCTCGAGTGTGCCCTTCAGGTTTTGTGACTGGGATGCCGAGGATCACAAAACAAGGTGTGAAGTAACCATACAAATATACTTGGTACCCTTAATATTTACCCCTCAATCGATGTGTCGGTTAACCACACACGCTCCAACGATACTATGATAAACATTAGGTTACCCTTTGCCTACCTTGTTAAGTCCAGGTTAGTGTGCCGGTTAACCACACACGCTCCACTAACAGCTTAAACAAAGTGCAAAGTGTAATTTCATGGATTAGCACCTTATTCACATTTTCCTAAGTAACTAAGATTGAGAATTTATAAGTGTTTAGTTAGTTAGTATTTATCATTATACTTATAATGAAGGGATAATTATAGTCCTTGTCCTACCTGTTCGGCTAACGACCCTCCACCGGTCAAGGAATCGGTGGGTGAGAGTGGACACCCATTAAACTGCCATTTTATAGGCAGTAACCTTATACCCCCCTTATAGACCGGCTTCGTGAATGAGGCCTACTAATGGTAAGACGACTTGCTCTTATACATATAATATATTAAACTTTTAATATTATAATAGTATAAGGGTGTATTTTAGACATTTAAAATACTTGGTGGTTTAATCTATTAATTAAACTAGACTTTTAATTTAATTAAACTCAAACCATATATTTATGGATTAATAATACTGTTTTAATTAAACGCTTTAATTAACTATTAATAAAGTCCATAAGAGTTAATTTGAACTATTCAACAAAACATCATAATTCCAATTATTAAACTCAAAATTAAAACCATTTAATTAATTGTTTAAGTTATGAACCCAAGAGTTTTAGAATTCAATTCTTTTTTTCATAAAAAACTTTTCTCAAATTCCAAAACTTGAGGGCAAGTTTTGTAATTCTTGAAAACCTTTGGATTCCATAACTTATGGAATTAATGGTGTTTTATGATGAAACTTTCCATGTTCCATAACTTAAGAACAAGTTATGGAATTCTTTAAAACATTAACACCAAATTTTGTAACTCCATAAAAACTTTGAATCAAATTTTTTTTTTTTAAAAAAAACTTTCATATCCATAACTTATGGAAGTTTCAAAAACCCTTAAGATCACAACTTTAAAAAAAACTTTTGAGCTCCAAAATTTTATGACAAAATATGTAACTCCTTAAAACATTTAGATCAAACTTTTAAACTAATAAAATAATCATATCATTTTATCTTTTACTAAATTTGACCTAATTCAACTCATATAACAAATGATTCAAATTTTACAAATAATTCATTTTTCACAAAACAAGTAATTATCTTAAAATTTGACAAATGTCATGTTTTTTTCCCTTTTTTTTCAACTTGAAAATAAAACATTTGCATCAATATAACAGAAAACAACCCATGGCTTTGATACCACTGTTGGGTTTTGAGCATTCTAACACTCCTATGGTGTACATCCAACCCTATAAACCTTGGAACTATGTTTCTCTATTATACATGCAAATATTAACTATTCCAAGGTTTCATCCTAACTAGCATATTATGAAGCACCTATACTACAAAGTTCTAGTTAGATGACATACCTTTTGATGTAGCTTGATGTCTTCAAGCTTTAAGAGCTTAGCCCCAATAGTGTGGAAGCCTCAAATGGAATCACAAATCACCAAAACACCTTGGAAGAACTTGAGAGAATATGTATGCACACTAAAATCGGCCCACTCTTATTTTCACACACTTGTTCCAATTTTGTGAGCCAAGGACCCCTTTATATATTATGGAGGATTAGGGTTACATCCATGTAAACCCTAATACCCATGACCTTTCATTTACATAGGATCCATGGGTTAAAAGCTCCATGGACCATCCATGAAAGCTTAGCCCAACCTAAATGAACTTGACCCATTCCATATATATAAGAGTCCATATTTAATTAGTTCTTTTTGATCACTTAATTAATTCTAAATTAATTCTTGATCAATACTAATTAAATAATATGATCCCATATTAATATATTAGAACTTATAATATATTAATATAAATCATAAATATACTATTCTCAAAAGACTATCCATATAAATTGTGCCGGTGAAGTGCAACCCAAATGGACCATGCCGGGTCGGGTCAAATACATACCAAATATAGTTATGGACTTAGACATTAATCCAACAAAGAGTTGGTTGTCATCAGATTGATCGTTGGAGAGTGAAAAGGATTGGAAATTCTCCAACTTTCATGTATTGTGAACACTTAGTCGAATCTAAGTGGGGGAGAATTATACCGGGGTTCAGAAGCAGGAGTGGTTTGAAAATGGGATAAGTTTCACATCGTTGTCAGGAAGGAAGACAACCCTAGTAGCTTCTTGGTTTGAGTGTTGTGTGAGTTGGGAGTTCGGTAAAAACTCCCCAGCATGTGAATCGCGTCTTCTCGGTGCTTGATAGCAGAACTTGGGAAATCAGGTTGGGATTCTAGCCATGAATTAAGTTCAGTGGTGTGTTAGGTCGAGCGCATGTTCGACCGGTATGGAAAGTGTTGTAAGACTACGGGGGTAGCCGTAACATTCACTAGCGATCAGTTGGTATGGAAAGTGTTGTAAGACTGCAGGGGTAGCCGTAGCATTTACTGTTGGATAAGGTGTCTAAGTCCATAACTTATTTGGTATATACTTGACCCGACCCGGCATGGTCCATTTGGGTTGCACTTCACCCAAACTGTTTATGGATAATTTTATGAGAATTGTATACTTACGATTTATTAATATATTATAAGTTATAATATATTAATATAAAGTCATGTTATTTAATTAGTTTTAATCTTGAATTAATTATGAATTAATTTAGTGATTAAAAGGAAGACTAATTAAATCATGGGCTATTGTATTTATATGGTGTGGGCTAATACTCATTTGTTAATGGGCTAAGCTTATATGGAAGTCCATGGATGATCCATGGAGCTTTTAACCCATGGATCCTTGGAAGAGGAAAAGACATGGGTTATTAGGGTTTCACCCTAACCATGTACACTATATAAACAAGCTTATGTTGCATGAAAAAGACACTAATGTGTGTGTAAGTGTGGTGGCCAAAATCAAGAGTTAGTATACTCTCTCATACATTTTCCAAGTTTGTGGTGATTTGTGATTTCCATTTGAGGCATTCACATTATTGGTGCTTGGCTCTCAAACTCCAAGGAATCAACAATCAACAAAAGGTATGTAACTCATCTAGTTCTTTTATGTTTAAAAGTACCCCATGCCATGCTAGATAGGTTATAAACCTTGGAAAATAATATTTTGCATGTATCTTAGACAAACATAGATCCAAGGTTTAATAGGGTTGCATGTATACTTAGGAAGTGTTAGAATGCTCAAAACCCAACATTTACTAGCGATCAGTTAGTATGGAAAGTGTTGTAAGACTGCGGGGGTAGCCGTAGCATTCACTAGCAGCAGATAGTGCTAGAGTGATGTAAGTCTGTGGGTGTTGCCGCAACATTTACTAGGTTGGTATATAGCATAAGCGCGTTATTAGGACGCGGAAGGGACAATATAACCACCAGTTCGGGTGTAGCAGTGAGGATATGGATATCCACGGATTGGTTTAAGGGTTTCCCCAGAGGGATTAGACATAGTTAAGCCAGTGATAAGACTGTAGGAACGTCACTACATTTATGGGATCAAGGAAGCAATGGATTGCTTAAGGTTGCTTGTGATGTAAAGCCACCATTGGTCATGTAGCAATCGCTTTTAGCCGTAGATTTGGTAACGTCAGGATTTGATGCATGGGTCCAATCGGTTGGAATAGGAGGTTGTTAGAGTCACGGTAGCATGATAACTAGTGGGAACTAGTTCCAGGGAAGGATTTCGTTCAGAAGTCGTGTGAGGCAACTATGTGGGAGTCCTTTAGCTCCGCGACCGGGCCGGAACCCGATATTTCAGATGAGTGTTACTCGGTTATGGCGAATTAGAGGATTTTTGGATGAGATGCAAGGATAGGTCCTTGGAATTCAAGTTATGGGTTAGACCCGAGTTATGTATATGGTGGTATTCCAATCTAGGGTATTCCATCATGAGGATGACCGGACCCTACGATTGAGTGGACCGGACGTGTTTGGTATTCCAACCCGAGGGTTGATTGGACCAAACATGTGTGTGATACGAGGGTATTCCATCCTAGGGATGACTGGACCTGTCGTGGGCATGCCTGGTATTCCAGCTCGAGGCTGATTGGGCCAGGTATGAGTGTTTGTACTTATGATCAGGTCATTATATGTATGTTGATCCTACGGATAAAGGAAGCATTGTCTTGACAAGCCTATAAGGGTTTATCTCCTAGTTTACATCCCCTTGTTCACTAAATTCCTGGGAATTGGTTACCAAAATGAGTTTCTCTTGAAGGAGTACCTAATCTCTTATCGGGAAGAGAATTATAGGTAGCAGTGTGGGATTTGTGACTCTGTTTTCAGGTAGAAACCCCAGGATATTAGTAGTTAGGTAGCCAGTTGGGGAGTTAAGTGCAATGAATTCGGCAATGATCCAGTGTGAGCGGTCTGTCAAGGAGCCAAACCATCTCGAGACTTCGGATTTTGGATTGTGTAAATGTGATCATATTGCAAGAAATTCATCTTCAAAATTTAGAACCCTACGAGGGTTGGTTACGATTGCCTTGGAAAGGCTGGGGTTGTGCTCGGGTTTGTGGCCATGAAGTTCAAGTTGTCTGGCATGTAAGGAATGGTAAGGAATGATTTCGAGGACGAAATCTAATTTAAGTGGGGGAGAGTTGTAACACCCTCTTTATTTAATAAATGAATAGATAAAAATTTGCGAAAGAGTAGTAGCCCTAAAATCCATAATATCCAGTGAGATGTTGGTTTCGGGAGCCAAATGTTATAATTTTAGAAAGCAGGGGTTAAAGTGTAAAATCCAGACTTAATTTGTTAGTAATATTGTAGAAGAGGGGCTATTTAGGTAAATATTGTACCTAAATTATAATGGATTTTGATGCTGAGGGTTTAAATGGTAATTATTGGCCATATTTTGAAAGAAAAGTGTGAAGGAGGGACCAAATGTGCTGTTATGGAAAGAAGTTTGAAGGGATCGGGTATATGAACCCGTCACCTTCACAAACCCTAACCCTAACCATTCTAAACTTCAGCCGCCTCCATCTCTCTCTCAAACTTCCGACTCCGCTACCCTCTTCTGTCGAGTCCAAGACTGCCGCTGCTACCCATGGCCGGATATGTGCTAGCGCCGCTAGGGAGGAACTTCCAGGACCTAAGATGACCATGGGTGGCTGTCGCCACCATCCCTCCAACGTTCCTACTCCTCTGACGCCATCCGCAGACGCAACACGTCAGTTTCCGGCGTTTCCCGACCGCCCTCACTTCCTTTCCATCCCGTAGCTGTTGTTGCCGTTCTAAATCGCCGCCTCTCCGTCTTGTTTCTTCTCCGTAACAGATGACCGGTGTCCCCGCTGCCGTCCGGAGGCTGCTTAACACGGCTGACGCCCTCTGTCCGCCATGTACCACCGTGGAATGGTGGTTGGATTCGTGTTGGTGATGTGGTTGTGTGGGTGTGGTTTTCTGTCGAAAGGAAGGCGTGAAGAACCACCATAGTAGCCGGCCATGGTGGCTGCCGCCGATAGCGAGGTTGTTGCCCTTAATCGATGTTGCTGCTGCCGCCGCTGCTAGGTGGGTGGCTGGAATCCTTTGTAAAAATTAGAAATTCATGTGAGTGTTGTAGGTGTTATTGGTGGCTGGAAAGCGAAGGAGAAACCCACCATGGCTGCCAGCCATGGTGGCTGCCACCATTTACCACCACCTGCTGCCACAATGTGGCTGTGTGTGTGCGTGTGTGTGTGTTGTATTAGCATGTGTGTATGTTTTATTTGGATTGAGTTGTAACTTGTAAATGGTGCCGAAATAATAATAGAAAATCCATAACCACCACCGTGAGGTGGTGGCTGCCGCCTCCTGCCGCCACCGACCGTGGTGTCGGGTGGCGGTGTGCTTTGCCTTGTTGTGTTGATTCGGTGGGATGCTTGAAACCCTAATGGGCCCAATGATGCCCTAATGGGTTTATTGAAACCTTAATGGGCCTAGTGGAATCACAATGGGCCTAATGAACCCTAATTGGTCAAAGGACCTAGTTATTGGGCCTATTGGGCTAATATGGGTTGGAAACCCTAATTAGGGTTTGGAAAATTATTTAGTAAAGTTAAAATATTAATTAATAATCATTGGAAAACTAATCTAAGGCAATAATGGACTTAATGGATTAAGTACTTAATGAATTAAGTCCTTAATGGGTTGAGTAGGAACACTTAACCCTAATTGTCATTTCATGTGAGAACCTTAAGTTCATTTGGGCCTTCCTATTGGGCCTTGAGTTAGGCCTTTCTTTTAGGTTGTGGTGGTTGGACTATAGATGGGCTATCCAAGAACAAGTTAATGGACCAAAATAATTAGATGGGCTTTAGGATAAGGCCCATGTGAGGACTGGGGCCCAATTTAGAAAATTAGGCCATAAATGGGCCATAACTGGGCCTTTATGATTATGAGAGATTGGGCCATTGGTATGCCAAGTGTTTGGACCAGGAGAGATGGTTGGGCCTAAGGGGTAAGGCTCATGCGAAGGGTAGGGCCCAATTTGGAAAATTGGGCCATGTGTTGGGCTTTGGCCCGTTACTTGACTATTGGGTTTTTGTAGTGTGAGTTGGACCTTGGGCTTGGAACCCAATTATTAATTGGGTATTGTTTGATGTTGACAGCTCGAGAATCTGTCAACCAGCAGCTGGAGTTATATCTGCGGGACTTCAGCAGTGCCAGGTGAGTTATCCCCTCACTATACCAACAGGGTCTAAGGCACCAAGGCCGACCCTTTATGGAGTTGTATCCCGATTATTGCATGATATGTTTATTGTTTTTCATCCTGGTAGTTAGGATGGTGATATGCTTATGCTTAGTGACCTGGTTTGGTCGGTAACCTAGTTATATGATGATGCTATGTTAGTGACCTGGTTAGGTCGGTATCCTGGTTATAGGATTATGCTATGTTAGTGACCTGGGAAGGTCGGTGTCCTGGTTATAGGATGTTGCTATGCTATTTGATATGCTAGATCGGTTTGACTGTTATTATGATAGTGTATGATATGTATGTGCACATGTTTGTTTGATTGGGGGTTGGGTTGAGGCGGTCCTGCTTTGTGCTGAAGGCCAACATACCCAGGGCGGACCGGATAGACTACAAACCCAAAGGGGTATGGTAGTCAGACCGAAGGCCCGACGAGCAGTCCGGATAGGCTGAAGGCCCTGAGAGGCGGTCCAGACGTGCCAAAGGCTCGGAGAGCGGTCCATATAGACTGAAGGCCTGCGAGGCGGTCCAGTCAGGCTGAAGGCTCATTATGCATGTTGTTCTGTATTTGTTATATGATATGGTCATATTTGTATGATGTTGGTATTTTGGGGGAACTCACTAAGCTTTGAGCTTACGGTTTCGGTTTATTGTTTCAGGTGCTTCAGATGTCTCGGCAAGGCGAAGGCGTGATCGTACACATCTTCGTGTTTTGGACTTATGGTCTCTGGGAAAATCTGATATTAAAACCATTTTGGAAATACAATTTTAATACTTATTGGTTTTGAAATCTTTTAAAACGTTTTAATTTGGCTTGAATTTTATGGATGTTAAATTTCCATTTTATTTCTATTTTATTCATATTTTCTTCGGAGTTTCTATTTTCGAGCCCGATTAATCCCGAACCTCTGATCACTTTTCGAAAAAAGCAAATATCGATTAAAGCACGTTTCGAGGGTGAGTTTCCCAGTCCTTTTTTCAAGTTTTTCTAAAATTTTAGGCGAGGGGGAAATACATGGTAAATATTGATTATAATTATCGTTCATTTTTACATTATAAGTCAATATTTTATACATAATCGTTATACTACACAAATTTTTAAGTACATGTTATACTGTATTGTTGCTCTGCTAAATTTTTATGGATATTATTATTACTAGTCGTTACTCTACCAAACTTTTATGAATAACATTGTAACTCCTCATTACTCTGTCCTAATAATAAAAAATAATTATTATACATTGTCGTTATTTTGTCCAACTTTTATGAGCATCATAACTGGTCGTTACTTTGCCCGAATACATAGCTTCAATAACATAACATACTGTTACTTTGTCCGTTTATTTTAACTGAAACAATATATATATATATATATATATATATATATATATATATATATATATATATATATATATATATATATATATATATATATATATATATATATAAACAAAACCAAAAGAGAAACGCTTTCAAAGGAATAACTAGGGGAGCGCCCAAAAGAAATAGTATATATATATATATATTTAATTATTTATACAACATACTGAAATCTTTTTCATACTTTAACAGCTAAACAAAACAGATGTTAAAGAGACAATAATTCATCACCTTAGCTAATTAATTTTAGCTAAAACCCTGACTTGTAATCGTTAATCTTAAATGAGCTAGAGATTTATGTATAGATCTATATGGGGTAGACACCTCCATCTGCGGTTTCTAGCTACAACCATGACGGTAAAATCAAAATCAAGGATAACCGTCTAATTTTTCTTTTATGACGTCCAATGAAGCGTCATGAGGGGATATAATATTCGTCTATAGCTCGATTATGGGAACACATTGTAACATTGTCCAAGAGCCTTAAAGAAAATAATAAAAGGAATACAACTACCAATAGGAGAATGCCTAACCTAAATAATAGTATCAAGTTTCCTTTTTATATGGATACAATTGGTATAAAAGTACATCAACATTTGAGTTTAAAAATACTTAATACAACTCAATAAAGTTAGTATAAAAAGTGTTTTCAAGATATAAATATTTCAAACCTGTGAGCTCACCAACATTATGTTGACGTTTTCAAAACTGCATGTATTCCTAGGAAACCAAGAGATGGAAGCTTGTACTCCCTTAAGCAACTGTTGATCGATGGAACCACCGGAAGCTAGTTATTCTTTTCATGTATTATTAAGCCTAGCCGTCAATGCATTGATTTTATTAAAATTCCTAGTGTTTAAAACATACTTTAATGTAATATTAATTATTTAATGGAAGTGATATTTATGTTGTATATATTGTTTTTGTACTGTTCATTGTATGTTCAATATTTATGATCCAACATCGAACGCTGCCGGCCGGGGGTGTGACATGGTTCTTTGTAGTTTATATGTGATTATTTCAATTGTATGATTATGTGTGAGTAATAGGACCACTAAAACCATGAAAAACTAGTTCTAAACAACTCTAAAATTACTCCGGAAAGTATACAACTAGTCCGGAATACAAGGAACTTGTATGGCACAATACTCATTCTGAAACGTTGACCAATCCGGAACACTACCCCAATCCAAAAAATTTCGGAACACTGACATTTTACCTTGTTTCATTGTAGCATGACAACATATATGAAGTGATTGTTACTACAACATGCAAATCGGAATTGGACAGGGAAATTATGGCTCACTTACACACTCTTTCAGGTGCGGTGTTGTTTAGGGCTTCCTGCTTTGGAGGTTGGTTGATGTATCGATGGGTGTAGAATGTCACCCTTTATTATGCCATTACCTGTTGTGCAAGCAGGTTGTTACCTATCCTCTGTCTGATATGGGGGACTTACTTTTCGTAATAGGAAACTATCGGGTATGCTTTTATAAGAGAGATTTTTTCCTTATGACCGAGTTACAGTTCGAGGAGTATTTCGAACTCGTTTATCTTCTACATTGTTCAGGAAGTGGGTGTTTCTTTTTGTATTGGTTTCAAACTTAATCAAAGTTTATGAAGTGGTACAGGTGTTCAATAATTCACTTCATCAATTATTTGATGAAGATGCAGTGAGAGTCTCCCTGTTGTATATGTTAGAGCAAAGATTTTGGGGTAGATACCCCAGATAGCCACTACAAGAAGAATACCTTGCACCGGTACCTGATTTGGATTATTTCAACAAGTTTAAAGTTATTAATATTAAAATTATGATTTTATTTCCCATGATACGATAAATTTATCGTTATATAATGAAATGGTGTACCCTTGGGGAAGAGAAATATAGGACTACACGTATAAATAATTGTATTATATCTTTGATAAGATTGAGGAGCATTTACACCCATCCCACCTATAAAATCCTGTTGTGGGTCATTTCTTAATTCAAGGTTTGTGGACCGAATTTCGATCATGTAAAGGTTTTGGGATTTGAGGAAGTAATGTTTGGACCTTGTTGAAGATTGATAATATTAGTTATGAGATCTAAGCCCTTGATTCATGCGTTGAAGTCAAAGGGTAAAAAGGGAAAGGTCATATATCGGGCTTTGTGCATGGATTATGATTTTAGATAAACATATGATAAGCCAATAGTAGCTAAATAGGATACCTTTCTCTACATATAAAGAATACTGAAAGTGGAGTTGAAATAAAGAAGTTATGGTTGTTTGAAGTTGAACGGGAATAGGGAAGTTTTGCCCTACGCAAGGCGTAGCGTAGCTATGCATGGCGTAGTGGATGATGGAGGAACATGTCCTTGATGATCTATGCATGGCATAGATTTAGCTACGCAAGGCGTAGCCGCTGCTGACAAAAACCCTAATTGAGGGGTTGTGAGCCCCATTTAAAGGCTCTAATGCCTTCGGAGCCTTCCAATGCTTAGCATCCACCCTCATTTGCAGTAACCGTGAAATCCTAGCCATCTTGTGATGATTTTGAAGCATTTGAGTGATTCGTTGTGTGTTTTGTGAAGAAGGAGGTCATTGACGGTGTGTTTGGGGAGTCCATAGCTTGTAGATCCATACACTACTCTTTTTTAAGATTCTCCAAGAGGTATAAAGCTTGAACTTTGATGATTCATTTGATAGATCTAGCTAGTTATGGGTTTTAAGAGCTTTTTGTCCCTTAACCTTGGGTCTAGTGAGTATGGTCTACTCCAGACCTCATGGGTGGCGTTTTCTATCATTTCTAAGCTTCAAGAGTGATAAAAATAGGAGCTTAGTCACTACCATGCTTCCATACATGAATATTTGTGCATTGAAGTGTGTTTTGGACTTAGGATTTAGTATGAGGCTCCATCAAGCCATACAAATGCATAAAGTTGAAGACCTTATCACTTAGCGTGTTATTTGGTTCCAGATCTGAGTGTTAGACGTTTGGGCTTTGTGGATTAAGGACTTAATAGGAAGTTGGAAATCAGAGCAGTTACGCGGGGCGTAATCTTGGCTACGCACGACGTAGCCTGATTTTGTTCCAATTCCATATTAATGTAGTAAGTTCTGATGGCTTCCGAAGACCGGAATCGATCACAAATGAACAATTTATCGGATGGCTTTCGAAGATTGGAATCGATCGCAACTAAACAATTGGTTCCGATGGCTTCCGAATATTAGAATCTTTCACAAGTGAACAATTGGATCTGATGGCTTCCGAAGATCTGCATCGCTCGCAAGTGAACAATTGGTTCTGATGGCTTCCGAAATCGAAATCAGATAGGAAGAGAATCCGAAGGCTCTACACTGGGCGTAGAGCATGGTACACATGGCGTAGCTCCATAATGGATTTTTGGTCAAATGGGTTTTTGGGCGAAGTAGAATGGGTCTTAGTTTCGAATGGTAAAATGGTCTTTTACCTAGAAAGAGAAAGTGATTATAAGCTGATCAGACCCTTGGGTGAGAATTAATTACTCTTATTTCTATTAAGGTCTTGTGGTGTATTGTGTAGTGTGGGGAGTTCCAGTTTCGGCCGCTCAAGAGTGAGATTTATCTGTCTTCAGATTGAGGTGATTCTTCTCACTATACTGTGTAGGATGCCAAATGTCTTTGTGAATCTTTCATTGACATGTTAGGTTGGGCCCATTGATATGTTGCGTTGGTCCCATTTATACGATGGGTTGGGCAGGGCCCATTTAAATGCTAGGTTGGGCCGGTTGGTATGATGTCACACCCCTGGCTGACGGTGGAAACACCAGGCTGTGCGACGTTAGGATGTCGGATTTCAGGACAAAGACAAACATTGAGTAATACACTGTATATTAAACAACGTTGTTATTTATTCATTAAATAAAATACGCCACAAAAGCAAATTACAAAAGTAAAGCACATGGACTTCGAGCTGCATCACCGGGATTACCTCCTCCTTCATTCGGGTTCATTCTCCTGGGATTACATGTGGTTTTTGAAATGTCAAGATAATGTTGGTGAGTCCACATGTTTTATTGTTACAAAACGTTGTGTGGTTATTTTAATTATCTAGTTTATTCTAAACTCACTTTCCTCAAGTTTGTGAGAACTCTCACTACTTTCTTAGGTTATTTCCTAATAGTAGTCTAGGATAGTTAGTTTTAGTTTTAACAAAGCTACGATGAGTTCTTATAATCGAGCTATGACTGTTGATCCTGAAAACCATGACGCTTCATCGAACGTCGCAAATATGTCTAGTAAGTTATGCCTGTTTCAACTTGCAATCAGGTTGTAGCTAGCAACCACAGGTGGGAGTGCCAATACCGTATAAATCTATACATATATCTCCCACTCACATAAGATTTAATGATTATAGGTCAGGAGCTAGATGAAAGTCTTTCAGCGTCTTGATGAATCGTGTCTCATCTAACTTTGTTATGGGGGGCTCCCCTGGTCGGTCGTGTTGTTTTTTTTGTTGTATTCATACGTGTTTACTTATTTTATATATATATATATATATATATATATATATATATATATATATATATATATATATATATATATATATATATATATATATATATATATATATATATATATATATATATATATATAGTTGGTTTTGTGTAGCCGAGTATTTGGGCAGAGTAAGCACTAGGTACTAAGAGTATCCAAAGCATGGCTATAATAATGATTAGAGTATCAATGTTTCCTAGAAATTGGCCAACGTAATAACTGAAAGGGTTTGAGCATTCTAACACTCCTAAGGTGTACATGCAACCCTAGAAACCTTGGATCTATGTTTTACCAAGATACGTGAAAATTTGATTTTCCAAAGTTCTTAACCTAACTAGCATGTCATGGGGAACTTTGAAACATAAAAGCTAGTAGGAGAACATACCTTTCTTGTTGCTTGGATTCCTTGAGAAGCTTGTGAGCCTAGCACCTCAAGTGTGATGCCTCAAATGTTTCACACAACACCCCAACTCTTGGAATAACTTTGAGAGAAGTCCACACTCACTCAAAATCGGCTAGCCCTCTTGTTCTACACATAGTGCCGATTTTGGTAGCCCATGGGGTCCTTTTATAGTTGTGTCACAAGTAGGGTTACAACATGTAAACCCTAATTGACATGGCTTTTCATATTCCATGATCCATGGGTTTATAACCTCCATGGACTATCCATGGAGCACCTTATGGGTTTTAGCCTAACTTAATAAACCATGGATTATTAGCCCACTATAAAAGAATGGATGATTTACACAATCAACCCCATATATTTAATTAGTCTCCTTTTGATCACCATATTAATTCTAAATTAATTCTTGATCAATAATAATTAAATAATATTATTAATATATTAGAACTTATAATATATTAATAAACCATAAGTGTCCTTTCTCTCTTTTAGTCTATCCAAGTGTTGCAATGCCATGCTACCCAAATGGACCATGCCAATCGGGTCCAGTACATTCCAGAAATAGTGATGAACTTAAACACCTAATCCAACAGTCTCCCACTTGGATAAGTCTAATAACTATAACTGCAAGAATGACTTCAGGAACCGATCAACAATCATCGCTCTTTCGACGTCTCGCGAAACTGAGATGATGATGATACGCCATTTAAGATAAGTGATCATATAATCCCCTGTTCTAGATATCAGCCGGACAAATACATGGAACAATATCGTACTTATTGTCCAGCAGTTGGTTTCCCGATTTCCGATTTGTTTGTCATAGAACTTAATCGAACACATCAATTTAGTTCTGACCGGGCCCGCTACATAGGTCACAACAAAATCATCGAGGGGCCCAGATATCGCTTCTAATCCAAGAAGGAACAAATAAACTTCGACTCATATGCTTGTTCTACTACTTGTTGAATTATACACAAAGGCACGTTTTATAACATCGATTTACCAATGCGTTTTCGTACAATCAATATATAACCAACTCATAGTCAACAACTCATATCTATAGGTTTGAAGACTTATATGATATTACCGTCTCACGATCACTCGAGATAAATTCCATGAAGTGATACAAGTGAGCGTGGGTTGAATACAATACTCAGAACTTATGAGCACTCATGAATGTTGTAGCAACCCTTGCTATGTCCAACACTTTAGACATCTACAAGCCAGCTTCATGACAATCTTGATTCATATCTACTTCCAAGATATGACCGACTATGGAGAATTTAAATAATATGATATACCATAACATAATTATTCTGGAAGTCAAAACATGCCAAATGAAATGATAGTAAACGATTGACAGAAGATAGCAACACTTTACTTATAAATACACAACAACTTTTATTTATCATCAAATGTCAATTACACTTTACAAATTTCAAAGCTATCTAATTTCTAAAACTAATATCATACTTTAGCCCTATGCGCCTCGCATGCTGAAGGTGCTTAACCCTACCCAGTCCCTTCGTGAGGGGATCTGCTGGGTTCTCATCCGATGATACCCTCTTTGCTACGAGGAGTCCTTCTTCTATTCGATGTCTGATGAAATGGTATTTTCTGTCGATGTGTCTGGATCTTCCGTGATCCCTTGGTTCCTTGGCTAAGGCAACTGCACTTTCACTATCACCGAAAATCTTCATAGGCTCCTTTATAGCTGGTACAGCTCCAAGGTCTCCAATGAAGTTCTTTATCCATATATCCTCCTTTGCTGCCTCGCTTGCTGCTATATACTCTGATTCGCAAGTTGAATCAGCCACTGTCTCCTGCTTGTAACTTTTACAAGTAATTTCTCCTCCGTTTAAGGTAAAGACCCAGCCTGACTGAGAACGGAAATTATCCCTACTACTCTCAAGTCATCACTCCCACCGAGGGTAAGGACCCAGTCCTTAGTCCTCCGTAGGTACTTGAGAATGTTCTTTACCGCAATCTAGTCAGCCTTGCCAGGGTTCCCCTGATATCTGCTGACCATGCTCAAAGCAAAGGCCACATCAGGACGAGTACAAGTCATTGCATACATGATCGAGCCTACAACGGAAGCATATGGTACTCGACTAATCTCAGCTATCTCAGCCTCTGTACTCGGGCTCTGAGTCTTACTCAATCTGGTGTTACTTTGGATCGGTAACTCTCCTTTCTTGGAATTCTGCATGCTGAATCTATTCAAAACCCTATCCAAGTAGGTACTCTGACTAAGTCCAATTAGTCTCTTACTCCTGTCTCTTAAAATCCTTATCCCTAGGATATAGACAGCTTCACCAAGGTCCTTCATAGCGAAACACTTCCCAAGCCAGGACTTCAATTCCTGCAGAGTTGGGATGTCATTTCCTATGAGTAGTATGTCATCCACATACAATACCAAAAAGCTAACTATACTCCCACTAGCCTTGACATATACACACGACTCATCTTCGCACCTTGAAAAGCCAAACTCTTTGACTTTCTCATCGAAACAAAGATTCCATCTGCGAGGTGCTTGTTTCAATCCATAGATGGATTTGTCAAGCTTACACACTCTATTAGGGTAATCTGTACTGAAAAAACCTTCTGGCTGACTCTTGTAAACATCCTCAACCAACTTTCCATTAAGGAAAGTGGTTTTGACATCCATTTGCCATATTTCATAATCATGAAATGCAGCAATGGCTAACATAACCCTACTAGATTTAATCTTTGCTACTGGTGAAAAGGTCTCATCATCATCAACTCCCGGAGTTTGAGAAAAGCCCTTTGTAACCAGTCGCACCTTATATGTGTGTACATTACCATCCGACACATGCCTGTTTAGTTCTTGAAGATCCATTTGCACCCGAATGTCTTACGACCTGGTACATTATCAACCAAGTTCCAAACTTGATGTCATACATGGACTGTATCTCGCTGTCCATAGTCTCTTTCCATTTAGCAGTCTCAGGGCCTTCCATGGCTTCCGTGTAGCTGTTAGATTCATCCAGGCTTACCAGTGTGTTATCACTAATAAGTATATCACGTTCCACAATAATATGGAAACCATAGTAATGCTTAGGTGCATTCCTAACTCTCGTGGAACGCCTCAGAGGTACAGACTCGTCATTCAGATCAACAGGAGTTTCCTCCTCAGGTTGATTGCTAGGGTTTGAGGTTCCTTCACCATTTGATTCTTGAATTTCTTCAAGGTCAATTTGCCTCCCACTGTTTCCTTGGCTTATGAACTCTCTCTCATGAAAGACTCATCTCCTTGCTACAAAGACCACATTATCATTGGTTCTGTAGAAGAGGTAACCAAAGGATTTCTGTGGGTAGCCGATGAAAATACACCTCTCACTTCGAGGTTCAAGCTTATCGTGAGTCTCGCGCCTCATGAAAGCCTTGTAACCCCAAATCTTGATGTGATCTAGATTGGGAACCTTCCCAGTCCACATATCATGAGGTGTTTTGGCAACCTTCTTTGTAGGGACTAGATTAAGGATATGGGCGGCAGTCTCTAAGGCATACCCCCAAAATGAGATTGGTAGCGAAGCTCGACTCATCATGGAACGAACCAAGTCCAACAAGGTCCGATTACGCCTCTCAGCCACACCATTCAACTGTGGTGTCCTGGGAGGTGTCACTTGTGAGACAATCCCACATTCCTTAAGATAGTCAAGGAAATCTGTACTAATATACTCACCGCCTCAATCGGATCGAAGCGTCTTAATGTTCCTTCCCAACTAATTCTCCACTTCCTGTTTAAACTCTTTGAACTTTTCAAAGGTTTCTGACTTATGCTTGATTAAGTAAACATATCCATATCTACTATAATCATCAGTAAAAGTCACATAGAAGCGGTTAGCATCCCTTGTGGCGGTTCTGAAGGGTCCACACACATCAGTATGTATGAGATCCAACAAACCTTCACCCATAGCACAAGTACCAGTGAAGGGTGACTTTGTCATTTTCCCAAGCAAACAAGATTCACAACTATCATCCGACTTTAGGTCAAATGACTCCAAGACTCCATCCTTTTGGAGTTGGCCTATGCATTTCTTGCTTACATGTCCAAGACGACAATGTCAGAATGATGCTTTATCCAACCTAGTGGCAGAATCAATACACAACACATTATTTCCTAGGTTATCTACAACCGACATAGTTTCATATACACCATCAAAAGGTAATGCTTTAAAATAAAGAATATTATTAAAGAAAGTATTAATACCACCACATTCATTATCAAACGAAAAGGTAAAACCTTTTTTGTACAAACCATGAAAGGAAATAATATTTCTCGACATTTCAGACGAGTAACAACATTTATTCAAATCTAATGTTAACCCACTACTTATCAACAAAGAATAAACTCCAATCTTGGTGACAGGTGTAACTTTCCTATTCCCCATGATCAAGTTTATCTTCCCATGCTCCACATTATCACTTCTTCTTAGTCCCTGCAAATCAGAACATATGTGAATAGCACAACTTGTATCAAGGACCAATGAATTAGAATAGGTTGAGTTATTAGACAATATAGTGTAAATACCTGCATGGTTGGGTTTCACTTTCCCATCCTTAACATCTTGCAGATACTATGGGCAGTTTCGCTTCAAGTGCAAATTTTCATGGCAATAGAAGTATTCAGCCTCTTTAGGGTTGGCAGAAGGAGTGACAGAACCTCTTTTGGTTCCACTCGTAGAGGAGCCATCAAGGGACTTTCCCTTGGTACCCTTCGAAGGGCTCTTCCTATTCTTCCCTTTACCTTGCCCGATTGCCAAGACAGGGGCCGCGGTAGGAGTAGGACTAGTAACAACCGACTTACCTTTAAGACCACATTCCGCGGTCTTCAAAAGTCCTTGAAGTTTGCTGAGTGTCACTTCCTCCTTGTTCATGTGATATGTCATCCGAAATTGATCATAACACGAAGGTAAGGAGTGCAAAATGATGTCAATTGCCAACTCCTCGGGGAAGTTCACATTCAATTTCAGCAAACGGTCCACATACCTTTGCATTTTCTGCATGTGGCCCATGATGGGTTCACCATCCTTCATCCGGGCTGTTATCATGGAGGAGATGATGTCATACCTCTCTTGACGAGCACTTTGATGGTAGCGGTCCATCAAGTCCTGGTGCATCTCAAAAGGGTAATAGTCCTCATAGGACTTTTGGAGCTCGGCTGTCATCGTGGCCAACATGATACATGCCACTTTGGTGACATCTCTCTCATGATTCCGGTATTCAGCGATCTCCTTAGGAGTAGCAGACCACTCATCAAGTTCCTTAAGCTCCTTTCCGAGGACATATTCCTTGTCCTCGTAACGAGTGACCATCCTGATGTTCCGGATCCAATCCATAAACTTGGAACCATCGAAGATGACTCTCCCACAAAGATTCATGAGAGAGAAGGAGCCGGTAGGGTTTGAGCCAGAAGCAGCATTGTTGGAAGACATCTGAAAAGAAATAAGGACAAGTTTAGATTAGATATAAAGATAATCCTTAATAAGACACCCAAATGTAATATTAATGCTAGGATCCAACACAATATTTTATAACTTAGAAGAGGGATGCCGTAATCCAAGCTATAAAATATTTAAAGGTAGGTGAATGACGATTCACCAATTTCCACCATGAAAAAACGAAATAAATTATTAGGTTTTTAATTGGTTTTGAAACTCCTAGATTCTTTTGAGATTCATTGACCTTTTCAATGGCATGTTTCAATCTCGATTGTGCCCTTTAGGTTTTGTGACTGGGATGCCGAGGATCACAGAACAAGGTGTGAATTAACGATGCAAATTACTTGGTACTCTTAATGTTTATCACCTAACCGATGTGCCGGTTAACCACACACGCTTCACCGATCTATGATAAACCTTAAGCCACCCTTTGGCTACCTTGTTAAGTCCAAGTTAGTGTTCCGGTGAACCACACACGCTCCACTAACGGCAAAGTGCAAAGTGTAATTTCATGGGTTAGCACCATATTCACATTTTTCCTAAAGTAACTAATATTGGGAATTTATAAAAAACATTTAGTTACATTATAACCATCATACTTTTAATGAGGATTTAAATTCATTGTCCTACCCGTTCGGCTAACGACCCTCCACCAGTCAAGGAAGCGGTGGGTGAGAGTGGACACCCATTAAGCTGCCATTTTATAGGCAACAACCTTATACCCCCCTTATAGACCGGCTTCGTGAATGAGGCCTACTAACGGTAAAACGACTTGTTCTTATACATACATATATATATATATATATATATATATATATATATATATATATATTATTAACTTATAATATTATAAAGTATAAGGGTTAAATTTTAACTTTTAAAATTCTAGGGGTTGGAACTAAAGTTTTCTAAAGTGACTTAAATGTTCCAAAGCTTGAGGTTAAGTTTTGTAACTTTCAAAACTTTTCAACTTTCATAACTTATAAGTTAATGGTTTATTAAAATGAAGACTCTTCATTTTATGTAACTTATGTGTTTCTTTTTTGTACTTTAAAAGAATGACTTTTGGTAATCCATAACTTGAGGACAAATTATGGATTCCATTAAAACACATCAAGATGAAGAATTAAACTAACAAACTATTTTCAAAGAATTCCTATGATCTTCTAAACTCATAAGTGTATGAACATTCATATCAACAATTTCAAGAATCATAAATAACACATACAAAACTTGAAATTTTGATAATAGCCATTGTAAATGGATTAGCATAACCATCACACCATCTAAAACAAGTTTTATAAGACCAAAACTGTTTATGGTAATGTTTCTAGTCCATTTCCAGCAGCAAAACTCGAAAATATCCATTCAGGGCCTCCTACTCGTCGAGTGCAAGAACCTACTCGACGAGTAGGATGAAATAACACAAGGACTCGTTGAGTCCCCCCATGGACTCGGCGAGTTCACTCAGCAGAATGCAGAAATCTTGAGTTTTTTCAACAATTTGCATCAAGTATCAAGAAAACAAGCCTAGGCTCTGATATCACTGAAAGGTTTTGAGCATTCTAACACTCCTAAGGTGTACATGCAACCCTAGAAACCTTGGATCTATGTTTTACTAAGATACATGAAAATTTGATTTTCAAAGGTTCTTAACCTAACTAGCATGGCATGGGGAAATTTGAAACATAAAAGCTAGTAGGAGAACATACCTTTCTTGTTGCTTGGATTCCTTGAGAAGCTTGTGACCCTAGCACCTCAAGTGTGATGCCTCCAATGTTTCACACAACACCACAACTCTTGGAATAACTTTGAGAGAAGTCCACACTCACTCAAAATCGGCTAGCCCTGTTGTTCTACACATAGTGCCAATTTTGGTAGCCCATGGGGTTCTTTTATAGTTGTGTCACAAGTAGGGTTACAACATGTAAACCCTAATTGACATGGCTTTTCATATTCCATGATCCATGGGTTTATAACCTCCATGGACTATCCATGGAGCACCTTATGGGTTTTAGCCCAACTTAATAAACCATGGATCATTAGCCCAGTATAAAAGAATGCATGATTTACACAATCAACCCCATATATTTAATTAGTCTCCTTTTGATCACCAAATTAATTCTAAATTAATTCTTGATCAATACTAATTAAATAATATTATTAATATATTACAACTTATAATATACTAATAAACCATAAGTGCCCTTTCTCTCATTTAGTCTATCCAAGTGTTGCAATGTCATGCAACCCAAATGGACCATGCCAATCGGGTCAAGTACATTCTAGAAATAGTTATGAACTTAGACACCTAATCCATGTGCCACATCATCCCATATCCAGATGGATCTACTGTCAGAATGCGCGCGACGTACTGTGCGAGAGCGTGCGTGACGGTAAAAATTCAACTTTAAAATTACTCCGGAAACCTTCGGAATACGAGGAACTTGTATGGCACAATGCCCATTCTGAAAGGTTGCAGAGTCCGGAACACTACCCCAATCCAAAATTTTTCGAAACACTAACATTTTACCTTGTTTCATTGTAGCATGACAACATATATGAAGCGATTGTTACTACAACATGAAAATCGGAATTGGACAAGGAAATTATGGCTCGTTTACACACTCCTTCAAGTGCGGTGTTGTTTAGGGCTTCCTGCTTTGGTGTGTGGGTTGATGTATCGAAGGGTGTAGAATGTCACCCTTTATTATGCCATTACCTGCTGTGCAAGCAGGTTGTTACCTATCCTCTGTCTGATATGGGGGAGTTACTCTTTGTAATAGGAAACTATCGGGTATGCTTTTATAAGAGAGATTTTTTCCTTGTGACCAAGTTACAGTTCGAGGAGTATTTCGAGCTCGTTTATCTTCTACATTGTTCAGGAAGTGGGTGTTTCTTTTTGTATTGGTTTCAAACTTAATCAATGTTTATGAAGTCGTATATGTGTTCAATAATTCACTTCATTAATTATTTGATGAAGAGGCAGTGTGAGTCACCCTGTTGTATATGTTAGAGCAAACATTTTGGGGGTAAATACCCCAGATAGCCACTACAGGAAGAATACCTTGCACTGGTACTTGATTTAGATTATTTCAACAAGTTCAAAGTTATTAACATTAAAATTATGATTTTATTTCACATGATACGATAAATTTATCGTTATATAGAGAAATAGTGTACCCTTGGGGAAGAGAAATATTGGATTACACCTATAAATAATTCTATTATATCTTTGATAAAATTGAGGAGCATTTACACCCATCCCACCTGTAACATCCTGTTGTGGTTCATTTCTTAATTCAGGGTTTGTGGACCGAATTACGATCATGTAAAGGTTTTGGGATTTGAGGAAGTAATGTTTGGACCTTATTGAAGATTGATAATATTAGTTATGAGATCTAAACCGTTGATTCATGTGTTGAAGTCAAAGAGTAAAAAGGTAAAGGTTATATATCGGGCCTTGTGCATGGATTATGGTTTTAGTTAAACATATGATAACCCAAGAGTTGCTAAATAGGATACCTTTCCGTACATATAAAGAATACCGAATTGGAGTTGAAATGAAGAAGTTATGGTTGTTTGAAGTTGAATGGGAAGTGGGAAGTTTTGCCCTACGCAAGGCGTAGCGTAGCTATGTATGGCGTAGTGGATGATGGAGGAACACGTCCTTGATGATCTATGCATTGAATAGATTTAGGTAGGCAAGGTGTAGCCGCTACTGACCAAAACCCTAATTGAGGGGTTGTGAGCCCCATTTAAAGGCTCTAATGCCTTCAGAGCCTTCCTATGCTTAGCATCCACCCTCATTTGCAGTAACCGTGAAATCCTAGCCATCTTGTGATGATTTTGAAGCATTTGAGTGATTCGTTGTGTGTTTTGTGAAGAAGGAGGTCATTGAAGGTGTGCTTGGGGAGTCCATAGCTTGTAGATCCATACACTACTCTTTTTCAACATTCTCCAGGAGGTATAAAGCTTGAACCTTGATGATTCATTTGATAGATCTAGCTAGTTATGGGTTTTATGAGCTTTTTGTCCCTTAACCTTGGGTCTATTGAGTATGGTCTACTCCAGACCTCATGGGTGGCATTTTCTATCATTTATGAGCTTCGAGAGTGATAAAAATGGGAGCTTGGTCACTCCCATGCTTCCATACATGAATATTTATGCATTGAAGTGTGTTTTGGACTTAGTATTTTGTATCATGCTCCATGAAGCCATGCAAAGGCATAAAGTTGAAGACTTTATCACTTAGCGTGTTATTTGGTTCCAGATCTGAGTGTTGGACGTTTGGTCTTTGTGGATTAAGGACTTAATAGGAAGTTGGAAATCAGAGCAGTTATGCGTGGCGTAATCTTGGCTATGCAAGGCGTAGCCTGATTTTGTTTCGATTCCATGTTGATGTAATAAATTCTGATGGCTTCCAAAGATCGGAATCGATCACAAGTGAACAATTGGTTCAGATGGCTTCCGAGGATCGGAATCGATCGCAACTAAACAATTGGATCCGATGGCTTCCGAATATTGGAATCTTTCACAAGTGAACAATTGGTTCCGATGCTTCCGAAGATCTGAATCGCTCGCAAGTGAACAATTGGTTCTGATGGCTTCTGAAATCGGAATCAGATATGAAGAGAATCTGAAGGCTCTATGCTAGGCGTAGAGCATGGTACACATGGCGTAGCTCCATTATGGATTTTTGGTCAAATGGGTTTTTGGGCCAAGTGGAATGGTTCGTAGTTTGGAATGGTAAAATGGTCTTTTACCTAGAAAGAGAAAGTGATTATGAGTTGAGACCCTTGGATAAGAATTAATTAATTTGATTTCTATTAAGGTCTTGTGGTGTATTGTGTAGTGTGGGGAGTTCCAGTTTTGGCCACTCGAGAATGAGATTTATCTGTCTTCAGATTGAGGTAATTCTTCTCACTATACTGTGCAGGATGCTAACTGTATTTGTGAATCTTTCATTAAAATGTTAGGTTGGGACCATTGATATGTTTTGTTGGTCCCATTTATACGATGGGTTGGGCCTATTGATATGTTGGGATGGGCCCATTTGAATGCTAGGTTAGGTCGGTTGGTATGATGTCACACCCCTGGCTAACGGTGGAAACACCAGGCTGTGCGACATTTGCATGTTGGATTTCAGGACAAAGACATACATTGAGTAATACATTGATATAATAAACAACATTGTTATTTATTCATTAATAAACTATGCAGCAATAGCAAAGTACAAAATTAATGCACATGGAATTCGAGCTGCATCACCAGGATTACCTCCTCCTTTATACGGGTTCATTCTCCTGGGATTACATGTGGTTTTTGAAAGCTCAACATAGTGTTGGTGAGTCCACAGGTTTTATTGTTACAAAACGTTTTGTGGTTATTTTAGTTATCTAGTTTTTCCTAAACTTAGTTTCCTCGAGTTTGTAAGAACTTTCACTACTTTCTTAGGTTATTTCCTAATAGTAGTCTAGGATAGTTAGTTTTAGTTTTAACAAAGATACGATGAGTTCTTATAATCGAGTTATGACTGTTGATCCTAAAAACCATGACGCTTCATCGGACGTCGCAAATGTGTCTAGAAAGTAATGCCTGCTTCAACTTGCCATCAGGTTGTAGCTAGCAACCATAGGTGGGAGTTCCAATCCTATATAATTCTATACATATATCTGCCACTCACATAAGATTTAATGATTATAGGCCAGGAGCTAGCTGAAAGTCTTTCAGCATGTTGATGAATCGTGTCTCATTTAACTCTATTATGGGGGGCTCCCCTGGTCGGTCGTGTTGTTTTTTTCGTTGTATTCATACGTGTTTACTTATTATATATATAAATATATATATATATATATATATATATATATATATATATATATATATATATATATATATATATATATATATATATATATATATATATATATATATATATATATATATATATATATAGTTGGTTTTGTGGAGCCGAGTATTTGGGCAGAGTAAGCACTAGGTACTAACAGTATCCAAAGTGTGGCTATAATAATGAT
This sequence comes from Lactuca virosa, assembly GCF_052849685.1. Lineage (NCBI taxonomy): Eukaryota > Viridiplantae > Streptophyta > Magnoliopsida > Asterales > Asteraceae > Lactuca > Lactuca virosa. The sequence continues at coordinate 375,189,027 of NC_136433.1, read as the reverse complement.
TAGAGTATCAACGTTTCCTGGAAATTGGCCAACATAATAACTATGTATGATCTTATCTATCGTTGTGATTCAATATAACAACTAGGCATAATATTAGCTAAAGAGTTTGGGCATAGTATCTACTAGACATAATATCATCCTAATGTTATGAGCATAATTATCTAACTACAATTAGTAATAACTATGTATAGTTGCAGTTTAACATGTATCCTCCCCAAATGGTTTGGAAAATAGCGCCGTGAACTCACCTGTGAGTTATGAAAACGTTGTTATAGGGTAGAAACCGAAAGTCAACACTTCGAAAGGATCTCGGGGAAGTGGCACGAGGATTGATACAGAGAGAGTGAGCAAGTGTGAGGGGTGAGGAAAATGATTTTCTAAAGCTTGTTATTTATAGCAAGTTTTGGAGTGTAAGTTGCACATTGCGCGTCACCCTCTCCATGGGCCACGTCATCCCGTCTCCAGACGGATCTACTATCAGAATGCGCGCGGCGTACTGTGTGTGAGCGTGTGTGACGGTAAAAATCCAACTTTGAAATTTCGTTACTCTCGCATACAAACTCCATTTTAACGACTCTTATATATCCATGTTAGTCTCCTTATCCCCTACAACTTTCCTTTTGGTCGTTTTGGCTTGTTTTGACTTTTGTTTTTCTACTAGTTTTTATTACCGTTATGATTTTCTATTAGTTGGTGACTTTTTCCAAAAGTCAACCATTCTTCTTGTAGTTTTCGTCATTGTAACTTTTTAAGTACGGTAGATATTTATTTACTATAAAAGTAGTATCTTACCAGTACTGAGTCGAATTGTTGCGAAATTTATATTTCTGGGTTCTCGGTGGCTTATAGAGTCTAAGCATGTTAAACTTCTCTCCAAGTGATGCGACTTTTTGCGCACTCTTTTTTAGCCTAAATTTTGACGTAATTAATGACGAAGCTTTGAATATATTATACTATATCAGGCGGTTACAAGATTGTCCTTGTTACATTTTAGTGTTTTGTCTTTGATTATTCATGGGGGTCGATAATGTATTTTCTCGGTTGTCACATCCTCCTCCCGTTAAAAGAAAATTTGTCCCAAAATTTAACCGGTAGTCGGGGTGTTTTCAAACAAGTAGGGATATACTAACTCCTCATTTGATCTTTGTGTTCCCATGTGTGCCCCAATCCTCACTTAGAGTTACATCGTACGTTGACTATTGGGATGCACATTTTCTTAAGCCTCTTGACTTTGCAATCCATGATCTCGATTGGTTCCTTGACGAAGTTCAATTTTGAGTTAATTTGGATTTTTTCGAGAGGTACAACTAGCGTATCCTTAAGGAGACATTTCTTTAGGTTTGATACATGGACGAGATTGTGTATGCTGCTGAAGTCTTGGGGCAAAACGACTCAGTAGGCTACCAGGCCTATTTTAGCAACTATCTCAAAAGGTCCTATGTATCTCAGGTTGAGTTTTCCCCTCTTATAACTCCTTTCCCAGGATATACTCTTAGCATGACTCTATCTCCAACTTGAAATTCAAGTGGTTTTCGGCTAAAGTCGGCGTATTTATTTTGATGATCACGAGCCTTTCTCAATCGTTCCTTGAGCGCTTCTACTTGTGCTTCTTGGATTTGGGCAGAGAGGTTTGATTGAATGGTTAGAGTGAGTGCTTTTACTCTGTGAGGTTTGGCTCGTTCCTTTCTACTTAGGGCATCGAATACTACGTTAGCCTTTCATGGGTGGTATCGAATAGCACACTCGTAGTCGTTAAACAGTTCAAGCCATGTTCGTTGTCTCATGTTGAGTTATTTTTGTTTGAAGATGTGTTGAAGACTTTTGTGGTCGGTGTATATAACATACTTAGTGCAATACAAGTAGTATTTCCAGACTTTTAGGCGAAAATTACAGCTCCCAATTCCAAGTCATGGGTAGTGTAATTATTCTCATGAGTCTTGAGTTAGGATGAAGCATAAGCGATAAATTTATCTCTTTGCAAAAGTACACATCCCATTCCCTGGTTTAATGCATCGCAAAAGATGAAAAAATATTTTATTTTTTCTAGAAGTGAAAGAATTGGCGCACTACACAACATGTGTTTCAACTTTAGGAACGTAGATTCTTTTTGTTCTTTCAATTCGTACTTCTTATCCTTCAGAGTCAGTGTTGTAAGGGGTTTAGCTATCTTTGAGAATTTTTATATAAATCTCCTATAATAGTCTTCCAATTCTAGAAATTAACGTACCTCTATTAACGTTGTGGGTGCTTCCTAATTCTTTATCGCTTTGATTTTGTAAGGGTCCACGTTCATGCCTTTGTCGCTGACTACGTGTCCTAGAAAAGGTACTTCCCTGATCCAAAATCCACACTTCGAGAATTTTGCGTACAATTTTTATTTTGTTAACAAACCCAGAATAATTTGAAGGTGTTGACCGTGCTCTTCCTCTGTTCGTGAGTATATCATTATATCATTAATGAATAAGACCGCGAATTTGTCCATGTAGGGTTTACATACACAGTTCATTAGATCCATGAAGACTACGAGAGCGTTGTTTAAAACAAAAAGCATAACTAGGAACTCGTAATGACCATAGTGAGTCCTAAATGTCATCTTTGGGAAGTTTGATCGTTGAGTAGAAGTTGATGGTACCCTGACCTTAAATCAATCTTTGAGTAGAAGTTGGATCGTTGGAGTTGATCGAATAGGTCATCGGTCCTTGGGAGTGGATATCTATTATTGATCGTAAGCCTATTCAGTTCTCGATAATCGATTCACATTCTGAAAGTTCCATCCTTCTTTTTGACGAGTAGCATCAGGGCTCCCTAAGGTGAGAAGCTTGGTCTTATAAAGCCTTTATCCAAAAGCTCCTGAAGTTGACCAGACAGCTCTTGCACTTCCGAAGGGGCTAATCGGTAAGGAGATTGCCACTGGCGCTGCCCCGAACTAGCTCAATTCGGAATATGACCTCCCGAATTAGCTGTAGTCCGGGAAAGTCCTCAAGATATACATTTGGAAAATCACATACTTGGGGTATGTCTTTGATTTTGTTATTATCGCCCCTCTTATCTACGATGTGGGCCAAGAAACTGTGATATTTCTTGTTAATGTATTTCTACGCCTTCATGCAATTGATTATTCTAAGGTTATTATTGGGGTTATCTCCGTAGATTACTAAGGATTCCCCGTTGGGTAAAGGTAATCATACTGCCTTGTCGTAGCATAAGATCTCGGCTTGGTGTGGAAATAACCAATCCATGATAATTATGACATCAAAACTACCGATGATCATAGTCATGAGGTTGACGTGAAAGGTGTGGTTATTGAGAGTTACAAGGCAGTTTTCTAAAATTTCCTGAGTACTACCAGATTCTCTGTTGGCTAATTTCGCTACATAAGGTTCATCTAAGTTCCTAGACTTATGATTTAAAAGTGCTCTAAACTTAAGTGTAATAAAATTTCTTTCAGCAACAAAATCAAAGAGTATAGATGTGCATAAACTGTTAACAAGAAATGTACCTGTCACAATGGTGGGGTCCTGGATGGCATCCCTTGCACCAATCCCAAACGCTCTTCCCTGGGAATTTCCTCCCTCATTCCTCAGCTTTGTGCAATTTCTATTGATGTTCCTAGTAATCTCACACTCAAAATAGACTCGATTGTCTGGCAAGGCAGCCACCCATGCGTTGGTGGTGGCGGTAGGAGCAATCGTGGGCTACCGATAGTATTTTACAGTATGCCCTCTGTGATTGTACCTGGTACAATGCATGCAATTTTCGGAGTGGTGGAAGTGACACGAGTTGCATTTCGGGTGTTTACCCGCGTACTGTCCTTGGGATGTGGGGGGCTACAGTCGGTGTTGGGGTTGGACTAACGGTGTATGCCCTCACATTTTCTTGTCTATTGCTAGGAGCTTACTTGGTGTAACGACCCAATTTTCCAATAAAAATTTTCATTTTTAAATACCAAAACATTTCCATAGAATGTGAAATATCAATAGCAGTTGTTTTCAAAATCCATAACAACAAAATTTATTTCAAATATCAGAGTGTCCCCATATAAAATGTCGGACAGTGAACACCGCTCCATCAAGCCTTGCCCTTGCCCTTAGGCTCAGAAGTACCTGAAACAATCAACAAACTGTAAGCTAATGTTTAGTGAGTTCCCAGAGCGTACCCCACATAATCACACATAACCATATCAATCACATAAGCCATGCATATAAACATATAGGGATGTCGTGGGCTCCTCCCAGGGTCTTACTCCAGGATGCCATGGGCTCCCTTACATGGTATTATGTGCCATGGGCTCCTCCCATGGTGTTTGCCTGGAATGCCATGGGCTCCCCCACATGATCTGACATCCAAGTGCCATGGGCTCCCCCATGGTATTTACCTGGAATGCCATGGGCTCCCCCACATGGTCTGACATCCAAGTGTCATGGGGTCCCCCATGGTCTTTACCTTGAATGCCATGGGATCCCCCACATGGTCTGACATCCAAGTGCCATGGGCTCCCCCCAATGGTCTTTCATGCAAATATCACATAACCAATTAGCATGCTACATAACACATAACCAACTAGCATACCACATATCACTACATTAACTAGTGTACCACATAACACTAAATGGGTCGGCCTTGGTGCCTTAGACCCATTGGTATGGTGAGGGAGTTACCTCAAACACAAACTATAGCTGAATAGGTCCAAGCTCCGAGTATCAGCTCTACCAACTCCCTAATCATAAATAATTCCTTAGTATACAACTCCACCCTTCGAACCATTAAAAGTCAAACTTGGTTAACCAAGGTCAAAGTTAAAGTCAACGGTCAAGGTCAACAGTCCACGTTGACCCAACTCATCGAGTTCATCCATCAAATCATCGAGTTCCTTCGGTTTTCAGAAAACCATGGAAAACCCGAGCCAACTCGCCGAGTTATCTTATCAACTCTCCGAGTTGCTTAGCATCCAGAAAACGGGGAAACCCGTCCCAACTCATCGAGTTGTCAGGTCAACTCGTCAAGTTTCCTCCGTCTTAACGCATTTAGTCCTTTCCAGTTGAAACTAAAGCCCCATACTACAGATCCTTAACCATAGAGACGTCTAGAAGGGTAAAGTTTCCAACTTTACCTCGAAAGACCATCCAATATGCTTTAGACCGAAACCCTAGCTCCTTTGAGGAAGGTCTTGACTCATTAAGCCCTTAAACTCTCATCCCATCGACCTAAAACACATATCTGATCTCCAAGGGTGGACAAATCACCTAAAGTTTCCAACTTTACGTCCATGCATGTGTGAAATACTCTCCAAGGTTCATTTTAGTCTTCATTGTGGACATAATGCATGAATGGGACATATAGGCTATTAAAGTTTCCAACTTTAATCCTCTAGAGTTCTTATAGAGGCCAGATCTACACTCCTAACCTCTGGAAACCTCTTATCTTGGGACATCCAACCCAAAGTCCCAAAACAAACCGTAAACTACCAAAAGATGAGATCTAATAAACTATATATCAAGGTCATGGCTTTATACCTCCAAAAATGCAGCCCTTGATGTAGAGTTTTTGGATCCAAGATTGCTACTTCGCTCTTCAAGGCTTCCTTCAAGAATCACACCACAACACTCAAAACTTCAATGAACAAGAGGAGGAGACGGTTCTAGGGTTTCTCTGAGTAAGGAGGTTGGTAAGGAGGCCAACCCTAATATTTAAGTTCTTTAAAATGGGTACAAAACCCGGAAAATTAGGGTTTTCCCTTACAGTGTCTAGTTCTCAAATTGGGCCTTCCAACTCGTCGAGTAGACCCTAAGTTCCGCATCCCAAATGATATCTAATCGACGAGTTGGAGCTCCCCAACTCGTCGAGTTCCAGTCTAAAACCCTAACATTTTGAGAAATAAATTATACATGGAACGAGCGTTACAAATCTCCCCCACTTGAACTAGACTTCATCCTCGAATTCTGCTGATGCAAACAAATCCGGGTAGTGGTCTCGCATCTCCTCTTCCGGCTCCCATGTCCATTCGGAGCCCCTTCGGTGCTGCCATTGTACCTTCACCAACTTCACTTCCTTGTTACGAAGGACCTTAGTTTTCCTATCCAAGACCGCAACGGGCCTCTCAATGTAGTTTAGGCTCTCATCCACCTGAATGTTGTCCAAAGAAATAACCACGGCCTCGTCTGTGACACACTTCCGAAGCTGAGACACATGGAAGGTGTTGTGAATCTGGCTAAGCTCGTCCGACAGATCTAAGCAGTAAGCTACCTTGCCAACCTGGGCAGTAATCCTGAATGGACCAATATATTGGGGCCCTAACTTGTCCATATTCCGAAACCTAATGACACCCTTCCATGATGACACTTTTAGCAAAACAAAGTCCCCCACCTGGAACTCGAGTTCCGATCGACGCCTGTCATCATAGCTTTTCTGACGGCTCTATGTGACTCGCAGCCTGTCGCACACCTGCTGAATCAACTCGGTAGTCTTGAGCACCACCTCGGTGATCCCCATGACTCGAGGCCCTACCTCACCCCAACAAACAGGAGTCCTACACCTCCGACCATACAACATCTCAAATGGTGGTCGGTCGATACTAGCATGATAACTATTGTTATATGAAAACTCTGCTAGTGGGAGGTATGTATCCCAACTCCCTCCAAAGTCCAATACGCATGCCCACATCATATCCTCGAGTATCTGAATCGTCCGCTCGCTTTGTCCGTCTGTCTGGGGGTGGTACGTAGTGCTGAAGTGCAACTGTGTGCCCAGCTCCTGATGGAACATCCTCCAGAATCTGGAGGTGAGTCGAACGTCTCGGTCCGAGACCACCGATACTAGCACTCAAACGGTGGTCGGTCGATACTAGCATGATAACTATTGTTATATGAAAACTCTGCTAGTGGGAGGTATGTATCCCAACTCCCTCCGAAGTCAAATACGTATGCCCACAACATATCCTCGAGCGTCTGAATCATCCGCTCACTTTGGTCGTCTGTCTGGGGGTGGTACGCAGTTTTGAAGTGCAAATGTGTGCCTAACTCCTCATGGAACTTCCTCCAGAATCTGGAGGTGAGTCAAACGTCTCGGTCCGAGACCAACGATACTGGCACTCCGTGCCTAGCCACCACCTCTCGTACATAGATATCTGCCAATTTCTCAGCAGAAATACTCTCAGGGATCGGTATAAAATGGGCGCTCTTCGTCAACCTACCCACGATGATCCAAATGGAGTCCACGCCCCTCGCCGTCCTCGGTAACTTCGTAATGAAGTCCATGGTGATCTCTTCCCATTTCCACATAGGAATGGGTAGCGGCTGAACCTTGTCCTGAGGCCTCTGATGCTCGGCCTTGACCTTCCTGCAGGTCAAGCACCGCTCCATGAACAATGCAATCTCTCGCTTCATGCAGGGCCACCAGTAACACAACTTCAGATCCCTATACATTTTCGTGGCCCCCGGGTTAATAGAGAACTTTGATTTGTGTGCTTCCTCCAAGATCTTCTGCCTCACACCCTCGGACACCGGTACCCACACCCAGCCACACTGTATCAGAAGACCTCGACTATCCCGAACAAATAAGGGATACTGACCCCGAATCCGATCTATCTTCCAATTCTCTTTCTTCACACCTTCCACCTGAGCTTGCTTGATCATATCCAACAATAGAGAGATCACCGTCATCCTCAAACAAATGTTCCTGATCAGTGCACTTTCCTCCTTGCTGCTCAAAGCATCGGCCACCACATTAAACTTTCCTGGGTGGTACAAGGTCTCACAATCATAATCTTTCAGTACTTCCAACCACCTCCTCTGCCGCATGTTCAGGGTTCTGCTGATCCAACAAATACTTCAAACTTTTTTGTTCGGTAAAGATAGTGCACCGAACTCGATAAAAGTAATGCCTCCAAATCTTGAGGGCGAACACCACTGCCCCCAACTCCAGGTCATGAGTGGGGTAGTTCGCCTCATGAGGCTTCAGCTGCCTCGAGGCGTACACAATCACATGTCCGCTATGCATCAGTACAGTGCCTAACCCCATGATAGACGTATCACAATACACCACTGAATCCTCCAATCCAAAGGGTAATGCGAAAATCGGGGCCTCACATAACCTCTGTCTCAAGGCCTCGAAAGCCAATTGCTGGTCCGGGCCCCACCGAAAAGTCACATTCTTCTTGGTCAAACGGGTTAAAGGTACAACGATCTTGGAGAAATCCTGTATGAATCTCCGATAGTACCCCACTAAACCCAAGAAGCTACGAATCTCAGATGCATTCTTTGGTACTTCCCATCGCATCACTGCCTCAATCTTGGTCGGATCAACCAAAATACCCTCTTGGTTGATGATGTGCCCCAAAAAATGCACCTCTCTCAACCATAAATCACACTTTCAGAATTTGGCATAACGCATTTCCGTCCTCAGTGTCTCCAATACCTCCCTCAGATGCTGCTCATGCTTCTCCTTGGTCTTAGAATAGACCAAGATACCATCGATAAAAATGATCACCGACTAATCCAACATCGGCCTACACACCCTGTTCATGTGATCCATGAACGCTACTGGGGCATTGGTGATCCCGAATGACATCACCATAAACTCGTAGTGCCATACCGAGTCCTGAAAGCTGCATTCGGTATATCCTCATCCCTAATCCTCATCTGGTGGTACCCCTGTTGGATATGGTGTCTATGTCCATAACTATGTTTAGTATGTACTTGACCCGGCTTGCCATGGTCCATTTGGGTTGCATCAACGTCTCAACTGTTTGATAGACATAATGACAAAAAGGACACTTATGGTTTGTTAATATGTTATAAGTTCTAATATATTAATATGAAATCGTATTATTTAATTATTGATCAAGAATTAATTTGGAATTAGTTTTGTGATAAAAAAGAGACTAATTAAATATATGAGGATTGGTTATGTAAATCATTCATTCTTATGTAGTGGGCTTATGGTTCATGATTCACAAGATTGGGCTAGGACCCATTAGGTGCTTAATGGACGGTGCATGGAGGTTATAACCCATGGATCATGGAGGAAATGAAAATCCATGCACATTAGGGTTTACATGGTGTAACCCTACATGTGACACACTATATAAAGAACCTCATATGGAGTAAAATCGGCCACGAAGACAAGACAAGGATGGCTAGCCGATTTTCTGATCAAAGTGTTCTTCTCTCAAGTTATTCCAAGAGTTGTGGTGTTGTGTGAAACATTTGAGGCATCACATTTGAGGTGCTACGCTCACAAAGTCTTAAGGAATCCAAGCAACTACAAAGGTATGTCATTATACTAGTTTTTATATTATAAGTACCCCATGCCATGCTAGTTAGGATGTAAACCTTGGAAAATTCTTATTTGCATGAATATTAAAGAAAACATAGATCCAAGGTTTCTAGGGTTGCATGTACACCTTAGGAGTGTTAGAATGCTCAAAACCCATCAGTGGTATCAGAGCCTAAGATTGTTTTCTTTGTATTTGATGCAAACTGCTTGAAAAAGTCTAGAATTCTGCAATCTGAACAGTGAACTCGCCGAGTCCATGAGGGGACTTGACGAGTCCATGACTAAATGCATCCTACTCATCGAGTAGGTTCTTGCACTCGGCGAGTAGGAGCTCCTGTCTGCAGAATTTTGAGTCTTGCTGCCGGAAAGGGACTAGAATCATTACCCTAAACTGTTTTGGATTTATAAAACCTGTTTTTGATGGTGTAATGACTATGCTAATCCATTTCAATGGTGATTATCAAAATTTCAAGTTTTATATGTGTTTATATGATTCTTGAAATTGTTGATATGAATTTTCATACTTATGACTTTTAGTAGATCATAGGAATTATTTGCAAGTTGTTTGTTAGTGTAATTCTTGATCTTAATGCCTATTGATGGAGTCCATAATTTGTCCTCAAGTTATGGATTGCCAAAAGTCACTTCTTTAAATTGTCATTAAAGAGCCATAGGTTACATAAAGTGAAGAGTCTTCATTTTAATAAACCATTAATCTCATAAGTTATGAATATGAAAGGTTTTGAATAGTTTCAAAACTTGCCCTCAAGTTTTGGAATTTGTAAAGTCCTTTAGAAAACTTTAATTCCAAACCCTAGAGTTTTAAAAGTTAAAATTTAACCCTTATACTTTATAGTATTATAAGTTAATAATATGTATATGTATAAGAGCAAGTCAGTTTTACCGTTAGTAGGCCTCATTCACGAAGCCAGACTATAAGGTGGTATATGGTTGTTTCCTATAAAATGGCAGCTTAATGGTTGTCCACTCTCACCCACCGCTTCCTTGACTGGTGGAGGGTCGTTAGCCGAACGGGTAGGACAAGGACTATAATCCTCATTAAAAGTATAATGAAAAATATAAAGTAACTAAACCTTTTATAAATTCCCAATCTTAGTTACTTTAGGAAAATGTGAAATTGGTGCTAACCCATGAAATTACACTTTGTACCTTACCAACTCGTTGGTGGAGCGTGTGTGGGTAACCGGCACACTAACATGGACTAGTAAGAGTGGCAAACGGTGACTTAATTTTATCATAGATCGGTGGAGCATGTTTGGGTAACCGGCACACTGATTAGGTGATAAAGATTGAGGGTACCAAGTTAAATTGCATGGTTATTCACACCTTGTTTATGATCCTTGGCATCCCAGTGACAAACTTGAGAGGGCACAATCAAGATTTAAACATGCCATTGAAAAGTTCAATGAATCTCAAAAGAATCTAGGAGTTTCAATCCAATTAAAGCCTAATAATTTATTTCGTTTTTCATGGTGGAAATTGGTGAATCGTCATTCACCTACCTTCAAATATTTTATGGCTTGGATTACGGCATCTCTCTTCCAAGTTATAAAGTATTGTGTTGGGTCCTAGCCTTAATATTACATTTGGGTGTCTTATTAAGGATTCTATATCTAATCTAAACTTATCTTTCTTCTTTTCAGATGTCTTCCAACAATGCTGCTTCTGGCTCAAACCCTACCGGCTCCTTCTCTCTCATGAACCTTTGTGGGAGAGTCATCTTTGATGGTTCTAACTTTAATGATTGGATCAAGAACATCAGGATGGTCACTCGCTACGAGGACAAGGAATATGTCCTCGACAAGGAGCTGAAGGAAATTGATGAGTCTACTGCTACTCCAGAGGAGATCGTTGACTTTAGGGCACATGAGAGAGATGCTACCAAGGTAGCATGTATCATGTTGGCCACAATGAAAGTTGAACTCCAGAAGTCGTATGAGGACTTTTACCCTTTTGAGATGCACATGGACCTGATGGACCGCTACCATCAGAGTGCTCGTCAAGAGAGGTATGAAATCATCTATTCCATGATAACAACCCGAATGAAGGATGGTGAACCCATCACGGGCCACATGCAGAAAATGCAAAGGTATGTGGACCGTTTGCTCAAGTTGAATGTGAACTTCCCCGAGGAGTTAACTATTGATATCATACTGCACTCCTTACCTACTTGTTATGATCAATTCCGAAGGACATATCACATGAACAAGGAGGAGGTCACACTTAGAAAACTTCAAGGGCTCTTGAAGACCGTTGAAACTGGTTTGAAGGGCAAATCGGTTGTTACTACTCCTACTCCTACCGCCGCCCCTGTTCTGGAAATCGGGCAAAGTAGAGGGAAGAAGAGGAAAAACCCTTCGAAGGGTACCAAGGGAAAGTCTCTTGATGGCTCCTCTTCAAGTGGAACCAAAGGTGGTTCTGTCACCCCTTCTTCCAACCCAAAAGAAGCTCAATGCTTCTATTGTCAGGAAAAGGGGCACTGGAAATGAAACTGCCCTAAGTACCTGCAAGATGTTAAGGATGGGAATGTCAAACCTACCCATGCATGTATTTACACTATATTGTCTAATAACTCACCACATAATACTTCTTGGGTTCTTGATACAGGTTGCGGTATTCATATATGTTCTGACTTGCAGGGCCTAAGAAAAGTGAAGATATAGAGCACGGAAATATAAACTTGATCATGGGGAATAGGAAAGTTACACCTGTCACCAAGATTAGAGTTTATTCTTTGTTGCTAAGTAGTGGGTTAGTTTTAGATGTGAATAAGTGTTGTTACTCGTCTGAAATGGCGAGAAATATTATTTCTTTTCACGGTTTGTACAAACAAGGGTTTACTTTTTCATTTGATAATGAATGTGGTGGTATTAATGCTTTTTATAATAATGTTCTTTATTTTAAAGAATTACCTTGTGATGGTGTATATGAAATTGTGTCGGTTGTAGACAACTTAGGAAATAATGTTTTACATATCGATTCTTCCACTAGTTTGGATAAAGCATCCTTGTGGCATTGTCGTCTTCGACATGTTAACAAAAAGCGCATAGGCAAACTCCTGAGGGCTGGAGTCTTGGAGTCATTTGAATTAAAGTCAGATGATAGTTGCAAGTCTTGTTTGCTTGAAAAAATGACAAAGTCACCCTTCACTGGTACTTGTGCTAGGGGTGAAGGTTTGTTGGACCTCATACACACAGATGTGTGTGGACCATTCAGAACCGCCACAAGGGATGCTAACCGCTTCTATGTGACTTGTACTGATGATTACAGTAGATATGGTTATGTCTACTTAATCAAGCATAAGTCGGAAACCTTTGAAAAGTTCAAAGAGTTTAAACAGGAAGTGGAGAATCAGTTCGGCAGGAACATTAAGATGCTCCGATCCGATCGAGGAAGAGAGTATCTTAGTACAAAGTTCCTTAACTATCTTAAGGAATGTGGAATGTTTTCACAATTGACACCTCCTAGGACACCACAACTTAATGGTGTGGCTGAGAGGTGCAATCGAACATTGTTGGGCATGGTTCGTTCCATGATGAGTCGAGCTTCGTTACCAATCTCATTCTGGGGGTATGCCTTAGAGACTGCCGCCCATATCCTTAATCTAGTCCCTACCAAGAAGGTTTACAAAACACCTCACGAGACGTGGACGGGGAAAGTTCCCAATTTAGACCACATCAAGATTTGGGGTTGCGAGGCTTTCGTGAGACGTGAGACACAGGAAAAGCTCAAACATCGTAGTGAGCGGTGTATTTTCATTGGCTACCCACATAATTCTTTTGGTTACCTCTTCTACAGACCCAGTGAGAATGTGGTCTTTGTGGCAAGAATAGGGGTCTTTCAAGAGAGAGAATTTATAAGCCAAGGAAACAATGGGAGGCAAATTGATCTTGAAGAAATTCAAGATTCAAGCGGTGAAAGAACCTCAAACCCTAGCGATCAACCAGAGGAGGAATCTCCTGTTGATGAGTCCGTACCTGTTAGGCGTTCCACAAGAGTTAGGAATCCGCCTGAGCATTACTATGGTTTTCATATTACTGCGGAAGGTGATGAATTTATCAGTGATAGGACACTGGTAAATCTGGATGAACCTAAAAACTTTAAGGAAGCCATGGCAGGCCCTGAGTCCGCCAAATGGAAAGAGGCCATGGATAGCGGGATTTAGTCCATGTATGACAATCAAGTTTGGAACTTGGTTGACAATGTACCGGGCCGTAAGACGGTCGGGTGCAAATGGATCTTCAAGAAGAAGACCGACATGGATGGGAATGTACACACTTACAAAGCACGACTAGTTGCGAACGGCTTTACTCAAACTCTGGGAGTTAACTATGATGAGACCTTCTCACCACTATCAAAGATTAAGTCTATTAGGGTTTTGCTAGCCATAGTTGCATTTCATGATTATGAAATATGGAAAATGGATGTCAAAACCGCTTTCCTTAGTGGGAGTATAGTTAGCTTTTTGGTATTGTATGTGGATGACATACTACTCATAGGAAATGACATCCCAACCTTGCAGGAAGTTAAATCCTGGATTGGGAAGTATTTCGCTATGAAGGATCATGGAGAAGCTGCCTATATCCTAGGGATAAGGATATTGAGAGAAAGGAGTAAGAGACTAATTGGACTTAGTCAAAGTACCTACTTGGATAAGGTGCTGAAAAGGTTCAGCATGCAGAATTTCAAGAAAGGTGACTTACCGATCCATACTAACGCCAAACTGAGTAAGACTCAGAGCCTGAGTACAGAGGCTGAGATAGCTGAGATGAATCGAGTATAATATGCTTCCGTTGTAGGCTCGATCATGTATGCTATGACTTGTACTCGACCTGATGTGGCATTTGCTTTGAGCATGGTCAGCAAATATCAAGGGAATCCGGGCAAGGCTCACTGGACTGTGGTGAAGAATATTCTCAAGTACCTACGAAGGACTAGGGACTGGGTCCTTACCCTTGGTGGGAGTGATGCTGGCTTCCAGACTGACAGGGATAATTTCCGCTCTCAGTCGGGTTGGGTCTTTACCCTAAATGGAGGAGCAATCATTTGGAAAAGTTCCAAGCAGGAAACAGTGGCTGATTCAACTTGCGAATCAGAGTACATAGCAGCAAGCGAGGCGGAAAAGGAGGCTATATGGCTAAACAACTTCATTGGAGACCTTGGAGTTGTACCAACTATTAAGGAGCCTATGGAGATTTTCTGTGACAACGAGGGTGCAGTTGCCTTAGCTAAGGAACCTAGGGATCACGGGAGATCCAGGCACATCGACAGAAAATACCATTTCATTAGACATCGGATAGAAGAAGGAATCCTCGTGGTAAAGAGGGTATCATCGGATGATAACTCAGCAGATACCCTCACGAAGGGACTATATAGGGTAAAGCATTTGCAGCATTCGAGGTGCATCAGGCTGAAGGATGATATTAGTTTTACAGATTAGATAGTTATTTCTGAAACTTGTAAAATGTAAATTGACATTTGATGAATAAATAAAAGTTGTTGTTTATTTATAAGTAAAGTGTTGCTATCTTGTGTCAATTATTTACTATTGTTTCAATTTTGCATGTTTTGACTTCCAGAATAATTTCATTATTCAAACTCTCCACAGTCAGTCATATGTTGGAAGTAGATATGAATCAAGACTGTCATGAATTGGGTTTGTAGATGTCTAAGGTGCTAGACATAGCAAATGGTTGCTACAACATTCTTGAGTGCTCATAAGTTCTAAGTATTGGATTCAACCCACGCTCACTTGTATCACTTCATGGAATTTATCTCGAGTGATCGTGAGACGGTAACATCATATAAGTCTTCAAACCTAGAGATACGAGTTGTTGATTATGAGTTGGTTGTACATTCATTGTACGAAAACGCATCGGTAACTCGATGTTATAAAACGTGCTTTTGTGTATGATTCAACAAGTGGTTAGTACAAGCATATGAGTCGAAGTTTATTACTTCTAGTCCTTGGAGGATTAGAAGCGATATCTGGCCCCTCTATGATTTTGTTTTGACCTATGTACCGGGCACGGTCAGAACGAAATTGATGTGTTCAGTTTAGTTCTATGTCAAACAAATCAGAAATCGGGAAACAAACTTCTAGACAATAAGTACGACATTGTTCCATGTATTTCTCCGGCTGATATCTAGAACAGAGGATTATATGATCACTTATCTTAAATGGCGCATCATCATCTCAAGTCTGCGAGACTTTGAAAGAGCTACGATTGCTGGTCGGTTCCTAAAGTCATACCTGTAACTATAGTTATTAGACTTATCCAATTGGGAGACTGTTGGATAGACATAATGAGAAAAAGGACACTTATGATTTGTTAATATATTATAAGTTCTAATATATTAATATGAAATCGTATTGATCAAGAATTAATTTTGTGATAAAAAAGAGACTAATTAAATATATGAGGATTGGTGATGTAAATCATTCATTCCTATGTAGTGGGCTTATGGTTCATGATTCACTAGATTGGGCTAGGACCCATTGGGTGCTTCATGGATGCTCCATGGAGGTTATAACCCATGGATCATGGAGAAAATGAAAATCCATGCACATTAGGGTTTACATGGTGTAACCCTACATATGACACACATATGGAGTAAAATCGGCCACGAAGACAAGACAAGGATGGCTAGCCGATTTTTTGATCAAAGTGTTCTTCTCTCAAGTTATTCCAAGAGTTGTGGTGTTGTGTGAAACATTTGATGCATCACATTTGAGGTGCTAGGCTCACAAAGTCTTAAGGAATCCAAGCAACTACAAAGGTATGTCATTCTACTAGTTTTTATATTACAAGTACCCCATGCCATGCTAGTTAGGATGTAAACCTTGGAAAATTCTTATTTTCATAAATATTAGAGAAAAAATAGATCCAAGGTTTCTAGGGTTGCATCTACACCTTACGAGTGTTAGAATGCTCAAAACCCATCATCCTCGACCGAAGATCATTCTTGGAAAACCAAGATGCACCCTGCAGCTGATTGAACAAATCATCGATCCTCGGAAGCGGATAATGGTTTTTCACCGTTAGCTTGTTCAGCTCTCGATAATCAATACACATCCTGTGTGACCCGTCCTTCTTCTTCATAAACAGGATCGGTGCTCCCCATGGGGAACTGCTCGGACGAATAAACTATCGGTTTAGCAGCTCTTGAAGCTGTGTAGAAAGCTCCTGAAGTTGCATAGACAGCTCCTGAAGCTGCGTAGACAGCTCCTGCATCTCAGGCGAAGCTAGCCGGTACGGTGCCTTGGCTATCGGAGCGGAACCCGAGACCAAATCATTGTGAAACTCCACTTGCCTCTCCTGAGGCACTCCTGGTAACTCCTCGGGAAAAACATCCCAGAACTCCCGTACAACCGGTACACTGCCCAAATCCGTCGGGGTCTCCACCCTTGTATCCGAGATATATGCCAAAAATCCCGAATAACCCTGCTGTAGAAGTCTCCTAGCCCTCGCAACTGAACAGAGGGTTGGCCCCTACGAGGCCCTCTCTCGATGAATAACTAGTTCTCCCCCACTTGGGGTTTGAACCCTCACAAGCTGGCGCTCGCAATCTATCATGGCCCATTGGCCCCTAACCAGTCCAATCCGACAATCACCTTCAGACCTCGCAACGGTATCGGGACTAGATCAACACGGAACCTCTCCCCAAACACATTAAGGACACAGTCCCGATACATCCCCACAACACTCACAGTGCGGTAATCTGCAATCTCAACCTCAAGCGGGGAATCCAAAGTCATCGGTGCATCCCGGAACTTCTTGCTAAGTGCAAGAGATACAAACGATCGGGTAGCACCCGAATCGAATAGAATGTGAGCCAACATACCATTGACCAAAACGTTCCCTATACATGAGCACATATATATATATATATATAAGCAATACAATTCAATATGAAGCAGGAAAATAAAATACGTACCAACCACAACGTCTGGTGCTGCCCGAGCCTCCTTGGTGGTCAACTGAAATGCGCGGCTCTTCACTGCTGGAGCATCCGCCTTGGCAGGGCGGCCATCAGTGATCCTCATTGTGGCGGGCCCAGGCGCCGCCTTTGCTCCTCCTCCTCCCTGCAACCTCGGACAATCGGACCGTTTATCGCCGGTATGGTTAGACTGAAAACAAATCAAGCCCTTCTTGGGGCAATCCCTGCTCATGTGGACCAGCTGGCCACACACGTAGCATCACAAGCCTGCTGCTCGACAAGCCCCTACAGGAAGAATCTGAGGTCTTAGGCTTGTTAGCCTGACCTAATGTTGTCTGTACCTGCTCTGGCTTCCGCTTGGTGCAGAACTCCAACTCCATCTCCCACTCACGGGCCTTCTCCATCATCTCATTCAGGGTATTACACCCTGTAAAGTTCACGAACTCACGAATATCATCCCTCAGCATGGAATGATACCTCTTCCTCCTCATATCCTCATCCACAACATATTATGGGATTAACAATGCTCGTTCCCGAAACTTGGCGGTGATCTCCGCCACAGTCTCGGTGGTCTGTTAGAGCTCCTGAAACACCCTCGCTAACCATTGCACCTCAATAGATGGTGCAAACTCTAGATTAAAGCATCTAACAAACTGTAACATCTTGTTTCGGATCGTCCGTGATTAGGGTTCGTGGGCTGCAAACCGGGCATGAGGAGGTCTCGGGGTTGCGACGAGTTGCTAGAAGCTTAGGGCATCTTGTCACCTTGCCGTGGGTTTGAGGTTCATAGGAATCGGGGTTATATCGAGGAAGCGATGGAAGTTTTCAGTTGTGGCAGGATAAGTCCCTTATTTGAGAAAGGTAGCAGCTGAGTACGCTGGGCGTACATATGTGTACGCTTAGCGTACTCATGTGCGTGATTTTCAAGCGGAGTCGCCTAGTACGCTGCGCGTACCAGACGGTACGCTGGGCGTACTAGGCACAGAGTGGAAACCCTAACTTTGGATGTGTCCCTATATCTAGAATGAGATGTCCTCATTCCTGGTCACCATCCTCAGTCTATAAACCCTCTAAAACCCTAATCCTTCGTTCATGGAGGTTGTGACTGCATTTTAGAGCCTTGAGTGATTTTGGTGTGTTCTTAGAGTAAAGAAGGAGCTTTGGAGAAGAAGGAGTGAGAAGTCCAGGCCTTGGATCTGAGCATATCTGGGTTGGAAGCTTCATGTAGAGGTATAAAGCTTCAATCTTTCGCACTCTTTCGTTTTGAGCATTATATTAGAGTGTTTTAGGGTTTTTGTCCCAAAAGGTGGAAACTTTATGAGATAGTGAGCTCCAGAGACTATGATCAACCCCTTTGAGTGTGATTTCTAGTGTAATGTCATAAAAATCCAATCTTGGTCGTTGGAATCCAGCCATGCATGAGTTATGAACTTTTTGAGATAAGGGAGTGAGTGTTTTGGGTGTTTGTGACCATTCCAGCCATGCAAAGGCTTAAAGTCACCGACTTTTTGGAGTAAGAGCCATTAGGGAGTCCATATCTGGGATTTGAGTTAATGTCTTAACTGATTAAGACCAAATGAGTAGAAACAATGAATTTGGGGAGTACGCTGAGCGTAATTCCTATACGCCCCGCGTACTCCCCCAGTGTCCCCGATGGCCAATCTGGATTGTGAGTACGCTGAGCGTACCAAGGGAGGTACCCCCCGCGTAACCTCACTATGGACTTTAGGCTAAGTCTCATTTTGGGACTTGAGTGTTGGGCATGGAGTTTGGGCTTGTTGGAATAGAGTATTGGACCAGAGGAATATATATATTCGTGCTTGGGCCCTTGACTTGGGCTTGCCATTTAGTTTTGATAGTGGGCCCCGGGTGAGCCCATTTATTATTAGGCCTTGGTGGGCCCAATGGGTTTTAGGCTATTAATGGGCTAGTTAATGGTCTACCCTTAGACCTAATGAGTGAGAGTTTGGACTTAGTTCCTAATTGGGTTAATTGTGGTTTTGGCTCAGAGTTAGAGGTCGGTGCGCAGCAACAACATTTTTAGGGGCTGTTCTTGATTCGAGGTGAGTCTTTTCACTATACTTACCATGAGTGGTATTTTGTGTGACTGAGATGTCCTACGTGCTTACATTGTGTATTGTGATATCCTGCATTATTTCTTTGTGATTTATGCTATGTATTATTCAGAGCTTACAGAGTTAGGACCGTAGGGTCCATCAGAGTTGTGGGACGGAGGGTCCCACTGAGACTCATTGACCGGAGGGTCTTACTGTGTTATATCCTCGAGTGGCTACAGAGCTGTGGGTGGTATTTTGGGGAACTCACTAAGCTTTGGGCTTACCGTGTTATGTGTTATGTGTTTCAGGTTTTTCTCAGAATCGCGGGAAGGCACCAGCTCGATTGTACACACCAGAGAAAGAGTTATGTTTTGAGGATCCAGGATTATTAATCAAACAATTATGGAGATGCGTTGTGTAAACTAAATAAATGAGATTTTGTGAAATGCATTATGAGAATTACATGATTTTAAAATGAAAAATTTGTTGGAAATTTACGGTGTTACAAGTTGGTATCAGAGCCTTGGTTTGAGGGATTCGGATGCACCTTCAGGTATATCTGGACTCAAATTGAGGATTTGAGAAAAGTTTTCAAAAGAAATGATTTTTCTAAAACGAGCAAGAGTTTCTAAGAGGAAAACGTGAAGAAGCAGTGTGTACAATCAGCCAGAGCCCGAATGGTGATTTCCAAAAATACCCTTACTTATTTGTGTTATGAGTTATTATTGAGATATTAGTGATGCATGCTAGAAGTTAGGTTAGGTATTTCATATTCTAGGGCTAGAGTTGCCTGATTTGTGATTCCTTAGCCTAGGAATTTTGCTATATGTGATGTGCTTTGAGTATGTGTTAAGTAAGAGTATCCAACAGGAATCTTTTAGAGAGAACTTTGAGTAGAGGAGTAATCTAGGTGAGATACCTAGATGAGTATTGGAGGAGCCTACTGAGAGAGTAGTTAAATATCCGCGAGGGGGTAGAGTTGCTTGAGTTCGGTGATACATTTGACTGTAAGTAGAGTGGTAACCTAGAGTGGTTTTATGTGTTTGTAGATATTATTTGATGCCCGAATGCTGCTTGCTTCGTGCTTTGTGGAACTCTTGATGATGGGAGTCAGCTACTAAGTGAATATGACGATATTTAGGAGGTAGATGGCTGGGATCATAAGGAGTTCTTCAGCAGCTGATGGAAGAGAAGTGAGGGAACCTAGGAAGAGCCTAGGGAGTGGCCTTAGTCAGATGAGTATGCTGATAGAGGAGAGTATTCGCTGGGAAGCGACTAGGTTTAGCGGGATTGGTGATCGAGAAGGTTGAGGAGCTACTTAGGAATTCAGGGACGATCCGTGTGGAAAGTACGGGTAGATGTCGCAGGTAGTATGGGCCCGTACTACTAAGAGCAGAGGACCTGTACTCGAAACAGGGAGAATATGAGAGGTTCTAAGTGGCAGATTGAGAGGAGATAACATGGTTCGGGTACCATGATTCATGGCACATTGAAAGGTGATCACATGGTTCGAGTACCATGATTCGTGGCGGTTAGTGCTTCTGGTTTTACCAGTTGTCCTATGGTGGTTGATTAGTCTGAGATCAGATGATAGAATGTGGGGCCAGAGGGCCATGTCGAGCAAGTTTTAATGGAGTATACCTTGAAAGGGAAATCGAGTTCGTTTCCGAGGGATTTTATTGGTGAGATGTTAGTTGGAGTGGCAAGGCTCAGGGATGAGTAGAAATGATGCTTATTGGAGGATCGAGGTCTGAGTCGAGCCATCGGATGTTGGATGAGATGTCACCTTCTGTGGAAAGAGTTGCGTTGTTCCCGTTTCTGGGAGAAGCGAAGGAGATATCGAGTTTCCGGTTTCAGAGTTTGGAGGTAAGCCCGTAGGGTAGGATATGGTGGTGACCTTTTCATCAGAGTATTTGGGCAGTTTGTCTGCTGTGAGGTATTTCTTGTACCATGGAGTCATTAGTGGAGGCTGAGATGGAAGAGACCCATGAAGGTGCCTTTATGAGTGTGACATGCTTTTAGCAACAGTTTCAGGTGGTTAAGAGGAATATATCGGGGCGGTGGCCCTCGCTGTTATGTTGTGTATCGGTTGTGAGAGTGAGGTCTCGTGCTTTGATGATGATTCCCGTGTTGGGAGGCTGGTCGAGGAGTCAAAGATGAGGTGTGTGATAGTGCATTATTTCCGGACTGAGGGTCAGGGTTACTTCGGAACAGTTGAGGTATCCGACGGTGTGTTAGTTTGAGGTTTCGAGATGACCAGAGGTAGTCAAGTTAGGAGGATTCTGAGATTCTTGTCTGAGTTACGGGATATTTGGAGTCGCTTGGTTTCCATCGGGAAGATCATTAGGTGTTTATATGGTACGTTCCAAGAATCAAGTGTGATGTACCTAGTGAAACAGTCCATGGAGTAAATTGTTGGTATGCCGACTGGTGATGGTTTGAACCCTGAGTGGGGGAGAAGTGGTTATTCAAATGAGAAGATCAGCAATTCATTCAAGTGCAACTGATTATGGAAATCTGCGGTGCGGACACATGAAACCAGGGATATTGGTGGATGAGGCGAGGTGCGAGGCGGGATGATGTATGAGTATGTGCTTAAGGAAGGATGGATGAATCCACGGAAGGTGGCCGTTGGTCAGAGGATTTATCATGGCTAGAGATTTTCGAGTTTGCAAATGTTGAGTTCGAGGCGGATGGGTCGCTGAGTTCAGGGTGCAATAGCTGAGATTTGCGGGCATAAGTATAGATTGTAATATATACTCCAGAAGAGGTCAGCAGTTGGTTTATCCACCAATTTTAGAGTCGGTATGAGTAGTTCCTATGGGCCGTGATCAGTAGAGGGTGGAGCTTCGGATTTTCGTCAACATGTATTCAGTCGTTGACGGTTCATCCGTGTTTCAATTTGGGAGATGGGAGTATTTCGAGGTTTCGAGTTGTGTAAGTGGAAGACCAGTGTTAAAGTCAAGACCGCGTGAGACGCTGTGATGGTGTATCGAGTACCCGAGTATGATGTCCTAATTTTGGTCATGTTAGGATTCGAGTTGTGAGATGGCGAATGGAGCACCGATTGATTTTGTTCCAGTGGGAACCCATCAGTTAATTGTCACTGGAGTGAGACTGTCTAAGGGTGTATTTGTGCTGAGACTAGTGCCTTGCCTGGGAGAACTTACATCATGAGTGGTGGTGCATAAGCTGGGTGGGTGTAAGCACCTATCTAAGTTTAGCTGCGGAGCATGAGTTGGTGAACTCAATGTGGTGATGACTTGATGATGAGGTTATGGGGTGATAAGGGAACAAGTGGATCCGGGTGGGAGTAATCGCTTGGGATTATCAGGAGAAACCGTGGAGTGTGCCAATGGTGAGTCAGTGAGCGAGAGAATGTTGTAAGACTACGGGGAGCCGTAGCATCCATGAGTCAGTGGAAGAGGTGTCATGATACTACGGGGATCCGTAGTTTTCACTGGATAGCGGGAGAGGGCTGTGATACTGCGGGGAGCCGTGGTATTTACTAGTCAGCTAGAGAGTGTCGTGCTACTGCGGGGAGCCATAGTATTCACTGGTTAGAGAGAGAGTGTTGTGATGCTATGGGGAGCCGTAGCATTCACGAGTCAGTGAGAGGGTGTCACAAGTCTGCGGGGAGTCATAGCATTCATGAGTCAGTAAAGGAGCATCTTAAGACTACGGGGGGAACCGTAGCACTCAGTAGTCGATAAGGGTGAATATTGTTCTGTCGGGAGCTGTAGTATTCACTAGTCAGAGTATGGTGCAGAGGAGTTCTTAGGCTTGGGTAGTCTTACCACTTGAGTCTTTGGGAGCCTGGTTGCCAAACCAGGGGCGAGACGGAGGTCTCCGTGTCGGTTGGGAATCGTTGTATCCCTGGGATGAGGAGGATTATCTTAATCAGAAGGAATTGAAGAGATGGTGTGTGCATAAATCCGCGAATTTTGGGTCATGAGTTGAGTACCAGATTGGAAATGAGTGGTTCCAATTCTGCTGTTGAATCAGACTCTCGAGCTGGAGTCTAGATCCATTCGTGTATTGAATAGGCGAGATGAGGTTTCAGATTCGTGGATGGGTTTCATTTTGAGGGGGGTATAGACCTTCATCTGATGACTTAGGCCGGAGTGGATTAGTTTCGTTGGTATGGGAAGAACCGCGAGACGCATGGAACCAGTGGGTGGTTGACGACAGAGGTCGGAGGTGAGACGATTTCAGATGAGTTGTAGCATTCGCTTGGGGTAAAACGAACTTCGTTACTTGTGTGTCGCGATGGGCCGAGATAGTTATCGTGAGAAGGAAGTCGGTGAGACTTTTTTGGTTTGCAATGAGTAACCTTTGGAGGTTCATCTTTTGAGTCGGGAGTTGACCTGATGCTCAGTGTTGAATGGGATAATTGAGAGGAAGCTGGGAGGATACTTCCAAGCGAGCATGATCTTTTCTTGTGTTTGAGTTTTGGGGTTCTTTCCTTCCGATGAGTTCTGATACCTGTTCAGGCGGTGGGTCCTTAGGGGATTATGACCTTTCCGTTCCTTTTGAGTTGCGATCAGGATCGATTAGAGAATCAGAGTTGGAAGAGTGTTCTTAGATTCTGTTAGCCGATGGGCGATTAGCAGGATGATGTTTTACGAGGGTGGTCTGGCAGGGAGATAGACCACAAGAGTTTCAAGTTCTGGGGAGTCAGATCGAGTAACGCAGCGGCAGTTGGGTTTGTCCTTCTTTGGGGGCGGGAGTCCCTGTCGGGTTCAGGTGCTTTTGGATGAGACTGTTGTAGTTTATGGGGTCTATTCTGTGGTACTTCTCGGGTTTAGGTTCGATCTATGGGTTTATAAATAGCGATTTCGAGGGCAAAATTTGATTCAAGTGGGGGGGAATTGTAACATCCTGTTTCGGATCGTCTGTGATTAGGGTTCGTGGGCTATAAACCGGGCATGAGGAGGTCTCGGGGTTGCGACGAGTTGCTAGAAGCTTAGGGAATCTCGTCACCTTGCCGTGGGTTTGAGGTTCATGGGAATCGGGGTTATATCGAGGAAGCGATGGAAGTTTGAAGTTGTAACAGGATAAGTGCCTTATTTGAGAAAGGTGGCAGCTGAGTACGTTGGGCGTACATATGTGTACGCTTAGCGTACTCATGTGCGTGATTTTTAAGCGGAGCCACCTAGTATGTAGGGCGTACCAGAGGGTACGATGGGCGTACAAGACACAAAGTGGAAACCCTAACTTTGGATGTGTCCCTATATAAAGAATGAGATGGCCTCATTCCTTGCCACCATCCTCAGTCTATAAACCCTCTAAAACCCTAATCCTTCGTTCATGGAGCTTGTGAGTGCATTTGTGAGCCTTGAGTGATTTTGGTGTGTTCTTGGAGTAAAGAAGGAGCTTTAGAGAAGGAGTGAGAAATCCAGGCCTTGGATCTGAGCATATATGGGTTGGAAGCTTCATATAAAGGTATAAAGATTCAATCTTTCTCACTCTTTTGTTTAGAGCATTATATTAGAGTATTTTAGGGTTTTTGTCCCAAAAGGTGGAGATTTTATGAGATAGTGAGCTCCAAAGACTATGATCAACCCCTTTAAGTGTGATTTGTAGTATAATGTCATAAAAATCCAATCTTGGTCGTTGGAATCAAGCCATGCATGAGTTATGAGCTTTTTGAGATGAGGGAGTGAGTGTTTTGGGTGTTTGTGACCTTTCCAGCCATGCAAAGGCTTAAAGTCACTGACTTTATGGAGTAAGAGCCATTAGGGAGTCCAGATCTGGGATTTGAGTTAATGTCTTAATTGATTAAGACCAAATGAGTAAAAAGAGTGAATCTGGGGAGTACGCTGAGTGTAATTCCTATATGCCCCGCGTACTGCCCCATTGTCCCCAATGGCCAATCTGGATTGTGAGTACGTTGAGCGTACCAACGGAGGTACGCCCCGCGTAACCTCACTATGGACTTTGGGCTAAGTCTCATTTTGGGCCTTGAGTGTTGGGCCTGGAGTTTGGGCTTTTTGCAATAGAGTATTGGACCAGAGGAATATATATATTCGTGCTTGGGCCCTTGAGTTGGGCTTGCAATTTAGTTTTGAGAGTGGGCCTCGGGTGAGCCCATTTATTATTGGGCCTTGGTGGGCCCAATGGGTTTTAGGCTATTAATGGGTTGGTTAATGGTCTACCCTTAGACCTAATGAGTGAGAGTTTGGACTTAGTTCCTAATTGGGTTAATTGTGGGTTTGGCTCAGAGTTAGAGGCCAGTGCGCAGCAGCAACGTTTTTAGGGGTTGTTCTTCATCCGAGGTGAGTCTTCTCACTATACTTACTATGAGTGGTATTTTGTGTGACTGAGATGTCCTATGTGCTTACATTGTGTATTTTGATATCCTACATTATTTCTTTGTGATTTATGTTGTGTATTATTCAGAGCTTACAGAGTTAGGACCGGAGGGTCCATCAGAGTTGTGGGACCGGAGGGTCCCACTGAGACACATTGACTGGAGGGTCTTACTGTGTTATAGCCTCGAGTGGCTACAGAGTTGTGTGTGGTATTTTGGGGTACTCATTAAGCTTCGTGCTTACCGTGTTATGTGTTATGTGTTTCAGGTTTTTCTCAGAATCGTGGGAAGGAACCGGCTCGTTTGTACACACCAGAGAAAGAGTTATGTTTTGAGGATCCTGGATTATTAATCAAACAATTATGGAGATGCGTTGTGTAAACTAAATAAATGAGATTTTTTGAAATGCGTTACGTGAATTATATGATTTTAAAATGAAAAATTTGTTTGGAAATTTACGGTGTAACACAAACTCCGCCCATGTCATCTCAGCCATACCGGCTGTTCCCACCTGGCTAGTCACCTCCTCCAACCAATCCCTGGCTCGGTCCCTCAACATGCATGAAGGAAACCTCATCTTTGCCGCATCAGGGCAAGAGCTCGTGCATTGGGAGTTCTCCATGTCTGCCAAACAGTTCTTGCATTTCCGAAGGGGCTAATCGGTAAGGAGATTTCCATTGGCACTGCCCCTGGAACTAGGTCAATTCGGAATACGACCTCCCGAATTAGCGGTAGTCCGGGAAAGTCCTCAGGAAATACATATGGAAAATCACATACTTGGGGTATGTATTTGATTTTGTTATTGTTGCCCCTCTTATATATGATGTGGGCCAAGAAACTGTGATATTTCTTGTTAATGTATTTCTACGCCTTCATGCAATTGATTATTCTATGGTTTTTGTTGGGGTTATCTCTGTAGATTACTAAGGATTCCCCGTTGGGTAAAGGTAATCATACAGCCTTGTCGTAGCATAAGATCTCGGCTTGTTGTGGAAATAACCAATCCATGATAATTATGACATCAAAACTACCGATGATCATAGGCATGAGGTTGACGTGAAAGGTGTGGTTATTGAGAGTTACAAGGAAGTTTTCTAAAATTTCATGAGTACTACCAGATTCTTTGTTGGCTATTTTCGCTACATAAGGTTCATCTAAGTTCCTAGACTTATGGTTTAAAAGTTCTCTAAACTTAGGTGTAATAAAACTTCTTTCAGCATCGGAATCAAAGAGTATAGATGTGCATAAACTGTTAACAAGAAATGTACCAGTCACAACGGTGGGGTCCTGGATGGCATCCCTTGCACCAATCACAAACGATTTTCCCTGGGAATTTCCTCCCTCATTCCTCAGCTTTGTGCAATTTATATTGATGTGACTAGTAATCTCATACTAAAAACAAGCTCGATTGACTGGCAAGGCAGCCACTCATGGGTTGGTGGTGGTGGTAGGAGCAGTTGCGGGTTGTCGACAACATTTTACAGTATGCCCTCTGCGATTGTACCTAGTACAGTGCATGCAATTTTCGGAGTGGTGCAAGTGACAGGATTTTCATTTCGGGTGTTTACCCGCGATGTGGGGGGTACAGTTGTTGTTGGGATTGGACTGACGGTGTATGCCCTGACAGTTTCTTGTCTCTTGCTAGGAGCTTGCTTGGTGTAACGACCTAATTTTCCAATAATTTTTTTCATTTTTAAATACCAAAACATTTTCATAGAATGTGAAATATCAATAGCAATTGTTTTCAAAATCCCTAACAACAACATTTATTTCAAATATCAGAGTGTCCCTATATAAAATGTTGGAGAGTGCACACCGCGCCATCAAGCCTTGCCCTTGCCCTTTGGCTCAGAAGTACCTGAAAGAATCAACAAACTTTAAGCTAATGCTTAGTGAGTTCCCCAGAGCATGCCCCACATACCCCGCATAATCACACATAACCATATCAATCACATAAGCCATACATATAAACATATAGGAATGTCGTGGGCTCCTCCCAGGGTCTTACTCAAGGATGCCCTGGGCTCCCCCACATGATCTTACACATATTTGCCATGGGCTCCTCCCATGGTGTTTTCCTGGAATGTCATGGGCTCCCCCACATGGTCTGATATCCAAGTGTCATGGGCTCCCACCATGGTCTTTACCTGGAATGCCATGGGCTCCCCCACATGGTCTAACATCCAAGTGTCATGGGCTCCCTCCATGGTCTTTACCTGGAATGCCATGGGCTCCCCCACATGCACCGACATCCAAGTGTCATGGGCTCCCCCATGGTCTTTCATGCAAATATCACATTACCAATTAGCATGCTACATAAGACATAACCAACTAGCATACCACATATCACTACATCAACTAGTGTATCGCATAACACTAAATGGGCTGGCCTTGGTGCCTTAGACCCATTGGTATGGTGAGGAGACTCACCTCAAATGCAAACTATAGCTGAATAGGTCCAAGCTCCGAGTATCAGCTCTTCCAACTCCCTAATCATAACCAATTCCTTAGTATACAACTCCACCCTTCAACCCTTAAAAGTCAAACTTGGTCAACCATGGTCAAAGTCAAAGTCAACAGTCAAGGTCAACAATCCATGTTGACCCAACTCGTCGAGTTCCTTCGGTGTTCAGAAAACCATGGAAAACCCTAGCCAACTCGTCGAGTTATCTTATCAACTCGCCGAGTTGCTTAGCATCAAGAAAACGGGGAAACTCATCCCAACTCGTCGAGTTGTCAGGGTAACTCATCGAGTTTCCCTTGTCTTAACGCATTCAGTCCTTTCCAGTCGAAACTAAAGCCCCATACTACAGATCCTTAACAATAGAGATGTCTAGAAGGGTAAAGTTTCCAACTTTAGCCCGAAAGACCATCCAATATGCTTTAGACCCAAACCCTAGCTCCTTTGAGGAAGGTCTTGACTCATTAAGCCCTTAAACTCTAGTCCTATCGACCCAAAACGCAGATCTTATGTCCAAGGGTGGACAAATCACGTAGAGTTTCTAACTTTACGTCCATACATGCGTGAAATACTCTCCAAGGTCCATTTTAGTCTTTATTGTGGACATAATGCATGAATGGGACATGGAGGCTATTAAAGTTTGCAACTTTAATCCTCTAGAGGACTTATAGAGGCCATATCTACACTCCTAACCTCTGGAAACCTCTTATCTTGGGACATCCAAACCACTGTCCCAAAACAAACCCTAAACTACCAAAAGATGAGAGTTTATGGATCCAAAAATGCAGCCCTTGATGTAGAGTTTCTAGATCCAAGATCACTACTTCTCTCTTCACGGATTCCTTCAAGAATTACACCACAACACTCAAAACTTTAATGAACAAGAGGGGGAGATGGTTTTTGGGTTTCTTTGAGTAAGAAGGCTAGTAAGGAGGCCATCCGTAATTGTTAAGTTCATTAAATAGGGTACAAAACCTGGAAAATTAGGGTTTTCCCTTACAGCCTCTACTCTTCAAGTTGGGCCTTCCAACTCGTCGAGTAGACCCTAAGTTCTGCGTCCCAAATGATATTTACTCGACGAGTTGGAGCTCCCCAACTCGTCGAGTTCCAGTCTAAAACCCTAACATTTTGAGAAATAAATGATACCTGGAACGAGCGTTACACTTGGAGGTACCCTTGAATCCACTTCCGAATGCGTTTGTTTTCCCCTAAATTCGGGATGTCAGCTTTCTGGACCGAAGTTCCTCGTCTTATCTCTTATTTGGTTAGGTTGTACGCTAACCTTTTGGCACTATCGTATATCGATGGACGATATGCCGTGACCAACCCTTGAATGGGTTGAACCAATCCCCATATGTACCTTTCCACCTTCTTGTACTCGGGATTCACGAAGTTTGGGCAAAGGTTCATGAGATCGTTGAACTTTTTGGTGTAGGTCGAGATGTCAGTGTCGCTCATAGTCAGGTTCCACAAGGCTTACTCTAATTTGTGCATCTCCTCTCGAGGAGAATACTCATCGATAAGCATTTGCTTAAGTTGCTCCCAAGATAACGCATTAGCATTGGCGAGGCCTAGGGTCTTGATGTGGCTGTTCCACCAAGACATGGCCGCACCTGCAAAAGTGAAAGCGGTGAACTTAACTTTGCATTCTTCCGCACAATAGCTAATATCGATGATAGAGTCAGTCTTCTTAATCCATCTTCTGGGGCCTATGACCCCTTCGTTCCCATAGAACGTTTTAGGCTTGCAATATTCAAAATCCTTGTAGGTGCATGCCCTTGGAGCACCTTGATGGCTTACTTGGGAGCTTTCTCCTCCCGTTCCCTTGCCAAAGTTCATGTGGCGATTGCTTAAAAGTGTTGCCAGAGCATCAGCTATTCTCTGCTTAACCATGGCTTCGATGGCCGCGTGGTCTAGACGTGGGTTACTTTGAGCAGACTGGGCGTCTTGCTCTGCTTGAAGACCTTGGCTCGATCTGGTTATTCTTTGGGGTGCCTTTTCTAATTCCTAAAGTTAGCATCGAGATGTGAGTTACTTGGTTGCATTTGGTAAGTTCGTCTCATTATTGTTATAATTATGTCGTTGTGTGTTAATCTTAGGGTTAACGGAAATAGTAATAACATCACAACACATATTTCATGCAACCATGCAAGTATATTATGCATCATATTATCATACATAGAGTCCAATAAAACAAGGGCTGGTTAGTGTAAGAAAAGTTTTGAGGATACAAAAAAAACGTGTATGAGTTTTTCCAGTATTCGACCGCAAAAAATATAAGTATCCATCCTATCCATCGTGCAAGGATACATAAAAGAAAACTAATATTCACAATACATTATCTGGAGAGCCATCAACTGAACCAACTATCTATACAAATAATCAACCCAAACATCAGAAAAAGAAACACGTGACTCTGTCCTCTCCACCTGGAGCTCCAACCTGTATGTGTGACTAATCACCTCCTCCAACACCTGATGATGAAACTGGGCCTCATCCCTCACCTCCTGTAACTGGTCCTGATTGAGAAGGGTACTCATCTCTATCACATCCCTCTCCTCCTCCAAATATTGCACGTGCTCCATTAGCTACCTCAGGGCCATCCTTAAATGGAAGAGCTCAGAGTCCATCGCTCCTATAAGATCCGAGTGATAGGCGGTCCATGGTACCAGAAAGGAGATAGCCTGGTCGACCGGTGTGTCCGGGGTAGGAGTGGGTGTCGTAAAGGACTCCACTACCTCAAAACGCGAGTCGGTAACCTCTTTCTGCCTCCAGGCTCTGATCTGGGTCATCCAAGTGGTGTCTCCACATGGTCTCTTTAATGGCAGTGGTAATGATGGTGGGGATGCCACTCTTTTTTCGAGAGGGAATAGCAGTAGTCTTCATCAGGGTTTGTTTCACTCGAATACTAGTTTATGCTCTGTAGGATCGATGTGAAGGAGTGGATCGGGGTAGTGAGATCTCCAACGAGGTGATAGTGTCTCCCTCATCCTTGTCCGGCTCATACTCGAAACTGAGATGCTCAAGTCCAGTTGGTGTGTAATATAATGAATGGGATGGCTTGGATAGGTGCTCAGCTGGAGTATAGTCGGGCTCAGTGCCATCATCGTCATATATAGGCTCTTCCTTAGAAGTCATGATCGTCGTCAGGGTATCGATAGGATCAGAAACACCAAGTACTACATGCTCCTCATCTGACAAAGAAGTTGCACTCTACGATCCTGCACCTGCCATACTCTCGGTAAAACTTGCATAAGACATGAAATAGGAAATATTTTTATGAGAGATGTGAAGATCAACTAAATACTATATAATATTTAATTACATGTATGTAATAGATAGTACCCAAAAATCTTGAGTGTCCCTACTATGTCGTAAGTCACGAATAGTGGTTCCTAAGCAAGAAATCCTCAGGCGTAGATGTCCTTAAGCCAGAAATCCTCAGACGTAGATGTCTCTAAATAAATCCTCTGAGTATAGAATCCTTATCTATGCATCCAATCCAAAAGTCCTCAAGCGTTTATATTTCCAACCATCGTATCCGAGTTCGGTAGTGCGTCGGTCAGACCATAATAAAACTTAGTTGTGCATTCCAGGTCTAGTTGTGGTACGACCACTGTACTATACCAACTCTAAATATCGTTTTTGACCTAAAATATTGAGTTGCGACTTTGCGGGTTCGTGTTTGTGGGTAGTGGATATAGGATATATTTATATGAGCGTATCTATATCGCTCTATATCTTTTAATCTTTGTTGGTTTGGGTATATTTTATTAATTTTTGGTGTTTTGTACTCCAAGACTTTCAAGTAAGGATCGGCCAGATGAGAAGTACCGGAGGGTAGGACCATTGTAGCATATAGTCGTTCTGAAATCCAGCAACCCAAGTGATAGTTCAAACTAATCACGTCTCCCGTAAGTAGTCAAGAACTAGGTTAATGATATATTAATACTAATTAATTTATTAGGCTTAAAGGGTTAAACCTAATTAGAGTGTTGTCCTAGATTATACTTGTATTTCCTAATAAATTACTAGCTCGCTATAATCTGAAGCTCTGATATCAATTTGTCACACCCCTGGACGGCAGCAAAAATGCCAGGGTGTGCGACGTTAGGATGTTGGATTTCATGCCAAAGACATACGTCGAGTAATACACTGACATATATTAAACAACATTGCTATTTATTCATTAAAAAAATATGTTACACAATTGTTCGAGGTGTAGATAGGCCACAAAAGCAAAGTTCAAAAGTAAAACACATAGTCTTCGAGCCACATCACTGGGGTTACCTCCTCCTTCATCCGTGTTCATTCTCCTGAGAATACATGTGGTTTTTGAAAGGTCAACATAATGTTGGTGAGTCCACAAGTTTTATTGTTATAAAATGTTGTATGGGTATTTTAGTTATCTAGTTTATCCTAAACTCGCTTTCCTCGAGTTTGTGAGGACTATCACTACTTTCTTAGGTTATTTGCTAATAGTAGTGTAGGATATTTAGTTTTAGTTTTAACAAAGTTACGATGATTTCCTATAAACCCTTAAAAGTCAAACTTGGTCAACCATGGTCAAAGTCAAAGTCAACAATCAAGATCAACAGTCCATGTTAACCCAACTCGTCGAGTGCATCCAACAATTTGTTGAGTTCCTTTAGTGTTCAGAAAACCATGGAAAAGCCTAGCCAACTCGCCGAGTTATCTTATCAACTCGTCGAGTTGCTTAGCATCAAGAAAACGGGGAAACCCGTCCCAACTTTTCGAGTTGTAAGGGTAAATCATCGAGTTTCCCCTGTCTTAACGAATTTAGTCCTTTCCAGTCGAAACTAAAGCCCCATACTACAGATCCTTAACCGTAGAGATGTCTAGAAGGGTAAAGTTTCCAACTTTACCCTGAAAGACCATCCAATATGCTTTAGACCCAAACCCTAGCTCCTTTGAGGAAGGTCTTGAGTCATTAAGCCCATAAACTCGCATCCCATCGACCCACAACACAGATCTGATGTCCAAGGGTGGACAAATCACGTAGATTTTCTAACTTTATGTCCATGCATGCGTGAAATACTCTCCAAGGTCCATTTCAGTCTTCATTGTGGAAATAATGCATGAATGGGACATGGAGGGTAGTAAAGTTTGCAACTTTAATCCTTTAGAGGTCTTATAGAGGCCAGATCTACACTCTTAACCTCTAGAAACCTCTTATCTTGGGCAATCCAACCCAATGTCCCAAAACAACCCCTAAACTACCAAAAGATGAGATCTAATAAACTACATATCAAGGTTATGGCTTTATAACTCCAAAAATGCAGCCCTTGATGTAGACTTTCTGGATCCAAGATCACTCCTCTAAGATTGTTACTTATCTCTTCAAGGCTTACTTCAAGAATCACACCACAACACTCAAAACTTAATTGGACAAGAGGGGGAGACGGTTTTAAGGTTTCTCTGAGTAAGAAGGCCGGTAAGGAGACCAGTCCGAATGGTTAAGTTCATTAAATAGGGTACAAAACCCGAAAAATTAGGTAATTCCCTTACAGCCTCTACTCGTCGACTTGGGCCTTCCAACTCGTCGAGTAGACCCTAAGTTTCGCGTCCCAAATGATATCTACTCGACAAGTTGGAGCTCCCCAACTCGTCGAGTTCCAGTCTAAAACCCTAACATTTTGAGAAATAAATGATACCTGGAACGAGCGTTACACTAGGAGGTACCCTTGAATCTACTTCCGAATGCATTTGTTTGCACCTGAATTCGGGATGTCAGCTTTCTTGACCAAAGTGCCTCGTCTTATCTCTTATTTGGTTAGGTTGTACACTAATCTTTCGGCACTATCGTATATCGATGGACGAGATGCCGTGACCAACCCTTTAATGGGTTGAACCTATTCCCATATGTACCTTTCCACCTTCTTGTACTCGGGATTCACAGAGTTTGGGCAAAGTTTCATGAGATCGTTGAACTTGTTGGTGTAGGTCGAGATGTCGGTGTCGCTCATCGTCAGGTTCCACAAGTCTTGCTCTAACTTGTGCATCTCCTCTCGAGGAGAATAATCCTCGATGAACATTTCCTTAAGTTGCTCCCAAGATAAAGCATTAGCGTTGGTGAGGCCTAGGGCTTTGACGTGGCTGCTCCACCAAGACATGGCCGCACCCGCAAAAGTGCAAGCGACAAACTTAACTTTGCTTTCTTCCGCACAATAGTTGATTTCGATGGTAAAGTCAGTCTTCTCAATCCATCTTGTGGGGACTATCACCCCTTCGCTCCCATAGAACGTTTTAGGCTTGCAATGTAACACCCGATTCCTGGTACGCAGTTAATTCAAGCATTCTTGTGTTTTTCTCTGGTACTCGACGAGTTGGAGGCCCAACTCGTCGAGTAGAATCGAGATCCGCGGACAGTTTAAGTGACCTACTCGACGAGTCGGAAGACTGACTCGGCGAGTAGGTGCTGTTTGGGTAAACCCTAAATTGAGGATTTGCACCCTATTTAAACACCTTATCTCAGCCTCCATCGTCCCTTATACTCCCAGAAGACATCATATCGAAACCCTAGCCGTTTTGTGTGTTCTAAGGCCATTTTGGTGCTTTTTGGTGGGTTGTGAAGCTTGAGAAGAGGAAAAGAGCTTGTGAGACCAAGAGGAAACAAGAAGATCTAGAGTTTGGAGCTCATTTTCAGCTTATTGGAGGTATGAAGCTGAACCTTTGTCTATAGATCTTGATTTTTGGGCCTTTTCCTTCATCTTTCTAAGCCCTAGAGAGGTGGTATTCGGGATTTAGTGTTGGAAGTCAGTATATGCTTTAGATCCAGGTCTATTGGGGGGTTTTATGGCACAAAGGTGCCCATTTTGTTGCCATGAACACCCCATGCACTTTGGTGGCCATCTTTTATTGCTTTTTGGGCCAAAGACCCCTTGCATGTGTACCGAGTTTGGAACTTTACGTATAAAATGGACAATAGGAGGCTAGATCTATGGTTTTGGTGTGTTAAGACCCATTTAAATCGACTGTATAGTGTTGGTCAAGGATGGACTCCACGAGTTGTTCTTGGGACTCGGTGAGTCGCGGTGTATTGACCACCAAATCCTTTCTGTGGATGGACCAGTTGCTAGGGAGGAAGTGTCGTGGATGTTTAGACACGAAAAGGGACCTGGGAATCATGGGACTCGACGAGGGTATGAACAGACTCGACGAGTCCAAGGAAATCTCCCAATCTTTGAAAATGAACTCGACGAGTTGTTTATACAACTCGGCGAGTCGTAGACCGGACACATTCTTATGAGGGAGATGAACTCGCCGAGTTCAAGGAGGAACTCGACGAGTCGGGTGAAGATGGTCCCGATGTTTTGAATTAAGGAGAACCCATCGACTTCTTGCTAGACTTGACGAGTGGAGTCGGGGTTGGATCGGGTTAGTGGAGTATGGACTCGACGAGTTGGTAGACCAACTCGGCGAGTCAGGTCAACTGGGTGTTGACTCTGACCAATGTTGACCTTGATTGGTTTTGGTTTGACCCTAGTTATGGTTGTTTGTCCAGTTTGATGAGTTGAGGGTTGTCATGTAGGGATTGAGGAGTCGAGGAGAGCCGACCTTCACGCCGAGGACAGTTCAGACACTACACGACATCGAGGTGAGTTACCTTCCAGTAGGAGTGGGTCTAAGGCATCAAGGCCGACCCACTAGTGATTGTTTAGTTGGGATGATTATCTTTGTGATAATTGTCTGGTCTGTTATTGTTAGATATGTGAGTATGCTAGATTGCTTGGTATGGAAGTATTCTAGTTGCTTTGTTATGTGAGATAGTATCAGTAGGAGGGGACTAGTCCCCGATTCGGTCGTTAGGACCAATGGGTAGGTCGGACACCCCAGATATGTGTGACAGCATGATTGTGATATGATATTATGTGTTAGCAGTAGGGGGTGAAATAGTCCCCGTGTTCGGTTGAGATAGACCGGAGGGTAGGTCAGCGCTCCAGAATGGCTTGACATGGGTAGGTCAGCACCCCA
The DNA here is from genome assembly GCF_052849685.1 of Lactuca virosa. Taxonomy (NCBI): domain Eukaryota; kingdom Viridiplantae; phylum Streptophyta; class Magnoliopsida; order Asterales; family Asteraceae; genus Lactuca; species Lactuca virosa. The sequence goes on along the minus strand of NC_136433.1, from coordinate 375,152,966 downwards.
GAATGGCTCGACATGGGTAGGTCAGCACCCCAGAATGGCCTGACATGGGTAGGGCGGGGGCCCCAGAATTGCCCGGCAGTATGTATGCTATGTGATTGTATGGTATGTGGTATGATGGGGGAACTCACTAAGCTTTGTGCTTACAGTTTTAGTTTTGGTTTCAGGTACCTCTTCGTCTAAGGGGAAAGAGTCGACGGTGTAGCAGCGCATCACAGACACACCTTTGATTTCCGCTTAGAGTTTTCTGGGATTGTACTCTGATATTTTTGTACTTCAGATGTTTTGGTTTTTGAGACTTGATATTATGGTTTTATGTATTGACATGATTTTGGCAACGTTTCGATAAACTATTTTATAAATCACATAATTAAAAATGAAATTTTTGGCCTCGAGTTTTGGGATGTTACAAGTTGGTATCAGAGCCCTGGTTTGAGGGATTCGGACACACCCTCGGGGGTGTCTGGACTTAAACCGAGGGACTAAAAGATTTTTACAAGGAAAATGGTTTTCTAAAATTGAAGTTAAAGAGTTTCGATAAAGAACAAGGTGTGTGATGCGTGCGACCGGCCGAGCTCAAGTAAGTTTTCCCCAAGATACCTATACATGTCATGTTATATGATATATGATTCTGAGAACTGCATGCTAGATTAGGGCTAAGGATCTAGGAGGATGCCTTTTATGCCTGATATATGGTTCTGAGAACTGCATGCTAGATTAGGGCTGAGGATCTAGGAAGGATGCCTTATATGCCTGTTGTATGAGCTGTATGCTAGGACTGCCTAGTCAGTAGTAGGATAGCCTGATTAGGTTATGCTTGATGTGGTTACTCAATGCACGAATGCTGCTTGCTTTGTGATATAGGGTTCCTGACTAACTTTAACTAACTAGTGAGCGAATATGTAACTGTATTCGCAAGCTAGTTAGGGAAGGGTGGTAGGGACTCCTAGTGCAGCTGATGGCGGAGAGTAGATCGGAGAGTGCCCTAGGAAAGCCTAGGATGAGATTAGTTGGAAAGGGATATTGGTTAAGGGACTTGGTGAAGTTGAGGCAATCATTGAGGAAAGTACGGATAGATATGGAAGGTAGTATGGGCCCGTACTACTGGAAGCAGAGGATCCGTACTCGAGTCAAGGAAGGCCGATATGGAACCAAGAAACTCGGAGAGTGTGTGAGACCTCTCAAGGGCATGTATGATCCTGACGTTTATGTGTTATTTTCAGTATGGTGACCACACGACATGGAGCGGGAGGTTCAGGACCAGGCTCGGGTGCAGGATCCGAACAGGTTGATGACGGGCTATGCGAGTTCATCGCGTCTGAGATCACGAGAGGTATCCTTGATGCGACCCCGATCATTTTCGGGTCGATCAAGGAAGGGATTGTCGAGCTGATGGAGGATCGACTCCGGGCGTTCAGGAGTGATCTGGCGTCTAGTCAGACGGGTACGCGCACACTGTCCTTCAAGGACTTCCGAGGGAGTGGTGCGCCAGATTTTCATGGGGTAAAGGACCCCATTGCTGCCAGGAGATGGATCGCAGACATTGAGTCTGCGCAGTTGACGAGCTTCTACCCGGAAGGGTCGAAGGTCCGCTTTGATGCGGGATGTTTGAGGGATAGAGCTAGAGACCGGTGGGAGTCAGTTGGTGACTCGTTGGGAGCCCCAGCCGTCGAGGCTATGACTTGGTCAGATTTCATGACCAGATTCAGGGTTGAGTTTGCGCTGGCTGTGGAGCTTCAGCAGCTGGCCAGGGAGTTTTTGGATATGAGGCAGACGTCTGAGACAGTGGCGGAGATCACCGCCAAGTTCAGGGAGAGGGCCTTGTTGGTACCCCAGTATGCGGGGGATGAGGAGATGCGGAAGACCTGCTACCATGATATGTTGAGGGCTGATATTCGGGAGCATGTAAGCTATTCAGCCTGCCCGACCCTGGAGTCCATGATTACCAGGGCGCGGGAGAGGGAGCTCGATTTGGAGCACGTCAGGAAGAGGAAAGCAGAGTCTGAGAAGGTTACAGGGGTTTCGGGGAAGAAACCCAAGGGATCCGACGTTCGATCGAAGGGCCAGCAGGGCCAGAGCCGCTGGAGGAAATGCGACAGGCCGCATGAGGGAGCTTGTCGAGCGGGATCGTCCGGCTGCTACAAGTGCGGCAAGACGGGGCACTTTGGCAGGGATTGTACTGGCCCCACCCCCACAGTGCAGATGTCAGACCTGATTTGCTTCCATTGCAATTAGAGGGGCCATAAGAAGGTCAACTGCCCTAGATTGTCAGCAGCGACAGCAGCAGCGCCAGCGGCGGTGTCGACCCTAGTGACAGCCCGGGTTACGGATGGCCGGAAGGCCAAGGTGGAGGCTCCAGTGGTGCGGAGCCGAACATTTCAGTTGATAGCCGAGGAGGCACGCGCTGCACCCGATGTGGTGACGGGTACGATTTCTTTCTTATGTTTTTATTTTATGTCGCTGTGATTTTGATATGTTATGTATGTGCTCTGTATAGGACCGTTACATCTAAACGGTATCTCAGTTCAGGTATTGTTTGACTCGGTTGCTACCCGATCGTTTGTCTCTCTTGCGCTTAGCAAGAAGTTTCCTGAGTCTTCGGGCATGTTGGATTGCCCTCTAGAGGTCGAGATTACGGACGACCGGTCAGTGCGAGCATCAGAGGTCTATCGAGATTGTGTTTTGAGGCTGTTCGAGGAGTTTTACCTAGTAGATCTGGTTCCCATACCTTTGCGGGCGAACAAGGTTATTATTGGTATGGATTGGCTAAGCCCCAACATGGCAGTGATCGACTGCGCGCAGCAGTTGGTGAGGATCAGGACCCCAAGTGGGGGATAGCTGCTGATTCAGGGCGAGAGGGCACAGTAAGGACCAGCCTTATGTTCAGCAGCAAGAGCTAGGCGCTACCTTCAGCAGGGTTGTGCAGGATTTGTCGCCTATGTTATGGATACCCAGGAGGCGGGTAAGGCGACGTTGGGTGATGTGTCAGTGGTACGAGAGTTTGCGGATGTATTCCCCGAGGAGTTGCCTAGGATACCTTCGAAGAGGCAGGTAGAGTTCAGGATCGACCTAGTCCCTGGTGCGGCTCCGATAGCCAAGGCACCGTATCGGTTGGCTCCTCCTGAGACGCAGGACTTGTCTACACAGCTTCAGGAGCTGTTAGACAAGGGATTCATTAGACCGAGCAGTTCACCCTGGGGAGCCCCGATTTTGTTCGTGTAAAAGAAAGACGAGTCGCATCGGATGTGTATAGACTATAGGGAGCTGAATAAGGTAACGGTGAAGAACCGTTACCCACTCCCGAGGATAGATGACCTCTTTGACCAGCTACAGGGAGCATCTTGGTTCTCCAAGATTGATTTGCGTTCAGGGTATCATCAGATGAGGGTCAGAGAGGAGGATGTGCAGAAGACTGCATTTCGGACGCGTTATGACCCTTATGAGTTCGTGCTGATGCCTTTCGGGCTCACCAATGCTCCTGCCGCATTCATGGATCTCATGAACCGCGTGTGCAGACCGATGTTGGATCGGTCTGCGATAGTTTTCATCGATGAGATCTTGGTTTATTCCAAGAGGCAAGAGCAGCATGAGGAGCACTTGAGAGAGGTTTTGGATACTTTTAGGAGGGAGTACTTGTATGCTAAGTTCTCCAAGTGTGAGTTCTGGTTGCACGAGGTGCAGTTTCTTGGGCACCTTGTCAACCAGGACGGGATATCGGTGGATCCGGCCAAGGTGGAGGTCGTGATGAGGTGGGAGGTTCCGAGGTCTCCATCAGAGATTCGGAGCTGCCTGGGATTGGCAGGCTACTATCGGAGATTCATTCAGGACTTCTCCAAGATAGTCGTGCCCCTGACCAGGCTAACAAGGAAAGTCGTGGTCTTTCGATGGGGGCCTAAACAGCAGGCTGCGTTTGAGACATTGAGACAGAGATTGTGCGAGGCGCCAATCTTAGCCCTGCCGAAGGGCATGGAGGATTTTGTTGTATACTGTGATGCGTCCATCTCAGGTTTGGGCGCGGTATTGATGTAGAGAGGGCATGTTATTGCTTACGCTTCGAGGCAGCTGAAGCCTCACGAGGCGAATTATCCGACGCACGATTTGGAGCTGGGGGCTGTTGTTTTCGCCCTCAAGATTTGGCGTCATTACCTCTATGGGGTTCGTTGTACCATTTACACGGACCACAAGAGCCTGAGGTATCTCATGGACCAGCTAAATCTGAATATGAGGCAGCGTCGGTTGATGTGGTGAAGGATTATGATTGCGAGATCCTCTACCACCTGGGGAAGGCCAATGTCGTGGCCGATGCACTTAGCCACAAGGCAGCACCGATCAGGGACATCTGTCTGAGGATGACAGTTGTGACTCTGCTGTTAGAGTAGATTTGAGAGGCCCAGCAGGAGGCCATGAAGGAGGAACATCGGAAGAGTAAGCGAATTGTGGGTCAAGTTTCCTCCTTCGACTATGATAGCCGGGGATTGTTCACTCTTCACCGTAGGGTGTGGGTCCCTTATCATGGGGGTGTGCGCCAGGTATTGATGGCAGAGGCGCAAAAATCCAGGTTCTCTATCCATCCCAGGGTGTCGAAGATGTACAGGGATCTTTGTTCCGATTATTGGTGGCCCTGCATGAAGAGGGACATAGCTTGGTTTGTGGAGAGGTGCCTGACCTGCGGGAAGGTCAAGGCTGAGCTCCAGAGACCTCACGGCAAGGTCCAGCCGTTGGATATCCCGCTGTGGAAGTGGGAGGATATTACGATGGACTTCATTACGAAGCTTCCCAGGACCGCGGATGGAGTGGATTCGATTTGGGTCATCGTTGATCGGTTGACCAAGAGCGCCCATTTTATTCCGATTCAGGAGAGTATTTCGGCCGAAAAGTTGGCTGACATCTATATCAGGGAGGTGGTGGTGCGGGACGGGGTGCCAGTTTCAGTGATTTTAGACAGGGATGTGCGGTTCACTTCCAGGTTTTGGAAGAAGTTTCATGACGAGCTGGGTACTCGTCTGCATTTTAGCACCGCTTTCCACCCGCAGACGGATGGTCAGAGCGAGCAGACCATCCAGACACTAGAGGATATGCTACCGGCGTGCGTCTTAGACTTCGGAGGTAGTTTGGATACTTACCTTCCGTTCGAGATGTTGTATGGGAGGAAGTAAAGGACCCTGATATGCTGGGGAGAGGTTGGGAAGAGGGTCATGGGGAGTACCGAAGTGGTACTCAAGACTACAGAGAGGATCTAGCAGGTTCGGAGCAGGCTTCAGAATGCTCAGAGTCGGCAGAAAAGCTATGCCGACAAGCGTCGGTCGGACCTGGAGTTCCAGGTCGGGGATATGGTGCTCCTGAAGGTGTCGCCATGGAAGGGCGTCATCTGATTCAGGAAGCGCGGCAAGCTGGGCCCCAGGTATATTGAACCCTTCAGGGTTATAGCCCGGGTGGGCAAGGTGGCATATAGGCTGGATCTGCCAGCCGAACTCAGTCAGATTCATAGCACTTTTCACGTCTCCCAGTTGAGTAAATGTTTGGTGAACGATTCAGCGGTGTTGCTTTTGGAGGATATTCAGGTTGATGACAGCTTGAACTACATTGAGCGACCAGTGGAAATCCTTGATAGGAAGTCAAGGGATCTGAGGAACAAGAGAGTGGAGCTGGTAAAGGTGCAGTGGCAGCACCGAAAGGGATCGGAATGGACCTGGGAGCCGGAGGACGAGATGAGGGAACATTACCCGAGCTTTTCCAGGATCGAGCAGCAGACTTCGAGGACGAAGACTAAGATAAGTAGGGGAGATTTGTAACACCCGATTCCTGGTACGCAGTTAATTCAAGCATTCTTGTGTTTTTCTCTGGGACTCAACGAGTTGGAGGTCCAACTCGTCGAGTAGAATCGAGATCCGCGGACAGTTTAAGTGACCTACTCGACGAGTCGGAAGACTTACTCGGAGAGTAGGTGTTGTTTGGGTAAACCCTAAATTAAGGGTTTGCACCCTATTTAAACACCTTATCTCAGCCTCCATCGTCCCTTATACTCCCAGAAGACATCATATCGAAAACCTAGCCGTTTTGTGTGTTCTAAGGCCATTTTGGTGCTTTTTGGTGGGTTGTGAAGCTTAAGAAGAGGAAAGGGACTTGTGAGACCAAGGGGAAACAAGAAGATCCAGAGTTTGGAGCTCATTTTCAGCTTATTAGAGGTATGAAGCTGAACCTTTGTCTATAGATCTTGGTTTTTGGGCCTTTTCCTTCATCTTTCTAAGCCCTAGAGAGGTGGTATTCAGGATTTAGTGTTGGAAGTCAGTGTATGCTTTAGATCCAGGTCTATTGGGGGGTTTTATGGCACAAAGGTGCTCATTTTGTTGCCATGAACACCCCATGCACCTTGGAGGCCATCTTTTATGGCTTTTTGGGCCAAAGACCCCTTGCATGTGTACCAAGTTTGGAACTTTACGTGTAAAATGGACATTAGGAGGCCAGATCTATGGTTTTGGTGTGTTAAGACCGATTTAAATCGACTGTATAGTGTTGGTCAAGGATGGACTCGACGAGTTGTTCTTGAGACTCGGCGAGTCGCGGTGTATTTACCACCAAATCCTTTCTGTGGATGGACCAGTTGTTAGGGAGGATGTCCCTTGGATGTTTAGACACGAAAAGGGACCTGGGAATCATGGGACTCGACGAGGGTATTAACAGACTCGACGAGTCTAAGGCAATCTCCCAATCTTTGAAGATGAAGTCGACAAGTTGTTCATACAACTCGGTGAGTCGTAGAACGGACACATTCTTATGAGGGAGATGAACTCGTCGAGTTCAACAAGGAACTCGACGAGTCGGATGAAGATGGTCCCGATGTTTTGAATGAAGGAGAACCCGTCGAGTTCTTGCTAGACTCGACGAGTGGAGTCGGGGTTGGATCGGGTTAGTGAAGTATGGACTCGACGACTTGGTAGACCAACTCGGCGAGTCAGGTCAACTGGGTGTTGACTCTGACCAATGTTGACCTTGTTTGGTTTTGGTATTGACCCTGGTTAGGGTTGTTTGTTCTATTTGATGACTTGAGGGTTGTCGTGTTGGGATTGAGGAGTCGAGGAGAGACGACCTTCACGTCGAGGACAGTTCAGACACTACACGACATCGAGGTGAGTTACCTTCCAGTAGAGTGGGTCTAAGGCACCAAGGCCGGCCCACTAGTGATTTTTTGGTTGGGATGATTATCTTTGTGATAATTGTCTGGTATGTTATTGTTGGATATGTGAGTATGCTAGATTGCTTGGTATGGAAGTATGCTAGTTGCTTTGTTATGTGAGATAGTATCAGTAGGAGGGGACTAGTCCCCGATTTGGTCGTTAAGACCAATGGGTAGGTCGGACACCCCGGATATGTCTGACAGCATGATTGTGATATGATATTATGTGTTAGCAGTACGGGGTGAAATAGTCCTTGTGTTCGGTAGAGATAGACCGGAGGGTAGGTCAGCACCCCAGAATGGCTTGACGTGGGTAGGTCAGCACCCCAGAATGGGTCGACATGGGTAGGTTATCACCCCAGAATGGCCTGACATGGGTAGGACGGGCGCCCCAGAATTGCCCAACAGTATGGATGCTATGTGATTGTATGGTATGTGGTATGGTGGGGGAACTCACTAAGCTTTGTGTTTATAGTTTTAGTTTTGGTTTCAGGTACCTCTTCGTCTAAGGGGAAAGAGTCGGCGTTGTAGTAGCGCGTCACACACACACCTTTGATTTCCGCTTAAAGTTTTCTAGGATTGTACTCTGATATTTTGGTACTTCAGATGTTTTGGTTTTTGAGACTTGATATTATGGTTTTATGTATTGACATGATTTTGGCAATGTTTTGATAAACTATTTTATAAATCACTTATTTAAAAATGAAATTTTTGGCCTCGAATTTTGGGATGTTACATGCAATTTTCAAAGTCCTTGTAGGTGCATGCCCTTAGAGCACCTTGATGGCTTACTTACGAGCTTTCTCCCCCCGTTCCCATGCCCTTGTTGCACATAGACTTCGAGCAACATAACTGGTGTTACCTCTTCCTTCATCTGTGTTCAGTCTCCTGAGAATACATGTGGTTTTTGAAAGGTCAACATAATGTTGGTGAGTCCACAAGTTTTATTGTTATAAAATGTTGTATGGGTATTTTAGTTATCTAGTTTATCCTAAACTCGCTTTCCTCGAGTTTGTGAGGACTATCACTACTTTCTTAGGTTATTTCCTAATAGTAGTGTAGGATATATAGTTTTAGTTTTATCAAAGTTACGATGAGTTCCTATAATCGAGTTATGGTTGTTGATCCCGAAAACCTCGACGCTTCATCGGACGACGCAACAGTATGTATGCTATGTGATTGTATGGTATGTGGTATGCTGGGGGAACTCACTAAGCTTTGTGCTTACAGTTTTAGTTTTGGTTTCAGGTACCTCTTCGTCTAAGGGGAAAGAGGCGGCGTTATAGCAGTGCGTCACACACACACCTTTGATTTCCGCTTAGAGTTTTCTGGGATTGTACTATGATATTTTGGTACTTCATATGTTTTGGTTTTTGAGACTTGATATTATGGTTTTATGTATTGACATGATTTTGGCAATTTTTTGATAAACTATTTTATAAATCACTTAATTAAAAATGAAATTTTTAGCCTCGAATTTTGGGATGTTACATGCAATTTTCAAAGTCCTTGTAGGTGCATGCCCTTGGAGCACCTTCATGGCTTACTTACGAGCTTTCTCCTCCCGTTCCCATGCCCTTGTTGCACATAGACTTCGAGCCACATAACTGGTGTTACCTCCTCCTTCATCCGTGTTCAGTCTCCTGAGAATACATGTGGTTTTTGAAAGGTCAACATAATGTTGGTGAGTCCACAAGTTTTATTGTTATAAAATGTTGTATGGGTATTTTAGTTATCTAGTTTATCCTAAACTTGTTTTCCTCGAGTTTGTGAGGACTATCACTACTTTCTTAGGTTATTTCCTAATAGTAGTGTAGGATATATAGTTTTAGTTTTATCAAAGTTACGATCAGTTCCTATAATCGAGCTATGGTTGTTGATCCCGAAAACCTCGACGCTTCATCGAACGTCGCAAATGTGTTTAGAAAGTCATAACTACTTCGATTTGTCGTCAGGTTGTATCTAGCAACCATAGGTGGGAGTTTCAATCCCGTATAGATCTATGCATATCTCTCCCACTCACTTAAGATCTAACGATCATAGGCTGGGAGCTAGCTGAAAGTCTTTCAGCGTGTTGATGAATCGTGTCTCATCTAACTCTTGTTGTGGTGGCCTTCCTGGTCGTTCGTGGTTTTTTTGTTGTTGTATTCATATGTATTTACTTATATATATATATATATATATATATATATATATATATATATATATATATATATATATATATATATATATATATAGTTAGTGTGTTTTGCATAGCCGAGTATTTGGGCAAAGTAACCACTAGGTACTAAGCTTATCTAAAGGGTGGCTATGATAACGACTAGAGTATCAGCGTTTCCTGGCAACTGGATAGCGTGATAACTAGGTATGAGCTTATCTATCATTGTTATTCAGTATAACAACTAGGCATTATATTAGCTAAAGAGTTTGGGCAGAGTATCTACCAAGCATAATATCATCCTAATGTTATGAGCATAAATATCTAACTACAATTAGTAATAACTATGTATAGTTGCATCTTAACATGTATTCCCCCGAAAAGGTTTGGAAAATGGGGCCGTGAACTCACATGTGAGTTATGAAAATGTTGTTGTAGGGTAGAAACCGAAACTCAACACTTCTAGAGGCGCTCGGGGCAGTGACACGAGGATCGATACAAAGAGAAAGAGAGAGAGAGAGAGAGAGAGAGAGAGAGAGAGAGAGAGAGAGCATGTGTGAGGGGTGAGGAAAATGATCTTCCGAAGCTTGCTATTGATAGCAAGTTTTGGAGTGTGTTCCGTGATTTTACGCGTGAGTGATAGGAGGATGCCATGTGTCGCCCTCTCCTTGGTTCACATCATCACGTATATAGACCAATCTACTATCAGAATGTGCATGACGCACTGCGAGCGAGCGCGCGTGAAGGTAAAAATCCAAATTTAAAAATTTCTTGACTCTCGAATACGAACTCCATTTTTAACGACTTATATATCCGTATAGGTCTCATTGTCCTCAACAACTTTCCTTTTGGTTGTTTTTGCTAGTTTTGAGTTTTTTTACTACTTTTTATTACCATTATGATTTTATAAAAATCACAACTCTCTCATATGGTTTCCGTTTTAGGCGTTCTTTGTCTCATAATTCCTACTTTGAGTAGTACTACAATTGCGTAGTTGGTGACTTTTTCCAAAAGTCAACTATTCTCCTTGTAGTTTTTGTAGCTGTAACTTTTTAAGTATAGTAGATATTATTTACTATAGAAGTCATATCTTACCTGTATTGAGTCGGATTGTTTTGAAATTTATATTTCTGGTTCGATGTGGCTCATAGAGTCTAAATATGTTGACATGCTCTTAAAGTGACGCGACTTTTTGCCTACTCATTTTTTTAGCCTAAAAGGTTGATGTAATTAAGGACAAAATTTTGAATATATTATAATATATCAGGCAGTTACAAGATTGTCCGTATTAAATTTTCTCGTTTTGTGATTGATTATTAACGGCGGTCGATATAGTATTTTTTTGGGTTGTCACATATGAAAGTTTAGGACCGATATTACGAGTTAGGCCCAATGTGAGGGTTGGGCTCATTGATATTTGTGATATGCGGTATTTTACGGAACTCACTAAGCTTTGTGCTTACGGTTTTGTGGTTTAACATTTTCAGGTACTTCTAGTTCTAAAGGTAAAGGTCCGACATGATCGCACAACATCTGTGACAACCCGTTCTTTCGAGTCAATAAAAGTCGATGAAATTCACACTAGTTCAATCGAGGCTTACACTAGATCAAAAAAAGAGTTGCACCATTTCATACCCAAGTTAAATATTTAGCTTAAATAATATATATATATATATATATATATATATATATATATATATATATATATATATATATGGTTTTATTCCAAGGAATTTTAATTGAATGAAAATTTTGCCTTGGAAAACATGTAAAAGCTTTAAACATAAAGGAAATTATATTATATAATGTATATATAGAGAAATTGGCTTATCGAATCAAATTCCATATCCTAAAACCGAATTCTCTATATAAGTTGAAGCAAAAACCGATTTCCCTTATATATCTACAAGGATTTACCGAATTTTGAATTCCCTTTGAACCTAGAAACCGAATTCACAGCCACATGCAAGGATTGAACCGAATTTTCCATCCCACTTTGACTAGAAACCGAACACACTTAATCCTTTTGACTTTAAGACCGATTTCATGAAGGAATTCAGTAATATAAGATCGAACACACCCCAATTGAGGCCCAATAAGGCCGAACACTCCTGGTATATATATATGGGTGTTAGGCCGATTTCCCAATTCATTTCCCTCTTTTGCTACCGAACTCTTGCCAAATTGTCTCTCAATCTTCAAGAGTGTTCTGCCCCTACGTTTTAAATTTTTTAATATTTTTAGGGGGGGATACAAGTAAAACACAAGGTCTATTGTGTTATACAAATATTTTAAATATTTCAAAAACCTTTGCAATTGTTTTGATAACGAGTATTCACTACACTTTCTAAAAATATTTTATATATTTTAACTCTTTTGTAATATGTCGAGCATAAGGGTATTCAACTTTTATACAATTAAATTGCAAACGTTTTCAGTACACTACATTATGATTTCAGGGGCATTATAGAACACTACAAATAAACTATAATTGGTATAGTTTTGAAATTTCTACGTTACTTTGCTAAGAACAATACACGAAATCTAAACATCTATTCAAACAATAATATGTATAGTTTGGGAAGCACTAATATAATACATTGTTACAAGAACACGTTACTAAATAATTATTTTAAATATAATTATTTTATTATTACAAGTACATCACTACAAGGTCATACATACACATTCATATAAAAAAAGAGGCCACTACACTACACTATACGTAAACTAGTTAATACAGGGTTGTGGGGCACTACTTCGTTGTACCCATTAGGGTACGGTTTCTAAATCCTTTAAAATATAACCAGAGTCTCCTGGATGGAGAGCGTGAAATTTGTGTATAGATCTATACGGGAACTGACAATCCCATCCCCCGACTGCTAGCTACAGTTGGAACGTAAGTTCTGGGGTAACAAATGTCATTTCGTTCGGACGCCTGAAGAACGTCGTAGAGGTCACTAGGTCAAATCAAGCATGGTTATATGAAACTCACAATAGTATAACTAACAAGTATGTTTACGGGATTAACTCTACTTCAAACGTTTTACTATAATTAATAAGACTACAATACACTATACAATTTATACAAGGTTTTCATACAAACGTTTCTGTGGTTCACTATTCTAATCTACAATTAGTAAATACCAGGTTTTCAGACTAAGGTTTATACAAAAACTATTACAGTTCACTACTTTCACTACATCTGGTGGTATCCAGGAATACATACAAAGGTTCTCATACAAATACAAATACACTATACAATTTTCTAACATCGAGTACACTAATACAGTATACAAACACAAGAAACATGGATAACAACACTACTTTCACTATAGAAAATATTGGATTTTCTTGAGAAACACGCTAGCATTTTCAAAGTTCAAAGGCAAGTTTTCCAGCACTAAAACATACTTATGAACTCACCAACTTAAATGTTGATACACTTTCAAAATCACTTGTATTCTCAGGGAACCAATAAGACAGGTACACCCACATGATTTTGAGAAGAATGAGCTTCCAAACTCACCTCTTTTATATTTTTATTATACTTTTTGGATGTCATACAAACTATGTTTTGAACAGATGTAAATACACTACTTAATCAATGTAATGGTTGTGTTGCTTCGATTACTATTTTACAATTGTTGTGATACTGTACATGATGTCCTCCGCCCCCGAACGTTTCCGTCGTTCTGGTTTGGGGGTGTGACAACATCCCCTCGATTTCCTTCCGCTTGTTATTTTATTTCATTCTGATGTTGGGATTATTTATACTATTGTTGATTTGGAACAAATTGGTTGTATTTTTGGGTGTTTGGAAAATGAATTTTTTATCAGTATTTTTGGGACGTTACACCACCCAAGAATTGGCAGAAGACTTCCGTATACTATGCATGGATTCATCTATGCTGTTAAGTTTTGTTCACCTGTGAATTTGGCTAAACGTTTAAGGGATTGTAGTTATGAATATTCATTTTATTGAATAATTAAAATCCTCGAATAGGATAACTACAAATAAATAAATAAGAATTATTTGTACATGTTACTCGTTATATAAGTATTTATTTATTGCATACATGTTATATGGATAAATATTATGTGTATGTAATATTTTTGTAAAATCTTATTCTAAACTTAACGAATATGTTAAATAACATTTATATTAAAAAGATCATCTTGAATAAATAATCTTGATGAAAGTTGTAGCAGTCATGAATACGAACCCACGAGAATAATGAATGCCAAAAGTAGATTTGATATTTGTAAAATATGAAAAATATATATCACGACAATATTTGTTGTAAAATACGAAAAAAAAATATATTACCGCTTAGCCAAAGTAGATTTAATAAAAGTCAAAGTACACGTAAATATGAATCCATAGACATAAAGTAAGTCGAGAATGGAACTCTTATGAAGAAGTTATGAATTTCGCAAGATCTTTTAATATATAACTTTTATAAATATCAACGTGAAGATGGAATACTTTTTAGACAAAATAGTAATGAAAAAAAGTTGTAGTATGTGAAATTACGAATCCGTGGATATAAATAACGTCGAAAACGGAGCTCGTATGCGAGAGATGTGATTTATCGAAGAAAATAGAATTTACCTGACAATTAAAAGAGCTCTCAAACCCCCCAATTACCCAGGATGATGTGGCAACACAAGAGGCCTCCACATGGCACCTACAAAACCTAGTCCCTTACCAAACTCGAGCTAACTGTCACCATGAGAAGCTGCCACTTGGGCCTGGCGCGACACACTTTTTGAAAATGGCTATAAATAGTCTGATTTTGCTTCATTTTAACCAACATCTTTCTCCAACCTTTCTCTCTAGCTTTAGGGATTTGATACCTCATTTTGGAACATTTTAGCGAAGCGTTGTGACGTCGGAAAACCTGACAAAAGAAGTATTCAACTTCGAAGTTCAGTTCGTGAAGTTTCCAAGCTTTTGCTAGAAACCCTATAAGTTGAGTTACACTTACTATGCTTTTAAGTGGAACTTATATTTATGTTCATTGTCGTTATTATGAACCTATAAATAAGATTTATCACTAATTGTAGTTGTTATACTGATTGATCTACTTATGAGACTGATATAAAGGCAAGATCTTAGCGAGGTGTTTCAAGTGGATTTCCCAAATAGTATATTTATATACCAAACGGATCCTACCTCCAATATGATCTTATCTGGTCATTCCTTATTTGATATAACTTGCTATTTTTTAGGATTAATGAAGAATCCAGTAATAGTTAATATAACCTTATAAATACAAACAATTACTAAGTCTTAGTAATATTTGTATTTTGGTCAGTTAAAAGGAAATGTGAAAGTGTTAGGCGAGTAGCTAACCTAATCGCGAATCTTCCACCTCAATCAAGTGAGTGCATTGCTACTTTTCTGACCATGTTTTTAATACAAATAATTATTAAAAGTATGCCTTATATGTGAGTGTGTAGTTACTTTCATGAACATGATGCTAATAAAATTATATGTTATTAATTATATATCTTGTATTGTGAGTATGTAGTTACTTTATAAGCGCGATTTAAACAAACATATTTAATATCGATTAAATGATCATATGTGTGATGAATGCTTATTATCTGGAATATGTGTTAAGTGTATATTTGGAAACATTACATGACAATCTTAAATAAAAACATCGTTACTTTAAATATTAGATGTATATTGAATGCTTTTTGTTTGTATTTTGTTCTAAATGTATATTTATATTATGATAGTATTACATGAAAAAGATTGTGTGTTCATTCAAGTACTTTATCCCCCTCATGGTTTCCCTTCATGATTTACATCGACCAAGGAATCCCCTAGCTACGTAGTCAAATCATTGCTCTGAAAGATTCATCAGGTAAGGTTATTCTTCCATATGACCGTTGAATTGGGATTTGTGAGAACAGTTGGGCTAGGTATGTATGGGTATATTGTCTTATAGATATCCTTGTTAGCTTATATATCTATGTTTTTGATAATGTTGATGTTACAGGATATTTATATATGAGTTATTATCATAATAATATTGTGGGATTGAAAACCATATGTGTCTCACCAGGTTCCAAAGCTGGACCCACTCAAATCATATACATCACAGGTAGCGGTACTAAGGTTGTTGGAATTTCGATAGGATGTCGAGTGATTAAAGAGATAAACTGCAATAGTATTCAGGACTGATTTGTATTATAGCATGCCTTAGGTTGCATACCGAGATTACTATTACTTAAAAATATTGAAGGTAATAGACCTTGATTTGGAGAATGAAATTTTATGTGTTTAGGATTCTAAACGTATAAGTATTGTATTAGAACTGGCATGTAACTTTTTGGGGTGATAAGAAGACTTAAGTGACATACTGAGGATTATAAAATCATCGATAGTTATCATCGGTAACTTCTTAAAAAGAAAATTGTTCTATTACCTTTGGAGTTATATTTTATATTTGAAGTGAATTTACTTTTGGTGAGATAGTATACCTTTGGCGTGATCATATACAGCCGAGAACCATTGAAGTCCATGAGTTGTAGAAACAACCATATTAAACTAGTAACTGATTATAGGGTTGATAGTACCGAAGATGGTGATAAATACTTTAGCGGTATCGAAATTGAAATGATATAATATGCTACATAGAGTTCATAGGAATTTGAGAAAGACGAAAAGAATAAAGCTGATAGAGTCTCCAGGCTCAATAGGTCGAGTCTTTGTATGTCTATAAGAGGTAGCATGTAGTTCAAGTGGTATGTTAAGAACTGATTTGTTCCATATCATGATGCTATAACTTAGTATTTAGTAATGTTGAGTGATAATTTACTTCTATCACATCCTTACATGAATTCCATAATATGTGAATTTAATATACAGGACTAGGATGGTGAAAATAGGCGTAGGGTTGTGAAGTCAATAAAGTACTAATTTACTTATATTTTAGCAAATTAGAGTACTTGTTAAGAGTAGCAATACATCTATAGTGTTGCATGAGAAAGATATCAGTGCCAAGGATGAAAAAGAACCAAGTTAAAGCTAGTGGAACATGCTAAGATGTAGCTAAAATGCAGACTTCCTAGGATTGACTCCTATGAAGTAGATTTTAAAAGATATGTGGCTGAGAGGCAGACTTTCTAGGATTGACTCCTATAAAGTAAATGATGATGAAGTAAAGAGACAAAATGATATGCATGATGACTTGCATACTAGATGTATAATACGGTACAAGTGGTTTGGGAAGTGTTTATCTACATACCATATGAGCCATAATATGTGAAAGCATATGTAATGTGCCCTACTAACTTTATACTATACTGGAATGAATTTATACGAAGAGTTTGGAAGTAGAATTGCTTTTGAATATACGTTGTCTTTTCTAATAAAGACTTAAACGATCAATGCTTTATGAATCTGTAACATAAAAGCCTTAAAGGATTATTGTGAAATAGTAAGTATTGATAGTGTGGATATAGTAGTTTTGGTGATTATATGAAACTATACCACCACACAAATCTTGTCGACAAGATATTGCTATATTCTATCATAATATAACTTATTAATGGAGTGCGATCAAAGGTGGATGAGTAGAACTTGTTGTTGTGAAGATAACATTCAAATAGAGGCATTCCTAAAGACCTTTTCGATGTTGAAATTGATGTTGAATATTGATGCTAAAATAAATAAACGTAGAGTTAGAGCATATAACTTGTAAGTAATAAAGTTTGTAAACTTTTGAGCTATCGATACAATCTCGATTGAAGTTATAGTGATAGCGTGCACTACCATATGTGACACTAAGATTTTTTTCAGAGAGAAGAGAATTGAATTGTAAGAATGGAAGTGCTCATGGCTGCTATATATAGGAATTTTGAGTGAGGTGCACTGCGCCCGGGCTTGGACGGCAAGGTCCTCCTCCGGAAACATGACACATGGCGCGAAGATACTGGAGATGGTCGCAATGTCGGACATTATTTCTCGATTTTATAAAAATCATATATCTTTGATATAGCTCTATTTTTAACATTCTTTATATCCAGACATAGGTATTTCTGAGTACGATAACGTTCATTTAGAGTTCATCGACTAATTCTCACTCCATTTTAAATTTAATACCCATTAAATATTACACTCTTATAGTCCGTGCGAAAATCATAACTCCTTCATACGAACTCCATTCTCGACCGTCTTGATATCAACAGATTCGTATTGACGAGATCTTCAACTCTTGTTTATATTATTCTGGCTAACACTCAACTAATTTAAATTTCGATTTTTTTGTCGCACGCTCCTGTAACGAAACTTCGAAAAATCATAATTCTCTCATACGAATTCGAATTTAGGCGTTTTTATATGTACGCTTTCGATTTTACGATTACTATGACTTTTGTTTAGATTACTTAGGCTAATAATCAACCTATCACAGATTCATATTTTACGACGCACTTTGTCGTATAGGGCTGAATACAAAACTTTGAATAATCATAACTTCTTCATATGAAGTCAGATTTGAGCATTCTTTATACCCACATAATTGTCATCATAACCACTACAAGTTTCATTAAGACTATCTATCCTAAATAGACTTTTATCTTTAGACGCGTATTTATTGTAATTTTTTAAATTTAGGATACAGTTGAATACAAATATTATAAGCCCATAATATTTTCTTATAAAACATGCACGCATATATATATATATATATATATATATATATATATATATATATATATATATATATATATATATATATATATATGATCGTATAGCCCTAACTTACGAGCGTTACAGAAGCCTTAATCAAATTTCTTAATTCTAAGAATTTCTTCCCAATAGGCTGTATTAGCATAAATCATTGAGCTACCTTTCTCTACTCATGCTCGGAGTTTAGAGATGACTATTGGGTCACTATTTTATAGCAGAGGTATTATGGCTCTCCGTAACCAATCTTGAAACCAATGACGTCTCGAGTATACACAAACTTGAACTTAGGTTTTATTTTTTAAACCAATAATGAATTCATGGTGAATTTGCTTACAAATTATAGCATAGAACTACGAATTGATGACATAACCTATATATGTTTCAATGTACCAACTTCACTACATCCACTTCTTTCGTCCATATGTTACACACATTTCGAATAATACATTTGAGGCTTCGGGTCTATACCAACTTGAAACATATGGTGTTATAAAAGTTTGTGTGATGAGTGTCCTACTTTCACCTTGGGTAACATGATGCATCACCAACCTTACCTATTTTCCAAAATCTCAATTCTCTAGCAAATCACACACATCACTCGGGGTCTATAAGGTTTCAGTTATATAACAACTTGAACCACGACTTCGCAAAGACTGGACTTATGATTATATATTATTTTTACCATGGTGTATCTGAGGTTCTATCAACACATACTTCCTTCTAAAAAACTTCTCTCACACATTTCACACAATTTCACTTGGAATCCTTGAGGTCTTAAGTCAAACCAATTTGAACCAAGATTTCACAAATTCTGGTTTATGATTCTAATCATTCTTCCCATGATTTGATGAAACTCTTATTTGCATGGTTCTGGTTACGATTTGGCATCTTATGAATGAAACACTGGCCATAATTCCAATGAATACTGTTTTAATATATGTAATATTGAAGGGTGGATTTAGTTCTTACGAAACTGCTTCAAACCGAAATGGCATGTTTCTATGATGTGAACTAATCTTTGGTGATTATTCTACAAAGATGTTTATGCAAACATAATGGAAGACTATTGTTATCTTTCCATTGAAGAATGATGAGCTTGAAAGTTCTTATTGGACCACCATGATGTGATCATGGGCGTAGTACTCAAGACTAGCATGGGATTGGATGGGTAATTATGACATGTCCATGGTAGTTTATCTCTCCTAGAAACCCAAACTTTTCAAATTTAAACTTGACGATTGCTATTCTACTGCGTATAAATACCCAAAATACATGCATTTAATCTTTTTACAATTTCAAACGATTCAAAGAGCACTACAAGAAATATCTCTTCATTTTTCTCATTCTCTATATGTTTTACTTCCTTCGATCAAAAATAGAGTCTTATACTGATCATATCTGTTTTATTAATCAATCCACTTCGTCAGTTCATCTTACTATCAACCAAAATCAAAATATGTTTGTTGATCTTGATGCATCCAAGTAGTCAGTCGATGTTCAACGCATAGTTAAGTGTCTGAATCATTCGATTCTAAAGAAGGTGTTAACTCATTATGAAGATGCCGCTCTTTCTGTCCTAATTTTGTTCTTTTGCAAGCTACAAATAGAAGAAAGATATGATGGATTT
The DNA here is from genome assembly GCF_052849685.1 of Lactuca virosa. Classification (NCBI taxonomy): domain Eukaryota; kingdom Viridiplantae; phylum Streptophyta; class Magnoliopsida; order Asterales; family Asteraceae; genus Lactuca; species Lactuca virosa. Next base: position 375,133,300 of record NC_136433.1, on the reverse strand, counting down.
TGATGTTCAAGGGCATAAGATTGCGATTAACAAACAAGCATTCTACATATTTTTAGGTTTGAAGACTGGTGATTCTTATACAAAGCCGAAACTGGTTTCTTATTCAATTATGCTCAAGGTTTATCATCACATGGGTTCAAAAGACAATTTCACATGTTATCAAAGCTCAAGAAGTCTTTTCTACCGCCAATGTTGAATGCTCTATAAATAATCTTATTTCGATGCTTCCCAGAGAGGGTTACTGGATCCGATAATGCTGACAAATTATTTCATACTATGTTATACACCTTGTTTACAAATGAGAAGGTTGGCTTAGGTTAAATTCTTTGGGTTTAGTTCACACATAGTCCCTCTTCTTCTATAAAGGATTCAGATATTTCTTGTGCCCAATTTTGGTCAATCGTAGTGAAGAATGCATGTGACCTTTTCAACGTCCCCCAAATAGAAAATGTGCAGATCACAAGGTTCCAAATGATGAATATTGTTACTTTTGTTACATCATATCTAAAGAACTTTCACTATGTTGGATCGATTTCTGATGTGATGCTAGTCAAAGTTCCTCAGAATAATGAACTCATTGTTTACAGAGAAATTCCAAAGCGTGGTGAAAGATGTATGTCACCATCTATGCAAGTTTCTTTGGAAGCCAAGAATGTTCACAGAAGAGCTGGTGGAAAGAAAAAAGCTAAGGAAACTGGTGATGATGTTCTTGCGAAATTAAAGGCTTCAAATAAATAGAAGAAAAAGAAAATGGTTTTTGTAGTTGATGAATATGAGAACACTATAAGTGATGTTTGGATGATGTCAATGATGATGAAACTACGAGATCATTAAATCATATACACGTGGAGCCACACTCAAATTCTAGTGTACAAACTAAGACGGTTAATGCTAAGTCTTCGTAGGTTGTAAATGTATCTATTCCGAACACTTCTACTACGATACATGTTCAGTCTGAGAATGATATTTTTCTAAATATCATGAATAAGAAAATTCTGAATCTTTCCCAAAATCAATCACCTTCGGTTCCACTTCTATCCCCATTACACACTTCTTCTCAACCTCAAACCACTTCTGTTCAGATTCCTATTCCACTAGTGTCATCTACACACACTACAATTCCCATTTCAACTCTAGTTTTCACTAAATCTAGTACTCCACCTCAAATATCACCAATTTTTATAGATTCCACAACTTCTCCAACCACAACTTATCAACAAACCTCAAGTGTTCAACCTCTATCCACAAATGTTTGTGTTTCTGAACCGATTCGTACCACTCCGCTTCAAAATGAAGTCTATCAGACATGTGATAATGATGAAGATTTTGAAGTTCAAGATGATGATGATGTAGAAATTACTAGGTCTACATTTGTTGAACCAGTTTTATCTGCTTCTATTTTAGATGATGAAAGTGATTTGGATTAAATCTCAACTGCTGCTCCAATAAATAAGAAGGAAAGTCAACTATTGCATACAAAATTAAATGTTCTTGTTCTCAGGGCTGATTCTTTTTCTCCTACAAACTTTCAAAATTTGATGTTAATACATGAAACATCTATGAAGACTATTTTATTAGAGAGCGAAAGTTTGTTTGATGCTCAGGATAAACTAATTTCTGGTTCCACTACAAAACTTCAAACAGTTCTTTGCACAGCAAATAAAGCTTTTATCTAAAGTTGATATTGTTATTACGGAAGTGCAGACTCTCAAAGCTTGTATCATATTTGAGAATTCAACTTATAATCAAGAAGTTAATAATGATCTCAACACACTTATGGGATATTATGATACGGAAGCAAAAATTGTTGATCTTCTTGCTGAAAAAGCAAACAAAATTTGGTCTCTTAAAGGGGAATTAAGACAAGTTAAGAAGAATTTTGAAAATCAAGATGAAGAATTGTTTCTTGTAAAAAGGAGGAATTTTGAGGTAAATCAAAGACTTATTCACATTGTGGAAAAAAATATGCTCCTCATGTCCATTATATGTCTCAAATGTTGGATGCTAAACTCAATCCAATCTATTTGCAGTCGAATGCTTTAAAGGGTGTTACGAGTAGTGGGGCTACTTCTCAACAAGAGGGATAGGAATTTGTTAATGAAGATGCTCCTCAAATTAAGCTTACAAATCCATATGTTGTTCTTCCTACGGTCAAGAAGCATGATGCTCCAAAAGTTATCATTGCTGATAGATCACTCAAAAGAGATTGGATGATATTGCTCCTGATATTCCAATTAACTTGGAAACAGATGTGGGAACTAGTTCAGATGTGGGAACAAGTTCAGTAAAAAAATGTTTCTTTCAAGGAAGTTGATCATAATGATGTTGAAGCTAAAAAAATAAGAACAATTAAAGAAAGATGAGGAACTAGAAAGAATGAGGTAGTTGCAGATTGAGTTAGATCGTCAAGATGTAGAGAAAAGAGAGAAAGAAGAAACAGAAGCTATTGTAAAAGCTTTGTGGCCATAATGGACCATTGAATGAATTCAAAACGAATCCATAAAGAAAGTTGAAAAATATTTGGTTAAACGTTAATCGTCATTTTTGGTACAAACCACAAGTGATTGTCATCTGGATTTCCTAATGACATCAATGGCATTTCTCTTTAGGTGTTTTTCAAAGACTGTTAGGATTGCTCTATCCAACAGTGTTGCGAACAAGAAGCTCTTTACGTTCTACATAACTTATTCAAATCCGCAGTATGAAGTATGGACGTTAAATAAGATTAGTGTTGTGAAGAAGGTTGGGGAAATAAGGTTAGGAGAATACACGAACTTCAAATTCACTGTTCTGAGAGGCACACACAACAAATAATCACTTTTTACTTTTTCTGATCTTCCCATTATGAATCCCAATGACTGGATCATGTTATTCAGAATGCTAAAGAAGCACGAGTCTAAGTTTAGATCTCAACTCCAACACTTGAAGCGAATGATCAAATCTTATTGCATGAAGTTATGTAAGATAGATGTTGAAGTTCCTAGGGCCTTGCATAAAAACACAAGTTTAAAACCTTATGCTCAACCAAGTGACATTAATGAGATTTGAGATAGTTTTATCCAAAAAGAACCATGGGGAATAGTTTATAAAGTTCATGAAGATAAAAGAGTTCAGAACAAAATGGTGTTTCTCTAAGATAAACATTGTTATAGCTCGGATACACTCAATGGAATTCTTACTAGAGCTGAGAAGTGCAAGATGAATTCTAAAGAAAATATCAAATGTGTCTCTGATATGCTTAGATGGTGGTTGAGAATTTACATAGTTATTCTTGGTGTTATCCATGAATTTTTTTGATGAAGTCAAGTGAAGACTGCTTCCGCAACTCAACATAAAGGGATAGATTTTTGGATTTTGCAATTTCATATATTGTGTTTGAGTTCTTAATCGAAAGGGTGTGCGTAGTCTTATTTCATATGTCTTCACTTGTAGATGTGAACTGATAGTTTGCATTCGTGTTTTTTTTTGTAAACTTAGGGTTTATGGTTTTGTGTTAGCTTCTTTTGATAGTTGTGTTAGCCTAGGTGTCCTGATCTTATTAGTCAGGGCATAACTAACTCCTTTGTATGCATTGTATAAGGGATGTTTAGTTGTATGTATAGGGTATGTTTTAAAGGTGTCTTACGTCTTTGTAATAGCAAACCTTTACTCTCTAAATGAAATATTAGATCTTATTTACATTCTCATTTTCATTTTCTTTACGTAATCGAATCTTGATTTCCATCTTATAGAATCTAAATGATCTTAGACATCACTTTGTGACGCTATCAATTTTTGGAATTATTTCATGCTAATTTTCCATTCAAGATTGATCACAAAACAAAGTTCATAATCAATTGAGAAAAATGATAAGAAACTCATTATTAATAGGATAGTAAGAATCTTGATCATAAGTGTAACGATTATCTAATGGAATTATGAAAATCTTTCACAATTCATCTGAAACCAAAGTATTTCCATATGCAATATAGTTGGATAGAGAAATATATCATTGTTTGATTTGTCATTGATGTGCCATATTGTGTATATAAACAATTCATGGATTATACCATGAATAAGTATTACAAGAGTCTTTGGTCATGTACAACCTAAGAAAGTTTTATCAAACACTCTGTGGAATAGATTATTTCATTGGACGTCCCAACTATTTTGTTACAAAAACCCTCTGAGAACAAAGTATTTGTTGCTATAAGGATAGTATTTCGAAAGAGAGAGTTGATATCCAAAAGAACTAGTGGGAGCCATGTTGATCTTGATAGGACTCAAGAATCAATTAATGAAGAGCCTAAAGAAACACCCCAACACTTAATTAGAGGTTAAAACCAATTAAGGAAAATGACATCCTTTTGCCTCTTCCACATAGATCTAATAGAAGATGTCATGGACCTTGTTGGCTCTAAGTAACATGGAAGTGAGTTATAGATAGATTACGATTAAAGTCTACCAACTATCAGAAGCTATGTAAGGCCCAATAAGCCAGAGGAAGCTATGAGGAATGAGATCTAGTATGTGTTAGAAAATTGAATTGATCCAGCACTCAGTGTTGAAACCATATAGTGTTTTTAGATCTTCAAAAGATGACAAACATGGAAAGAAACATACATATAGTCTAACCAAGATTCTTGTGAAAGATATGTAGGCTTGAGAAGTTCAGTGATGGATTCTAACAAGCATCTCATGGTTGGATCATTTGCTTTGATGAGAAATTCAAAAGTTGAATTACGAGAAACAAAAAATAGTCCATATAAATGTCGAAGCTAGCTGGAGCAATGTTTTCCCATGTATTGAAATAGGAAACGGTGTCCTAACTTTGCTAAGTGTAAAATCTTTACATAGCTTAGGAACTTTCTCGCTATGAAGCACATGGGAGGAACAAGAAAGTATACTTAAATTCTCTGGAGATAGATCTAACTGAATCAATGATTTAAGCCAAATACTTAGAATCTTAACGAAACTTGAATGCAGAACTCTTAAAGAGTGCATGCTAGCAAAAATAATGACTCATGTACGACAAGTCGTATAAGATCATGTTGTGTATAATCAACGAATAAAGAATCAAGAATATTCTTTAGAATCTTAAAAGGACAAAAGAGATAAGCTTGATAGTATGGAAGAAATCAATGAAAGAGTCACATTGATGGTGAGTTCCTTACTAGTAAAGCCGTTTATGTTTAGTAGTCACACTTCGTGCTCTAAAAAATAATAAAGTACTAGCTTGGAAGAGTACTAAGTAATAAATCTAAGTGGATTTGATAATAAGATTAGAGTATACTGTAGTTAATTAAATTGCAAAGTCAAACTATGTAACTAAAATAAATTCATTAGTGACCTCAGTGTTGTATTCAATCATTGATCATTCTGTTGAAGTTTCTTGTGAACTAAAGGTGAATTTACCTCGAGTATAGATCCCAAGTCACATAAGATCACATTGTAAATACTCACTAAGTACCTTCATGATTGTGAGAACATCATAGTCAACTAAAGAGAATCTCGTCGGTTCATTCCTTTAACTTAAAGCCCTAATCATGGTTAATAGTCACATAAAGATCTAATGTCATTAGATTTGGATGTGTATTAACTTGAACACTTTTAGTTTAGTTTGTTTTAATTTATGAACTAGTGCAGTTTTGGCCTCTATTTGATCTGGCGATTATTAAGTATAGAACTTAATATCTGATGGAGATCAATCATTTCATTTATATTATCACTCTGTTCCACTTTTTCATGTTTAGAACCACTTCCAGAATATTAATTTATTTAAACTTCCACAATCGGTCCTACTCCTTAAAGTAAGTAGTGATTTAAGATTGTCATGGAGCATTGGTAGATTGTTTATAGGGATGAACATAGCAAAATTTGTGACAAATACTCATTAGTACTTTAAATGGAGATTTTAAGGTGCTAGAGTAACCCACACTTAGAGATTACTTTGGAGTCTGTTAGAAGTAATTCTAAGATGGTAATATCATATATTCTTCAAATGGAGATGTATGAGATTTTTTGCTACAATCTGTTATGTCTTGGTTTTTCCCTAATGTTGTTTGTAAATGGCAATCATACATGGTTTTACTATATGTTACATGAGGAATAGGTGGAATCCATGTAGTGAAAGTTTATTTGTTCACTTCTTCTTTAAATAGTTGGAGTCAATATCTTTGGGCCCCTCGATGATTTGGTGTTGACATTAAAATGAATGGTCGTGCTCAGACTGAGTTTATATATCAATTATGCAGTTCGAAAAACAAAATCTTGAACGTTTGAGATTGATTATATCCATGTCTCACGTTCAAATAGATATCTTGAAGAACAAGGGAATATTTGATCACCTATCTAAGGGCTATATCACGACTCTTTGTCATGAGTATGGCATCTACATTTGATTGTATGTTCTGTACTCATTACTAGTTAATATTAGATCATATAGTGTTGGTAACTTGTGCAAGTGGGAGTGTCGGAGAATGGTGCCTACAGTTACAACACAAGTACAACAATTGGTAATATTACTATTAAAAGTAGGGTCCTTTTGGGTTATATGCTATGATAGAAATAAGCAATAAATAACTTGGGAAAATTATAGGGACTTGATTTGTTAATTAATTAATAGTCCTAGATTAATTAAATGAAATCTAGAAGTTCTGGAATGTTCTGGAGGATTAAATAAGATAATTTAACGAATCAGATAATTACCAATTATATGGATAATTATTATGTGTCAAAATAATTATCTTTTATGGTTTTATTTCCTTCCCTATAAATAGAGAAATTAGAACGCCTCTCTTCATTCCCGTAAGCACTAAATCCAAGATCCCACATCGTCGTGGCTATATTGCCACGACGTGGAGTCGCTGTTCCAGCAAATACAAATTTTGGAGCCTTAGCTCATAGTGTGCGTTGCACGGGTTGTTGTCGAATGTTGTTGATCTGAGTCCCCTGGGTGCGACTACGAAAGAGGAGTTCTACGTTGGACTCTTAGCTCTCATCAGTCAATCAAGGATCTACGAGGGCTTGTACAAACCTTAAAATGTATGAATTATCGCATATTAAAGTTGCATTAGATAGGTTGTTCATAGATCCGGTTTAGGGTTTATTGAAGATAAAAAAATTATTGTTTATACTGTCCCTTTAATGTTATTTAATGATCCTCATAACCCTTCAGTCGGAACGAAAAAAAATAACACAATAATAATCCGATCGAAAAAATAACACAATGATAATATGAATGAAAAAAAATAATACAAAAATAATCGGAATGAACAATAAAATATATTTATAATGTTAATAATAATATGTACTCAATAAATAAAAAATAAATAAAATAAAATAAAGGGTAAACCAAAGGTATGAGAAGAATTCTTTTTTTTTTTTCTGTTTTTTTATACAAAATGGGTTTATGAAATATCAAAAAAAGATAAAAATATGTTTTATCAAAGGGATGATGCACTAAAAAAAATTATTAAATTTTTATAAATCTTATTTTTATATGCATTTTTACGTAAAGCTTCACGAGTAATATGACTTATATTCAAACCTACGTAACCAAATTAGACACAAAAACACAAAAACGTCATATTTTGTGAAAATATCATAATTTGGATCATACATAAAAATCACGATACCTTTTGGTTTAATTTCAATATTACATACTGAATGACATTAAAAAGTAAAAACAATAAATTTTAATAATTCGTGTCAAACATTTGTCAACAATTTCTTAAAATAATATCACAAAATAAAAAATGACTATCCTTTTAAAACGCAAATCATATAAAATAATATAATAAAGTAGGGAATGCTTTAATCACCATGCATACACTTTTAATTATTCCTTCTTTTGGCAACAACTCTTGCATTATATTTTATGAGCATCCCCTAAAGATGGAAAACTGAGGTTTAGTTTTGGCATTTCTTGATTAATAATTAATAATTATTATGTGTAGGTGGGAAGATAAATACAAACAAACTTCATTTTCTTTAGGGTGATGAATAATCAAGAATCTAGACACTTCAAACATTGTATATGAACATGATCTTCTTATCATCCTGTCGATGATGGGACTCATCACCGTGTATATATATATATATATATATATATATATATATATATATATATATATATATATATATATATATATATATATATATATAAAAGTTCCAATGAGATCCTTAACTTTTTTAGTATAGTATCAATAAGATGACTTTTCAATCTTATTTTAGAACTTATATTATATCGGTATTCCAAAAAAAAATTCTATGAAAAATGTGCATAATATGAACATTTTTTTATTAAAAAATGTATCTTTTTGAATTTTTTTTTAACGATTCAACTTTTATATCAACATCCTAGTCAAATAAAATATTTTTAGAAAAAAAAATATCTAGAAAAAATTAAAAAAATGTGCATATATGCACAAACTCAAATGTACATGATTTTTCAACTTTGTTTTTAGAGTTTATCTTATATTGAAAAAAATAACTAAAAATATGTAAACTCATCACTTATTAACCTCTTTCCATATTTGTATTTTTAAAAAAATTACGTAAAATGTGCACCATATGCACATATACACAAAATGAAAATATGCGTATATGCACATTTGCATATATGCACCTCTGCATATATGCACATTAATGTAGAGATGAAAAGCATCTTAATAAGTTATTACAATGCTAAAGAACATACTTTTTTGAAAAAAGAAAATCAAAACAAACTTTTTTCTACTTGTGTGCATATGGTACACATTTACGTTATATGCACAAAAAAAATCGAATATAACAATGGGTAGAAGTTAAGAGATGATAATTTTACATATTTTTACTTATTTTTTTCGATAGAAAATAAGCTATAAAAAAACGTTTTTCCAAATAATGTGCATGTGATGCACATGTTATAGTTTTTTTTTCGTATATCAATATGAAAAGTGGTTGAAAAATGATGAATCTACATATTTTTAATTAATTTTTTCGATATAAGATAAACTTTAAAATGAGGGTTGAAGAATTGATCTTATTGATCCTAAAAAAGTTAGTGATCCTAATAGATCCAATTTATATATATATATATATATATATATATATATATATATATATATATATATATATATATATAAGAACTTAAAAATTTGTGAGAACTTGACAACTAATACGTCTGTAGTTAGAACTATGTATTTACAGTCATATGAATTGCAGACATATATATACATGTTTGCACATATATATGAGTCAACAGTCTTGTGGACTACGGATGCAGATATGACTGTTGATATATATATATATATATATATATATATATATATATATATATATATATATATATATATATATATATATATATATATATATATAAGTTCAATAGAGAACTATTATTGATCAAAGAAACAATCCAAAGCATCGGAATTTAAAATGATCAAAGGAAAAAAAATTATTGTAGACTTTTATAATGTACGCACATGTATCAGATTATAACTAAACTAATTTCTTTTTTTTTTAGTTTAATTTTTTCAGACATGTTTTTTATCTAAATTATAGTTCAGATACACATTACGAATTTTAAAAATGAAATAATTACAGTTTAGAGTCACAGATTCACATTTTAATCTAGTTCAGATTCACATTATGAATGTTAAAAAAATCGTTGTTGGTACTCTTTAAACATATATTCATATTGATATTTAAAAAACAAAACTTTAGTTCAGATTTACATTATGAATGTTAAAAATAAAATAATTACAGTTTAGAGTCACAGTGTGAAACTGAACTGATCTAGTTTTTTTTAATCGTTGTTGAGATTTATTAATAGATGACAAAAAATTGAGATTTTTTGTATAATTAGTTTTTTTTTTTATAAAAATAAACTTAAATATTAAAAAAAACAAGAGAGCAAAATGAGTTTTTTTCCGAAATTTTTTTTTTATATCAACATGGATCCCTATGGAAAGATGACGGAAATGTGGGTTTATGTTATATATCAGCGTGGTTTAAAAAATTTAAACGAAAAAAAGATGTGGGTTTTTTGGTAAAAATGTGGGTTTGTGGTATAATGTGGTGAATGTACGTCGAATGTACATGTGTACATCCATTCCTTTGGCCGTTGATCATTATAATATCTGACGCTTACAATTGATTCCTTGGTTCCTTGTTAATAATGGTTTTTATTTAACCTCACCCCATATATGATTGTGATATGAAGGTACATATTATTAACAAGGGATAACATGTACTCTATAATTACATTTAATTAATTATAAGAGTATTTTAATCTATTAACATATCTTTAAAAGGGAAGATCCCTTATTTATCTCCTAATTTGATGAGATATTTATTAAATACTTATATAATAAAATTAATCATAAATAACTATATCAGTTTTTTTTTAGCAAAACGCAGGTTTATATCATAATACTATAAACACATGTCACTTTTAATTCTTGTAGAATATAATCATTCTTAAAGAATACACCTGGATATATTTTTAAAAATAACAATTTGCATCAAAATAATAATCATTTTTATTGCAACGTTGACACATTATTTAGAAAAAACATATAAAAAGTAACACAAATAAGGATTTCAGAAAGCACAATGTATTCGTTGAGAATATGATTATTCTCAAAGAACATACGCAAGTGTGTTCTTTTAGAATGTTAATTCTCACATTATGGTTGAGAATGATAATGAGTAAGAAGGCATTGGAAAGAATAAGAATAAGTGAAAATGGCAAATATTTCTATCAGGATTAAACTTGTCCACATTAACAAAACAAACCTACATTTGGGGTGATTCTAAAAGAATGCATGAAAATAAAAGTAAAATATGGAAAAATGAGTTACAAATACATGAAACATTCTTGATATACACAATTTCGATTTGCAACTTCATTTAAGAATTAGTTTCCATTCCACATTTCATTCATATATGCTCCATTCTTCAATAATAAGTTTCTAAAGTGCTATTGTTGCATTCTTCAAAAATCACTTCTTGACCATACTGCTACATTCAAAAAACACTATTGGACCATGATTTATATATGTTTCTTCATATCATCATCGCAATCTCATATAAGAATCATAAGTGCCACCATCAAGACTTCATCATCGCAAACTACCATCATCAGCTACTGTTAATTCATTAATAATAACAATTATTTTAAAAATAATTCGTTTATAGAAAAATAAACATTTCATGAAATACTGGTTTCTCTCCAAGAAACTATCGGACGTATAACAATTTGAATGTTTCCCGTCTCATATCTTGCAGCTAAAAGAGATAACTTCAAAAAACAATATTTATGAAGATAAAGAAACTTAAAATGATTTTTAGAATTTAGACATCATTCGAGTATTTATTGTTTAATAATATAATGTTTCTATTAGGCCTTCTATTCAGATTGGTTTTCACCAACAAACATCAAAAATTACATTCTATTAGCCATCAACAATGGATCAAGCAACAAAGTAGCACGGTTGTGGTTTGACACTTACCTTCTCTAATGGTCGAGTTATTCTTGAGTTCCTACATTTTTTATACTCGAAAAACACCATACATGTACTAATTCAGTAGATGGAACTCCAGTAGGAGCAATTATCCCTCTCAATGGACTAGGATCTTGTATTTGTACGCTATCATCATCGCATCCATATACTGTCCCACTCCCAAAAATACCTTTCAACTAGAGGAAGCATATATCGGTTCCTCTCTATAGCAGAGTATACAAAATATAATATATCAAACAATCATAATAGAAAAGCATTCTGTTAAAGAGCATACACAAAAATAACACATTAAAGACATTGTAACAACCCGATATTTCGAATCAATATAACGATCCAAAGTCAAGTTTGGTAACCTATCTTAATATAATAGGAATAACGTCATAAATGAAATGTTGAAAAACCTCAATGTAAACGTACTAAGTGGTAGATATCGTATCAAGGTTTTCAAAAATATAAAGAACACAAAAATCCGAGTTATAACGAAGAAGTTATGACCAATCGAAAATCTGCAACAAAACCAGCAAGACACTGTTAAGCGTAAAATACGAAATTTCAATAAAATACTTTTCAGCCTGAGGTATCTAAATGAAAGTCGTAGATATCATTAAACCGTAAACGTACATAAAGAGAACGCCCAAATCGGACTTTGTATGAGGAAGTTATGATTTTTCGAAGTTTCAGACATAACAGTAGACAGCTAGAAACTCGAAATAGGGATCGAACGACTTTTAGCCAACGCAACCTTAACGAGAATTGAAGATCTCAACAATAGTAGTACAATGGTAAAAACACAGACAAAATCGGACGTCGGATGAAGAAGTTAGAGATTTTTAACGGACTTTTCCAGTCCCGGCCTGTTAAAAATATAATATTAAAAATAAAATCAAAATTAGCCAACGGAGTCTAAATGAAAGTTGTAGAACATAATCTCACCTACGCGTGCATATAAAGAACGTCGAGAACAAAGCTCGTACGCGGAAGTTACGGATTTTACAAGTTTGAGACACAAAATCTGAGGCTGTCAGGCTGGCCACGACGTGGCATAGATGGCCACGACGTGGGACCATGACTGATGGGTTTTCAGGCTTGGCAGCAGACGTCTCATCCATGGAAGAGGATAGGATCGACTCCACGACGTGGGCAACCCTTTTGCCACGATGTGGGACCCAAAAATTGGGCTATAAATAGAGCTCAAAGGGTTCCGGGTTTCATTGCTCAATTCTCTTCTTTCTCGTGCTTATGCTCTGCGTTTAACCCCTCGAAACCATCCCGGTTTGCACATCCAAGTCTCGAAGTAAGTGTTACGCTCCCGAGATTCCCGAGATTCCCAAGATTCCCGAGAATCCCGAGAAATGAGCCTTCTCCAGTCGAAGTTCTGCTCGATCTTTGTCTCACTTTCTTCAACCTACCAAGTAGGTTCATACCCGTATCACTAAGTTTTCAAATGCTTTTAAACGTTTTTAAGGGGGGGGAGGGGAATACAAGTAAACACACGGTTAAACTCGTGTGAAACACAAATCTTTTGCTATACTTTTCATACTGTTGTTTTAACTATCTTATGAAATTATTATCATGCAAAACATCATACATCGCAACTTTACCCTCATGGGGTACAATATGTTTTATAAATAGAAATATGTTCTATTTATATATATGCATACTACATTATACCAAGAGTAACCTTTTCAACTATAACATCATGTTTATATAAGAAAATGCAACTCATTATTATGCCTTTGTTAAGAGTGTAGAAAGGGTAATCATTTTAGAAATCATTCATATATCTTTCCAAATACGTGACTTAATTGAGAATATGTGAGTCAATCGTCTTCACCATACCTGTTAAGGTACCACTAGAAAGCCCTGTTTTATAACCAGAGTCTCTGTTGTGAGAACGTGATACGTGTGTATAGATCTATACGGGACTGATGATCCCGCGCCCTGACTGTTAGCTACAGTCCGCGGGGTGACAAATATCATATCGCTTTGACGCCTAAAGAACGTCGCCGTAGGCGAATCCATCATAGTACGGTTATGAAAACTCACAGGATAGACAATTATTATGGTATTTATGTTTTTGCGGGAAAAGTAATATTACAATTACTTTTACGCTAAATTACAAACTTCTTATAGTTTTGTTTACTAATAAAACCATGCATCACTATTTTAAGTATGACATATTTACTTACAAATCATAGTCTTGGACATTTGAGACTACTCCTCATTGTTAGGAAAATATAGGTTTTTCCTGCGCCAAATTACAAACTTCTTATAGTTTTGTTTACTAATAAAACTATGCCTCATTATTTTAAGTATGACATATTTACTTACAAATCATAGTCTTGGACATTTGAGACTACTCCTCATTGTTAAGAAAATATAGGTTTTTCCTGCGCCAAATTACAAACTTCTTATAGTTTTGTTTACTAAAAAAACTATGCCTCATTATTTTAAGTATGACATATTTACTTACAAAATCATAGTCTTGGACATTTGAGACTACTCTCCACTGTTAGGAAAATATAGGTTTTTCCTGGTTCGACACATTCATTCTATACAAACAAAGATTTATAACTCCTTTTATGAGGAAAATATCGGATTTTCTTGAAAACAAACACGAACTTTCGAATGGCATAAACTTATACAAATATATACTTATGAACTCACCAACTTAAATGTTGACACTTTTTCTTTGAAATAACTTGTATTCTCAGGAAATCACTAAACCAGGTTAGCAGCTGCCTTTGGGGACTAATGTTATGGCATTAGTAACATATTTTGGATCACCATATCTTATTTGTTTCTCAACCATGTAACACTTACAATCATGTAAACTTTTCAAATATATATGTTATGGTGGTGTGTACTTTCTTTACTATTCAATTGTTATGATACTGAACATGACGTCCTACGCCCCCGAACGTTTCCGCCGTTCTGGTTTGGGGGTGTGACAGACATAATTTGGAAACCCCTCTAAGTAATGCGTTGGCCACTAAATGATTTGAAAGAGTATGTAAAATTACACCTTGCATAATGAAAATTAGCACAAAACTCCCTAAATCCCACTTCATCTCCAATATCAAAACCAGCATAAAAAGTCAATAATGAAAAGCATACAAACCCAAGATTGTGAACAACTAAAATATGCAATAAAAATCAAGAATCGGAAGCAGAAACTAAGATATCACATAATCAAGAGCTTAATTAATAATAAAAAAAAAAGCAATCCCTTGTTTCAATTATGGATTGTTCTTGCTGATGAAGCAATATGAAGACCTTCATCTTCAAAGTGTATAACACTAAATGGTATGTTAAACTTATCGTCTGATATTTGTGTCTTCCTACTGTTGGATTAGGTGTCTAATTCCATAACTATTTTGGTATGTACTTGGCCCGATTGTGAGCATGGTCCTTTTGGGTTGCCTTCACCATAGCAACAGATAGGATGAATTAAGGAGAAAAAGGATTAATTATGATTTATTAATATATTATAAGAATAATATACTAAAAGATAAATCATATTGTTTAATTAATATTAGTCAAGAATTAATAAGAACTAATTTTGTGGCTAGAAGAGATTAATTAAATAAAGGGGACTGATATTGCAATTATATGATAGTTGCAATTGGGCTATGGATTCCTAATGGAAAGGGGATTGGACGAAATCTATGGGAAGCCTATATGGATTTTGTCCAAGGTATTTCTAAGGGAACTCCATGGGCTGCTTAGGGCCTAAGCAGTCAGATTAGGGTTTCGTAGTTAAAAACCCTAATAGCCTAAGTATAAAAGGAATCCTTAGGCCTCCAAAAACGTGTCCAACTCTTTGAGAGAACCCTAGAATGTTTTTTTTTGCCTCCTCCTTCTCCTTCTTCTTCATCCTTATTGCTAGTGGTGTTTGTGACTCCATTAGAGGTGCAACATTTGAGGCACTAAGCTTTCAGAAGTCAAAATCAAGAGGATTTGAGATTGTTATTGCTATATAACAATTAAGGTAAGATCTAAACCCTATTCCTATGTTAATATCGATTATCATATGCTAGATCTAGGGTTTATGATCTTTGGATGATTATTGCATGTTCATTAGACAGACTAGATCCAAAGCTTTAAGATTTGCATGTACACCATAGGATTGTTGTAGTGCTCAAAACCCATCAGTGGTATCAGAGCCTAGGTTGTTTGTTTGATGTATTTGATGCTTTACATGATTATTCAAAGCTGGAAATCGAAATTTTTTTGATCTGGAGGCTGGACTCGCCGAGTCCATATGTGAACTCGCCGAGTCCATAGGCTACTCGACGAGTTCATTGTTGGCTCAACGAGTCGGAGTATGAGATGCCAGATTTTTCGGGTTTTTGAGCTATTTTGCTGTGGGATAATTACCAAAAATGTTTTTTATTAATAAAATCCGATTTTAATTGATTTGGTGTGATTATCCTTACAAAAATAAAAGATAATTGTCAAAATTAAGATAATAACTTGTTTTATTAGATAAAGATTTGATTATTTGTAATTTTGATTATCTTGTGAAAATTAAATTAGGTCAAATGTAGATAATTACCGATTATTTGATTAATTTTAATTATTTGTAATTTGATCTAGATAGTTTTGAAAAGTTTCAAAACTTGCCCTCAAGTTTTGGAATTTGAATAATTGATTAAAAAGTTGAATGTTGAAATATAAAATTCTAAAACCCTAGTTTTTTTGAAAAGTTCAAATGACACCCTTATGGTTTTATTAAGTTAATTAAGTGTATAATTAAAATGTAACACCCAAAAAAAAATTCAAGCCAATTTAAAACTTTTCAAACAATCCAAAAACATTAGTTATTACAAAACTTGTTTTCAAAATGTATAATATCAGAGTATCCCAGAAACATAAACATAAATTTGAGGAGCTGTACGATCACGCCTTAGTCTTGCCGCGATCCCCTGATGTACCTGAAACAATAAACTGAAACTATAAGCCCGATGCTTAGTGAGTTCCCTAAAATACCGATACACTGCACATAATACATAAACAAATAACAGCATGTACTGGGTCCACAACTTTACAGACTGGATTACCCCTGGGCCCACAGTGTGAGTCTGGAATGCCTACCGGGCTTTCAACTCACATCTGGATTGCCACCGAGCCCTCGGTACGAGTCTGGAATGCCTACCGGGCCCTCAGCTCGTATTTAGAATGCTCTCGAGTCCTCAGTATGAGTTTGGAATGCCTACTGGGCCCTCAGCTCATATCTGGAATACTCTAGGGTTTGTTGGCTACCGCACGGAGCAGTTGCACCTCAACCCATCCCACATAACATATCAACATATAACATAACTAGTGAGCATGCAGATAATCATATAACAACACAGGTAGTCCTACAGACCTACCTAACTGGCATAACCACTAGCATGCAACACTAACTCATACTCAACATCTAACACTGCTAGGATCACATATTCAATGGGCCGGCCTTGGTGCCTTCGACCCCTTAGTATAGTGAGGATAACTCACCTCGCAAGTAGCGCCGAAATACTGTAAAATCTCTGACTACCGTCTAACCGGGAATCCCGAACTGTCACATACTAATAATTACTGAGTTAATACTCATCGTTACTGTTGAATTAATGTCTAAGTCCATAACTATATTTGGTATGTACTTGACCCGACCCGGCATGGTCCATTTGGGTTGCACTTCACTGGCACAATTTATATGGATAGTCTTTTGAGAATAGTATATTTATGATTTATATTAATATATTATAAGTTCTAATATATTAATATGGAATCATATTATTTAATTAGTATTGATCAAGAATTAATTTAGAATTAATTAAGTGATCAAAAAGAACTAATTAAATATGGACTCTTATATATATGGAATGGGCCAAGTTCATTTAGGTTGGGCTAAGCTTTCATGGATGGTCCATGGAGCTTTTAACCCATGGATCCTATGTAAATGAAAGGTCATGGGTATTAGGGTTTACATGGATGTAACCCTAATCCTCCATAATATATAAAGGGGTCCTTGGCTCACAAAATTGGCACAAGTGTGTGAAAATAAGAGTGGGCCGATTTTAGTGTGCATACATATTCTCTCAAGTTCTTCCAAGGTGTTTTGGTGATTTGTGATTCCATTTGAGGCTTCCACACTATTGGGGCTAAGCTCTTAAAGCTTAAAGGCATCAAGCTACATCAAAAGGTATGTCATCTAACTAGAACTTTGTAGTATAGGTGCTTCATAATATGCAAGTTAGGATGAAACCTTGGAATAGTTAATATTTGCATGTATAATAGAGAAACCATAGATCCAAGGTTTATAGGGTTGCATGTACACCATAGGAGTGTTAGAATGCTCAAAACCCAACAGTGGTATCAGAGCCATAAGTTGTTTTCTGTTATATTGATGCAAATGTTTTATTTTCAAGTTGAAAAAAAAAGGAAAAAAAAAACATGACGTTTGTCAAATTTTAAGATAATTACTTGTTTTTGTGAAAAACTAATTATTTGTAAAATTTGAATCATTTGCTATATGAGTTGAATTAGGTCAAATTTAATAAAAGATAAAATGATATGATTATTTTATTAGTTTTAAAAGTTTGATCTAAAGAGTTTTTTGAAACCTCCATAAGTTATGGATATGAAAAGGTTTTTAAAAAAAATGATTCAAAGTTTTTTATGGAGTTACAAAACTTGGTCTTAATGTTTTAAAGAATTCCATAACTTGTTCTTAAGTTATAGAACATGAAAAGTTTCATCATAAAACAAGTATTTAACTCCATAAGTTATGGAATCCAAAAGTTTTCAAGAGTTACAAAACTTGCCCTCAAGTTTTTGAATTTGGAAAAAGTTTTTTATGATAAAAAAAAAGAATTGAATTCTAAAACTCTTGGGTTCATAACTTAAATAATTAATTAATTGGTTTTAATTTTGAATTTAATAATTGGAATTATGATGTTTTTATTAAATAATTCAATTAACTCTTATGGACTTTATTAATAGATAATTAAAGTGTTTAATTAAAAGAGAATTAAATTTAATTAAATTAAGAGTATAGTTTAATTAATAGATTAAACCACCAAGTATTTTAAATGTCTAAAATACACCCTCATACTATTATAATATTAAAAGTTTAATATATTATATGTATAAGAGCAAGTCGTCTTACCATTAGTAGGCCTCATTCACGAAGCCGGTCTATAAGGGGGGTATAAGGTTACTGCCTATAAAATGGCAGTTTAATGGGTGTCCACTCTCACCCACCGCTTCCTTGACTGGTGGAGGGTCGTTAGCCGAACAAGTAGGACAAGGACTATAATTCTCCCTTCATTATAAGTATAATGATAAATACTAAGTAACTAAACACTTATAAATTCCCAATCTTAGTTACTTAGGAAAATGTGAATAAGGTGCTAATCCATGAAATTACACTTTGCACTTTGTTTAAGCTGTTGTTGGAGCGTGTGTGGTTAACCGACACATCGATTGAGGGGTAAATATTAAGGGTACCAAGTATATTTGCATGGTTACTTCACACCTTGTTTTGTGATCCTCGGCATCCCAGTCACAAAACCTGAAGGGCACACTCGAGATTGAAACATGCCATTGAAAAGTTCAATGAATCTCAAAAGAATCTAGGAGTTTCAAAACCAATTAAAACCTAATAATACATTTCGTTTATCTTGGTGGAAATTGGTGAATCGTCATTCACCTACCTTCAAATATTTTATAGCTTGGATTACGGCATCCCTCTTCCAAGTTATAAAATAGTTTGTTGGGTCCTAGCCTTAATATATCATATTGGGTGTTATATTAAGGACTTAAATCAACTTTACGTGAATTTCTCCCATTGTTGATGTCTGCTTTAGACAACAATGATCTTCCCAAACCAAGCGTTCCTAATGAATATGACTTCCCGAGTTTGGCTCATGGAAGTCATACTTCTCTTCCTCCACCTCCTCCAATTATTCTCCCTAACCCACAAGTTCAAGGTCACTCAAGCCCTAATGACAAGCAAGGTCTATGTGTGATCACATCTTAGAGATGAAGTCACATATTGACAAGCCGGGAGAGTTGGGTGTCAAAGTCTTGAGAAAGTTGGATGTTCAATCACTTTCTAAGTCACATAGTGAGTTCCTTTGGGACTACTATGAAACAGACTATGACATGAACCTTAATGATCATATCTATTTGCTTGGTGCTGCTGAATCAGCAATGATTTGGAACGATAGTAAAGCAGATTTGATTAGAAGATCAACTTCCCAAAAACTTTATGGATAGTGACAATGGTGGCACTGGAAATCCGGATAAAGCATGCTCTTCCCAATGGAAAGGGATTGGCCATAGTCAACCCGGTTGACCAAATGGTAAAGAGAAAGGCTAAGTCTGAGATAGTCCCATTACCAAAGGGTCCATATGTTTATTTTGCCAAAGGAAGGGGCGTTGATTGCAAAGCTGCCAAATTTACCTAAGGATGTTAAAGTCAATAAGTTTGAGTCTACATCAGGTAGAGCTCATTATCTAACTCTCTTAAGTTCTATTATGAGATCCTCATTACATGATGTGACTGGGTCACATGTTGATGTTTTAAGAATCAAAGAATAGAGAGAAATCTTAAAGGAAGTATATGCTGATTCTGATCGCGAAGGTGGATTTCGATCGCATCAGAATTTTGAGCAGTTGCTTAAGAAGTTATGATATATTGCTAAGGAATAGATAACAAAAATTTTCCATGTGGATTGTAAGGATAAGTTTTTCCGCAAAGTTTTAAAATAAAAGAAAATTGTTTAATTTTATTTATTTGAAGTATCCTTACAATGGCATTTGTGGAAAATTGTTGCTTATATGATTCCACTGACAACAATATTGGAAAATTGATTTGATTCTTTCATTTGTGGTAGTGTCTAAATTTACCAAATCAGGAAAGTTCCTCATCACCCAAGTTTCAATTGGACCGAAACTTGGAATCATGCAAGTTGAATAGTATGATGAATGAGAACTTTCAAGCATTGGAAAATCAAGACTAATTACTTGTTCACATGGATGTGTGAGTCAAGTGAAGGACTAAAGGGATCGAGTATACATTCTTGTGCACTGCTCATGTCCACCACAAAGCTCGTTAAGACTATTTGATTTACTAAAGTTTAGTAAATATGGTTATACTTACAAGTTTAAGTATAATTCTGAAACATTGGAAAAGTCTCAATGTGTGGCAGAACGAATGGGAAGAATCAAATTAGGCAGAAAGATAAAAGTTTCTCAAATCTGAAAAGATGGGAGAGTACTTTAGTATCATGTTTGTGATCATCTTAATGATTTAGAAATCATATCACAATTAGTCCTCTAGAGGTCATCTTAGTGCATTCTTATGACTAAGAAGAGGATTCATGAATTTTTGAAATGGTTAGATCAGGAAGATGAGTCATACTTCGTTCCAAAACAATTCTTAGAGTCATACTCCAAGATTGTAACTTGAGTGACATATCTTAAAGAAAGGTTTAAAACACTTGTCAAATGTAAGAGTAAAAGTGTCCTACTCTTGTACATTTGAAATTGGTAAGTTGTGATGTTTTGGATAAAACAAAGACCAACTAAGGCCAATTGTGTGAAGTGTTTGTCATGATAAAGAATCCGCACTATCTCTTGAATATTTGGCAAGATAGTCTTATATGTCAAGAGGATAGTGGGAGTCTTAAAGATCCTAAAAAGAATTTCAAGAACTAATGAAGAATAAAACCTGAGGTTCTTCACTAGCACACGACTTGAGGTTTATAACCTATCGTGTTGACATATTATGTGCCCATTCCAGTTAAAGTTGGCTTTGCATAGGAGTTTTGAAAGTTCTCAATTGGTTGCATAACAACTTGGAAGCAATGGCAGGCCTTGTACTGCCAGATGGCAAGAAGTTAAGATTGCATAAGTTCAGTCCATATGAGTTTGGATTTGTCATTATCCTTGTCTTGTGACTATGGTTTTGACGATTCACATGGATAAGAACACATACACCATAAAATCTAAGGGTCATAAGGTTTCTCTCCGATTCATGAAAATGATGGTGAGGAAACACTTCCACCAAGTAGATTTGAAGTAGATGGCAAAAGGTCTAAACAATTGAGACTATGATTACGGCATCCCTTTTCATAGTTCTGAAATTGTTTAGACACACATGCATGCTATCTAAGGAAAGGTGTATGATTTTGATAAAGTTTTATCAAAGCATCTCGTATCAGAAATCTGAACTTTGGTAAGAAAGTCAATAAAGTATTGATTTCTAGAAGTCCAGCTGATTTCTGAGTACATGTCAAAGCTAGTGGGAGCATAAGTGTTATGCTAATAATCATCATGTTAGTGGGAGCATGATAATTATTGTTAGTGTTGCAAGTTAGCAATGTTAATTATAGACAACAAAAGTTTCAATTCGTGAGGCTGCAGGGATTGAAAAAGTTGTTTTGCTATAATTAAGGGAGAGGATATACTTCATTTCAGTTCTAAAGGCTTAGATTGAGACCTTAATCATCTTTAGTCAAGAATATATATATGAATTTCATGTTGGATTGGTTCAACTTAAGGAAATTCTATATATTGCGTTCTCAAAAATTCGATTATGATTACGGCATCCCTCTTCATAGTCAAATTTTGAAAACATGGCAAATAAAAATATTGTAGCAAAAGACTGGTCTAGAATCATGTCTTTATGTGAGACATCATGAATCGTGTACCATTTGCTTTGGGTACAGGATCGATTGCATGTGCTATAATATTTGTTATTTCTAAATTTTTCCAAATGCCCAGAGGCAATTAAGAAGGGAAAAGGTCTAGAATTGGATATGACTAAAATGATTAAGCAATTGTCGAGGACAATCTGAGGTTTACCAAAGATTGGTTGCTCAGGGACAGTTGGAAGTATAGTGCTAATTTTGGAAGGACCATATTGACATATTCTGAAAAGAGGCATCTCTTATTCAGAAGTGATAGTCAAAATGAGAATATGGAGTTGTCTCCATAGGTGGAAGTTATCTGTGTAAGATTAGAAAACTTAATGCAAGAAACATGTCCAAAACAATGTACTTTGAATATGAGACTTAGTTTCCATGGAGTTGATCTCAATTGGTTTATTTCACAAAGTAAGGATCATAGACAAACATAGAGTGCATACTTGGTGTATGGCAAAGCTATTGTTTAAGAAAAACATAGTGTACATGCTTGGAGCATGGGACAACTATTGTTTTTAATTCAAGTATAAAGTTGATAAAACCGAAACAATGAATAATCAGTAATCAGTATGGTGATAAATAAAAGTGTTTATTTATATTCATAGGGTTGGATACCATATTTGATTCATTTATTCTTGTGTTTCACTTTGCATGTTTTGACTTCCAGAATAACTAAGTCGCTCTTCCTGAATGATTAAGTTATTCAAACCATCCACAGTCGGTCATATGTTGGAAGTAGATATGAATCAAGACTGTCATGGGTTGGTTTGTAGAGGTCCAAGTTGGTGGACAAAGTGGTGCTACAACACTCATGAGTGCTCATAAGTTCTGAGTATTGGATTCAACCCGCGCTCATTTGAATCACTTCATGGATTTTATCACGAGTGATCATGAGACGATAATATCTTATATTCTTCAAACCTAGAGATATGAGTTGTTACTATGAGTTGGTTATACATTGATTGCACGAAAACACATTTGGTAACTCGATGTTATAAAACGTGCCTTTGTGTATGATTCAACAAGTAGTAGAACAAGCCATATGAGTCGAAGTTTATCCATTCATTTTACCTTCGGGATAAAAGCGATATCTGTGGGCACCTCGATGATTTAGCGATGACACATGTCAGTGCTTGGCCAAGCCAGGACTGATTTGATTTGTTCAATCAGTCAGTCATCATAAATCGAAAATCGGGAAACAACAAATGGACAGAGAGAATGATTATAATCCATGTCTCAGTCCATATGATATCTAGAATGGAGGAATATATGATCCCTTATCTAATGGACAAGTCAGTGACAAGGTCAGAGTTCGACAGCGGCTTTAAGAGCTACGATTACCAGTTAGGTTTTGAAGTCATACTCAATAATAGTTTTAGACTTATCCAAGTGGGAGACTGTTGGATTAATGTCTAAGTCCATAACTATATTTGGTATGTACTTGACCCGACCCGGCATGGTCCATTTGGGTTGCACTTCACCGGCACAATTTATATGGATAGTCTTTTGAGAATAGTATATTTATGATTTATTTTAATATATTATAAATTCTAATATATTAATATGGAATCATATTATTTAATTAGTATTGATCAAGAATTAATTTAGAATTAATTAAGTGATCAAAAAGAACTAATTAAATATGGACTCTTATATATATGGAATGGGCCAAGTTCATTTAGGTTGGGCTAAGCTTTCATGGATGGTCCATGGAGCTTTTAACCCATGGATCCTATGTAAATGAAAGGTCATGGGTATTAGGGTTTACATGGATGTAACCCTAATCCTCCATAATATATAAAGGCGTCCTTGGCTCACAAAATTGGCACAAGTGTGTGAAAATAAGAGTGAGCCGATTTTAGTGTGCATACATATTCTCTCAAGTTCTTCCAAGGTGTTTTGGTGATTTGTGATTCCATTTGAGGCTTCCACAGTATTGGGGCTAAGCTCTTAAAGCTTGAAGACATCAAGCTACATCAAAAGGTATGTCATCTAACTAGAACTTTGTAGTATAGGTGCTTCATAATATGCAAGTTAGGATGAAACCTTGGAATAGTTAATATTTGCATGTATAATAGAGAAAACATAGATCCAAGGTTTATAGGGTTGCATGTACACCATAGGAGTGTTAGAATGCTCAAAACCCAACAGTTACTCCCTTGACTAAGTATTTTCATCACTCATTAAGTCCATTTCCTTTTTGTTGGCCAAAGTACCACTCCAAGCCCTCAACTTGGAAGTCCATATACATAAGTCCACTATTGGCCCAATTTACTAAATTGGGCCGAAACTCCTTATTGGGCCTAAACCCATGATCCGCTACCACTAACTGGCCCAAAACATCTTATTCATTTAGTCCAACAAACGCCCAAGTCCCTTTAGTCCATAAACAACACAATACCCAAAGCCCAATATCAAAGGCCCAACAGAGGACGTACGCGGGGCGTACTCCTCTGGTACGCTGGGCGTACGCGACCAGATGTTGACCACCATCAGGGTGGTTGACCCAGTACGCTGGGCGTACTAGATTTATGCTGGGCGTACTCCATATCATAACAAAACTTTATTAAGTGATCAAGGGCTTAAGCACTTAAGTCCTAATATCAGATCCAGAGGACTAACATTCCCAGGGACCATAAAGTCACAAACTTTATCGTTGTGGACGTTCATAAACCCCCGAATGCTTGGTCTTAATCCATTAAGACCTTATTTCTCTTGCATGGGACACCTACAGCCTATGGGACCTCGTTTTTATTACTCAAAGTCCTTTCAAGAGCCTTGAATGACAACTCTTTACGTCCACAACACAAAATACACCACCTTATGGTTTTTGGGACAAGAAATGCTTCTAATAAAGTAAAATGATGAGATCTAAGCATATAAGCATAAAGTTTGGAACTTTATACCTTTAGGAGCTTCTCCAGCACAAGCTAACTTCAGATCTTCAAGCTTGGTCTCTTCCTTCAACTCTTTGATGCAATGGTTTCCTCTTAAGGCCTTCAAGAACACCAAAATGAGCTTAATACACAAATAGGAGGCTAGGCATTGAGAGAGAGACGAGTTTGATCTGTGGAGGCTGAGCTAAAAGGGTGCTAGTGCACATTATGTTCCTTATATAGGCCCCAAACCCTAAATATTAGGGCTTCTCACAGACGTCAGTACGCCCAGTGTACACAAGTGTACGCCCAACGTACTAAGGCGTACCTTAATACGCCTAGCGTACTTCTATGTACGCGCAGCGTACTCCCCCTTTATGGCCCAAACTTGCAAACTTAGCCCTTAACTTGTCTTGGCTATCCATTCCCAAACTCGAGGGCTATAATCGACAAAGTAAAGATAGAATAGGGTTCAGAAATACCTGCTAAAATATTGGGGTGTTACAATTCTCCCCCACTTGACCTAGACTTCGTCCTCAAAGTCTGATGCGGCGAATAGATCCGGGTAATGCTCTCGCATATCGGATTCGGGCTCACAAGTCCACTCGGACCCTCTCCGATGCTCCCAGTGTACCTTTATCAAAGGTATCTCCTTGTTCCGCAGAACCCTCATCTTCCTCTCCAAAATGGCCACGGGCCTCTCTACATAATTCAGGCGCTCATCAACCTGAATATCATCCAGCGATACTACTGCCTCCTGATCCATGATGCATTTTCGCAATTGCGAAACATGAAAAGTACTGTGGATCCGGCTAAGCTCCTCCGGAAGCTTAAGCTTGTATGCCACTTTGCCAACCCTGGAAACAATCCTAAACGGTCCAATGTAGCGGGTACGTAACTTCACCCTCTTCCTGAAGCGAATCACCCCTTTCCAGGGTGAGACCTTCAGGAGCACCATATCACCCTCCTGGAACTCTAACTCAGATTGGCGTCTGTCGGCGTAACTCTTCGGCCGACTCTGAGCGGTCTGTAGTCACTGTCTAATCTGCTGAATCTTCTCGGTAGTTTGCAAAACTACCTCTGTCTGCTCCATCACTCTGTGGACAACCTCTCCCCAACAAACCGGGGTGCGACATCTCCGCCCATACAACAGATCGAAAGGTGGAGCGCCAATGCTAGAATGGTAGCTGTTGTTGTAGGCGAACTCTGCAAGGGGTAGGTGGGAATCCCAGCTCCCACCAATGTCAATAACACAAGCCCTCAACATGTCCTCGAGTGTCTGTATGGTGCGCTCGCTCTGACCATCGGTCTACGGATGGAATGTTGTACTAAAGTGCAGCCACGTGCCCAGCTCCTCGTGGAACTTCTGCCAGAAACGGGAGGTAAACCTAACATCCCGGTCGGAGACGATGGAGACCGGAACCCCATGGCGAGCCACGATCTCGCGGACGTACACGTCGACCAACTTTTTGGCCGATGAACCCTCCCGTATGGCCAAGAAATGGGCATTCTTGGTCAATCGATCCACGATGACCCATATAGCATCAAACCCCTTTGCGTTCTCGGCAACTTGGTAATAAAATCCATCGTGATATGTTCCCATTTCAACATGGGGATCTCCAGGGGCTGTTGCTTGCCATGTGGCCTCTGATGCTCGACCTTGGCCATCCTACAAGTCAAGCACCACTCGACGTACCAAGCGATTTCTCGCTTCATGCACGGCCACCAGTAGCTCAAACTCAAATCCTGGTACATCTTGGTGGCCCCCGGGTGAATAGAGAAGTGAGACTTATGAGCCTCCTCCATGACTATCTGTCTGACCCCACCAGACATCAGAACCCACACCCAACCGCATCGGGTTGATAATCCCCGGCCATCCTGCACAAACCGGGTGTTATCACCCCTGATCCTCTCCAGCTTCCAGTTCTCTGGTCGCATGCCCTCAACCTGAGCATCTCTGATCAAACTCACAAGCGGAGAATCCACCTCTATCCTCATACATTTCGCTGGGGTGGAAGACCCAGCTGACTTGCGGCTCAAGGCATCCGCAACCACATTCGCTTTACCAGGGTGGTAAAGGATCTCGCAATCGTAGTCATTGACTATATCCAGCCACCTGCGCTGCCTCATGTTCAGGTTCGGCTGATCCATGATATGTCTCAAGCTCTTGTGATCCGTGTAAATGGTACAACGGACCCCATACAGGTAATGTCTCCATATCTTGGGGGCGAACACCACCGCTCCCAGTTCTAAATCATGCGTAGGGTATCTCGTCTCATGCGGCTTCAGCTGCCGCGATGCGTAGGCTATCACTCGTCCTCTCTGCATGAGGACCGCCCCTAAACCTGTTATGGACGCATCACAGAATACCACAAAATCCTCGACTCCCTCCGGAAGAGTCAATACTGGAGCTTCACACAAACGCTGACGGAGGGTCTCAAACGCCCTCTGCTGCTCAGGGCCCCATCAGAAATCTACCCCCTTCCTCGTCAGACGAGTGAGGGGTACTGCAATCTTGGAGAAATCCTGTATGAATCTCCGGTAGTACCCTGCCAATCCTAGAAAAGTTCTGATATCTGAGGGAGATTTCGGAACCTCCCACTGCATGACTGCCTCGATTTTGGCCGGATTGACCAAAATCCCATCCTGGTTAACGAGGTGCCCGAGGAACTGGACCTCCCGTAACCAAAATTCGCACCTCGAGAACTTGGCATATAGCCGTTCTCGTCTCAGAACTCCCAACAACTCTCTGAGATGCTCCTCATGCTGCTCTTGGGTCTTGGAATACACCAAGATATCATCGATAAACACTATGACCGAGCGATCGAGCATCGGTCTGCAGACCCGACTCATCAGGTCCATGAATACTGCTGGCGCGTTGGTGATCCCAAACGGCATCACCACGAACTCGTAATGACCATAACGAGTCCGGAACGCGGTCTTCTCCACATCCTCCTCTCTGACCCGGACCTGATGATACCCCGACCTCAAATCTATCTTGGAGAACCAAGATGCCCCCTGCAACTGATCAAAGAGATCATCTATCCTCGGAAGTGGATAACGGTTCTTCACCATCAATTTGTTCAACTCCTTATAATCAATGCACATCCGGTGGGAGCCGTCCTTCTTCCTGACGAAGAGGATTGGTGCTCTCCATGGAAACTGCTCGGACGAATGAACTGCTTTCCTAGCAGCTCCTTCAACTGTGATGACAACTCCTGTATCTCTGGTGGTGCCAACCGGTACGGCGCTTTGGCGATAGGGGCCGCACCTGGCACTAGTTCGATCCGGAACTCAACCTGCCTCTCCGGAGGTAATCCGGGTAACTCCTCCGGGAACACATAAGCAAACTCCCTGACCACTGGAACCTCTGAAACTGAAACCTGCTCTTTGGTCCACGTATCTACCACGTACGCTAGGTAACTCGCACATCCGTGTTGAATGTACTACCGAGCCCTAGCAGCTGAACAGAACCCTGATCCCACCCTGGTGCCCTCGCCATAAACAATCAGTTCTCCCCCACTTTAGGTTCGAAATACAACCCGCTGGCCGTCACAATCTATCATAGCACCAAATCGACTAAGCTAATCTATCCCTACAATCACGCACACCTCCCTCATGGGAATCAGAATCAAATCTATGGGGAAAGGTACTTCAAAGATCTCTAATGTACAACCTCGATAGACTGATGAAGCTGAAACCCCGTACTCATCGGCAATAGAAACTCGCAATGGGCACTCAAGCTCGCCCACCGGCACCCTGAACTCCCTACTGAAAGTCCGAGATACAAAAGACCGACTCGCCCCCCCGAGTTGAACAAAACCAAAGCAGGAAGAGAGTTCACTAAAAACATACCTAACACAGATATAACAGATGAGCATAAAATAGACATAACAAATAAGACAAAGGATAGAAACATACTAGCAAGCACATCCGGTGCTGCACTGGCCTCCTCAGCCGTAAGCTGAATGGCCCGACCCTGAGCCTTCGAAGGCTCTACTCTACCCTGCCTCCCATCGGTAATCCTCAACGTAGCCGGCGCAGGAGCCTGTGCCGGCTTAGCGGCAAGTAACGGACAGTTGGCCCTCATGTGGCCAACCTGATCATAGTGATAGCATAGCCTCATACCCTAAACCCGGGCGGCCTAGCGACAATCCTTCGCGTAATGCCCTTCCTTGCCACACTTGTGGCACAGACTCCCAACTCTACAGACCCCTGAATGACCCTTGCCGCACTTTCCATAAAGGCGGCTCTGCTGACTCCCAGTCCTAGAATCAACGGTCTTAGACCAATTTGGCACCGGCTGTGACTGTGCCGGGGCCTGTCGTTGCTCCCTCATCTGCAGCTCAATCTCCAACTCATGCCGCCTAGCGTCCTCCTGTAACTCCAGTAGGGTATCACATCGCTGTGTGGCAACAAACTGATGAATGTCAGTCTTGAGCATGCTCAGATAACGTGTCATATGAGCCTGCTCCGATGCAAACTCCGGGCAGAACATCTCCCTCTCCGTGAACATCCGGGTGATCTCCGTCACCGACTCACCGTCCTCTCTCAAACTCAAAAACTACTGAGCTAATCGTTCCCGCTCAACCCGTGGGATGTATCGAGCGCAGAACATGTCCCTGAACTGTTCCCAAGTAACAGCAGCTCTCTGATAATCAGTGTACGACCCTGTCGTCAATCTCCACCAGTCCTTGGCCCCGAGCCTCAGCATGTTCAGGGCACATCTGACCTTCTGGTCAGTAGGACATGAACACGTAAAGAAACAACCCTCAACGTCGGATAACCACCTCATAGACCTAATCAGATCCTGGGTACCATCGAATCTCAGGGGCTTCGTGTTATCGAAGTCCCGGTACTGGAAGCCCCGACTGGCTCCACCTCCTCCTGCCATTGTTACAGCCGATGTAGCTGCAGCGACAGCCGTCTCTGTAAGGGCTATGTAACGCTCGTCAAAGTACTCAACCATAGCGGTCTTAATAGACCCAAACATCTCCGTTAACTGCGCTTGGAACATAGCAGCAACCTCATCATGCAGGATCTCTCGAATCTTGGCATCCAACTCCTCCGTACCCATCTGCACCACAGGCTCAGGTGCTGTTGGCCCCTCTTGGCCTCTGTCTCCTGATCCTGATCCCCAACCGGATCCAGTCACCACGCGCCTCGTCATCACCATTTTGAAACATACTAAGAAATATTAGATAATCCACATAAGGAACTGGGAACCAACTCCCGACTAACCCTAGGGGTTGTGACTTCCTTGCTACGCGTATAGGTCCTGTGCTTTCAGTAGTACGGGCCCATACTACCTTCCACACCTACCCATATTTGTCTCAAGTATCACCACAACACCGTAACCAAATATATATATATATATATATATATATATATATATATATATATATATATATATATATATATATATATATATATATATAAACATAATGAGCACTCAATCCTCACTCCTAGAGGAATGCTAAACATTTCATAAGTGGCCTCCCGGCCATGCTGGCCATACATAACGCTACACCCTATAGACTTTCGAATATCCAATCCTACCATATGCTCCCAATCAAACAACAACAAAACATAAGGCCAAATCAAACATTCTCAGGTTATAAGATCTTAATTATGTACAATCGTGATCCATACATAGGTAACTACAGTAATGATGTCAATTCCATATAGAGAAAACCCTAGGCTAGCAGGCATCATGTAATCAGGCAACTTTATCATGAAATTCCTGAGATCCCTAGCCTAGTACTAGCATGTTGTTCTAATATATCACATAATCAAACAACTGTATGGTATTTTGGGATCTACTTACTGGCTCCGGCTGATCGTACACCCTGCATCCTCGTTTACTTATTTTGAAAACATTTGAAAGCCATTTTGAAAATCTCTCCTTGATTTGAGACTGGATTCACACGAATGTTCCTCCAATTCACTCAAACCAAGGCTCTGATACCAACTTGTAACACCCAAAAAAAATTCGAGCCAATTTAAAACTTTTCAAACAATCCAAAAACATTAGTTATTACAAAACTTGTTTTCAAAATGTATAATATCAGAGTATCCCAGAAACATAAACATAAATATGAGGAGCTGTACGATCACGCCTTAGCCTTGCCGTGATCACCTGATGTACCTGAAAATATAAACTGAAACTGTAAGCCCGAGGCTTAGTGAGTTCCCGAAAATACCGATACACTACACATAATACATAAACAAATAACAACATGTACTGGGTCCACAACTTTACAGACTGGATTACCCCTGGGCCCACAATATGAGTCTGGAATGCCTACCGGGCCCTCAGCTCACATCTGGATTGCCACCGAGCCCTCGGTACAAGTCTGGAATGCCTACCGGGCCCTCAAATCGTATCTGGAATGCTCCCGAGTCCTCAGTATGAGTCTGGAATGCCTACCGGGCCCTCAGCTCATATCTGGAATGTGACATCCCCATTTTCACGGCCAGAAAAGACCAATTTTTGTTTATGCTTTATAAAAATCAGAGTACCTCTTTTAATAAAAATGTTGCGGAATTTGTTCATAGTAAAACATGATAAATACGTTATCAAAGCATTTCCAAAAAAATGTACTTTTATTCATTTTAAAACATTTGGGATGTCATCGTCAATACAGAAACATAAGCATAAACAGAACTTACATTCATTTACACTAGTGATATACATCTCTTTAATCTCTCAGTGTAATGTAACTTCATATCGACACCTGTGATACAAATAAACTGAGTGGGTCAGGTTGGGAAACCTGGTGAGTACATAGGGTTTTCAACCCACAATAATATAATTATTATGTTTAAGCAATCAAACAATCAACCCAATTACCCATCCCCATTATCTTCTTTACTCTTAAGGATCTACCCTAAGAATCAACTATTCCTCATTAATTCATTCCTAAGGATCATCCTAAGGAATCGGCATGAAGTCCATCGTTACCAGGGTTTATAGATTACAACTGGTGAACACGTAGTCCAAAACATCTGGTGAACACTTAGTTCTAAAATACCTAGTGAACACACTTAGTTCAAAATATCTAGTGAACACACTCAGTTCAAAAATACCTAGTGAACACACTCAGTTCAAAAATACCTAGTGAACACACTCAGTTCAAAAATATCTAGTGAACACACTCAGTTCAAAAATACCTACAGGTTACGAGCCTGCTAGCATTCCACTGGACTGTCTAGTATAGTCCGTGGTCGTCATCTATACCCCACTAGATGACTGGATCACTATCAACATTGATGTCTTTCATCGTGTTATCCCACAACAACTGTTTCATTTACCCATGTTTTACCCAACATATTTGTAGATATAAAATACATATAAAGTTTAAATCACTTAAAACTTGTATAAAAATTGTTCATCCAGCATAAACAGCAAGTATTAAGATAAGATGCACACATAGCACGTAGTTTATATAAAATACTTCATATCTATGTGTAAGATGAAAGTAACTATGCACTCACCTGGTAAGGTGGTGACTCGGTACTCGGACAGCGCTTAGTTTACTTAAAACAACTTCTTTCGACAAAACCTAGTATCATTACCACTAGAGTTTAGTCTAAGGTTCGACGAGACTAATTAATAGTCTAGCTATTATTAATATTATATAAGCGTTAAACAATATTTTTCCAACCACTATGTATAGACAGGTGCCATACATAAAACACCGGAGGGCGGGACCATTTTGGTATATAGCACTTCTGAAATCCAACAACCCTATGCGGCCCTTTAAACCAGATTCCCTGTACCGTGAGTAGTTAAAAAGATATTATAACGACACTTATATAAGTCATAATAATAGCCCAAATACTCATTATAAGATCCTAATAACATTACTATATTGAAACATAAGCTATACTAAAGAAAGGTTAGGCGTAGCTCACTTACAGCGGGTTTTCTCGAAAACCGGGCTTCGCTGGAGCATCATTCTCGGGGCTTCCTTCAGGTGCTAGGGGGTTTACCTAGGCTTAGCGGGGGGGGGGGGGGGGGTTAGGGAGCTTAGAGAGAGAGAGTATAGAGAGAGAAAGAAGAGGGTTGAGGGGTGAGGAAATGAGGGAACCCGAAACTCTTATTTATAGGTTGAATTCCTGATGGACTAGCCGATTTGGGTCACTGACTCGCTGAGTCAGTGCCATGTGTCATCACCTGATGGCTTTTCTTGGGGAGAAAGCCTTGGCCCATATACAGCCACGTCACCCCTTTCGCAGCAGCACCCTGCCGACTTCTAAACCCCATAACTTTCGTATAAGAGATCCGTTTTCGACGTTCTTTATATCCATGTGTAGGTAAAAACGAGATCTACAACTCTCATTTAGACTCCGTCGGCTAATTCTCGACCGATCTTAAATTTAACAGTAGAAGGAGATTAGACTGTTAAATGACCGCGAAGAATTCGTAACTCCTTCATACGGACTCCGTTTTCGTCTGTCTTTTTATCGTTGAGTTCCTATTAATGAGATCTTCAACTCTCATTTAGGTTGCGTAAGCCAAAAACCGCTCGAACTAAAATTCGAGTTTCGGGTCGTGCACTACTAAGCCAAATCTTAGAAAATTCATAACTTCCTCATACAAAGTCAGATTTGGGCTCTCTTTTTTTGTATGTTATCGGTTTAACGTATACTACAACTTTTGTTTAGATTTCTAAGGCAAAAATTCCTCCATTGTAAATTCACTATTTACGTCTCCCGGTGTCGTGCCGGTTTTGCCGAAAAACTTCGACGGGTCATAACTTCTTCGTTATAACTCGGATTTCGGCGTTCTTTATATATACGGAACCCTTGAGACATATTCTACAACTTGGTTAATATTATTTATTCTAAATAATCTTTTGTCAAAAAGTCGTTTTCGACCCCTATTATCTGTACATTGACTAGCCCGGATCTACGGGCGTTACAATTATCTCCCCCTTAGGATGATTACGTCCCAGAATCATCAACGAAACAGGGCTCACATGATGACTCCATACGTTATCTCTTCATCCTAAGTAATAACCGTAACTTTGATGTTTCTTCGAATGAGTATCTAACTCTAAGACTTCCTGACTGCAGGCTGTGCCAGATCTTGGACCCGCTCTTTATCTCATGTTAGATTTCCAATCATGATCTTCATGTCACGATCTCGATCTTTATTGGATACTCCTTATATAACAAATTTGAGATAAGTTTCTTCCTTCGATTATCATAATAGACCGATGGGTCATGTTCTAATGACCTCTCATCGTATGATGCATTGCTTTGACTCAGGTCTTTTAGAGTCAAATTCCAGAACAAATTATACCTTCCTTCGTGTTCTAATCACATCTTAAAAGGTAGCATTTCTAGCTACAAGAAACTATCACGATACCTCTACCGATCGCTTTGATTATATTTTATTTTAATCTTCCGGCTTAAGTCAGATGCTACATCAAACTTGGTTCTTTGAACCACGTAACATACTCGTCGTAGTCGGACTCAATTTGATATGACCACTAGGGTCGGAATAACAATCGTCTTCTTAGTCATTACCGAAACGATGGTAACGACATACTTGAATAAAACGGTCTCAATTACTAGCTTCTTGGTAACCTTGTGACTTTCCCTGATCCAAGCGTGAGTCGTGTGCTTCCGGTAGTATATGCATCTACTACCTTTCACATCTACTCATACTCGTCCCAAGTATTGTCTCGCAGTTTTCCAAGTTACCATACAAGAAAATCACATAACAACTTAACACACCAGATAACAAAACAACGGTTTTATATTATTCCTTGAAATGATTACATAGGTGTTCAAGTTCACCCTAGACTATGCCTCTAATAGGCTACACCATGTGATACTATCCTCACAGCTATTGCATAACTTGATGAAGTCCTTATCCTCGATTCCTGGTGTTGTTTTTTGCTTCATCGAGGATCTTGTGGAATGCCCTTGGCCTTGGTGGTGTGTTTGGCCTTGCTGCTTTATTCTTCTTTGGGCAATTCTTTGAAAGATGCCCTCCTTCTTTAAATTCATAACACACCCTCTTGTTGGATGTACACTCATTGGCGTAATGCCTAGAATTTCCACACTTAAAACATGTCACTTCCACGCCGCATTTTCCAACGTGTTTCTTCTTGCATTTATCACACCATCTTGCTTCACCTCCTCCTCCTCCAGACTTCAAGAATTTTCTCTCCTTGTTTGACCTTGAAGATCCTTTATGCTTCCTTTTCTCGCCAACTTCAGCTCTCTCTAGACCCTTCTCTCTTATCTGGGTCTCCACATTCTTAGCAGCCCAGATGGCGGCTTTCAGAGTGGTTGCTTGCTTGACCATTGGACCAAAGTCCACTGGTAATCCGTGGGCAAACTTGTTGACCTTGGAGAGCTCAGTTGGAACTAGATAAGGAATGAGCTTCATCTTCTCCGTAAAACTTGCAGCATACTCGGTGACACTCATCCTCCCCTTCTTCATATTCTGGAATTCATTGTTGATCTCCAGGAGATCCTGCTCAGAGCAGTACTGCATCTTTAATTGCACTAGGAAATCTTCCCAAGACATCTTGCTTGCTTCTCCCTTGGGCATCGTGTTAGCTAGTAGTTTCCACCAGCTCAGTACTCTAGACTTTAACAGAGGGACCGCAAGGGCGGTCTTTTGTTTGTTGCTACACTCGCAACTCTCAAACATTGTCTCCATCTCGGAGATCCAGTCCATAACTTCCACCGGTGATGGGCTTCCAGAAAGACTCGCGAGTTTTGGATGCCATGAAATCCTTTTACTTGCATCCACGTTCGTCATTTCCTCCATCCTAATTGTGTCATCTAACTATCGGTGGGTTGGCTTGACCAACCGTCCCACTGTAGTTCCCTCCTTCTGACTGCCCATTATTCAGCTCGGGCTGTTCAATAGGCATCGTAAGTTCCTCTCGATTTTGTTGAAATAAACGCCTTGTTTCCTCCATTTGACGATCCAACATCATTTGGATCATCGCTTGTACCCCGGCCATTGTGATTGGCTCAGGTGCGGTTACTACAATAGGTATTTGTTCAATCACTGGGGGTTGTTGATTCCTATTTCCATTCGCGTTCCCGACTCCACTTCGGGTTCTTGCCATTTCGATCTATACACCAAATCAGACATTCGGTATGTAATGACGATTATTAAGATAGGAAAGATTTTATCTATGATTGACGTATAAATCCCCTTATCTCTTCGAAAAGTTATATGCCAGTTCTAATACCGTAATTAAACGTTTAGAAACCTGAACACATAAAGT
The DNA here is from genome assembly GCF_052849685.1 of Lactuca virosa. Lineage (NCBI taxonomy): Eukaryota > Viridiplantae > Streptophyta > Magnoliopsida > Asterales > Asteraceae > Lactuca > Lactuca virosa. The sequence continues at coordinate 375,096,974 of NC_136433.1, read as the reverse complement.
TTCCAGATCCGGTCGGTAATAGACCATAGATCCGTACATATAATGCATATAAGGCATAAAGCATTAATCACATAAAGCATATTAGGCATACTTCCTAAATAAGCTAGTGCTCACATCTCACAATCATCGCTTAGCATTCTAAGTTTAAGTCTAGAAATAAATCCTTATTCCTAGTTCGCTTAAACTAATGCTCTGATACCAATTGTGACATCCCCATTTTCACGGCCAGAAAAGACCAATTTTTGTTTATGCTTTATAAAAATCAAAGTACCTCTTTTAATAAAAATGTTGCGGAATTTGTTCCCAGTAAAACATGATAAATACGTTATCAAAGCATTTCCGAAGAAATGTATTTTTATTCATTTTAAAACATTTGGGATGTCATCGTCAATACAGAAACATAAGCATAAACATAACTTAGATTCATTTACACTAGTGATCTACATCTCTTTAATCTCATAGTGTAATGTGACTTCATATCGACACCTGTGATACAAATAAACTGAGTGGGTCAGGTTGGGAAACCTGGTGAGTACATAGGGTTTTCAACCCACAATAATATAATTATTATGTTTAAGCAATCAAACAATCAACCCAATTACCCATCCCCATTATCATCTTTACTCTTAAGAATCTACCCTAAGAATCAACTATTCCTCGTTAATTCATTCCTAAGGATCATCCTAAGGAATCGGCACGAAGTCCATCGTTACCAGGGTTTATAGATTACAATGGGTGAACACGTAGTCCAAAACATCTGGTGAACATTTAGTTCTAAAATACCTAGTGAACACACTTAGTTCAAAATATCTAGTGAACACACTCAGTTCAAAAATACCTAGTGAACACACTCAGTTCAAAAATACCTAGTGAACACACTCACTTCAAAAATATCTAGTGAACACATTCAGTTCAAAAATACCTACAGGTTACGAGCCTGCTAGCATTCCACTGGACTGTCTAGTATAGTCCGTGGTCATCATCTATACCCCACTAGATGACTGGATCACTATCACCATTGATGTCTTTCATCGTGTTATCACACAACAACGATTTCATCTACCCATGTTTTACCCAACATATTTGTAGATATAAAATACATATACAGTTTAAATCATTTAAAACTTGTATAAAAATTGTTAATCCAGCATAGACAGCAAGTATTCAGATAATATGCACACATAGCACGTAGTTTATATAAAATACTTCATATCTATGTGTAATATGAAAGTAACTATGCACTCACCTGGTAAGGTGGTGACTCGGTACTCGGACAGCGCTTCGTTTACTTAAAACAGCTTCTTTCGACAAAACCTAGTATCATTGCCACTAGAGTTTAGTCTAAGGTTCGACGAGACTAATTAATAGTCTAGCTATTATTAATATTATATAAGCGTTAAACAATATTTTTCCAACCACTATGTATAGACAGGGGCCAGACATAAAACGCCGGAGGGCATGACCATTTTGGCATATAGCACTTCTGAAATCCAACAACCCTATGCGGCCCTTTAAACCAGATTCCCCGTACCGCGAGTAGTTAAAAAGATATTATAACGACACTTATATAAGTCATAATAATAGCCCAAATACTCATTATAAGATCCTAATAACATTACTATATTGAAACATAAGATATACTAAAGATAGGTTAGGCGTAGCTCACTTACAGCGGGTTTTCTCGAAAACCGGGCTTCGCTGGAGCATCGTTCCCGAGAAGAAAAGCTCTTTTCTCGGAGCCTTGGGGCTTCTTTCGGGTGCTAGGGGGTTTACCTAGGCTTAGGGGGGTTAGGGAGCATAGAGAGAGAGTATAGAGAGAGAAAGAAGAGGGTTGAGGGGTGAGGAAATGAGGGAACCCGACACTTTTATTTATAGGCTGAATTCCTGATGGACTCGCCGAGTCGGGTCACTGACTCGCCGAGTCAGTGCCATGTGTCATCACCTGATGGCTTTTCTTGGGGAGAAAGCCTTGGCCGATATTCAGCCACGTCACCCCTTTCGCAGCAGCACCCTGCCAACTTCAAAACCCCGTAACTTTCGCATATGAGCTCCGTTTTCGACGTTCTTTATATCCACGCGTAGGTAAAAACAAGATCTACAACTTTCATTTACACTCCGCTAGCTAACTCTTGACCTATCTTAAATTTAACAGTATTAGGAGATTAGACTGTTAAATGACCGTGAAAAATTCGTAACTCCTTCATACAGACTCCGTTTTCGTCTGTCTTTTTATCGTTGAGTTCCTATTAATGAGATCTTCAACTCTCATTTAGGTCGCATAAGCCAAAAACCGCTCGAACTAAAATTCGAGTTTCGGGTCGTGCACTGCTAAGCCAAATCTTAGAAAATTCATAACTTCCTCATACAAAGTCAGATTTGGGCGTTCTTTTTTTTGTATGTTATCGGTTTAACGTATACTACAACTTTTGCTTAGATTTCTAAGGCTAATAGTCCTCCATCGTAAATTCACTATTTACGTCTCCCGATGCTGTGCCGGTTTTGCCAAAAAACTTCGACGGGTCATAACTTCTTCGTTATAACTCGGATTTTGGCGTTGTATATATGTACGGAACCCTTGAGACATATTCTACAACTTGGTTAATATTATTTATTCTAAATAATCTTTTGTCAAAAAGTCGTTTTCGACCCCTATTATCTGTACATTGACTAGCCCGGATCTACGGGCGTTACAATTATCTCCCCCTTAGGATGATTACGTCCCAGAATCATCAACGAAACAGGGCTCACATGATGACTCCATACGTTATCTCTTCATCCTAAGTAATAACCGTAACTTTGATGTTTCTTCGAATGAGTATCTAACTCTAAGACTTCCTGACTGCAGGCTGTGCCAGATCTTGGACCCGCTCTTTATCTCATGTTAGATTTCCAATCATGATCTTCATGTCACGATCTCGATCTTTATTGGATACTCCTTATATAACAAATTTGAGATAAGTTTCTTCCTTCGATTATCATAATAGACCGATGGGTCATGTTCTAATGACCTCTCATCGTATGATGCATTGCTTTGACTCAGGTCTTTTAGAGTCAAATTCCAGAACAAATTATACCTTCCTTCGTGTTCTAATCACATCTTAAAAGGTAGCATTTCTAGCTACAAGAAACTATCACGATACCTCTACCGATCGCTTTGATTATATTTTATTTTAATCTTCCGGCTTAAGTCAGATGCTACATCAAACTTGGTTCTTTGAACCACGTAACATACTCGTCGTAGTCGGACTCAATTTGATATGACCACTAGGGTCGGAATAACAATCGTCTTCTTAGTCATTACCGAAACGATGGTAACGACATACTTGAATAAAACGGTCTCAATTACTAGCTTCTTGGTAACCTTGTGACTTTCCCTGATCCAAGCGTGAGTCGTGTGCTTCCGGTAGTATATGCATCTACTACCTTTCACATCTACTCATACTCGTCCCAAGTATTGTCTCGCAGTTTTCCAAGTTACCATACAAGAAAATCACATAACAACTTAACACACCAGATAACAAAACAACGGTTTTATATTATTCCTTGAAATGATTACATAGGTGTTCAAGTTCACCCTAGACTATGCCTCTAATAGGCTACACCATGCGATACTATCCTCACGGCTATTCCATAACTTGATGAAGTCCTCATCCTCGATTCCTGGTGTTGTTTTTTGCTTCATCGAGGATCTTCTGGAATGCCCTTGGCCTTGGTGGTGTGTTTGGCCTTGCTGCTTCATTCTTCTTTGGGCAATTCTTTGAAATATGCCCTCCTTCTTTACATTCATAACACACCCTCTTGTTGGATGTACACTCATTGGCGTAATGCCTAGAATTTCCACACTTGAAACATGTCACTTCCTCGCCGCATTTTCCAACGTGTTTCTTCTTGCATTTATCACACCATCTTGCTTCACCTCCTCCTCCTCCAGACTTCGAGAATTTTCTCTCCTTGTTTGACCTTGAAGATCCTTCATGCTTCATTTTCTCGCCGACTTTAGCTCTCTCCAGACCCTTCTCTCTTATCTGGGTCTCCACATTCTTAGCATCCCAGATGGCGGCTTTCAGAGTGGTTGCTTGCTTGACCATTGGACCAAAGTACACTGGTAATCCGTGGGCAAACTTGTTGACCTTGGAGAGCTCAGTTGGAACTAGATAAGGAATGAGCTTCATCTTCTCCATAAAACTTGCAGCATACTCGGTGACACTCATCCTCCCCTTCTTCAGATTATGGAATTCATTGTTGATCTCCAGAAGATCCTGCTCAGAGCAGTCTTACATCTTTAATTGCACTATGAAATCTTCCCAAGACATCTTCATTGCTTCTCCCTTGGGCATCGTGTTAGCTAGTAGTTTCCACCAACTCAGTACTCCAGACTTTAACAGAGGGACCGCAAGGGCGGTCTTTTGTTTGTTGCTACACTCGCAACTCTCAAACATTGTCACCATCTCGGAGATCCAGTCCATAACTTCCACCGGTGATGGGCTTCCAGAAAGACTCGAGGGTTTGGATGCCATGAAATCCTTGTACTTTCATCCACGTTCGTCATTTCCTCCATCCTGATTGTTTCGTCTAATTATCGGTGGGTTGGCTTGACCAACCGTCCCACTGTAGTTCCCTCGTTCTGACTGCCCATTATTCAGCTCAGACTGTTCAATAGGCATCGTAAGTTCCTCTCGATTTTGTTGAAGTAAACGCCTTGTTTCCTCCATTTGACGATCCAACATCATTTGGATCATCGCTTGTACCCCGGCCATTGTGATTGGCTCAGGTGCGGTTACTACAACAGGTATTTGTTCAATCACTAGGGGTTGTTGATTCCTATTTCCATTCGCGTTCCCGACTCCACTTCGGGTTCTTGCCATTTTGATCTATACACCAAATCAGACGGTCGGTGTGTAATGACGAGAATTAAGATAGGAAAGATTTTATCTATGGTTGACGTATAAATCCCCTTATCTCTCCGAAACTTTATATGCTAGTTCTAATACTATAATTAAACGTTTAGAAACCTGAACACATAAAGTTTCCAGATCCGGTCGGCAATAGACCATAGATCCGATCATATAATGCATATAAGGCATAAAGCATTTAGCACATAAAGCATATTAGACATACTTCCTAAATAAGCTAGTGCTCACATCTTACAATCATCGCTTAGCATTCTAAGTTTAAGTCTAAAAATAAATCCTTATTCCTAGTTCGCTTAAACTAATGCTCTGATACCAACTGTGACATCCCCATTTTCACGGCCATAAAAGACCAATTTTTGTTTATGCTTTATAAAAATCAGAGTACCTCTTTTAAGAAAAATGTTGCGAAATTTGTTCCCAGTAAAACATGATAAATACGTTATCAAAGAATTTCCGAAGAAATGCATTTTTATTCATTTTAAAACATTTGGGATGTCATCGTCAATACAGAAACATAAGCATAAACAGAACTTACATTCATTTACACTAGTGATCTACATCTCTTTAATCTCTCAGTGTAATGTAACTTCATATCGACACCTGTGATACAAATAAACTGAGTGGGTCAGGTTGGGAAACCTGGTGAGTACATATGGTTTTCAACCCACAATAATATAATTATTATGTTTAAGCAATCAAACAATCAACCCAATTACCCATCCCCATTATCTTCATTACTCTTAAGGATCTACCCTAAGAATCAACTATTCCTCGTTAATTCATTCCTAAGGATCATCCTAAGGAATCGACACGAAGTCCATCGTTACCACGGTTTATAGATTACAACTGGTGAACACGTAGTCCAAAACATCTGGTGAACACTTAGTTCTAAAATACCTAGTGAACACACTCAGTTCAAAATATCTAGTGAACACACTCAGTTCAAAAATACCTAGTGAACACACTCAGTTCAAAAATACCTAGTGAACGCACTCAGTTCAAAAATATCTAGTGAACACACTCAGTTCAAAAATACCTACAGGTTACGAGCCTGCTAGCATTCCACTGGACTGTCTAGTATAGTCCGTGGTCGTCATCTATACCCCACTAGATGACTGGATCACTATCAACATTGATGTCTTTCATCGTGTTATCCCACAACAACTATTTCATCTATCTATGTTTTACTCAACATATTTGTAGATATAAAATATATATATACAGTTTAAATCATTTAAAACTTGTATAAAAATTGTTCATCCAGCATAGACAACAAGTATTCAGATAATATGCACACATAGCACGTGGTTTATATAAAATACTTCATATCTATGTGTAAGATGAAAGTAACTATGCACTCACCTGGTAAGGTGGTGACTCGGTACTCGGACAGCACTTCGTTTACTTAAAACAACTTCTTTCGACAAAACCTAGTATCATTGCCACTAGAGTTTAGTCTAAGGTTCGACGAGACTAATTAATAGACTAGCTATTATTAATATTACATAAGCTTTAAACAATATTTTTCCAACCACTATGTATAGACAGGGGCCAGACATAAAACACCGGAGGGCATGACCATTTTGGCATATAGCACTTCTGAAATCCAACAACCCTATGCGGCCCTTTAAACCAGATTCCCCGTACGGCGTGTAGTTAAAAAGATATTATAACGACACTTATATAAGTCATAACAATATCCCAAATACTCATTATAAGATCCTAATAACATTACTATATTGAAACATAAGCTATAGTAAAGAGGGTTGAAGGGTGAGGAAAAGAGGGAACCCGACACTCTTATTTATAGGCTAAATTCCTGATGGACTCGCCGAGTCAGTGCCATGTGTCATCACCTGATGGCTTTTCTTGGGGAGAAAGCATTGGCCCATATTCAGCCACGTCACCCCTTTCGCAGCAGGACCCTGCCGACTTCTAAACCCCGTAATTTTCGCATACAAGCTCCGTTTTCGATGTTCTTTATATCCACGCATAGGTAAAACAATATCTACAACTTTCATTTAGACTCCGTCGGCTAATTCTCGACCGATCTTAAATTTAACAGTAGAAGGAGATTAGACTGTTAAATAACCGCGAAGAATTCGTAACTCCTTCATACGGACTCCGTTTCTGTCTGTCTTTTTATCGTTGAGTTCCTATTAATGAGATCTTCAACTCTCATTTAGGTCGCGTAAGCCAAAAACCGATCGAACTAAAATTCGAGTTTCGGGTCGTGCACTACTAAGCCAAATCTTAGAAAATTAATAACTTCCTCATACAAAGTCAGATTTGGGCGTTCTTTTTTTGTATGTTATCGGTTTAACGTATACTACAACTTTTGTTTAGCTTTCTAAAGCTAAAAGTCCTCCGTCGTAAATTCACTATTTACGTCTCCCGGTGTCATGCCGGTTTTGCCGAAAAACTTCGACGAGTCATAACTTCTTCGTTATAACTCGGATTTCGGCGTTCTTTATATGTACGGAACTCTTGAGAAATATTCTAAAACTTGGTTAATATTATTTATTCTAAATAATCTTTTGTCAAAAAGTCGTTTCCGACCCCTATTATCTGTACATTGACTAGGCCGGATCTACGGGCGTTACATGGAATACTCTAGGGTTTGTTGGCTACCACACGGAGCAGTACCACCTCAACCCATCCCACATAACATATCAACATATAACATAACTACTGAGCATGCAGATAATCATATAACAACACAGGTAGTCCTATAGACCTACCCAACTGGCATAACCACTAGCATGCAACACTAACTCATACTCAACATCTAACACTGATAGGATCACATATTTAATGGGCCGGCCTTGGTGCCTTAGACCCCTTAGTATAGTGAGGATAACTCACCTCGCAAGTAGCGCCGAAATACTGTAAATCTCTGACTGCCGTCTCACCGGGAATCCCGAACTGTCACATATTAACAATTACTGAGTTAATACTCATCATTACTCCCTTGACTAAGTATTTTCATCACTCATTAAGTCCATTTCCTTTTTGTTGGCCAAAGTACCACTCCAAGCCCTCAACTTGGAAGTCCATATACATAAGTCCACTATTGGCCCAATTTACTAAATTGGGCCCAAACTCCTTATTGAGTCTAAACCCATGATCCACTACCACTAACTGGCCCAAAACGTCTTATTCTTTAAGTCCAGCAAAGGCCCAAGTCCCTTTAGTCCATAAACAACCCAATACCCAAAGCCCAATACTAAAGGCCCAACAGAGGACGTACGCGGAGCGTACTCCTCTAGTATGCTGGGCGTACGCGAACAGATGTTGACCACCATCAGGGTGGTTGACCCAGTACGCTGGGCGTACTCCATATCTTAACAAAACTTTATTAAGTGCTCAAGGGCTTAAGCACTTAAGTCCTAATCTTAGATCCAGAGGCCTAACATGCCCAGGGACCATAAAGTCACAAACTTTATCGCTTTGGACGTCCATAAAGCCCCAAATGCTTGGTCTTAATCCATTAAGACCTTATTTCTCTTGCATGGGACACCTACAGCCTCTGTGACCTCCTTTTTATTACTCAAAGTCCTTTCAAGAGCCTGGAAGGACAACTCTTTACGTCCACAACACAAAATACACCACCTTATGGTTTTTGGGACAAGAAATGCTTCTAATAAAGTAAAATGATAAGATCTAAGCATATAAGAATAAAGTTTGGAACTTTATACCTTTAGGAGCTTCTCCAGCACAAAATAACTTCAGATCTACAAGCTTGGTCTCTTCCTTCAACTCTTTGATGTAATGGTTTCCTCTTAAGGCCTTCAAGAACACCAAAATGAGCTTAATACACAAAGGGGGGGCTAGGGTTTGAGAGAGAGACGAGTTTGATCTGTGGAGGCTGAGGTAAAAGGGTGCTAGTGCACATTATGTTCCTTATATAGGCCCCAAACCCTAAATATTAGGGCTTCTCACAGACATCAGTACACCCAACATACACAAGTGTACGCCCAACGTACTAAGGCGCACCTTAATACGCCTAGCATACTCCTATGTACGCACAGCGTACTCCCCCTTTATGGCCCAAACTTGCAAACTTAGCCCTTAACTTGTCTTGGCTATCCATTCCCAATCCCGAGGGCTATAATCGACAAAGTACGGATAGAATAGGGTTCAGAAATACCAGCTAAAATCTCGAGATGTTACATAAAAGAGGGTTAATAAATCCATAGTGATTTGGTTTAAATTTAATTAAATTCAAGGTATAATTTATTAAATTATACCACCTTGTATTTTAAAAGTATAAAATACACCTTATACTATATAACATTTAAGAGTTTAACATATTATATATATATATGAGTAAAGAGCCAGTCTTACCGTTAGTAGGCCTCATTTACGAAGTTGGTCTCTAAGGGGTGTTTAAGGAAATTGCCTATAAAATGGCGATTGAATGGGTATCCACCCTTACCCACCGCACTCTTGACTAGTGGAGGGTCGTTAGCCGAACGGGTAGGATAGGAAACAACCTTCCATTATAAGTATAATGAAATATGAAGTAACTAAACGGTTTTATAAATTCCCAAATCTTAGTTACTTTAGGAAAAACGTGACTTTGATGCAATTCCATGGAATTACACTTTGTACCCTTGCCGAGACAATTAGTGGAGTGTGTGTGGTTAACCGGCACACTAAGTTGGGATTGGCATTGGTGGGAAAGGGTGACTCGATGTTTGTCATAGATCCATAGAGCGTGTGTAGTTAACCGGCACGCCGATTAGGTGACTGTAACATTGAGTGCACCACGTACATTCGCATGCTTATTCACACCTTATTTGTGATCCTCGGCATCCCAGTCACAAATGAAGGGCATAATCGAGATTAAACATGTCATTAAAAAGTTCAATGAATCTCAAAAGAACTAGGAGTTTCAATTCATTTAAAACTTAAACCTTTAGTTTTCGTTTTTCATGGTGGAAATTGGTAAATCGTCATTTACCTACTTTCAAATGTTCTACAATTTGGATTACGGCATCCCTCTTCCAAGTTGTATAATATTGTGTTGGGTCCTAGATTTAATATCTCATTTGGGTGTTTTATTAAGGACTCAATCAACTAACTTGAATTTCTCCCGTTTTGTAGATGTCAAAATCTAACAACTATGGTCTTCCTAAATCCATTGGAAAAAGTTTTCCACTTGAAGATGGTGTTCCACGATTGGATTGTGGAAATGGAAATCATGCTTCACTTCCTCCACCTCCTCCAATAATTCTCCCTAACCCACATATTCGAAGACTTGAAAAGTTCAAGGTCACTCAAGCCCTATTGGCAAACAAACATGAAGATGGAAAATCTGTATGTGCTCATGTCTTGGATATGAAGTTGCATATTGACAGATTGGGAATGTTGGGTGTCGAAATCTCTAGGAAGCTGGCTGTTGACTTGTTTCTTCAATCACTTCCTTACTAATATAGTGAGTTCATTAGAGAGTATTATATGATGGACCGAGACGTGACCCTCATTGATTTGACTTATTTGCTTGTTGTTGCTGAATCAGAAATGATCTGGCAGACTAGTCAAGCAAATTTGTCTGGTAAATCAATGTGTCAACCTTGATGGACAATGGAAACATTGGAAGTCCAAAAAGTTTTATCTACGCAAGAGAAAGGCTAAGTCTGAGATAGTCCCTTGTGCCATTCCCAATGAATCTGTGTGTTTCTACTGCCAAGAGAAGGGGAATTGGTCACGAAGCTGCCCTGACTACCTAAGAGATCTAAGAGATGGGAGAGTCAAAATGTATGACTCCACTTCAGGTAAAATCCATTGTCTAACTCTATTAAGTTCCTATTCGTAGATTCTTAATACATGATGTGATAAGATTACATTTGGTGTTTTGTAGGATCGAAGAAAGGGAAGCTTAAAAGAAAAAGGTGAGCTGAATCTGGTCATGAAGAAATGGATTTCGATCGCATGATTCAAAGATCGGATTTTTTAGCTGCTACTTTAGAGTTAGGACAGATTGCTAAATAATATTTACATAGTTTTCATTTGTAATCGCGTTGTAAGGACAAGATTTTTCGCAATAAAATAAATTTTGTTTTTGTCTTATTTGTGTTTGCTTCTGATGGATTTTATGAAAATTGGTGCTTGAATGTTTCTATTGTTAGCAATATTGTGAATGGATTTTATTCTTAGTTATGTTATTTGTGGTAATGTCAGAAATTTACCAAATAAGGAAAGATTCTCATCGCCAAAGTTTCAATTTGACAGAAACTTGGAATCATGCAATTGGTATTGTATGATGAATGAGAAACTTCGTATTTGGGAAATTAATACTAACTCCTTGTTCACATAAGTATGTGAGTCAAATAAAGGACTAAAGGATCTAGTACGCATTGTTGTGCACTGGGTCGAGTCCACCACAAAGAACGACAAAATATTCGTCATGATTTGCTAAAAGATTAGTAAATGTGATTATAATTAAAAGATTAAGTATCATTCTGAATCATTGAAAAGGTTTCAATAAATAGCAGGACGAATAAGAAGAATCAATTAGGCAGAATGATAAAAGTTTCTCCAATCTGAAAAGATGGGAGAGTACTTAAGTATCTATTTTATGATTAACTTAGTGATTTGAAACTGTATCACAATTGATCCTCTAAGGACACATTAATACTAGTATGGCTAAGAAGAGGAATCAAAAATTGTTGAAATAGTTAAATCAAAAGGTGAATCATACGTCGTTCCAAAATCAAGTCTTAGAATCGTACTCCAAAATTGTGATTTGAGTGACATCATCTTAAGAAATTTTAACACACTCATCAAATGTGAAGTAGGAAAATGTTTTCTCGCTCTTGCACGTTTGAAATTTGGTAAGTTGTGATGTCTTGGATAAGACAAAGACTAACTAAGACCAATTGTGTGTAGTATTTGCCTTGATAAGGACCTTCACTAACTCTTGAATATTTGTTTTGTCAAGAAATGTTTCTTGACAAGAGAATCTTATATGTCAAGAGGTCAGTGGGAGTCTAAATGATCTTGAAAAGTTTCAAGAACTAATCAAGGGTAAACCTATTATTAAGCACTAGCACACGATTTGAGGTTTGTAACCTATCATATTGACACATTTTTTGTTTCTGTGCCATTCCAGTTTAAGTCAACTATGCATATGAGTTCTATGAGTTCTCAATTGATTGCATAGAGGCAAGGCATCCTGATCAATGGAAAGTACATTGATAGGTAGGGGTGAGTTGTGTTGGATTAATGTCTAAGTTCATAACTATATTTGGTATGTACTTGACCCGACCCGGCATGGTCCATTTGGGTTGCACTTCACCGGCACAATTTATATGGATAGTCTTTTGAGAATAGTATATTTATGATTTATATTAATATATTATAAGTTCTAATATATTAATATGGAATCATATTATTTAATTAGTATTGATCAAGAATTAATTTAGAATTAATTAAGTGATCAAAAAGAACTAATTAAATATGGACTCTTATATATATGGAATGGGCCAAGTTCATTTAGGTTGGGCTAAGCTTTCATGGATGGTCCATGGAGCTTTTAACCCATGGATCCTATGTAAATGAAAGGTCATGGGTATTAGGGTTTACATGGATGTAACCCTAATCCTCCATAATATATAAAGGGGTCCTTGGCTCACAAAATTGGAACAAGTGTGTGAAAATAAGAGTGGGCCGATTTTAGTGTGCATACATATTCTCTCAAGTTCTTCCAAGGTGTTTTGGTGATTTGTGATTCCACTTGAGGCTTCCACACTATTGGGGCTAAGCTCTTAAAGCTTGAAGACATCAAGCTACATCAAAAGGTATGTCATCTAACTAGAACTTTGTAGTATAGGTGCTTCATAATATGCTAGTTAGGATGAAACCTTGGAATATTTAATATTTACATGTATAATAGAGAAAACATAGATCCAAGGTTTATAGGGTTGCATGTACACCACATGAGTGTTAGAATGCTCAAAACCCAACAAGTTGCTCGAAGACTTGAAAGCAATGGTGGGACCCTTGATGACAAGAAATAAAGAATGAACAAGTTCTGTCCATAAGAGTTTGGATTTGTCACAAACATTATCTTATGATTACGGTTATGAAAAATTCACATTGATAGGAACACATACACCATAAAATCTAAGTGTCATAAGGTTTCTCTCCTTCATGAAAATGATTGTGAGGAAACGCTTTCACTAGGAAGATTTTAATGAGATAGCGATTATGTAAATTGCATTCTCAAATTCGATTATGACTACGACATCCTTATTCATAGTTCAAATTGTGAGATTTGGCAATTAGTTTGAAAATTCGAGACTTATTACTATAAGTTCTAGAACTTTTTAGACACACATGTGAGCTATCTAAGGAAAGGTGTATGAGTTTTTTTCTAGAAGCTTAGATAAAAGATTGTCAAAGCGTATCGTATTAGAAATATGATCAATAAGTATTGTTTTCTAGAAGTTTAGCAGATTTCTGAATACATGTCAAAGCTAGTGGGATCATAAGTGTTATGATGGTAAGGATATAATCATCATGTTAGTAGGAGCATGATTATTATTTTAAGTATTGCAAGTTAGCAATATTAATTATAGAAAACAACAGTTTACTTTGCAAAGTTGCAGGGGTTGAAAAGTTGTTTTGCTATAATTAAGGGAGATAATATTATACTTCATTTCAAAATCTAAAGGCTTGGATCGAGAAATTTTAATTAAATTTAGTCAAAGTACATATATGGATGTTATGTTGAAAAGATTCAACATATGGGAATCCTATATATGACAATATTATAGCAAGAAACTAGTAAAGTATCACGTTTTTCATTATGAATCATGTCTCATATGCTTCGGGTATAGGTTCGATTGCATATGTTGTAATATTTGACTGTTCTAAAATTTTCCAAATGCCTAGGGCATCAAGAGGGAAAAAGGACTAGAACCGGATTTGACTAAAATAATTAAACAACTGTCAAGGACAATCTAAGGTTCGCTAAGGATTGGTCGTTTGTGAGCAGTTGGAAGTATAGTAATGGATGGACCATAATGACATTATTATGATTAGATATGATTCTATTAATAATGAGTTTTCATATGGATAATATGGAAATGTTTCCATATTGGGAGTTGGACGTTAAGAATTTATGTCTAGATTAGAAAGTTTTATGCAAGAAGAATGTTCAAAGGAATGTACTTTGAATGTGAGACTTCATATCTATGGAATTGTCTTGTAACAATCTTCAATAGAACACTTTGTAATTTCGTTGGCAAAGTCATGGTGACTTTTGTGCAATAAGATTACAAAAGGATCATTGCATAAAATGTTAGAATCTAACATATTCTAGTAGTGGCGAGAATTTTGTGTTCTTACACTACCGATAGCGATTAGAAGTTGTGAAATGAGCATCATTGGAAATGTTTTCAATTGATCTATTTCACAGAGTATGGACCATAGGTAAACAGAGTGTGCATGCTTAAGGCATGGGACAACTGCTGTTATAATTCAAGTAATAAGTTGATTTCCGAAACATTATATAGAGAATAATGTGTAATCAATATGGTGACTAAATAAAAGGGGTTTTATTTATACTCAAAAGTTTGGGGCCATATTGGATTCAATTATTATTGTGTTTCACTTTGCATGTTTTGACTTCCCGAATAATAAGATTATTCAAACCATCCACAGTCGCTCATAGTTTGGAAGTAGGTATGAAAGAAGACTGTCGTGAATTGGCTTGTAGAATGTCTAAAGTGTATTAGACATAGCAAAAGTTTGCTACAATGTTCATGAATGCTTATGAAATAAGATTTGAGCATTGGATTAAACCCACGCTCACTTGGATCGCTTCATGGATGTTATCACGAGTGATTGGTGAGACGATAATATCTTATATTCTTGAAACCGAGACGTGTGAGTTGTAATTTACAAGTCGTTGCACATTGATAATATGTAAACACACTAGTAACTTGGTGTTATAAAACATATTGTTGTGTGTGATTTGATGAGTAGGTACAAGAGAGCATTGAGTCGAAGTTTATCTGTTCCTTTTACCCAATGTGGGATAAAAGCGATATCTGTGGGCCCCTCGATGATTTAGTGATGACACCCTAAGTGCTTGGCCAAGCCTGGACTAAGTTGATGTGTTCAATTGTAGTATGTTGTCAGTCGTCATAAATCGAAAATCGGCAAACAACACATGAAGAGAGAGTATGATTAAAATCCATGTCTCAGTTCATATGATATCCAGAATGGAGGAATATATGATCCCTTATCTAAAGGACACGTCTCTGATAAGATCAGAGTTCGACAGCGGCTTTTGAAAGTTACGATTGCTGATCAGGTTCTGAAGTCATATGCATAATAGTTATTAGACTTATCCAAGTGGGAGACTGTTAGATTAGGTGTCTAAGCCCATAACTATTTTAGTATGTACTTGGCCCGATTGTGAGCATGGTCGTTTTGGGTTGCATTCACCATAGCAACTGATAGGATGAATTAAGGAGAAAGAGGATTAATTATGATTTATTAATATATTATAAGAATAATATATTAAAAGAGGAATCATATTGTTTAATTAATATTAGTCAAGAATTAATAAGAATTAATTTTGTGGCTAAAAGAGATTAATTAAATAAAGGGGACTGATATTGAAATTATATGATAGTTGCAATTGGGCTATGGATTCGTAATGGAAAGGGGATTGGACGAAATTTATGGGAAGCCCATATGGATTTCGTCCAAGGGCTTTCTAAGGGAACTCCATGGGCTGCTTAGGGCCTAAGCAGTCAGATTAGGGTTTCCTACTTAAAAACCCTAATAGCCTAAGTATAAAAGGAACCCTTAGGCCTCCAAAAACGTGTCCAACTCTTTGAGAGAACCCTAGAACGTTTTTTGTACCTCCTCCTTCTCCTTCTTCTTCATCCTTATTGCTAGTGGTGTTTGTGACTCCATTAGAGGTGTAACATTTGAGGCACTAAGCTTTCAGAAGACAAGATCAAGAGGATTTGAGATTCTTATTGCTATATAACAATCAAGATAAGATCTAAACCCTATTCCTATGTTAATATCGATTATCATATGCTAGATCTAGGGTTTATGAGCTTTGGATGATTATTGCATATTCATTAGACAAACTAGATCCAAAGCTTTAGGGTTTGCATGTACACCATAGGATTGTTGTAGTGCTCAAAACCCATCACCAACCACCTTATTCTCTATTGAAGATCAGTCAAAACTTAAATTAATTCTTTAGAAAAATCTAATTTTTGTTTCCACCAATAACAATAAAATTAATCAAATAGGAAGAGAGAAAAAAAGAGTTCCGGTGTGGTGAGGTTTAGAGGGGAGTGGTGTGTACCTCTTGAGTTCTTTATTCGATTAATTTCTTCCCCATACAACCCACCCATAAAATTGATACAGTCTGGAAGCAGACCACATGTTCCAATACTGGTGAAGGAAGAGGGGGATCCATGCATTCCATGATTTCAAATAATTTTGGTTTCCTCGCCACCCCTTTGCTCATCATTTTCTCTATTTTCTGAAATATAGAGAAAAATTGATGTCTTGAGGAATTATCTATGGTGGTACTTTGGGGTAGCATATTATTGGACATACATGTTGCCTTGATCGACGACGGAGAAATGGAAGAAGTAGGCGGCGAACGTCAGTGTGCTAGGAAGAAGAAGTAGCGACAGTCGATGTGGGGAAGAGCAAGGTTAAGATGATTTTTGCTGGGGAGAAAGAAGAGGACGTCCAAGTCGCCTAGTGCTCGAGCAGGTGGAGCTAAAATCGTCCAACGATGATGACATTGGCTGGTTGTGGGATTTTCTAGTGATGGTGATGGTGAACCAACTATTTGAGATAATGATAGGGTTCTGAAAATGATAAAAGATATACAAGAGTAGCCGATCCATGATCTAAGAGGAATATTTATAAATAGATGATTAATTTGTTTATTATTAAAACAACTATATATAAACTTTCATTGGTCCAGATTCAGTCATACATTTATACAATAGTTTGAGTTTATATATGAATCTAACACATACTCTCTCTCTCTCTCTCTCTCTATATATATATATATATATATATATATATATATATATATATATATATATATATATATATATATATATATATATATATATATATATATATATATGTGGCTTGCTTATGTTAAGATTGACATGTACTGTGTAGCCGTAGTAACAAATCATGAACATATGATTAAAATGAATCTGGAAAATCAGTAGTTACAATGATCAATGGCATTAACTTAAATACTTGGTAACTAATTAATCAAAACTAAATGTAAACCCTTAATAATTGTATTTTAATCAATTAAGATAGGTTTTAAAAAGAAATATTCTGAATATAAAATTAATAATTAATATTATTAATTTGAAATTTTTATAAAATTATTAGATAATTATGAAAATTATCTACTGAATTTAATTTTGTCTATACCGAATCCATATTCTACTAAAGTTGTTAACCATTAGATTTTTAAAATTAAGATTATTAAATAACTAGGTGCGAGACCCGTGTAATACATGAGTTTTTTTTTAAAAAAAAATTAATATATTTTGTTAAGCATTACATGTTTAATAATTTACAAAACTGAATTTGAAAAGAATATTAATATTAGCTGTGAATGAACCAAATTTTTCAAGGTTTCTACAAATTATCGTGAATTCAAAAGGGATTGACTGAAAATTTTGTTTTTCAATTAGGAATGTTGATTTTAATTTAAATTGAATTTAATATATTAAATGACAAATTACGTGAGAATTTATGAAGACATTTAAGTTTCCTTGTTTTCTTTATTATATTTTTAGATTAGATTTTTTTATAATTTAATAACAAAACAAAAAAAACTACAAAATTGCCAAGTGGATTTAAATGAAATTGAAAAAATAAAAAAAATGACATGTAACATATTGAATTAGGTGATTACATGTTGTAAAAAAAACCTTCATTATTAAGTAGGATATATATATATATATATATATATATATATATATATATATATATATATATATATATATATATATATATATATATATTCTCTACAACCAATATGGAGACCAATAATCCATATGTACCAACAAGAATTTATATGTACGATTCATTCTTACCCAAAAATGTTGAGTTATTAAACAAAGGTTTATTAAAAATGGAAATGTCATTCTTGAAAATTGTCAAAATATACGTTGTAATTCTGGAAAGAATACGATATCCATAAATGTGAGCATAAAATGAACTTTTTCTGCCATCAAATCAGCAAAAATAAAAATAAGGGAAAGCCATGGTTAAGATCTTTCATGATAATTTTTTAAAATCTTTAAAGAGCCCAAAGGCTCCAAGTGTATTAAAATCAAATTATGGTCATCCACAACACCAAATAACAAAATAACAAATGAATCTGTTATTCTCCATATTTTTTATATATTTTAATGTTTAATTATTTTTGATCGAGATAGAAGAGATTTTAGACAATATTTATGAAAAAATAAAATTTTATAAAAAATGAAGTTACAAATTAGTAGACTTTTTAATAAAATTAAAATAAAATATTAAGAAAAGATAATGAATTTTTGGTTTAGTAGACTTTTTAATAAAATTAAAATAAAATATTGATCATAATGATGTTTTTTTTTTTAAAATCACTAGTAAATTGTGTAAAAAATATTAAACATGAACAAAATATTTGTTATCCTCCTCAGTTATATGAACTTAACTATCTATTGATGGCTTGATGGGTAAATCAAGTGTCACTCATCTCTTCCCGTATAAGAGGTCATGAGTTCGAGTCTCATGAGGGTTTCAATCTGGAAATCCCACTCTCTATCCCCATAAGGTGTTTAAACCGAACCACGTGTTCTGCCAGGCGTGTGTGAGCATCAAGGTTGTGTCAGCCGGGTCATCAAAGACGGGTTGGTTGGGATGCTCGTTTATCAAAAAAAAATTATATGTGCTGTAAATCATTTGGTAGTGATTGCTTATATTCATGTAGTTGATAAGTAGCATTTATGCACTTAGAGGTTACAACCTTTGGTTCAGTCACTCATTGCCCTATATAAACGGTTGCCATGTACTCTTGTAATACACATTCACATTGTCTAATAGGAATTTTTGCATGATCATTAAGTTAAGCTAATTTGCCTTACAACACGTTATCATCACTTTGCTCGATCTCAAAAGCATCATACTCAATGTTTCTCGCTCGATGAGTAACAAAACGACACCTTTCAGGGTTGTTATTTTCTCTAATTGTGAAGTAAGTCTTTCTTGATACTCTTTGACTCCGTCTAACTTTTTTCCAATTGGTATTATTTTGGGAAAATGGAAATTTTTTGTACGCCAAAAGTGAGATAAAAGAATTTGTTGGGTATTGTTTATTTTGATCTACTCGAGTTTGGACATTGGACGTGTATTTTTTAAAAGGTTTTCAATGTCACATAATCAGAAAGACTCCTAGCGATTTATTTCCTACATGGACAATTTTTTTTTTATGATGGACACATAAATTACAATAATGGTCCTTGTAGTCTTGATAACTTATCATTTCTTTTGTCAAAAGACCATAAGTCACAAATATCCTCCATAGTTCATGTCTATTATATTTTACTATGATTATTATCAACGTTAGTATTAATGTCATTGTATAAAATTATTGGTTGGACAAACATAACTTTTATATATATATATATATATATATATATATATATATATATATATATATATATATATATATATATATATATATATATATATATATATACATGTTTCTATGAGCATATAGTTACTTATTTATGTGGCATAAATGTTTTTGACCTTTAAAATTCTTAAAAGTAGTTTTTATAACTCTTAATATTTGGTGAATTTCAATGATATTTTTTTCACACTTGTGTTGCTTGAACATGTCGTTTAAAAAAAACAAAGTTCATTATACTAAATCTTGTGTTTCTCGAACCTGTTGTTTTGAAAACAAAGTTTAGCAAATCGTGTGTTTCTTAAGCCAGTTTGAAACATCCCAAAAACATAGACCAAAAATTTCGTTTTAAATCGGTAATAAAAACCATCAATAACATCAATCATATAAAAATCATGATCATGTATATCAAAAATATCATCATATCAATCAATGTATCAAAACCATGTATCATAAATCAGAGTAAATCCTCCCAGGCTAAAAACAGTGGTGTGTGCCATGTAGTCATCCCGAGCTCTTCCCTTTGCTAGCGGAAGTACCTAAAACCAAAACTAAAAAATGTAAGCACGAAGCTTAGTGAGTCTCCCCGACTACCACATATCATACACATATCACATAAACATATCTTGGGCCCCGCCCCTGCTACATCGAGTCAAGCTCGACGTCGGCTTTCCCGGCATCGGGCCCCGCCCGTCATCGAACCCTATTCGGCATCGGGCCCGCCCGACATCGAGCCTCGCCCGACATCGAGAAAATCTTGTAATACATAAGAGCATAATCAGTAATAGACATAAACCTAAGCACATAAAGTTAACATTTAAACATACCTCGGGCCTTGCCCGACATCTGACCATAATCCGGTAACATACTAACATTCCTCGCGACCGCCCCGACATCGAGCCGAAGTCTGGAAACATACAATACAAACACATGCAAGAATCACAAAGACATCAAGCATACAAGCATTCCTCGGGACCGCCCCGACATCGGATCAAAATCCGGAAAAGCATATAAACCTACATCATGCCCCGTTCGGCATCGGACCATAGTTCGATACTACTACTAGCTATATGGGCTGACGTTGGTGCCTTAGACCCGTTCCTAATCGAGGAAACACACCTTGAATGCTAGCTGTGAAATCTCGTGTGAGGAATCTCTGACGGCTGCTCCAACGACTCCACAGATATCAATTTCACAATAACACTTAATCAAAAATCTGATAATTCTTCTTAGGGTAAAATAACCATTTACCCCTGGTCAAAGTCAACGTCCTGGTCAAAGTCAAAGTCAAAGTCAACTCTCAGTCAACCCAACTCGTCGAGTTACCTCCTAACTCGGCGAGTTCTTGTACTACTCAGACTCGTGGTCAGCCGAGTCAACTCGTCGAGTCCCTTCGCAGACTCATCGAGTTCTACCTGGCATACAATCGGGACAACCCGGCTTCAACTCGTCGAGTCCCTTACTGGACTCACCGAGTTCCCCTGTCTATTTGGGCTATCTTAATGGATTAAGCCCCTACACTTCAGATCCAAGCTTCATGCTTCACATAGACCCTGAAAATGTGCTTTTAAGGGTAAAGTTTCTAACTTTACCCATTAATACCTCTTCTTAAAGAGTTTAGCTCAAACCCTAATTCCTTGGGACCCAGAACTTGGTCCTTAAACCACCCATACACCAAACTAAAGCTTACAACTTCATATCTAGACCCCTAACACTACTTGGACACGTAAAGTTCCCAGCTTTCCTTCCAAGCATGGCTTCTTAGGGCTAAAAAGGTCATATTAATGCTTATAAGCTTACATGGGGCTTCCATGGTCATAAAGTTTGCACCTTTATGCCATGGAACCCCACCTAGATCCCAGATCTGAAATATAAGTCACTTGGGACGTCCAAATCCCAAAGACCAAGGTTCTTGAACCAAAACCCTCATAAAATGGAAGTAAATAGATCTAAGGAATGAATGATCAAGTTAGAGACTTGATTACCAGAAAGTGATGAGGATGGAAGGAAACCCCTGGATCTACTATCTTCTCCTTGAACCTTCTAGCTCCTTCTTCTTCTTCTAGCAGAAACCGGACGTTACAATTCTCCCCCACTTGTCTTAGACTTTTTCCTCGAAGCCTGATGCGTCTGAAAACAACTCCGGGTAGTGCTCCCTCATCTCCTCCTCGGGATCCCACGTCCACTCTGAACCCTTGCGGTGCTGCCACTGCTGTAACATCCCAAGATTTGTCATTTATAGTCCCCGGGGATGGATGGGTGAAGCCATGAGAAGCCTAAGGGCTAAAATTGCAATTTGGGGATCAGGAGGAGTACGTTGCGCGTACATAAGGGTACGCTATGCGTACTAGGCACGCCCTAGTATGCTGGGCGTACTCATGTCAGAAGGAAACCCTAATATTTAGGGTTTGAGTGCTATATAAACATCCTTATGAGCTCATAACCCTCCCTTACCTCAGCCTCCACAGTTTTGAGCCGTTTTCCCCAAACTCTAATCCTTTCGTTGAGTGTGTGAGCTAAAAAAGTGTGTTTTTAGTAGTTAGAGAAGAAGGTGTTGCATCAAGAAGTTGGAGAAGGAGGACGAGCTTGTAGATCTAAAGTTTCTTTGTGCTCTAGAAGCTCCAAAAGGTAAAAAGATCCAAACTTTATGCTTGTATGATGTAGATCTTGCCATGCTAGCTTTATGGAACCATTTCTTGTCCCAATAGTCCCAAGTTGGTGCATGATATGAGTTGGACGAGATAAGCTATCCTTTTAGACCCTTGAAGAGGTCCTAAGTGATAAAAATGATGTCCCAATAGCTAAATGTGTCTCATGCATGGAGTAGGAAGGTCTTAATGGATTAAGACCATGTGTTAAGAACTTTCTGGACGTCCAAAGTGTTAAAGTTCGAGACTTTATGATTCTTAGGCATATTTGGTCAATGGATCTGAAGTTTGGGCTTAAGTGCTTAAGACATTAAGCACTAAATAGAGTTTTGGCAGAACCTCGCATACACCCCGTGTAGTTTCTCTACGCCCAGCGTACTGGGTCAACCACCCCGATGGTGGTCAACTTAAAATGGAAGTACGCCCATCGTACCAGAGGAGTACGCCCCGCGTACGCCCTCTGTTGGGCTTTTGACATTTTGGGCTTCGGGGTTGGGCCACTCTTGGGCCAGTTTGGCATGGGCCTTGCTGGACTTTCTGAACAATGATATTTTGGTCCAGTTTTAATAATGGATCTTAGAATAAGGCCCAATTAGGGAGTGGGGCCCAATTGGGAAAATTGGGCCATTAATGGGCTTATATATATATATATATATATATATATATATATATATATATATGGACTTTTGGATAGTGAATTTGATATTGGGCCTTGGCCCAAATTAGAGAAAAAAGGTGAAATGCAATATATGGACTCTTAGTCAAGATTGATATCCCATGTGCTGACTTAGTATTCATTATTTTGGATAGTTCGGGATTTTCAGAGACAACGGTCGGAGACTTTTAGCCCAGTTCAACACTACTTGCGAGGTGAGTTCTCCTCACTATATCAACAGGGTCTACGGCACCAAGACCGACCCTTTATTATTTGCATCCTGGTTTTAGGATGGTTGCTATGTTGTTGATCTGTTAGATTTCATCATGGTTTTAGGATGGTTGCTATGCTAGTAATCTGTTAGATTAATATCCTGGTTATAGGATGGTTGCTATGTTAGAGATCGGTTAGATCGGTATCCTGGTTATAGTATGGTTGCTATGTTAGAGATCGGCTAGATCGGTATCCTGGTTATATGATGGTTGCTATGTTAGAGATCGGTTAGATCGGTATCCTGGTAATAGGATGTTGCTATGATTGATCATTTGTTAGATCGGCTTGACTGTTATATTTGCTAGCGTATGATATGTATGTGCACATGTTTGTTGGTGCGATATGTGATTGTATTTATGCAATAGTTAACTAGAACCAATGGAGGGTCGTGTGGCAGTTGGTGGTTGGATGAGTTGTGCGGGGTCAGTCGACCAATTATGTGATATTTAGCCTTCCTCTTGGAGGGAGGATTGAGCGCTCGCTATGTTTGTATATATATATATATATATATATATATATATATATATATATATATATATATATATATATATATATATATATATATATACATATATATATATATATGGTTAGGGCGGTGTGATGATACTTGGGACAAATATGGGTAGGTGTGGAAGGTAGTATGGGCCCGTACTACTGACAGCACAGGACCCATACGTGTAGCAAGGAATTCACAACCCCTAGGGTTTTGAGTGGTAGTTGGTTTTCCGTTGTTGCACGGAATGTATGATATCTTCCTAGTATATGTTCAGTATGGTGATGGCGAAACGATTTGAGGCGGGATCCGGGTCAAGGTCAGGAGCTGGCAGCAAGGATTGGCCAGCATTGACAGAGGATCGCGTCAGGGAGATTATTCGGGAGGAGGTGGTCGAGATTGTCCGGGGTTAGATTCCGGAGATGTTTGGGTCTATTAAGACCACCATGGTTGAGCACTTTGACAAGCGCTATGCAGCCATTGCTGAGGCGGTTGCCGCAGCATGTAACATCCGGATTCCCATGTATTATATGTTATTCATTTATTTTGAGTTTGAGAGAAGGACTCGACGAGTCGACGCCTAGACTCGTCGAGTAGGATTACGATTTGCTGACCGGATTAATGAATGGACTCGACGAGTCCGTGCTGGCGGCAGAAACCCTAAATCTTCGAGCCTGTGCCCTATTTAAGGGTCCTTATAGCCCTCATTTGCGGCTACCAGTCCAGAGAGAGAAACCCTAGAGAGCTTGGGCGATTTGTGTGTGAGAGCAAGCCATTTTAATCCTTTTTGGTGTTGTTTTGCAAAGAAGAAGGTGTTTCCAGCTAGAGTAGGTCAAGAGGATTGCTAATCCGTGGTTTTCAAGCTTGGATCTGCAGTATTGAGGTAGCAAATCGAACTCTCCTTCTATTTTGGTTAAGATCTATTAATCTAGGGTTTTCTATACCCTTTTTATGGCTTGAATTGATGAGTTTATGGTCCCTTTATGTGTTAGACTTCAGATCTGGACCCATAGAGGTCCAGAGAGCATTATCCATCTTGCTTTATGAAGTGTTATGGAAGGAATGAACTTAGGTTGCCATTTTTGAGGCTATTTCTTCAAAAGGAACCATATATGTGTTGCATGAGTGTAAAGGTTTCACCTTTATGTGATTAGTGGGTATGGAAAGGTCAGATCTATAGGTTAGAGAAGCGGATCTGACCTCAGAAGTGTTGGATTAATGTCTAAGTCCATAACTATAATTGGTAAGACTTGACCCGACCCGGCATGGTCCATTTGGGTTGCATGGCATCATGCATTTGGATAGACTATAATGAGAGAAATAACACTTAAGGTTGGTTAATATATTATAAGTTCTAATATATTAATAAGGTTATTTAATTAGTATTGATCAAGAATTAATTTGGAATTAATTAAGTGATCAAAAGGAGACTAATTAAATATATGGGTTGATTGTGTAAATCATTCATTCTTATATATGTAGGCTTGTGATCCAAGATTCCTTATGTTGGACTAAGTCCATGGGGTGACCCATGGATACTCCATGGAGGTTAAAATCCATGGAGCATAAGGAATGGGTAAAGTTATGAGTTACATGGTGTAACCCTAATAGCCACCATATAAAAGAATCCCATGGCTCAAGAAATCGTGCACTAATGTGTGAGTGTGAGGGCTAGACGATTTCAAGGAGTGTTCAAGTTTCTCTCAAGTTGTTCTAAGTGTATTTGGTGTTGTGTGAACCATTTGAGGTGTCACACTTGGGGCACTAGGCACTCAAGCTTCATGAAGACATTCTACATCAAAGAGGTATGTATTCTATCTTGTTATATTTATTATTTTGTATGCTAGATTAGGATAATACCTTGGATGTTCATAATTGTATGTATAATAGAGAAAACATAGATCCAAGGTATTTAGGGTTGCATGTACACTTAGGAGTGTTAGAATGCTCATAACCCAACAGTGGTATCAGAGCCTAGGCTTGTTTTCTTGTTATACTTGCAAAAGTAGCTGAAAAATCGAGTTGGATGCATATATTCGATTGTTTTGGCTGGAATTGGACTAGGAACATTACCCTAAGATGTTTTTGGACTTATAAACTTGTTTTTGATGTGGTAATGTTCATGCTAATCCAATTTCTAAGATAATTGTCATAATTTCAAGATTTGTATTAGTTTGTATGTTCATGCTAATTTCTTGAAGATTGATGATTTGAATTATCTTGTTCTTATGAGGTTCTTAGATTAATAGAAAAGTTGTGTGAAATAGTTGTTTTCAATCCATTTTAATCTAAGAGTTGATTCCAAAGTGTGTTTTTGTAACTTGTCCTCAAGTTATATGAAAAGTCACATTTAAAATCATAAAACTCATAAAAGTTGGCAAAGGTTACAAAATGAAGAGTCTAGTTCTAATTAAATGGTTTTATGACTCCATAACTTGTCCTCAAGTTATGGAGGTTCAAGAGTCTCTTCATTAAATTAAAAAAAAAGTGTAACCTTAATTAGTTCCATAAGTTACAATGAAAAAAAGTTGTTTTTTTTTATTAATTAGTTTAAAGTCTTCCATAACTTGTCCTCAAGTTATGGAACTTGAAGAGTTTTTTTTTTAATTAAAACTACTTTAAACTCATAAGTTATGGAATTAATTAGTTTTGAATAGTTTCAAAACTTGCCCTCAAGTTTTGGAATTTGAAAAGTTTTCACTTATGAATACTTTAATTCCAAGTTAGCCCTTAGAATTTTAAAAAGTTAAAATTCAACCCTTATACTTTATAATATTATAAGTTAATAATATTTATATATATGTATAAGAGTAAAGTCAGTCTTACCGTTAGTAGGCCTCATTCACGAAGCCGGTCTATAAGGGGGATATAAGGTTACTGCCTATAAAATGGCAGTTTAATGGGTGTCCACTCTCACCCACCGCTTCCTTGACTGGTGGAGGGTCGTTAGCCGAACGGGTAGGACAAGGACTATAATTCTCCTTTCATTAAAAGTATTAATGATAAATACTAAGTAACTAAACTCTTATTAATACCCAATCTTAGTTACTTAGGAAAATGTGAATTTGGTGCTAACCCATGAAATTACACTTTGCACTTTGCTTAAGTCGTTAGTGGAGCGTGTGTGGTTAACCGGCACACTAACCTGGACTTAACAAGGTAGGCAAAGGGTAACTTAATATTTATCATAGTATCGGTGGAGCGTGTGTGGTTAACCGGCACACTGATTAAGGGGTAAATATTAAGGGTACCAAGTATATTTGCATGGTTATTCACACCTTGTTTTGTGATCCTCGGCATCCCAGTCACAAAACCTGAAGGGCACACTCGAGATTGAAACATGCCTTTGAACAGTTCAATGAATCTCAAAGATGTAGGACTTTCAAATCCAATTAAAACCTAATAAATTATTTCGTTTTTCATGGTGGAAATTGGTGAATCGTCATTCACCTACCTTCAAATATTTTATAGCTTGGATTACGGCATCCCTCTTCTAAGTTATAAAATAGTTTGTTGGGTCCTAGCTTTAATATTTCATATTGGGTGTCATATTAAGGACTTTAAATCAACTATCTTGAATATCTCCCAAAAAGATGTCTGGTCTAGACATTTATGATCTTCCCAAATCTCCTGAAACAAGCTTTCCTAAATGAAGATGATGTCCCATGGATATCATACTTCTTTCACCTCCTACAATTATTCTCCCTAACCCACAAGTTCCTAAAAAGTTTAAGGTCACTCAAGCCCTATTGGCAAGGCAAGGTCTAGGTGTGATCACATCTTGGAGATGTAGTCACATATTGACAAGCCGGGAGAGTTGGGTGTCAAAGTCTTGAGAAAGTTGGTGGCTCAACTACTTTCTAAGTCACATAGTGAGTTCTTTTGGGAATCCTATGAAACAGACTAAGACAAGACCCTTAATGATCTTATCTATTTGCTAAGATCAACTTCCTAAAACGCTATGGACATTGACAATGATGACATTGGATATCCAGTAAAGCTCTCTCTTCCCAATGGAAAGGGATCGGCCATAGTCAACTCGGTTGACCCAATGGTAAAGAGAGAGGCGAAGTCTGAGATAGTCCCATTATCAAGGGTCCATAGGTAACTATTGCCAAAGGAAGGGGCATTGGTTACGAAGCTCCCAAATTTACCTAAGGATGTTAAAGTCAATAAGTTTGGCTCTACTTCAGGTAAAGTCCATTGTCTAACTCTATTAAGTACATGCTGATTCTGATCGCGAAGATGGATTTCAATCGCATGGTTCGGTGATCAGAATTTTGGGCTATTACTTAAGAGTTATGATATTTATATTGCTTAGGAATAGATAACAACAAGGTTTTCATATGGATTGTAAGGATAAGTTTTTCCGCAAAGTTTTAAAATAAAAGAAAAAGGTTTTGATTTTATTTATTTTAAGTATCCTTACAATGGCATTTGTGAAAAGTTGTTGCTTATAAGATTCCATTGATAGCAATATTGGAAAAATGGATTTGATTCTTTCGGTTGTGGTAGTGTCTAATATTACCAAATAAGGAAAGATTCTCATCACCCAAGGTTCAATTGGACCGAAACTTGGAATCATGCAAGTTGTATAGTATGATGAATGAGAACTTTCAGCTTGGAAAATTAAGACTAATTCCTTATGTGAATAAGGAAAGGACTAAGGGATCGAGTACACATTCTTGTGCACTGGTCAAGTCCACCACAAAAGATCAAGAAGACTATTCGTCATGATTTACTTAAGTTCAGTAAAATATGGTTATACTTATAAGTTTAAGTATAAGTCTGTAGCATTGAAGAAGTTTCAATGTGAGACAGAAAGAATAAGAAGAATCAAAGTATGGCAGAAAGATAAAAGTTTCTCAAATCTGAAAAGATGGGAGAGTACTTTAGTATCATGTTTATGATCATCTTAATGATTAAGATACCATATCACAATTGGACCTCTAAAGTCATCTTAGTGCATTCTTATGACTAAGAAGAGGAGTCATGGATTGTTGAAATGGTTAAATAAAAAAGATGAGTCATACTTCGTTCCAAAACAATTCTTAGAGTCATACTCCAAGATTGTAACTTGAGTGACATATCTTAAAGAGGGTTTGTTAACACTAGTCAAATGTAAGAGTAAAAGGTTATCTACTCTTGTACATTTGAAATTGGTAAGTTGTGATGTTTTGGATAAAACAGAGACCAACTTAGGCCAATTGTGTAAAGTGTTAGTCTTGATAAAGAATCCGCACTATCTCTTGAATATTTGACAAGGGAGTCTTATATGTCAAGAGGACAGTGGGAGTCTTAAAGCTCTTGAAAGTTTCAATACTTAATCAAGAATAAAACCTAAAGTCCTTCACTAGCACACGACTTGAGGTTTATAACCTATCGTGTTGAAATTTTTGTGCCTATTCAAGTTGGCTTTGCATAGGAGTTCTGAGAGTTCTCAATTGGTTGCACAACTACTTGGAAGCAATGGCAGGCACCTGAGCTGCCAAATGGCAAGAATTTAAGATTGCACAAGTTTAATCAATATGAGTTTGGATTTGTCACTAACCTTGTCTTGTGATTATGGTTTTGACAAATTCACATGGATAAGAACACATACACTATTAAATCTAAGTGTCATAAGGTTTCTCTCCGATTCATGAAAATGATGGTGAGGAAACACTTTCACTAAGTAGATTTTAGCTAGATAGCAATTGTGATATTTGCATTCTCAAAGTCGTTAGTGGAGCGTGTGTGGTTTACCGGCACACTAACATGGACTTGTGAGAAGTGGCAAAGGTCTAAACAATTGAGACTATGATTACGACATCCCTTTTCATAGTTCTAAAATTGTTTAGACACACATGTTAGCTATCTAAGAGAGGTGTATGATTTTGATAAAGTTTTATCAAAACAATCTAGTATCAGAAATCTGAACTTTGGTAAGAAAGTCAGCTGATTTCTGAGTACATGTAAAAGCTAGTGGGAGCATAAGTGTTATGCTAATAATCATCATGTTAGTGGGAGCATGATAATTATGACAAAGGTTGCAAGTTAGCAATGTTAGTTATAGAAAACAAAAGTTTCAATTCGTGAGGTTGCAGGGGTTGAAAAAGTTGTTTTGCTATAATTAAGGGAGAGGAAATTATACTTCATTTCAATTCTAAAAGCTTAGATTGAGATTTTAATCGTATTTAATCAAGGATATATATATGAATTTCATGTTGGAATGGCTCAACGTAAGGAAATTCTATATATGGGTCCATTATTTGCGTTCTAAAATTCGATTATGATTACGGCATCCCTTTTCATAATCTGAATTTTGAGAACTTGGCAAATTGAAATGGAAATATTATAGCAAAAGACTGGTTTAGTCTTTATGTGAGACATCATGAATCGTGTCCCATATGCTTCGGATATAGGATCGATTACATGTGCTATATTCATCCTTTCTAAAATTTTCCAAATGCCTGGGGCATTATGAAGGGAAAAGGTCTAGAATTGGATATGACTAAAATGATTAAGCAATTGTCGAGGACAATCTAAGGTTTACCAAAGATTGGTTGCTCAAGGACAGTTGGAAGTATAATGTTAATTCTGGAAGGACCATATTGACATAATCTGTAAGGAGGCAACTCTTGTTCAGAAGTGATAGTCAAAATGGAATATGGAAATGTTTCAAAGTTAGAAATTATTCAATCTGTGTAAGATTAGGAAACTTAATGAAAGAAGGATGTTTCCAAGGAGCTGATCTCCTTTGGAATGCTCTGTAATGATTGTTGTCAAGTCTTTCTGACTTCGTGCATAATCATTAAGAGGATCAATGCAAATAAGTTTAGAATCTAACAGATTTCAGTAAATGGCATGAATTTGGAATTCTTGCATTTGCAGTAAGGATTTGGGACTGTGAAAAGAGGATCATTGGAGTGATGTTCAATTGATCTATTTTACAAAGTAAAGATCATAGACAAACATAATATGCATACTTGGTGTATGGCATCACTAGTGTTTAGAAAACATAGTGTACATGCTTGGAGCATGGGACAACTATTGTTTTAAATTCAAGTATAAAGTTGATAAAACCGAAACAATGAATAATGAGTAATCAGTATGGTGATAAATAAAAGTGTTTATTTATATTCATAGGGTTTGATACCATATTTGATTCATTTATTCTTGTGTTTCACTTTGCATGTTTTGACTTCCAGAATAACTAAGTCGCTCTTCCTGAATGATTAAGTTATTCAAACCATCCACAGTCGGTCATATGTTGGAAGTAGATATGAATCAAGACTGTCATGGGTTGGTTTGTAGAGGTCCAAGTTGGTGGACAAAGTGGTGCTACAACACTCATGAGTGCTCATAAGTTCTGAGTATTGGATTCAACCCGCGCTCATTTGAATCACTTCATGGATTGTATCACGAGTGATCATGAGACGATAATATCTTATATTCTTCAAACCTAGAGATATGAGTTGTTACTATGAGTTGGTTATACATTGATTGCACGAAAACGCATTGGTAACTCGATGTTATAAAACGTGCCTTTGTGTATGATTCAACAAGTAGTAGAACAAGCCATATGAGTCGAAGTTTATCCATTCCTTTTACCTTCGGGATAAAAGCGATATCTGTGGGCCCCTCGATGATTTAAAGATGATACATGTGAGTGCTTGGCCAAGCCAGGACTGATTTGATTTGTTCAATCAGTCAGTCATCATGAATCGGAAATCAGGAAACAACAAATGGACAGAGAGAATGATTAATAATCCATGTCTCAGTCCATATGATATCTAGAATGGAGGAATATATGATCCCTTATCTAATGGACAAGTCATTGACAAAGGTCAGAGTACATCGACAAGGTCAGAGTTCGACAGAAGATTTTGAGAGCTACGATTGCTGATCGGTTCCTGAAGTCATACGCAATAATAGTTTTAGACTTATCCAAGTGGGAGACTGTTGGATTAATGTCTAAGTCCATAATTATAATTGGTAAGACTTGACCCGACCCGGCATGGTCCATTTGGGTTACATGGCATCATACATTTGGATAGATTATAATGAGAGAAATAACACTTAAGGTTGGTTAATATACTATAAGTTCTAATATATTAATAAGGTTATTTAATTAGTATTGATCAAGAATTAATTTGGAATTAATTAAGTGATCAAAAGGAGACTAATTAAATATATGGGTTGATTGTGTAAATCATTCATTCTTATATATGTGGGCTTGTGATCCACGATTCCTTATGTTGGACTAAGTCCATGGGGTGACCCATGGATACTCCATGGAGGTTAAAATCCATGGAGCATAAGGAATGGGTAAAGTTATGAGTTACATGGTGTAACCCTAATAGCCACCATATAAAAGAATCCCATGGCTCAAGAAATCGTGCACTAATGTGTGAGTGTGAGGGCTAGACGATTTCAAGGAGTGTTCAAGTTTCTCTCAAGTTATTCCAAGTGTATTTGGTGTTGTGTGAACCATTTGAGCTGTCACACTTGGGGCACTAGGCACTCAAGCTTCATGAAGACATTCTACATCAAAGAGGTATGTATTCTATCTTGTTATATTTATTATTTTGTATGCTAGATTAGGATAATACCTTGGATGTTCATAATTGTATGTATAATAGAGAAAACATAGATCCAAGGTATTTAGGGTTGCATGTACACTTAGGAGTGTTAGAATGCTCATAACCCAACAAGAAGGTCAGTTGAGTATTGCCATGGACGCTACTAGCCGAGTTCATAAGTGGACTCGACGAGTCGAGTCGGGGTTGCCCCGCGATTCGTGACAGGTGTAACCCGTCGAGTGAAGGAATGACTCGACGTGCCAAGTGATGCTAGAAGGATTCAGAGGACCCGCATGGACTCGCCGAGTCGCCCATGTGCACTCGACGAGTCGGGTCGAAGTTTGTCCGTTGACTTCAGTTGACCTTAGGGTTTTGGTCAAGCTGATTCAGGAGAGTTCAGGGAGAGGTAGAATGGCCTTCTACCCAATCTTTAGATATGAGACTATGAGAGGGTATTGATCAGGAATGTTATTCGGATGATAGGAGGAGGCTAGGTCGGGACGCCAAGCACGAGAGTTTATCTGATTTCGTACGAGGTGAGTCTTCTCACTATACTGTACCTAGGATGGTACCTATGTGTGACCGGAAGGTCTTATATGCTATGAGATGTATGTGCTGTATGCTATTATACGATATGTATGTGTTATGTATGTTATGAATGAGAAGGACCGGAAGGTCATTATGATGTGGACCGGAAGGTCATGATGATATGGACCGGAAGCTCATTACGGGTAGGACCGAAAGGTCTACCAGGGTTGTGGGACGGAAGTCCTCTGAGACACAGTGACCGGAAGGTCTTATAGCCTTGAGTGGCGTATGTGCGTATGTGGTATTTTGGGGAACTCACTAAGCATTTATGCTTACAGTTGTTGTGTTATGTGTTTTAGGTACTAGCGAGGATCGCGGGAAGGTGCCGACATGATCCGTACACACTCATGGAGTTTACGTCTTGAGATTCTGGGATATGTTTTGTTATGATAACATTGGATACATTATGTTTTGATATTACCTTTTGAATAAAAGTATGTTTTAAAAATGAAAAATTGTTTTGGAAATTTACGTTGTTACAAGTTGGTATCCGAGCCTTGGTTTGAGGGATTCGGATGCACCTTCGGGTGTATTTGAACTCAAACTGAGGATTTAAGAAAGTTCTTCGTAAACTAAACAATTTTTCTAAAAAGTAAAAGGATTTGAGAAAAGCAGAAGGAAGCAGTGTGTACGATCAGCCAGTGCCCGAACGGTGATTTCCCAAATTACCCTTACATTACGTGTTATGAGATATGTTATGATATGATATGCATGCTAGAGTAGGCTAGGTATTCATATTAGGACTAGAGTGGCCTGATTTGTGATGCCTTAGCCTAGGAAGATTTACGCTGCTATGTGATGCTTGGGAGTGAGTAGGTAGCAGTGAGGAGCTTATGAGAGGTCTACCGAAGGGTAGCCTATGCTAGCGAGATGTAGATTACTTGTGATCTGGGACCCTAGGAGGAGGACAAGGGGTGAATACTGATGCGGTGTAGATGGTAGTATAGGGCCCGTACTACTGAAGACACCGGATCAGTGCGCAGTCCAAGTAAGAATCCTTAGGGTACTAGGGAACAAGTAGGGTTGAGTGATCGAGTGCGAGTATACTCGAGCGAGTCTCTGATATTTTATGTGGTATTTCAGAGACATCATGGTTGGGACACGCCACAGACCTGAGACGAGCGGCGTGAGTGATGAGGAGCTTCGTCAGATGATCCACGATGAGGTGGCTGCGGCGATCCGAGCCGAGATTCCAGAGATGTTTGGGTCTATCAAGACCACATTGATTGAGACCTTTGATGAGCGGTACACAGCGGTTACTGAGGCTGCGGCTGCTGCAGCTACTGCAGCTATTGCTGCTGCTAGACCTCAGGGGGGGTGACTCGATGTTGTTCCGGGAGTTCAGCAACACGAAGCCACCGGAGTTTGATGGGACGCAGGATCTGATTGCTGCGATGAGATGGATTTCCGATATCGAGGGATGCTTCTACACCTGTTCGTGTCCAGAGCATTTGAGGGTTCAGTTTGCACTGAACCAGCTTCGCTTGGGAGCGAAGGACTGGTGGAAGTTTGTGACGGCGAACTTCACTCTTGCAGAGATTTCAGAGGTGACCTGGGAGAGGTTCACCATCATGTTCAGAGATGAGTACGTTCCCCCGGTGGAGAGGGAACGGTTGGCACAGGAGTTTTTGTCCCTCAAGCAGGGGACGGAGTCAGTGACTGTGATCACACGGATGTTCCATGGGAGGGCGTTGTTTTGCCCTGAGCACGTTTCGTCTGAGCCGGCACGCATGAGTCGGTACTTGAGCATTTTGAGGAGGGATATTAGGGAGTTCGTGGCGAACTTGTCATACCGGACATTTGCTGAGCTCCAGGCAAATGCCCAGAAGAGGGAGATCGAGTTGGAGACTCAGGCCCGGGAGGAGGCCGAGTCTCAGGGGAAGGATCGGCGGCCGGCACAGTCTCAGCCGGCAGCCAAGCGGGCAAAGCCCGCCGATTCGAGATCTGGAGGCCAGAAGGGCCGCACTTGTGGGAAGTGCGGAAAGGGACATAATGGGGTTTGTCGATCAGGTGCTTGCTACAAATGTGGCAAGGAGGGGCACATAGCCAAGGATTGCCCCAAGGGGTTCATGGTTTGCTTTCATTGCAACCAAACCGGACACCGGAAGGCCGAGCGTCCGCATCTGCGGGGGACAGCACATGGAGCACCGCAGGGATCTGCCCCTGTTGCCGTGCGAGCTACTGAGGTTCGGCCGGTGAAGGCCGAGGCACCTCCAGGGTGATCGCCGGCAGGGGGGGGGAGGTAGCGGCCAGGATAGGCCGGTATTTTCCGTTGATCAAATGCGGGAGATGATTCCCGTGGAGGTATCTCAGATTTTGCAAAAAGAATTGTTCGGTATCGTGAACCGGGTACCGCCAGGGTGATCGCCAAGCTCGAGGAGCAAATTGCAGCCCTACAAACTATGAGAGACGTTGTTACTGGGATGACCAATGGGGGAGTGCCGATTGTGGGGCCACAACTAGGAAAGAGGTGGAAGAACTTTTCAGCAGAGGTTGAAGATTCGG
The DNA here is from genome assembly GCF_052849685.1 of Lactuca virosa. NCBI lineage: Eukaryota > Viridiplantae > Streptophyta > Magnoliopsida > Asterales > Asteraceae > Lactuca > Lactuca virosa. The sequence goes on along the minus strand of NC_136433.1, from coordinate 375,061,634 downwards.
GGGCTGCTGACCTGGGTACTGGTAGTCAGGAGGGTCAAGAGGTGTGTGGCAAGTGTCGGGGGACCCACGGATTCGCTTGTCACAAATTCAGGTGCTACAAGTACGGGGAGAGAAGGCATGTGCAATGAGATTGCAAGAAGGATTGGATATGCTTTTACTGTTACTAGCCAGGTCATTTCAGGTCTGTCATACCCCCAAACCAGAATGGCGGAAACATTTGGGAGTGGATGACTTCGTGTAGTATCATAACAGTTGAATATTTGTAAAGAAAGTAAACACAACCATCATAAATATAATTTAAAAGTTACATTGTTGCATGTGATACATGTCTCAAAATGAATTACAATATGATGATTTAATAAGTTTGAAAACTGACGCCTTAGCGTCCCTTCTCCAAAAGCTGATGTTTACCTGTATTACTGAATCCCTGAGAAATACAAGTAGTTTTGAAAAAGTGTCAACAATTAAGTTGGTGAGTTCATAAGCGTTTTTGTATTAGAATTGTATGCCTTTCTATATAAAATAACTGAGTTTGTTTCTAGAAAATCCAATATTTTCCATAAATATGTGGTAGTTTAAAAAGTTCCAAAGACTGGAATGCATAAGTATTTTTCATACTCAAAATAGTGTTAGTAGGTTTATATATGTATATATAATCACTAATGCGCTTGATAGCCTCGTAAATCAAAATGTTTTGATACTCCATGTGAGTTTTATAACCATGCTATTGACCCAGACTTCCTGTAACAACGTTCTTCAGGCGTTGCAGTGTTATGACGTTTGTCACCCCAGACCTGGCGGTCTAACTGTAGCTAACAGTTTAGGTGCGGGATTTTCAATCTCGTATAGATCTATTCACAAGTATCACGCTCTCCCTACAAGAGATTATGGTTTATAATACAGGACTTGAAATGCGTACTTGAAAGTACGGTGAAGTCAAATGTCTCACAAAATTTAGTATCAATAGATTTACGAAATGAAAAGTCCATCTTTCTTATAAATGTAAGTATTTCCTCTTTATAGTGTTTACAGTATGTAAAATGTCATGAATAACTCGTAAACTATACTTATTATAGTTTTTCAAAAATGTGTTCCATTAAGATGATAAAACTTGGTGTATTACTAACTTTGCATGTAAAGTGTGACATTGGTAGTAATATTGATTAACATAAACAAAAATGTAGATGAAACATCTGAAACCCTATGTAACGATTTGTATTTTTCACATAAGTTTTTCTTGTGTTTCAATTGTATTCCCCCCTAAAGTATAGTAAAAACGTGAAAACAAAGGGGTATGAACTTACTTGGAACGTGTGGTGATTTGAAGAGAACGAGATTTTTCTCGGGCAGTACTTCGACCGGAAAGTGGTAAATCTTTCGGGAATCTCGGAGCTTCGGACCTTCGTCGGAACTTGGATACCAAACCGGGGTGTCGGAGTAGTATTGAGATAGTAGAAGTATGAAACTCGAGAGAGAAAATGGTGAATGAGCAATTAAATCCCGGAAGTCTTGCATGCTATTTATAGGAGGGCTGCCAGGCCTCGTACGCTGGGCGTACTCCGAAGTACGCGGGGCATACCTCGTATGCTGGGTGTACTCTTGTACGCGGGGCGTACGTCAGCCATGACGACATCATCGGTCGCCGGTCTTCGGATGGGACGGGAGTAGAGTAGTATAGGGGAGACGTGGCCGATCCGAGGCCATGCATCGGGTACGCTGGGCGTACTCCGAAGTACGCGGGGCGTAACCCTTCGGATAAGCCTCGAAGTGTGTGCCCAAATCTTAAAAAATGCGTAACTTTCGCATACCAGCTCCGTTTTTGACGTTCTTTATATCCACGCGTAGGTGAGAATATACTCTACAACTTTAATTTAGACTTCGTCGGCAAATTTTGACTTTATTTTTAATTATACATTTTTTAATAGGTCGGGACAAGAAAAATTCGTTAAAAATTCATAACTCCTTCATCCGACGTCCGTTTTCGTTTGTCTTTTTACTATTGTGCTACTATTGTCGTGACCTTCAATTCTCATTTAGGTTGCGTCGGCCAAAAATCGCTCGATCTTTATTTCGAGTTTTTCGCTGTCTACCACTGTTCTGAAACTTAGATAAATCATAACTTCCTCATACGAAGTCAGATTTGGACGTTCTTTTTATGTACGCTCAAAGTTTGTCATTATCTACGACTTTCGTTTAGATACTTAAGGCTAAAACGTATTTTATTGAAATTTCAGTTTTTACGCTTAACAGTGTGTTACCAGTTTTGTCGCGGACCTTTGATTGGTTATAACTTCTTCGTTATAGCTCAGATTTGAGTGTTCTTTATATTTCTGAAAACCTGGTCACGGTATCTAACATTTTATGTATCCCAATTGAGACTTTTGAACATTTCATTTTTGACGCTATTTTTATTGATTCCAAAAATTTATAATATTTGACTTTTTGAACATTACATTGAGTTGAAATATCGGGTTGTCACAAGGTCCAACTTTCCTACGTTGAGGGCGGAAGGAATTCAGATTCCAGCGGTGATCGTTCCCCAGGAGGTCAAAGTCGAACCGCAAGAAGTCTCTGGTATGTAATTGGAAACTGTAACGCCCGTAGATCCGGGGTAGTCAATTTAGAGATAATAGGGGTCGAAAACGACTTTTCGACAAAAGTTTATTTAGAATAAATAATCTTAACTAAGTTGTAGAATATGTCTCAAGGGTTCCGTACATATAAAGAACGCCGAAATACGAGTTATAACGAATAAGTTATGGCACGTCGAAGTTTTTCGGCAAAACCGGCATTACACCGGGAGACGTAAATAGTGAATTTACGATAGAGGACTTTTTAGCCTTAGTGATCTAAAAAAAAGTTGTAGTATACATTAAACCGAGAACATACAAAAAAGAAAGCCCAAATCTGACATCGTATGAGGAAGTTATGAATTTTCTAAGATTTGGCATAGCAGTACACGACCCGAAACTCAAATTTTAGTTCGAGCGGTTTTTGGCCTACGCAACCTAGATGAGAGTTGAAGATCTCATTAATAGGAACTCAACGATAAAAAGACAGACGAAAACGGAGTCCGTATGAAGGAGTTATGAATTCTTTGCGGTCATTTAACAGTCTAATATCCTGTTACTGTTAAATTTAAGATTGGTCGAGAATTAGCCGACGAAGTCTAAATGAAAGTTGTAGATCTTGTTCTTACCTACGCGTGGATATAAAGAACGTCGAAAACGGAGCTCGTATGCGAAAGTTACAGGGTTTAAAAGTTGGCAGGGTGCTGTGCGAAATCGGGTGACGTGGTTGAATATAGGCCAAGGCTTTCTCCCCAAGGCAAGCCACCAGATGGAGACACCTGGCCATGGAATCAACGAGTAGGATCTCCGACTCGACGAGTAGAGCAGGATTCCAGCCTGTAAATAGAGGTTCCGGGTTCCCTCATTCTTCACACCTTCCCAACTTCACTTTCTCTCTTTACTTTCTTTCTCTAAGCCCCCAAAACCCCCCCTAAGCCTAGGTAAACCCCCTAGCACCCGAAGGAAGCCCCGAGGCTCCCGAAGCCCCGAGGCTCCCGAAGCCCCGAGAAAAGAGCCTTTCGGCTCGGAAACGCTACTCCAGCGAAGCCCGGTTTTGCGAAAAACCCGGTGTAAGTGAGCTACGCTTACCCTATCGTTAGTATATCTTATGTTTTAATATAGTAATATTCTTAGGACCTTATAATAAGTATTTGGGATATTATTATGAGTTATATAAGTGTCGTTATAATATCTTTTAACCACTCGCGGTACGGGGAATCTGGTTTAAAGGGCCGCATAGGGTTGTTGGATTTCAGAAGTGCTATATGCCAAAATGGTCCTGCCCTCCGGTGTTTTATGTCTTGCCCCTATCTGTATATAGTGGTTGAGAAATATTGTTTCATGCTTATATAATAGTAATAATAGCAAGAATATTAATTAGTCTCGGTGAATACTAGATTAATCTCTAGTGGTAATGATACTAGGTTTTGTCAAAGGAAAATTGTGTTAAGAGTAACGAAGTGTTGTCCGAGTGCCGAGTCACCTTTTCAGGTGAGTGCATAGTTACTTTCATCTTACTGAGAGATATGAAATATTTTATATAAATTACGTGCTACGTGTGCATATTATCTGTATTCTTCCTATTTATGCTGGATGAACGATTTTATACATGTTTTAAATGATTTAAACTGTATATGTATTTTATATCTACAAAATGTGTTGGGTAAAACATGGGTAGATGTAATAGTTGCTGTGTGAAAAAATAAAATAATGAGAGGCCTCGTTATAGATGTTATTGATGATCCAGTCATCTAGCGGAGTATAGATGACAACCACAGACTATTCTAGACAGTCCAGTGGAACGCTAGCCGACTCGCAACCTGTAGGTGCTTATTTGAACTATGTGCTCACCAGCAGTACTCCATCCCCCACATGGTTGACTTATCTGACATGAATTGCTGAGGAACCCCCGAAGCATGTGTTGTCACCCCAATGAAAGTCCTTAAACTAGGTCCCTTGGCTCTGACAACAGAGCCTTCAACTCGTCGAGTACATGAACTGGACTCGGCGAGTTGCTCTGTTACTGAGTGGACTCGTCGAGTCTGTTCATGTACTCGACGAGTTCACCAGTCAGATGCAAAAAATTCGACATTTTCAGCTTTAAAAAACTAGTAAGCATCACATATACTGTAAAACAATCCTTGGCTCTGACAACACTGTTGGGTTTTGAGCACTATAACACTCCTATGGTGCACAAGCAACCCTAAATGCTTTGGATCTATGTTTTCTCTATTATACATGCATATTTTCAATTTTTCCAAAGCATTGTCTTATCTAGCATACAATTTGCCAAATTAATGATACATTTAGATAGATGACATAACTTTTTAAGGACTTGTAGTTCTTGACCTTTGAAAGCTTGAGCACCTCAAGTGTGATGCCTCTAATGGTTCACAAACACCAATGTGCAAGAGGATGATTTAATAGAATAATCTATTTATCTCAAAGAGAAGAGGCAACCGATTTTGGTCTATGGAAGGTTCTATTTATAGTGTTGGACATGCTAGGGTTACACCTGGTAAACCCTAATAACCCATGACTTTCCACATTCTCATGCTCCATGGGTTTAACCTCCATGGACTATCCATGGATTAGTTGAGCCCATAATCATGGATCATTAGCCCACACTACAAGAATGATTGATTTACATAATCAATCCCCATATATTTAATTAGTTTCTTTTGATCACAAAATTAATAAATTAATTCTTGATCAATACTAATTAAATAATTCCATATTAATATATTATACTTGTAATATATTAATAAACCATAAATAACCTTATTCACAAAATCCACCCTATCAAATTGCACTGGTGAAGGAAACCCAAAAGGACCATGCTACAATCGAGTCAAGTACATACCAATTATATTTATGGGCTTAGACACCAAATGCAACAACTTCATGAGTCGTTAGGTCTGTAGAAGTCTTAGGAGAATTTTATTATCAAAGGATTGTAGGTATTTAGAGTTCAGGGATTCCTTAGAGGATGGGAAGTAAAATGGTTGATTGGTGGATTGGAATTTTATCATCTATGGCAAGGGTTGTACCCTTTTAGTTCTTCCGAGTTCACCATAGTGAGCAGGCTTGTGACCAAGGGACAGGTGGTATTTCCAGCAGGGGTTCATTGGTTGCAGGGGTTGGCAACAGTATTTCAGCGCTGGTAAGCGTAGGTGAGTTGATGTGGCGTGAGCATCTTGAGAGGCATGTAGGTACCATATCCTCGGGTAGGTCGGGTGCCGAATTTTTAGTTGGAGTGCAAACAGGGATCAGTCATGTCACCTGGGATCGAAGGGGGAGTTTTCCTGTACCCTCAGGAGTGTCAGGGTAGTCCAGTAGGAAGAATTCAATACTTCTTCGAATACTCTTAAGAGTGTGGCATCTCCTGTATTCTTTGGGGCAATATCAGGAAATTGTATTGTGTTGGAATGTTGTTGTATTGGGTAAGTTATATCCCGGATTGACTTGCTGCTATGCTCAAGTTGACTTCTAACCAATAGGTAGTGGTTAGTGTCCCAAGTGGGAGAGAATTTGGAATTCTTAGATGGAGCATCAGCTATTGAGTGTTTTGTTTAGCTGCCTGGGCTCGGCAGTACATTCAACACGGGTGTGCGTGCTATTTAGCGTATGTAGTGGATATGCGGGTTAGGGATCAGACCATGGAGGGTGGGCGATCAACATGAGGTCCAAAGTTAGGCCGAGATTGTAGTCTACAGATTGGATCAGGAGTTTGAAACTCCAAGTGGTGGAGAACTAACTATATGGGAGAGGGAACCAGGATGGGTCCAGGGTTATGCTCAACCGACATAGGGCGGTCCAGATAGAGTACAGGCCAATCGAGGCAATCCAGTCAGGCCAAAGGCCTGGAGAACAGTCTAGACAGGCTGAACGCCCGGAGAGGCGGTCCAGATATTCTGAAGGATTCTGAGAGTGGTCCAGATAGGTTGAAGGCCTGGTGAGGCGGTCTGGTCATGCTGACGACTCTGTATGTATTTTGTTAGAATTAAGTTTTGGTATTGAGAACACTGGTTTGTAATTATAACTTGTGGAATTGTATGTTAGTTGTGCTTGTTGGTTATCACCTATGGAGTGCCTTAGGAACCGTCGGTGGTCGTGTAGGAGAGCCTGGAAACTCTAGAGTAGCAACCTGTCCCAAGAAGGAAATCACGCGTGGTAGGGTTTTAGTATTACGATGCTTATTTGGTGATGTGAGGAATGTTGATTAGGCCTTTTGGGCAGCGGGAGAAGGTGGATACCTTCAGGCCCGAAGGAATGGACCACTGATGAGAAGACAACAGCGTCGATAGGTTATTGGAAGCATTCCAGTCATAGGCTGTGGGCCTAATGAGCGTGAAGGTCCATTCCTTCTGCTTGTGGAAGTTCTTGGTTAATCATCTTCTTTCATCGCTCCGGAGAGTCGCGGTGGCATGGTAAAGAGTCAAGGGTTATACTAAGGTTTTGGGTACCATATGGATTCGGATTGTGAAGGGTTCGCTATTGACCTGTTTGAGGGTCTCCTTTGCATGATTGTGGTAGTTTCAGTCAGAGACTTGGGGTGGATTCATGGACGGCCATCTCGGAATGGCTTATAGTGGAAGTTTGTGTTGGGAATCATAAGTGTATCCATATGAGGCATGCACTCTGGAGGTCAGCAAGGTAAATGGGGGGGGGGGGGAAACTTTTGGTTCAACAGGAAGTCGAGGGTTGCTGTGTTAGAGCGTCCCTTTCTTTTAGGTTCTGAGAACCGGGTTAGATCTTGCTCCTAATTCTCTATGGCAACACTTTGTGTTAGGACGGTTGAGGCGGTCCTGCTCGATGCATTAGGCCAAGATACCTGGTGCAGGCCGACTGTAAGTCGTAGGCACGAAGGCCAGGAGGAGCGGTAGGGTTGAGGCGGTAGGCTGACAAACCCTGAGGATTTCAATCCGGCGGTTGATCCGATTCGACATATTGATATTCCAGCCCGAGGTTGATCGGGTCAGTCACAGGTGTTGTGGTTATGCGATTAGCAGTCGACTGTTACTATACGCGGATTCGGAACCCGGAGGACGCATTATTCTGTCAGCATAAAAAGGGTTCGGTTCAGGAAGAGGGAAAGTTGGATTTCCGATACTTTGGATCATCAGGATTATTTTCAGGTTTGGCAAGACGGCATATAGGTTAGACCTTCCAAAGAAGCTCATTCAGATTCGCGACACTTTTCACGTCTGGCAGCTGCAAAGGCGCATATTGGATGAGGAGGCCGTTGTACCACTGGATGATGTTTAGGCAGAGAGCACTTGAACTATGAAGGGAGACCAGTGGCAGCATCAGAAAGGATACGAGTAGACTAGGGAGCCGGAGTTCGAGATACGGGAACATTATCCTGAGTCGTTCACCGCAGCAGGCTTCGAGGACCAAGCCTAGTTCAAATGGGGGAGAGTTGTAACATCCCAAGATTTGTCACTTATAGTCCTTGGGGATGGATGGGTGAAGCCATGAGAAGCCTAAGGGCTAAAATTGCAATTTGGGGAACAGGAGGAGTACGCTGCGCGTACATAAGGGTAAGCAAAACGTACTAGGCACGCCCTAGTATGCGGGGCGTACACTTGTGTACGATGGGCATACTCATGTCAGAAGGAAACCCTAATATTTGGGGTTTGAGTGCTATATAAACATCCTGATGAGCTCATAACCCTCTCTTACCTAAGCCTCCACAGTTTTGAGCCGTTTTCCCCAAACCCTAATCCTTTCCTTGAGTGTGTGAGCTAAAAGACTGTCTTTTAAGTAGTTAGAGAAGAAGGTGGTGCATCAAGCTTGTAGATCTGAAGTTCCTTTATGCTATAGAAGCTCCAGAAGGTAAAAAGATCCAAACTTTATTTTTGTATGATGTAGATCTTGCCATGCTAGGTTTATGGAACCATTTCTTGTCCCAAAAGTCCTAAGTTGGTGCATGATATGAGTTGGACGAGATAAGCTGTACTTTCAGGCCCTTGAAGAGGTCCTAAGTGATAAAAATGATATCCCAATAGCTAAATATGTCTCATGCATGGAATAGGAAGGTCCTAATGGATTAAGACCATCTGTTAAGAACTTTCTGGACGTCCAAAGTGTTAAAGTTCGAGACTTTATGATTATTTGGCATATTTGGTTAATGGATCTGATGTTTGGGCTTAAGTGCTTAAGCCATTAGGCACTTATTAGAGTTTTGGCAAAACCTCGCGTAAGCCCCGCGTAGTGTCTGTACGCCCAACGTACTTAGTCAACCACCCCGATGGTGGTAAATGCAAAATGGAAGTACGCCCAGCGTACCAGAGGAGTATGCCCCGCGTATGCCCTCTGTTGGGCTTTTGACATTTTGGGCTTCGGGGTTGGGCCACTCTTGGGTCACTTTGGCATGGGCCTTGCTGGACTTTCAGAACAATGATGTTTTGGGCGAGTTTTGGTAATGGATCTTAGAATAAGGCCCAATTAGGGTGTGGGGCTCAATTGGGAAAATTGGGCCCTTATTGGGCTTATGTATATGGACTTTTGGATAGTGAATTTGATATTGGGCCTTGGCCCAAATTAGAGAAAAAAGGCAAAATGGACTATGTGGACTCTTAGTCAAGATTGATATCCCATGTGCTGACTTAGTATTCGTTTTTTGGATAGTTGAGGATTTTTGGAGACAACGGTCGGGGACTTTTAGTCCAGGATTTTTGCGAGGTGAGTTCTCCTCACTATTTCAACAGGGTCTACAACACTAAGGCTGGCCCTTTATGATTTGCATCCTGGTTTTAGGATGGTTGCTATGTTTTTGATCTGTTAGATTTCATCCTAGTGTTAGGATGGTTGCTATGCTAGTAATCTTTCAGATTGATATCCTAGTTATTGGATGGTTGCTATGTTAGAGATCGGTTAGATCAGTATCCTGTTTAGAGGATGGTTGCTATATTAGAGATCGGTATCCTGGTTATAGGATGGTGGCTATGTTAGAGATCAGTTAGATCGGTATCCTAGTAATAGGATGCTGCTATGATTGATGATCTGTTAGATCGGCTTGACTGTTATATATGCCAGGGTATGATATGTATGTGCACATGTTTGTTGGTTTGGGGGAATGGGTTCAGACAGGTCCTGGTTCGTGCTATAGGCCAGAATACCCAGGGCGGTCCGGATAGACTACAGGCTCAGGAGGGAATGTTGGTCATACCGAAGGCCCGACGAGCGGTCTGGATAGGCTGTAGGCCCAGCAAGGCGGTCCAGACGTGTCGAAGGTGCGGATAGCGGTCAGAATAGGCTGAAGGCCTGCGAGACGGTCCAATCAGGCTGAAGGGTCATTATGCATGCTGTGTTTGTTTATATGATATGGTTATATCTGTATGGCGTTGGTATTTTGGGGGAACTCACTAAGCTTCAGGCTTACAATTGTTGATTATGTTTTAGATACTTATGATGATCGCGGGAAGGCGAAGGCGTGATCGTGCACCTCCTTATATTTTTATGATTTGATTATAGGGATAGTATGATGTTAAAACTCTTTTGAAAATGAATTGTAGAAACTTAATGATTTTAATTGTTTTAAAAAGTTCAATTTTGGCATGATTTTTATGGATGTTTAAACTTGGTATCTGAGCCTTGGTTTGAGTGAATTGGAGGAAACACTCTTGTGTGTCCAGTCTCAAACTAAGGACAAGATTTTAAAATGACTTTTCAAATGGTTTTCAAAATAATAAAGGAGGACGCAAGTTTACGATTAGCCGGAGCTCGTGAATAGACCCCAAAATACCTTACGGATTATTTGATTTTGTGATATATTAGAACAACATGCTAGTGACAAGATAGGGATCCTCAGGAATCGTATGATAGAATTGCCTGATCTTTGATGCCTTATCTTATGTAGAGTACCTCATTGATTGTTGTATGACTCTTTCGTGTGTGAATTAACTATTGGGTGAATACTCCAAGTCACGTGCTACATGGGTTAAATGGTCTTAGGGTAAGGGATTTGGTCCAGCTGCGCAACTCTTGTATGAGTCCAACCATTCTGGGATTAAATCTTTTAGTCTAAGATTGTTTAATTCGTGCGGTATGTGATTATATTCATGCAATAGTTAACTGGCACCAATGGGGGGTCGTGTGGCAGTTGGTGGTAGGATGAGTTGTGCAGGGTCATTCGACCAGTTATGTGATATTTAACCTTCCTCTAGGAGTAAGGATTGAGCGCTTGCTATGTTTGTATATATATGGTTAGGGTGCTGTGATGATACTTAGGACAAATATGGGTACGTGTGGAAGGCAGTATGGGCCCGTTCTACTGAAAGCACATGACCCATACACATAGCAAGGTAGTCACAACCCCTAGGGTTTTTAGTGGTATTTGGTTTTCCATTGTTGCACAGAATGTCTGATATCTTCCTGGTATATGTTCAATATGGTGATGGCGAAACGATTTGAGGCGGGATGCGGGTCCGGGTCAGGAGCTGGCAGCCAGGATAGGCCAACATTGACAAAGGATCGCGTCACGGAGATTATTCGGGAGGAGGTGGTCGAGATTGTCCGGGGTCAGATTCCGGAGGTGTTTGGGTCTATTAAGACCACCATGGTTGAGTAGTTTGATGAGCGCTATGCAGCTATTGCTGAGGTGGATGTCGTATCAGCTTCAGTAGCTGTAATAGCGACAGAGGGAGGAGGTAGCGGCCAGGATAGGCCGATATTGTCCGTTGATCAAATGCGGGAGATGATTCCCGTGGAGGTATCTCAGATTATGCAATAAGAATTGTTCGATGTCGTGAACCGGGTCACCGCCAGGGTGATCGCCAAGCTTGAGGAGCAAATTACGGCCCTGCAAACTGTGAGAGATGTTGCTACTGGGATGACTAATGGGGGAGTGCCGATTGTGAGGCCACAAATAGGAAAGAGGAGGAGGAACTTTTCAGCAGAGGATGAAGAGTCGGGGGCTGCTGACCTGGGTACTGGTAGTCAGGAGGGTCAGGAGGGGTGTGGCAAGTATGGGGGGACCCACGTATTCGGTTGTCACAAATTCAGGTGCTACAAGTGCGGGGATAGAGGGCATGTGCAACGGGATTGCAAGAAGGATCAGATATGATTTCACTGTCACCAACCAGGTCATTTCAGGTCCAACTGTCCTACGTTGAGGGCGGAAGGAATTCGGATTCCAACGGTGATCGTTCCTCAGGAGGTCAAAGTCGAGCCGCAAGAAGTCTCTGGTATGTAATTGGAAACCCCATTCTGTAATAATATTATGGTCAAATCGTTTTTGATCGGTAGTTATTTTGTCTTGGAATATTGTTGAGTGTGGATAAGCAGTAACTTCGGGTTAGTTACATGTTTTCTTTGACCTATGTGTGGTGGAACTTCTGTTGGGTTTTGAGCACTATAACACTCCTATGGTGCACATGCAACCCTAAATGCTTTGGATCTATGTTTTCTCTATTATACATGCATATTTTCAATTTTTCTAAAGCATTGTCCTATCCAGCATACAATTTGCCAAATGAATAATACATCTAGATAGATGACACACCTTTTCAAGGACTTGTAGTTCTTGACCTTTGAAAGCTTGAGCACCTCAAGTGTGACGCCTCTAATGGTTCACAAACACCAATATGCAAGAGGATGATTTAAGAGAATAATCTATTTATCTCAAAGAGAATAGGAAACCGATTTTGGTCTATAGAGAGTTCTATTTATAGTGTTGGACATGCTAGGGTTACACTTGGTAAACCCTAATAACCCATGACTTTCCACATTCTTATGCTCCGTGGGTTTAACCTCCATGGACTATCAATGGATTAGTTTAGCCCATAATCATGGATCATTAGCCCACACTACAAGAATGATTGATTTACATAATCAATCCCCACATATTTAATTAGTTTGTTTTGATCACAAAATTAATAATTTAATTCTTGATCAATACTAATTAAATAATTCCGTATTAATATATTATACTTGTAGTATATTAATAAACCATAAATAACCTTATTCTCAAAATCCATCCTATCAAATTGCACTGGTGAAGGCAACCCAAAAGGACCATGCTACAATCGGGTCAAGTACATACCAGTTATAGTTATGGGCTTAGACACCAAATGCAACAACTTCATGAGCTGTTAGGTCTCTAGAAGTGTTAGGAGAATTTTATTATCAAAGGATTGTAGGTAGTTAGAGTTCAGGGATTACTAAGAGGATGGGAAGTAAAATGGTTGATTGGTGGATTGGAATTTTATCATCTATGGCAAGGGTTGTACCTTTTTAGTTCTTCCGAGTTCACCCGAGTGAGCAGGCTTGTGACCCAGGGTCAGGTGGTTTTTCTAGCCGGGGTCCGTTGGTCGCAGGGGTTGACAATAGTATTTCATCGCTGGTAAGCACAGGTGAGTTGATGTGGTGTGAGCATCTTGCGAGGCAAGTAGGTACCATATCCTTGGGTAGGCCGGGTGTCGTATTATCACTTGGAGTGCAAGCAGGGATCATTCATGTCACCTGGGATCGAAGGGGGAGTTTTCCTGTGTACCCTCAGGAGAATCAAGGTAGCCCAATAGGAAGAAGTCAGTACTTCTTCAAATACTCTTAAGAGTGTGACATCTCCTATATTCTTCGGGGCAATATCAGGAAATTGTATTGTGTTGGAATGTTGTTGTATTGGGTAAGTTATATCCCGAATTGACTTTCTGTTATGCTCAAGTTGACTTCTGACCAATAGGTAGTGGTTAGTGTCCCAAGTAGGGGAGAATTGGGAATTCTCAGATGGAGCATCAGCCATTGAGGGTTTTGTTTAGTTGTCAGGGCTCGGCAATACATTCAGCACGGGTGTGCGAGCTAGTTAGAGTATGTGGTGGATACGCGGGTCAGGGATCAGACCACGGAGGGTGGGCGATCAACATGAGGTCCAAATTTAGGCCGAAATTATACTCTACGAATTGCATCAGGAGTTAGAAAATCCAAGTGGTGGAGAACTAACTATATGGGAGAGGGAACCAGGATGGGTCAAGGGTTATGCTCAACCGACTTAGGGCGGTCCGGATAGACTGCAGGCCCATCGGGGCAAACAAGTCAGGCCGAAGGCCCAGAGAACGGTCCAGACAGGCTGAAGGCCCGGAGAGGCGGTCCAGACATGTTGAAGGATTCTGAGAGTGGTCCAGATAGGCTGAAGGCCAGGTGAGGCTGTCAAGTCATCCTGAAGACTGTTTATGTATTTTGTTAGAACTACGTTCTAGTATTGAGCACGCTGTTTTGTGATTATAACTTGTGGAATTGTGTGTTACCTATGTTTGTTGGTTATCACTTATGGAGTGCCTTAGGAACCGTCAGTGGTCATGTAGGAGATCCTGGAAACTCTTGAGTAGCAACCTGTCCCAAGAAGGGAAATCATGCGTGGTAGGATTTCAGTATTGCGATGCTTGTTTGGTGATGTAAGGAACGTTGATTAGGCCTTTTGGGCAGCGGGAGAAGGTGGATACCTTCAGGCCCGAAGGAATGGGCCACTGATGAGAAGACAACAACGTAGATAGGTTATCAGAAGCGTTCCAGTCATAGGCTGTGGAAGTTCTTGGTTGATCAACTTCTTTCATCGCTCCGGAGAGTAGCGGTGGCATGGTAAAGAGTCAAGGGTTATACTAAGGTTTTAGGTAGCATATGGATTCAGATTGTGAAGGGTTCGCTATTGACCTGTTTGAGGGTCTCCTCTGCATGATTTTGGTAGTTTCAGTCAGAGACTTGGGGTGGATTCATGGATGGCCATCTCGGAATGGCTTATAGTGGAAGTTTATGTTGGGAATCGTAAGTGTATTCGTATGAGGCATGCACTCTGGAGGTCAGCAAGGTAAATGGGGGGAAAACGTTTGGTTCATGGAGTGAATCGCGAGTTACATGAGAAAGGTATAATGTCATCAACGAGAAGTCGAGGGTTGCTGTGTTAGAGCATCCCTGTCTTTTAGGTTCTGAGAACCAAGTTAGATCTTGCTCCTAATTATCTATGGCAACACTTTGTGTCGGTAGGGTTGAGGCGGTCCTGCTCGATGCAGTAGGCCAAGATACCCGGTGCGGACCGACTGTAAGTCGCAGGCACGAAGGCCAGGAGGAGCGGTAGGGTTGAGGTGGTAGGCCGACAAACCCTGAGGATTTCAATACGGCGGTTGATCGGATTCGACATATTGATATTCCAGCCCGAGGCTGATTGGGCCAGTCACAGGTGTTGTGGTTATGCGATTAGCAGTCGACTGTTACTATACGTGGATTCGGAAGCCGAAGGACGCATTATCCTGTCAGCAGAAAAAGGGTTCGCTTTAGGAAGAGGGAAAGTTGGGTTTCCGATACTTTGGATCATCAGGATTATTGTCAGGTTTGGCAAGAGGGCATATAGGTTAGACCTTCCGAAGAAGCTCATTCATATTCGCGACACTTTTCACGTCTGGCAGCTGCAAAGGCGCATATTGGATGAGGAGGTCGTTGTACCACTGGGTGATGTTCGGGTCAGAGAGCACTTAAACTATGAAGGGAGACCAGTGGTAGCATCAGAAAGGATCCGAGTACACTTGGGAGCCGGAGTCGGAGATGCGGGAGCATTATGCTAAGTTGTTCGATGCAGCAGGCTTCGAGGATGAAGCCTAGTTCAAATGGGGGAGAGTTGTAACATCCCAAGATTTGTCATTTATAGTCCTTGGGGATAGGTGGGTGAAGCCATGAGAAGCCTAAGGGCTAAAATTGCAATTTGGGGATCAGGAGGAGTACGCTCCGCGTACATAAGGGTTCGCTGAGCATACTAGGCGCGCCCTAGTACGCCGGGCGTACACTTGTGTTCGTTGGGCGTTCTCATGTCAGAAGAAAATCCTAATATTTAGGGTTTTAGTGCTATATAAACATCCTTATGAGATCATAACCCTCCCTTACCTCAGCCTCCACAGTTTTGAGCCATTTTCCCCAAACCCTAATCCTTTCCTTGAGTGTGTGAGCAAAAAGAGTGTGTTTTGAGTAGTTGGAGAAGAAGGTGTTGTGTCAAGAAGTTGGAGAAGGAGGACAAGCTTGTAGATCTGAAGTTCCTTTGTGCTCGAGAAGCTCCAGAAGGTAAAAAGATCCAAACTTTATGCTTGTATGATGTAGATCTTGCCATGCTAGCTTTATGGAACCATTTCTTATCCCAAAAGTCCCAAGTTGGTGCATGATATGAGTTGGACGAGATAAGCTGTCCTTTCAGACCCTTGAAGAGGTCTTAAGTGATAGAAATGATGTCCCAATAGCTAAATGTGTCTCATGCATGGAGTAGGAAGCTTTTAATGGATTAAGACCATGTGTTAAGAACTTTCTGGATGTCCAAAGTGTTAAAGTTCGAGACTTTATGATTCTTAGGCATATTTGGTCAATGGATCTGAAGTTTGGCAAAACCTCGTGTACGCCCCGCGTAGTTTCTGTACGCCCAACATACAGAGTCAACCACCCCGATGGTGGTCAACGCAAAATGGAAGTATGCCCAGCATACCAGAGGAGTACACCCCGCGTACGCCCGCTGTTGGGCTTTTGACATTTTGGGCTTCGGGGTTGGGCCACTCTTGGGCCAGTTTGGCATGGGCCTTGCTGGACTTTCGGAACAATGATGTTCTGGGCCAGTTTTGGTAATAGATCTTAGAATAAGGCCCAATGAGGGAGTGGGGCCCAATTGGGAAAATTGGGCCATTAATGGGCTTATGTATATGGACTTTTCGATAGTGAATTTGATATTGGGCCTTGGCCCAAATTAGAGAAAAAATATGAAATGGACTATGTGGGCTCTTAGTCAAGATTGATATCCCATGTGCTGACTTAGTATTCGTTATTTTGGATAGTTCAGGATTTTCGGAGACGGCGGTTGGAGACTTTTAGTCCAGTTCAACTCTACTTGGGAGGTGAGTTCTACTCACTATATCAACAGGGTCTACGGCACCAAGGCCGGTCCTTTATGATTTGCATCCTGGTTTTAGGATGGTTGCTATGTTGTTGATTTGTTAGATTTCATCCTGGTTTTAGGATGGTTGTTATGCTAGTAATCTGTTAGATTGATATCCTGGTTATAGGATGGTTGCTATGTTAGAGATCGGTTAGATCGGTATCCTGGTTATAGGATTGTTTCTATGTTAGAGATTGGTTAGATCGGTATACTGGTTATAGGATGGTTACTATGTTAGAGATCGGTTAGATCGGTATCCTGGTAATAGGATGTTGTTATGATTGATGATCTGTTAGATCGGCTTGACTGTTATATATGCTAGCGTATGATATGTATGTGCACATGTTCTTGGTTTGGGGGAATGGGTTGAGGTAGGTCCTGCATCGTGCTGTAGGCCAAGATACCCAGGGCGGTCCGGATAGACTACAGGCCCAGGAGGGCATGTTGGTCAGACCGAAGGCCTGATGAGCGGTGCGGATAGGCTGTAGGCCCTGTGAGGCGGTCCAGACGTGTCGAAGGCTCGGAGAGCGGTCCAGATAGGCTGAAGGCCTGCGAAGCAGTCCATTGAAGCTGAAGGCTCATTATGCATGTTGTGTTTCTTTATATGATATGGTTATATATGTATGGTGTTGTTATTTTGGGGGAACTCACTACGCTTCTGGCTTACAGTTGTTGATTATTTTTCAGGTACTTCTGATGATCGCAGGAAGGCGAAGCCGTGATCGTGCACCTCCTTATATTTTTATGATTTGATTATGGGGATACTCTGATGTTTAAACTCTTTTGAAAACGAATTGTAATAACTTAATGATTTTATATGTTTTAAAAAAAATTCAAATTTGGCGTGATTTTTATGGATGTTTTAAGTTAAGGTGGGTTGCACCTGATCCCACATCGACTTGGAAGGAGAACGAAACATTTCTTTATAAAGGGGTGTAGATACCTTCCTTGTAACAATGCGTTTAAAGTCGTGAGGGAAGCAGATCCCATGAGAACTCTACAGTTAAGCGTGCTCGGGCGGGAGTAATACTGGGATGGGTGACCCCATGGGATGTCCTCGTGCCAAGTGGCCCAAAGCGGACAATATTGTGATACGTGCCAGAGGGGGATGTTACAAATGGTATTACAGCTAGGGCACAGGTTGATATGTTCGACAGAGACGTTGAATCGTATAATGGGGGGTGAAGGTGGGTTGCATCTGATCCCACATCGTCTTGGAAGGAGAACAAAACATTTCTTTATAAAGGGGTGTGGATACCTTCCTTGTCGCAACACGTTTTAAAGCCGTGAGGGCATCAGATACCATGAGAACTCTGCAGTTAAGCGTGCTCGGGCGGGAGTAGTAACGGGATGGGTGACCCCCTGGGATGTCCTCGTGCCAAGTGGCCCAAAGCGGACAATATTGTGATACGTGCCAGAGGGGGATGTTACAACTGCACCTTCACTAACTGAACAACCTTGTTCCTTAAGGTTTTCATCTTGCGATCCAGAATTGCCACCGGTCTCTCAATGTAGTTCAGGCTGTCATCCACCTGAATATCCTCCAAGGGCACAATCGCTGAATCATCCACTAAGCACTTCCGCAACTGGGAAACATGGAAAATGTTGTGGATCTGACTGAGCTCTGCTGGTAGATTCAACCGATATGCCACCTTGCCCACCCGGGCTATAACCCTGTAAGGACCAATGTACCTGGGGCCCAACTTTCCCTGTTTCCGGAACCGGATGACACCTTTCCAAGGTGACACCTTCAGACGGACCATATCGCCCACCTGAAACTCTAAGTCTGAACGCCGCTTGTCGGTGTAGCTTTTCTGCCGACTCTGAGCAGTCTGAAGCCTGCTCCGGACCTGCTGGATCCGCTCTGTAGTCTTGAGTACTACCTCAATACTCCCCATGACTCTCTGACTGACCTCACCCCAACAGATTGGGGTCCTACACTTCCTCCCGTAGAGCATTTCGAAGTGAGGTCGGTCTATGCTGACATGGTAACTGTTGTTATACGAAAATTCCGCTAACGGAAGATTCGTATCCCAACTGCCACCGAAATCCAAAACACATGCGTGTAACATGTCCTCTAGAGTCTATATCATCCTCTCGCTCTGTAGCATGAGGAGACGAGTACCCATCTCCTCTTGAAACCGCTTTCAAAATCTGGAAGTGAAACGGACATCTCGGTATGACACCACCGAGACAGGCACCCGATGTCGTGCCACTATCTCACATACATATATCTCAGCCAGCTTCTCGACTGATATGCTCTCCTGGATCGGGATAAAATGAGCGCTCTTGGTCAACCGATCCACGATGACCCATATCGAATCTACCCCACGTGCGGTCCTGGGAAGCTTGGTAATGAAATCCATAGTGATATCTTCCCATTTCCACACAGGAATATCCAATGGCTGCATCTTGCCGTGTGGTCTCTAGTGCTCAGCCTTCACCTTCCTACATATCAAGCACCGCTCCACGTACTAAGCAACGTGCCGCTTCATGCAGGGCCACCAGTAATTACAGCGAAGATCTCGGTAAATCTACGTCGCCCAAGGATGGATGGAGAAGCTCGACTTATGGGCCTCATCCATCAGAACTTGCCGCACTCCGCCCCAGTACGAAACCTAGACCCTCCCATGCAGGGTCAACAACCCTCGACTGTCATAATTAAACGAGGCCACCCGGCCTACGATCCGCTCGCACTTCTGGCGCTCCTCCTTCAGGCCCTCAACCTGTGCCTCTCTAATCTGCTCTAGCAATGGAGTAATCACTGTCATCCTCCAACATATATCTCTAATCGGAGCCATCATCGCCTTACGACTCAGGGCGTCGGCCACTATATTGGCCTTGCCCGGGTGCTAAAGGATCTCACAATCATAATCCTTCACCACATCTAACCACCGAGACTGCCTCATGTTTAGATTCGACTGATCCATGAGGTACGTCAAACTTTTGTGGTCCGTGTAAATGGTACAACGGAATCCATAGAGGTAATTCCACCAAATATTGATGGCGAAAACCACAGCCCCCAATTCTAAATCACGCGTCAGAGAGTTAGCCCCGTGAGGCTTCAGCTGCCTCGACGCGGAAGCTATCATATCACCCCATTGCATCAAAACTGCACCCATGCCCGTAATCGATGCGTCACAGTAAACTACGAATTCATCAACTCCCTCGGGTAGAGTGAAAATCGGTGCCTCGCATAACCGCTGGCTAAGAGTCTCGAAGGCTGCCTGCTGGTCCTGCCCCCAACAAAATGTCACCGACTTCTTGGTCAGTCAGGTCAAAGGAAGAACGATCTTGGAGAAATCTTGGATGAATCTCCGGTAATAACCCGCTAGACCAAGAAAACTCCAAATCTCAGTTGGAGACCTCGGAACCTCCCACCGCATCACAACCTCTATCTTAGCCGGATCGACCAGAATACCCTTCTGGTTGACGAGATGCCCAAGAAACCACACATCGCGCAACCAGAAGTCACACTTGGAGAACTTTGCAAAAAGTCTCTCCCTCCTCAGAGTCTCCCGCACCTCCCTCAGGTGCTCCTCATGCCGATCCTGAGTCTTGGAATACACCAAGATGTCATGAATGAAAACAATCACAAACCGATTCAGCATCGGTCAGCATACTCGTTTCATGAGATCAATGAATGCGGCTGGAGCATTGGTGAGCCGAAACGACATCACCACAAACTCATAATTACCATAGCGAGTCCTAAAATCCGTCTTCTGCACATTCTCCTCTCTGACTCGTATCTGTTGATAACCCGATCGCAGATCAATCTTGGAGAACCAAGATGCACCCTGTAGCTGGTCAAACAAGTCATCGATCCTCGGGAGGGGATAACGGTTCTTCATCGTTACCTTATTCAGTTCCCGGTAGTCTATGCACATCCGATGTGACCCATCCTTCTTCTTCACAAAGAGGATCGGGGCTGCCCATGGTGAAGTACTTGGCTTGATAAATCCTTTGTCTAGCAGCTCTTGCAGCTGCGTAGACAACTCCTGCATCTCGGGAGGAGCAACCCGATACGGTGCCTTGGCTATCGGAGCCGCACCAGGGACTAAATCAATCCTGAACTCAACCTGTCTCTCCGGAGGTATCCCAGGCAAATCCTCCGGGAATACATCCGAGTACTCTCGCACGACCGATACATCATCCACTGTCGCCTTAATCTTATCCCGGATATCCATCACGTAAGAGACATAACTTGCGCAACCCTGCTAAAGGTAACACCTCGCCCTCGCTGCTAAACATAAAACTGGTCCGCGCTGTGGCCTCTCGCCCTAGATCACTAACCCTCCCCCACTAGGAGTCCAAACCCTCACTAGCTGTTGCTCGCAGTCGATCACTACCCCATTGAAGCTCAACCAATCCATACCCACTATAACCTTATTCCCTCGCAGGGGAATAGGAACCAGATCCACTGAAAACTACTCAATAATTGTAGTGTACAACCTTTGTGAACCCTCGCAACCCTAACGGTCCTGTCATCTACTATCTCCACATCAAGTTGGCAATCCTACTCCCCCGGAGCTCCTACGAATCGCTTGCTGAGCGCAAGCGACACAAAAGATCGGGTTGCACCCGAATCGAACAGTACCAAGGCTGATATACCGGTCACTAAGAACGATCCCATCACAACATCGGGAGCCACACGTGCCTCCTCTGCAGTAAGCTGGAAAGCCCTTCTCCTTGCTGTAGGTGCCTCTGCCCGGCCCTGATGGCCATCTGTAATCCTCAACATGGTAGGAGCGGGTGCCGCCACCTGTCATGCTGCTGCCAGACTCAGACACTGGACCTTCTTGTGGCCCCTATGATTGCACTGAAAGCAAATCAGATCTGAAACTGTTGTGGTGGTGGTGCTAGCTCTACAATCCCATCTCATGTGCCCAGTTCAGCCACAATTGAAGCAACCCGAACTCCCCGTCCTACACGCCCCCTCGTGCATCCTTCCGTACTTTTCACACCGGCTGCTTCCCTGCTGGCTCCTCGATCTATGATCTGATAACTTGGCCTTCTTGCCCGAACCTCCTGTCTGAACCCCATATGGTTTCCTCTTCCTCTCCATCTCCAAATCTAACTCCCTCTCTCGAGCCCTAACAATCATATCCTCCAGCGTCTTGCAGCTGGAACGGATCATAAACTGGCGGCTATCACTTTGCAACATCTCCTGATATCAGGTATTATTCATCTCCTCGTCCGCCAGGTACTGTGGAACGAGAAGGGCCCTCTCGCTAAACTTGGCGGTGATCTCCGCCACAGTCTCTGTCGTCTGGTCAAGATCCTGGAACTCCCTCGCTAGTTGTTGCACCTCAATCACGGGTGCAAACTCGACCCTGAACCTGGCCAAAAAATCACTCCAGGTCATAGCATGTAGAACTGTATCATCCCCAATGGCTCGTCTTTCCTCCTCCCACCAATCTCGTGCCATTTCCTTCAGAATACATGATTCAAGTCGGACCTTGTCCCCCTCAGGACATCTGCTCGTACGGAACGCGTTGGCGACATCAGCCAACCATCTGCTGCTAGCAATGGGGTCCCGAGCCCCATGATAGTCAGGAGCTCCACAAGCCCTGATCTCCCGGAAAGTCAGTGTGCGCGATCTCATCATGGCCGCCACCTCGGTGCGGAAAGCGATCAACATGTCATCCAGAAGCTCCAAAATACCCTCCTTGACTGAACCAAAGATCACAGGAGTCTGATCTAATATGCTGCGCGTGATCTCAGACGAAATAAACTCCCTCATCTGCTTATCCATGTGCCTGACTCCAGAGCCCGAGCCTGATCCCTCACCAGTGCCTGAAGTGCCAACTAGCCTAGTGCGTAGCGTCACCATACTAAAAATACACCATAAAAAACATGAGTATACTCAACTTGAGGGATCTCACATTCTACAAGTTTCATGGGTTCATCTCAGCCTTCCTTGATTCGAGTACGGATCCTCTGCTTTTAGTAGTACGGGCTCATACTACCTTCCACATCTATCTGTACTTTCCTCAAGAACTGCCTCGACTCCACCAAGTCCGTTCTACTACTACTACTACTACTACTACTACTGATCTCATGCTAAACTCATCCTAGGCTTGCGCTAGGGTAATCACCAACCCACTCTCCTCTATTAGATGCATAAGAAGTCCCTGCTATCTCCCCCTAACTAGCTCTTGAATATTATTACATATCACTAAGACTAGATAGTTCTTTAAATGAGAGATCCTACCCTACAACGGTTGGACTCAAACAAGAGATGTGCAATAGAGCTAGACCTAACCTTCTGAAATTATTTAGTCCTCGCAATATGTAAAATAACATATTCATTTACTAGTTAGTAAAAGATAACTAGAACTCTTAAATGCGCAAAGCAAGCAGCATTCGAGCATCAAGTAAACATAGTCATGCATATCACATTCAGGCCATCACTGACTAATCTGTACTAGCATGCGGTTCATAAAGCTGAGATACACATAACAGGCACATAATGCATCCTTCCTAAATCCTTAGTCCGAAACTAGCATGCAATTCTCATAAAGCTTATACACATATAATAGGCACATAAGGCATCCTTCCTAGATCCTTAGTCCTAATCTAGCATGCGTTTCTCATAATCATATCATAACATAAACTCGTATGGGTAATTTGGGAGTACTTACTTGAGCTCGGCTGATTACATGCACCACACCCTTTTTCTCTTTTCAAAGTTCTCTTCTCTTTTCAAAATTCTTATTGTAAAAATGATTTTCTGTTGAATATTTTCATACCATGTCCTTAGTTTGAGTTCTGACACACCCGAGAGTGTGCCCGAATCTCTCAAACCAAGGCTCTGATACCAACTTGAAACATCCCAAAAATATAGACCAAAAATTCCGTTTTAAATCGGTAATAAAAACCATCAATAACATCAATCATATAAAAATCATAATCATGTATAGAAAAAATATCGCCATATCAATCAATGTATCAAAACCATGTATCATAAATCAGAGTAAATCCTCCCAGGCTAAAAACAGTGGTGTGTGCCATGCAGTCATCCCGAGCTCTTCCCGTTGCTAGCGGAAGTACCTGAAACCAAAACTTAAAACTGTAAGCACGAAGATTAGTGAGTCTCCCCAACTACCACATACCATACACATATCACATAAACATATCTTGGGCCCCGCCCTTGCTACATCGAGTCAAGCTCGACATCGGCTTTCCTGACATCGGGCCCCGCACGGCATCGAACCCTATCGGCATCGGGCCCCGCCCGACATCTAGCCTCGCCCGACATCGATCAAATCTCGGAATACATAAGAGCATAATCAGTAATACACATAAACCAAATCACATAAAACTAACACTTAAACATTCCTCGGGCCTTGCCCGACATTGGACCGTAATCCGGTAACATACTAACATTCCTCGGGACCGCCCCGGCATCGAGCCGAAGTCCGAAACATACAATACAAAGACATGCAAGAATCATAAAGACATCAAGCATACAACCTAACCCATCGAGTTACCTCCTAACTCGGTGAGTTCCTGTACTACTCAGACTCGTGGTTAGCCGAGTCAACTCGTCGAGTCCCTTCACAGACTCGTCGAGTTCTACCTGGCATACAATCGGGACAACTCGGCTTCAACTCGTCGAGTCCCTTACTGGACTTTCCGAGTTCCTCTGTCTGTTTGGGCTATCTTAATGGATTAAGCCCCTACACTTTAGACCAAAGCTTCATACTTCACATAGACCTTGAAAATGTGCTTTTAAGGGTAAAGTTTCTGACTATACCCATTAATACCTCTTCTTAAAGAGTTTAGCTCAAACCCTAATTCCTTGGGACCTAGAACTTGGTCCTTAAACTACCCATACACCAAACTAAAGCTTACAACTTCAGATCTAGACCCCTAACACTACTTGGACACGTAAAGTTCCCAGCTTTCCTTCCAAGCATGGCCTCTTAGGGCTAAAAAGGCAATATTAATGCTTATAAGCTTACATGGGGCTTCCATGGTCATAAAGTTTGCACCTTTATGCCATGGAACCCCACCTAGATCCCGGATCTGAAATATAAGTCACTTGGGACGTCGAAATCCCAAAGACCAAGGTTCTTGAACCAAAACCCTCATAAAATGGAAGTAAATAGATCTAAGGAATGAATGATCAAGTTAGAGACTTGATTACCAGAAAGTGATGAGGATGGAAGGAAACCCCTGGATCTACTATCTTCTCCTTGAACCTTCTAGCTCCATCTTCTTCTTCTAGCAGAAATCAGACGTTACACTGTTGTTTCGAAACATAATTTGTGCTAATGCAAACCATAAACGTATAAGCCTATCGCTTTATATGATAACTAATCTAGTATTTTTCCTGCCATTGTAGGAAAATGTCGATAAAAATTGATTTCCCTATATTGGACGCCGCCGGCAAGAAATATTTGGATTGGACTCAAGATATCCAGAACCATCTAGATGCCCAATGCTTGTTTGATGTCATTTATGAAAAGGATGATTGTGAGGTTGAAGTTACCTGCGAAATGAATTCTAAAGCGATGATATTCTTTTGTCATCATCTGTCAGACATGATGCAGTTTGAATTCATAGCAATCACCGCACCCAATACATTATGGGACTCTTTGAAAGAGCGTTTTGACCATCAAAAGACCATATGGATTGCTGAAGCCTGCCAAGATTGGATCAGTCTACGATTCCAAGACTTCGCTTCGGTTATTGCGTATAACGCCGAGGTCTGTAGAATTCGTCCACTTCTCCACTATTATGGTCAACCATTGACTGATGTTGAATTATTGTAGAAGAATTACACCACATTTTCTAGTTCTGACAATTTGCTTAAAAAGAAATACCGTCATTCCAAGTTTGTAACATTCCCTAAGCTCATTACTCAATCACTATTGGATGAGAAAAATAAAATTGTTTTAATGAGAAATAGTACTTCTCGTCATGTTTGGGACAAATGCAATTCCAATGGCTGATGCTAATAATGTTTGTGGGCCTCCACCACGAAACATGAACCGAGATAAGGGCCAGTCGTCCTGAAAGCAAAGGAATCATGGTGAGCAAAAATCTCGCCGAGCCAAGCGAGGTTCGGAATCTAATCCGAACCAAAGGCCTTCGTCTCCTAAGCAATCTTGTAAGAAGAACAATAACAAACATAGGTAGCTAGACTTCCAAGTTGCAACACGAAGTAGCAAATAGAGTCTTAAGCGGCTTTCATCGTTGACGAACACCTGCGCTAATAAGACAAAGAGGGAGTCCTTTTAGGCTGCATAAAAAAGGTAGGGCCATATCCCATCTTTTTTTTTTCTGATGACTTGCTGATGAGCAAAGTATTTGTTACAAATGTGGTGGTTATGTTCATATGCAACGGCCTTGTAAGGCCACTCCCGACGAAGTTCAAAACTATCATAAGGGGAGAATAACCTAAACAAATCTTATCGACACGAACACCAATGAATTCTTTGAGACCCCCGATTTTGTGGCTCAAATGGAAGAATAAAGCTATTGTTCAGCTCCTTGATTATGTTTTTTTTGTTTTTTGTTTGGTTTATGATTTCCCATTTGAATAATACTTTTTGACTATGGTTTGTTTATCTCGAACATGTTTCTCGATATAATTTAAAGTTCTTTCCATATGAGATTATTTTATATGTGTGACCGACTTTAAATTATTTTTACTTTTAGGCATGCATATTGGGCCAGTTGATTGTCTTGTTGATAGTGCTACAACCCATACTATCCAAAAATACAAGGATTATTTTATTAATATTATGCCTAAAGTAACTTCATGGATAACCATTTCGGCCCCGTCGACCCTGGTTGCTGGCTTAGGTGAAGCCCAATTTATGTTGTCAAATGGAATTGTTTTAACCATAAATGAAGCCTTATATTTTTCAAATTCCAGTCAAAACTTGTTGAGTTCTAAGGATATTCGAGAAAATATGTTTCACATCGAAACTGCTCGAGAGAATGGTATTGAATATCTTTACATTACCTCCACTCTATATGACCAAAAGCGTATATTGGAGAAATTGAGATGTTTGTCGAATGGATTGTATCTTACCACGATCCAAAAGATTGAAAGCAATATGATCATTCATCAGGCCCCTGTTGATGAGGGAACTTATATGTTATGGCATGATCG
The DNA here is from genome assembly GCF_052849685.1 of Lactuca virosa. Lineage (NCBI taxonomy): Eukaryota > Viridiplantae > Streptophyta > Magnoliopsida > Asterales > Asteraceae > Lactuca > Lactuca virosa. Next base: position 375,035,032 of record NC_136433.1, on the reverse strand, counting down.
GCTGTGTAACACCCGTGTTATAGATTGGTTAAGTTTAATTTTACCAAGGACCAAAGATGAAGTTTTCGAGGAAACTTTATGCCACGACGTGGTGAAAGGATTTCTATGATGTGGTAATGACTAGAAGGATCGCATGTCTTGGTGGACTACCACGACGTGACCAAGGATTGCCACGGTGTGGCATGTGTTCTAGACCAAGACCATGATTCTTTTAGGATTTGCTTCATATTTAAACCCCTCTAAGCCATTTCTAGGGTTCATTATAGAAACCCAAACTCTCATTCGCTTGGTGATTTGTGGACCTTAACTTAGGTTAAGAAAGAGCAGGAGCCTCCAATGGAGATCAAATTTTCAAGGAAGAGTAGGTGTAGCACCATCAATAGTCAAGAAGTGTAAGAGTTAGAAACTCGTTAGAAAAGACATGAGAGTTACGGTTATCACCTAGGATGGAAAGGTAACGTGCGGAGTCATTATGCAAGCCCTATTTTGTTGATGATTCCAGGACGTAATCATCCTAAGGGGGAGATAATTGTAACGCCCGCAAATTCGGGGCTAGTCAATTTAGATATAATAAGACTTAAAAATGACTTTTTGGTAGAATATTATTTAGGAAAAATAATCTTAACAAAAGTTATAGTATAAGTGACAAGGATTTTGTACATATAAGGAACTCTTAAATCCGAATTATAATAAAAACGTAATGACCCATTGAAGTTTCACGATTAAACAGACACGACTCTGCGTATCATAAAAAGTGAGATTTTGATAAAATGCTTTTTAGCCTTAGTGATCTAAACGAAAGTCATCGTATTCGTTAAACCGAGAGTGTGCGTATAGAGAACGTCAAAATATGACTTCAGTAGAGGAAGTTTTGATTTTTCTAAGATTCAGCTTAGTAGTATACAACTCAGAAATCGAATTTTAGATCAGTCAATTTTTAGCTGAAACAATCTAAACGAGAGTTGAAGATCTCGTTAATAGGAGTTCAATGATATAAAGACAGTCGAAAACGGACGTTGGATGACAAAGTTATGAATTTTTAACGGACTTTAAGAGTCTAAGCCTGTTAAAATATATCTTTAAAAATAAACTCAAAATTAACCTACGGGAGGCTAAACGAAAGTTGTAGATCTCGTCGATAGCTATGCGTAGATATAAAGAATTTCAAAAACGGAGCTCGTATACGAAAGTTATGAATTTTACAAGATAATTAATTTTCGGAAAAAGTGGGTGTGACACGTGTCGGAATCTGGCACACCCCCTTCCTCCCCACGGCTTGCGACCAAATTTTAACATGTGGCACAGTATGCCCAACGTAATTCTTTTACGCCCATCGTACTACCCCCTGGAAGCCAATAATTAGATGGCGATTTTCACTGATTTTCTTCACAACTCCTCATCCAAACTCTTCCAAACCCTACCAAGGTCCCGAGGCCTTATTCTAGTACTTCCCAAGTGTTAGTAGCGAAGCTTCGGAGCGTTATAAAGCCCCGATAAATAGAGCTTTCGGTTTTGAAGTTCTGTCCGCACAGAGTCCGGTTTTTCGCTAAACAACTTGTAGGTTGAATTATGCTTACCGTGCTTTAAGTATAACCTATATTTATGTTTATAATCGTTATTATGAACATATAAATAATATTTATCAATGATGACAAGCCTAGATTTAGTGAGGTGTTTAAAGTGGGATTTCCAAACAACATACGTTGTATACCAAACAGATCCTACCTCCGATATGATCTTACATGGTTGTCCCTTATCAGCTATAGATCGGTAGGCTTTAAACTAATGATGAATCTAGACTAATAATTAGTCACAAGAAATATTAGAATAAGACTTAGTGATCATGATACTAGGTTATGTCAAAGGAAAAGACAATTGCTAGAAGCGAAATGCAGCCCGAGTTTCGAGTCATCACTTTAACAAGTGAGTGCATAGTTACTTTCATCTTACACATAGCTATGAAGTATTTAAGATAATTATATTTTATATGTGCCTATTATCTATGTTCCCGATATCTATGCTAGTTGAACAATTTATACGTGTTTTACCTGATTTAAACAGTATATGTATTTTTATACATATAAATATATTAGGTAAAGATTGGTAGATGGAAGATGGTATAGATGATGAGAGATGAAATATGAAATATATGATTATAGGCCTTGACTTTGAATATGATCCAGTCTTCTAGCGGAGTATAGATGAAAACGCCAAACTATTCTAGACAGTCTAGTGGAACGCTAGCAGGCTCGCAATCTGTAAGTGTTTTTGAAATAAGTGTTCACCAGGTGTACTACACCCCCCACAGTTTCCTTACTGACATATATTGCTAAGGAATCCCATAAGCATTATTGTGTATACCAAAGATAATCGTTAGGATAAGTCCCTTGATTTAGATTCCTTAAGGACACAAAGTGAGGATAACGAGAATAGGTAATTGGGTTAAATGATTTGATGAAAATATATATCTAAAAGAATTTAATTATTGTGGGTTGAAAGCCCTATGTGCTTACCAGGATCCCAAGCCTAACCCACTCAGTTTCATGTATTACAGGTAGTGGCACAAGATCACATGTGTGATGATCAGATGAGAGATTTATAGATTATAGTCCTGTTGAATAATAGATGTTTGTAAGGCCTGTTCTATTTCCGTTTATGCTTATGTACTATATTGACGATGACATCCCAACGTTTTTATTATAAATAAAATACATTTCTTCGGAAATGCTTTACAAATATATTTATCATATTTTTGGGAACAAATTCCGCAATATTATTCTTCAAAAAGGATACTCTGATTTTAAATAAGCATAAAAAAATCAGTATTTTCTAACCGTGAAATTGGGGATGTCACAGATCGAGCACCGTAAAGATGGGATTTTACTTAGTCAAGAAAACTACACCCAAAAGGTGTTAAGGCGCTTTAGACGTCATGACGCGAACAATCATCTACTCCCATGGTCGTTCGTTCTCTAGACATTAAAAAGGACCGATTCCATCCAAAGGAGGACGATGAAGAGATATTGAGCCCCGAGTTTATCAGATTCTTTACACATGAGCAACAAGCATTTCACATGAGCAACAAGCATTTCAAAAGATTAAAAAGGACCGATTCTTTACACATGAGCAACAAGCATTTCAAAAGATTGAAGTGCAACATATCAGATCAGATAAGAATCATGCAGACTTGTTTACCAAGTCACTGTCGAAGTATTCTTTCCAAAAACATGTCAAAGATGTTGGAGTTAGGAAGCTCTCTGAGCGACCTAAATCACATGTATTATGCACCCATCTGTGTGTAACTAAGACTTGCATCCTGATGTATGCTTTACACCCTATTGAGTGCATGTGAGCGGGAGCATCCTGATGAATGATTGTGTATTCTTTTTCCTTTCGCTCAAGGGTTCTGTCCCATGGTGTAACACCTAGGTTTCAGATGTTTCTATTATCGGGAAAACAGGCTGTAAATGGATCGATTAAAGGTCTTAGGCTTCAAAAGAATACAGTTTAGACCATATCGGATGTTGATAATGTTGGATAAAATGATTAAAGCCCTCAAATTGTACTTTGAAGAAAAAGGGTAATGTAACGTCCCAAAATTAAGAACCGAGAATTTTTGTTTAGGTATTAAATAAACCATCAACCAAACGTGTTTATCAAAATCATACAGAAATCATAAGGTATCCACAATCATCCAAAATATATCAGAGTTGATACGCGACGAGTCCTAGTGTGTGTGTGTGTGTGTGTGCGATGTGATCATCCCGATCTCTTACCTTTTGATCCGGAAGTACCTAAAACATAAGCTGAAGACTGTAAGCACAAAGCTTATTGAGTTCCCCAAAATACCGCATACCATACATATATGCTAGCTTAATGTTGTTTCGGGTCTATCTCACCCCCAGGTCTATTTCACCCCTGAGTCTAATTCAACTCATTTGTCAGCACAAGGCTGTACCGGGTCTATTTCACCCCCTAGTCTATTTCAACTCATGTGTCAACACGAAGTTGTATCGGGTCTATTTCATCACCGGGTCTATTTCACCCCACATAAATGTAGCGAACAAACACACAGGCATAAAACACATACAACAGGAGTCACAAAAACCACAAGCACATACAATCCCTAGTGTCCTACAGTATAGTGAGCAAACTCACCTCACAAAGCAGCTCAAAAGTCAACACATCCTCGAAATCCCAAAACATGCGCTAGATGCCACCTAGATAATAGCTGAGCCAAAATCCACAAGTCAAAGGTTAACCCTCAAGGTCAACAGTCAAAGTTGATAGTCAACGTTGACTTCAGCTGGCCGCCACGTCGTGACCTTCCTTGGCCACGTCGTGGTCTGCATAAAACCAACGGTCGAGGAAATTCCCAGCCGCCACGCCATGGTGACCTATGCCCACGCCGTGGTAGCTGAGATTCCAAACAACTTAATGCATTAAGTTTTTTTCTTCGGTTCCAAAATCTCCAAAGCTCAGATCTGGCCGAAAATGTGATTTAAAAGGATAAACTTTCCAACTTTATCCATTATGACCGCACGTAAGGTCTAAAACCCAATTATCTAAGTCCCAAATGTCTTAATAATGCAATGAATTAACCAATAAGCACTTATTCCATAAAGTCCCAGTCCATCCTTTCAAGAAGTGATTCTAGCACCAAAATCAACCTAAAAGTTGGTGCTTTATAGACATGCATGTCAAGTGCATGTCTTGAACCCATATTAGGTCAAAATGAGGGTTTATGCCCATTTCAAACTCCAAATCCAAGGGACAAAGTATACCAAATGTCCCAGAGATTCATAATATTGCAAACTTTACGAGATCTCCTCATCCCAACATTCAAGAACAAGAAGTTTATGGGCCAAAACTCAAGATCTAACAACCTAGTATGATAAAAATCAAGTCTTGGACACTTACAAAGGTCCAGAAGAGTGCTAAGGTGAAAAATGGAGACTTACTTGCTTAATCTATGCTTCCTTCTTCCTCCTTCTTCCTTCTGCTTCAAAGAACACCAAACTAGCTTAATAATGGAGGAAATGTTGGATAAGGTGTCTAAGTCCATAACTATTTCTGGTATGTACTTGACCCGGTTTGGCATGGTCCATTTGGGTTGCATGGCATCATGCATTTGGATAGACTAAAATGAGAGAAATAACACTGAAGGTTTATTAATATATTATAAGTTCTAATATATTAATAATATTATTTAATTAGTATTGATCAAGAATTAATTTGGAATTAATTAAGTGATCAAAAAGAAGACTAATTAAATATATGGGTTGATTGTGTAAATCATCCATACTTGCATAGTGGACTAATGCTCCATGGATTATCAAGTTGAGCTAAAACCCATAGAATGCTCCATGGATGCTCCATGGTGGTTATGGAACCCATGGGTCATGGAAATGAAAAGTCATGACAATTAGGGTTTACATGGTGTAACCCTAATTGTAACACACTATATAAGAACCCTTATGTTCACCAAAATCGGCTACACTAAGAAATAGAGAGGGCAAGCCGATTTTAGAAGTGTTCTACATTTCTCCCAAGTCATTCCAATAGCATTTGGTGTTGTGTGAAACATTTGAGGCATCACACTTGGGGTGCTAGGCTCTCAAGGTTTTCAAGGAATCAAATCAACTACAAGGTATGTAATTCTAGCTATCTTTTATGTTTATAAGTTCCCCATGTATGCCAGATAGGATTAAGAACCTTGGAAATCAAATTTTGCATGTATTTTAGACAAACATAGATCCAAGGTTTCTATGGTTGCATGTACACCTTAGGAGTGTTAGAATGCTTAAAACCTTTCAGTGGTATCAGAGCCTAGGTTTGTTTGTTTGATACTTGATGCAAAATTGTGAAAAAACTCAGTTTTTCTGCACTCTGCATCATGAACTCGCAGAGTCCATGGGGGGACTCGACGAGTCCATGACTAAACTGATGAATCAAAGAATCGAGTTTAAACGAATCAGAGTATGAAATCCATTAAGAATGCGAGATTGAACACCAGATGTAAATATGATCTTGTTTCAGCTCTATTACGCTTTCGAATGTTTACAGAGTACAAAGATAGGTCTGTAAAAACTCTTCTCTAACTCTAGTAAATATCCCTGTTTATAGGGAACCGAAAGCGTACAAAAAATATACTAAGGCATATACACTAACGCTTCGAACAATAAGCGCCTTAGTAAAATACATAACAAAACATTCGAAGAGACAAAAATACAATTCGACTTATTACAACAATTCGACCCTTACATAAACTCATCCTACTCGTCGAGTAGGTTCATGTACTCGACGAGTAGGAGCCTCAGAATGCAGATTTTCAAGTTTTGGTGCTGGAAATGGACTAGAAACATTACCCTAAACTGTTTTGGTGTTATAAAACTTGTTTTAGATGGTGTAATGGTTGTTCTAATCCATTTACAATGGCTAACATCAAATTTTCATGTTTATATGTGTTCATATGTTCTTGAAATTTTGATAGGAATATTCTTGTTCTTATGAGTTCTTAATAGATCATAGGAATTACTTGTTAAAATTTTTTAATGTTTAATTCATGATCATTATGTGTTTTAATGGAATCCATAATTTTTCCTCAAGTTATGGATTACCAAAAGTATTTCTTTTAAAGTCGATTAAAGAAACACATAGGTTACATAAAATGAAGAGTCGCTCATTTTATTACATCATTAACTCATAAGTTATGAAAGATTAAAACTTTTGAAAGTTACAAAACTTGCCCTTAAGTTTTGGAACATGTAAGGTCACTTTAAAAACTTTAGTTCCAACCCCTAGAATTTTAAAAGTTAAAATTCAACCCATATACTTTATAATATTATAAGTTAATAATATATATATATATATATATATATATGTATATATATATATATATATATATATATATATATATATATATATATATATAAGATCAAGTCGTTTTACTGTTAGTAGGCCTCATTCACGAAGCCGGTTTATAAGGGGGGTATAACGTTGTTGCCTATAAAATGGCAGCTTAATGGGTGTCCATTCTCACCCACCGCTTCCTTGATCGGTGGAGGGTCGTTAGCCGAACGGGTAGGACAATGACTTAACAATTCTCATTAAAAGTATAATGATTAATATAAAGTAACTAAATGTTTTTTTAAATTCCCAATCTTAGTTACTTTAGGAAAAATGTGAAAAAGGTGCTAACCCATGAAATTACACTTTGCATTTTGATTAAGTCGTTAGTGGAGCGTGTGTGGTTAACCGGCACACTAACTTGGACTTAACAAGGTAGGTAAAGGGTGACTTAAGGTTTTTCATAGGTCGGTGGAGCGCGTGTGGTTAACCGGCACATTGATTAAGTGAAAAACATTAAGGGTACCAAGAAATTTGCATGGTTACTTCACACCTTGTTTTGTGATCCTCGGCATCCCAGTCACAAAACCTGAAGGGCACACTCGAGATTGAAACATGTCATTGAAAAGTTCAACGAATCTCAAAAGAATCTAGGAGTTTCTAAGACCAATTAAAACCTAATAATTTAATATTTCGTTTTTCCATGGTGGAAATTGGTGAATCGTCATTCACCTACCTTTCAAATATGTTATAACCTAGATTACGTCATCCCTCTTCTAAGTTATAATATATTGTGATTAGGTCCTAGCCTTAATATTACATTTGGGTGTTTTTATTAAGGACTATCTTTATATCTAAACTAAACTTGTCTTTTCTTCTTTTTTAGACGTCTTCGAACAATGCTGCTTCTGGCTCAAACCCTACCGGCTCATTCTCTCTCATGAACCTTTGTGGGAGAGTCATCTTTGATGGATCCAACTTTACAGATTAGATCAGGAACATCAGGATGGTCACTCGGTATGAGAACAAAGAATATGTTCTCGACAAGGAGCTTAAGGTACCCGAGCCATCTGCTACTCCCGAGGAGATCGTTGAATATGAGGCACATTAAAGAGATGCTACCAAAGTGTCGTGCATCATGTTGGCCACTATGATAGCCGAGCTCCAAAAGTCCTATGAGGACTACTATCCTTTTGAGATGCACAAGGATTTGATGGACCGCTACCATCAGAGTGCTCGTCAAGAGCGATATTAAATCATCTCCTCCATGATAACAACCCGGATGAAGGATGGTGAACCCATCACGGGCCACATGTAGAAAATGCAAAGGTATGTGGACCGTTTGATGAAGCTGAATGTGAACTTTCCCGAGGAGTTGGCAATAGATATCATTTTGCACTCCTTACCTTCGTGTTATGATCAATTCCGCATGACATACCACATGAACAAGGAGGAAGTTACACTTAACATACTTCAAGGACTCCAAAAGACCGCTGAAAGTGGTCTTAAAGGAAATTCGGATGTTACCACTCCTACTCCTACTCAAAAGTCCGCCCCTGTCTTGGCAATCAGGAAAAGTAGAGGGAAGAAGAGGAAGAACCCTTCGAAGGGTACCAATGGTAAGACCCTTGATGGCTCCTCTACAAGTGGAACCAAGAAAGGTTTCTTCATTCCTTCTTCTGATCGAAAAGAGGCTGAATGCTTCTATTGCCATGAAAAGGCGCACTGGAAGCGGAACTTCCTAATGTACCAGCAAGATCTGAAGGATGGGAAAGTAAAACCCAACCATACAGGTATTTACACTATATTATCTAATAACTCACCCTATTCTAACTCTTGGGTCCTTGATACCGGCTGTGGTTTTCATATTTGTTCTGATTTGTAGGGACTAAGAAGAAGTGAGAATGTGGAGTATGGAAAGATAAACTTGATCATGTGGAATAGGAAAGCTTCACCTGTCACCAAGATTGGAGTTTACTCTTTATTGCTAAGTAGTGGGTTTACTTTAGATTTGAATAAATGTTGTTACTCGCCTGAAATGGCAAGAAATATTATTTCCTTTCATGCTTTGTACAAACAAGGGTTTACCTTTTCTTTTGATAACGAAGTTGGTGGAATAAATGCTTTCTTTAATAATGTGTTTTATTTTAAAGCATTACCTTGTGATGGTGTGTATGAAGCTGTGTCTGTTGTAGATAACTTAGGAAATAATGTGTTGTGTATTGATTCTACTAATGATAATAACTTGGATAAAACATCATTATGTTATTGTCGTCTTGGACATGTAAGCAAGAAACGCATAGCCCAACTCCAAAAGGATGGAGTCTTGGAGTCATTTGACCTAAAGTCAGATGATAGTTGTGAATCATGCTTACTTGAAAAAATGACAAAGTCACCCTTCACAGGTTCTTATGCTAGGGGTGAAGGTTTGTTTGATCTAGTGCACACAGATCTGTGTGGACCCTTCAAAACTGCCACAAGGGATGCTAATCGTTATTATGTGACTTTTACAGATTATTATTGTAGATATGGATATGTCTACTTAATCAAGCATAAGTCAGAGACTTTCGAAAGGTTTAAAGATTTTAAACAGGAAGTCGAGAATCAATTGTGCAGGAACATTAAGATGCTTCGATCCGATCGTGGTGGTGAGTATCTTAGTACAGAGTTCCTCGACTATCTTAAGGAATGTGGGGTTGTCTAACAATTGACACCTCCCAGGACACCACAGTTAAATGGTGTGGCTGAGAGGCGTAATCGAACCTTCTTGGATATGGTTCGTTCCATGATGAGTCGAGCTTCGCTACAAATCTCATTCTGGGGGTATGTCTTAGAGACTGCCGCCCATATCCTTAATTTGGTCCCTACAAAGAAGGTTGCCAAAACACCTCACAAGATGTGGACTGGAACAGTTCCTAATCTAGCCCACATAAAGATTTGGGGTTGCGAAGTTTTTGTGAGACGCGAGACTCACGATAAGCTCGAACCTCGAAGTGAGAGGTGTATTTTCATCGGCTACCCACATAAATCGTTTGGTTACCTCTTCTGCAGACCTACTGAGAATGTGGTCTTTGTAGCAAGGAGGGGTGTCGTTCGAGAGAAAGAGTTCATAAGCCAAGGAAACAGTGGGAGGCAAATTGACCTTGAAGAAGTTCGAGAGTCAAGTAGTGAAGGAACCTCAAACCCTAGCAATCAAGCTGAAGAGGAAACTCCTGTTGATCCGACAGAAGAGTCTGTACCTCTGAGGCGTTCCATGAGAGTTAGGAATGCACCTGAGCATTACTATGGATTCCATATTACTGCGGAATGTGATACACTTATCAGTGATATCACACTGGTGAGTCTGGATGAACCTAACAGCTACACGGAAGCCATGACAGGCCCTGAGGCTGTTAAATGGAAAGAGGTTATGGACAGCGAGATACAATCCATGTATGACAATCATGTTTGGAACTTGGTTGACTATGTACCAGGTCGCAAGATAGTTGGGTGCAAATGGATCTTCAAGAAGAAGACCGACATTGATGGTAATGTACACACTACTAAGGCGCGACTGGTTGCAAAGGGTTTTTCTCAAACTCCGAGAGTTGATTATGATGAGACCTTTTCACCAATAGCCAAGATTAAGTCTATTAGGGTTATGTTAGCCATTGCTGCATTTCATGATTATGAAATATGGCAAATGGATGTCAAAACCGCTTTCCTTAATGGAAAGTTGGCTGAGGATGTTTACATGAGTCAGCCAGAGGGTTTTGTCAATGCAGAGTACCCTAATAGAGTGTGTAAGCTTGAGAAATCCATTTATGGATTAAAGCAAGAACCTCGCAGATGGAATCTTTGCTTCGATGAGAAAGTCAAAGAGTTTGGCTTTTCGAGGAGTGAAGATGAATCTTGTGTATATGTATGTGGATGACATACTACTCATAGGAAATGACATCCCAACTCTGCAGGAAGTTAAGTCCTAGCTTGTGAAGTGTTTCACTATAAAGGACCTTGGAGAAGCTGCCTACATTCTAGGGATAAGGATTCTGAGAGACCGGAGTAAAAGACTAATTGGACTTAGTCATAGTACCTACTTGGATAAGGTGCTGAAGAGGTTCAGCCTACAGGATTCCAAAAAGGGAGAGTTACCTATCGAGTACCTTATGCTTCCGCTGTAGGCTAAATCATGTATGCTATGACTTGTACTCGTCCTGATGTGGCCTTTTCCTTGAGCATGGTCAGCAGATATCAGGGGAACCCTGGCAAGGCTCATTGGACTGCGGTAAAGAACATTCTCAAGTACCTACGGAGGACTAAGGACTGAGTCCTTACCCTCGGTGGGAGTGATGACTTGAGAGTTGTAGGGTATAGTGATGCTGGCTTCCAGACTAATAGGGATAATTTCCGCTCTCAGTTGGGCTGGGTCTTTACCTTAAACGGAGGAGAAATTACTTGGAAAATTTCCAAACAGGAGACAGTGGTTGATTCAACTTGCGAATCAGAGTATATAGCAACAAGCGAGGCAGCAAAGGAGGCAATATGGCTTAAGAACTTCATTGGAGACCTTGAAGTAGTACCAGCTATAAAGGAGCCTATGGAAATTTTCTGTGATAGTGAAAGTGCAGTTGCCTTAGCCAAGGAACCAAGGGATCACGGGAGATCCAGACATATTGACAGAAAATACCATTTCATCAGACATCGAATAGAAGAAGGACTCCTCGTGGCAAAGAGGGTATCATCGGATGAGAACCCAGCAGATCCCCTCACGAAGGGACTGACTAGGGCTAAGCATCTCCAGTATGCGAGGCGCATAGGGCTGAAGGATGATATTAGTTTTAGTAGTTAAATATCTTTGAAATTTGTAAAGTGTAATTGACATTTGATGATGAAAAAAAGTTGTGTTTATTTATGAGTAAAGTGTTGCTATCTTTTGTCAATCATTTACTATTATTTCTTTTGCATGTTTTGACTTCCAAAATATTTATGTTATGTTTTACATATTATTCAAATTATCCATAGTCGGTCATATGTTGGAAGTAGATATGAATTAACACTGTCATGAAGTTGGCTTGTAGAGGGCCATGTGGTTTGACATGGCAATAGATGCTACAACACTTCATGAGTGCTCATAAGTTCTGAGTATTGGATCCAACCCACGCTCGTTGGTATCACTTCATGGAATTTATCTCGAGTGATCGCGAGATGGTAATATCATATAAGTCTTCAAACCTAGATATATCACTTGTTGCCTATGAGTTGGTTATACATTGATTGTACGAAATCGCATTGCTAACTCGATGTTATAAAACATGCCTTTGTGTATGATTGAACAAGTACTAGAACAAGCATATGAGTCGAAGTTTATCTGTTCCTTCCTGGATTAGAAGCGATATCTGGGCCCCTCGATGATTTTGTTTTCACCTATGTACCGGGCCTGGTCAGAACTAAATTGATGTGTTCGATTAAGTTCTTGTCAAACAAATCAAAAATTGAGAAACAAACTGTTGGACAATAAGTAAGACATTGTTCCATGTATTTGTCCGGCTGGTATCTAGAACAGAGGATTATATGATCACTTATCTTAAATGGCGTATCATCATCATCTCAGTTCCGCGAGACCTTGAAAGAGCTACGATTGCTGATCAGTTCCTGAAGTCATACTTGCAATTATAGTTATTAGACTTGTCCAAGTGGGAGACTATTGGATAAGGTGTCTAAGTCCATAACTATTTCTGGTATGTACTTGACCCGATTTGGCATGGTCCATTTGGGTTGCATGGTATCATGCATTTGGATAGACTAAAATGAGAGAAATAACACTTAAGGTTTATTAATATATTATAAGTTCTAATATATTAATAATATTATTTAATTAGTATTGATCAAGAATTAATTAAGTGATAAAAAAGAAGACTAATTAAATATATGGGTTGATTGTGTAAATCATCCATACTTGTATAGTGTGCTAATGCTCCATGGATTATTAAGTTGGGCTAAAACCCATAGGAAGCTCCATGGATGCTCCATGGTGGTTATGGAACCCATGGGTCATTGAAATGAAAAGTCATGACAATTAGGGTTTACATGGTGTAACCCTAATTGTAACACACTATATAAGAACCCTTATGTTCACCAAAATCGGCTACACTAAGAAATAGAGAGGGCAAGCCGATTTTAGAAGTGTTCTACATTTCTCCCAAGTCATTCCAATAGCATTTGGTGTTGTGTGAAACGTTTGAGGCATCACACTTGGGGTGCTAGGCTCTCAAGGTTTTCAAGGAATCAAATCAACTACAAGGTATGTAATTCTAGATATCTTTTATGTTTATAAGTTCCCCATGTATGCTAGATAGGATTAAGAACCTTGGAAATCAAATTTTGCATGTATTTTAGACAAACATAGATCCAAGGTTTCTAGGGTTGCATGTACACCTTAGGAGTTTTAGAATGCTCAAAACGTTTCAGGAAAGTGATTAGGATTTTGTTTAGAGTTTGAGGGGGCTGATGGGGGCTGAGGATAAGCAAACCCTAGCCTCCTCATTCCTTTAAATAGGGAGGAAACCCAAAAAAAGTAGGGTTACTCCTTAAACAGCGGCCACACCGTGGCCGCAAGATGCCACGCTGTGGCGGTCATTTAAAACCCGCGGTACATCGACCATTCCACGTCGTAAACAGCCTCCTCCATGATGTGGCACCACTAAAAATCCAAAATATATTAAATTTAAATACCTCCAAGGATCCGGATGTTACACTTCTCCCCCACTTGAATCAACATTCATCCTCAAAGTCCGCTGCTGCATACAGCTTGGGGTAATGCTCCCTCATCTCGTCCTCGGGCTCCCACGTCCATTCAGAACCCTTTCGGTGCTGCCACTGCACCTTCAATAGGTCCACCTCCTTGTTTCGTAGAGTCTTCTTCCTCTTGTCAAGAATCACCACCGGTCTCTCTATATAACTCATGCGTTCATCCACCTGAATGTCGTCCAACGGAACCACTGCAAAATCATCAACCAAACACTTCCGCAACTGAGAGACGTGAAAAGTGCTATGAGTTTTACTAAGCTCCTTGGGCCGATCCAAACAATATAGAACCCTGTCCACCTGGGCTAAAACCTTGAAAGGACCAATATACCTACGGCCCAACTTGCCCTGCTTCCTGAATCGGATGACACCTTTCCAAGGTGATACCTTCAGGAGTACAATGTCTCCAACTTGAAACTCCATGTCTGACTGGCGTCTGTCTGTGTAACTCTTCTGTTGACTCTAAGATATCTGAAGTCTGACGCGGACCTGTTGAATCAATTCCTTCGTCTTGAGTATCACCTCGGTACTCCCCATGACCCGCTGACCGACCTCACCCCAACATAGCGGGGTCTTACACTTCCTCCCGTAGAGCATTTCAAAAGGAGGTCGATCAATGTTGGCGTAATAACTGTTATTATACGAAAATTCCTCCATAGGAAGAAACGTATCCCAACTACCGCCAAAATCCAGTACACATGCCCGCAACATGTCCTCCAATGTCTGGATAATCCATTCACTCTGACCATCCGTCTGCGGGTGGAAAGTCGTGCTAAAGTGAAGACGAGCACCTAACTCCTTGTGACATGTCTTCCAAAACCTGGAAGTAAACCGAACATTCCTATCAGAGACCACAGAAACCGGTACCCCATGCCGTGCCACCACTTCCCAAATGTAGACATCGGCCAACTTCTCCGCCGAAATGCTATCCAGGATTGGAATAAAATGCAAGCTCTTGGTCAATCGATCCACGATGACCCATATTGAATCCACTATGCGTGCCGTCCTAGGCAACTTGGTGATAAAATCCATCGTAATCTCTTCTCATTTCCAAACAGGGACTTCTAACGACTCCATTTTGCCATGGGGTCACTGATGTTCGGCCTTGACTTTCCTGCATGTCAAGCAGCTCTCCCCATTCCAGGTCGCATCTCGCTTCATACATGGCCACCAATTGTCAGGTCGGAGATATATATATACATCTTTGTCGCTCCGGGATAAATAGAAAATTTCGACTTGTGCGCATCTTCCATCAATATCTGACGTGCAACGCCCCAATATGGAACCCGCACCCTCCGATGAAGGGTCAATAATCCCCGTCTATCATAATCAAAGGAAGCCACCTGACCTACTCTGAATTCACTCTTCTGGTGCTCTTCCTTCATATCCTCAACACGAGCCACTCAAATCTGCTCGTAGAGTGGGGTAATCACCGTCATCCTCAAACACACATCCTTGATCGGAGCAGCAACCGCCTTGCAGCTGAGAGCATCGTCTACCACATTGGCCTTCCCCAGGTGATAAAGGATCTCACAATAATAATCCTTCACCACGTCCAACCATCTATGATGACTAATGTTCAGATTTGGTTGATCCATCAGATACCTCATGCTCTTGTAATATGTGTAGATTAGGGATGAGATTTAGAACCGGAAAACCGGACCAGAACCGGAATCGGACCGGAACCGTTAGAACCGGTCCAGGTCCTGGGTTTAAAGAAGGGCTTTATCCGGGTTCCGGGTAATTGGGGTTTCGGGTCCTTCGGGTCCGGGTAAACCGGATTTAAGAATCGGAAGCGTATTAGAAACCAGAACCAGTTTTAGGGGCCGGAACTGTTTTTTATGAAAAGTTTAAAACATGATTATCTCATTCGTTTGAAGTCGAATTGGCATGAGGTGTTTTCCAGAGTGTAGTGTATAGTTTTTACATGATTTTATACTATAATTTTGTCATTTTTGAGTTAATATTCATTGACTTACAGTTCCCCAAATTCGGGATATCAAAGCTGTGAATTTTCTATTTTTCAGCTTTATTTTTATATTTTGTGAGATCGAAAATGCATATCTAATTCATTTGAAGTCGGATTATCATGAGGTTTTTTGTAACGTGTAGTTTAGAGTTTGTAAATGATGTTAGAATATAATTTTGTCCTTTTCGGTTTCATATTCATTGAGTTACAGTCCCCCAAAGTCGGGATATCAATGCTATGAATTTTCTGTTCCAGCTCTATTTTTACATTTTATGAAATTTTAAAAATGCATATCTAATTCGTTTGAAGTCGGATTATCATGAGATTTTTTGCAACATGTAGCTTAGAGTTTCTACATGATTTTAGACTATAATTTTGTCATTTTTGGTTTAATATTCAATGACTTACAGTGCCACGAAGTTGGGATATCAAAGTTGAAGATTTTCGAAGTTCAACCACTAAGTAATTATCAAAAAATTATGGATTTCCCAGTTTTTCCGATTCTAGACCCACTTTACCCGGTTCCACCCGACCCACTTTAATGTTTCCGGGTTTTCAGGTTCTAGACCCACTTTACCCGGAACCGAACTGATACTGGTTCCTACATACCGGTCCGGTTTCCGGTCCTACAAAATCCCGTTAACCGGTTCCCGGGTTTTCCAGGTCTAGGTCTACCGGTCCAGGTTTGGACCCATTCTCATCCCTAGTGTAGATGGTACAACGGACGTCATAGAGGTAATGTCACCAAATCTTGAGGGCGAACACCATAACCCCCAACTCTAAATCATGCGTACGACAATTCGCTTCATGAGGCCTTAGATGCCTCAAAGCATAAACAATCACATGACCCCGTTGCATCAACACTGCTCCCAAACCCGTCATTGATGCATCACAGTACACCACAAAATCCTCAGCACCCTCTGACAGGATCAGAATCATTGCCTTACATAATCTCTGCCTCAAAGTATCAAAAGGTGCATGCTTCTCAGGCGCCCAAAGAAACATGATAGTGTTCTTCGTGAACCTAGTCAAAGGAACCGCTATGTTGGAGAAATCATGAATGAATCTCCGATAATAACCCACCAATCCAAGGACACTCCGAATCTCGGATGGAGACCTCAGAACCCCCGATCTCATCATTGCCTCAACGTTGGCCGGGTCAACCAGAATACAGTTCTGGTTGACAAGGTGCTCCAAAAACTACACCTCACGTAACCAGAACTCACACTTGGAGAACTTAGCATACAAGCTCTCCCTCCTTAGGGTCTCTAACCTCTCTCAAATGCTCCTCATATTGCTCATAGGTCTTGGAATAGACCATGATGTCATCAATAAACACAATCACAAACCATTCCACCATAGGCCTGCATACGCGATTCATGAGATCCATGAATGCGGTTAGAGCATCGGTGAGCCCGAAGGGAATCACCACGAACTCGTAATGACCATAAAGGGTTCAGAAGGCCGTATTCTGCGTATCCTCCTCTCTAACCCTCATTTGATGATATCTCAAACACGGATCAATCTTGGAGAACCAAAATGAACCCTGAAGTTGGTCAAATAAATCGTCAATCCTCGGGAGCGGATAACGGTTCTTCACCGTTAGCTTATTCAGCTCCCGATAGTCGATAAACATCCGATACGACGCGTCCTTATTCTTCACAAACAAGATCGATTCTCTCGATGATGAACTACTTGGCCGAATGAATCCCTTGTCTAACAGCTCCTGCAACTGTGTAGACAACTCCAGCATCTCTGGAGGTGCTAACCGATAAGGTGCTTTGGCTGTAGGAGCCGCAACTGGAACATAGTCAATCTGAAACTCCACTTGCATCTTCGTAGGCACTCCAGGCAAATCCTTCGGAAATACATATGGGTACTCCTGAACAATCGGTACCTCATCCACAGTTGCCTTACCCTTCTCATGGGTATCCATCACATAAGCAACAAATCCAGAACAACCCTGCTGAAGATAGTGTCTGGCCCTAGCTGCTAAACATAGAACCAGCCCACGCTAAACACCCCCTCCGTGAATCACTAACTCTCCCCACTTAGGGTTTGAACACATACCAACTGATGCTCGTAATCAATCATTGCCCCATTTGGGATCAACCAATCCATCCTCATAATAACCTTGATCTCCCACAAACGTATAGGAACCAAATCAATCGGGTACCACTCACTAAAAAACTCCAAAATACATCCCCGATGAACCCTCGATATCCACATTAGAAGATCGTCACCAGTCTCAACCTTTAATGGACAATCCAGCTCCCCCGGTGTGACATCCCCAAATTCACGGTCATTTTAAAAATTTTATTTATGCTTATTTAAAAATCAGAGTATCCATTTTAAAGAAATATGTTGCAAAGTTTGTTCCCAGAAAACATGATAAATATATTATCAAAACATTTCCGAAGAAATGTATTTTGTTTATATTAAAACATTGGGATGTCATCGTCAATACATAAACGTAAGCATAAACAAACCTTACAGTGATTTACACTAATGATTTACATCTCCTTTAATCTCTCAGTGTAATGTGTCTTCGTATCGATACCTATGATACAAATAAATTGAGTGGGTCAGGTTGGGAAACCTGGTGAGTATATAGGGTTTTCAACCCAAAATAATATAGTTAATTTGTTTCTTTACATACTTCATGCCAAACAATTAACCCAATTACCCATCCCCATTATCTTTATTTATTATTCACTAAGGGTCATCACCTATTTCGTGTTTACCTCTCATCGCCTTACATCTTATTTCCTTATATGTTTGTTCCTAAGGACTTTTCCTAAGGATCATCGCCTACTTCGCTTAGACAGTACTGTTTCGGGGATTATTCCCCCAATACGTGTCGATTAAGGGTTAGAGTATCATCATTTGAATACGTAGTTACTACATCCCCTGAACTCGTAATTCATCACCTACAGGTTATGAGCCCTCTGGTGTTTCCACATGACTTGTTTAAATTAATCAGTGGTTGTCATCAATACTCTGGTAGATGCCTACATCAGAACATCGCAGATCAAGGTTATTGTTGGGTTTAAAGTGTTGCGCCATTGGGCTCTTTTGTATGGTCTAGTTTTGTCACGGGTTTGGGCCTGTCCAACCGTGTTTATCTTTCTAGGGTTTAGTATATAAGGTGCATACATGCATCCTTGTCATTAACGCTTTTGATAATTATCTCATTGATTGTGCTGTAAACCCTAGCACACCTCCACAGAGGAAGTTCTTAATCGAGCTCTTCTAAGGTGTGAGTATTTTAATCCTTCGACATACGGATTGATTCATTGAGTGTTCCAGTACTTATATGTGGGATATAAGTGATGTCAATCTGGAACACTATCTCTTATCATCACCTGGTTATCATCACCTTTCTATCATCACCTATCTCTTATCACTCATCTACCTATCTTTACCCAATATGTTTATAGGTATAAAATACATATACAGCTTAAATCATGTAAAACATGTATAAATCGTTCAGCTAGCATGGATATCAGGAACACATATAATAAGCACATATAGCATGTATTAATACTTCATATCTATGTGTAAGATGAAAGTAAATATGCACTCACTTGTTAAAGTGATGACTCCAAACTCGTGCAGCGCTTCGCTTCTAACAATTTTATTTTCCTTCGACGAAACCTAGTATTATTACCACTAGATTTTAGTCTAATATTTATTGCGACTATTTACGAGCGATATTGTTTTATAAGTGTTAAACAATACTTTTCAACTACTATGTACAGACAGGGGCAGGACCATTTTGGCACCGGAAGGAACGACCATTTTGGCATTTAAAGAGTTCTGAAATCCAACAACCCTATGCGGCCCTTCAAACCAGATTCCCCGTACCGCGATTAGTTAATAGATATTATAATAACAATTTATATTTTATAATACTTAGCACATATATTGTTTATAGGTTCATAATAATGATATTGAACTTAAACATAAGTTATACTTAAAGTAGGGTAACATAACTCACTTATAATTAGGTTTAGCTAGGAACCGGGTTCTGCGGGGGCAGAACTTCTGAGCCGAAAGCTCTTTTCTCGGAGCCTTCTGGCGCTCTGGGACTCGCCTCTAGCACTTAGGAAGTACTAGGAAAAGGGAGGGATAGTTTTAGAGTATTGAGAGAGAAAAATGGGAAAGGTGTGAAGAAATGAGGGTGTCCTCGCATCAATTTATAACTAAACTCCTCAGATTACGTTGGGTGTAGCTTCGAAGTACACAGCGTGTACTCAGCATGCTACGCGTATGAGGGGCTATGTTGTGCATCCGAGGGCCAGCTGTCGAGATCAGAATGCGAGACTATAATGCCTGTGTTTCTGGGCTACGCATTAATATAATGATTTAATGGTCAAGGTCAACCATTGTGACCTATTTGGAAGTAATAAAGATGAATTACTGGAATATTATGTGAATAAAATTAAGGGTCATAAATAAAGTGTTAGATACCCAATATCTATAAAGTGTTAGATACCCAATATCTATACATACAATTTTAGTGGTCGAAACAAGGATTTCAGATATATAAAGAACATCGAAATCCGAGTTATAACGAAGAAGTTATGACCTGTCGAAGTTTTTCGGCAAAACCGGCACGACACCGGGAGTCGTCAAAAGTGATTTTTTTGATAAACTACTTTTTAGCCTTAGAGATCTTAATGAACGTTGTATTATACGTTAAACCGAGAAGATTCATAAAAAGAACGCCCAAATCTGAATTCGTATGAGGAAGTTATGATTTTTCTAAGATTTGGCATAGCAGTGCATAGCCTGAAATTCAAATTTTAGATCGATCGATTTTTGGCCAACGCAACCTAAGTTAGAATTTAATATCTCATTAATAAGAGCTCAACTATAAGAAGACAAACGAAAATGGAGTCCGTATGTAGAAGTTATGAATTCTACACCGTCATTTAACAGTGTAATCTTCCCATACTGTTAAATTTAAAACTGGCCGAGAATTAGCCGACGGAGTCAAAAGTAGAGTTGTAGATCTTGTCAATACCTATTCCTGGATATAAAGAACGTCGAAAACGGAGTTCGTATGCGAAAGTTACGGGGTTAAGAAGTTGGGAGTGTGCTGCTGCGAAGAGGGTGACGTGGCACGATCTGAGCCATTGCTTTCTCCCCAACTCTTGCCACCAGATGGTGACATGTGGCACCCAACTCGACGAGTTCATATGTATT
The DNA here is from genome assembly GCF_052849685.1 of Lactuca virosa. Classification (NCBI taxonomy): domain Eukaryota; kingdom Viridiplantae; phylum Streptophyta; class Magnoliopsida; order Asterales; family Asteraceae; genus Lactuca; species Lactuca virosa. The sequence goes on along the minus strand of NC_136433.1, from coordinate 375,014,220 downwards.
TCAGCCTATAAATACCATCCCAGAGTGCCTTCATTCTTCACACCAAAACCCACTTCTCTCTCTCTCTCTCTCTCTCTCTCTTTCTCTCTCTCTATCTATCTATCTATCTCTCTCTACACACTCTCTAAACCCCCAAAAAGCCTCCTAAAGCCCTAGTAGCCTCAAGGAACTAGATGAAAGCCCCAGAGCGCCTGAAGGCTCCGAGAAGAAGAGATTTCGGCTCAGAAACTTTGCTTCAGTGATACCCGGTTTTTAGTGAAACCCGTTGTAAGTGAAATACGCCAACCATACTTTAAATATAGCTTATATTTAAATATAATATAGTTATTATGAACCTATAAATAAGATTTATCAGTGATTCAAAGTCGTTATACTGATTGATCTACTTACGGGAATGATGTCTAGGCTGTGATTTAGTGAGGTGTTTAAAGTGGGATTTCCAAACAGTATACTTCGTATACCAAACGGACCCTACCTCCGATATGATCTTACCTGGTTGTTCCTTACTTGATAGATAATGAAGTAGACTCTGAGTTAATGAAAAATCTAGATTAATAATTAGTCGCAATAATATTAGACTAAAATCTAGTGGTAATAATACTAGGTTTCGTCGAAGGAAATTATATTGTCAAGAAGCGAAGCGCTGCTCGAATTTCGAGTCGTCACTTTAACAAGTGAGTGCATAGTTACTTTCATCTTACAGATAGACATGAAGTATTTTATATAATTTACGTGCTATGTGTGCATATTGTCTGAATACTTGTTGTCTATGCTGGATGAAAGATATTATACATGTTTTAAATGATTTAAACTATATATGTATTTTATATCTACAAAATGTGTTGGGTAAAACATAGGTAGATGTAATAGTTGGGTGTGATGAAATAAAATGACGAGAGGCCTCAATGTTGACGGTGTTTCTAGTCATCTAGCGGAGTATAGATGATGACCACAGACTTTTCTGGACAGTCCAGTGGAACGCTAGCAGGCTCGCAACTTGTAGGTGTTTATGAACGATGTGCTCACCGGTGTACTCCATCCCCCTCATGGTTGCCTTTAGGACATTTATTGATGAGGAACCCCTTAGCAGTAGTGTCCATCCTGATGATGATCCTTAGGCTAGGTCCTTTATGATAGGTGTTTAGGAACGTAAAGTGCGGATAACGGGAATGAGTAATCGGGTTATTGTTGGTTAGTGAAATTAATAAACTTATTTATTGTGGGTTGAAAACCCTATGTGCTTACCAGGCTCCCAAGCCTGACCCACTCAGTTTCTTGTATTACAGGTAGTGGCACACCAGCATATATGTGATGTTTTGATGAGGGATTATAGATTATTGGCCTGTAGATATGAATAAATGTTTTAAGGCTTATATTGTACTGTATATTCTTTTGATCTGTATCGAACATGACATCCCGAGGTTTTTAATGAAATACATTTCTTCGGAAATTCCTTGATAAAACTTTATCATATTTTCTTTTGGGAACAAATTCCGCAACACTTTCCTTTAAAACGTTACTGTGATTTTTAAACAAATCGTAAACAAAATCGGTGTTTTCTAGCCGTAAAAATGGGGATGTCACAGTTGGTATCAGAGCATTAGTTTAAGCGAACTAGGAATTTGTAGAATTTCTAGACTTAAACTTAGAATGCTAAGCGATGATTGTGAGATGAGTTTCTACTATATTTTAGACACAAGCACTAGTTTATTTTAGGAAAGATGCCTAAAATGCTTTTATGTGCTATATGCTATTATTTGTTCGGATCATGGTCTGTTGCCGACCGGATCTGGAAACCTTATGTGTTCAGGATTCTAAACGTACGACTACGATATTAGAACTAACATGTAAACGTTTCGAAGAGATAAGGATGATTTAAACGTCTATCCTAAATAACTATCTAAATTCACCCTATTCGGTGTATAGATCAAGATGGCAAGAACCCGAAGTGGAAACGCGGATGGAAATAGAAATCAACAACCTCAACCCCAAGTGATTGAGCAAGTACCTGTAGCAGCAGCTGCACCTGAGCTAATCACAATGGCCGGAGTACAAGCCATGATACAGGCTATGTTGGCTGAACAACGGGAAAAGATGAGGCAGATGTTGCATGAAAATAGGGACGAACCTACTGTGCCCATTGGGCAACTTGATTTGATCGTCGAGCAGTCAGAGGAGGGAAACTACAGACGCACTGTGAGTCAAGCTGGAACCCAAGCGGAAAGGTTGAATGGCCCAGAGAGTGTAAATGACAAGGATGGGAGGATGTATAAGAATTTCTTGGGTGCAAACCACTGAGTCTCTCAGGAAGCCCAAAGCCTGTAGAGATTATGGACTGGATCTACGAAATCGACATGGTGTTTGAGAGCTGTGACTGTAGCGACAAACAAAAGACCATATTTGCACTAAGACAACTGAAGACCGAAGTTCTGAGTTGGTGGAAGTTATTGGCAGATACTATGCCATGAGCAGAAGCCCTGAAGATGTCTTGGGAAACGTTCTTGGAGCAGTTAAAGATACAATACTGCACAGAGATAGATCTGATTGATCTGAACAATGAGTTCACAAACTTGAAGAAGGGGAAAATGAGCATTGACGACTATGCTACTGCATTCACTGAGAAGATGAAGTTGTTGCCATACCTGGTGCCAACAGAACTCTCCAAAATGGAGAAGTTCGCTAACGGACTGCCAGCCGACTTTGGTCCAACAGTAAAGATGGCAGGTACCTTAAAGGCAGCCGTTAGAGCAACCAAGAATGTTGAGGCCCAGTTAAGAGAAAGGGGTCAGGAAAGAGCAGAGGTTGGCAAAAAAAGGAAGTTCGATGGATCTTCGAGGTCCAACAAGAAAAGTAAATTCTCGAAGTCTAGTCCAAGAGGAGGAGGAGTCGAAGCGAAATGGTGAGACAAGTGCAGGAAGAAGCACTCTGGGAAATGTGATAGAGAACTCACTTGTTTTAAGCATGGAAAGCCCGGACAGTATGCCAACGAGTGCACGTTCAATATGAAGGTCTGTTATGGGTGCAACGAGGTAGGGCACATCTCGAGGGACTGCCCGAAGAAGAAAGAGGCAGCAGGACCTAATGTTCCACCAAAGCCGAAGGCGAGAACCTTCCAGATGACACTAGAAGCTGCGAAGGAGGCAGTAGGTGTCGCTTCAGGTACCTTTCAAGTAAATGGATTACCTGCCAATATACTATTTGATTCGGGTGCGAACTACTCCTTTATATCGCATAAGTTTGGTGGGAAACTAGCATTGGCTATAGAAAAACTTGATAATGCCCTAGTTATGGAAGTTACCAGTGGCAAGTTCGTACCTGTTAGTGATCATATTAAGAAAATCGTCATCGACTTAAGCAGAACCGAATTCCACGAAGAGCTGTTACCCATAGAGTTGAACGGTTTCGACATCGTTCTGGATATGGATTGGCTTAGCGCCAACGATGCCGAGAAACTTTGCAGGAAGAAGATAGTAAGAGTAAACCCACCCGAAAAAGAATCATTTATGGTGTACGGGGACAAACGCAGAAAAACTCTGGAATTATTTCCCTAATGGATGCCATAAAATGTTTGTCTAAAGGATGCACATCATACTTGGCATTCGTGATCGATGCTAAGATGGAAAAGAAGGAAACGCAAAGTATACCAGTGGTGTGTGATTATCCAGAAGTCTTTCCCGAAGATCTTCTCGGATTACCGCTTAATAGACAAGTAGAGTTCCAAATAGACTTGTTACCAGGAACGACACTAATAGCAAAAGCACCCTACCGATTAGCACCGACAGAGATGAAGGAGCTTATGACGCAACTTCAGGAGTTGTTGGACAATGGTTTCATTCAACCTAGTTCATCACCCTGGGGAGCTCCGATGTTATTCGTGAAAAAGAAGGACGGAAGCATAAGAATGTGTATAGACTACCGAGAGCTGAACAAGGCAACAGTGAAGAACAAGTATCCATTGCCATAGATTGATGACCTATTCGATCAGCTGCAAGGTTCGAGCTATTTCTCAAAGATCGACCTTAGGTCAGGATATCATCAGCTGAAGGTGAGACAGCAGGATATTGAGAAGACTGCATTCAGAACAATATATGGACACTACGAGTTCTTGGTTATGTCATTTGGACTAACCAATGCACCAGCAACGTTCATGGATTTGGTGAACAGGGTTTGTAAACCATTCCTTGATAAATAGATGATCGTTTTCATAGATGACATTCTGATTTACTCAAAAATCCAGAAGGAGCATGGCAAGCATCTACGAGAAGTGTTGGGATTTTTGAAGAGGGAGAAGCTATATGCAAATTTCTCCAAATGCGATTTTTGGATCCGAGAAGTCCAATTCTTGTGTCATGTGGTTAACCAAGAAGGGATAATGGTTGACCCAACAAAGATTGAAGCTGTGATGAAGTGGGAACGACCGAAAAGTCCAACGGAGATTCCAAGCCTTCTGGGATTAGCTGGATATTACTGAAGGTTTATCCAAGGATTTTCTTTGATAGCTGCTCCATTGACAGCTTTGACCCACAAAGGAGCTACATATACATGGAGCGAGAAGCACGAAGAAGCATTCGAGAAGGTAAAGAAGAAGTTATGTGAAGCACCAATTCTTTCTCTACCCGATACAATTGAAGACTTCGCAGTATATAGCGATGCGTCGGCGTCGGGTTAGGATGTGTTCTAACTCAAAGAGAAAAGGTGATAGCATATGCATCTCGACAATTGAAAGAACATGAGAAGAACTACCCCACTCATGATTTGGAGTTGGTAGCGGTAGTATTTGCCCTAAAGATATGGTGGCATTATCTCTACGGCACGAAGTGCAAACTTTTCACAGATCATAAGAGTCTCTGATATCTCTTTAATCAGAAGGAATTAAATATGAGGCAACGATGCTGGCTAGAGTTACTAAAGGACTACGACTGTGAGATACTTTACCACCCCGGTAAAGCAACTGTTTTCGCTGATTCTCTAAGTCGAAAAGTCAACCTTTAAAGAAAAAGGCCAAGAGCGTTGAGAATAGAAGTTTTCTCGACTATTGTGGAAAGTATCAAGAAAGCTGAGGAAGAAGCTTCAGAAAAAATGACCGAAAGGAAGAACGTTTAGGCAAAACGTTAGTGTTCGATACAAACAGTCAAGGATTAAAGGTATTCCAAGATAGGATTTGGCTACCTAAGACATGAGGAGTAAGTGATCTTCTGATGGAAGAAGCCCACAAGACCATGTACTCGATTCATCCTGGCAGCACCAAAATGTATAGGGATCTAAAACCCTACTACTGGTGGCCGACAATGAAGCTCGATGTTGCAAAGTATGTGGCCGGGTGTGTAACTTGTGTAAGGGTTAAGGCAAAACATCAAAAATTGTATGGGAGTTTAAAACCTTTACCTGTACCCATGGGTAAATGGGAAGACGTCACCATGGATTTTGTGACTAAACTGCCCAGGACGAAGAACGGTCACGACATGATTTGGGTAGTCGTGGACCGTTTTATTAAGAGTACACACTTCATTGCAGCCAATGAGAGATTGTCTATGGATAAGCTCGGAAACGCTTACGTGAAGGAGGTAGTAAGACTTCACGGTGTTCCTATAACGATTATATCAGATCGTGATAGTCGTTTCACGTCACGGTTTTGGAGAAGTCTACAAGAGGAATTGGGTATGAAATTGTGTTTAAGTACAACTTACCATCCACAGACTGATGTTCAGAGTGAAAGAACGATTCAAACACTTTAAGATATGCTAAGAGCATGTACCCTGGAATTCCAAGGTCACTGGGATGAGCACTTACCTCTAGTAGAGTTTTCCTACAATAACAGTTTCCACTCGAGCATCAAGATGGCACCTTATCAAGCCTTGTATGGACAGAAGTGTCGTACGCCGTCTTGTTGGCTTGAGATAGTCAAAATAATGTTAGCAGCTTAAGATAGTCAAAAGAGCTATGCTGACAAGAAAAGACAACCGATGACATTTGAATTTTGAGATTCAGTTTTACTTAAAGTCTCACCGTGGAAGGGACTTATAAGATTCGGGAAACGAGGAAAGTTCAGTCCAAGGTTTATAGGACCGTTTAAAGTTCTTCAGAAGATTCGGAATCAAGCTTATAAGCTCAAATTATCCGAAGAACTAGATGTTATTCATAACACTTTCCATGTGTGTTATTTGAGGAAGTTCACGGGAGAAGTTCTTGACATAATTCCAATTTCAGAGTTAAGGATGGATGAAAATAAGAGGCTAGCAAAGAGCCCGAGGCAATCGTTGACCGTAAGACTAAGAAGTTATGATGCAAGATGGTCGACTTAGTGCTTGTGCACTGGAAACATACGAATGGGCCGAATCTCACCTGGGAAACAGAGAGTGACATGATGAGTCGCTACCCATACCTGTTTGCTGATGCATGATTCCGGGACGGAATCATCCTAAGGGGGAGAGAATTGTAACGCCCGTGTTTCTGGGCTACACATTAGTATAATGATGTAATAGTCAAGTTCAACCATTGTAACCTATTTGGAAGCAATAAATATTAATTACTTGAATATTATGTGAATTATGTGATTTTATGTGCTTATATATTGGTTTATAAAGATATAATAAAAATAAGCATCGAAAATAAAGTGTTAGATAAACCCAATATCTATACATAAAGTTGTAGTGGTCAAAATAAGCATTTCGGATATATAAAGAACGCCGAAATCCGAGTTATAACGAAGAAGTTATGACCTGTTGAAGTTTTACGGCAAAACCGGCACGGCTCCGGGAATCGTAAAAAGTGATTTTTTTGATAAACTACTTTTTAGCCTTAGAGATCTAAATGAAAGTTGTAGTATACGTTAAACCAAGAAGATACATAAAAAGAACGCCCAAATATGACTTCGTATGAGGAAGTTATGATTTTTCTAAGATTTGGCATAGTAGTGCACATACTGAAATTCAAATTTTAGATCGATCGATTTTTGGCCAATGCAAGCTAGATAAGAATTGAATAGCTCATTAATAAGAGCTCAACGATAAAAAGACAGACGAAAACGGAGTCCGTATTTATTTAACAGTGTAATCTTCTCATACTGTTAAATTTAAAATCGGCCAAGAATTAGCCGACGGAGTCAAAAGGAGAGTTGTAGATCTTGTCAATGCCTACGCCTGGATATAAAGACCGTCGAAAACAGAGTTCGTATGCGAAAGTTACGGGGTTAAGAAGTCGGGAGTGTGCTGCTGCGAAGGGGGTGACGTGGCACGATCTGAGCCATTGCTTTCTCCCCAAGTTTTGCCACCAGATGGTGACATGTGGCACCCAACTCGACGAGTTGGAGGCCCAACTCGACGAGTTCATCTGTATTTCAGCCTATAAATACCATGCCAAAGTGCCTTCATTCTTCACACCAAAACCCACTTTTCTCTCTCTCTCTCTCTCTCTCTCTATATATATATATATATATATATATATATATATATATATATATATATATATATATATATATATATATATATATATATATATATATATATATATATATATATATATATATATATATATATATATATATATATATATATATATATATATCTACACATTCTCTAAACCCCCAAAAAACCTCAAAAAGCCCTAGTAGCCTCAAGGCCCTAGAGTAAAGCCCATGAGCGCCCGAAGGCTCCGAGAAGAAGAGCTTTCGGCTCAGAAACTCTACTTCAGCGAAGCCTGGTTTTTAGTGAAACCCGTTGTAAGTGAAATACGCCTACCATACTTTAAATATAGCTTATGCTTAAATATAATATCGTTATTATGAACCTATACATAAGATTTATCAGTGATTCAAAGTCTTTATACGGATTGATCTAATTAAGGGAATGATGTCTAGGCTGTGATTTAGTGAGGTATTTAAAGTGGGATTTCCAAACAGTATACTTCGTATACCAAATGGACCCTACCTCCAATATGATCCTGCCTGGTTGTTCCTTACTTGACAGATCATGAAGTAGACTCTGATTTAATGACAAATCTAGAGTAATAATTAGTTGCAATAAATAATAGAATAAATCTAGTGGTAATAATATTAGGTTTCATCTTACAGATAGACATGAAGTATTTTATATAATTTACGTGCTATGTGTGCATATTGTCTGAATACTTGTTGTCTATGCTGGATGAAAGATGTTATACATGTTTTAAATGATTTAAACTATATATGTATTTTATATCTACAAAATGTGTTGGGTAAAACATGGGTAGATGTAATAGTTGGGTGTGATGAAATAAAATGATGAGAGGCCTCGATGTTGATGATGTTGCCAGTCATCTAGCGGAGTATAGATGATGACCACAAACGTTTCTAGACAGTCCAGTGGAACGCTAGTAGGCTCGCAACCTGTAGGTGTTTGTGAACGATGTGCTCACCGGTGTACTCCATCCCCCTCATGGTTACCTTTAGGACATTTATTGCCGAGGAACCCCTTAGCAGTAGTGTCCATCTTGATGATGATCCTTAGGCTAGGTCCCTTATGATAGGTGTTTAGGAACGTAAAGTGTGGATAACGGGAACGAGTAATCGGGTTATTGTTGGTTGATGAAATTAATAAACTTATTTATTGTGGGTTGAAAACCCTATGTGCTCACTAGGCTCCCAAGCCTGACCCACTTAGTTTCTTGTATTACAGGTAGTGGCCACCAGCATAGATGTGATGTTTTGATGAGGGATTAGAGATTATAGGCCTGTAGATATGAATAAATGTTGTAAGGCTTATATTAGACTGTTTATTCTTTTGATCTGTATCGAACATGACATCCTGAGGTTTTTAATGAAATACATTTCTTCATAAATGCCTTGATAAAACTTTATCATATTTTCTTTTGGGAACAAATTCCGCAACACTTTCCTTTAAAATGTTACTATAATGTTTAAACAAAGCGTACACACAATCGGTCTTTTCTGGCCGTAAAAATGGGGATGTCACAGAGACCGTGGGGAGAAGGCAAGGGCTGAGATTAAGCCACGTCGCATCAGCTTATTCTCGACTTCTAAATTCCGTAACTTTCACATACGAGCTTCGTTTTTGACGTTCTTTATATCCACGCGTAGGTATCGACGGGATCTACAGCTTTCATTTAGACTCCGTTGGCTAATTTTGAATTTATTTTTAAATTTATCTATTAACAGACTTAGACAATTAAATTTCGTTAAAATTTCATAATTTTGTCATCCGACGTCCGTTTTCGTTTGTCTTTATATCGTTGAATTCTTATTGACGATATCTTAAATTCTAAATTAGATTGTGTTGGCTAAAAATAGATCGATCTAAAATTCGAATCCCGGGTTGTGCACTGCTACACTAAATCTTAGAAAAATCATAACTTCCTCATATGAAGTCAGATTTGGACGTTCTTTTTATGTACTTTCTCGGTTTAATGTCTACTATGAATTTCGTTTACGTTCTTTTTACGTTACACAGTGCCGTGCCGGTTTAGCCGAAAAACTTTGACGAGTCATAACTTATTCGTTATAACTCCGATTTCAGCGTTCTTTATATGTACAGAACCCTTGTGACATATATTATAACCTAGTTAAGATTTTTTATTCTAAATAATCTCCTATCAAAAATTCTTTTTTGACACTTATTGTCTCTAAATTGACTAGCCCGAATCTGCGACGTTACAATTATCTCCCCCTTAGGATGATTACGTCCCAGAATCATCAACAAAACAGGGCTTGTATAATGACTCCTTATGTGATCTTTTCATCCTAGGTAATAATCGTAACTCTTATGTTCCTTCGAATGATAATCTAACTCTTGGACTTCTTGACTGCAGGCGGTGCTCGATCTTGCAACCGCTCTTCGTACTATGTTGGACTTTCAATCGTAACCTTCGAGTTACATATTAAATCCTTATTGAAGACTCCTGCTCCTTCTTAAACAAACTTAAATTAAGATAAGTTCTTTACTTCGATTACCATAACAGACCGATGGGTCATGTTCTAATGACCTCTCATCGTATGATTCAACACTTAAACTCAGGTATTTTAGAGTCAAATTCCACAACGGAATATACCTTCCTTCATGTTCTAATGTGATATAATCACATTCTAGCATGTAACACTTCTAGGTACAAGCTTCTTACCTTAACAACGGCTGCGATGCTTCTATTGATCTCTTCGATTATCTTTTGCTTCAATCTTCTGTCTTAAGTTAGATGTTATATCGATCTTGGTTCTCCGAACCACGTAACATACTCATCTTAGTTAGACTCGATTTCATATGACCACTAGGTTCAGAATATCAATCATCTTCTTCGTTATTACCGAAACTATGGTAACAACAGGCATGAACAAAACAGAATCAATTACTAGCATCTTGGTAACCTTGTGACTTTCCATGATACAAGTGTGAGTCCTGTGCTTCCAATAGTATAGGCCTCTACTACCTGTCACACCTACTCATACTCGTCCCAAGTATTGTCTCGTAGTTTTCCAAGTCACCGTACAAGAATTTCACATAGTCATTTAACACATCGGATAACATAACCAAGTTTTATATTATTTCTTGAAGCAAATACATAGATGTTCAAGTTCAACCTATACTATGCCTCTAATAGGCTACACCACATGATATGATCCACATGGCTACATTATATATCCTTACTCCTAACCCCTTGTGTTGTCACCTGCTTCATCAAGGATCATCTGAAATGCTCTTGCCTTTGGCTTCGGCGAAACATTTTGCCTTGCAACTTCATTTTTCTTTGGTCAGTGCTTCGAAATATGCCCACCATCTCCACATTCGTAACACTTCCTGTTGTCGAATGTACAATCTTTGGAATAGTGACCGGTCCTCCCACACTTATAGCAAGTCACTTCTCCATCACATCTTTCGAAGTGCTTCTTCTTGCACTTCTCACACCACTTGGATCCACTACTACTTCCATACTTTTGGCCGTCCAGGTTGGACTTCGTGAATCTTCCTTTCTTATCTGATCTTGAGGATACCTCAATCTGCCACTTTTCTCCCATCTTATCTTTTTCTAGACCCTTTTCTCTTATCTGGGTCTCTACATTCTTAGCTGCTCTAACGACTGTCTTCAAAGTAGTTCTCATTTTGACCGTTGGGCCAAATTCCGTTGGAAATCCGTTAGGAAACATGTCTATCTTGCAGATTTTAGTAGACACCAAGCAGGGGAATAAATTCATCCTCTCGGTGAATGTGGTGGCATACTCATCAACACTCATCTTCCCTTTCTTCATATTCTGAAACTCGTTGTTTAGGTCTATCAGATCTATCTCTAAGCAGTATTACATTTTCAACTGCTCCATGAATGCTTCCCATGGCATCCGCATTGATTCTTCCCGTGGCATTGTATCTACCAACAACTTCCACAAACTTAAAACTCTGGTCTTTAGTTGTCTGACTGCAAAGACGGTCTTTTGCTTATCGCTGCAGTTGCTGCTTTCAAGTACCATTTCCATCATGGAGATCTAGTCCATAATTTCCACTGGCTTTGGGATTCCAGAAAGACTTGATGGTTTGGCACCCAATAAGTTCTTATACATACGACCATTCCTGTCAATCCCTCTGTACGAGTTGTTCCTCCTGACCAATCGGGGTCCAACTTGACTCACAGTGCAGCTGTAATTTCCCTCTTCTGACAGCTCTTCATTCATATCGGGCTGCACAACAGACACAGTAGGTTCATCCCTATTAAGCAACATTTGCCTCATCTCGTCCCTTTGTTCGCCCATCATAGCCCGAATCAATGCGTGGACTCCTACCGTTGTGATTGGCTCGGGTGCAGCTGCACGCTCAATCACAGGTGGTTCAGGCTGTTGGTTCCCATTAGCATTTCCTAATCCGCTGCGAGTTCTCACCATTTCGATCTCTACAGTCTAGCAGATGTTCAACGTACAACAACGAGAACTAAGATAGGAAAGCTTCGTTTACGATAGATGTTTAAATCTCCTTATTATTTCGAAAAGTTACATGCCAGTTCTAATACTGTATTTAAACGTTTAGAAATCTGAACATATAAAGTTTCCATATCCGGTCGGCAACAGACCATAGATCCGATCAAATAATAGGATATAAGGCATATTTATAGCTATAACATAATTCATTTATCACATAAAAGCAATTTAGGCATCTTTCCTAAAATAAGCTTGTGCTTGTGTCTAAAATATAGTAGACACTTATCTCACAATAATCGCTTAGGATTCTAAGTTTAATCTAGAATTCCTACAAATTCCTAGTTCGCTTAAACTAATGCTCTGATACCAACTGTGACATCCCCAAATTCACGGTTATTTTAAAAATTTTATTTATGCATATTTAAAAATTAGAGTATCTATTTTAAAGAAATATGTTGCGGAATTTGTTCCCGAAAAGCATGATAAATAAATTATCAAAGCATTTTCGAAGAAATGTATTTTGTTTATATTAAAACATTGGGATGGCATCGTCAATACAGAAACATAAGCACGAACTGACCTTACATTCATTTCCACTAATGATTTACATCGCTTGAATTCATAATTCATCACCTACAGGTTATGAGCCTGGAGGTGTTTCCACACGAGTTGTTTAGATTAATCAGTGGTTGCCATCTATACTCTGGTAGATGACTACATCGCAACAACGCAAATCAAGGTTATGGCATCACATAATCATCTTTTATGTCACATCACCTATTCAACAATGCATATCTATCGTCACCTAGTTATCATCACCTATCTCTCATCACTCATCTACCCATCTTTACCCAATATATTTATAGGTATAAAATACATACACAGTTTAAATCACGTAAAACATGTATAAATCGTTCATCTAGCATAGATATCAGGAACATGGATAACATGCACATATAGCATGTATTGATACTTCATATCTATGTGTAAGAAGAAAGTAACTATGCACTCACTTGTTAAAGTGACGACTCCAAACTCAGGCAGCGCTTCGCTTCTAACAATGTTATTTCCCTTCGATGAAACCTAGTATTATTACCACTAGATTTTAGTCTACTATTTATTGCGACTACTTACGAGCGATATTGTTTTATAAGTGTTAAACAATACTTTTACATTGCTATGTACAGACAAGGACCATACATGAAACACCAGAGGGCAAGACTATTTTGGCACTTAAGCTGTTCTGAAATCCAACAACCCTATGTGGCCCTTCAAACCAGATTCCCCGTACCGCGAGTAATTAAAAGATATTATAATAACACTTTATATTTTATAACACTTAGAACATATATTGTTTATAGGTTCATAATAATTATATTGAACTTAAACATAAGCTATACTTAAAGTAGGGTAAGCATAAGTCACTTACAATGAGGTTTAGCTAGGAACCGACTTCTATGGGGGCAGAAGTTCTGAGCCGAAAGCTCTTTTTCTCGAAGCCTTCTGACGCTCCAGGACTCGCCTCTATCACTTAAGAAGTACTAGGGAAGGGTAGGGATAGTTTTGGAGTATTGAGAGAGAAAGAATGAGAAATGTGTGAAGAAATGAGGGTGCCCTCGCATCTATTTATAGCTAAACTCCTCGGACTATGCTGGGCGTAGCTTCGGATTACGGAGCACGTACTCAGTACGCTGCGTGTACGAGGGACTACGCTACACGTCTGAGGGCCAAGTATCGAGATCCGAATGTGAGACCGTGGGGAGAAAGCAAGGGCCGAGATTAAGCCATGTGTCCCTCTGCGCATCAGCATATTCTCGAGTTCTTAATTCCGTAAGTTTTGCATATCAGCTCCGTTGTTGACGATATTTATATCCACATGTAGGTATCGACGGGATCTACAACTTTCATTTAGACACCGTCGGCTAATTTTGAATTTATTTTTAAAGTTATATTTTAACAAACATAGACAGTTAAAATCCGTTAAAAATTCATAACTTTGTCATCCGGCGTCCATTTTCGTCTGTCATTATATCGTTGAGTCGGCTAAAAATTGATCGATCTAAAATTTGAATACCAGGTTGTGCATTGCTATGCTAAATCTTAGAAAAATCATAACTTCCACATATGAAGTTAGATTTGGACGTTCTTTTTATGTACATTCTCGGTTTACCATCTACTACGACTTTTGTTTAGATCGCTAAGGCTAAATAGAAATTTATCATAAATTCTCTTTTTACGTTACGCGGTGTCGTGCCGGTTTAGCCGAAAAACATCGACGGGTCATAACTTCTTCGTTATAACTTGGATTTCAATGTTCTTTATATGTACGAAACCCTGCAAGTTCTATCGTGCGTCTTGTCACACTTTCCATAACAGCCCTGACCCTGCTAGCCCCTCGACCTCGAATCAAAAACCTTGGGCCTCTTCCCCGCACTCTTAGAAACCCTGAACCTGATATGATTTCCTCTTCTTCTCCTTCTCCAAGTCAATCTACCTCTCTCTGGCTCTGGCCACCATATCCTCCAATGTCCTACAACTGGATATACTCACAAACTGCCTGATGTGGCTCCTCAGTATATCGTGATACCTCGCCTTATTCATCTCCTCCTCTACTACATACTGCAGAACTAGTAACGCCCTCTCACGAAACATAGCGGTTGTCTCCGCGACTATTTCAGTATTCTGGCGAAGGTCCTAAAACTCCCTCACCAACTGCTGGACCTCAATCACAGGTGCAAACTCAGTCGAAACCTCGTCATGAAATCCTCCCACGTCATCGAATCAACCGTCTCGCCTCCCAAGGCATGTCCAACCTCCTCCCACCAATCTCAAGCTCTGTCTTTCAGAAGACAGGCAGCAAGTCTGACCTTTGCCCCCTTGGGGCAACAACTAGTACGGAAGGCGTTCACGACATTTGCTAACCAACGCCTACTCATAATCGGGTCCTTCTTCCCAAATAACTCCAGAGCCCCACACACCCGAAACTCTCTAAAAGTGAAAGAGCGGGCTGCCATCATCGTCACCATCTCCGAACGAAAAGCGCCCAAGCGCTCATTTAGAATATCCAAGATACCGTCATTGACTGTACCAAAGATCACAAGAGTCTGCTCAAGAACACTGCAGGTAATCTCTACTGAAATGAACTCCTGCATCTGATCATCCATAAACTCGGCCCCAAAGCCCGAACCCAAACCATCATCGGTACCAGAACCACTACCAAAACCTCCTCGAGTGACCACCATACTAAAAATAAACCATATAAACCATCATAATATACTCGAAGAATCCTACATTCTACAAGCTTCCTGGTATCATCATGACTCTCCTTGACTCGAGTACAGATCCTTTGCTTCCAGTAGTACGGGCTCATGCTACCTTCCACATCTATCCTTACTTTCCTCAAGAGTCTCCCTGAATCCCCTAAGTTACTTTCCTATCAATCTAAACAACCCTTATCAAAACAATGCTCTCGGCACCGAATCACCTCCTAGGTTTTCTTAGGGCTACCACCACACCACTTTCTGCTATCAGTTGCAGAAAGAAATCCCCCTAACACCCTCTAACTAGCTTACGAACACAATTACATTCCACCAACAACAGATAATTCTTCGAATGATAGCTCTCACAATACAACGGTTGGACTCAAACAAGAGTTGTGCAATATAGATAAACCTAACCTTCTAAAATTATCTAATCTCAGTAATATGTAACTTAGCGTATTCGCTTACTAGTTAGCTGATGTTAATGGGAACTCCTAAAAGCACAAAGCAAGCAACATTCGAGCATTGAGTAATCGGAATCAAGGCATAACCTAAACAGGCCATCCTATCACTGACTGATCAGTACTAGAATGCAAGTCTACAAGCCATACAGTAGGCATATAAAGGCATCTCTCCTAGAATTCTATCATGCAATCATGAGCAGATCCTTAGCCCTAATCTAGCATGCGATTCATAGATTCATAATTCAAAGCATATCACAAAACATGTGTGGGTATTCGGGGAAACATACTTGAGCTTGGTCGATTGCATGCACCACACACCTTCCCTTTTACAAAACCCATCTTTTATAAAACATTTCTTCTTATGAAAATCTACCAAATCCTCAGTTTGAGTTCATGCACACCTGAGAGCATGCCCGAATCCCTTAAACCAAGGCTCTGATACCAACTCGTAACGTCCGAAAACTCAGAACCAAATTTTTTTGGTTTATTTATTAAATAAAACATCAACCAAACGTGTTTATCAAAACCATAAGGAAATCATAAAGTATCCAAAATCTTCCAAAATAAATCAGAGTCAATAAGCAAAAAGTGCTGGTGCGTGTGTGCAATGTGATCATCCTGAGCACTTCCCCTTCGATCCGAAAGCACCTGAAGCATAAAGTGAAAACCGTAAATATAATGATTCGTTAGTTCCCCAAAATACTACATACCATACATATATGTTAGATCAAGGATGTGTCGGGTCTATTTCACCCCTGAGTCTATTTCAACTCATATGTCAGCACAAGGCTGTACCAGGTCTATTTTACCCCCGCGTCTATTTCACCCTTGAGTCTATTTCAACTCATGTGTCAGCACGAGGCTGTACCAGGTCTATTTCACCCCATGTATATATAGCAATCATACACACAGGCATACAACACATACAACAAGTGTCACAAAGACCACAAGCACATACAACCCCTAATGTCCTACAGAATAGTGAGCAAATTCACCTCGCAAAGCAGCTTAAAACTCGACGTGTCCTCAAAATCCCAAAACAGGTGCCAATGCCACCTAGAAAATCACACGAGGCAAAACCTTAATCTACCTTTCGGAACATTAATAGTTGAACCGAAATCCACAAGTCAAAGGTCAGCCCTCAAGGTCAACGGTCAATGTTGACTTCAATTGACCGTCACGACGTGGCCGTCCTGGGCCACGTCGTGGTGCACCTACAACCAACATTTGGGGAAATTCCCAACCGCCACACTATGGTGACCTATGCCCATGCCATGGTAGCTGAGATTCCAAATAGTTTAATGCATTAAGCTATTTTCTTCGATTCTAAGAGCTGTAAAGCTCAGATCTGCCCCAAAATGAGATTTAAAAGGATAAAGTTTCCAAATTTATCCATTAGGACCACCTATAAGGTCCAAAACCCAATCCTCTAAGTCCCAAATGGCTAAATAATGCAAGGACTTAACCAATAAGCACTTATTCCATAAAGTCCCAAGTCCATCCTTTCCAGAACTGATTCTAGCACCAAAACTAACCTAAAAGTTGGTGATTTATATACATGCATGTCTTGAACCCATGTTAGGTCATAATGAGGGTTTATTCCCTAAATCTCATGCATGGCTTGAAAACCCAACCAAACTCCATATCCAAGGCACAAAGTATTCCAAATGTCCTAGAGATTCATAAAGTTGCAAACTTTATGAGATCTTGTGATCCCAACAAGCAAGAACAAGAAGTTTATGGGACAAAACTCAAAATCTAATAACCTAGCATGATAAAAATCGAGTCTTCGACACTTACAAAGGTCTAAAAGAGTGCTATGGTGAAAAATGGAGACTTGTTTACTTGATCTATGCTTTCTTCTTCCTCCTTCTTCCTTCTTTAGCATCAAAGAACACCAAACTAGCTGAATAATGGAGGAAAGTGTAACATCCCAATATAGGAAAAAAAATCAGTTAAAAGTCATTCAAAACATTCATTAATTGTTCGTAAGCCGTAAAAGTCATTATATTAAAACATCATAGTACAAAATTATTTCAAACGCGGAAACCATGAGGGGAGGATGTTATGCCATCACATCGGACCCTTCCCTTTGGAACTGGAAGTACCTGAAACCATAAACACAAACTGTAAGCACAAGCTTAGTGAGTTCCCCAAGTACGTAATACCACACATGAAAGAAGATAAATGTTATGGTCCAAATCATAGTCTTTATGTTTAGTATCGAGGGCCAAATCCCGGTCTTTCAGAGAAATTCCAGGGGCCATCCTGGTCATTCATATAACTTCCAGGGGCTAAATCCTGGTCTTTCATACAAATGCCAGGGGCCAGATCCTGGTCTTCCATATAATAATCACAAGGCATCCAAAATTCTACACAAAAACAATGGGACAACATTAGTGCCTTCGACCCATGGATCTAGTGAGGAAACTCACCTCAACTGCTGAAAATCCCAGATAAACGCTCGAGCTGTTGGACTGGAGAAATCCCCGTGCTAACTAAACAATAAAGTCCCAATAAATATTTGAGACACAACCCAAAACTAAAACCTACAACACTTGCCTAAATGTACAAGGTAAAAATGGCCAAGCTAGTACTTTAAGCCCAATAAAATCCTAGGCCCAAACCCAAGGATCATCCAAGGTCCAATATGGGCCCACCATCAGAAGTGACCCAACAATAAGAAAGTCCACGGTCCAGCCCAACAAGCAAGCCCGATGATTAAGGCCCAAAAATCACCCCAAGCTGGACTGGGTCGTACGCTCTGCGTACCAACTGGTACGTGCAACATACTCAGCCGAAGCAGGTGGATCGCGACTGGGATGCAGTATCCGCGGTGTACAGGGAGTTACGCCCGACATACACACCCATCATGCAACCTCATGAAAAATGTCTTAATGCCTTAAGACCCTACAACTAAAACTTAGATCTGAACCCACTAAGACCCCTAAGGCCATAAAGTTGCAAACTTTATGCCTTTGCATGGCTACAAGAAGCCCAACACTAAAATCCTACCTTATTTCACCCTTTTCTACACCCTAACTCTTGTATGGGGACAAATCAAGGTCCAATATGAATTGAGATGTCTTAAAACGTCTGAAAGGACACCTTAAAGGATTAGGAGTATCTCATATTTGATGGGTTTTGAGCATTCTAACACTCCTAAGTGTACATGCAACCCTAAATACCTTGGATCTATGTTTTCTCTATTATACATGCAAATATGATTATCCAAGGTATTATCCTAACTAGCATACCAAAACATTGATACTAGGATAATAAAATAGATAGAATACATACCTTGTTGTTGTTGCTTGACTCCATGAAGCTTGAGAGCCTAGTGCCCCAAGTGTGACACCTCAAATGGTTCACACAACATCATGAACTCTTGGAATAACCATGAGAAGAAGACATACCTGTTCAAATTGGCTAGCCCTCAAAATATGTATCACTAGTGCCCATTTCTTGAACTAAAGGGGTTCTTATATAGTGTGGCTATTAGGGTTACACCATGTAACTCATGACTTTACCCATTCCTTATGCTCCATGGGTTTTAACCTCCATGGATCACCACATGGGTTAAACCCAACATAAAGGAATCTTAGATCATAAGCCCACATATATAAGAATGAATGATTTACACAATCAATCCCCATATATTTAATTAGTCTCTTTTTGATCACTAAATTAAGTCCAAATTAATTCTTGATCAATACTAATTAAATAACATGATTTCATATTAATATATTAGAACTTATAATATATTAATATGTCACAAAATGTCTTTTCCTCATAAACGGTCTATCCAAATGTTCCGATGCCATGCAACCCAAATGGACCATGTCGAGTCGGGTCAAGTACATACCAATTATAGTTATGGACTTAGACACTAATCCAACAGTCTCCCACTTGGATAAGTCTAAAACTATTATTGCGTATGACTTCAGGAACCAACTGGCAATCGTAGCTCTCAAAAGCCGCTGTCGAACTCTGACCTTGTAGATGAACTCTGACCTTTGTCAATGACTTGTCCATTAGATAAGGGATCATATATTCCTCCATTCTAGATATCATATGGACTGAGACATGGATTATAATCATTCTCTCTGTCCATTTGTTGTTTCCCGATTTCCGATTTATGACGACTGACTAATTGAACAAATCAAATCAGTCCTGGCTCGGCCGAGCACTTCCATTTGTCATCATCAAATCATCGAAGGGCCCAAAGATATCGCTTTTATCCCGAAGGTAAAAGGAATGGATAAACTTCAACTCATATGGCTTGTTCTACTACTTGTTGAATCATACACAAAGGCACGTTTTATAACACCGAGTTACCGAATGCATTTTCGTGAAATCAATGTACAACCAACTCATAGTAACAACTCATATCTCTAGGTTTGAAGAATATAAGATATTATCGTCTCATGATCACTCGTGATAAAATCCATGAAGTGATTCCAATGAGTGCGGGTTGAATCCAATACTCAGAACTTATGAGAACTCATGAGTGTTGTAGCCCCTTGTCCAACATCTTAGACCTCTACAAGCCAACCCATGACAGTCTTGATTCATATCTACTTCCAACATATGACCGACTGTGGATAGTTTGAATAACTTAGTCAATCAGGAAGAACGACCTAGTTATTCTGGAAGTCAAAACATGCAAAATGAAACACAATAATAATAGAATCTAATATGGTATCAAAACCTATGAACATAAATGAAACACCTTTTATTTATCACCATATGATTACACATTATTCATTGTATACTGTTTCAGCTATCAACTTTATTCTTGAATTTAAAGCAATAGTTGTCCCATGCTCCAAGCATGTACAATATGTTTTCTAAACACTAGTCATGCCATACACCAAGTATACATACTATGTTTGTCTATGATCTTCACTTTGTTAATTAGATCAATTGAACATAACTCCAATGATCCTCTTTCACAGTCCCAAATCCTTACTGCAAATGCAAGAATTCCAAATTCATGCCATTTACTGAAATCTGTTAGATTCTAAACTTATATGCATTGATCCTCCTGTAATGACTATGCACAGAGTCACAAGGACTTGACAACAAACATTACAGAGCATTCCAAGGAGATCAACTCCTTGGAAACATCCTTCTTGCATTAAGTTTCCTAATCTTACACAGATTGAATAATTTCTAACTTTGAAACATTTCCATATTCCATTTTGACTATCACTTCTGAACAAGAGTTGCCTCCTTACAGATTATGTCAATATGGTCCTTCCAGAATTAACACTATACTTCCAACTGTCCTTGAGCAACCAATCTTTGGTAAACCTTAGATTGTCCTCGACAATTGCTTAATCCTTTTAGTCATATCCAGTTCTAGACCTTTTCCCTTCTTAATGCCCCAGGCATTTGGAAAATTTTAGAAAGGATAAATATAGCACATGTAATCGATCCTATATCCGAAGCATATGGGACACGAGTCATGATGTCTCACATAAAGACTAAACCAGTCTTTTGCTATAACATTTCCATTTCTATTTGCCAAGTTCTCATAATTCAGATTATGAAAAGGGATGCCGTAATCATAATCGAATTTTAGAACGCAAATAATGGACCCATATATATATATATCCTTGACTAAATAAGATTAAAATCTCAATCTAAGCTTTTAGAATTGAAATGAAGTATAATTTTCTCTCCCTTAATTATAGCAAAACAACTTTTTCAACCCCTGCAGCCTCACGAATTGAAACTTTTGTTTTCTATAATTAACATTGCTAACTTGCAACCTTTATCATAATTATCATGCTCCCACTAACATGATGATTATTAGCATAACACTTATGCTCCCACTAGCTTTGACATGTAATCAGAAATCAGCTGGACTTCTAGAAATCAATACTTTATTGACTTTCTTACCAAAGTTCAGATTTCTGATACTAGATTGCTTTGATAAAACTTTATCAATATCATACACCTTATCTTAGATAGCCCACAGGTGTGTCTAAACAATTTTAAGAACTATGAAAAGGGATGCCGTAATCATAGTCTCGATTGTTTAGATCTTTACCACTTCTCACAAGTCCATGTTAGTGTGCTGGTTAACCACACACGCTCCACTAACGACTTAGAGAATGCAAATATCACAATTGCTATCTAGCTAAAATCTACTTAGTGAAAGTGTTTCCTCACCATCATTTTCATGAATCGGAGAGAAACCTTATGACACTTAGATTTAATGGTGTATGTGTTCTTATCCATGTGAATTGTCAAAACCATAGTCACAAGACAAGGATAATGACAAATTCAAACTCATATGGACTGAACTCAATCTTAATTTCTTGCCATGTGGCAGCTTAAGGGTCTGCCATTGCTTCCAAGTTGCTGTGCAACCAATTGAGAACTCTAAGAACTCATATGCAAAGCCAACTATAATTGGAATGGACACAGAAATAGTCAACACGATAGGTTATAAACCTCAAGTCGTGTGCTAGTGAAGAACTTTAGGTTTTACTCTTGATTAGTTCTTGAGACTTTCAAGACCTTTTAAGACTCCTACTGTCCTCTTGACATATAAGACTTTCTTGTCAGATATTCAAGAGAGTGTGGATTCTAATCAAGACAAACACTTCACACAATTGGCCTTAGTTGGTCTTTGTTTTATCCAAAACATCACAACTTACCAATTTCAAATGTACAAGAGTAGAAAACTTTTACTCTTAAGTGTTTTAAACCTTCTTTAAGACATGTCACTCAAGTTACAATCTTAGAGTATAACTCTAAGAATTGTTTTTGGAACGAAGTATAAATCATCTTCTTGATTTAACCACTTCAACAATTCATAGCTCCTCTTCTTAGCTACCAGAATGCACTTAGAGGATGAATTGTGATAAGGTCTCTTAATCATTAAGATGATTATATAACATGATACTAAAGTACTCTCCCATCTTTTCAGATTTGAGAAACTTTTATCTTTCTGCCTAAGTTGATTCTTCTTATTCGCTCTGCCATACATTGAAACCTTTTCCAATGTCTCAGAATTACACTTAAGCTTGTAAGTATAACCATATTTACTGAATTTTAGTAAATAATGACGAATAGTCTTAACGATTATTTGTGGTGGGCTTGATCAGTGCACAAGAATGTGTAATCGATCCTTTACTTGACTCACACATCCATGTGAACAAGTAGTTAGTCTTAATTTTTCCAATGCTTGAAAGTTCTTATTCATCATGCTATACAACTTGCATGATTCCAAGTTTCTATGCAACTGAAACTTAGGTGATGAGAATCTTTCCTTATTTGGTAAATTTAGACACTACCACAAATGAAAGAATCAAATTCATATTTCCACTCTTGCTCTTAATGGAATCTTATATGCAACAATTTTTTTTTTCAAATGCCATTTGTAAGGATATTTTAAAATAAATAAATAAAATCATCATTTTTCCTTTTATTTTAAAAAACTTTGCGGAAAAACTATCCTTACAATGCAAAAGCACATGAAAACTTTGTTGTTATTTATTCCTAAGCAATATATCATAACTCTTAAGAAGTAGCTCAAGAATCCGATCTTCAAACTATGCGATAGAAATCCATCTATGCCATCAGATTCAGCATATTCTTTCTTTAAGTTTCTTCACCTTTTTCTTTGATTCTTAAAACATCAACATGTGATCCAGTCACATCATGCATCAAGAATCTCAGAATACAAACTTATCAGAGTTAGATAGTGGACTTTACCTGAAGTAGAGTCAAACTTATTGACTTTAACATCCTTTGGTAAATTTGGCAGCTTCGCAACCAATGCCCCTTCCTTTGGCAATTTAACATATGGACGCATTGGTAATGGTACATGGGACTATCACAGACTTAGCCTTTCTCTTTACCATTTGGTCAACCGAGCTGACTATGGTCGATCCCTTTCCATTGGGAAGAGAATGCTTTTCCTGGATTTCCAGTGTCATCATTGTCAATGTCCATAAAGTTTTTAGGAAGTTGATCTTAGCAAATAGATAAGATCATTAAGGGTCTTGTCATAGTCTGTTTCATAGGAGTCCTAAAGGAACTCACTATGTGACTTAGAAAATAGTTGAGTCACCAACTTTCTCAAGACTTTGACACCCAACTCTCCCGGCTTGTCAACATCTGACTACATCTCCAAGATGTGATCACATATAGACCTTTGCTTGAGTGACCTTAAACTTTTCAGGAACTTGTGGGTTAGGGAGAATAATTGGAGGAGGTGAAAGAAGTATGATTTCCATGGGACATCATCTTCATTTTAGGAAAGCTTGTTTCAAGAGATTTGGGAAGATCATCTTTTGGGAGATATTCAAGAGAGTTGATTTAAAGTCCTTAATATAACACCCAATATGAAATATTAAGGCTAGGACCCAACAACCTATTTATAACTGGAAGAGGGATGCCGTAATCCAAGTTATAAAATAGTTGAAGGTAGGTAAATGACGATTTACCAATTTCCACCATGAAAAACGAAATATAATTAAGTTTTAATTGGATTTGAACTCCTAGATCTTTTGAGATACATTGAACTTTCAATGGCATGTTTGAATCTCGATTGTGCCCTCTCAAGTTTGTGACTGGGATGCCGAGGATCACAAACAAGGTGTGAATAACCATACAAATTGACTTGGTACCCTCAACAATATTACCTAATCGATGTGCCGGTTAACCAAACACGCTCCACCGATCTATAATAAAGTTAAGTTACCCTTTGCCACTCTTACTAGTCCATGTTAGTGTGCCGGTTAACCACACACGCTCCACTAACGACTTGGTAAGGTACAAAGTGTAATTTTATGGGCTAGCACCAATTTCACATTTTCCTAAGTAACTAAGAATTGGGAATTTATAAATATTTAGTTACTTAGTATTTATCATTAATACTTTTAATGAAGGGAGAATTATAGTCCTTTCCTACCCGTTCGGCTAACGACCCTCCACCAGTCAAGGAAGCGGTGGGTGAGAGTGGACACCCATTAAACTGCCATTTTATAGGCAGTAACCTTATACCCCCCTTATAGACCGGCTTCGTGAATGAGGCCTACTAACGGTAAGATTGACTTTATCTTATACATATCTATATAATTAAAATTATAATAATAGTATAAGGGTTTGAATTTTAACTTTTAAAATTCTAAGGGCTAACTTGGAATTAAAGTATTCATAAGAGAAAACTTTTCAAATTCCAAAACTTGAGGGCAAGTTTTGAAACTATTCAAAACTAATTAATTCCATAACTTATGTGTTTAAATTAGTTTTAATTAAAAAACTCTTCAAGTTCCATAACTTGAGGACAAGTTATGGAAGACTTTAAACTAATAAAAAAAATGTAACTTTTCTTTATTTTGTAATTTATGGAATTAATTAAGGTTACACATTTTATTACTTAATGAAGTGACTCTTGAACCTCCATAACTTGAGGACAAGGCTCTTCATTTTTGTAACCATTGCCAACTTTTATGAGTTTTATGAAACTTAAATGTGACTTTTCATATAACTTGAGGACAAGTTACAAAAACACATTTTAGAATCAAATCTTAGATTAAAATGGATTGAAAACACATAATCAATTAACTTTTCTATTAATCTAAGCAACTCATAAGAACAAGATAATTCAAATCAAACTTTTTCATGTAATTAGCTTAATCACTAAACTAATACAAAACATGAATCTATTGACAATTATCTTTGAAATTGGATTAGCATGAACATTCCCACATCAAAAACAAGTTTATAAGTCCAAAAACAGCTTAGGGTAATGTTCCTAGTCCATTTCTAGCCAAAAACCTCGAAAATATGTTGTCTGGGGCTCCTACTCGTTGAGTGTATCAACCTACTCGCCGAGTAGGATGATTTTCTTCATGGACTCGGCGAGTTCATCAGTGGACTCGGCGAGTCCAGTGCCCAGAATGCCCGAAATTCGACTTTTTCAGCATTTTTCAGCAATTTGCATCAAGTATAATTGAAAACAAGCCTAGGCTCTGATACCACTGATGGATTTTGAGCATTCTAACACTCCTAAGTGTACATGCAACCCTAAATACCTTGGATCTATGTTTTCTCTATTATACATGCAAATATGATTATCCAAGGTATTATCCTAACTAGCATACCAAAACATTGATACTAGGATAATAAAATAGATAGAATACATACCTTGTTGTTGTTGCTTGACTCCATGAAGCTTGAGAGCCTAGTGCCCCAAGTGTGACACCTCAAATGGTTCACACAACATCATGAACTCTTGGAATAACCATGAGAAGAAGACATACCTGTTCAAATTGGCTAGCCCTCAAAATATGTATCACTAGTGCCCATTTCTTGAACTAAAGGGGTTCTTATATAGTGTGGCTATTAGGGTTACACCATGTAACTCATGACTTTACCCATTCCTTATGCTCCATGGGTTTTAACCTCCATGGAGTATCCATGGATCACCACATGGGTTAAACCCAACATAAAGGAATCTTGGATCATAAGCCCACATATATAAGAATGAATGATTTACACAATCAATCCCCATATATTTAATTAGTCTCTTTTTGATCACTAAATTAAGTCCAAATTAATTCTTGATCAATACTAATTAAATAACATGATTTCATATTAATATATTAGAACTTATAATATATTAATATGTCACAAAATGTCTTTCCTCATAAACGGTCTATCCAAATGTTCCGATGCCATGCAACCCAAATGGACCATGCCGAGTCGGGTCAAGTACATACCAATTATAGTTATGGACTTAGACACTAATCCAACAATATTCACCAAGCCCTAAACTTTGGGGACAAAAAGGAAGAAAACAAGGCGTAACTAAAATCTAAAGAAACATAAGACAATTTTGGATCTTTATACCCCGAAATGGTGCACAATGAATAGGAGATGTTGGATCCAAAGTCTTGAGAGCAAAGCTTACTTGTTGTAGGTCCTTCTTCACAACCTAGGAAGCACACAATCACTCCAGATAGCTCAAAATGCTCAAAATGAACTAGGATTTGGAAAGAGGTTTGATCTTGGGATGGAGGGTGATAAAGACGAAGGCTTGGGGGCATAATGGTGTTTAAATAGTGCACAAACCCTAATTATTAGGATTTCGTTTTGAACCACGTACACCAAGCGTACCGGAGTACGCGCAGCGTACTAGCAAGAGACATAATACGCTCAACGTACCAAGGCGTACGCCGCGCGTACTCGAGCAACACCAAAAGTCAGAGATTTTGACAACAGGGACGCTTCTTGCAAAAAAAAAAAAACCAAAACTCAAGGGTCCGAAAGCATACCTGAATAAAAATAGATGTTACAACTCTCCCCCACTTGAACTAGACTTCGTCCTCGAAGCCTGCTACCGCGAACAAATCAGGGTAGTGCTCTCGCATCTCCTTCTCGGGTTCCCAGGTCCATTCAGAATCCTTCCGATGTTGCCACTATACCTTGACCAGTGACAACTCCTTGTTACGCAAAAACTTCGTCTTTCGGTCTAAGATCGCCACCGGCCTCTCCACATAGTTTAGGCGATCATCTACCTAAATATCATTTAGAGGAAAAATGGTGGACTCATAGGCTACACTCTTCCGAAGCTGCAACACATGGAAGGTGTTATGGATCTGACTGAGCTCATCAGGCAACTCCGCTGGTATGCTACCTTGCCCACACGGGCCGAAATCATGAAAGGTTCGATAAATCAGGGGCCCAGCTTGCCCCACTTCCGAAAGCGGTTAACACCTTTCCAAGGTGACACCTTCAGAAGCACCAAATCTCCTACTTGAAACTCAATATCTGAGCGCCGCCAATTGTCATAACTCTTCTTATGGCTTTGCGCAGCTCGCAATCTGTCACGCACCTACTTAATCAACTCCGTAGTCTTGAGTACAACTTATGTACTCCCCATGACTCGGTACCCGACCTCCCCATAGCAAACTAGGGTCCTGCATCTTCTTCTATACAACATCTCAAATGGCGGTCGGTTAATACTAGCATGGTGATTGTTGTCGTAGGATAATTCGGCCAGCGGAAGGTAAGTGTCTGAACTTCCTCCATAATCCAACACACAAGCCCGAAGCATATCCTCGAGCGTTTGAACCGACCATTGGTCTGAGGATGGTATGATGTACTAAAATGCAACTGAGTACCCAACTCCTCATGGAACTTCCTCCAAAACATGGAGGTGAAACGAACATCCCGGTCCGAGACCACCGAAACCGGCACCCCATGTAGAACTACCACCTCCTGAACATAAATATCAACTAACTTCTCTGCGGATATGCTCTCGGAAATTGGTATGAAATGCGTACTCTTGGTTAGTTTGTCCACAATGAATCAGATAGAATAAACACCACGTGTCGTCCCTGGCACTTTTGTTAAGAAATCCATAGTGATCTCATCGTACTTCTGCATGGGAATAGGTAAAGGTTGCATCTTGTCGTGGGGTCTCTGATGCTCGGCCTTGACTTTTCTGCAAGTCAAGCATTGCTCAACTAACCAAGCTATCTCCCTCTTCATACGTGGCCACCAATAACTTAACCTCAAATCCATGTACATCTTCGTGGGCCCCAATGGATACAAAACATTGACATATGTGCCTCCTCCAGAACCGTCTGTCTCACCCCACCTGATGTCGGGACCCAAACTCTACCGCACTGAGTCAACAATCCTCGGTTGTCCCTGAAAAACAAGGGAATTTGTCCCCTGATCCACTCGGCCTTCCATTTTTCTTTTTTTAAACCCTCAACCTGAGCTTCTTGATCAAATCCAACAAAGGTGAGGTGACAACCATCCTCTAGAAAACATCTCTGATAGAAGAACTCGTTGCCTTGCAGCTCAAAGCATCGACCACCACATTGGCCTTCCTAGGGTGGTACATGATCTCACAATCGTAATCCTTTACATCATCCAACCATACAGATAGTGTCACACCCCCGAACCAGACGGCGGAAACGTATAGGGGCTTGTGCATGACTTCATCCTTGTAGTATCATCACCTAGTATATAATTGAAACATGACATCATCATCACCACACATGTAATATAACAACGTACATTGTTTACATCGAGTATTGTGTTTGAATATTACATGCCAAAATAATTAAAGTCTGATGAAATAGAAATATAACAAAACATCCATTAGTTTATTCAGCCCAACCTGCTTCAACGGTTTCCTGAAAATACAAGTTAATTTAAAAAGGTGAACATAAAAATGTTGGTGAGTTCATAAGCATGTTTGAGAAAATGATTTGTATAACTTTGCAATCACAAGAAAATCCTATATTTTCGTAAAATAGTTTAGTATGTTTGTGTCCGATCTTGTATCAATGCATGTGTGTTATTGTTTAATAGAATGCCAAAAGTGAATGAAGAGAATGTAAAGAGAATAACCCCAGACAACCCTATGTTTTCTGTAAAAGAGAATGCTGGTATATCAAACCCCCGAGGTTTAGTACCGGCGCGAGTATGTTCCCGAGTAATTCAAAGAGAAAAGAGAATGGTCTCCCGTAAATTTCATAATGTTAATTCCTCTAAGTGAGTCGTTATAACCATAGTAGATAATGACAATTTCACCTGCTTGGCGTTTATAGACGCCGACGCAAAATAGAATAAGGTTTTCGTCACCCTAGACTGGTTTAGTCTAACTGTAGCGAACAGCTCAGGTGTGGGGTGTCATCCCCGTATAGATCTATACACAAACCCCCGCTCTCCTTCCAAGAGGCTCTGGTTATAAACACAGGCTATGATCGTACACTCAATAGGTGTCAACCGACACGTCTCACTATGTCCTTAATCAAATTTTACGCAAAGAGAAACATATAAAACACATTCCAGGCCCAATGAACCGTGTAAGTGAGCAACTAAGGCTTCACTAAACATGTAAGTCATTACCAGGCCCGAAAGGAAGGAGATTATATAACATGGGCCCAAAATATATGTAAAAGGACAACTAAGGCCCATTTCACATGTGAGGTATTTACTGGCCCAAATAGCACGCAAAGAGTATCCAAGGTCCGTCGAACATGTTAATGGGTCAATGAGGCCCAATAAACATATAAATAGTATTCAGGACCTATCAAGCATATAAACGGGCCACTAAGGCCTAATAATATGAGAACGGCAAAATTAGTCCGTTTGTTATTATATTGCTAGTATTAATTCAATTATTTACGAAAATGGCATAAAAGACCTACTTTTTGTAAAAAAATTACATTCTAGGCCCATTAAGCCAAAAATTTACAATTAAGGCCCAATTTTCGTAAAAATAACATTTTACGCCCCTTTTTGGACAAAACTTGTATTTAAGGCTAATTTTTGCAAAAATAACATTTTTAACTCGGTTTTGTCAAAAATATCATTTTTGGCTTATTTTTATGAAAATATACATATTCGGCCCAGTACAGAAAATTTTATCTTTTTGGCCCAAATTTTTTATACTTTCACAGCTTTAACCCTTCTTATCAAGAATTTACATTTTTGGCACAACTTTCTTGGAAATGACATTTAAGCCCACAAAAGATCAAAAATTACAATTTTTGGGCCTAAAAACGTGAGAAGCCCAAATAAGGCCCATTTATGAAAATGTTTACAATTTTAGTCCTTGTAAGGTCTCAAATCTCGAGATTAGCCTTGTTTAGCAAAAATTTCCTTTTGAACCCTTTACTAGCCGTGAGTTACATAAATAACCCATACGTTTGTCATTTTGTCGATTTTAGCCCCTTTCATAAAGTTTTTCTTAGCTTCAAGTAAACTAAATGTATTTTAAACCTTTTCTTGTGAGATGAGTTGAAATAAGTGTTATGTCAGACCAATATCATCATCTTTTAGAAGATCTTTAAGTCCATGAAGTTTATAACACATAAATACATACATAACTAGAAAAACACACCCAATCATGCATACATACATAGATCTACACAAAACAACTTGTATTCTCCCCCAAAACAAAGTAAAAATTGAAAATAGGGGGTATGAACTTACTTTGCTTTGAAGTTTTCAGTTTTTGGTGAGGAAATGAGAAGATCTCGGCTCTAGCAAGCTTCTTGAGAAGGTTTTTTGAGATCTGTGAAGTTTCAAGAGCATAGATCATGAAATGATGTGGGTTAAGAAGAGATTTTTGGTGTAAACTTGAAGTTAAACTATAGAGTCAAACAAAAACTTACAAAGAGTGATGAGCTTTGATGAAGAGTTCTTGATGTGCCTTTAAAATTCTTGAAAAATAGGAGGATTGGAGGGGTAAGTTCTTGGTGATAGAGAGGAAAAAGGATGAGAGAATCTTGAGTTTGAAAATGAAAAGTGATGGTGGTGATGAAGGCTCTATGGCCGAGAGTGAGAAGAGATAAGGGAGAGGGTAGGGTTCAAATTCACGGCCCAATAGTGATAAGGAAAGAGGGTTTATGGACCAATGAAGCCCAAGAAGATAGTTAACGGCCCATTAGGGCTTATGAAACTATTTACGGCTCATCATGGCCCATGAGAGATAAGATGAGTCAGTCTAAGTCCACATGACCCAAAATACTTTAGTTTCGTGGTTGTGGGTCCAATTAGAACCCAAATTGGGTTCCTTGGCCCAAAATAGCCAACTTGAAAGTTTACTGGTCCATTAGGCCCAATAAGAAGTCCACAATAAACTTGAACCGGGATTTTTAGGGTTTCAACCTATAGTTGAATATATGAGATGTATTGTGTTAGGTTTTGAACTTCACTCAGGAGTTTGGATTCAAATGGATGATTTCATTTTAGCCTATAGCATGATATTCACTTAGCGTACAAACCTTACAATAGCTGATGTTTACATGAAAATAGAATTTCGTAGCTAAATATGCAGTTGTGACATCATCCCCCCGTTAGAGGGAATTTCGTCCTGAAATTCTTTTGAAAGGTAGGATCATGAATGAGAGAATAAGTTAGGGTACTTCTGCTTCATCTAGTCTTCGCTTTCCCATGTGAATTCTGGTCCACGCTTGGCGTTCCATCGAACCTTCACAATCGGAATGCGGCTCTGTTTTGTATGCTTCACTTCCCTATCCATTATCTCGACTGGTTCTTCGACGAACAGGAGATTCTCGTTTATTTCGATCTCTTCTAAAGGAATGAGAAGGGTTTCATCTGATAAGCACTTCTTCAAATTCGAGACGTGGAACACGGGGTGTATATTGCCGAGTTCTAAAGGTAGCTGCAGCTTATAAGCTACCAGACCAATTCGGGCAAGAATCTCGAACGGTCCGATGTATCGCAGGTTTAGTTTTATTTGTTTCCAAAAACGAATCATCCCTTTCCAGGGAGAGACCTTTAATAGCACTCGATCTTCGACTTGGAATGCCAGAGGTTTTCTTCGTTTTTCAGCATAACTCTTTTGTCGGTCACGCGACAGTTGGTGTCGGGATTTGATTTGGATTATCTTCTCTGTAGTATCTCGAATGATTTCTGGTCCTGTAAGGGTGCTGTCCGGTGATTGCCCTTTTGCCTGCTGGGTGTCACCCACCTCAGCCCAGCAGAGAGGCGATCTGCATTTGCGACCATATAAGGCCTCAAAAGGAGGAACCCTTATGCTTGCGTGATAGCTGTTGTTGTACGAGAATTCAATCAAGGGCAAGTGGGTATCCCATGACTTGCCGAAATCAGTCACACAGGCTCGGAGCATGTCTTCGAGTGTTTGGATGGTTCGTTCGCTTTGGCCATTGGTTTGAGGGTGGTAAGCAGTGCTCATGTCTAGCTGTGTTCCCATAACCTTCTGGAGTGACTGCCAAAACCGTGAGGTAAATCTACTATCCCAATCCGATATGGCACTCTGTGGAGTTTCATGATCTCTTTGATATATATTCGTGCTAACCTTTCCATCTTGTACAATTCTTTTATTGGCAGGGAATGAGCAGATTTAGTTAACCTATCGACAATCACCCAAATAGCATCCAATCCATATGTCGTCTTAGGTAATTTGGTTACGAAGTCCATAGTAATCCCTTCCCATTTCCACTCGGGTATTACTAGCTGTTGTTATAGTCCCGAGGGCTTTTGGTACTCCACTTTCACCTTGGCGCAAGTGAGACACTTGCCCACGTAAGTGGCGATCTCTGCCTTCATATTCGGCCACCAATAATGTTGCTTAATGTCCAGATACATCTTATCCGAACCTGGATGGACGGAATATCACGTTTTATGGGCCTCGTTCATGATTATTTATCTGAATCCCCCAATTTTACGGACCCATATTCTATTCATGAAGTAGTAAGTTCCGTCCTCCCTGGCTTCAAGGTTCTTACCCCTCCCCCGCATTGTTTCATTCGTGACGTTCTCCAGCTTCAATGCATCTGATTGGGCTTGCTTGATCTACGAGGTTAGGTAGGATTTGATGGTTATTGATAGGGTTTTCACCCGGCGACCTGAGTATTCTTTTCTGCTTAGGGCATCGGCTACCACGTTAGCCTTGCCTGGGTGATACTTGATATCGCATTCATAATCATTTAGCAGCTCAACCCACCTTCACCGCCTCATGTTTATCTCCTTTTGGTTTAGAATATGTTGGAGGCTTTTGTGATCGGTGAACATGGTGCATTTTGTACCGTAGAAGTAGTGCCTCCAAATTTTAATGGCGAAGACAACAACTCACAGCTCGAGATCATGAGTGGTGTAATTTACTTCATGCGTCTTCAATTGCGTGGATGCGTAAGCTATCACCTTTCCACGTTGCATAAGGACACAGCCTAACCCTTGATTCGAAGCATCGCGGTAGACTACGAAATCTTCGGTTCCCTCCGGTAAGGATAGCACTGGTGCACTAAAGAGGGCTCTTTTCAAGGTTTGGAAGGCGGCTTCTTGCTTTTCCGTCCAGTTAAAAGACACAACTTTTTGTGTCAAGGTGGTGAGGGGTTTGGCTATCTTGGAAAAATTCTGGATAAATCTTCGATAGTAGCCTACGAGACCCAAAAATTGTTGGATTTATGTTGGGGTTTTCGGGATCCCCCAGCCTTCAATGGCCTTGATCTTGGAAGGGTCTACATGAATCCCTTCCTTTCTGACTACATGACCCAAAAAGTGTACACTGTGGATCCAGAACTCGTATTTGGAGAGCTTCGCATATAATCTTTCAGCTCTTAGGGTTTCCAAGATTTGACAGAGATGTTGACCAAGCTCTTTTTTGCTTCGAGAGTATACAAGAATATCATCGATGAAGACGATCAAGAAATTATCAAGGAATGGGCGACAGACTCGATTCATGAGGTCCATAAATGCAGCGGCGACATTTGTTAGACCGAAAGGCATCAGAACAAATTCTTAATGACCGTATTGAGTTCGAAAGGAAGTTTTTAGAATGTCCTCTTCTTGAACTCGAAGTTGATGATAACCGGATCTTAGGTCTATTTTGGAGAAGTAACTAGCTCCTTGAAGCTGGTCAAATAGATCGTCAATCTGAGGGAGGGGGTATCGGTTTTTGACAGTGAGCTTCTTTAATTCCCTATAATCGATGCACATTCTAAAGGAACTGTCCTTTTTCTTGACAAACAAGACCGGAGCTCCCCAAGGTGAGAAGCTTGGTTGGATGAATCCTTTGCTCAACAACTCACTTAGTTGACTAGATAACTCTTGCATTTCGGCGGGAGCTAACCTGTAGGGTGATTTGGCAATTGATGTGGCTCCTGGTATTAGGTCAATTCGAAATTCGACCTGTCTTTCTGGGGGTATTGCCGGAAGGTCTTCTGGAAATACATCCAGGAAGTCGTTTGCCACTAGGATGTCTTTAATGTTTACTTCTTCTTTGGTTTTATCCACAACATGAGCGAGGAAAGCATAGTTTTTCTTGTGCCAGCACTTTTGTGCCTTGATGCACGAGATAAGACGAAGATTGGCGCCAGGTTTATCACCATAGATTATTAGGGTTTCGTGATTGGGGAGATGAAGGTGAACGGCCTTCTCGCGACACATAATATTAGCATGATGGGGGCTTAACCAATCCATGCCGATTATCACATCAAAACTCCTAATATTTACTAGCATCAAATCTATTTGAAACGAATAATTGTTTAGCGTTAATGTGCACCCTACATAAACATCTTTGGTTGTTTCGGTTTTTCCCATTATCCATGTCCACCGTAAAGGTTTCGTTGAGCATCTGGGGTCGTTGATTTAGTAAGTGTTTGAATTTGTTACTAACGAAGCTTCGCTCGGCTCCACTATCGAATAAAATGCATGTGTAAGTGTTATTAAGTAGAAACGTACAACTACCAACCGTGGGTCCTGAACTACTTTGCCTTGACCCATTGTCAATACCCTTCCTGAAACTCCTACCCCCTGGTTATTGGCTTTGTGGCAATCGCGTTTGAAATGACCAGTACCTCCACACCCATAACAAGTGTAACTGGCCCCAGCATTTTTGTTGTTGTTATTGTTGTTGTGATTGTTGTTGTTGTTGTTGTTTGACGGTTGGTTCTGTTGAGGCAGAGTTCTACAGTATCTTGCAGTATAACCCTTTCGATTGCAACTTGTGCAATGCATCTTTCTGCATTCTCCATGATGGTCAAAATCGCATTTTCTACACTTGGGTAGGGTCCTTGAGTATGGTTTGGGAGCATTTGGTGTAGATGAGGCTGGAGCATGTGGTGTTGAGGTGACCTGAGCAGTAGCAGCGTGGACTGCTACTGTTTGTTGCTTCTTTGATGACTCCGAGTTTTGTCGCCCTTTTCGCTTATTGTTCTTGCCTTTCTTGTTATCACTTTCCTTTTTAACTTCAGCTTCTCCTGCCTTGGCACCCTTCTTCTTTCCATGGTCGTATAACTTCTTGGCTAGCCTTTTAGCACTGTTATATGTTTCAGGGTTTGCTGCGATTACATTTCCTTGAAATGGAGGGGTCAATCCCCAAATGAATCTTTCAATCTTTTTCCCTTCTGACGTGATCATTCCAGCACACAAGAGTGAAAACTCACTAAACCTCGAGATATAATCATCAATGTCGGAGTTTTGGACTGTGAGATTCCACATTTCCTGCTCCATCTTCTAGATTTCTCCTCTTGGACAGTACTCTGCCATCATCATTTCTTTCAGCTCCTCCCATGGCATAGCGTTCGCCACTGGGAGTGTCATGGCCTCTACGTGACCATTCCACCAATAAAGAGCTTGATCGACGAATGTGCAAGCTGCAAACTTCACCTTGCACTCCTCGAGGCATCCGCATATCTCAAATACTGATTCAACTTTTTCTATCCACCTCTTTAGAGTTATTACGCCTAATGTCTCGTTTAAGGTTTGAGGTTTGGCGTTCGTGAAATCCTTATAGGTACAGGTCCTTCTGGGTCCTTGGTTCATCCCCTGATTTGAACTTTCGGATCCTTTCCCGTTACCTCCACCGTTATTTCCGTTGTGAATCGGTGCCAGTGCTGTGGTGACTGCAGCTGACACTGTCGCTTGGAACGCGGCTGAGTTTATCTCCGGTGGTGTTGGTGCCGTGTTGTTTCCGCGATTCAGTCTCTGTGGCATCTTCCTGTCATGGAACGAAAAGATGTTGAGTACCCAGTGTATTTTAGTTTCACGATTTCTTGATTATAGAATAGTGTCGGTGATTTGGTTATGTATAAGCAAGTGAGTGCATACAATCAACATGTAATAATAGTACTAGAACACATAACAGATAACAACATCATGAGAAAATATATAGCCATTTTCATTAATGATAATCTTTTGAGTACATGAAAATTTGCCTACATAAGGCATACAATACATGAAGTGAAATAAAATCCGACAGAGTAACGACTCCATGAGTAGTGTAATCACTTAATCATGTAGTCGATAGTACATAGAGTAGTATATAAAAGAAAATCATAACGGTAGTAGGTAGTAGATGAACGGATACAAGTTGCGACGAGAAGGCTCTGGTGGTGCTGACGATGAGGTGGATGCACCCTGGAGTCTGGCCAGGTGTTGCTCGGCAGCCCGAAGCCGAGCTTCCAATGTTGTCTGACGCGCCTGGTAGTCCCTGACTACCTCATGTGTCATCCTTTCTGTACGCTCAACCGCGGCTCTCATGGCTAGGGGTGAGCATTTGGACCGGTGGACCGGACCGGACCGGTGAACCAGATCGGACCGTTTTTTTGGACCCCCGGGCCTGTTCTCGGTTTTAGGAATCCATCCCGGTCCGGTCCGGTTTTTTTCCCGGTCTGGTCCGGTTTTTACCGGGTTTAGAACCGGTTGGACCTGATTTAAAAACAAATTTGTAATCTGTGAAAAATTTTAAACAACCATAACTCATTCGTTTTAAATCGGATTGACACACGGTTTTTTTCCAACGTTTAACTTACAGTTTGTAGATAATTTAGACTATAGTTTTGTTGATTTTGGTATAGTATTCAATGAGTTACAGACTTTCAAAGTTGAGCTATCAAAGCTGAAAAATTTCAGCTTTTCAACAACATTTTTAAAATTTTGTAATCGGTGGAAATTTTTAAACAACCA
This sequence comes from Lactuca virosa, assembly GCF_052849685.1. Taxonomy (NCBI): domain Eukaryota; kingdom Viridiplantae; phylum Streptophyta; class Magnoliopsida; order Asterales; family Asteraceae; genus Lactuca; species Lactuca virosa. Next base: position 374,977,165 of record NC_136433.1, on the reverse strand, counting down.
TAACTCATTCATTTTAGGTCGGATTGACACGCGGTTTTTCCAACGTTTAATTTATAGTTTGTAGATGAATTTATACTATAATTTTGTTGATTTTGGTATTATATTCAATGAGTTATAGTCTTTCAAAGTTGACCTATCAAAGCTGAAAACTTTCAGCTTTTCAGCAAGTTTTTTAAAATTTTGTAATCTGTGAAAATTTTTAAACAACCATAACTCATTCGTTTAAATTGGGATTGGCATAAGGTTTTTTCCAACATTTATTTTACAGTTTGTAGATAAATTTAGATTATAATTTTGTTGATTTTGGTATTTTATTCAGTGAGTTACAATCCTTCAAAGTTGAGCTATCAAAGCTGAAATATTTCAACTTTTTAACTATCATTTTATACTATAATTCTGAATTTTATGTATTTTTGATAGATAAATCATATGAAAGGGATCTTGGTGAACTTCATTTATATTTTAGTTGATTTTATTTGGAAAATTAATTTTGCAACTTATAATATTATAACATCAAGGTTGAGTTGGATGTATCGTATCAAACCTAAAAACTTATTTTAACGACTTGTACTCTATGCAATTAAAGTTGTACCGGTCCAAACGGGTCCAAGAACCGGAAAACCCAGACCTGGACCCGGACCCGGACACGGACACGGACACGGACACGACTCATCCGGTCCAGTCCATGGTCCACAATATTCTCCATAACCGGTCCGGTCCAAGCGCCGGTCCGGTTCGGTCCGGTCCAGTCCGGTCCGGTCCGGTCCATGGTCCACAATATTCTCCATAACCCTACTCATGGCAACCATTTGGCTGGCGGTTGCCTGTGTCTGCTCGCCGATGTCGCGTGTCCTCCTTACCATCACAGGCAGGGCTCGGTCTGCTGGTCCACCGTGACTCAAGTCGTAGTAGTCCCGTTTCATACCAAATGGAGGTTGTACCCCTTGCTGGCGGCTCCACCTCCAGATCTCGTGCGCCCATGGGGGCGTAGGACCATTGGGGCCCATCCTGTATGGGGGCACCCTGGCCATGTAGGGCGAATTGATGACTTCGGACTCAGCGTCCAAGTGATCTGTGTCACTGCCATCATCCTCCTCCTCATCTGATTCAGCTACCGGTTCTGCCGGTCCTGCTATAGGCTCTTCCTCGGGCTCTTCCTCTGGCTCCAACCATCCACCATTCCCCTGGTTAGGGAAATAGGGATCTCCTGTATGATGGAATCCGGCCACATTGTCTGCATGAGGGGTGAGAAACGTGTAAAGAGAGTATGTAGTTAGCATTTCAAAATACTCATATAATATTTTAATTGTTTATGTTTGAGTTCCCTAAAACTTTTGGATACGAGGTAAGTTTCTAGGTTCATTTCCCAACATGATCACTCCCGAACACATGTTGGTCGTATTTTGAACAAATATAGTTGATCGGGCTATATTTATCCCCAATACGGCTACATAAATGTCCGGGTTTAACCACGGTGTTCAATTTCTCCCACAGACTTTTAGTGTTATAGTTTTACTGTACACCTTTGTATGCATTTTATTCAGAGTGTTTTAGTCCCATTGTATTTATAGATGCATATCCTGCATGATTAGATATGCCAATTCACTATAAACAATGCTCTGATACCAATCTGTCACACCCCCGAACCAGACGGCGGAAACGTCCGCGGGCTTGTGCGTGACTTCATCCTTATAGTATCATCACATAGTATATAATTGAAACATAACATCATCATCACCACACATGTAATATAACAACGTATATTGTTTATATCAAGTATTGTGTTTGAATATTACATGCCAAAATAATAAAGTCTGATGAAATAAAAATATAACAAAACATCCATTAGTTTGTTCAGCCCAACCTGCTTCAACGGTTTCCTGAGAATACAAGTTAATTTAAAAAGGTCAACAAAAAAATGTTGGTGAGTTCATAAGCATGTTTGAGAAAATGATTTGTATAACTTTGCGATCACAAGAAAATCCTATATTTTCTTAAAATAGTTTAGTATGTTTGTGTCCGATCTTGTATTAATGCATGTGTGTTATTGTTTAATAGAATGCCAAAAGTGAATGAAGAGAATGTAAAGAGAATGCCCCCAGACAACCCTATGTTGCCTGTAAAAGAGAATGATGGTATATCAAACCCCCGAGGTTGAGTACCGGCGTTGGTAAGTTCCCGAGTAATCCAAAGAGAAATGAGAATGGTCTCCCGTAAACTTCATAATGTTAATTATTCTAAGTGAGTCGTTATAACCATACTAGGTAATGACAATTTTGCCTGTCTTGGCGTTTATGGACGTCGACGGAAAATAGAAAAAGGTTTTCGTCACCCTAGACTGGTTTAGTCTAACTGTAGCGAACAGCTCAGGGGTGGGGTGTCATCCCCGTATAGATCTATACACAAACCCCCGCTCTCCCTCCAAGAGACTCTGGTTATAACTACAGGCTACGATCGTACACTCAATAGGTGTCTACCGACACGTCTCACTAGATCCTTAATCGGATTTTACGCGAAGAGAAACATATAAAACACATTTCAGGCCCAATGAACCATGTAAGTGAGCAACTAAGGCTTCACTAAACATGTAAGTCATTACCAGGCCCGAAAGGAATGATATTATATAACATGGGCCCAAAATATATGTAAAAGGAGAACTAAGTCTCATTTCACATGTAAGGTATTTACAGGCCCAAATAACACGCAAAGACTATCCAAGGTCCGTCGAGCATGTTAATGGGTCAATGACGCTTAATAAACATATAAATAGTATTCAGGACCTATCAAGCATATAAACGGGCCACTAAGGCCCAATAATATGAGAATGGCAAAATTCGCCAGTTTCTTATTATATTGCTAGTATGAGTTCAATTATTTACCAAAATGGCATAAAAGGCCCACTTTTTGTAAAAAAATGACATTCTTGGCCTATTAAGCCAAAAACTTACAATTAAGGCCCAATTTTCATAAAAATAACATTTTAGGCCCCTTTTTGGACAAAACTTGTATTTAAGGCTAATTTTTGCAAAAATAACATTTTTAACTCACTTTTGTCAAAAATATCATTTTTGGCTTGATTTTATGAAAATATATATATTCGGCCCATTATAGAAAATTTTATCTTTTTGGCCCAAATTTTTTATATTTTCACAAGTTTAACCCTTCTTATCAAGAATTTACATTTTTGGCACAACTTTCTTGGAAATGACATGTAAGCCCACAAAAGATAAAAAATTACAATTTTTGGGCCCAAAACCGTGAGAAGCCCAAATAAGGCCCATTTATGAAAATGTTTATGTTGAAGATTTAATGTTGCGTCAGTGGGCCTGTTTTGTTTTGTCTATTTTGTATAAACGAGTTGGGCCTGTTCACTCGTATTTGCTGCTAGGGTTATAGTATATAAGGTGCATGCATGCTACGTATTTTAGTTAACTCTCATAATTATCTTTGTAACCCTATTTTACGCCTCTAAAGAAGCAATTCTTCATCGAGTTCTTCTGAGGCATGACTGTTAATCATTCAGAATCAGTTTGATCACATTGTGTTCTTGTTTACCTGTTTTAATCTATTCGATCATTAAGGATTTATTCCTATCAATTGGTATCAGAGCAGGAGACTGTGTACTTAATACGCAACTCTTCTGTTTGAAGAAATTATTAGGGTTTCCGCAAATATTGGATCTATTAAGAGTCGTCACTGATTTATTGACGTAACTCTGTGATCTCAATATTAACCTAATAAGTGTTTACAGTCTGATTAATTGCAGGTATTAAAAGATTATTCACCATGAAGAACGACGATTCAAACATCAACTCCTTGAATATCTCAAGCAGCATCGGATGAACAACCAGAATCCCGATTCTTTTTCCTCAAGAATATGAAGTCTGGGCGATGCCCTTTGAAGATTATGTTTTAGTTTCAGAAGATAATGGTTATTTGATTTGGTAAGCAATCACTCTAGGTCCGTTTGTTCACACAGAGACCAAAAGAATAGTCAAAACCCATAAAGAATACAACCAACTACTTCTTGACGTGAAGGACGTGCCTCAAGACGAAGAAGACTAACTCTTAAGCAACATTAAAGGGATGAGGATCATCAGATTCGCTTTGCAAGAAGATACTTTTCGTCTTGTAAGTTCATGTGAAATAGCGAAGGCTATATGGGATAGGTTGAGAGAGCTCTATTCCATAGACGCAGATCTAGAACACTCGACTCAAACGCTCTTGTTATCCGACTTTGATGAGTTCGTTCAAAAGCCTGAAGAAACTCTGAGTGCCACTTGCAATCGATATAATCATATTCTCAGCAAGATGACGAAGCACGGGATTGGACGTGAGCTGATTGAGCAAAAGGTCACGTTCATGAACAGACTACGATCAGAGTGGAAGGCAGTGGTGTCAACTGTAAAAGCACACGAATAATTCAAGAACTATACTCTTACGAGGCTTGTGGGAATTCTGAAGGCGCGAGAGAGTGAAGTAATGAAAGAAGCAAAGGTGGTGTCTGGGATGGGGTCTTTTGCCTTAGTTGCGAAAGGCAAGACTGTTGCTGATGACGAATCTGATTTAGATCATTCTGAGTACGAGCTCTCAAACGAAGATTTTGCTTTAATGGTGTCTAACCCTAAGCGATTTGCTAGGAAGAAATTTCCCTCAAGCAAAAATAGGAACTGGAAGGGAAGCTATAGCTCAGAGAAAGTGAAAGAGGAGAACAAAAGTGGATCTCAGAAAGAGGAAGAGAAGAAGGAGAAAAAGGTAGTTGGTGACTCCGGATACGATTGCAATTATTGTCATGGTAAAAACCATCTTGCAAAGGAGTGCATGTTGCGAAGGAAGAATGAGAAGAATGAAGGAGAGGATGAGGAGGCCTATCACATGAGAAAGCTGGAAGTGATTAAGAAGAAGAAATATAATGATAATTTTATGCCTTCTTTTGTTGTACAGGAAAACTTGGCACAAGGTGAGTTCGGAGGATTGGAAGTCTGGTCAACAGACTTAGAGGATGAAGAAGTACGCAAGCCCACACATAGAAGGGCGTTTGTTGCGAAAGAACAGAATTTGCATTACTCAGGAAGATGCTTGATGGTGACTGAAGGAGATCGCAGATGCAGGAAAATGCAAGTGGGAGTGGAAGGAGCGAAGATAGCTGTTTTACGGCAAGGCCTGTTCCAGAATAGATCAACGAATGCGAACATCTGATCAATAAGGTAAATTTCATTCTTGAATCACTTAATATTCTTGTATCTAGATACGAAACAGAACTTAACGATCTAAAATTCACCTTTTCGCGTATAAGCGATAGTTTAAAGCGTACCCGGCTATCAAACTCTAACCTAACTGATCAATTGAACAGGGCAACATCCAATAGCAAGGAGACGCGTATGTGGATCCAGAAGGTTGAGTTGGATTTGTCTAAGTCTAGGGACAAATCTATTTATTTGCAGAGAGATAATTTAATGCTTTTAAAACAGCGAAATATTTTTTGTTTGATTACAAAAAGACTTTACTTTAATATTACTCAACTGCACCTTGATTGTGAAATCGGTAAGAAAATCCTTAAAATGATTTTGCCATTTCTCGAATTAAAGTAAAACGGAATAGACGCAGACTGCTATAATTTTGAATCTATTGTTTCGTCTGAAGAAACTTCTGATGCATACAAAGTCGGACTTGAACGTATTGAAAATTACATTAAATCCAAGGACCAAAAATCTGATACTGTGCAAAAATTTGATTCATTGAAAACAACTTCTGGATGAAAATGATAAAAAGCAGATCAAATCTGATACTGTGCAAAAATTTGATTCATTGAATGCCAGTTTGAGTTCATAAAATAGAATAAATGTTGAAAGCACTATTGAATTCGATGAGGATAGTGATATGAGTGACATTTATGTAGAGGATGAGGTTGACTGCTCAACGTTTCATAAAATTGAATCTCAACCTGCGAAAGCTCTTATTTCTGAAAATTCTGTTGAGTTCGCAATAGACGTTCAAAACAAACCTGAAATTTTCAAAGAAAAAGCAACTGTTTTTCCAAAAGTTCAAACAACGCCCAATCAAGTTTTTAAAGTTAATGGGGTAACTAAAAATTAAATCGTCGAGCTAAAGACCATTGTCGACGAAGACAACGAAGACGGATGTGATGAATTCTTCTGGTCAACTCCCATAGATAATGCTGAAGAAACTGTTGGTTTATCTGAAAGAACTTCCTGGAAAGTCAAAGGAAGATATGTGGCTGAACCCTTGAATAATCGCTCAACATTTGCGAAAAGTAGCCCTAGTGGTACCAAGGAGGTTCGCAGCCAACCCAACCCCGTGAAGAGCGAACCTGAAGTGAGAAAAGCGAATCCTAAGGTAAACATCCATAAGTCATCAAAACAACTTGCTGATCAAAAACGACAAAGGAATGACAGATATAGAAGAAATCTCAGTGAAAGGAAGCAATTTTTGCAATCCTAAAATTCAGATTAAGTTCGCTACGAAATAAGAATGAATCACAAAGTGAAAGCTCCTTCGCAAGTGAACTCCAATCAGTGTTTGCATCGTTGTTCTCATAGTCCAAGGGATTCTCAGCAACAAGGGACTACAAAACCCTTCTTTACAAAGCAACTGTTGGGTCTAAAATTATGGTTTATACATTGCTTTTCTAGACAACTATATTTTTCTGATGTGTAATACGTGTTTATGGCCGTAAACCCATTCACGGTCCATGTCTCCTATATATAGGTGTAAGGGGTGAGGAGTGGTTAATAAACAAGAGGAGTGTGAGGCTAGAGAGAAGGAGAGCATATTGTAGAGAGAGAAAGTTAGAGAGAACAAGAGGAGCTTAAGTGTGTGAAATCCAAGGTGTGTTCTAGAGAGAGAAAGTGAATCTTGTGTAAGGAACTTCATTCATATCATCAATACATTCAAGATTCATATTATTATTCTTCTCATTCTCTTCTATTAGATCTGACATCATCCGTTTGATTGGGATTCCGCACCATCAAATGGATCTGATTGATACACAAGCAGATTGGTGACTTACAATTGGTATCAGAGCTTGGAATGTATCAATAAATTTTTGCAGATCTGGAGCTTATTTGATCTTATTTTTAAAGGATTTCTGCGTTTTTGGATAGATCTTTGAAAAATAAGGGGGGTTTGTTCTTCGTATTTTTTGATAAAAAGGAGTTTTTGATCGAGTTTTGGAGCTACAAAGTTGAAAAAAATGTTGTTTTTGGTCGTAACCAGCGAGGGGGTGGCGGCGTGTACGGCCAGCAGCAAGGGTTTCCGGAGTTTACAGCCGGAGTTTATGGCCTCAGAGTTTACGGCCTAGGAGTATACGATCCTCGGTTTACAGCCTCGGAGTTTGCGGCAGCCTCGCACGTGTACGGCTAGGGTTTACGGTCTTCGGTTTACGGCCTCAGACTTTACGGTCGGAGTTTCCAGCCTCGCTTCAGGTTTACGGCTTAGCAACATCGCACGTGTACGGCTCGGTGTACGGCCAGCAGCTCCAGCACGTGTTTGGCCATCTTCGCACACGTGCACGTCCTCCTCGCAAGCATCAGCGCATCTGAAAAATAGGAAACGAAATTGGGGGTGCCGGGGATCGAACCCGGGTCTCCTCCGGACTCAACAAGAAGCCTTACCAGTTGGACTAGGAAGCCGCTTGTTCCATTCCATCCGAATTTAATTCAAAAGGACTCCCTTTCGCACCTATTTTCGCAAATTTAACACTTTTAACCCAAAAATCAATTTCCTTTTATTTTAAATTTCATTTTCAACCCAAAAATTTTAGTTTTTAATTTTTGACTTTTAATTTTGACTTTTTACTTAAAATTTTGATTTTGACTTTAAAGTTTGACCTTTGACTTTAAACTTTGACTTTCTCGTTTAACCTTCAAATTTTCAAATTTAGCTTTTCGGTTTGACTTTTAAGTTTGACTTTTTAAGTTTGACCTTTTAGTTTGACCTTTTAAATTTGACTTTTAAGGTTGACTTTTGAGTTTTTAGTCAAAGGGCATATTCTTTTATAAAAATGAGTTCCTCATCCATTTCGGTAAATGAAGTTGCATGTACTCCATCTTGTGAAGCTACGATTAAATTTCTTCGCGAAAAAATTGAGTTGCTAAAAAGGGAAAATGAGGACCTAAAATACGAAGGATATCAACTAAGGAAAGGACGGAAACCTCTAAAAGCTCAATTAGAAGCAAAAACAAATGATTTTAGAAAACTTCAGGAAGAGTATAGCAATAAGTGTGCCAATTATAGATTTGTGACTGAACAACTTGTTGAGTTAACTGCTGAGCTTGACACATTGAAAAACAAATATGAAAATGCAGATTTTAATTTTAGAAAATTTTATGTGTCAAGTGAAGTAGTTGCGTCTATGATAGAACATAATTTGCAATTCAAAAATAACCAGCAAAAGGGTTTACGATATGATAAAGTGCCTCCTCCTTTTAATCATAATTATCAGTTTAAGCCATTGACTGAAGAAGAGATGGACAGAGAGGCACATCTAAAATATGGCAAACCTGTTGTATTTGTGCCGGCAAGTGGTGCTCAGCTTGAAAATACTAATGCTTCTACTTCCTATGCAGATTCACCACTACGTCATTACAAGCAAGCAGCTGAAGAGAGTGTATCTGATAATAAAAGTGTATCAAAGTCTGATGACTCAAATTTTTTCGATATATTTGATGATATCTTTGATAATTCTGATGTGGTTGTGCCAGAAAGTGTTGAGCTGAATGATTCTAATGCTTCTATTTCTTGTGCAGGTAAAGTAATGGAAGATGAGAACAAGTAGAAAACTATTGAACAAACCAATGTCTCCTTGAACTCTGAATCTGTTGGTTCGAACTCAGTTGCTTCTGATCAACCTGCTGTTGAGAAATACAGGCCACCAAAACAAGCGAAACAGAGTGCTTGCTGTAATTGTGCTTGTTGGAACAACAAGAGACAAGCCATGGATACGCCACCAGGGGCAGGAAGAAACAACTTCCCAGTGAAGAAAAAGGCTTGCTTTCACTGTGGAACACCTGGACATATTGCCAGAAATTGTCCAAACCGCGCATACGTTCCCTACTATGAACATGGGTGGCAGAACACGCCAAGAAGGAGATTTTCCAAAAGAAACCCCTCAAGGTCACGTTCAGACAATGGCGACTGGAACGCGCAAAACGCCAAGAATCAAAATCCCAAGGGCAAGAAGGGAATGTCGGCCCAGAAGTCAAGTCCAAGAGATGCTCCAGTGAAACCAAAACCGGCAAGGTCAAAGTCATCTCGACAGCAGACCTCAAGTTCAAAATCAAGTGCCGAGGCACCCATCCGCTCGAAAAAGAAATGGGTTAAACCCGACTACAGATGGGTATCAAGGTTCACTCTCCCAAATCTTCTAATGCTTCTAACATTTCTTCATCTTCTGTTTGTGATAAACACGATGTAACACCGTAATTTTTCAAACAAATTTTTCATTTTAAAATTGCATACTTTTCATAACAATTTGTATGGAAATCTCGTTTATTCAAATTACAAAACACAACTCCATTAAAAATCCAAGATCCTCAAAACATGACTCTTTCTCTGGTGTGTACAATCAAGCTGGTGCCTTCCCGCGATCCTCTGAGATACCTGAAACACATAACATATAACACGGTAAGCACGAAGCTTAGTGAGTTCCCCAAAATACCACATATAACACATATTAGCCACTCGAGGCTAGAACTCTGTGGGCCCACTGGCCCTAACTCTGTGGACCCTCTGGTCCTAACTCTATGGACCTTCCGGTCCTAACTCTGTAAACTCTGGAATACACATAGCATAAATCACATAGAAATAATGCAGTGCAGCACATCACATGCATAGCATACAAGATACTCTGTCACATAACTCTAATTTCCACTCATGGTAAAGTATAGTGAGAAGACTCACCTGACCAGCAGCAAGTAAAGACCCCACTCCCGGATTTCGAACTAGCCTCCACCTAACACAAGGGATGAATATCTCTAAGTGATACTCTAATCACAACTCTAATGACCAAAGGCTATTCTTCCTCTCTTTAACTCTTTGAAGTGGATAAAAGACCATTTTACCCCTCCATGGTCTCTACTACTTATGTTGATCAAAGCCCCAAAGTCAACAAAAGTCAAACTCGAGTCAACAGTCCATGTTTGACCCGACTCGCCGAGTGCACCCTTGCGACTCGTTGAGTCCACTTACTTTCCTCAGAATTCTCGTGACAGTCCAGCTTAGCTCGTCGAGTTGACCCCCAACTCGTCGAGCTATCGCCTGATTCGGTTCCTCGGGACAAACCCTAACCAACTCGTCGAGTCGGCTCATCGACTCGGCGAGTTCATTCAGACAAAATGTTCATTCAGACGATTTAAGGCAGATCCATCACCCCAAACACTAGATCTACCATCCTGAGGGTCGATTGTCACGTAAAGCTGCAAGCTTTATGTTTAAACATGGCATATAAGGCTCATAATGCCAATATAACTCTAACAAGGATGATTAACCACAATAACTCTTCTATGGTAAACTAAAGCTATAATCTTTGGACTCTCTGGACCTCACAAAGTCCAGATCCGAAGTCTAGGCCTCATGAGAGACCTTATGCATACAAAGTCCCAACAATAGTGGAAGAAACCCTAATCTTCCATATCTACAAGATTTAAGCCAAATAACAAGAAAGGTGCAAGCTTTTACGTCTTACTCAAGCCCTTACACGAAGTTACACCAGATCCACTGATTCTCTAGCTCCCTTGATGAGTGATCTCCTCTTCTCCTCAAGAGATGCACTAGTTCACTCCAAGTTTTAGCTTCTAAGACTCTCATGGCTCTCCATACACGTTTAGGGTTTACTCCCAAGGAAGGGTAGCCGCAAATGAGGCTAGAAGTTCCTTTAAATAGGTCTCAAACCTGGGAAATTAGGGTTTCTCTGCCCATCACCTACTCGGCGACTCCCTCCTCGGACTCGTCGAGTCCTTCATTAAATTCACGCGATCAACTCGACTCGACTCGGCGAGTTGGTCCCTCAACTCGTCGAGTCCCTCCTCAAATGTCAAGATTAACATACACGATAATGTCCTTGGAAATCCGGATGTTACAATTCTCCCCCACTTGATTTATATTTCGCCCTCGATATCACTCCTTAACCACTCACATAATGAAATCATCAACCCAAAAAGGCACCACTGAAAGGATCTCATACTACACCGATATCTTTCTCTATGGACACCCGAAACCTCACAAAACTCCCAAGACCATAAGTGAACCAACTCTTCCGTCGCTAATATACTCCTTCCCACTATCTGGAAGCTCTAGTGGCCTGACCCGCCGCCAGACCACCTACTCAAGCGATCACCATGATATTCGCTCCTCGAATATCAAACCCTGATAACTCACTGATCTTCTGATTCTCACAAGACCAAATCCAACAATCGGCTACCGCTCACTCATATCATCATGCTAATGATCCAAATCACGCTCCAAGAAACGGAAGGGTCCACACCCCACGAGGGATCATACACTAGACTGCTATCAGAACCCATCCGAACAAAGAATCCTCAACACTCTGCCCTTCAGACACAAGAGAATAACCAGGCTCGCTCAGAAGTGTCCTCAGACATCACAATCACAAGTCCCAGCTTCGTTCTTCATACCCCATTTTAATACTGAGCACTAGGTCAACTTCTGACTCCACAGTTGAACCTCCAAAGGTTACCCATTGCACACCTCAACATGTCTCACTGACTTCATTCCCACACTAGCTATCTCGGCCCAGTATGACACACAAGTCACGAAGTTTGCTTTTCGTCAAGCGAATACGGAATTCGTTTCAATCTCGACCTTTGTCGTCTACTACTCATTAGTTCCATGCATTTCGCGGTTTTCTCACACCAACGAATTGACCCACTCAGGTCTAAGGCACCAGATAGGAGCAATACCCCTTTCCAAATGAAATTCAACTCTGAATCCGGAATCTCATTCTGCCTACTCAACGCACTGCCAGAGCCAAACTCAAACTCGTGAGTTCGATCTGACCCAGAGCTGGAACCACTCACCCAAACGAACCACTCAGCTCATGACTCATGACCAGCAACCCATGCGAACCTCACTGATCCACTTCTCTTTGGCCACGAAAACCACTACTCAATTTAGAATATAACGACTTCCGACAAACATGGAGACCCCAGTCTCGCCCCTAGTTCGACCCCAGGCTTCCACACACTCAAATATTAGGGCTACCCAAGCCTAAAACTCTTCTGCGTCAAGCTTTGATCAGAGAGCACTTCATCACAACATTCTCTCGCTGACTAAGCTGACTAGTGGGTACTACGGCTCCCCGCAGCATCACAACGACCTATCACTAAATAGTGAGTACTATGGCTCCCCGTAGCATCACCACAACCTCTCACTGAATAGTGAGTACTACGGCTCCCCGTAGCATCACCACAACCTCTCACTGAATAGTGAGTACTACGACTCCCCGTAGCATCACCACAACCTCTTACTGAATAGTGAGTACTACGGCTCCCCGTAGCATCACCACACCTCTCACTGAATAGTGAGTACTACAGCTCCCCGTGGCATCACCACAACCTCTCACTGAATAGTGAGTACTACGGCTCCTCGTAGCATCACCACAACCTTTCACTGAATGGTGAGTACTACGGCTCCCCGTAGCATAACCACACCTCTCTGCACTGACTCATTGAAACTGCAGCTCCACGCAGTCTTACCGCACTTACTCTTACCACTTCACAATCTCATCCTCTGGTTGATACCATACTGCGATCATTAACTCATGCTCTACGGCCCAGCATAGATAGGTACACATACACCCATCCGGGCTAAGCATCACTACTTCTGACGACCATTGTCGTGACAAAACCTCTCTTTCTCGCTGCAATTCACATTCTCAAATAAATCCATTTGATGTCAATTAGCTGAAGGGCCCCCCACCGGAACCATAGACACTTGATACACCACTCGTCACCTTAAACTCAAACTCAAAATAATCCGAGATTTAGGACATTGAACTCGGATACCCCGGAATACCATCACAACGCCTCGCAGTATCTTGACTCTACCACTGATCCCATACTCAGATATCACATTGCTTTCTCGGAATCTGGCAACCGGTCTTTCTCTCATGTCTCTTGTAACCCCAGAATATTCTATCTCCCAAATTAAAACACGGAGAATTTACCAACGACTCAGAACACGTAGATGACAATCCGAAACTTCCTCCTCTATTGCTCCAAACTCATGCAAGAATACTCATAACGACCCTGAAGTTGGTTGCCCAATCAACTTCTTCCCTTCCCATACTGCATATAATAGCCCATACTCTGAACCAGAAATTCTCAACCGCCGAACTAACCTCACAAGCCAACCACCTCGAATTCACCATTTTAACCTTGAAGGATTCCTAACCACCACAAGCTCTCCGACCAACGGCCACTTGCCGTGGAGACTCTCATCCTTTCTCAAACACGTGCCACATACACCATTTCACTCTGCACCTCTCCTTGACCACCAAAAACCCTGGTCTTTAGGAATCCGCACCGCAGGCCTCTCTATCCAGTTCTCTAACTGCTATTGAACAAATCTCGGATCTCCTCAAAAGTACCCAGTTCTCCCCCACTCAGGATTCGAACCATCACCAATTGGTTCGCCAACAATCTAACCCACAGACTGTTTTTACCACTAACATCGCACCTACTCTTGGAAGGTGATACGCAATGCTCGATGATCTCCCCGATGGGGATCGAGCAATTCCAAATACCCCGAATCTCCGATGAAGTCCTCAGAAACCTCTCATCATGACTACCTCTAGTCATTCCGAACCTCGTACTATCCCACTACCAGACATCTCGATTGTCCAATCGTAGCCCTGACTCTCAGTCTGAAAATAATGAACTATTATATTCCTCATCCTCGACTCTTCAACCAACGTTCCATCACGTGGGTTGTAATAAGAGTGGAGTCCTCATTACCACACTCGATACTCATCATAGACAATAAGAGCCACCGCCCCAATATCCTCTTCTTGATCGTCTGCTGCTGCAGCTAATACATGCCCTACTATGCTCAAATAGGGTGTATCCTGGTCCTTAACCATCTCAGTCCCCGCTGACAACCTGCTCTTGCTCTAACATTACCTCTCGGCAGACATACTGCCCAAATACTCTGATGGAAGGTCGCCATCAATGCTAACCCGCAAGCTCGGAAACCGAATTCTCAACACCTCTTATGTTTCCCACAGGAAACGGAAATAATACCATCCATGTCACAGAAGGTGACATCTCCATTATCGGCTGATTGCTCAACTCATGCCGTAATCCTCCATAACCGCCATCTCTACTCATTCTTGAGTCTTGCGACTCCAATTGGCATCTCACCAACAATCCCTCAGAGCTAACTCGATTTCCCTCTCAATGGATTCTCCACTAAACTCGTTCATCATGGCCCTCTCGCCCCATACTCTTTCACATCTGATCTCAGTCTAACCAATTTCAACGGAATAACTGGTAGAACCAGTAACACTAGCCGCCACGGGTCATGGTACTCGAACCATGTGGCCACCTCTCGATCTGCTATGAATCATGGTACCCGAACCATGTTATCTCTTCTCAACCCGCTACGAGTCACGGTACTCGACCCATCACATCACCTCTCGATCTGCTACAAATCATGGTACTCGAACCATGAAATCACCTCTCTGTCTGCTACAAATCATGGTACTCAAACCATGAAATCACCTCTCAATCTGCTAAAAATCATGGTACTCAAACCATGAAATCACCTCTCGATCTGCTACTTAAAACCTCTGGAATGTTCCATGTATCGAGTATGGGTCCTCTGCTTTCAGTAGTACGGGCCCATACTACCTGCCACATCTACCCATACTTTCCACACGGACCATCCCCAAGTTCCTAAATAGTTGCTCGACGTTCTCAATCACCAGCCCCGTCATGCGTGTTCGCTCCTCTTGCGAAATATCCAACTCTATCAGCGTACTCATCTGACTAGGGTCACCCTTTCCTAGGCTCTTCCTAGATTCTCATACTTCTTCGCCATCAGCTGCTGAAGAACTCCTTATGATGCCAGCCATCTACCTCCTGAATATCGTCATATTCACTTAGTAGCTGACTCTCATCATCAAGAGTTCCACAAAGCACGAAGCAAGCAACATTCGGGCATCGAATAATCTCTACCAACATGCAAAACCACTCTAGGTTATTACCCACTTGCTCTCCTCATACTCAAAGGATACCACCGAACTCAAGCAACTTTACCCCACGCGGGCGTCTGACTACTCTCTCAGTAGACTCCTCCAATGATCATCTAGGTATCTCTCCTAGATTACTCCTCTACTCAAATCCCTCTCTAGAGGATTCCTGCTGGATACTCTTACTTAACACATGCTCGAAAGCACATCACAAATAACAATAACTCCTAGGCTAAGGCATCACAAATCAGGCCACTCTAGTCCTAACATATGAAATACCTAGCGTATAGCTAGCATGCATAATATCTCATAGCATATCTCATAAATATCTCATAATACAAACGTAAGGGTATTTTGGGAAATCACCGTTCGGGCTCTGGCTGATTGTACATACTGCACCAACTCGTACTCTTTTAGAAACTCTTGCTCGTTTTAGAAAAATCATTTCCTTGAAATTTTTTTCTAAAATCCTCAGTTTGAGTCCAGATCTACCCGAAGGTGCATCTGAATCCCTCAAACCAAGGCTCTGATACCAACTTGTAACACCGTAATTTTTCAAACAGATTTTTCATTTTAAAATCGCATACTTTTCATAACAAATTGTATGGAAATCTCGTTTATTCAAATTACAAAACACAACTCCATTAAAAATC
This sequence comes from Lactuca virosa, assembly GCF_052849685.1. Lineage (NCBI taxonomy): Eukaryota > Viridiplantae > Streptophyta > Magnoliopsida > Asterales > Asteraceae > Lactuca > Lactuca virosa. The sequence continues at coordinate 374,961,283 of NC_136433.1, read as the reverse complement.
CAGGATCCTCAAAACATAATTCTTTCTCTGGTGTGTACAATCAAGCCGGTGCCTTCCCGCGATCCTCTGAGATACCTAAAACACATAACATATAACACGGTAAGCATGAAGCTTAGTGAGTTCCCCAAAATACCACATATAACACATATTAGCCACTCGAGGCTAGAAATTTGTGGGCCCACTGGCCCTAACTCTGTGGACCCTCTGGTCCTAACTCTGTGGACCCTCTGGTCCTAACTCTGTGGACCTTCCGGTCCTAACTCTGTAAACTTTGGAATACACACAGCATAAATCATATAGAAATAATGCAGTGCAGCACATCACATACATAGCATACAAGATACTCTGTCACATAACTCTAATTTCCACTCATGGTAAAGTATAGTGAGAAGATTCACCTGACCAGCAGCAAGTAAAGACCCCGCTCCTGGATTTCGAACTAGCCTCCACCTAACACAAGGGATGAATATCTCTAAGTGATACTCTAATCACAACTCTAATGACCAAAGGCTATTCTTCCTCTCTTTAACTCTTTGAAGTGGATAAAAGACCATTTTACCCCTCCATGGTCTCTACTACTTATGTTGATCAAAGCCCCAAAGTCAACAGAAGTCAAACTCGAGTCAACAGTCCATGTTTGACCCGACTCGCCGAGTGCACCCTTGCGACTCGTCGAGTCCACTTACTTTCCTCAGAATTCTCGTGACAGTCCAGCTCAGCTCGTCGAGTTGACCACCATCTCGTCGAGCTATCGCCTGATTCGGTTTCTCGGGACAAACCCTAACCAACTTGTCGAGTCGGCTCATCGAGTCGCCGAGTTCATTCAGACAAAATGTTCATTCAGACGATTTAAGGTAGATCCATCACCCCAAACACTAGATCTACCATCCTGAGGGTCGATTGTCACGTAAAGCTGCAAGCTTTACGTTTAAACATGGCATATAAGGCTCATAATGCCAATATAACTCTAACAAGGATGATTAACCACAATAACTCTTCTACGGTTAACTAAAGCTATAATCTTTGGACTCTCTGGACCTCACAAGGTCCAGATCTGAAGTGTAGGCCTCATGAGAGACCTTATGCATACAAAGTCCCAACAATGGTGGAAGAAACCCTAATCTTCCATATCTACAAGATTTAAGCCAAATAACAAGAAAGGTGCAAGCGTTTACCTCTTACTCAAGCCCTTACACAAAGTTACACCAGATCCACTGATTCTCTAGCTCCCTTGATGGGTGATCTCCTCTTCTCCTCAAGAGATGCACTAGTTCACTCCAAGTTTTAGCTTCTAAGACTCTCATGGCTCTCCATACACGTTTAGGGTTTGCTCCCAAGGAAGGGTAGCCGCAAATGAGGCTATAAGTTCCTTTAAATAGGTCTCAAACCCGGGAAATTAGGGTTTCTCTGCCCAGCACCTACTCGGCGAGTCCCTCCTCGGACTCGTCGAGTCCTTCATTAAATTCACGCGATCAACTTGACTCGACTCGGCGAGTTGGTCCCTCAACTCGTCGAGTCCCTCCTCAAATGTCAAGATTAACATACACGATAATGTCCCTGGAAATCCGGATGTTACACAGGATATGTCATGGGAGAGAGTACCTTGCAAAGATGACAAAGGTCAACCTAGTTTCAAAATGGACTGGGTTCCAAAGACCAACTGATCTCGCTCTGTGCTGGAGCAGCTATGGAGGAATATCATCAGAACTTCGGTTTGTTGATAGTGGCTGTTCCAGGCACATGATAAGGGACATCTCTCAACTGTACAACATTCAGACCTTTGTTTGAGAGTATGTGTCCTTTGCGGGAAGGGAAGAAAGGAAGGGATCACACATGGGGTTTGTGCTTAATGACATGAAGAATTTTCGGATCTGTTCTGAGATTATGTGTGATGTTCTTAGACCTTCTAGATGCAAATTCAATCGGTGACTTACGGTTTGATTTTTCTTCTCTATACTCCTGAGTTTATCTTACACTGTTTCATTTCAAAGACATTTTTCTTTAATTTCCTTATATGTCTTTCTTTAGTATTTTGTTTTGGGAAGTGATATGAAGTATAGTGCTAAAGGGAAATTTATGATGTGTGTAATGCACTAAAGCCGAATAGTCTAAACTCTGTATTCAATGTGCTGGAAGGCACAAAGAATTCAAAAGGACTAGATATTGATTGACCATGAAAGGACTAGATAATATAGACTTAGATAGTTTCATTTGGACTGACCATACGTCTCTCTAGTAGATCGAGCAGTAAGATAAACACGGGAACCTGCGAGGCACACTAAAAGTTAATTATCTAGAACTGTGGCTCAACATTTCCTTGATGTATGGAGTCATGTCCTTAATTCCGGTATTGATAGGGCAACTGGGGGGGTTCTGATAAAGTAGGTCTGTAGGAAATTATTTTCTTGCTTTCTATCTGTTAGTCATATGTTGCTTCCTCTGCGTGATTGGAAGAGATCCGACCTGGATTGCAACATATGCAACTCTAATTCTACGCACCTCCTTATCTATGAAATTCTTTCTATCTGTTAGCCATATGCTGTCCCCTCTGCGTGATCGGAAGATCCGACCTGGGATACAACATATGCAACATTCTACCTCTCAATCCCTCTATCTCTGTTAGTCATATGTTGTTCCCTATGTGTGATTGGAAGACATCCGGCCTGGGATACAACATATGCACTTCTATATCTAAATTCTTTCTTAATGATTGAATACTCACATAAAGTAAGGAGTTCTTTGGAAGTTCTTTATTACCGGGGTATATCAGGAAGTGGGAAACATGTTCTAGTACATCTAAAATTGAACCATTTAATAGGTTGTCTGTAGATCTTACTGCTTAATTTAAGTGGACAACAATATCCTTGGTCGTCGTCAGCTAAATGTCCATTTAGGAATATATATCACAATGACTTGTCACTTATAATTTGTCTAATTTGTCAACATCCTTTGTGTTTAAGTGGATCACAATACCGGTGATTGACCAGATCTAGACATGCAGGCGTGTGCTGATAAACAATATTGGATTGCTTGACAACTTTGATCCTAAATATTTTTGTTTTTATTAAATTTGTTCATAGTTTTCCTCTATGTACAAATTTAGGGGGATAATTAATTAAAAGTATCAAAAATCAAACAAAAATCAGAAAATTAAAAATCCAAAAATAGTGTTATTTCTGTTTTATTTTTTGTTCAGAAAAAATCAAAAATCCAAAAAAAAATATTTTTGTTTCTGTTTTAGAAAATATGAAAAATACAAAAATATTGTGTGCTAAGTATTTTTTTAGTTTTTTTTGTCTTAAAAAGTGAATTCAGATGTAGATGAGACTCATGTAGACTGAATCGAAAATTTCCAAGCCAAGGCTTCATCCGTGATCATCGAAGAATTCTCATTCGAAGGAACAAGAAATGAATATTATTCTTTCAACATTCAATCTTTCAACCCCAGAAGCAAGGTCAAGCTGTAATTGAAGATTATGTGACAGATTGTATTCAAGCCTCCTCAATCAATTTGCTGCTATCTTGTACCTGCTGAAGTGATCCAAAAGTTTTGTTCTCTATTCTCTCTATTGATTCTCAAGCTGAAAGTGAAATTTTCAAGAATCTTTTCAAGAAGCCTCATCACCCAACGTGTGTTCAATGCCAAATTCTGAAGAAAAGCCCAAATGCTCAAGATGAAGTCATTTATTGAAGATTCATCATGTTCATCTTGAAGCTGTGAAGAATTCGAAGATAAATGCTGAAGCCAAGCTCCCAATGAAGATTGACAAGAAAATCCAGCTACTTTTTAGGGGGAGTTTTTTGGTTCCAATAGAAAAGAAAGCTATGAACCAAGGGGGAGATTGTTGGGTCTAAAATTATGGTTTATACTTTGCTTTTCTAGACAATTGTATTTTTCAGAAGTGTAATCGTGTTTACAGTTGTGTTTACGGCCGTGAACAGGTTTACGGCCTTAAACCCATTCACGGTCCATGTCTCCTATATATAGGTGTAAGGGGTGAGGAGTGGTTAATAAACAAGAGGAGTGTGAGGCTAGAGAGAAGGAGAGCATATTGTAGAGATAGAAAGTTAGAGTGAACAAGAGGAGCTTAAGTGTGTGAAATCCAAGGTGTGTTCTAGAGAGAGAAAGTGAATCTTGTGTAAGGAACTTCATTCATATCATCAATACATTCAAGATTCATATTATTCTTCTTCTCCTTCTCTTCTTTTAGATCTGGCATCATCCGTTTGATTGGGATTCCGCACCATCAAACGGATCTGATTGATACACAAGCAGATTGGGGACTTACAGCAACCAATGAAGAGACCAAAGCCTTGCTACTCTCAATCCACGAAGTTTACATCTAATAACGTCAAAGGCAAGGGAAAGCTATCTTCGGAGTTGAAAGCTCCAACTAAGAAAACTAATGCTAACCCTAAGGAAGCTGAAAAGAAGCACGTCAAGAATCAAGCTAATAACAAGAATAAAACTTTTGATTTTAAAGAAACTAACTCAAAAGATTACAAAATCAAAGTTTTCACCATCAAACGAAAAGATGAAAGCACTATCATAAAACAAACATATGATTAATCTTGATATTACTTTTCCTAGTTGTGTGAAAGGCTCACAAGGACCCAAGACACTTTGGGTTCCTAAATCTGCTTAAATGTTGCAGGTTATTCGTGACGAACAGTTCGACACTGAATGGTACATCGACAGTGGCTGTTCACGTCACATGACAGGAAGAAATGAGGAACTACGAGAATTCAGGGCTCTCAAGGATGGTGGCAACATAAAATACGGGAATAATTCTTTTGGCATAATAAAAGGCTACGGCATGATAATGAATGGGGAATTCTCTATTCGTAAAGTGGCTTATGTTGAAGGCTTGCAGCATAAACTAATCAGTGTCTCACAGTTGGTTGTAGGAACCGGATTGAAAGTGTCATTTGATGACGAAGGATCAGAAATCATTGAAAAGAAATCCAAGACTTTTCTTCTGAAATCACAACGAAAGGGTGAAATGTATTCACTGAATCTAATCCTGATACGAGGAAAGCCTGCCATTTGCCTGGTTACAAAAGCTCACTCAGATGAAAGCTGGTTATGGCATAGGCGTCTTTCGCACTTAAACTTCAAAGACATCAACAAGCTCGTTCTTGGTGATCATGTGCGAGGACTTCCTCTATTCAAATTCGACAATGAACATTTGTGTACAGCCTGTGAGATGGGAAAGAAAAGCAGAAGGAGTCATCCAACTATCGTAAACACGAAGGTCATCGAACCTTTGGAACTTCTGCACATCGACCTTTGTGGACCTTCAGCTATTGAAAGCGTTGGTGGTAGTAAATATATTCTAGTAATTGTCGATGATTTTTCCCGTTTCACTTGGGTGTTCTTTCTTAGACAAAAATCTGAAGCAACGCCAAAGCTCAAGGACTATACCAAGCAAATCGAACTTCAATTGCGAAATCTGGTTCGCAACGTTTGCAGCGACAACGGGCTAGAATTCAAAAACCAAGCGTTTGAAGAATTTCTTGCTGAAAAGGGAGTCACACACAACTTCTCTGCTCCTTACGCTCCATAACAGAATGGTGTAGTTGAAAGACGAAACCGTTCCTTATGTGAAGCTGCACGAACCATGCTAACGTTCGCATGTCTGCCACTCTACTTCTGGGCTGATGCGATAGCTACCGCTTGCTTTACCCAAAATCGATCCATCCTAAATAAGCAATTCTCAATAACTCCTTATGAAATCACAAATAATCGTAAACATAACGTTAAGTTTTTCCATGTTTTTGGCTCCAGGTGTTTCATCTTCAACTCCAAAGAACAACGAAACAAGTTCGATGTGAAAGCTGACGAAGGTATATTCTTGGGATATTCACTAACATCCAAGGCATATAGGGTTCTCAACAAACGCTCAAAGAAGATAGAAGAAACCTACTATGTCACGTTTGACGACAATTATCTAAAGCGAATTCAGTCGAACGAAAGTCAGATCAAGGAAATCTTTCCTAAACCTTGTCCAGCCATTATTCCTATGTCCAACTTTTATGAAGAATTCATGTTACTCTTTGATGAACCTGAGAAATCTATCTCATCTGAACCTAAGGCAGCGGATAATAAATTCGACGAACTTAAGAAGATTATCGATGATGTTGCGAAGGACATGCCACAACAGCCATTCACTGCGAATGTCCCTCGAGACACACGCACCACTTTCCAGGGGGAGAATTCTGGGTCTAACACACAATTCCAGGGGGAGGATGCTACACCTCTAACCACGAATGCTTCTCTGTAGGGGGAGGGTTTTGCATCACCCATTTCTACTAAGCCTCCTTCTGATGGAGATTGTTCCCCACCAACTATGGCCCACGAACCTCCATTCGCAGGTGATGATTCAATTCCTGAGGTCAACGAGTTCGCATCATTCGAGGGGGAGAATAAATAAGCGAATGATGACTCGGACGCTCAATCTGTTCAATCTGAATCGAGGAAGTAAATGTTGAGCTAAATCCATCCTTAGATCCAAATTATCCTCCTATGACCAAATGGACAAGAGGTCACCCAAAATCTCAAGTTATTGGTGAATCCTCTGCAGGTGTCCTTACCCGTTCTCAACTGAAAGTGAAGCAAACTGCATTATTCTCCAAAGTAGAATTTTGTATGTTTAATTCGTTCATATCCAAGATTGAACCCAAAACTGTCAACACTGCTCTCGATCACTCTGACTGGGTGCAAGCAATGCAAGATGAACTCAATGAGTTCAAATGAAACAAAGTTTGGAGACTGATTCCAACTCCCCCAGATGCATCGGTTGTTGGTTTAAAATGGGTGTTTCAGAATAAAATGGATCAAGAAGGGAATATGATCAGGAACAAAGCTAGACTTGTGATCAAAGGTTATTTCCAAGAAGAAGGGATTGACTATAAAGAGACCTTCGCACCCGTTGCAAGGTTGGAATTCGTTCGCATCTTCTTGGCATATGCAGCACACAAAAATTTTGAAGTTTTTCAAATGGATGTGAACTGTGCATTCTTAAATTGGGAACTGGAAGAGACTGTTTATGTGGAGCAACCACCTGGATTTGTAAATGAAAAATATTCCAACCACTGTTATATTCTTGACAAAGAAGTTTACGGTCTAAAGCAAGCTCCAAGAGCCTGGTATGAAACACTAACTCGTTTTCTTAAAATGTCCAAATTCAAGCAAGGTTCGGTTGACTCAACCTTCTTTCGCAAGAAAGAGGGTGACCACTTGATGATCGTACAAATTTATGTTGATGACATCATCTTTGGATCTATTAATCCCAGCCTAACAGCTGAGTTCCGAAAGCTGATGGAAACTAAGTTTGAGATGAGCTCAATGGGTCCAATTAATTTTTTTCTTGGCTTATACATTAGACAGGGACTGGAAGGAATTTTCATCAATCAGGAGGCTTACACGAAGACCCTACTTGCTAAGTTTGGAATGTTGGGAGACTCAAAGACGAAGGTTCCAATGGCATTCAGAACAAAACTGATTCCTTCGCTGGATAAAACAGCTGTTGATATGACCCTTTATCGTCAGATGATAGGTTCACTCATGTATCTAACAGCTAGTAGACCAGATATTATGTTTTCAGTTTGTTATTCTGCTAGGTTCCAAGCCAACCCACGCGAACCTCATATGGTGGCTGTCAAGAATATCTTCCGGTATCTAAAACGAATGTCATCTCTTGGAATATGGTATCCTGCGAACTCATATTTTTTTGTACAAGCATTTTCAGATGCTGACTTAGGCGGTTGCAGTTTGGATAGAAAAAGCACAACTGGTGGATGCCAATTTCTTGATGGAAAGCTGGTGAGTTGGCAATCAAAGAAACAAACATGCGTTTCGTTGTCAACAGTTGAGGCTGAATATATAGCTGCAGCTTTGTGCACATATCAAGTCATTTGGATTCAAAGCCAACTTCGCGATTATGGCTTAATTATGAAAAGAATTCCTCTCTATTGTGACTCCGAAAGTGTCATTCGCATTTGTCACAACCTAGTGCAACACTCAAAGACGAAACACATAGCACTGAGGTATCACTTTATCAAGGATCATGTGGAAGATGGCAATGTCGAGATTCGTTTCGTAAGATCCGCTGATCAATTGGCTGACATATTTACCAAGGCCCTACCTGAAACAACATTTAATAGAATCCATCAAGGGTTGGGAATGATGGAAGATTATTCAGTACCAAATCCACTATCGCACTCATAAAATCTTCACTACGAATCGGTGCGAACGTTCGCATGCTTTCGCAATCAACTGTTCATTCACAGTCTATTTTATCGATGCGAATCAATGCGAACGTTCGTAGTAGTTCGCAGGGCACTGTTCATTCGTGGTTTCGTATTTCATATATCCTTTTGTACATTTTGTATATCATTGCTTATCTTTATTTTCAATTTGTATATTTTATTTTTTTAATTAATTTAATTTTTTTTATTTTTATTTTTCATTTTCAGAAAATCTCCAAAACCAAAAATAATTTATTTGTTTTATTTTATTGTTTTTCAGAAAAATCAAAATCACAAAAATATTTTTAATTTGTGTCTATTTTTATTTCTTTTCTTTTTACAAAACATTAAAAATTCCAAAAACTATAGATTCACACCAAGATCATAGACGAAGATGTTCGCAACATTCATCAACTCGTGTGATGGAGCAGGTATAAATCTCGTTACTTATGTATTAGTTAAGTGTCCCTAGAAGCATGCTGCTGCATGTTGACCTAAGCCTCAACGACTCAACTGTGAAGCCTTAATGAGTTGATACCACCAATCAATTCTTCCAAATCAGGCAACGAATTCACATTAGTCATGAGTTATCTTAGTCTTCTTACATTGAGTTAAGAGTTATCTGCATGGTCACTTTCGCATTGCAGAGGTACTTTCACTCTCCTGTAGCCATCTACTCTCTTCTCCATCACTTTTGCATCCATACATGTAACCCTTGAGACTCTCAGAAATTATCACTGAGGTTTATGGTTACACAAATATCTGTGTTAATGATCTTAATTTTGTTCTACCACGAACTGAGTGAAACCCAAAATTTAACACCTTATATGAGTTGACGGTGAACAATCAAAAGTTCTAGTATTTTCACCCAAGAATTACGAAAGTCCACATTCGTGGTCAGTACCAAGAAATCTCTTTTCTTTTTGAGAGATCCTAATGAAGTGTTCTCGTCCCAAGACATTTCTTCCAATGGATCCAGTTTAATTTTTTTTTGAGATTTCAATATTTTTCCAAGTCACTTAAAATAAATTCCAAACATACTCGTTCAACTGACTACACTGGTCACACGAGTACCTTTTCCAACTTTCGCACTTATGTCAAGTTCATAGTTTGGTTGAAGGATGAACCACCATTATAAGCCTTATTAAAAGATGCCTTTCAGTGTTTCTCATCAAACATTTGATCGTATTCAACAGGAAACCACACAGACACTTCTTAGTCTCTCTTGACTATGAAAAAAGTGATCTTTGCATGGGATCAATAGATTTATGTCTCTAGTTAGACATCACAACATCCCACATATAAACTTCATTTTATTTCTTTTTCTTTGACACTCTAGCACGAAGATCCTAGTGATTATCCAAAGGTCTAGTTCGTGGTTACAAATAATTTTCAGGTTCGCAGTTGTATGAATTCAACATGCTTTCTCAACTGCAGAAGAAGATGAACTGACACGGCAAGTTTTAAAAGATAAGAATTCAAACGGGCGCGTGCAAAGTTGAACGGACATATATTAATACGTCGCATGACGCACGCTTCTGACTTATCACAGTTGTCAAATCGTGCTTTTTCAGGCGACGGTTCAGTATTCAAGATACTCTCTCTCTGGATTTTCCTCACCAAATCAAATCGTATATAAGGGTTTTGACGGTTCCATATTTCTTTACCACTTTCAAAATCTCTCAACGATTTCTGGCGATTACAAAGCTCTCCACTGTTCATTTTCTTCTTCAAGCTTCATCAATGGCGACTTCATCTGAGAATCTTTCTGTTCAAGAACAAACTGCTCATTCATCTCTTCTGGCCGTTAAGCAACATCAAAACCTCATCATCAATCTGGATCCAGTTAGATATGATCCCTTCCTACTACCTCTTATCGAGTGCCTGAAATACTCCCCTCTCACCATTGCTTTGTCTCAAGTTGAGAATGTTCCACTATCGATTCTCTCCAAAGCATACACAACAGCCAACTATGTTAAGGAAGAACAACAGATATACTTCGACATACATAATCATACAACCTCGATTTCCAAAACCCGTTTCTGCAATCTTTTAGGGTTTCCTCAATCTGAAAACATGGTCAACCCGGAAACCATCTCCAACGCTACTATCTTGGAAATGTTTTATCAAATGGGGTACAAGGAAACTCTCACTACTGTTTCCAAGTTCAAGAAACCCAATCTTCCACCTACATGGAATGCCCTATTCAGTATCTTGTTCAATGCTTTTTCTAAAAGGGTCACTGGCAATGACTGTGCAAGCAAAGCTCTTCATGGGTCTGATGTATGGCCTGTATACTGGTCAAAAGGTTGACTATCGTTCTATCCTTTGGGCTCAACTTATCCAGAGCACTCATTCTGTTTCTCGTCACAGTGAGATCTCCTGTGCGAGATTTTGGACCATCGTCATTAACATGGCAATTAAGCAGCTCAAAATTCCAGTGATGTCTCATGCACTGATGGCTTCTATTGCAACACTCCATAAAACTGGTATCATTATGGATGATAGGTCAAAGTTTTCCTTCATCGGCTCGATTCCGGAGGTTATGTTTCGTGATGTTCCTCGCTCTAGTAAAATTCTAGAGGGTTATCGTTCTTTTCTCCTTCAGGACCTCGTCCATTAACTGACGAATTCCAAGCAATTTTGGCTGAGGCAGATAAAGCCAAGAAAGGGGGCAGAGGGTCAATGAAAGCTACCAAGAAAGACACTACAAAAGAAGGACCTTCTGAGGCTGCGAAACATCCCTCTAAAAAGCGAAAGGCTCCTACTGCTTCTACTACTGCACCAAAGCGAAGGAAGCAAACCGCTAGAAGGCGAAAGTCTCCCACTCCTACTCCATCTCAAAGTGAAGGAGACAATTCTGAATCCGATACTGATTCGGAGATTCGCATTGAGTTGGATCCCCCTGTTGGTAATGCAGAAGATGAGCTCGTTCGCACTGAAGAACAAGAATCTGTTCGCAATGAGGAGGTAGAACAAGTTCACAACGAACCACCTGTTTGCACTGAGGCCTCATCTTCGAATCGTGAGGTAACTCCACCACTTAATGATTATGTTCCTTCTCCACATCCCTCACCAAAAAAACTACTTCTATCCCAATCACCATCGCATCTATGCCTCCACCAGTATCATCTCAACCACCCACCACTATTCCAGTCTCAATCCCTATTTTCACAGAATCCACCATTTCACCCCACATCTCTGCTGCACCTGCAAGTTCAGTCAACGTATCTGATACGGGGGCTAACACTTAAGGTTTTTCAAGCCATGTTACACCACCCATCTCTCCCATTCGCACAGATGAACCGGAAATGATTTTCAGAGATGATGAAGATGATGATTTGGACGAATTCGCTTACAGTCCTTTTCAAATAAGGATTGACAGTGAAGAAGAAGTCTCTACTGTGAAAGGGGAACTCAAATCTCTTCATGAGAAGATTGACCAGCTGCTTCTCGCATGCAAAGTCTCCACTTCTGAGCCTTAATCCAAAGTCGTTGTTGAGTCAATCCTTGAGCGCGTTACGAAGGAACATACTGCTAATGTCTCTACTTTGTCCAAGGTTGTTTCTGACTCTACTGATGTCTGCAAGACAACGACCAAAAAAGTCGATAAACTAATTGCTGACACAATAGAATTCATGGAGGATTACAAGAATACCTATAACGCCAACACAGTGACTGTGAACAAGGCTATTCAGAACGTTGGTGCCTTGTTCCAAACGGAAAAGGAGAACTTTGTTGAACTTCGCAATGCGCTTCAGTCTAATCATGAAGCATTCCAGTCTTCTATCGCTGCGAAAATCACAAAGCTTCAGGAGGATCTGGCAATAGAAAACAAGATCATGGATGCTCTCGCCATCAAGGAGGAAAAGTGTAAAGTGTTGGAAACCAAGATTCACTGCACTGAAAAGCAGGTCGATGATTTGCTAGCAGAGAAGGCAGTCACGAGAAGTTGTATCTATGATGTTACTGGACTGCTCTCTGATATCATTGAGACTCGTGATCCCATGATCTCCATAACAGTAAAGAAGCATTTGTCTGAAAAGCTAAGACTGGTGTTTGCTATGTTACACCGTTTGGAGGTTGTTTCGACGCCGATGTCTTTTCCGAAACAAGGGGGAGAAGGTAGCTCCAAAGTTCAAACGAATGAAAACCCCAAATCTCCAATAAAACCTCATGTCATCAATCAAGAACCAAAGAGAAAGAGAAAAGCTATTCAACGATGAACCCATTATTGATGATAGCGAACACAAAGAGCCTGATGAAGCTCAGCTCAAAAGGCGGAAGGCTCGCGAGGCAGAGATAGACGAACATGCTCGCATTGTCAGAGAGGCAGTAGAGAAAGAAAGAGCCGAAAAGGAAGCTCAGGCCACTCTTAAAAGCAAAATGTTATTATTTCCTAAGTGGACCCTGAAGCGCATTCAAAACCAAGTCGTTGATATGCCAAGACAGTATTGGTTGGATCCATTTGCTTCCTTTGAAATCCAAAACACACAGGATTTGCAATTAGACCTACCTATCACAGCAAAGGCATTAAGGTTTCGTGCCTTTGTAAAGGTTGCTAATGTTTCTTTCACAGACAGCACTGCGGATCAAATGATGTTTGCCTTCTACTTGAAGCACATGCAGCCCCTGTTCGAGACTTGGCGTGCGAGCAAGATTGTCGCTGTGAAGGTCACTGGACCGATCGAGATAGAAAGCTTCCCTAATGCAAAGTTTAAAGTTGTGAGAGGATCATCATCTCAAGCCTACGGATTCACTCTGGCAGACATGCCTTGCTTGAACCCCCATGACTAGATGGTGATATATAATATTCTGTTGAGAGAGAAGGAGAAGTACGAACCTGTGATGTCCCATCTTCAACTTTTGATCAGGTCTTATATTCAGGAAGTTGGAATGATCGATGTGGATATTGCCACCGTTTTGAGGCAAAAACCAAGTGTTGTTCCAAAGGAAGCTCCGAAAGACTTCGAGAAGCTCAAGACAGGAAAATTGACAAGGAAGGATGGCTTGTGGTATACACGTCTAGAGATCGTCCAGGAGCAGATCAACACAACTTATACTTTCATCTCGAAGACAAACACTTATTTACTACTTCTTGTCTGGAGTTTATTTTGGAGCTGGTTGCGAAGTTTAGGGGCAACAACAAGGATGACGTGAAGTGTTTCACGGATGTGATCACTTGGTATATTCAAGTTCGCTAGCTGCTGTTGAGCTTCATTCCCAAAGTCTATGAAGTGCAGAAGCGAATTAAGAACTAAATGGCTATGGTCTCAATTGACGCAAAGGGGGAGATTGTTGAAGATTTAATGTTGCGTCATTGGGCTTGTTTTGTTCAGTCCATTTTGTATAAACGAGTTGGTCCCGTCCACTCGTATTTGCTGCTAGGGTTATAGTATATAAGGTTCATGCATGCTACGTATTTTAGTTAACTTTCATAATTATCTTTGTAACCCTATTTTACGCCTCTACAGAAGCAATTCTTCATCGAGTTCTTCTGAGGCGTGACTGTTAATCATTCAGCACCAGTTTGATCACAATGTGTTCTTGTTTACCTGTTTTAATCTATTCGATCATTAAGGATTTATTCCTATCAGTTTACATTTTTAGTCCTAGTAAGGTCTCAAATGTCGAGAATAGACTTGTTTAGCAAAAATTTCCTTTTGAACCCCTTACTAGCCGTAAGTTACATAAATAACCCATAATTTTGTCATTTTGTCGATTTTACCCCTTTCATAAAGTTTTTCATAGCTTCAAGTAAACTAAATGTATTTTAAACCTTTTCTTGTGAGATGAGTTGAAATAAGTGTTATGTCAAACAAATATCATCACATTTTAGTAGATCTTTAAGTCCATGAAGTTTATAACACCTAAACACATACATAAATAGAAAAACACACCAAATCATGCATGCATACATAGATCTACACAAAACAACTTGTACTCTCCCACAAAACAAAGTAAAAATTGAAAATAGGGGGTATGAACTCACTTTGCTTTGAATTTTTCGGTTTTTGGTGAGGAAATGAGAAGATCTCGGCCCTAGCAAGCTTCTTGAGAAGGTTTTTCGAGATATATGAAATTTCAAGAGCATAGATGATGAAATGATGTGGGTTAAGAATAGATTTTTGGTGTAAACTTGAAGTTAAACTATAGAGTCAAACAAAAACTTACTAAGAGTGATGCGCTTTGATGAAGAGTTCTTGATGTGCCCTTAAAATTCTCGAAAACTAGGAGGATTGGAGGGGGAAAGTTCTTGGTGCTAGAGAGGAAAAAGGATGAGAGAATCTTGAGTTTGAAAATGAAAAGTGATGGTGGTGATGAAGGCTCTATGGCCGAGAGTTAGAAGAGATAAGGGAGAGGGGAGGGTTGACTTATGAAGAGGGTGATGTGAGGGTTGCACGGATACATGCACTCTTGCATGGATATCCACTAGGTATTGATGAGGTGTCAACCCATTTCCTTCCCATTTGTTTTTTTTTTCATTTGTTGTTGGGCCGAGTATAAGGGAAAAGAAGAGAGAGAATGAATGAGTTTGGGCCCTTTCTTGATTTAGTTCGAATTTATGAGGCCCAAGATGAAGATTTCCGGCCCATTGGGCCCTTATGAGGGTTCACGGCCCAATAGTGATAAGGAAAGAGGGTTTACAGCCCAATGAAGCCCAAGAAGATAGTTTACGGCCCATTAGGGCTTATGAAACCATTTACGGCCCATCATGGCCCATAAGAGATAAGAAGAGTCATTCTAAGTTTGCATGACCCAAAATACTTTAGTTTCATGGTTGTGGGTCCAATTAGAGCCCAAATAGGGTTCCTTGGCCCAAAATAGCCAACTTGAAAGTTTACTGGTCCATTAGACCTAATAAGAGGATCCTAGTCCACAATAAACTTGAACATGGATTTTTAGGGTTTTCAATCCATAATTGAATATATGAGATGTATTGTGTTAGGTTTTGAACTTCACTCAGGATTTTGGATTCAAATGGATGATTTCATTTTAGCCTATAGCATGATATTCACTTAGAGTACAAGCCTTACAATAGTTGATGTTTACATGAAAATAGAATTTCCTAGCTAAAAATGCCAGTTCTGACAGATAGTGCCTCCAGATCTTGAGGGCAAAAACCACGGCCTCCAATTCCAATTCCTGTGTGGGGTAGTTTGCCTCATGAGGTTTCATCTGCCTCGAAGTGTAAGCAATCACATGACCCCTCTGCATAATAACAACTCCCAAACCCGAAATAGAGGCGTCGAAGTAAACCACCAAATCATCCAAACCCTCAGGGAGCGCAAGAATCGGGCCTCACACAATCTCTGCCTCAGAGTCTAAAAAGCATTTTCTGATAAGGATGTTGAATTAAGGTTTCTAAGACAATAACTAAATTGGTATATTCTTGAATTATAAGCAAATTCTTTTTTGGGTTGCCCTCAAAACTAGTAACTAATTAGAATGACAATTGGAGATAGAGGATAATTTGTTAGTTTATTATATGAATAATAAACTAATTAGAATTTGAAATATATGATTTATTAATATATTATATGATTAATTTATTAATTGGAAATAGTAATGATTAATTGAATAATTAGAATTGATTTGGATTTAATTCGAAGATTAATTAGAATTAATCAAGGACTCTATGGTTTCCATGCGAGTTTCCTTGAGCAAGTATAAATAGAACACCACGAGTGCCTATTTTCCACACACCTTTACTTGCTTTCATAGAGCCTAATTTATTCTCTAGTATCCTCTCTCCTGAAGTCTTCTTGCTACTAGAGTTTTAGGTACAAGCCATTAGAGGCATCCATTCCTTTGGTGCTAGCTTTCCAATATCTAGAAGAAGGATTCTATTTTGATTATTTACAATAATAATCAAAAGGTATGTAGCCCTAATTTTATGTATGAATTTCGATTTCATTGCCTCTCTACTAGGGTTTTCTTGATACTCATAGTTAGTTGCTATCAATAGAGAAAACATAGATCCATTCTAGGTTGCATGTGAACTTAAGGGTTTAAGTGTTTTTTTCCGCCACATGTAATTTTTGTTTATAACCTAGAAAACCCATAAGTGGTATCAGAGCCATAAGTTTTCTATTTGATTGAGCACTAAAATGAATTGATCAAAAGAAATATAAGCGATTAGGATTAAATTTGAATGATTTAAATTAATTATTTAATTGGTAAATACATATTTAATCCATGAAATTAAATTATTTAATTAATTGTTTAATTGGTAAATAATATGATTTGAATTTATTTAGTTAATTGTTTAATTAAGCTAAAGATTAAATCATTATTTAGTTTTAAATTAATTATTATTAATTGTTTAATTCGAAAAAATTAAATTTAAACTCTCGTATTTTAAAAAGTTTAAAATACACCTTATACGATATATATGATTAAACGTTTAATATAATATATGTATAAGATAAGTTAGTCAAATCGCTAGTACGCCCCATTCAGAAGCCATACTCTTAAGGGGGTATAAGGAAGCGGCCTATAAAATGACCGTTGAATGGGTGTCCACTCTCACCCACCGTTCCCTTGTATGGTGGAGGGTCGTTAGCCGAACGGATTTCGTAGGACATAACCTCTTAAAAGCATGATACTATAAAGTAACTAAACCCTTTTGACTAAATCCCTATTCTAGTTACTTCAGGAAAAAAAATGTGAAGTGTATGCTAGTCTATGAAAACGCACATCACTCGTTATTAGTCGTTTATAGAGCGTTCGTAGTTAACCGACACACTAATTTGGGACTAGAAGGTTGAGTGATGGAAAAATCAAAATTTATTATTATTAATCGAGCGTGTGTGGTTTATCAGCACATTATTTTGAGATGATAAATGACATCGAGGTTGTCAAGCGGGTTTGCATGGTTATTCACATCTTATTTGTGATCCTCGGTGTAACATCCCGAAATCAAGACCCAAAAATTTTTGTTTGCTTATATTACTTATAAAAATAGTTTATGGAAAACATCGTTATTATCATTTCAAAACATCAAGTCACAAATCACAAGTCTCAAAAAGCATAACATCAAATAGTAAAATGTCAGAGTACAATCCCAGGTTCTCAAAGCAGAAATCATGTGTGTGAGATGCAATGCTACCCCGCCGGCTCCTTCCCCTTAGCTGAAGAGGTACCTAAAGCCAAAACTAAAAACTGTAAGTACGAAGCTTAGTGAGTTCCCCCATCATACCACATACCATACAATCATACATACTGTCGGGCAATTCTGGCGTGCCCAACCTACTCGTGTCAAGCCATTCTGGGGTGCTGACCTACCCATGTCAAGCCATTCTGGGGTGCTGACCTACCCGTGTCAGGCCATTCTGGGGTGCATGCCTACCCTCCGGTCTATCTCAACCGGTCACGAGGACTGTTTCACCCCCTACGACTATCACGTAATAACATATTATGATCATGCGGTCAGACATATATCCCTAAGGTTCTTACGACCGTATCGGGGGACTATTCCCCTCCTACTACCACTATCGCACATAACATAGCATACTGGCACATAGAACACATCAGGTAGTAGCAAACCTAGATAATTATCACAAAGACAATCACCTAAAGACATTCCTGTTGGTGGGCCGGCATTGTGGCCGTAGACCCACCTCTACTGCAAGGTAACTCACCTCGATGTCGTGTAGTGTCTGCACTGTCCTCGGTGTGAAAATCGACTCTTCCCAACTCCTCAATACCTACACAACATCCTTTCTACATTACCAATTCATACTCATAACCCTCACAAGGGTCACTAAATTCCAAGTCAAAGTTAAAGTCAAAACCCTGGTCAAAGTCAACTTTTAATCAAAGCCAACATCTGGTTGACCAGACTCGCCGAGTTCGTTTACCAACTCGTCGAGTTAGTTCACCAACTCGTGGAGTCCCCTCGTCCACAAAAAGCTACAAGTTCGTTACTACTCGTCGAGTCTAGCAAGAGCTCGACGAGTTTGCCTTCAACAACACATCGGACTATCTTCAACCGAATCGCCGAGTTCATCCTTGAACTCGTCGAGTTCATCCTTGAACTCGTCGAGTTCAACTTCATATGCATGAATGAGTTCAGTCTATGACTCGCCGAGTTCCCCTTGAACTTCCCGAGTCCGTCTTCATGTGGTTGGGACATTTCCTCGAACTCGCCGAGTTATCTCATTCACTCGCCGAGTTCTATGATTTCCAGGTCCCTAATGAGCCTAAACAACTGAGGGACCTTCAGTCTTAGCATCTGGTCCATCAACAGAAAGGATTTGATAGGAAATACGTCCCGACTCGCCGAGTCCCATGAACGACTCGTCGAGTCCCTCTTTGTCTTAAACTATATAGTCGATTTTAATCGGTCTAAATGCACCCAAACCATAGATCTGACCTCCTAGGGTCCATGTTATACGTAAAGCTACAAACTTGATGTCCATGCATGGGGTTTTTGGCTCAAAAAGCCATAAAAAGGGGTTTATATGGTGCATGGGTCTCCCATGGCCATAAATTTGGCACCTTTATTCCATGGGAACCCTCAATGGTTCCAGATCTGAAGTGCAACTCCAAATATATACACAAATCCGAGCATAGCTTCACTAAAGCTTGGAAAAGGTAGAAAATAGCCCCAAATCAAGATCTAAGTAATGAATAGCCAATGTATCAGCTTTATACCTCAATTGAGCAGGAAATGTGCCAAGACTTCTTGATCTACTTGCTCTCCCTTGATCTCCCAAGCTTCCTTCTCCTTCACCAACTTCAAATACACACAAAAGGCACCATAAAGCTCAAAAACACTCAATAAATGGCTAGGGTTTCGAGTTAGGGTCTTCTGGAAGTGAGAGGGGCGATGGAGGCTGGTTTGAGGCAGAATAAGAAGTTTAAATAAGGTGCAAACCCTAAATATTAGGGTTTCATCCAGATAGCTTCTACTCGTCGAGTCGGTCCCCTGACTCGTCGAGTAGATCACTAAAGTTCCCGCACAAGGTCGATTCTACTCGACGAGTTGGGCCTCCAACTCGTCGAGTCCCAGAGCAAAACATGAAATTACTAGGATTTAAATACGTACCAGGAACTGGGTGTTACAAATCTCGCCCACTTATTTTAGACTTTGTCCTCGAAGTCTGCTGTTGAATCCGGAAAAAGCTCGAGGTAGTGCTCCCCCATCTCCTCCTCTGGCTCCCAAGTCCATTCCGAGCCCTTGCGGTGCTACCACTGCACCTTCACCAGCTCCACCCTCTTGTTCCTCAGATCCCTCGACCTCCTGTCAAGGATAGCTACTGGTCGCTCGATGTAGTTCAGGCTGTCATCCACCAGGCACCACTGCCGAGTCGTCCACCAGGCACTTCCGCAACTGAGAGACGTGAAAAGTACTATGAATCTGACTGAGTTCGACTGGCAGATCCAGCCTATATGCCACCTCGCCCACCCGGGCTACAACCCTGAAAGGTCGAATGTACCTGGGGCCAACCTTACCCCGTTTCCTGAACCAAATGATGCCTTTCCAGGGCGGCACCTTCAGGAGCACCATATCCCCGACCTAGAATTCCAGGTCCAAACAACGCTTGACGGCATAACTTATTTGCCTACTCTAAGCAGTCTGAAGCCTGCTCCACACCTGCTGAATCCTCTTTATAGTCTTGAGTACCACTTTGGTACTCCCCATGACCCTATGGCCAACCTCACCCCAGCATATCGGGGTCCTGCACTTCCTCCCGAACAACATCTCGAAGGGAGGACGCTTGATACTCGCGTGATAGCTGTTATTATAGGAAAATTCTGCTAAAGGAAGGCAGGTATCCCAACTACCTCCGAAGTCTAAAACACACACCTGCAGCATATCCTCCAAAGTCTGGATGGTCCGCTCGCTCTAACCATCCGGCTGCGGTTGGAAAGCGGTGCTAAAGTGCAGACGAGTACCCAACACGTCGTGAAACTTCTTCCAGAATCTGGAAGTGAACCGCACATCTCTGTCGGAAATCATCGAAACTGGCACTCCGTGCCTAGCCACTACCTCTCGAATATAGATATCGGCTAACTTCTCGTCCGAAATGCTCTCCTGAATCGGAATGAAATGGGCGCTCTTGGTCAACCTATCCATAATGACCCAAATCGAATCCACTCCCCGCACGGTCCTTGGAAGCTTCGTGATGAAATCCATAGTGATATCTTCCCATTTCCACATCGGGATATCCAACGGTTGGGTCTTTCCATGGGGCCTCTGACGCTTGGCCTTCACCTTCCTGCAGGTCAGGCATCTCTCAACATACCAAGCTACATCCCGCTTCATGTAGGGCCACCAATAATCAAGACGAAGATCCATGTACATCTTCGCATCCCCGGGATGGATGGAAAACCTGGATTTGTGCGCCTCCTCCATTAATACCTGGCGTACACCTCCATGATATGGGACCCACACCCTTCGGTGTAGTGTCAACAATCCACAGCTGTCATAATCAAAGGAGGAAACCTGACCCACAATATGCTCACTCTTACGATGTTCCTCCTTCATAGCTTCCTGGTGGGCCTCTCGGATCCACTCCAATAACGGAGTCACCACTGTCATCCTCAAACATATATCCCTGATTGGGGCTGCCTTGAAACTAAGCGTATCGGCCACGACATCGGCCTTCCCCGAGTGGTAGAGGATTTCACAATCAAAATCCTTCACCACATCGAAACATTGACATTGCCTCATATTCAGATTTGGCTGATCCATGAGGTACCTCAAACTCTTATGGTCCGTGTAAATAGTAGAGCGGACCCCATAGAGGTAATGACGTCAAATCTTGAGGGCAAAAACAACTGCCCCCAACTCCAATCATGTATCGGATAGTTTTCCTCATGACGCTTCAGCTACCTCAAAGCGTAGGCGATAACATGCCCCCTCTGCATCAATACCGCGCCCAAACCCGAGATGGACGCACCACAATACACCACAAAATCATCCACGCCCTCCGGCAGAGCTAAGATTGGCGCCTCGCACAATCTCTGTCTCAGTGTCTCAAATGCGGCCTGTTGCTCAGGCCCCCAACGAAAGACCACGACTTTCCTTGTCAACCGGGTCAAAGGCACGACTATCTTGGAGAAGTCCTGAATGAATCTCTGATAATAACCTGCCAATCCCAGGAAGCTCCGAATCTCAAATGGAGACGTCGGAACCTCCCACCTCATCACGGCCTCCACTTTGGATGGGTCGAATGAAATCTCGTTCTGGTTGACAAGGTGCCCAAGAAACTGCACTCGCGCAACCAAAACTCACACTTGGAGAACTTGGCATATAAGCTCTCCCTCCTAAGAGTATCCAATACCTCCCACACGTGCTCCTCATGCTGCTCCCGTGTCTTGGAATAGACCAAGATGTCATCAATGAAAACTATCACAGACCGATCCAACATCGGTCTGCACACGCAGTTCATGAGATCCATGAACGCGGAAGGAGCATTGGTGAGCCGAAAGGCATCACCACGAACTTATAGTGACCATATCGCGTCCGAAAAGCAGTCTTCTGCACATCCTCCTCTCTGACCTTCTTCTGATGATAACCTGAACGCAGATCATTCTTGGAGAACCAAGATGCTCCCTGTAGCTGGTCAAAGAGATCATCAATCCTCGGGAGTGGGTAACGGTTCTTCACTGTAACCTTATTCAGTTCTCGGTAATCTATACACATCCGATGCGACCCGCACTTCTTTTTCACAAATAGAATCGGAGCTCCCCAGGGTGAACTGCTCGGTCTGATGAATCCTTTGTCTAACAGCTCTTGTATCTGTGTAGACAACTCCTGCATCTAAGGAGGAGCCAACCGATACGGTGCCTTGGCTATCGGAGCCGCACCAGGGACTAGGTCGATCCTGAACCCTACCTGCCTCTCCGGAGGTATCCCAGGCAGCTCCTCTGGAAATACATCCGTGTACTCTCGTACCACCGGTACATCACTCACTGTCGCCTTACCTGCCTCCCGGGTATCCAATACATAGGCGACATACCCTGTGCACCCCTGCTGGAGATAGCGCCTAGCTCTCGCTGCTGAACATAAAGTTGGTCCACGTTGTGGCCTCTCGCCCTGAATCACCAGCTCTCACCCACTTGGGGTCCTGACCCGGACCAACTGTTGTGCGCAGTCGATCGCTGCCCCATTGCGGCTCAACCAATCCATGCCTATAATAACCTTGTTTCACCCGCAATGGTATGGGAGCCAAGTCTACCAAGTAGCGCTCCTCGAACAATCTCAAAACACAAACCCTGAAAACCTCCGCTACTCGAAATGATCGGTCGTCCGCAATCTCGACCTCTAGAGGGAAATCCAATATGCCCGAAGACTCAGGGAACCTCTTGCTAAGCGCAAAAGAGACAAATGATCGGGTAGCACCCGAATCAAACAACACCTGAACTGGGATACCATTCGCATGGAACGATCCTAAACAAACATATAATATGGCATATCAATATCAGAGGCGACATATAATAAAAGTTAGAGAGAAGAAATCATACCCGTCACCACATCGGGATACCCGCCTCCTCGGCTGTCAACTGGAAAGCTTGGCTCCTCACCACTGGAACCTCTGAGTTGACCTTCCGGCCATCCGTAACCCGAGTAGTCGCTGGAGTTGGCGCCACCACTGGCACTACTGCTGCTGCTGCTGTCAGCCTAGGGCAGTTGGCTTTTTATGGCCCCTCAGATTGCAATGAAAGCAAATCAGGTCTGATGCCTGAACATGTTGGATATAGTGTCTAAGTCCATAACTTTATTTGGTATGTACTTGACCCGACCCGGCATGGTCCATTTGGGTTGCATGGCATTGCAATACTTGGATAGACTAAATGAGAGAATAAGGCACTTATGATTATTAATATATTATAAGTTCTAATATATTAATAATAGTATTATTTAATTAGTATTGATCAAGTATTAATCTAGGATTAATTTGGTGATCAAAGTAAGACTAATTAAATATATAGGGTTGATTATGACAATCATCAATTCTTTTATGGTGGATAAATGATCCATGGTTTATGGGTTATGGATGTAACCAAATGGAGCTCCATGGATAGTCCATGGGAGTTACAAATCCATGGGTCATGGGAAATCAAGAGTCATGACAATTAAGGGCATTCATGTGTAAACCCTAATTGTGACAACACTATAAAAGGAACCCTATGGCTAGCAAAATCATGACCTAGTGGACCTAAGGTTACTAGAGAGGGCATAACCGATTTTGAGGCTAAGTGACATTCTCTCAAGTTATCCCAAGTCTTGTGGTGTTGTGTGAAGCATTTGAGGCACAACATTTGGGGTGCTAGGCTCACAAAGTCTTGAAGGAATCCAAGCAACAACAAGGTATGTATTTATACTAGTTTTTATGTTTTATGTAATCCCCATGCCATGCTAGTTAGGAAATAACCTTGAAAAAGAAATTTGCATGTATATAGAGAAAACATAGATTCAAGGTTATTAGGGTTGCATGTACACTTAGGAAGTGTTAGAATGCTCAAAAACCCATCAGTGGTATCAGAGCCTAGGATTGTTTTCTGTATACTTGATGCAAAACTGCTTAAAAATCGAAAATTCTGCATTCTGACGACTGGACTCGCCGAGTCCATGGGGAGGACTCGCCGAGTCCATGAACAAATTCATCCTACTCGATGAGTAGAATAATGCACTCGGCGAGTAGGAGCGTGCTGGGCAGTTTTTTTGGAGTTATTTTGCTGGAAATGGATTAAGATCATTATCCCACTCTATTTTGGACTTGTAAAATCTGTTTTTCAAAATGATAATGATTATGTTAACCCATTTTACATGACTTTTATCAATTTTCAAGTATTGTATATGTTTATATGATTTTCTTGAAATTGCTTGACATGAATTTGTGTTCATATGAGTTTAGAAGATCATAGGAATTATGTGTAACCTCCATGTGTGTTTAATTCATGATCTTAATGGCTATGATGGTGTCCATAACTTGTCCTCAAGTTATGGATAACCAAAAGTCACTTCTTTTAATTATGATTAAAGAACTAAAGAGGTTTCATAAAATGAAGAGTCTTCATTTTTTTATGAACCATTAAAACTCATAAGTTACAAATTGAAGAGACTTGGAATAGTTTCAAATCTTGCCCTCAAGTTTTGGAATTTGAAAAGTCTTACACTTTAATATTTTAATTCCAAATTAAACCATAGATTTTTAAAAAGTTTAAAAATCAACACTTATACTATTATTATAATTTTATTATATAGATATGTATAAGAATATGTTATTCTTACCGTTAGTAGGCCTCATTCACGAAGCCGGTCTATAAGGGGGGTATAAGGTTGTTGCCTATAAAATGGTGACTTAATGGGTGTCCACTCTCACCCACCGCTTCCTTGATCGGTGGAGGGTCGTTAGCCGAACGGGTAGGATACGACTTTAAATACTCGTTAAAAGTATAATGATTTATAAAGTAACTATACATTATAAATTCCCAATCTTAGTTACTTTAGGAAAATGTGAAATTGGTGCTAGCCATAAAATTACACTTTGTACCTTACCAAGTCGTTAGTGGAGCGTGTGTGGTTAACCGGCACACTAACATGGACTAGTAAGAGTGGCAAAGGGTAACTTGACCTTATTATAGATCGGTGGAGCGTGTGTGGTTAACCGGCACATCGATTAGGTAATATTGTTGAGGGTACCAAGTCAATTTGTATGGTTATTCACACCTTGTTTGTGATCCTCGGCATCCCAGTCACAAACTTAAGAGGGCACAATCGAGATTCAAACATGCCATTGAAAAGTTCAATGTATCTCAAAAGATCTAGGAGTTTCAAAACCAATAAAACCTAATAATAAAATATTTCGTTCTTATGGTGGAAATTGGTAAATCGTCATTTACCTACCTTCAAATATTTTATAGTATGGATTACGGCATCCCTCTTCCAACTATAAATAGTTTGTTGGATCCTAGCCTTAATATTTCATTTGGGTGAATTATTAAGGATTCCTAATCTAATGAAACTTGTCTTTCTTTCCTTTCAGATGTCTTCCAACAATGTTTCTGGCTCAAACCCAACAGGCTCCTTTTCCCTTATGAACTTGTGTGGTAAGGTCATCTTTGATGGATCCAATTTCAATGAGTGGATCAGAAACATCAGAATGATTACCCGCTATGAGGACAAAGAATATGTCCTCGATAGGGAGCTTAAGGTTGTGAATGAAGCCACTGCTACTCCTGAAGAGTTTGCGGAGTTTGTTTCACATGGAAAGGATGCTACTAAAGTAGCATGCATCATGATGGCCACCATGACTCCTGAACTTCAAAAATCCTATGAAGATTTCTACCCCTATGAGATGCACCTGGATCTGATGGAAAGGTACCATCAGAGCGCGCGTCAGGAGAGGTATGAAATCATCTCCTCCATGATAACCGCATGGATGAAGGATGGTGAACCCATCACCGGTCACTTGCAGAAGATGCAAAGGTTCGTTGACCGGTTGCTGAAGCTAAATGTTGACTTTCCTGAGGAAATGGCGATTGACATCATTCTCCATTCCTTACCTCCAAGTTATGATTAGTTTTGTATGACTTATCATATGAACAAGGAGGAAGTCACACTTAGCAAACTTCAAGGACTCTTAAGGACAGCTGAAAATGGCCTTAAGGGTAAAGCGGTTGCTACTTCTACTCCTTCAACAGCCCCTGTTCTGGCTATTAGGCAGGGAAAGGGTAAGAAGAGGAAAAGCCCTTCGAAGGGTACCAAGGGTAAGACTCTTGATGGTTCCTCTTCAAGTGGGACAAAGAAGGTCCCATTACTCCTTCTTCAAACCCAAAGGAAGCACAGTGCTTCTATTTCCAGGATAAGGGACACTTCAAGCGAAGCTGCCCTAAATATCTGCAAGATGTAAAGGATGGGAAGGTTAAACCCACCCATGCAGGTATTTACACAATATTGTCTAACAACTCATCTAATGCTAATTCTTGGGTGCTTGATACAGGGTGTGGTATTCACATTTGTACTGATTTGCAGGCACTAAGAGGAAGTGAGCAAGTGGAGCACGGGAAGATAAACTTAGTCATGGGCAACAGGAAAGCATCACCTGTTACCAAGATAGGAGTTTATTCTTTATTGCTTAATAATGGGTTAATGTTAGATTTGAATAAGTGTTGTTACTCGCCCGAAATGGCGAGAAATATTATTTCCTTTCATGGCTTGTACAAACAAGGTTTTACATTTTCATTTGATAATAAAAATGGTGCTATTAATGTTTATTACAATGATGTATTTTACTTTAAAGCATTACCTTGTGATGGTGTATATGAAGCCGTGAATGTTGTAGACAATCTAGGAAATAATGTGTTGTATATTGATTCTTCAGATAGCTTGGATAAAGCATCCTTCTGGCATTATCGTCTTGGACATGTTAACAAGAAGCGCATAGGCCAACTCCAAAAGGCTGGAGTCTTGGAATCATTTGACCTCAAGTCAGATGATAGTTGCGAGTCTTGTTTACTTGGAAAAATGACAAAGTCACCCTTCACAGGTACTTGTGATAGGGGTGAAGGTTTGTTGGACCTTGTACACACGGATGTGTGTGGGCCCTTCAGAGTTGCTACAAGGGATGCTAATCGCTATTATGTGACTTTTACTGATGATTACAGTAGATATGGATATATTTACTTAATCAAGCATAAGTCAGAAACCTTTGAAAAGTTCAAAGAGTTTAAGCAGGAAGTGGAGAATCAATTGGGCAGGAACATCAAGATGCTCCGATCCGATCGAGGAGGAGAGTATCTTAGCATTGAGTTCCTTGACTATCTTAAGGAATGTGGGATTGTCTCACAATCGACACCTCCCAGAACACCACAGTTGAATGGTGTAGCTGAGAGGCGCAATCGAACCTTGTTGGATATGGTTTGTTCCATGATGAGTCGAGCTTCGTTACCAATCTCTTTCTGGGGGTATGCCTTAGAGACTGCCGCCCATATCCTTAATCTAGTCCCTACTAAAAAGGTTGCCAAAACACCTCACGAGATGTGGACTGGGAAAGTTCCCAATTTGGACCACATCAAGATTTAGGGTTGTGAAGCTTTCGTGAGGCGTGAGACTCATGATAAGCTTGAACCTCGAAGTGAGAGGTGTATTTTCATCGGCTACGCACAGAGATCCTTTGGTTACCTCTTCTACAGACCCAGTGATAATGTGGTTTTTGTAGCAAGAAGAGGAGTCTTTCGTGAGAGAGAATTCATAAGCCAATAGGACAGTGGGAGGCAAATTGACCTTGAAGAGCTTCAAGAGTCAAGTGGTGAAGGAACCTCAAATGCTATCGACCAACCTGAGGAGGAAACTCCTGTTGATCCGATAGATGAGTCTGTACCTCCAAGACGTTCCACTAGGGTGAGGAACACACCTGATTTTTATTATGGTTATCACATCACCACTGAAGGTGATACATTTATTAGTGATAGTACACTAATAGATTTGGATGAACCTAATAACTACAGGGAAGCCATGGCAGGCCCTGAGTCTGCTAAATGGAAGGAGGCTATGGACAGCGAGATTCAGTCCATGTATGACAATCAAGTTTGGAACTTGGTTGACAATGTACCAGGTCGTAAGACAGTTGGGTGCAAATGGATCTTCAAGAAGAAGACCGACATGGATGGGAAGGTACATACTTACAAAGCGCGACTGGTTGCGAAGGGCTTTACTCAAACTCCGGGAGTTGACTATGATGAGACCTTCTCACCAGTAGCTAAGATTAAGTCTATTAGAGTATTGTTAGCCATAGCTGCATTTCATGATTATGAAATATGGCAAATGGATGTCAAAACCGCTTTCCTTAATGGAAAGTTGGTTGAGGATGTTTACATGGCTCAACCAGAGGGTTTTGTCGATACAAGATACCCTATTAGAGTGTGTAAGCTTGATAAATCCATTTATGGATTGAAACAAGCATCTCGCAAATGGAATCTTTGCTTTGATGAGAAAGTCATAGAGTTTGGCTTTTCTAGGAGTGAGGATGAGTCTTGTGTGTATGTCAGGGCTAGTGGGAGCATAGTTAGCTTCTTGGTGTTGTATGTGGATGACATACTTCTCATAGGAAACGACGTCCCAACCTTGCAGGAGGTTAAGTCCTGGCTTGGGAAGTGTTTCGCTATGAAGGACCTTGGGGAAGCTGCCTATATCCTAGGGATAAGGATATTGAGAGATAGGAGTAAGAGACTAATTGGACTTAGTCAAAGTACTTATGTGGATAAGGTACTGAAGAGGTTCAGTATGCAAGAATCCAAGAAAGGAGAATTACCAATCCAGAGTAATGCCAAGCTGAGTAAGACTCAGAGTCCGAGTACAGAGGCTGAGATAGCTGAAATGAGTCATATACCATATGCTTCCGTTGTGGGCTCGATCATGTATGCTATGACTTGTACTCGCCCTGATGTGGCCTTTGCTTTGAGCATGGTCAGTAGATATCAAGGGAACCCTGGCAAAGCACACTGGACAGCGGTAAAGAACATTCTCAAGTATCTGCGGAGGACTAAGGATTGGGTCCTTACCCTCGGAGGCAGTGATGACTTGAGAGTGGAAGGATATAGCGATGCTAGCTTCCAGACTGATAGGGATAATTTCCGCTCTCAGTCAGGCTGGGTCTTTATCCTAAATGGAGGGGCAATTACTTGGAAAAGTTCCAAGCAGGAGACAGTAGCTAATTCTACTTGTGAATCAGAGTACATAGCAGCAAGTGAAGCAGCTAAGGAGGCGATATGGCTAAAGAACTTCATCGGAGACCTTGGAGTTGTACCAGCTATAAAAGAGCCAATGGAAATTTTCTGTGACAGCGAAAGTGCGGTTGCTTTGGCTAAGGAACCAAGAGATCACGGGAGATCTAGGCACATTGACAGAAAATACCATTTCATCAGACATCGAATAGAAGAAGGACTCCTCGTGGCTAAGAGGGATACATCAAATGAGAACCCGGCAGATCCCCTCACGAAGGGACTGGGCAGGGTTAAGCATTTACAGCATGCGAGGCGCATTGGGCTGAGGGATGATATTAGTTTCAATAATTAGATTCCTGAAACTTGTAAAATGTAATTGACATTTGATGATAAATAAAAGTTGTTATTTATTTATGAGTAAGGTGTTACTATCTTGTGTTGATTGTTTACTATCTTTCAATTTTGCATGTTTTTACTTCCAGAATAATTATGTTATTATTCAAACCATCCACAGTCAGTCAAACTTTGGAAATAAGTATTGATTTAAGACTGTCATGAATTTGGCTTGTATGATTTGTCTAAAAGTGCTTTGGACAATGCAATGGTTGCTACAACATTCATGAGTACTCATAAGGGCTGAGTATTGGATCCAACCCACGCTCACTTGCATCACTTCATGGAATTTATCTCGAGTGATCGTGAGACGGTAATATCATATAAATCTTCAAACCTAGAGATATGAGTTGTTGACTATGAGTTGGTTATTCATTGATTGTACGAAAACGCATTGGTAACTCGATGTTATAAAACGTGCCTTTGTGAATAATTCAACAAGTAGTTAGTACAAGCATATCAGTCGAAGTTTATCTGTTCCTTCTAGAAATAGAAGCGATATCTGGGCCCCTCGATGATTTGGTTTTGACCTATGTACCGGGCCCGGTCAGAACCTAATTGATGTGTTCAATTTAGTTCTAAGTCGAAACAAATCAGAGATCGAGAAACAAATGTTGGACAATAAGTAAGACCATGTTCCATGTGTTTGTCCGGCTGATATCATGAGAACAGAGGATTATGTGATCACTTATCATAAATGGCGTATCATCATCATCTCAGTTCCGAGAGACTTTGAAAGAGCTACGATTGCTAGTCGGATTTTGAAGTCATATTTGCAAATATAGTTATTAGACTTATCCAAGTGGGAGACTGTTGGATATAGTGTCTAAGTCCATAACTTTATTTGGTATGTACTTGACCCGACCCGGCATGGTCCATTTGGGTTGCATGGCATTGCAATACTTGGATAGACTAAATGAGAGAATAAGGCACTTATGATTATTAATATATTATAAGTTCTAATATATTAATAATAGTATTATTTAATTAGTATTGATCAAGTATTAATCTAGGATTAATTTGGTGATCAAAGTAAGACTAATTAAATATATAGGGTTGATTATGACAATCATCAATTCTTTTATGGTGGATAAATGATCCATGGTTTATGGGTTATGGATGTAACCAAATGGAGCTCCATGGATAGTCCATGGGAGTTACAAATCCATGGGTCATGGGAAATCAAGAGTCATGACAATTAAGGGCATTCATGTGTAAACCCTAATTGTGACAACACTATAAAAGGAACCCTATGGCTAGCAAAATCATGACCTAGTGGACCTAAGGTTACTAGAGAGGGCATAACCGATTTTGAGGCTAAGTGACATTCTCCCAAGTTATTCCAAGTCTTGTGGTGTTGTGTGAAGCATTTGAGGCACAACATTTGGGGTGCTAGGCTCACAAAGTCTTGAAGGAATCCAAGCAACAACAAGGTATGTATTTCTACTAGTTTTTATGTTTTATGTAATCCCCATGCCATGCTAGTTAGGAAATAACCTTGAAAAAGAAATTTGCATGTATATAGAGAAAACATAGATTCAAGGTTATTAGGGTTGCATGTACACTTAGGAAGTGTTAGAATGCTCAAAAACCCATCAGAACAGTGGGGGAAGGGGCTGTAAAATCCCTGCCAAAGTGCCCCGTCTTTCCACACTTGTAGCAACTCGATGATCCCGCTCTACAAGCTCCCTCATGCGGCCTACCGCATTTCCTGCAGGGGCTCTGGCCCGGCTGGCCCTTCGACCTAGTGTCGGATCCCTTGGGTTTCTTCCCCGAAACCCCAATAACCTGCTCCATCTCTGCCTTCCTCTTCCTGAGGTGCTCCAAATCAATCTCCCTCTCCCTTGCCCTGGCAATCATGGACTCCAGGGCCGGGCAGGCTGAGTAGCTGACATGCTTCTGAATATCAGCCCTCAACATATCATGATAGAGGGTCTTCCGCATCTCCTCATCCCCTGCATATTGAGGTACCAACAAGGCCCTCTCTCGGAACTTGGCGGTGATCTCCGCTACTGTCTCCGTAGTCTGTATCATGTCAAGAAACTCCCTGGCCAGCTGCTGAAGCTCCACAGCTGGCGCAAACTCCGCCCTAAACCTGGTCGCAAAGTCTGACCAAGTCATAGCCTCGATGGTTGGGGCTCCCAGTGAGTCACCAACTGACTCCCACCAATCCCTAGCTCTGTCTCTCAAACAACCCGTAGCAAAGAGGACCTTCAAACCCTCTGGGCAGAAGCTCGTCAACTGCACAGACTCGATGTCTGCGATCCGTCTCCTGGAAGCAATGTGGTCCTTCTCCCCGTGAAAGTTTGGCGCAGCACTCCCCCTGAAGTCATTGAAGGAGAGTGTGTGCGTCCTTGACTGGCTGGACGCCAAGTCACTCCTGAATGACCGGAGGCGATCCTCCATCAGCTCAACAATCCCCTCCTTGATCGACCTGAAAATGATTGGGGTCGACTCATGGATACCTCTCGTGATCTCAGACGCGATGAACTCGCGTAGCCCATTATCAACCTGCTCGGATCCCGCACCCGAGCCTGATCATGATCCTGATACATACCATGAACCTCATGCTCCATGACGCGTAACCACCATTCTGAAATAAACACATAAACGTCAGGGTCATACATACTCTCGAGAGGTCTCACACACTCTCCATGTTTCCTGGTTCTATCTTATCCTTCCTTGATTTGAGTACGGATCCTCTGCTTCCACTAGTACGGGCCCATACTACCTTCCACATCTATCCGTACTTTCCTCCAGGATTGCTTCGGCTTCACCAAGTCCCTTATACTAATATTGCTTTCCAAAATATTCTCATCCTAGGCTTGTCCTAGGGCACTCTCCGACCTACTCTCCGCCATCAGCTGCACAAGGAGTCCCTACCATCTTTCCCTAACTAGCTTGCGAATACTATTACATACTGGAACCCCTATAAGCACAAAGCAAGCAACATTCGTGCATTGAGTAACCATTACTAAGCATAACCTAATCAGGCCATCATACTGCTGACTAACCAGCCCTAGCATATAACTCCATAAGCTTATACAATAGGCATATAAGGCATCCTTCCTAGATCCTTAGCCCTAATCTAGCATGCAATTCTCATAATCACATAGCAGGCATACAAGGCATCCTCCCTAGATCGTTAGCCCTAGTCTAGCATGCAATTCTCATAATCATATAATATAACATAACATATCATGTATGGGTATCTTGGGGAAAACTTACTTGAGCTCGGCCGGTCGCACGCATCACACACCTTGTTCTTTCTCAAAACTCATTATTTTAAATTCTAGAAAACTATTTTTCTTGTACAAATCTTTCAAGCCCTCGATTTGAGTCCAGACACCCTCGAAGGTGTGCCCGAATCCCTCAAACCAAGGCTTTGATACCAACTTGTAACATCCCAAAATCGAGACCCAAAAATTTTTGTTTACTTATATTACTTATAAAAATAGTTTACGGAAAACATCGTTATTATCATTTCAAAACATCAAGTCACAAATCACAAGTCTCGAAAACCATAACATCAAATAGTAAAATTTCAGAGTACAATCCCAGGGTTCTCAAAGTGGAAATCATGTGTGTGTGATGCGCTGCTACCCTGCCGGCCCCTTCCCCTTAGCTGAAGAGGTACCTGAAACCAAAACTAAAAATTGTAAGTACGAAGCTTAGTGAGTTCCCCCATCATACCACATACCATACAATCATACATACTGCCGGGAAATTCTGGGGTGCCCGACCTACCCGTGTCAAGCCATTCTGGGGTGCTGACCTACCCATGTCACGCCATTCTGGGGTGCTGACCTACCCGTGTCAGGCCGTTCTAGGGTGCATGCCTACCCTTCAGTCTATCTCAACCGGTAACGGGGACTGTTTCACCCCCTACCACTATCACGTAATAACATATCATGATCATGCGGTAATACATATATCCCTAAGGTCCTTACGACCGTATCGGGGGACTATTCCCCTCCTACTACCATTATCGCATATAATATATCATACTGACACATAGAACCCATTAGGTAGTAGCAAACCTAGATAATTATCACAAAGACAATCACCTAAAGACATTCCCTGCTGGTGGGCTGACATTGTGGCCGTAGACCCACCTCTACTGGAAGGTAACTCACAACGATGTCATGTAGTGTCTGTACTGTCCTCGATGTGAGAATTGACTCTTCCCGACTCCTCAATCCCTACACAACATCCTTTCTACATTACCAATTCATAATCATAATCCTCACAAGGGTCACTAAATTCCAAGTCAAAGACAAAGTCAAAACCCTGGTCAAAGTCAACATCTGGTTGACCAGACTCGCCAAGTTGGTTCACCAACTCGTCAAGTCCCCCCATCCACGAAAAGCTACAAGTTCATTCCTACTCGTCGAGTCTAGCAAGAGCTCGACGAGTTCGCCTTCAACAACACATCAGACTATCTTCAACTGACTCGTCGAGTTCATCCTTGAACTCGTCGAGTTCAACTTCATCCGCATGAATGAGTTCAGTCTATGACTCGCCATGTTCCCCTTGAACTCACCAAGTCCGTCTTCATATGGTTGGGACATTGCCTTGAACTTGCCGAATTAGCTCATACACTCGTCGAGTTCTATGATTTTCAGGTCCCTAATGAGCCTAAACAACTAAGGGACCTTTAGCATAAGCATCTTGTCCATCATCATAAAGGATTTGATAGGAAATACGTCCCGACTCTCCGAGTCCCATGAACGACTCGTCAAGTCCCTATTTGTCCCAAACTATATAGTCGATTTTAATCGGTCTAAATGCACCCAAACCATAGATCTGACCTCCTAGGGTCCATGTTATACGTAAAGCTATGAACTTGATGTCCATGCACGGGGCTTTTGGATCAAAAATCCATAAAAATGGGTTTATATGGTGAATGGGTTTCCCATGGCCATAAAGTTGGCACCTTTATGCCATGGGAACCCTCAATGGTTCCAGATCTGAAGTGCAACTCCAAATATATACACAAATCCGAGCATAGCTTCACTAAAGCTTGGAAAAGGTAGAAAATAGCCCCAAATCAAGATCTAAGTAATGAATAGCCAAGGTATCAGCTTTATACCTCAAATGAGTAGGAAATGTGCCAAGACTTCTGGATCTACTCGCTCTCCCTTGATCTCCCAAGCTTCCTTCTCCTTCACCAACTTCAAATACACACAAAAGGCACCACAAAGCTCAAGAACACTCAATAAATGGCTAGGGTTTCGAGTTATTGTCTTCTGGAAGTGAGAGGGACGATGGAGGCTTGTTTGAGGCAGAATAAGACGTTTAAATAGGGTGCAAACCCTAAATATTAGGGTTTCATCCAGACAGCTTCCAATCATCGAGTTGGCCCCCCGACTCGTCGAGTAGATCACTAAAGTTCCCGTGCAAGGTCGAGTCTACTCGACGAGTTGGGCCTCCAACTCGCCGAGTCCCAGAGCAAAACATGAAATTACTAGGATTTAAATACGTACCAGGAACCGGTGCTACACTCGGCATCCCAATCACAAATTTGAAGAGCATAATTTGAGATTAAATATGTCATTGATAAGATTCAATGAATCTAAAATGATCTAGGAGTTTCACGCTAGATTGAAATTGGTAAATTTTGTATTACATACCTTAATAAATTCACAATTAGATTACGACATCCCTATTCTTTGTTGTGAATTGTATTTTGGAATCTAGCCTTGAATATTTATTTTGGGTTAAAATATTAAGGATTTATATCACTAACTAAAACTATGTCTCTTTAAAATATGTCTGGAAACGGTGAACTCGTTGCTACTCAAGTTGGCTCCTCCCACTTAAACTTTTTCTCTACTATCGATTTTGTCGAAAGAGAAGCTCATCGTTCCCAACTACATGGATTGGATGAGGAACTTAAAGATGACTCTTCGTTATGAGGGAAATGAATATGTCTTCGAAAAGCCTCTTGTAGAAATCGATGTATCCATCGTTACTCCTGAGGAGATTTCCTCATTCAACAAAAATTCTAATGATGCCACAAAGGTCTCTTGCATCATGGTGGACACTATGGCACCTGAGCTGGCTAAATTCTATGATGACTACTGGCCATACGAGATGGATCTCGGCCTTGCTGGAAAGTTCCACAAGAAGGCGAGACAAGAACGATTCAAACTGGTCAAAGCTTTCATGGCGTGCAAGCTCAAGGAAAGAGAGCCTGTTTTCCCTCACGTATAAAAGATGCAAAGATACGTGGAGGAACTCCATAAACTTAATGTGTCGTTTAATGATGAGTTGGCCATTGATATGGTCCTTTACTCATTACCTCCTAGTCATGATCGGTTCGTTCAGACCTATTATTTGAACAATACAGAGACGACATTAAATGAGCTTCATAATATGTTTCAAACTACTGAGTCGGGGATGAAGAAAAATCGTGCCTCTAATGCAACAAATGCTCCTATCCTTGCCATTAGATGTGGCAAAGGGAAGAAAAGGAAGGCTCCTTCCTAATCCGCCAGGAAAGGGAAGGGCCATGCTGGAGGGTCTAGCAGTGGGTCAAAGTTGAAGCCCAACTTTGATGTCCCCGCGTTCAGTGATCCAAAGGAGGCAACTTGCTTCCATTGTAGTGAAAAGGGTCATTGGAGAAGAAGTTTCCCTAAGTACCTTCAGGACTTGAAATATGGAAATATCAAGGTGTCCTCTTCAGCTATTTACACTATTCAAGGTAATAACACACAACTTTCTCATTCTTGGGTACTTGACACAGGATGTGGTTTCCACATTTGTTCTGATTTGCAGGGACTAAGCAAAAGTAAGGAGGTGGATCATGGGAAGCTCAATCTAATCATGGGGAATAGGCGATCTTCACCCGTTACCAATATTGGAAGATATGGGCTTATGATTAGTAGTTGTGTTAGGGTTAATTTGATTAATTGTTGTTATTCGTCGGATATGACGCGAAACATTATTTCATTTCATTCACTATTTAGGTAAGGTTTTAGATATTCATTTGATAATGAACTCGGTTCTATTTTTGCTTATCATAATGGTGTTTTTATGTTTGAAACTTTACCTTGTAATGGTGTGTATGAAACTGTGACTTGTGTAAATAACCTGGGAAATAATGGGTTTAATATTGATTCTTCCAATGGTGTGGACAAATCATGTTTGTGGAATTATCGTCTTGGGAACATAAACAAGAAATGCATCGCCGAAATCCAAAAGGATGGATTGTTGGAATCATTTGATCCTAGGACAAATGATGAACGTGAATCCTGTCTCTTGGGCATGATGACAAAAGCACCTTTCACTGGATCATGTGAAAGATGTGAATTATCGTTGGACCTAATCAATACGGATGTATGTGGCCCTTTCAGATCCACTACAAGAGATGCCAATCGATACTACGTGGCATTTACAGATGATTATAGCAAATATGGTTATATCTACTTAATCAAACCTAAATCAGAAACCTTTGAAAAGTTCAAAGAGTTTAAGCACGAGGTCGAGAATCAATTAGGCAGGAAGATAAAGATGCTCAGATCTGACAGAGGTGGTGAGTATCTTAGTATCGAGTTCCATGACTATCATAAGGAATGTGGAATTGTTTCACAATTGACTCCTCCCAGAACACAACAACTTAATGGTGTGGCTAAGAGGCGTAATCAAACCTTACTTGACATGGTTTATTCCATGATGAGTCAAGCTTCTCTTCCTATTCGTTTCTTGGGGTATGCCTTAGAGACAGCCACCCATATCATGAATCTTGTTCCAACAAAGAAGGTTCCCAAAACACCTCATGAGATGTGGACAGGGAAAGCTCCCTTGCTCACACATATCAAGGCCTGGGGTTGTGAAGCACTCGTAAGACGAGAGACGCATGATAAAATTGAACCCAGTGTAACACCCGTGTTTCTGGGCTAGGCATTAATGTCGTTGTAATAGTCTAGGTTAACCTTTGTAACTCATTTTGAAATAATAAGAATGTATTATTTGAGTATTATATGTTTATTCCTTAATTGTGTGATTTAAATAAATTAAGAATAAAAATAAGAGATAAAATAAAATATTAGATAAGCCCGATATCTATGAAAGAAGTTGTAGTGGTCGTGGAAAGGTTTCCGAATATATAAAGAATGCCGAAATCCGAGTTATAACGAAGAAGTTATGACTTGTCGAAGTTTCGCGACAGAACCGACACGACACTGTATGACGTAAAATACGAAATTAAGATAGAGCGATATTTAGCCTTAGTGATCTAAACGGAAGTCGAAGAGTTCGTTAAACCGAGAGCGTGCATAAAAAGAACGTCTAAATCTGACTTCGTATGAGGAAGTTATGATTTTTCTAAGTTTCGACTTACCGATATGCAGCCCCAGTATCATTCCCGACACCCGAAGCATGTCCCGAAGCCCCGAATATCCCGAGAAGTAAAGTTTCCGAGTCGAAACTCTGCCCGCGAGAAGTCCGGTTTTCAAGAAAAGCATCCCGGTTTTATCGGAAAAGATTATTTTAAGAGGAGAGGTGCTGTCCGATCATTTTCTTATCAAGTGAGTGTATTTTCGTTTTCTTCTAACACATAGATATGAAGTATTCTTTATAAAATACGTGCTATGTGTTTATATATTATTTGTTTATTTGAACTAGTTGTTGAATGGATGTTTTGTACAGGTTTTAAGCTGTATATAAATGTACATATTTTATCTACAAATATGTTGGGTAGAACATGGGTAGACAGTTGGTGTGTGATAAAATAAAATGATGAGAGGCCTCGATGTTGTTGTTGATCTAGTCATCTAGCGGAGTATGGATGACGACCACGAACTCTTTCTAGACAGTCCAGTGGAACGCTATCAGGCTCATAACCTGTAGGTGTTGTGAACGATGTGTTCACCGGTGTACTCTATCCCCCTCATGGTTGCCTTTAGGACATCTATTGTTAAGGAAACCCCTTTGCAGTAATGTCCGTCCTGATGAAAATCCTAGATTAGGTCCCTTGTAATAGTTGTTGTTTTAGGGACATAAAGTGAGGATAACGGGAATGGGTAATCGGGTTATTGTTGGTCGATGAACTAAATATAATTATCTATTGTGGGTTGAAAACCCTATATGCTCACCAGGCTCCCAAGCCTGACCCACTCAGTTTTTCTTTGAATTAGAGGTAGTGGCACGAGAGCATAAGTTGGATGACATTGTCAAGATATTTTTGGATTATAGACCAGTAGTTATATGTAACTGTTGTAAGGTCTATTTTGTATTGTTTATGCTTTTGGTCGGTATCGGAACATGACATCCCGAGGTTTTTGTTATATAATGAAAATACATTTCTTTAATGAAATGCTTTGATAAATTCTTATCATATTTTGTTTTGGGAACAAATTCCGCAACTCTTTTAATCAAAGGATTACTCTGATTTTATTTAAAAGCATAAATTAAATCGGTCTTTTATGGCCGTGATTTTGGGGATGTCACAGTTGGTATCAGAGCATTAGTTTAAGCGAACTAGGAATTTGTTGGATTTCTAGACTTAAACTTAGAATGCTAAGCGATGATTGTGAGATGTGAGCACTAGCTTATTTAGGAAAGTATTCCTAATATGCTTTATGTGCTAAATGATTTATGCCTTATATGTTGTTATTTGTTCGGATCTATGGTCTGTTTCCAACCGGATTTGGATACCTTATGTGTTTAGGATTCTAAACGTACGACTACGATATTAGAACTAACATCTAAACGTTTCAGAGTGATAAGGATGATTTGATTTTCTATCGTAATTGAAGACCTAAATTCAACTTATTCGGTGTATAGATCAAGAATGGCAAGAACAAGAAGCGGAGTTGGAAACGCGAACGAAAACAGGAATCGACCACCTGTAATCGAGCAAATACCTGTTGTAGCTGCTGCACCTGAGCCGGTAACAATGGCTGGTGTATAATTGATGATTCAGACGATGTTGGATCGTTAGATGGAAGAAACTAGACGTCTGCTTCAACAAAATCCTGAAGAACTTTCAATTCAAGTTGAAGAGCCCGAAGTGAATGGAGGGTCGTTGGAAGGAGGTAACTTCAGTGGGACTGTTGGTCAAGCCAACCCACCGATTGTTAGACAAAACAATCGTGATGGAGGAAATGATGGAAGAGGATGTAAATACAAGGATTTTATGGCATCTAAGACATCGTGTCTATCCGGAAGCCCGACGCCGGTGCAAGTTATGGACTGGATCTCCGAAATGGAGACAATGTTTGAAAGTTGTGAATGCAGCAACAGGCAGAAGACCGCTCTTGCGATCCCTTTGTTGAAATCTGGCGTGTTGAGTTGGTGGAAGCTGTTAGCTGACTCGATGCCCAAGGGAGAAGCGAGCAAGATGTCTTGGGAAGACTTTGTGGAACAACTCAAATTGCAATACTGCTCAGATCAGGACCTTCTGAAATCAATAATGAGTTTCAGAATTTGAAGAAGGGAAAAATGAGCGTTACTGAATACGCTGCAAGTTTCACAGACAAGATAAAGCTTATTCCATATTTAGTTCCAATAGAACTCTCAAAGGTCAACAAGTTTACCCTCGGACTACCAGCGGACTATGGTCCAATGGTTAAGCAAGCAACCACATTGAAAGCCGCCATCGGGCTGCTAAGAATGTTGAGACTCAGATCAGGGAGAAGGGTCTGGAGAGATCAGAGGGTGGTGAGAAGAGGAAGTTTGATGGGCCTTCAGGGTCCAACAAGAAAAAGAAATTCTCGAAGTCTAGTTCGAGAGGAGGAGGAGGCGAAGCGAAGTGGTGCGACAAATGCAAGAAGAAGCATCATGGGAAATGTGACGTGGAAGTCACCTGCTTCAAATGTGGAAAGCTAGGGCACTATGCCACCGAATGCACCCTCACCAAGAAAGTTTGTTATGGGTGTGGGGAGGAGGGGCACATCTCAAGGGATTGTCCGAAAAAGAAGGAGGCAGCAAAACCCAACATTCCACCAAAGCCGAAGGCGAGAGCCTTTCAGATGACACTGGAAGCTGCTAAAGAAGAAGCCGATGTCGCTTCAGGTACCTTTCTCGTAAACGAATTGCCTGCCAAAATTTTATTTGATTCTGGAGCCAACTACTCCTTTATTTCGCATGAATTTGGTAGAAAACTAGCTTTGCCTGTTGATAGACTAGATAATGCTTTATTAGTCGAAGTTGCTAGTGGCAAGTTTGTACCTGTTAGCCATCGTATGAAAAACATCTTAATCGACCTGAATGGGAATAAGTTCCACGAGGAATTATTGCCTATCGAATTTAACGGTTTTGACATCGTGTTGGGAATGGATTGGCTTAGCGCCAATGACGCCGAGATATTGTGCAGAAAGAAGATAGTCAAAGTAAACCCGCCAGGGAAAGAGTCATTTATGGTGTATGGGGACAAACGCAGGGTAAATTCTGGAATCATTTCTCTAATGAAAGCCAGAAAGTGTTTGGCCAAAGGATGTACATCATATTTGGCATTCGTGATTGACGCAAAGAAGGAGAAAAAGGAGGTGCAGAACATTCCGGTGGTATGTGATTATCCGGAAGTATTTCCCAAAGATCTTCCCGGATTACCGCCTGATAGACAAGTAGAGTTCAGAATAGATTTGTTACCAGGGAAGACACCAATAGCAAAAGCACCTTACCGATTGGCACCAACGGAGATGAAGGAGCTGATGATGCAACTTTAGGAGTTATTGGACAAAGGTTTCATAAGACCTAGTTCATCACCCTAGGGAGCTCCGGTGTTATCCGTGAAGAAGAAAGACGGGAGTATGAGAATGTGCATTGATTACAGAGAGCTGAATAAGGCAACGATAAAGAATAAATATCCGTTGCCGAGGATTGATGACATGTTCGATCAACTACAAGGTTCAAGTTATTTTTCAAAGATCGACCTAAGGTCAGGATATCATCAGCTGAAAGTAAGAGAGTAGGATATCGAGAAGACTGCATTCAGAACACGATGTGGACACTACGAGTTTTTGGTTATGCCGTTTGGACTAACCAATGCTCCAGCAGCATTCATGGATTTAATGAACAGAGTTTGCAATCCGTTCCTTGATAAATCTGTAATAGCGTTCATAGATGACATTCTGATTTATTCGAAAAGCCAAGAGGAGCATGGCAGACACTTGCGAGAAGTGTTGGAAGTCTTGAAGAAGGAGAAGTTGTATGCTAGATTCTCCAAATGTCATTTTTGGATTCGAGAAGTCCAATTCTTGGGTCACGTGGTCAACAAAGAAGGAATAATGGTTGATCTAGCAAAGATTGAAGTTGTGATGAAGTGGGAACAACCAAAAAGTCCCACAGAGATCCGAAGCTTTTTGGGATTAGCTGGATATTACCGAAGGTTTATCCAAGGCTTTTCTTCGATCGCTACTCCATTAACAGCTTTGACTCACAAAGGAGCTACTTATGCTTGGAGTGATAAACACAAAGAAGCATTCGAGTTGCTAAAGAAGAAGCCATGTGAAGCACCGATTCTTTCTTTACCCGAAGGAGTTGAAGACTTCGCTGTCTATAGCGATGTGTCTGGTGTTGGGTTGGTTTGTGTTTTGACCCAAAGAGAAAAGGTGATAGCATATGCGTCTCGACAGCTGAAAGAGCATGAAAAGAACTACCCCACTCATGATTTGGAGTTGGCAGCGGTAGTATTTGCTCTAAAGATATGGAGGCATTACCTCTATGGCTCGAAGTGCAAACTTTTCGCTGATCATAAGAGTCTCCAATATCTCTTTAGTCAGAAGGAATTGAATATGAGGCAGCGACGCTGGCTAGAATTACTTAAGGACTACGACTGTGAGATACTTTACCACCCCGGTAAAGCCAATGTTGTTGCTGATGCTCTCAGTCGGAAAGTCAAACTTGAAAGAAAAAGGCCAAGAGCATTGAGAATAGAAGTTGTCTCGACAATTGTGGAGAGTATAAAGAAAGCTCAAGAAGAAGCTTCATAAAAGAATGATCGAAAGGAGGAACGTTTGGGCAAAACGTTAGTGTTTGGTACAAACGGTCATGGACTGAAGGTATTCCAAGATCGTATTTGGGTACCCTAAGTCAGGAGGAATAACAGATCTTCTGATGGAAGAAGCTCACAAAACCATGTACTCAATTCATCCAGGCAGCACTAAAATGTATAGGGACCTGCAACCCTATTACTGGTGGCTGACGATGAAGCTCGACATTCCGAAGTATGTGGCGGAGTGTGTGACATGTGCAAGAGTCAAGGCACAACATCAGAAACCATACGGGAGTTTAGAACCTTTACCTGTGCCTATGGGTAAGTGGGAAGACATCACTATGGATTTCGTCACTAAACTGCCCAGAACAAAGAATGGTCACGACATGATTTGGGTGGTCGTTGATCGCTTCACTAAGAGTGCGCACTTCATAGCAGCCAATGAGAAATGGTCTATGGATAAGCTTGCGAATTCTTACGTAAAGGAAATTGTGAGGCTTCACGGTGTTCTGTTAACGATTGTATCAGATCGTGACAGCCGTTTCACCTCAAGATTTTGGAAAAGTCTACAAGAGGAATTGGGTACCAAGTTGTATTTAAGTACAGCGTACCATCCACAGACTGATGGTCAGAGCGAACGAACGATACAAACACTTGAAGATATGCTGAGAGCATGTACCCTAGAATTCCAAGGTAACTGGGACGAACACTTACCTTTGGTAGAATTTTCCTACAATAATAGTTTCCACTCGAGCATAAAGATGGCACCTTATCAAGCTTTGTATGGACATAAGTGTCATACGCCGTCTTGTTGGATTGAGGCTGGGGAAAAGCAGTTTATGGGACCGAAGATAGTCCATCAAACTGCTGAAAAGCTGAAA
This sequence comes from Lactuca virosa, assembly GCF_052849685.1. Classification (NCBI taxonomy): domain Eukaryota; kingdom Viridiplantae; phylum Streptophyta; class Magnoliopsida; order Asterales; family Asteraceae; genus Lactuca; species Lactuca virosa. Next base: position 374,918,137 of record NC_136433.1, on the reverse strand, counting down.
GTAATCAGGGAAAGAATGTTAGCAGCTCAGGATCGTCAAAAGAGCTATGCTAACAAGAAAAGACGACCGATGACTTTTGAAGTTGGAGATTCGGTTTTGCTTAAAGTCTCGCCGTGGAAAGGACTTATAAGGTTTGGTAAAAGGGGAAAGTTAAGTCCAAGGTTTATTGGACCGATTAAAGTTCTTCAGAGGATTGGGAACCAAGCTTACAAGCTCGAATTACCCGAAGAACTGAATGGAATTCATAACACTTTTCATGTGTATTATTAGAGGAAGTTCACGGGAGAAGTTCCCGATATAACTCCAATTTCTGAGTTAAGAATTTAGGAGAACAAAAGGTTAATTGAAGAACCAGAGGCAATCATTGACCGAAAGACTGAGAAGTTACGATGCAAGATGGTCAAATTAGTGCTTGTCCGTTGGAAACATACGAATGGGCCAAATCTCACCTGGGAAACGAAGAGTGACATGATGAGTCGCTATCCGCCTTTGTTTGTTGATGTGTGATTCCGAGGACGGAATCTTTCTAAGGTGGAGAGAATTGTAACGCCCGTGTTTCTGGGCTAGGCATTAATGTCGTTGTAATAGTCTAGGTTAACCTTTGTAACTCATTTTGAAATAATAAGAATGTATTATTTGAGTATTATATGTTTATTCCTTAATTGTGTGATTTAAATAAATTAAGGATAAAAATAAGAGATAAAATAAAATATTAGATAAGTCCGATATCTATGAAGGAAGTTGTAGTGGTCGTGGAAAGGTTTCCGAATATATAAAGAATGCCGAAATCCGAGTTATAACGAAGAAGTTATGACTTGTCGAAGTTTCGCGACAGAACCGACACGGCACTGTATGACGTAAAATACGAATTTAAGATAGAGTGATATTTAGCCTTAGTGATCTAAATGGAAGTCGAAGAGTTCGTTAAACCGAGAGCGTGCATAAAAAGAACGTCTAAATCTGACTTCGTAGGAAGTTATGATTTTTCTAAGTTTCGACTTAGCGGTATGCAGCCCGAAACTCGAATATGAGATCGAGTGACTTTTAGCTAAAACAATATAAACTAGAATCGAAGATCTCATCGTTAGTAGTCCAACGGTAAAAAGACAGACAAAAACGGACGTCGGATGAAGAAGTTATGATTTTATAACGGAGTTTTCCTGTCCCGGCCTACTAAAAATAATACAATAAAAATAAATTCAAAATTAGCCAACGGAGTCTAAATGAAAGTTATAGATCATAGTCTCCCCTACGCGTGGATATAAAGAACGTCAAAAACGGAGCTCGTATGCAAAAGTTATGAATTTTTGAAGTTCGACGCACGCATACCAAAGCTTATCCGAACTACGCCCCGCGTAGATCTTCGTACGCCCAACGTACTGCTTGTAGAGGCATTACGCCCAGCATAATCAGGATTTACCCCCAGCATAAATCGGGGTTTCAGCCCCTATAAATAGAACTCAAGGGCTGCCGAGTTTTGTTGCCCAATTCTTCTCTCTCTTTCTCTCATTATTGCCTCGTTTTGCGTGCAACTTATGCCCCGCAGCCCCAGTATCATTCCCGACACCCGAAGCAAGTCTCGAAGCCCCGAAGATCCCGAGAAGTAAAGTTTCCGAGTCGAAACTCTGCCCGCGAGAAGCCTGGTTTTCAAGAAAAGCATCCCGGTTTTATCGGAAAAGATTATTTTAAGAGGAGAGGTGTTGTCCGATCATTTTCTTATCAAGTGATTGTATTTTCGTTTTCTTCTAACACATAGATATGAAGTATTCTTTATAAAATACGTGTTATGTGTTTATATATTATTTGTTTATTTGAACTAGTTGTTGAATGGATGTTTTGTACAAGTTTTAAGCTGTATATAAATGTACATATTTTATCTACAAATATGTTGGGTAGAACATGGGTAGACAGTTGGTGTGTGATAAAATAAAATGATGAGAGGCCTCGATGTTGTTGTTGATCTAGTCATCTAGCGGAGTATGGATGACGACCACGAACTCTTTCTAGACAGTCCAGTGGAACGCTATCAGGCTCATAACCTGTAGGTGTTGTGAACGATGTGTTCACCGGTGTACTCTATCCCCCTCATGGTTGCCTTTAGGACATCTATTGTTAAGGAAACCCCTTTGCAGTAATGTCCGTCCCGATGAAAATCCTAGATTAGGTCCCTTGTAATAGTTGTTGTTTTAGGGACATAAAGTGAGGATAACGGGAATGGGTAATCGGGTTATTGTTGGTCGATGAACTAAATATAATTATCTATTGTGGGTTGAAAACCCTATATGCTCACCAGGCTCCCAAGCCTGACCCACTAAGTTTTTCTTTGTATTACAGGTAGTGGCACGAGAGCATAAGTTGGATGACATTGTCAAGATATTTTTGGATTATAGACCAGTAGTTATATGTAACTGTTGTAAGGTCTATTTTGTATTGTTTATGCTTTTGGTCTGTATCGGAACATGACATCCCGAGGTTTTTGTTATATAATGAAAAGACATTTCTTTAATGAAATGCTTTGATAAATTCTTATCATATTTTGTTTTGGGAACAAATTCCACAACTCTTTTAATCAAAGGATTACTCTGATTTTATTTAAAAGCATAAATTAAATCGGTCTTTTCTGGCCGTGATTTTGGGGATGTCACACCCAGAGCCGAGAAGTGTTATTTCATTGGCTATCCATAGAATTCCTTTGGATACTTGTTCTACAGACCTACTGATAGCGTACTCTTTGTAGCTTGAAGAGGAGTCTTTCGCGAGTAAGAGTTAATATTCAAATAGGACAGTGGGAGTGATATTGATCTTGAAGAAATTTAGGAGTCATCCAATGAAGCAACCCCAGACAACACTAGCACTCAACATGAGGAAGAGGTTCCAGTTGAGCCAGTTGATAACTCATTACCCCTTCGTCGCTCCAGTAGGGTTAGCATGCCACCTGAGTTCTATGGTTTCCATGTTACTGTAGATGGTGACACGTTTGCTAGTGATCGTACACTGGTAAATTTGGATGAACCTGTTAACTGCAAGGAAGCAATAGCAGGCCGTGAGGCTGCTAAATGGAAGGAGGAAACGGACAGTGAGATTCAATCCATGTATGATAACCAAGTATGAAACTTGGTTGATCATGTGCCTAATCGAAAGACAGTCGGGTGCAAATGGATCTTCGAAAAAGAAGACTGACATGGATGGGAATGTACACACCTATAAACCTAGGCTGGTTACAAAGGGAATTACTCAAACCCAAGGGGTTGACTATGATGAGACCTTTTCACCAGTAGCTAAGATAAAGTCCATCAGGATTATGCTTGATATAGTTGCATTTCATGATTAAGAAATTTGGCAGATGGATGTTAAAATCGCCTTCCTTAATGGCACGTTGTTTAAAGACGTCTACATGAGTCAGACAGAGGGTTTTACACATGCCAAGTTTCCTGATAGGGTGTGTAATCTTGAGAAATCTATTTATGGATTAAAACAAGCATCTCGCAGTTTGAATCTCTGCTTCCATGAGAAAGTCAAAGAGTTTGGGTTCTCTAGAAGTGAAGATGAGTTATGTGTATATGTCAAAGCTAGTGGGAGTATAATGACTTTCCTAGTCTTGTATGTTGACGACATACTTCTTATAGGAAATGACATTCCAACCTTGCAAAAAATTAAGTATTGGCTTGGAAAGTGTTTCACTATGAAGGATCTAGGGGAAGCATCCTATATTCTAGGAATAAGGATTCATCATGATAGAAATAATCGTTTTATTAGTCTCAACCAGAGTACATATTTGGATAAAATTTTAAAGTGTTTCAGTATGGAGAATTCAAAGAAAGGGGAATTTCCTATTTATAGTACTATTAAGATGAGTAAGACTCAAATTCCAAGTATTGCTGAAGAGATAGCTGACATGAGTCGAGTCCCATATGCTTCGGCTATAGGATCGATCATGTATGCAATGCCATGTACTCACCCTGATGTGTATTATAGTTTGAGCATGGTTAGTCGATTTCAGGGAAATCCTGGAAAAGCCCATTGGATTGCGGTGAAGAATATTCTTAAATATCTACGAAAAATGAAAGACATGTTCCTAGTTCTTGGCGGCAATGATACGTTAAGAGAGAGTGGTAACAGTGATGCTAGTTTTCAAACAAACCGGGAAAACTTTTGTTCGCAGTCTGATTGGGTATTCTTACTGAATGGAGGAGCGGTTACTTGGAAAAGCTCCAAGCAACACACCGTGGCTGATTCCACATGTGAGTTTGAGTACATTGCAGCGAGTGAAGCATCAAAGGAAGCAACTTAACTGAAGAACTTTATCGGAGATCTCGGAGTCGTTCCAACTATTCATGAACCAATGGAATCTGTTCAGTGATAATGATGTCGCAGTTTCTTTGTCAAAAGAACCAAAGGATCATGGTAGATCCAAGCATGTCGACAGAAAGTACCATTACATTCGACATCGGGTAGAACAAGAACACCTTCTGGTGAAGAGAGTATCATCAGAAGATAATGTTGCAGATCCTTTCAGAAAGGCTTTGAGCAGGGTGAAACACTACCAGTATGCTAGGAGCATAGGCCCCAGTGACGATATTAGTTTTGGTATTTAGATTATATATTTGAAAGTTGTAACAAAATAATTGTAATTGATTTGGTGAATGAATAATAGAGATTTATTTATGAGTATCATACTGCCTCATTCAATTATTTATTCTAGTGTTTCTTTTTGCATGTTTACACTTCCTGAGTGTCACACCCCCGAACCAGACGGCGGACACGTCCGGGGGTTGTGCGTGACTTCATCTTGAAATATCATTACAATGAGTATAAATGAAACATAACATCATCATCACCATGTGTAATATGATACAACTGTCATTGTTTACATCAAGTACAATATTTTAAGTTACATATCCAAACATTTAAAGCATGATGTTTAACAGTACACAAAACAAAATCCCATATTCTTGTTGATTCTTCCGCTTAACGAGTTCCTGAGAATACAAGTTATTTTAAAAACAGTCAACATAATAATGTTGGTGAGGTCATAAGCATGTTTGAATGAAAAGTTTGTATCGTTAGTAAAACACCAGAAAATCCGATATTTTCTGTAGACTAGTTTGAAAATGATGTATCAAATCAAGTATTAATGCATGTGTGTTTGCTGTTGTTAAAATGTATCGATAATAAAAAAAATGTAATCCAGAAAAAAAATCTTGTGTTTTCTGTTGTAAGTATAATGTAATGTATAGTGGCATTGATCCCAGAAAATTCGATATTTTCTGCCTATACGAGTATTGATGTCATAAAATTTCATAGACCGTGTATGGATGTATGTATGTTTTTAGTATCGTCAAGATTAGTATTATTATACTGAAATCTTTGATGAAGTTAGTCTCTAAGTGAGATGTTACAACCATGCATGATAATGACTAATTCGCCTGTCTTGGCGGTTTCAGGCACCAGTTTTGATTAAGGTAAGGTTTTGTCACCCTAGACTAGCCTAGTCTAGTTTTAGCTAACAACTCGGGTGTGGGGTGTCACCCCGTATAAATCTATACACAAACTTCCGCTCTCCCTCCAGGAGACTCTGGTTATAACTACAGGCTACGATCATACACTCAAAGGTGTCAACTGACAAGTCTCACTAGATTTCTCAACTTGTTCACAAGTTATGTATTACACAAATATTGTCTTATGCTATATAATATTTTACGTATTTGTTTTATGTGTGAAAATCCAATGATTATGCATGTGAATGTATGAAATCCCACCAAGGCCCAATAATGTATAGTTTAGGTCCAATTAGCAGGTATGTGGGCCATTGAGGGCCAATAGTCATGTAATGCATAACTTAGACCCAAAAGCGTGTATATGGGCTAATAAGGCCCAATAAACATGTGCATGGACCAATAAGGCCCAATAACATGAGAATTTACACCTTTAGTCCAATTGCATGAAAATTTACATTTTTAGCCCAAGTGAACAAAAATGAATGTTTTCGGCCCAATAATATAAAATGTTTTACATTTTCAGCCCCCTTTTTAGATAGAATAACATTTTTGACCCATTTTTGATAAAAATGACCTTTTCAGCCCCAAACTTTGCATAAATAACTTTTTAGGCCCAAATTTTAAAGTAAGTGTCATTTCCAGCCCATAAAAAGCATAAGTTACATTTTTTACTCAAATTTGTATAAAATGACATTTTAGTCCATAAAAATCACAATTTTTACATTTTGGACCCAATAACCGTGAAGGCCCATATTTTGGCACATTTTACGAAAATTACACTTTTGGCCCCTTTGATTTGAAGAATAACATAAAGACTTATTCTTAAAAGGAAATGTCTCTTTTAACCCTTGTAAAAACCGCAAGTGTCATAAAACCTCACATTTTTGTATATTTGTTCAAAAATGGCCCTTTTTCAAGATTTTGTTTAACTTCTTATGGATCTTCACATATTAGACCCATCTAACTTCATAGTATGTTGTTTGAAGTGTTTTAGTTACACATATCATAACTTTTGGTTATAATTTTCAAGATCTAAAGTGTTTCATCCAATAATCACAACTTAAACCAAGATAAACACACGTAACATGCACAAACACATAGATCTAACACATAATGACTTGTATCCTCCCCCAAAAACAAGATAAAACCGAAAACAAGGGGGTATGAAATCACCCTGCTTGTTTGTTCTCGGTTTGGTGAAGAAAAGAGAGAGGTTTCGGCTCTAGCAAGCTTTCCTTGAGTAGATCTCGAGCTTATGAGGTTTCTAAGAGTGTGATCACAAACAAATGTTTAGGAGGAGTGATCTAACATAAAATGAAGTTATATAACTTGGATGTGTAGTGACTTACCAAGGATTGATGATTTTTGGTGAAAATCTTCTTGAAACAACTCTAAATCTTCGAAAATTTGGAGGAGGAAGGAGGTTTTTCTAGAGAGAGTTCTTTGAAGGATTTTTGAAAGAAATGAGATGGTGAGGAGGGTGGTTCGGCCGAGAAGAAGAAGTGAGAAGAGAGAGAGAGAAGTGATGTTGCATGGAGATCCTCCATGGAATAATGATGTGTCTCATGCTCATTAGTCCTCTTACTTTTTTTTTTACCTTGGGCCGAGAATGGGCCTAATGGAATGCAGGAAAAATGGTTTGGGGCTCAAATTCTTGGCTTTGTTCGAATTTCATAGGCCCAATAATATTTTTCGGCCCATTGGGCCCTTAAGATGGCTGACGGCCCAATACAAGTCCATTAGGTGGTTCACGACCCATTAGAACCAAAGAAATGAGTTTTGTGGCCCATTAGGGATATTGGAATTATTATGGCCCAACTTGGCCCATTAGGATTAACATGGACCATTTTAGGTCCATATGGCCCAAAGTGTTAAGTTTTATGAATGTGGGTCCATTTAGAGTCCAATTAAGGAATCTAGGCCCAAAATATTCGAATTGAAGGCTTATGGGCCCATTAGACCCAATAAGAAAATCCTAGTCCATAGCAAACTTGAACCGGGGTTTCTAGGGTTTCCAACCCTTTGTTGAACATGAGAGATGTATTTGAATGAGCATTGAGTGATATTCACTTAGAGTACATGCTTTACCATAGTTGAATGATTACATGAGAATAGAATTTCCTAGCTAAAATCCTAGTTGTGACATCATCCCCCCGTTAGAGGGAATTTCGTCCCGAAATTCTTTCGAAAGATAGGTTTACGAATGAGAGAATAGGTGAGGGTACTTCTGCTTCATCTGGTCTTCGCTTTCCCATGTGAATTCCGGTCCACGCTTAGCGTTCCACCGAACCTTCACAATTAGAATGTAACACTGCTTTGTATGTTTCACTTCCCTGTCCAATATCTCGACTGGTTCTTCTACGAATAAGAGATTCTCGTTTATCTCGATCTCTTCCAAAGGAATGACAAGAGTTTCATCTGATAGGCACTTTTTCAGATTTGAGACGTGGAACACGGGGTGTACGTTGTTGAGCTCGGCAGGTAGCTGCAGCTTGTAAGCCACTGGACCAATCCGGGCAAGAATCTCGAACGGTCCAATGTATCGCGGGTTCAGTTTTCCCCCTTTCCCAAAGCGGATCATCCCTTTCCAGGGAGAGACCTTCAATAACACTCGATCCTCGACTTGAAATTCTAATGGCTTTCGCCGCTTTTCAGCATAGCTCTTCTGTCGGTCTCGCGATGCTTGAAGTCGAGCTTTGATTTGGATTATCTTTTCGGTCATTTCAAGAATGATTTCTGGTCCTGTGAGAGTACTGGCTGGTGATTGCCCTTTTGCTAGTTGGATGTCACCCACCTCAGCCCAGCATAGAGGTGATCTGTATTTACGACCATAAAGAGCCTCGAAAGGAACAACCTTGATGCTCGTGTGATAACTGTTATTGTATGAGAATTCGACCAAAGGCAAGTGGGCATCCCATGACTTGCCGAAATCAATCTCACAGGCTCGCAGCATGTCCTCAAGTGTTTGTATGGTTCGTTCACTTTGGCCATCAGTTTGAGGGTGATAGGCAGTACTCATGTCCAATTGCGTTCCCATTTCCTTCTGAAGTGACTGCCAAAACCTTGAGGTAAACCTACTATCTCGATCTGAGAAGATAGACACCGGTACTCCATGAAGTCTTACGATCTCCTTGCTGTAGATTCGCGTCAGCTTTTCCATCTTATAGGATTCTTTTATTAGTAGGAAATGAGCGGATTTTGTTAACCTATCGACGATTACCCAGATAGCATCCAATCCGTCTGTTGTCTTTGCTAATTTAGTCACGAAGTCCATAGTAATCCTTTCCCATTTCCACTTGGGTATCGTTGGCTGTTGCAATAGTCCCGAGTGATTTTGGTATTCCACTTTCACTTTGGCGCAAGTCAGACACTTGCCCACGTACGTGGCGATTTCTGCCTTCATATTAGGCCACCAATATTGTTGCTTTATGTCTAGGTACATCTTATCCGAACCTGGATGGATGGAATATCGCGTCTTGTGAGATTCGTTCATGATCATTCATCTGAATCCCCCAAATTTAGGGACCCAGATTCTGTTCATGAAATAGTAAGCTCCGTCTTCCCTGAATTCAAAGTTCTTGTCCATCCCACGCAGCGTTTCATTTGCGATGTTCTCCGGTTTTAATGCATCTGTTTGGGCTTCCTTGATTTGCGTGGTTAGGTGGGATTAGATTTTTATGGTTAAGGTTTTCACCCGGCGACCTGAATATTCCTTTCTTCTCAAGGCATCGGCTACCACGTTAGCCTTACCCGGGTGGTACTTGATCTCGCACTCGTAATCATTTAGCACCTCAACCCATCTTCATTGCCTCATGTTTAACTCTTTCTGATTCAGAATGTGCTGGAGGCTTTTGTGGTCGGTGAAAATGGTGCACTTTGTACCATAGAGGTAGTGCCTCCAAATCTTTAGGGCGAAGACCACCGCTCCCAGTTCGAGATCATGAGTGGTGTAATTTACTTCGTGCGTCTTTAGTTGCCTGGAAGCATAAGCTATCACCTTTCCGCACTGCATGAGGACACAACCTAACCCCTGATTTGAAGCATCACAGTAGACTATGAAGTCTTCGGTTCCCTCTGTTAAGGATAGTACCGGTGCACTACAGAGGGCTTGCTTCAGGGTTTGGAAGGCGGCTTCTTGCTTTTCTTCCCAGTTGAAAGACACACCCTTTTGTGTCAAGGCCGTAAGGGGTTTGGCGATCTTAGAAAAATTCTGGATAAACCTCCGGTAGTAGCCTGCGAGACCCAAGAATTGATGGATTTCTGTTGGGGTTCTCGGGAAACCTTCAATGGCCTTTATCTTGGAAGGATCTATGTGAATCCCTTCCTTGCTGACTACATGACCCAAAAAGTTTACACAGCGGATCCAGAATTCGCATTTGGAAAGCTTCGCATAAAGTCTTTCAGCTCTCAGGGTTTCCAAGATTTGACGGAGATGTTGACCATGCTCTTCTTTGCTTCAAGAATAAATAAGAATATCGTCGATAAAGACAATCACGAATTTATCCAGGAATGGGCGGCAGACTCAATTCATGAGGTCCATAAAATGCAGCGGGGGCATTTGTCAGACCGAAGGGCATCACGACAAATTCGTAATGACTGTATCGTGTTCGAAAAGCATTTTTGGGAATATCCTCTTCCCGAACTCGGAGTTGATGATAACCGGATCTCATATCTATTTTTGAGAAATAACTAGCTCCTTGAAGTTGCTCAAATAGATCATCAATTCGTGGAAGTGGGTACCGATTTTTTGATGGTAAGCTTATTTAGTTCCCTGTAATCGATGCACATTCTAAAGGATCCGTCCTTTTTCTTGACAAATAAGACCGGACCTCCCCAGGGTGAGAAGCTTGGTCGGATGAACCCTTTGTTCAGCAGCTCACTTAGTTGACTGGATAACTCCTACATTTCGGCGGGAGCTAACCTGTAGGGTGATTTGGCAATTGGTTTGGCTCATGGTATCAGGTTGATGCGGAATTCGACCTACCTTTCTGGGGGTATTCCCAGAAGATCTTCTGGGAATACATCCGGGATGTCACATGCCACTGGAATGTCTTGAATGTTCACTTCTTCTTTGGTCTTATCCGCCGCATGAGCAAGGAATGCGTAGTTCTTCTTGTGTAGACACTTTTCTGCCTTGATACACGAGATAAGGAGAAGGTTGGCACCAGGTTTATCACCATAGATTATTAGGGTTTCGTGATCGGGGAGATGAAGGCGAACGACCTTCTCGCAACACATGATATCAGCATGGTGGGGGCTTAACCAATCCATGCCGATTATCACATCAAAACTCCAAATATTTACTGGCATCAATTCTATTTGAAATGAGTGATTGTTTAGTGTTAATGTGCACCCTACATAGATATCTTTGGTTGTTTCAATTTTCCCATTAGCCATTTCCACCGTGAAGGCTTTGTTGAGCTTCTGGGGTTGTTAATTTAGTAAGTGTTTGAATTTGTTACTAACGAAACTTCGCTCCGCCCCACTATCAAATAAGATGCATGTGTACGAGTCGTTAAGTAGGAACGTACTAGTAACAACTGTTGGGTCATGTACTGCTTCGCCTTGATCCATTGTCTACACTCTTCCTGCTGCTCCTGTCTACTGATTGTTTGCTTTGGGGCAGTTGCACCAGAAATGGCCCTTTTCTCCACACCAATAGCAGGTGTAGCTGGACCCAACATTGTTGTTGTTGTTGTTGTTGTTGCGGTTGTTGTTGTTGTTTGACTGTTGGTTTTGTTGCGGATATGTTCTTCAGTGCCTTGCAGTGTGACCTCTTCGGTTGCAGCTTGTGGAGTGCATCTCTCTACATTCTCCATGATGGTGGAAATTGATGGGATTTGAGCATTCTAACACTCCTATGGTGTACATGAAACCCTAGAAACCTTGGATCTATGTTGGACTAAGATACATGCAAATAATTATTTTTCCAAGGTTCTTATCCTAACTAGCATGGCATGGGGTACTTGAATCAAATAAAACTAGTAGAATTACTTACCTTGTAGTAGTAGTTGATTGCTTGGAGTTTGAGAGCCTAGCACCAATAATGTGGATGCCTCAAACGGAAATCACAAATCACCACAAACTTGGAACTTTGAGAGAATAGTAATCACCTTCTTGAAATCGGCCCTCTTACTTTACTCACCACAACTCGTGTGATTTCAAGAACCAAAGCCTCCTTTCTATAGTGTGGTGGATTAGGGTTACATTCATGTAAACCCTAATACCCATGTCTTTTCATTTCCATAAGATCCATGGATTAAAGCTCCATGGAGTATCCATGGACTTTCCATGCAAGCCTAGCCCATTCCAAATAAGCATTAGCCCACACTATATAAATACAAGAGCCCATATTTAATTAGTCATACTTTTGATCTCTAAATTAATTCTAGATTAATGATAGATCAATACTAATTAAATAATATGATTTTATATTAATATATTAGGACTTATAATATATTAATAAATCATAACTTATACTATTCTCAAACGATTATCCATAAATTGTTCGGGTGAAGTGCAACCCAAATGGACCATGCCGGGTCGGGTCAAGTACATACCAAATATAGTTATGGACTTAGACACTATATCCAACAGTCTCCCATTTGGATAAGTCTAATAACTATAGTTGCAAGTATGACTTCAGGAACCGATCAGCAATCGTAGCTCTTTAAACTCTGTTGAACTATGAAGCGCCATTTTAGATAAGTGATCATATAATCCTCTGTTCTAGATATCAACCGGACAAATACATGGAACATGGTCTTGCTTATTGTCCAGCATTTGTTTCCCGATTTCCGATTTGTTTGACATAGAACTTAACTGAACACATCAATTTAATTCTGACCGGGCCCGGTACATAGGTCAAAACAAAATCATCGAGGGGCCTAGATATCGCTTCTAATCCTAGAAGGAACATATAAACTTCGACTCATACGTTTGCTCTACTACTTGTTGAATTACACACAAAAGCACGGTTTATAACATCGAGTTACCAATGCGTTTTCGTGCAATCAATGCATAACCAACTCATAGGCAACAAACCATATCTCTAGGTTTGAAGACTTATATGATATTACCGTCTCACGATCACTCGAGATAAATTCCATGAAGTGATACAAGTGAGCGTGGGTTGAATCCAATACTCAGAACTTATGAGCACTCATGAGTGTTGTAGCCCCGCTTTGTCTAACATCTTAGACCTCTACAAGCCAACCCATGACAGTCTTGATTTATATCTACTTCCAACATATGACCGACTGTGGAGAGTTTGAATAATATGATATAAACCATAACATAATTATTCTGGAAGTCAAAACATGCAAAAAGAAATAATAGTAAACGATTGACAAGAGATAGCAACACTTTACTCATAAATAACAGCTTTTATTTATCATCAAATGTCAATTACATTTTACAAATTTCAAGATTATCTAACTACTAAAACTAATATCATCCTTCAGCCCTATGCTCCGAGCATGCTGGAGATGCTTAGCCCGAGTCAGGCCCTTTGTGAGGGGATCTGCTGGGTTCTCATCCGATGATACCCTCTTTGCCACGAGGATTCCTTCTTCTATTCGATGTCTAATGAAGTGATATTTTCTGTCAATGTGTCTGGATCTCCCATGATCTCTTGGTTCCTTGGCTAAGGCAACCGCACTATTGCTGTCACAGAAAATCTCCATTGGCTCCTTTATAGCTGGTACAACTCCAAGGTCTCCGATGAAGTTCTTTAGCCATATAGCCTCCTTTGCTGCCTCGCTTGCTGCTATATACTCTGATTCACAAGTGGAATCAGCCACTGCCTCCTGCTTGGAACTTTTCCAAGTAATTGCCCCTCCGTTTAGAGTAAAGACCCAGCCCGACTGAGAGCAGAAATTATCCCTGTCAGTCTGAAAGCTAGCATCACTGTACCCTACAACTCTCAAGTCCTCACTGCCACCGAGGGTAAGGACCCAGTCCTTAGTCCTCCGTAGGTACTTGACGATATTTTTTACCGCAGTCTAGTGTGCCTTGCCAGGGTTCCCCTGATACCTGCTAACCATGCTCAAAGCAAAGGCTACATCAGGTCGAGTACACGTCATAGCATACATGATCGATCCTACAGCTGAAGCATAAGGTATTCGAGTCATTTCTGCTATCTCAGCCTCAGTACTAGGGCTTTTTGTCTTACTCAATCTGGCGTTACTCTGGATGGGTAACTCTCCTTTCTTGGAGTTATGCATGTTGAACCTTTTCAACACTTTGTCCACATAGGTGCTTTGACTAAGTCCAATTAGTCTTTTACTCCTGTTTCTCAAAATCCTTATCCCTAGGATATAGGCAGCTTCTCTAAGGTCCTTCATAGCGAAACACTTCCCAAGCCAGGACTTTACTTCCTGCCGGGTTGGGATGTCATTTCCTATGAGTAGTATGTCATCCACATACAGTACCAAAAAGCTGACTATACTCCCACTAGCCTTGATATAGACACAAGATTCATCTTCACTCCTTGAAAAGCCAAATTCTTTGATTTTCTCATCAAAGCAAAAATTCCATCTGCGAGGTGCCTGTTTTAATCCATAAATGGATTTCTCGAGCTTACACACTCTACTGGGGTACTCTGTACTGACAAAACCCTCTGGCTGAACCATGTAAACATCTTCAGCCAACTTTCCATTAAGGAAAGCGGTTTTGACATCCATTTGCCATATTTCATAATCATGAAATGCAGCAATGGCTAACAGAACCCTAATAGACTTAATCTTGGCCACTGGTGAAAAGGTCTCATCATAATCAACTCCCGGAGTTTGAGAATAACCCTTTGCAACCAGTCGTGCCTTATAAGTGTGTACATTACCATCCATGCCGGTCTTCTTCTTGAAGATCCATTTGCACCCAACTATCTTACGATCATGTACATTGTCAACCAAGTTCCAAACTTGATTGTCATACATGGACTGTATCTCGCTATCCATAGCCTCTTTCCATTTAGCAGCCTCAGGGACTGCCATGGCTTCCGTGTAGATGTTAGGCTCATCCAGATTTACCAGTGTGTTATCACTGATAAGTGTCTCACCTTCTGCAGTAATATGAAAACCATAATAATGCTCAGGTGCATTCCTAACTCTGGTGGAACGCCTCAGAGGTATAGATTCTTCCGTCGGCTCAACAGGAGTTTCCTCCTCACGTTGAGGGCTAGGGTTTGAGGTTCCTTCACCACTTGACTCTTGAATTTCCTCAAGGTCAATTTGCCTCCCACTGTCTCCTTGGCTCATGAATTCTCTCTCTTGAAAGAATCCTCTTCTTGCTACAAAGACCACATTATCACTGGGTCTGTAGAAGATGTAACCAAAGGATTTCTGTGGGTAGCCGATGAAAATACACCTTTCGCTTCGGGGTTCGAGCTTATCGTGAGTCTCGCGTCTCACGAAAGCCTTGCAACCCCAAATCTTGATGTGGTCTAGATTGGGAACTTTTCCAGTCCACACCTCGTTAGGTGTTTTGGCAACCTTCTTTGTAGGGACTAGATTAAGGATATGGGCGGCAGTCTCTAAGGCATACCCCCAAAATGAGATTGGTAGCGAAGCTCGACACATCATGGAACGAACCATGTCCAACAAGGTCCGATTGCGCCTCTCAGCTACACCATTCAACTGTGGTGTCCTAGGAGGTGTCAATTGTGAGACAATCCCACATTCCTTAAGATAGTCAAGGAACTCAGTACTAAGATACTCACCACCATGATCGGATCGAAGCATCTTAATGTTCCTGCCCAACTGATTCTCCATTTCTTGCTTAAACTCTTTGAATTTCTCAAAGGTTTCTAACTTATGCTTGATTAGGTAGACATATCCATATCTACTAAAATCATCAGTAAAAGTCACATAGAACTGATTATCATCTCTTGTGGCAGTTCTGAAGGGTCCACACACATCCGTGTGTATGAGGTCAAACAAACCTTCACCCCTAGCACAAGTGCCAGTAAAAGGTGACTTTGTCATTTTACCAAGCAAACAAGATTCACAACTATCATCTGACTTTAGGTCAAATGACTCCAAGACTCCATCCTTTTGGAGTTGGCCTATGCGTTTCTTGCTTACATGTCCAAGACGACAATGCCATAAGGATGCTTTATCTAAGCTAGTGGAAGAGTTAATACACAATACATTATTTCCTAGATTATCTACAACAGATACGGTTTCATACACGCCATCACAAGGTAATGCTTTAAAATAAAGAACATTATTAAAGAAAGCATCAATACTACCATTATTATTATCAAAATAAAAGGTAAAACCTTGTTTATACAATGCATGAAAGGAAATAACATTTCTTGCCATTTCTGGCGAATAATAACATTTATTCAAATCTAATGTAAACCCACTATTTAGCACTAAGGAATAAACTCCTATCTTGGTGACAGGTGAAGCTTTCCTGTTTCCCATGATCAAGTTTATCTTTCCCTGCTCCACATTCTTACTTCTTTTTAGTCCCTGCAAATCACAACATATGTGAATACCATAACCTGTATCAAAGGACCCAAGACTTAGAATGAGGTGAGTTATTAGACAATATAGTGTATATACATGCATGGTTGGGTTTTACTTTCCCATCCTTCAAATCTTGCTGGTACTTTGGGCAGTTTCGCTTCCAGTGCGACTTTTCATGGCAATAGAAGCATTCAGCCTCATTAGGGTTAGCAGAAGGAGTGACAAAACCTTTCTTGGTTTTGCATGAAGAGGAGCCTTCAAGGGTCTTACCCTTGGTACCCTTAGAAGGGTTCTTTCTCTTCTTCCCTTTGCCATGCCCGATTGCCAAGACATTGGCCGCAGTTGGAGTAGGAGTAGGAGTAGTAACAACCGACTTACCCTTTAGACCACTTTCGACGGTCTTCAAGAGTCTTTGAAGTTTGCTGAGGGTGACTTCTTCCTTGTTCATGTGATATATCATGCGGAATTGATCATAACACGATGGCAAGGAGTGCAAAATGATGTCTATTGCTAACTCCTCAGGGAAGTTCATATTCAGCTTCAGTAAACGGTCCACATACCTTTGCATTTTCTACATGTGGCCCGTGATGGGTTCACCATCCTTCATTCGGGTTGTTATCATGGAGGAGATTATTTCATATCGCTCTTGACGAGCACTTTGATGGTAGCGGTCCATCAAGTCCTGGTGCATCTCAAAAGGATAATAGTCCTCATAGGACTTTTGGAGCTCGGCTGTCAAGGTGGCCATCATGATGCATGCCACTTTTGTAGCATCTCTTTCATGTACCTCATATTCAGCAAGCTCTTCAGGAGTAGCAGTTGGCTCAGGTACCTTCAGCTCCTTGTCGAGAACATATTCTTTGTTCTCATACCGAGTGACCATCCTGATGTTCCTGATCCAATCTGTAAAGTTGGACCCATCAAAGATGACTCTCCCATAAAGATTCATGAGAGAGAAGGAGCTAGTAGGGTTTGAGCCAGAAGCATTGTTATTGGAAGACATCTGAAAAGAAGAGGGAATAGATTAGATTAGATATAGAGATAGTCCTTAACAAAACACCCAAATGTAATATTAAGGCTAGGACCCAACACAATATTTTATAACTTAGAAGAGGAATGTCGTAATCTAAGCTATAAGATATTTGAAGGTAGGTGAATGACGATTCACCAATTTCCACCATGAAAAACGAAATATTTAATTAGGTTTTAATTGGTTTAGAAACTCCTAGATTCTTTGAGATTCATTGAACTTTCTTCAATGGCATGTTTCAATCTCGAGTGTGCCCTTCAAGTTTTGTGACTGGGATGTCGAGGATCACAAAACAAGGTGTGAAGTAACCATGCAAATTACTTGGTACCCTTAATGTATTACCCCTCAATCGATGTGCTGGTTAACCACACACGCTCCATCGATACTATGATAAACATTAAGTCACCCTTTACCTACCTTGTTAAGTTCAAGTTAGTGTGCCGGTTAACCACACACGCTCCACTAACGACTTAAACAAAGTGTAAAGTGTAATTTCATGGATTAGCACCTTATTCACATTTTCCTAAAATAACTAAGATTGGGAATTCAATAAAGTTTAAATACTTTAGTATTATCATTATACTTTTAATGAGAATTTATAAGTCCTTGTCCTACCGGTTCGGCTAACGACCCTCCACCGATCAAGGAAGCGGTGGGTGAGAGTGGACACCCATTAAGTTGCCATTTTATAGGCAACAACCTTATACCCCCCTTATAGACCGGCTTTGTGAATGAGGCGTACTAGCGGTAAGACGACTTGATCTTATACATATATAAATATTATTAAACTTATAATATTATAAAGTATAAGGGTTGAATTTTAACTTTTAAAATTCTAGGGGTTGGAACTAAAGTTTTTAATATGACTTTACATGTTCCAAAACTTGAGGGCAAGTTTTGTAAACTTTCAAAACTTTTCATTTCTCATAACTTATGAGTTAATGGTTATTAAAAATGAAGACTCTTCATTTTTTGTAACCTATGTGTTCTTTTAATGGTTATTTATCAATGTGACTTTTGGTTATCCATAACTTAAGACCTAGTTATGGACTCCATTAAAACACATAAAGATCAAGAATTAATCTAATCAATTATTAGCACATAATTTCTATGATCTTCTAAACTCATATGTTTATGAATGTTCATATCAAAAATTTCAAGAATCGTAAGTACATATAAAAAACTTGAAATTTGGATACGAGCTTTTGAACAAAACTTCGATTTTCAAGTTTTTTTTTTTTTTTTGCATCAAGTATCAAATAAACAAACCAGACTCTGATACCACTGATGGGATTTGAGCATTCTAACACTCCTATGGTGTACATGCAACCCTAGAAACCTTGGATCTATGTTTGACTAAGATACATGCAAATAATTATTTTTCCAAGGTTCTTATCCTAACTAGCATGGCATGGGGTACTTGAATCAAATAAAACTAGTAGAATTACTTACCTTGTAGTAGTAGTTGATTGCTTGGAGTTTGAGAGCCTAGCACCAATAATGTGGATGCCTCAAATGGAAATCACAAATCACCACAAACTTGGAACTTTGAGAGAATAGTAATCACCTTCTTGAAATCGGCCCTCTTACTTTACTCACCACAACTCGTGTGATTTCAAGAACCAAAGCCTCCTTTATATAGTGTGGTGGATTAGGGTTACATTCATGTAAACCCTAATACCCATGTCTTTTCATTTCCATGAGATCCATGGGTTAAAGCTCCATGGAGTATCTATGGACTTTCCATGCAAGCCTAGCCCATTCCAAATAAGCATTAGCCCACACTATATAAATACAAGAGCCCATATTTAATTAGTCATACTTTTGATCTCTAAATTAATTTTAGATTAATTATAGATCAATACTAATTAAATAATATGATTTTATATTAATATATTAGGACTTATAATATATTAATAAATCATAACTTATACTATTCTCAAACGATTATCCATAAATTGTTCGGGTGAAGTGCAACCCAACCATGCCGGGTCGGGTCAAGTACATACCAATATAGTTATGGACTTAGACACTATATCCAACAGAAATTGCATTTGTTGCACTTAGGAAGGGTCTCTGAGTATTACTTGGGATTATTTGGTGCGGATGAGGCTGAAGCATGTGGTGTGGTGGTAGCTTGAGTTGCAGCATGGACAGTCACAGTTTGTTGTTTCTTTGATGATTCAGAGTTTTGTTTTCCCTTCCACTTCTTGTTTTTCCCCTTCTTGTTCTCACCTTCTTTCTTAACTTCCGCTTCTCCTGTTTTGGCACTCTTTTTGTTGCCATGATCGTACAATTTATTGGCTAGCCTTTTTGCACAATCATATGTCTCAGGGTTTTCCGCAATTACATTCCCTTAGATAAGTGCGGTCAATCCCCAGATAAACATCTCAATCTTTTTCCCTTCAGAGGTGATCATTCCGGGACACAAGAGAGACAGCTCACTAAATCTGGATATGTATGCATCGATGTCGGAATTTTGAACTGTGAGGTTCCACAGCTCTTGTTCCATCTTTTGAATTTCGACTCTTGGACAGTATTCAACCAACACCATTTCCTTAAGCTCTTCCCATGGCATCGCGTTCGCCACCGGGAGTGTCATGGCCTCTACGTGACCATTCCACCAGGAGAGAGCTTGATCAATGAATGTGCAGGCCGCAAACTTGACCTTGCACCCATCCGGACACCCGCAAATTTCAAAAACTGATTCCACCTTCTCAATCCATCGCTTTAGGGATATTACGCCTGTTGCTCCATTGAAGGTTCGAGGTTTGGCATTGGTGAAGTCCTTGTATGTGCAGGTTCGTGTGGTTCCGTGGTTTGTTCCTTGATTTGTGCTTCCGGTTCCCTGTCTGTTGCCTTCTCCGTTGTTTCTGTTGCGAATCTGTGCAAGTGCTGCAGTGACTGCAGCGGACACTGCTGCTTGGAATGCAACTGAGTTTATTTCAGGTGGGGTCGGTGTTGTGTTGTTTCCACGGTTGGGTCTTTGAGGCATCTTTCTGTCAAAGAACGGAAAGATGTTGAGTACACATCGTATTCCGAGTTTAGAATTCCATAGACTCGGTGAATCAATTTGTGCATCTAAGTGTTTCCAAGTATTAACATAAAACAAGGAAATAAAACTCATAGCAGATAAAAACATCACGATAAAAACATAGAGCATTTCCATTAATAATAATCGTTTTTAATACATGAAAATTTGTCAAAAGGCATACAGTACATGGGGAAACATATAATCTGATAGCATGACGACCCTATGAGTAGTGTAATCACTTAAACATATGGTCGATAGTACATAGAGTAAAACATAAAGAAGAAAATCGTAACGGGAGCACATGAACAGGTGCAAGTCACGACGGGGTGGATCTGGTAGTGCTGACGCTGAGGTGGATGCGCCCTGAAGTCTAGCCAGGTGGCGCTCGGCGTCCCGAAGCCTGGCTTCCAAAGCTGCCTGGCGCATCTGGTAGTCCCTGACTACCTCGTGTGTCATCCTCTCCGTGCGGTCCATTGCGGCTCTCATGGCCACCATCTGGCCAGCGGTCGCCTGTGCCTGCTCGCCGATGTCACGAGTCCTCCTCACTATCACAGGCAAGGCTCGATCGGCGGGCCCACCATGACTCGGGTCGTAGTAGTCCCGGTTCATACCAAATGGGGGCCGCACCCCCTGCTGGTAGCTCCATCTCCAGATTTCGTGTGCCCATGGGGGTGTAGGTCCATTGGGGCCCATCCAGTATGGGGGCACCCTGGCCATGTACGGAGGATTGATGACTTCGGACCATGTGTCAGAGTCATTTGAGTCGCTGCCCTCTGCCTCCTCCTCGTCCGAGTCGGCTACCGGTTCCGCCAGTCCTCCCATGGGCTTCTCTTCCTCGGGTTCTTCCTCGGGGTGTAAGACGTTGTAAAAAAAATAACGTATGCATATAGTATTTCCTAAATACTCCTATAGTATTTTAATTACTTGTTTTTGAGTTCCAGAAAAGTTTTAGATACGAGGTAAGTTTCTAGGGCAATTTCCCGCCATGATTACCCCCAGACACATGTTGGTCATATTTTGAATAAATATAGTTGATCAGGCTATATTTACCCCCAATATAACTACATAACTGCCCGGGTTTAATCACAATGTTCCATTTCCTCCAGAGACTTTTAATGATATAGTTTTATGTATGCACTTTATTCAAAGTGTTTTAGTCCCATTGTATTTATAGTTGCATATCAAGTATGATTAGATATGCCAGTGCACTATAAACAATGCTCTGATACCAATCTGTCACACCCCCGAACCAGACAGCGGAAACGTCTGGGGGCCTGCGCGTGACTTCATCTTGAAATATCATTACAATGAGGATAAATGAAACATAACATAATCATCACCATGCATAATATGATACAACTGCCGTTGTTTACATCAAGTACAATATTTTAAGTTACATATCCAAACATTCAAAGCATGATGTTTAACAGTACACAAAACAAAATCCCATATTCTTGTTGATTCTTCCGCTTAACGAGTTCCTGAGAATACAAGTTATTTTAAAAACGGTCAACATAATAATGTTGGTGAGTTCATAAGCATGTTTGAATGAAAAGTTTGTATTGTTAGTAAAACACCAGAAAATCCAATATTTTCTGTATATTAGTTTGAAAATGATGTATCAAATCAATTATTAATGCATGTGTATTTGCTGTTGTTAAAATGTATCGATAATAAAAAAATGTAATCTAGATAAAAATCATGTGTTTTCTGTTGTAAGTACAAGGTAATGTATAATGGCATTGATCCCAGAAAATCCGATATTTTCTGCGTATACGAGTATTGATGTCATAAAATTTCCCAGACCGTGTATGGATGTATGTTTGTTTTTAGTATCATCAAGATTAGTTTTATTATACTCAAATCTTTGATGAAGTTAGTCTCTAAGCGAGCCGTTACAACCATGCATGATAATGACTAATTCGCCTGTCTTGGTGCTTTCAGGCACCGGTTTTGATTAAGGTAAGGTTTTGTCACCCTAGACTGTCCTAGTCTAGTTGTAGCGAACAGCTCAGGTGTGGGGTGTCACCCCGTATAGATCTATACACAAACTCCCGCTCTCCCTCCAGGAGACTCTGGTTATAACTACAGGCTACGATCATACACTCAAAGGTGTCAACCGAAAAGTCTCACTAGATTTCTCAACTTCTTCACGAGTAATGTATTACATAAATATTGTCTTATGTTGTATAATATTTTACGTATATGTTTTATGTGTGAAAATCCAATGATTATGCATGTGAATGTATGAAATCCCACCAAGGCCCAATAATGTGTAGTTTAGGTCCAATTAGTGGGTATGTGGGCCATTGAGGCCCAATAGTCATGTAATGCATAACTTAGCCCCCAAAAGCATGTATTTGGGCTAATAAGGCCCAATAAACATGTGCATGGACCAATAAGGCCCAATAACCTGAGCATTTACACCTTTAGTCCAATTGCATGAAAATTTACATTTTTAGCCCAAGTGACCAAAAATGAATGTTTTTGGCCCAATAATATAAAATGTTTTACATTTTCAACCCCCTTTTTAGATAGAATGACATTTTTGACCCATTTTTGATAAAAATTACCTTTTTAGCCCCAAACTTTGCATAAATAACTTTTTAGGCCCAAATTTTATAGTAAGTGTCATTTCCAGCCCATAAAAACCGTAAGTTACATTTTTTACTCAAATTTGTATAAAATGACATTTTAGTCCATAAAAATAACAATTTTTACATTATGGGCCCAATAACAGTGAAGGCCCATATTTTGGCCCATTTTGTGAAAAATTACACTTTTGGCCCCTTTGATTTTAAGAATAACATAAAGACTTATTTTTAAAAGGAAATGTCTCTTTTAACCCTTGTAAAAACCGCAAGTGTCATAAAACCTCACATTTTTGTATATTTGTTCAAAAATGGCCCTTTTTCAAGATTTTGTTTAATTTCTTATGGATCTTCACATATTAGACCCATCTAACTTCATAGTATGTTGTTTGAAGTGTTTTAGTTACACATATCACAACTTTTGGTTATAATTTTCGAGATCTAAAGTGTTTCATCCAATAATCACAACTTAAACCAAGATAAACACACATAACGTGCACAAATACATAGATCTAACACATAATGACTTGTATCCTCCCCCAAAAAGAAGATAAAACCGAAAACAAGGGGGTATGAACTCACCTTGCTTGTTTGTTCTCGGTTTGGTTAAGAAAAGAGAGAGGTTTCGTCTCTAGCAAGCTTTCCTTGAGTAGATCTCGAGCTTATGAGGTTTTTAAGAGTGTGATCATAAACAAATGTTTAGGAGTGATCTAACATAAGAATGAAGTTATATAACTTGGATGTGTAATAACTTACCAAGGATTGATGATTTTTGGTGAAAATCTTCTTAAAACAACTCTAAATCTTCAAAAATTTGGAGGAGGAAGGAGGTTTTTCTAGAGAGAGTTCTTTGAAGGATTTTTGAAAGAAATGAGATGGTGAGGAGGGTGGTTCGGCCGAGAAGAAGAAGTGAGAAGAGAGAGAGAAAGAGTGAAGTGATGTTGCATGGAGATCCTCCATGCAATAATGATGTGTCTCATGCTCATTAGTCCTCTTATTTTCTTATTTTCTTTTTTTTTACCTTGGGCCGAGAATGGGCCTAATGGAATGAAGGAAAAATGGTTTTGGGGTCAAATTCTTGGATTTGTTCGAATTTCATAAGCCCAATAATATTTTTCGGCCCATTGGGCCCTTAGGATGGCTCACGGCCCAATACAAGTCCATTAGGTGGTTCACGGCCCATTAGAACCAAAGAAATGGGGTTTATGGCCCATTAGGGCTATTGGAGTTATTATGCCCCAACTTGGCCCATTAGGATTAACATGGAGCATTTTAGGTCCACATGGCCCAAAGTGTTAAGTTTTAAGAATGTGGGTCCATTTAGAGTCCAATTAAGGATTCTAGGCCCAAAATATTCGATTTGAAGGCTTATTGGCCCATTAGGCCCAATAAGAAAATCCTAGTCCATAACAAACTTGAACCGGGGTTTCTAGGGTTTCCAACCCTTAGTTGAACATGAGAGATGTATTTGAATGAGCATTGAGTGATATTCACTTAGAGTACATGCTTTACAATAGTTGAATGATTACATGAGAATAGAATTTCCTAGCTAAAATGCTAGTTGTGACACTGAGTAATTTAAATTATTCAAACTTCCACGGTCGATCATACTTTTGGAAGTAAGTGGTAAATTAAGACTATCATGAATAGATTATAGATTGTCGATTGAGGTTAAGACATTTCAATTTGAATTGCTACAATATTCATGAGTACTTTGAAAATAGGGATTTTAAGTATTGGATAAGCTCACGCTTAGAGATTACTTCATGGATCTATTCACGAGTAATTCTAAGACGATAATATCTTCTATTCTTAAAGCAGAGATATATAGTTCATTGTTTACATATTAGTTATGCATTGGCTTACTAAAACGCATCTCGTAGCTGGATGTTATAAAGGGTAGTTACATGTGTGATTTAATGTTTGAATTGTATGACTATGTAGTCAATGTAATTCATTCCTTTTTCCCTAAAAGGAAAAGCGATATCATTGGGCCCCTCGATGATTTGATGTTAACTACATAGTGTTGGGCCCAGCCAGGACAAATTAATGTGTTCAATTTGAAGTCCAATCAAGTTGTTACAAATCTGGAAATCGGGAAACATAATTTTGGACAATGAGATTAATTCTAATCCATGTCTCGTGTTCATATGATATCTTGAAGAACGAAGGAATAACTGATTACTTATCTTAGGGCCAATAGCTGATTTGAATTAGAGTTTGGCAATGGCTTTGGAAAGAACTCTTTGTTGTTTATTTCAAGGTTAATACTTATAATTGTAGTTACAGACTTATCTAAGTGGGAGACTATTGGATTAAGGTGTCTAAGCCAATAACTAAATTGGTATATTCTTGAATTAGAAGCAAAGTCCTTTCTGGGTTGCCCTCAAAACTAGTAACTAGTTAGAATGACAATTAGAGATAGAGGATAACTTGTTAGTTTATTATATGAATAATAAACTAATTGTAATTTGAAATATATGATTTATTAATATATTAACTGGAAATAGTGATGATTAAATGATTAATTAGAATTGATTTGGATTTAATTCTAAGATTAATTAGAATTAATCATTCAAAGGACTCTTTGGTTTCCATGGGAGTTTCCTTGAGCAAGTATAAATAGGACACCATGGGTGGCTATTTTCCACACACCTTTACTTGCTTTCATAGAGACGAATTTATGCTCTCTTCTCCTATCTCCTTAGGTCTTCTTGCTACTAGAGTTTTGGGTACAAGCCATTACAGGCATCCATTCTTTTGGTGCTAGCTTTCCAAGATATAGAAGAAGGATTCTATTTTGATAATTTACAATAATAATCAGAAGTTATGTAACCCTAATTTTATGTACGAATTTTGATTTCATAGCCTCTCTCCTAGGGTTTCTTGATATTCATAGTTAGTTGCTATCAATAGAGAAAAGATAGATCTATTCTAGGTTGCATGTGAACTTAAGGGTTTAAGTGTTTTTTCCGCCACATGTAATTTTTGTTTATAACCTAGAAAGTCCATAAAAGGCACCAATCGAAAGGTCACATTCTTCTTTGTTAAATGGGTCAAAGGCACAACAATCTTGGAGAAATCCTGGAGAAATATCCGATAATACCCCACAAGACCTAAGAAACTCCGGATCTCAGATGCGGTCCTCAGAAGCTCCCATCACATCACAGCCTCGATCTTGGCTGGTTCAGCATAGATTCCATTCTGCTTGACGATGTGCCCTAGAACTGCACCTCGCGCATCTAGAACTCGCATTTGGAGAATTTGGCATAAAGCCTCTCCCTCCTCAGGGTCTCCAACACCTCTCGCAAATGCTGCTCATGTTGCTCCTTGGTCTTGGAGTAAACCAGAATATCATCAATGAATACAATCACATACCGATCCAGCTTCAGGTCCATGAACGTTGCTGGTATATTGGTCAGCACGAATGGCGTCACCATGAACTCGTAATGTCCATAACGAGTCTTGAAGGTTGTCTTCTGCACATCCTCATATCTGACCCTCATCTGGTGGTAACCTGATCGTAGATCAATCTTTGAAAACCAAGACACACCCTGAAGTTGATCAAACAAATCGTCAATCCTTGAAAGTGGGTAACGGTTCTTCACCGTTAGCTTATTCAACTCCTGATAGTCAATGAACATCTTGTGTCAACCGTCTTTCTTCTTCGCAAATAGGATCGGTTCTCCCCATGGAGAACTGATCGGACGAATAAAACCCTTGTCTAGCAGCTCCTATAGCATAAAAAGACAACTCTTGCATCTTAGGTGGCGCCAAGCGATACAACGCCTTGGCTACCAGAGCCGCACCGGGTACCAAATCAATCCGAAAGTCAACCTGCCTCTCAGGAGGCACTCCTAGTAAATCCTCGGGTAAAACATCAGGGAAATCCCACACAATCGCTACCCTGCTCAACTCCATCGTGCCCTCAACCCGCGTGTTAGAAACATAATATAGGAACCTATAACAACCATGCTGCAAATATCTCCTGGCCCTCACAGCCGAACAGAGAGCTGGCCCATGTGAATCTCTCTCACCAGAAATAGTCAGTTCTCTCCCACTTGGGGTTCGAACTCTCACCAGCTTCCGTTCGCAATCAATCACGGCTCCATTGGGTCCCAAACAATCCATCGCGATGATAATCGTTGATCCTCTCAAATGGATCGACACCAAATCAATAGAGAACCTCTCGCTAAACATGTTCAGGACACACCCACAGAAAATCCTTGAATCACTCACGGTACGGTCATCCGTAATCTCCACCTCTAGATGGGAATCCAAAGTCCCCAGAGCATCTCGAAACTTCTTGCTGAGCGCAAGAGATATTAAGGATTAGGTAGCCCCGAATCAAACAGAACATGACCAGACAAACCATTGACTAAAATGGTCCCTATACAAGATCACAATAAGCATAAGCATAAATAAAGAAAGCAATAAACGATATAGATAAAACACATACCGGTAACCACATCTAGCGCTGCATGGGCCTGATCAATGGTCAACTGAAAATCCCTGCTCACAACAACAGGAGCCTCCGCCTTGCCCTGGCAGCCGTCCGTAATCCTCAAGGTGGCTGGTGTAGGCGCGGCCGCTGCTCTCCCATATAACCTCGGACAATCGGCCTTTTATGGTCGGTATAATTGCAATGAAAGCAAATCAGAGCCCTCTTGCGGGAATTATTGCTCACATGGCTCGACTGGCCAGAGAAAAAACATCCTGAACCTGCTGATCGGCAAGCCCCATTGTGCAGCTTGCCGCACTTGGCACAACGGTCCTGACCCTGCTAGCCTTTGGTGTGAGCATCGGAGGTCTTGGGCCTCTTAGCCTGACCTACTGATGTCTGAACCTGCTCCGGCTTTCGCTTCTTCCGGAGCTCCAAATAAATCTCCCGCTCGCGGGCCTTCTCGATCATATCATTAAGGGTCTTGCACTTCGAAAAGCTTACGAACTCCCTGATATCCTCCCTCAACATGCCGTGATATCTAGTCTTCCTTAACTCCTCATTCGCAGCGTACTGCAGAACAAACAATGCCCTCTCCCTGAATTTGGCGGTAATCTCTGCCAAAGTCTCTGTAGTCTGGCGAAGGTCCTGGAACTCCCTCGCCAACTGTGCACCTCGATAGTTGGTGCAAACTCTCTCTGAAACCTATGAACAAAGTCCTCCCATTTCATCATTGTGACCGCTTTCGTCACTACAACTCGAATAACCTCCTCCCACCAGTCTTGCGCTCTGCCCCTCAGTAGGCAGGATGTGAATCCCACCTTTACCCCCTCAGGGAAAAAGCTTGTCTGCTGAGCATTCTCCATGTCAGCGATCCAGCGACGGCTAGCGAAATGAGGGAGCTCGATCTCCAGTATGACCCAAATCAATCTCGGCTCGAAACTTCCTGAGCCTTTCATCTATCAACTCTATAATCCCCTCCTTGATGGCACCGAACAACACAGGGGTAGCATCCAAAATACCACGAGTAACCTCAGCTTATATGAACTCGCACATCCTTTCATCAATTGGTTCAGCACCTGAACCATAGCCCGAACCATAACTCGAACTTGAACCTCCACGACTAGTCATCGCCATCCTCAAACTAAAATAAAACATATTAACAATCAGTTATGACTCAAGGGAAACATTCCCAACACAAAGTCCCCTTAGAGTTGTCAGTTTTTGCTCTTGTCTAGGGTACAAGTCATGTGTTTCTAGTACTACGGGCCCAATACTACCTTCCACACATACGTTTACCTTCCTCAAGGTCAATTCTGATTCCTCTAAGTTACCACACTATAAACATAAAAAATCTTATGCTACACAACATACATATCCTAGAATCTCCTAGGAACTCTTCACTCTCAACAATCGCAGAACCAAGAACCTAAATCAACACCGCTGGTTGCCTTATGCATGCCAGCTGTACACAAAATAGGATCACATAGACTGTCAAATGAAGATTCTACCCTAAGTCCACAACCAAACAAGGAACAAGAACTGAGTCTAAATCAATCATTTTAGAGATATACAATCCTAATCATATACAACTTTGAAAGCATACACTTAGAAAATAACTGAGCCGATATCAATTCCAAGTAATACATGGCATGAAGTTCTATTGGGCTATAAGGCATCAAACAAATCAAGCAAGTCTATCATATGATTCCTGAAGGTATCCTTAGCCCTAATCTAGCATGCAATTCTCATCTCAAGCACACTAATCATATCACATAAGTGTGGTTAACTTGGGAACCACTTACTTGAGCTCGGCTGATCGCACGCATCACACCCCCTCCATTTTGATAAAACCTTTTTAGAAGTTTAAAATTGTTATTTCATTAAGAAATTTATCATTTCCTCGGTTTGAGTTCTGACACACCCGTAAGTGTGCCCGAATCCCTCAAACCAAGGCTCTGATACCAACTTGTAACATCCCAAAATAGTAACAAAAATCATTTAAAAGTCATTCAAAACATTCACTAATTTCTTGAAAGCCATAGAATTCATTGTATTAAACAATCAGAGTATAAAATTATTTCAAATACGGAAACCGTGAGGGGAGGATGTTGTGCCATCACATCGGGCCCTTAGCTTTGGAACTGGAAGTACCTAAAACCATAAACACAAACTGTAAGCACAACGCTTGGTGAGTTCCCCAAGTACCGAATACTACACATGAAATAAGATAAATTCTATAGGCCAAATCATAGTCTTTACGTTCAATGTCGAGGGCCAAATCCCTGTCTTTCAGATAAATGTCAGGGGCCAGATCCTGGTCTTTCATATAACTGCCAGGGGCACATCCTGGTCTTTCATACAAATGCCAGGGGCCAGATCCTGGTCTTCCATATAATCATCACAAGGCATCCAAAATTCCACACAACAAACAATAGGCCATCATTGGTGCCTTCGACACATGGATCTAGTGAGGGAACTCACCTCAACTGGTGAAAATCCCAGATAAACGCTCGGGCTGTTGGACTGGATAAATCTACTTGCTAACTAAACAATAAAGTCCCAACAAATATTTGAGACACAACCCAAAACTAAAACCTACAACACTTGCCTAAATGTCCAAGGTAAAACGGGCCAAGCTAGTCCTTTAAGCCTAATAAAATCCTAGGCCCAAACCCATGGATCATCCAAGGTCCAATATAGACCCACCATCAGAAATGGCCCAACAGTAAGAAAGTCCATGGTCTAGCCCAACGATTAAGGTCCAAAAATAACCCCAAGTTGGATTGGGTCGTACGCTCGGCGTACCAACTGGAACGTGCAGCGTACTTGGCCGAAGCGAGTGGATCGTGGTTGTGATGCAGTACGCGTGGCGTACAAGAAGTTACGCCCGATGTACGCACCACTCATGCAACCTGATGCAAAATGTCTTAATGCCTTAAGACCCTACGACCAAAACTTAGATCTGAACCCACTAAGACCCCTAATGCCATAAAGTTACAAACTTTATGCCTTTGCATGGCTAAAACAAGCCCAACACTAAAATCCTAGCATACTTCACCCTTTTCTACTCCCTAACTCATGTATGGGGACAAATAAAGGTCCAAGCTTGCATCTTTATGACTTGAGATGTCTTAAAACGTATGAAAGGACACCTTGAACGCTTAGGAGTACCTCATACTCACCAAGTCCTAAACTTTAGGGACAAAAAGGAAGAAAACAAAGCTTAACTAAGATCTAAAGAAACATAAACCAAGTTTGGAGCTTTATACCTCCAAAGGGTGCACAATGAAGAGGAAATGCTAGATCCAAAGTCTTGAGAGCAAATCTTACTCCTTGAAGGTCCTTCTTCACAACCAAGGAAGCACACAATCACTCCAAAAAGCTTGAAACGCTCAAAATGAACTAGGGTTTTCAAAGAGGGTCGATCTTGGGATGTTGGCTGATAAAGAGGAAGGTCTTAGGGCCATAAATGTGTTTAAATAGTGCACAAACCCAAATGATCAGGGTTTTGATCTGAACCACGTACACCCGGTGTACCGAAGTACGTGCAACGTACTGGCATAGGACATAGTACGCTCAGCATACCAAGGTGTACGCCCCGCGTACTCGAGCAACACCAAAAGTCACAAATTTTAACATTGGGGACCCTTCTTGCAACAAAACAAAACTCAACGGTCCAAAAGAAAACCTGAAAATATAGATGTTATAGAAAGTGATTAGGGTTTTCTTTAGAGTTTGAGGGGCTAATGGAGACTGAGGATAAGTAAACCCTAGCCTCCACATTCCTTTAAATAGGGAGCAAACCGGGAAAAACAGGGTTTCTCATTACACAGCTACCACGCCATGGCCGCAAGATGCCACACCGTGGCGGTCATTTAAAAGTCATTGTACATAAACCATTACCACGTTGTGGGGTTCCTCCTCTACGACGTGGTACCACTCAAAATCCAAAATAAATTAAATTTAAATACCTCCAAGGATCCGGATGTTACATGTATAATGGGAATAGTTAGATATCAGGATTCTTGCATGGACTATGGTTTTATTTTGACATTTATTAATCCAAATGTAATTAGATAGGGTTGTGGGGCTTGTCAATACATTTCGGTGCATATAAAAATCACCGAAAACAGAGTTGAAACGAAGAAGTTATGACTGTTTGAAGTTGGAATGGAATTGGGTGAAAACTCGTTGTCACGAGGTGAGAAGCATATTCTCACGACGTGAGGAGCATACTCATGAGTGATAAGCAGGCTATCACGAGGTGAGAACTAGGTAGCCCAAACCCACAAGTTTTTAGGGTTTTCTATGTATTTAAACAGTGGTTCCGTGTTTTGGGGGTATTTTTCCATCCTCCATCTCATCTAAGGCCTCTTTAGAGAAACCCTAGCTTCCCTTTCACAACTTTGAGCCTCCCATCTTCTCTCTTGTCCATTTTTGGAGTTCTTGGTAGATTTTGGAAAGAAGCTCTTTTAAGATGGAGTTTTGGCGCCTTGCATAAGAAGATCTCAGCTTCCAACTATCTTTTGGACCTTGGGTATGATTCAAGTTTCCACATTCATGCTTATAAGTTGCTAGATCTAGACTATAAGCTTGTTTTGGTTCATTAAATGAAGATGGTGTTGTTGGATGTGATAAATTTTGCAACTTTATCATTCCACCTTGTCTCAAGAGTAATTTGGTCTATAGATCTGATGTTTTATGATCTTTTGGACACCATGCTTGAAGTTAAGATCATATTTTGGTCATTGTAACACCCATACATCGGGTATTTTTCCTTTTGGACTAAAAGTATAAATTTGTTGCAAAGTTGGTCCTTACGCCATGCATGCTTGGGGCGTATACATGGCGTAGTTCATTAAAAGGGTCGTGGGTGCATATGAGTACGTTGTGCGTACTCATGAGGTACGCAGGGCGTACTCAGTAGATATGCACACCCTAATTTTTAGGGTTTGAGCACTATTTAAGCAACCTTAACCCTCAAAACCCTGTCCACCTTTAGCCTCCATCATCCTAAAACGAACCCTTGCAAACCCTAGTGTTCATTGTGTGTTTTTGAGCCATTTGTGTATTTATTGTCCATCCTTGAAGGAAGAATATCTTTGGAGTGCATTTGGGAAGCTTCAAGCATTATAGATCTGGGATTTTCACCTCTCAATCAACCTACAGAAGGTAAAAATTCATGAACTTGATGAATGTTTCTTTAGATCTTGCTAGTTCTTGAGTTTTTGTACATTTTGGTCCCATAATCTTGTTATATATGAGTATTCCATACTCTAGACAAAATGAGATGTCCTTTCAGGTGTTTTGGAGTGTTATTGTTCATAAAACTGTGATCTTGATCCTTCCGTTTTCAACCATTCATGAGTTATGGGGTTTAAGAGCTTCTAATAAGTTAGGGTTTTGGTTTTAAGCTCCTCCTAGCCATGAAAAGTGACAAAGCTGGAAACTTTATGACTTAGAATGATATTTGGTACTAGATCTGAGTTTTGGGTGTGAGATCTTAATGGATTAAGAAGTAAATGGAAAAATGGAAGTTTATTAAGTATGTTGGGAGTACTGTGTGGTACGCAGCGCGTACTAGGTTGAATCCCCGTAATCTGGGGTGGAATCCACTATGCCATGCGTAGTGGTAGAGTATGTAGGGCGTACTCAGTCTGGTGGAAGACCTTTCACATTTTGACTTTTGACCTTTGACTAGGGGTTTGACCAATTTTTACTTAGGGGCATTTTGGGTAATTAGAATAGTAGTTGAGATTAGGTCCTTGTTTAATGTATATGTGACCGGTAGAGACAACATCTGGAGCAGTGATCTGTTCAGCTATTTTCAGACTATGAGGTGAGTTTTCCTCACTGTACTCGTGGGTCGAAGGCACCAATGTTGGCCCACTAGGTTATGTATCTTGGTTAAGATGTTGCTATGATATAGTGATCTGTTATATATGCATGATTATCTGTTATTTGTTGGGTATTTGTTTATGTGCATATGTCGACAAATTGTAACGGTTTGGGTTGAGGCGGTTCTGCTTTGTGCTGAAGGCCAAGCTACCGGGAGCATTCTAGACATGGGCTAAGAACCCTATAAGGGTATTCCAGACTCATGATAAGGGCTCGGGAGCATTGCAGACATGGGATGAGGGTCGGGAAGGGCATTCCAGACTTATGTTGAGGGCCTTGTAGGGGTATTCCAGACATAGGCTGTGGGCCCAATGTACATGTTTGTTTATGTTTCATGTGTGGTATTTTAGGGGAACTCACTAAGCTTTGGCTTACAATTTAAGTGTTATTATTCAGGTACCTCAGATGATCTCTAACACCCGATGTAGTCTTTATGAAGTTTTGGTCCCATTTTGGTCATATGATGAGATCTAGTGAATTTCTTCAACTCTAGAAGTTAGGAGTTGCTTCTCTTGATGTTTCTGAGGTCCTTAGTCCATAAAGTTAGCATCTTGATGGTTATGGATCAACCATGCATGTTTTTAGGTCATTATGGTGAAAGTAGAATGTTAAAAGTGAGGTTTGGGTCCTTTTGAGCCATGCAAAGGCTCCAAGTTCATGACTTTATGGATTAAGATGTTTGTTAAGATTTGGATATGAAGTTTGGGCTTTTGGTTGCAAGTATTAAGCACGTAATGGAAAAATGCTTAATGGGCACGTACGATGGGCGTACGTATGTGTAGGCCGTGCGTATATGCTGCCCGGTCCCCGATCGTGACTCGTTTGGTAGTACGCTGGGCGTAAGCCTGAGTACGCCGAGTGTACTCAGCTGGCTTTGGCCTCTGTTGACTTTCTCGGTTTGGGCCACTTTTGGGCTAAAAGAGTTTTGGGCCCTAGTGGACCATTAGCCTTATGATTTTGGGCCATTGCTAGCCCTTGGGCGTTATTGGAATTAGGCCCATGATGGGTTTTTGTGACATCCCCATTTTCACGGCCAGAAAAGACCGATTTTGTTTATGCTTGTTTGAAAATCAGAGTTCTTCTTTTAATAAAAATGTTGCGGAATTTGTTCCCAGAAAAACATGATAAATGCGTTATCAAAGCATTTCCGAAGAAATGTATTTTTTTTATTCATTTTAAAACCTTGGGATGTCATCGTCAATACAGGAACATAAGCATAAACAGAACTTACATTTATTTACACTAGTGATCTACATCTCTTTTAAATCTCTCAGTGCAAAGTAGCTTCGTATCGACACCTGTGATACAAATAAGTTGGAGTGGGTCAGGTTGGGAAACCTGGTGAGTACATAGGGATTTCAATACCACAATGTTATATCATATATAATTTAGAACACAAAATATACAATTTCCCCATATATATAATCAGCTCTTACCCCACCCCGTTAATCCTCACAACGAGACTATCCATACTCTCGGACCTTAAATTTTACCTCTTACTTAATCCATACTCTCGGATCTAATCCATGCTCTCGGATCAATAATTGTGCCCATTCCATACTCTTGGGTTAGGGACAATTGGTCTATGTCTAAATCCATACTCCCGGATTAATGACGGATTATGTGTCCTGCCCATACTCCTGGACTGAGGACAACTGACTATGTCTTAATCCATACTCCCGGACTAAGGACAACTGACTATGTCTTAATCCATACTCTCAGATTAATGACAGTTGACTATGTCCAATCCATACTCTCAGACTAGGGACAATGACTATGTCTAATCCGTGCTCCAGGATAAATGACATATACTAAAGTTCTACTCTCTAAGTATAACTCACTTGTACTCATAAGAAAATACTACCCAATGTTCCTCACAATTAATTTAGGTTTACTCTTTATCCTAAATTATCATATATAATCAGGTATGTTCTTTAACACGTATTTCAGGCAACATCAATTAACTCGCACATAAACATATAATTAATACTTCAATAAATACTTGTATTAAAATCATGTTCATGAAAGGGACTATGCACTCACCTGATTAGGTGGTAACTAGGCACTCGGACAGCGCTTCGTTACTCTCAAAACAATTTCCTCGACAAAACCTAGTATCAAAACCACTAGGGTTTAGTCTAACGTTAACCGCGACTAATTAATAGTCTAGCAATTCTTATTATATAAACGTGACACAATACTTTTCACCCACTATATACAGACGAGGCCAAACATGGAACACCGGTGGGCAGGATCATTTTGGCATTAAAGCACTTCTGAAATCCAGCAACCCAAGAGGCCCTCCAAACCGGAACCCCCGTACCGCGAGTGGTTAAAAGATACTATAACGACACTTATATAACTCATAATAATAGCCCAAATATTTATTATAAGGTCCTAATAACATTACTATATTAAAACATGAGCTATACTAAAGATAGGTTGGGCGCAACTCACTTACAACGGGTTTTTCTCAAAACCGGGCTTCGCTGGAGCAGCGTTCCCAAGCTGAAAGGCTCTTCTTCTCGGAGCCGTTGGGCGCTCCGGGGCTTCTGCCTCGTGCTAGGGAGGTTCTCTAGGCTTTTCGGGGGGTTTCGAGGCTAGAGAGAAGTTCTAGAGAGAGAGGGAAGTGAAGGGAGGTGTGAGAATGAATGGAGGCGGGCATCTCTATTTATAGGAGGCTGGAGGGTCTCTTATGTCGTGAGTTTCTTGATTCTCACGTCGTGAGCCAGCTGTATATAGCCAGGCACAGCCTGGTGCTGACACGTGGCATCGCACATAGGGTGGAAATCAGCCGATTTTCAAAAATTCATAACTTTTGCATACGAACTCCGTTTTTGACGTTCTTTTTTTCAACGCGTAGGTAAAATCAAGATCTACAACTTTCGTTTAGACTCCATCAGCTAATTCTCGACCGATCTTAAATTTAACAGTAGGAGGCGTTTAGACTGTTAAATGACCGCGAAGAATTCGTAACTCCTTCATACGGACTCCGTTTTCGTCTGTCTTTTTACCGTTGAGTTCCTATTAATGAGATCTTCAACTCTCGTTTAGGTCGCGTAAGCCAAAAACCGCTCGAACTAAAATTCGAGTTTCGGGTTGTACACTGCTAAGCCAAATCTTAGAAAATTCATAACTTCCTCATACGAAGTCAGATTTGGGCGTTCTTTTTTTGTATGTTCTCGGTTTAACATATACTACAACTTTCGTTTAGATCGCTAAGGCTAAAAGTCGCTCCATCGTAAATTTACTATTTACGCTTCCCGATGCCGTGCCGGTTTTGCCGCGAAACTTCGACGGGCCATAACTTCTTCGTTATAACTCGGATTTCAGCTTTCTTTATATGTACGGAAACCTTGAGACATATTCTACAACTTGGTTAAGATTATTTATTCTAAATAATATTTTGCTGAAAAGTCATTTTCGACACTTATTGCCTCTAAATTGACTAGCCCGGATCTACGGGCGTTACAGTTTTGGGCCCAATTAGAAAGTTGGGCCTTATTAGGATTTTGGGTGCTATTGGAATGGGCCTCAGATTTTGGGCCAAGTTAAAAAGGGGTAAAATGGTATTTTACCCTGAGTGTTGGACAATTGGACTAGGATTCCAGTTATGGGTTGTAACCCAATTATTGATTGGATAATATTTGATGGTGTTAGCACGGGGAATTTTTCGGATCAGCAGTTTGAGTATTCACCTAAGAGATTCAGCAGTTTGAGGTGAGTTTCCTCAATGTCCTTGGCAGGTCTAAGACACCAATGTCGACCGATAGTTTATTATGATTAGGATTCTAGTTGTCTGCGTGACTCTTGCATGTATGATATTTGATATATATATATATACCAGGTGGGGTCCGATGCAGGCGGGGCCTGATGAGTATATTGTATGTTATTTATCTTTGTGATTCTTGTATGTGTTTATGTGTTTATATGTATACCCGATGGGGCTCGTTATATGTTTGTTGTGTATGGTATGTGGTGTTTTAGGGAACTCACTAAGCTTCGTGGTTACGGTTTTCACTTTATGTTTCAGGTACTTCTGGATCCAAAGGGAAGAGATTTAGGTGATCATATCGCACACACCACATTGTTCCGCATTTTACTTTACTCGGATGTATTTGGATGTTTTAGTCATACTTAATTCTATTATGGTTTTATGAACATTTTGAAAGATGGTTTTTTATTATTCTAAAAATTGAAATTTTTAGCCTTATGTAAAACCTCAAATTTTAGACCAAATTGTTTTTCATTTTTAAAGTACCAAAATCATAGTTTCACAACCAAGTTATCAAATACATAATTATCCCAAAACAACCAGTATTATAATTATCAGAGTTCATAAACATGTCCCAGTAGTAAATCGCCCAGCGCGTGTGTGTACAATCTGACCTTCGCCTTCCCGCGGTCCTCTGAAGTACCTGCCACATATAAATGAACAGTGGTAAGCACAAAGCTTAGTGAGTTCCCCAAGATACCACATACAACACAACATACATAAACAACTATGGGTTATCAGCAACCCTGAGGACTATCAACAGTCCCGATGAGCTAACAGCACGCTCGGTAGGTTATCATCAACCTTGGTTGGCTATCTGCAGCCCTGGTTACATATAAATAGCATAACATAATCATTACAGCTAGACCCAACTGGTCATCATAAATACAATTATCCTACCATACAGGTAAGATTAAGTGAGGAGACTCACCTGATATTGACGACACGTAAACCTAGCACCTGAACTGCCGGATCTAGAATCGACCTAGCCAACAAAAAATTAACCCTAATTAATAATTAAGGTCCAAAAGCTCACTTGCGAGTCAAAATCTCATGGCTAAACCTTCTAAGGGAAAAAAGACCATTTTGCCCTTCTCATGGTCCAAAATCCCTAAATCTTGACCAGGGTCAAAGTCAACAAAAATCAACACTCAACGCGTACACCCAGCGTACATATCCTTATGTTGGGCGTACAACAGGACCAGCTCTCATCAGGGAAGGATCAGGCTACGCTGCGCGTAGCCAGGAGTACGCCCGACGTACTCCGTCTGCCTCTATTTCCACTAAGTTAGTGTCTTAATCCTTTAAGACAACCAATCCAACCACAGATCTGGCTAATCTAAGACATCTTAATCCATAAAGTTGTTGGCTTTAATCCATTGCATGGCTAGGAAAGGTTCAAATCATCTCTTCATCCATTCTAATCTACTTTACTCATGCATGAGCCAAAGGGGAAGATCAAGCAAGCCTTTTTATGAATCTAGATGTCCTAATATGCATGAAAGGGCAGCTAAAACCTTCTGGAGAGTCCCAAAATCATAAAGGTCCAAACTTTGGGACTTTTAGCTTATAAATTTTAAACCAAAGAGATCTTAAAGAAAACTTGCCAAAGTATAGAATTTATACCTGAAAATGATGCACAAAGATAGGAAGTTTCTGGATCTTCAAGCTTGCTAGCACATTCTTCTTTTTCTCTAACCTCCTTCTTCTACTACAAGAGCTAAGGACACTCAAAACTTGAAATATCTCACATACAAAGCAACTCACACAAGATTAGGGGTTATGAGAGGGTTAGAGGCTGATAAGGGTGGCCAGAAATGATGTCATAATGTTCTTTAAATAGGGGCAACCCTGAAAATTAGGGTTTAACATCTGGGGTAGTATACCCGACGTACCACATTTACGCCCAACGTAATAGCTGGCCATCCGCGATCATGCACCCTCCATTAGTACTCTGTGTGTAATCATCTGTATGCCCCGCGTACGACCACTTTTGCAAGCCTTTCTCTTTGAGAGACCAAATGTGCCACTTTTGATAAATATTCAAGAAATAATAACATACCTTCTTTCGGGATGTTACAATTCTCCCCGACAAGAATCAGACTTCACCCTCGAAGTCATCCTCTAGAAATTGCTTAGGATATTGCTCACGCATCTCAGACTTTGATTCCCACGTCTACTCCAAACCTCTCCAGTGCTGCCACTGGAATTTGACCAAGTTCACAACCTTGTTCCTCAAGTTTTTCACCTTCCGATCCAAAATGGCTATAGGCTTCTCCACATAATTCAGGCGATCATCGACCTGAATGTCCTCCAAGGGACCACAACTGTCTCATTAGCTATACACTTCCTCAGCTGGGAAACATGGAAGGTATCATGAATCTGCCGTAGCTCCTCCGGTAGCTCCAACCGGTAGGCCACCTTGCCAATGCAAGCCAAAACTCGAAAATGACCAATGAACTTAGGGCCCAGCTTGCCCCGCTTCATGAAGCGGATAACACCCTTCCAGGGTGACACCTTCAGTAGCACTAGATCTCCCACCTGAAACTCTAACTCAGAGCGTCGCCGATCCGTATAACTCTTCTGGCGGCTCTGCTCTGTCAACAATCTCTGCCGAACTTGCTGTATAAGCGCGGTCATCTTGAGCACTACCTCCATGCTCCCTATGACCCTCTGCCCCACCTCGCCCTAACAAATAGGAGTCTGACATCTCCGACCATAAAGGAGCTCGAACGGGGGCATACCGATACAGGCATGATGGTTGTTGTTATACGAGAACTCATCCAATGGAAGATAGGAGTCCCAACTCCCACCAAAATCAATAATACAAGCACATAACATATCCTCGAGTGTCTGAATCATCCGCTCACTCTGCCCGTCCGTCAGCGGATGGTACGCGGTACTGAAGTGTAGTCGGGTACCCAACTCCTCATGAAATCTCTTCAAGAACCTGGAAGTAAAGCGCACATCCCGGTTGGACATAATAGACATCGGCACCCCATGCCGAGCTACCACCTCTCGTACGTAAATATCGGCCAATTTCTCTGTAGAAGAGTTCTCACTGATGGCTAAGAAGTGAGCACTCTTTGTCAGACGATTCACTATCACCCAGATAGTGTCAACACCGCTCGCAGTCCTCAGTAACTTTGTAATGAAATCCATAGTAATCTGATCTCACATCCATAGGGGAACCTCCAGCGGCTGCAACTTGCCATCAGGGTGTCGGTGCTCAGCCTTGACCTTCCGCTAGGTCAAACATCGCTCTACAAACCATGTCACATCTTTTTTCATACATGGCCACCAATAAATATGCTTCAAGTCGAGATACATCTTGGTAGCCCCCGGGTGGATGGAAAATCTCAATTTACTGGCCTCTTCCATCAAAATCCATCGGTCCCAGCCGCATACAGTACCCATACCCACCAATGAAGAGTCAAAAGCCCTAGACTGTTAATATTAAATGCCAAAATCTGACCGATCACCTGCTCACTTTTTCGATTTTCCTCTTTTATGGCCTCCGACCGGGTTTCCTTGATGATCTCTAAATTGGAGTCATTATGATCATCCTCATGAACACATCCCGAATCGGGGTACTTGCCGCCCTCCGGCTCAAGGCATCGGCCACCACACTGGCCTTGCCCAGATGATGCAAGATCTCGCAGTCATAGTCTTTCACTACATCCAACCACCTCTTTTTCCTCATATTCAAGTTAGGTTGATCCATAAGGTATATCATACTCTTATGGTCCGTGTAGATGGTACACCGAAAACCATAGAGAGAGTGGCTCCAAATCTTGAGTGCGAAAACCACCGCCCCCACCTCCAGATCAGGAGTGGGGTATCTCACTTTGTGAGGCTTCATCTGTCTCGAAGTGTATGCTATCACATGCCCTCTCTGCATCAACACAACACCTAATCTTGCATTGGATGCATCACAGTAGACCACAAAATCCTCAACTCCCTCAGGGAGGGCAAGTACTGGTGCCTCACATAATCTCTGGCGAAGAGTCTCAAATGATGCCTGCTGCTCAAGTCCCCCAACTAAAAGCAACATCCTTCCTTGTCAACTTGGTGAGAGGAACAATAATCTTGGAAAAGTCTCTGATGAATCTCCGATAATAACTTGCCAATCCGAGGAAGCTTCGAATCTCAGATGGAGATCTCGGCACCTACCACTACATCACCACCTCTATCTTGGCTGGGTCGACCAAGATACCGTTATGATTGACGACGTGTCCCAAAAACTGAACCTCGCACAACCAGAAGTCACACTTGGAGAACTTGGCATAAAGCCTCTCTATCCTCAAAACCAAAAGAATCTCTCGAAGATGCTCCTCACGTTGTTCCCTAGTCTTCGAATATACCAGAATCTCATCGATAAAACAATCACTGATCGGTCCAACATCGGCTGACACACCCGGTTCATGAGGTCCATGAACGTCGTCGGTGCGTTGGTGAGCCCAAAACGCATCACCACAAACTTGTAATGCCCGTAGCGAGTTTGAAAGACCGTCTTATGAATGTTCTCCTCCCAAACCCTCATCTGATGATAGACTGACCTCAAATCGATATTGGAAAACCAAGATGCCCCCTGAATCTAGTCAAAAAGATCATCAATCCTCGGCAAAGGGTAATGGTTTTTCATCGTCAGCTTGTTCAGTTCCGAGTAATCAATGCACATCTGGTTTGAACCATCCCTCTTCCTGACGAAGAGAATCGGGGATCCCTAAGGAGAACTAATTGGCCAAATAAAACCCTTTCCTAACAGCTCCTGTAGCTGAGAGGATAACTCCTGCATCTCGGGAGGTGCAAGACGGTACGGTGCCTTGGCGATTGGCGCCGCACACGGAATCAGATCGATCCAGAACTCCACTTACCTCTCAGGAGGCACACTCAGTAACTCCTCAGGAAAAACATCGGTAAAAACACATACCACTGGAATATCAGATACAAAGATTGATCTATTCTTCTCAACCCGAGTATCCACTACATATGCCAAATAACCAATACACCCATGCTACAAACTCTGCCTTACCCTGGTGGCAGAACATAAAGTTGATCCCGATCTAGTACCCTCGTCTTAGATAGTCATCACTCCCCCACTAGGGTCTCAAACTGTCACCAATTGACGTTCGCAATCAATTAGATCCCCAAACTGGCTTAATCAATCCATACCGACGATCACACAAACATCTCCCGTTGCGATAAGGATGAGATTTATCGGATATCCAACCCTGAGGATATCTAATACACAACCCCGGTAGATATCAATAGTAGAGACTGGACGCTCATCAGGTATCGAGACTCTCAAGGGCCTGCTCAAGGTCTCTTTCAGAATACTAAAACCGCGATAAAATGATGATGACGCAAATGATCGACTCGGACCCGATTCAAACAACACAAGCGCAGGTATAGAATTCACAAGAAAAGTACCTACACAAT
This sequence comes from Lactuca virosa, assembly GCF_052849685.1. Taxonomy (NCBI): domain Eukaryota; kingdom Viridiplantae; phylum Streptophyta; class Magnoliopsida; order Asterales; family Asteraceae; genus Lactuca; species Lactuca virosa. The sequence continues at coordinate 374,875,953 of NC_136433.1, read as the reverse complement.
CGATAATATAAGCATCATAAATAAATCAATAGAAATACAAAGAACACATACCAGCCACGACGTCTGGAGTGTGCGGGCCTCTTCTGCTGTCATATGAAATTCTCACCCCCGAGCCCTCCGTGCCTCGGCTTTCCTCTACCGGCCATCAGTGATACGCAGGATCGCTGGGGCTGGAGTCTGAACCGCCCTAGATGCTAGCTGAGGACAATCTGTCTTCACGTGGCCCATCGGGTTTGTTTCTGATCAACAGGCTTGGGCCACTTAGTCTCTGGCTGCGACTGCACTGGCCTCCTATCTCTCCCCTGGGTCTCTTTCTCCTCCCTAGCCTGAGTCTCTAGCTCGATCTCTCTTCTCCTGGCATTGGTTTGTAGTTCAACCAACATCCTATACGTGGTGTTCACCATGAACTCCCAGATAACCCTCCTCATAATACTCAAATACCGAGTCATACGGGCCTGCTCTGTGGATACCTACTCAGGGCAGAACAAAGCCCTCCCATGAAACATCCTAGTGATCTCAGTCACCGTCTCTGTCTTCTGCTTGAGAGACAGGAACTCCTAGGCTAACCTTTCCCGATCAACTGTAGGTATAAACTCATCCTTGAACATCACATTAAACCTCTCTCAAGTCATCTCAACATGATTTGCAAGCATGTAGTCAGCTGTCACAAACTTCCACCAGTCCTTCGCTCCCAAGCGAAGTAGGTTCAATGTGAACCGAACCCTCAAATTCCCAGGACAGGAGAAGGTATAGAAACATCCCTCAACATCAGAGATCCATCTCATAGCGGAAATCGGATCCTAGGTCTTATCAAACTCGGGTGGCTTCGTGTTGGTGAATTCCCGGTACCACAACGAATCACCCCCATGTGGTCTCGCAGCAGCAAGAGTCACAGTGGCTGCGGCAACAGCAACCTCAGTGACAACGGCATAGTGCTCATCAAAAGTCTCAATCAGCATGGTCTTGACAGACCCAAACATCTTCGGGATTGCCTCTCGGATTGCTGCGGCCACCTCCGTGGCAACAATCCTACATATCTCATCATTACTGGCACTCGGCCTCTCCAGGTCGCTGGAGCCTGAACCTCGGGTAACCACCATACTGAAACACATAAGAAAATTATCAGCAAATAGGCTAAAATGCATATACCAAAACTCACACCCCTACAAGCAGTCCCTTGAGGTTATTCCTCGAGCCGCATACGAATCCAGTGCTTCTAGTAGTACGGGCCCAATACTACCTTCCACACCAACCTATATTTGTCTCGATTTGTACCCTCAAGACCCCAAGAAATCTACCTCCTCATATCAGCTATGGACTTTCCCTACTGGTTCCTTAGAACCATAACCATGCGTCTAGACACTAACTCTAGATCGCTCCCAACATTGCTCTGCCTCAAGAGATCTTAGCTGCCCTCGCTATTTGCTTCGCGTATGCCAGTTTTACATAGTACAAGACTCAATAGACATTCAAATAAATGATCCTACCTCAAATCCAGAACCAAACAAGGAACGGGAAGAAAGGGTAAATCAGGCATTCTAAGGCTATAAAATCCTAACTATGTACACCTATGTAGCATACACTAAGAAAATAGTACAGACAAATTAAACCTCATAAGAATGAACTCCTAGGCTAAAGCATCATAAATCAGGCAACATTTCACACTAACTCTGCAAGATTCCTTAGCCTACCTCTAGCTACCATGCAATCCTATCAACTCATAATATAAACATATCTCCTCTACACTACTCAAAATATAAATTGAGGTATTTTGCGAAACTACTGCTCGAGCGCTGGTGGATTGTACACACTGCTTCTCCGGGTTTTTCTCCTGTAAAAGTCTTCATTTCTTGTTAAGTGCTTAAAATCTTTTGAGATCCTTATTAGAATTACCCAGAGGTTCATCCAAATCCCTCAAACTAGGGCTCTGATACCAAATTGTAACACCTCCAATTTTAGACCAATTTTTTTTCATTTTTAAATTTCCGAAATTAGAGTTTCACAACCAATTATCCAATAAATAATTATCCCAAAACAACCAGTATCATAATTATCAGAGCTCATAAAAATGTCCCAGTAGTAAATCCCCCAGCGCGTGTATGTACAATCAGATATTCTCTTTCCCGCGGTCCTGTGAAGTACTTGCCACACATAAATCAACAACTGTAAACACAAAGCTTAGTGAGTTCCACAAGATACCACATACAACACAACATACATAAACAACTATGGGTTATCAGCAACCCTGAGGACTATTAGCAGTCCCGATGAGCTAACAGCACGCTCGGTGGTTTATCAGCAACCCTAGTTGGCTATCAGAAGTCCCGGTCACATATAAATAGCATAAAATAACCATAACAGCTAGACCCAGCTGGTCATCATAAATATAGCTATCATACCATACAGGTAAGACTAAGTGCGGAGACTCACCTGATACTGACGACACAAAAACCTAGCACCCAAACTGTCGGATCTAGACTCAGCCTAGCCAACAAAACAATTAACCCTAATTAAAAATCAAGGTCCAAAAACTCACTTGTGAGTCCAAATCCCATGGCTAAACCTTCTAAGGGCAAAAGGACCATTTTTCCATTCTTATGGGCCAAAAACCCTAAATCTTGACCAAGGTCAAAGTTTAAAAAAAAGTCAACACTCAGCGCGTACGCTGAGCGTACACATCCTTACGTTGGGCGTACAACAGGACCAGATCTCATCGGGGAAGTATCATGCTACGCTGCGCGTAGCCAGGAGTACGCCCGGCGTACTCCATCTGCCATTATTTCCACTGAGTTAGTGTCTTAATCCTTTAAGACAACCAACCCAACCACAAATCTGACTAATCAAAGACATCTTAATCCATAAAGTCGCTGGCTTTAATCCATTGTGTGGCTAGGAAAGGCTCAAAGCATCTCTTCACCCATTCTAAGCTACTTTACTCATGCATGAGCCAAAGGGGGAGATCAGGAAAGCATTTTTATGAATCTAAATGTCCTAATATGCATGAAAGGACAACTAAAACCTTCTCGAGAGTCCCAAACTCATAAAGGTCCAAACTTGGGGACTTTTAGCTTATAAATCTTAAACCAAAGAGATCTTAAAGAAAACTTGCCAAGGTATAAACTTTATACCTGAAAATGATGCACAAAGATGGGAAGTTTCTGGATCTTAAAGCTTGATAGTACTTTCTTCTTTTTCTCTAACCTCCTTCTACTACAAGAGCCAAGAACACTTAAAACTTGCAATATCTCACATACAAGCAACTCACATGAGATTATGGTTTCTGAGAGGGTTGGAGGCTGATAAGGGTGGCCAGAAATGAAGTCATAATGTTCTTTAAATAGGGACAACCCTAAAAATTAGGGTTTAACATCTGGGCTAGTATGCCCGGCGTACCACATGTGCGTCCAGCGTACTAGCTGGCCATCCGCGATCATGCACACTACATGAGTACGTTGCACGTACTCATATGTACGCCCTGCGTACGACCACTTTTGCAAGACTTTTTCTTTGAGGGACCAAATGTGCCACTTTTGATAAAGATTCAAGAAATAATAAAATGTACCTTATTTCGTGATATTACACCTTAATTTTTGGGACATTACATGATTGGGGCAAGGCGAAGGCGTGATCGTACACATCCTTCAGTTATATGTTTTGGAGATTTTATGATACTCTAATTTTGGAATAATTATGTCTGATACTTGGTTTTTGTGACTTGGGTTTTGATTGATACAATGATTTTACTTTAATAGAAAAAGTCAAATTTTATCGTGATTTGTGGGATGTTACAATCATTTTGACCTAGTTTGTGTTCAAGAGATGCATTGGACATGCATGTCTAAAAAGCAATGATTTTTATTATCCTTTGGGTTAGGGGAAAGCCTTCTAGAAAGTTAGAGTTGATGACTTAATCGATTAAGGACTTAAATCATCAATTGGAGGTTTTAGACTAAAGTCACAACGTGATACGGATGGCGTCACGACATGACCAAGGAAGGATTTTGCGTCTGAATAGTTTTGTTACGCTCTAGACGTAACCAAGGAGGGTTCACGTTGTGATACAAGATGAGTAGGTTATTCGTGACCGAGTTGGCTAAGTTGGAAAGAGTCGAGTTGGATTCGGGCTGAGTAAGTTCTCACGATGTGACCAAGGTGTAACACACCAAGTCCAGGTATACCTTGTGAACCTTAATCTATTGAGCATTTGTTTCATTTGGCCCTTTGTAGAGAAAAAGTGATTAATGGGTATGCGTGGCGTACTAGAGTCTACGCTCAACGTACTCATGTGCGTGCTTTGGACGTGGAGGCCACCTAGTACGTTGGGCGTAACGGAGGGTACGCTGGGCGTACTAGGACCAGAATGTAAACCCTAATTTGAGGTGTCACCCTATATAAAGGAAGTGATGGCCTCCTTCCTGGCCACCATTCCCAGACACCAAACCTTCCTAACCCTAAATATTCGTCTTCTTAGCTGGAGAGTGCATTGGAGAGCTTGTGAGCATATTCTTGTGATCTTGAAGAGGAGAAGGAGCTTTGGAGAAGAAGAGTGAGAGTCCAAGCTGTTGGATCTGAGCTTAGCAGTGATGAAAGCTTCACATAGAGGTATAAAGCTCCAAGCTTTCTCACTATTTTGTTTTGTGCATTTTCATGGAGTATTTTAGGGTTTTGTACCAAAAGATGGAGACTTTATGAGATAATGAGCTCCAGAGACCTTGACCTACCCCTTTTCAGTGTATTTTGTGGATTATAGTGATAAAAATCCAATCTTGGACGTTAGGAGTAAGCCATGCATGAGATATGAGCTTCATGAGGAAAGATGATGGATGTTTTGAGTGTTAGTAACCCAATCAGCCATGCAAAGGCTTAAAGTCACTGACTTTATGGATTAAGAGACATTAGGGAGTCCAGATCTGTGATATGAGCCATTGTCTTCATGGATTAAGACCAAAAACATGAGGATAGTGATACTGGGATGTACCCTGGGCGTACTCCCAGTACGCGCAGCGTAGGGGTCGAGCATCCCCGATGACTTGCATGGCAGCTGAGTACGCCCAACGTAGAGAGCTGGTATGCGCATCGTACTCCCTACCGTTGACTTTCGGTTGACTTTTAGGGTTTGGTCAATTTGTGGACTATAAGGCCATGGAGGGGTAAAATGGTCTTTTTTCCTTCTATGAGTTTGTAGAAGGGTTAGCTTAGCTTCAGTGAGAGCCTTATTAATTAGGGATTATTATCATTCTGTTAGGCGGAGGCTAGATCGGTGATTTGAGTTCGAGACTATCCGAGTTCTTACGAGGTGAGTCTTCTCACTATACTTACCCTGAGTGGTAACCTATGTGTGACCGGAGGGTCTTGTGTGCATATACTGTGATTTGAGTTATCCTGATTATTTACTTTGTGCTTATTGTATATATGTTGTGTTATTGAGTTACTGAGTTAGGACCGGAGGGTCCACAGAGTTAGGACCAGAGGGTCCATCAGAGTTGGGGGACTGGAGGGTCCCACTGAGACACATTGACCGGAGGGTCTTATAGTCTTATAGCCTCGGGTGGCTAATGTGTGTATGTGGTATTTTGGGGAACTCACTAAGCTTTGTGCTTACCGTGTATGTGACATGTGTTTCAGGTACTTCTCAGGACCACGGGAAGGCGCCCACTTGATTATACACACGCCAGAGATTTGAGTCATGAGGATCCGGGATTTATTATATATTCAATTTTTGGGATATGTGTTGGATGATTTGATACTATAACACTTTTTGAGATGTTTGAATTGAGAAAAATGTGTTTTGAAATTTGAAAATTTTGGTTTAAAATTTACGTTGTTACAAGTTGGTATCAGAGCCTTGGTTAGAGGGATTCGGATGCACCTTCGGGTATATCTGGACTCAAACTGAGGATTTGAGACAATTTTTCCAAAGAAATGAAATTTTCTACAAAGAGAAAGAGTTTTAAGAGAAATCGAGATGGAGCAGCGTGTACAATCGGCCAAAGCCCGAACGGTGATTTCCCAAAATACCCTTACTTAGTGTGTCATGAGATTATTATGATATGATAGTGATGCATGCTAGAGAATAAGCTAGGTATTACCTATCTTAGGGCTAGGGTTGCCTGATTTGTGATGCCTTAGCTTAGGAGTTGTTGTTATCTGTTATGTGCTTTGAGTATGTGCTAATGAGAGTAGTGAGCAGGAGCAACTAGAGAGAAAATTCTGAGTCGAGAGTAGTCTGATACTGAGAGAGATAGAGTACTTGGGAATTAGAATCATAGGAGGAGGACTTGGGGTGACTACAGGCCGGGTGTGGAAGGTAGTATTGGGCCCGTACTACTGAAAACACCATATCTGTATGCAATCCAAGTAAGAATCCTTAGGAAGCTAAGGAACAAGTAGGAATGGGTGATCGAGTGTGAGTATGCTCGAGAGAGTCTCTGATAATTTTGTGCTGTGTTTCAGAGGCATCATGGTGGGTACACGCCACAACCCCGAGCGTAGTGGGACCAGTGACGAGGAGATCCAGAGGATGATTCATGAGGAGGTGGCAGCAGCCATCCGAGCAGAGATTCTTGAGATGTTTGGGTCTATCAAGACCACCCTGATTGAGACATCTGATGAGCGGTACGCTGCTATCACTAAGGTTGTTGCTGCTGCTGCCACTGCAGCTGTCGCCGCTGCTAGGCCACATGGAGGTGACTCGTTGTTGTTCCGGGAGTTCAGCAACACAAAGCCACCAGAGTTTGATCGGACACAGGATCTGATTTCTGCGATGACATGGATCTCTGATATTGAGGGGTGTTTTTACACATGTTCATGCCCAGATCACTTGAGAGTTCGGTTTGCGTTGAACCAGCTTCGCTTGGGGGCGAAGTGTTGGGTTCTGAGCATTCTAACACTCCTATGGTGTACATGCAACCCTATAAACCTTGGATCTATGTTTTCTCTATTATACATGCAAATATTAACTATTCCAATGTTTCATCCTAACTAGCATATTATGAAGCACCTATACTACAAAGTTCTAGTTAGATGGCATACCTTTTGATGTAGTTTGATGTCTCCAAGCTCTAAGAGCTTAGCCCCAATAGTGTGGAAGCCTCAAATGGAATCACAAATCACCAAAACACCTTGGAAGAACTTGAGAGAATATGTATGCACACTAAAATCGGCCCACTCTTATTTTCACACACTTGTGTCAATTTTGTGAGCCAAGGACCCCTTTATATATTATGGAGGATTAGGGTTACATCCATGTAAACCCTAATACCCATGACCTTTCATTTACGTAGGATCCATGGGTTAAAAGCTCCATGGACTATCCATGAAAGCTTAGCCCAACCTAAATGAACTTGGCCCATTCCATATATATAAGAGTCCATATTTAATTAGTTCTTTTTGATCACTTAATTAATTCTAAGTTAATTCTTGATCAATACTAATTAAATAATATGATTCCATATTAGTATATTAGAACTTATAATATATTAATATAAATCATAAATATACTATTCTCAAAAGACTATCCATATAAATTGTGCCGGTGAAGTGCAACCCAAATGGACCATGCCGGGTCGGGTCAAGTACATACCAAATATAGTTATGGACTTAGACATTAATCCAACAGTCTCCCACATGGATAAGTCTAAAACTATTATTGAGTATGACTTCAAAACCTAACTGGCAATCGTAGCTCTTAAAGCCGCTGTCGAACTCTGACCTTGTCAATGACTTGTCCATTAGATAAGGGATCATATATTCCTCCATTCTAGATATCATATGGACTGAGACATGGATTATAATCATTCTCTCTGTCCATTTGTTGTTTCCCGATTTTCGATTTATGATGACTGACTGATTGAACAAATCAAATCAGTCCTGGCTTGGCCAAGCACTCACATGTGTCATCGCTAAATCATCGAGGGGCCCACAAATATCGCTTTTATCCCGAAGGTAAAAGGAATGGATAAACTTCGACTCATATGGCTTGTTCTACTACTTGTTGAATCATGCACAAAGGCACGTTTTATAACATCGAGTTACCAAATGCGTTTTCGTGCAATCAATGTATAACCAACTCATAGTAACAACTCATATCTCTAGGTTTGAAGAATATAAGATATTATCGTCTCATGATCACTCGTGATAAAATCCATGAAGTGATTCAAATGAGCGCGGGTTGAATCCAATACTCAGAACTTATGAGCACTCATGAGTGTTGTAGCACCTCTTTGTCCACCAACTTGGACCTCTACAAACCAACCCATGACAGTCTTGATTCATATCTACTTCCAACATATGACCGACTGTGGATGGTTTGAATAACTTAATCATTCAGGAAGAGCGACTTAGTTATTCTGGAAGTCAAAACATGCAAAGTGAAACACAAGAATAAATGAATCAAATACGGTATCAAACCCTATGAATATAAATAAACAATTTTATTTACCACCATACTGATTACTCATTATTCATTGTTTTGGGTTTTATCAACTTTATACTTGAATTAAAAACACTAGTTGTCCCATGCTCCAAGCATGTACACTATGTTTTTCTTAAACAATAGCTTGGCCATACACCAAGTATGCACTCTATGTTTGTCTATGATCCTTACTTTGTGAAATAAACCAATTGAACATAATTTCAATGATTCTAATTTCACACTCCCAAATCCTTATCGAAAAATGTGAGAATTTCAAATTCCTATCATTTATCGAAATCTGTTTATATTTTAAACTTATATGCACTGACCCTCCTGTAATGAATATGTACAAAGTCACAAAGACTTGTCAACAGTCATTGTAAGGTATTCCAATGGAGATCAAATCCATGGAAACTAAGTCTCATATTCAAAGTACATTGCTTTGGACATGCTCCTTGCATTAAGTTTTCTAATCTTACACAGATAACTTCCACCTATGGAGACAACTCCATACTCTCATTTTGACTATCACTTCTGAATAAGAGATGCCTCTTTTCAGAATATGTCAATATGGTCCTTCCAAAGTTCAGATTTCTGATACGAGATGCTTTGATAAAACTTTATCAAAACCATACACCTTTCCTTAGATAGCATGCATGTGTGTCTAAACAATTTCAGAACTATGAAATGGGATGTCGTAATCATAGTCTCAATTGTTTAGACCTTTTGCCATCTGCTTCAAATCTACTTGGTGGAAGTGTTTCCTCACCATTATTTTCATGAATCGGAGAGAAACCTTATGACCCTTAGATTTTATGGTGTATGTGTTCTTATCCATGTGAATCATCAAAACCATAGTCACAAGACAAGGATAATGAAAAATCCAAACTCATATGGACTGAACTTATGCAATCTTAACTTCTTGCCACCTGGCAGTACAGGGCCTGCCATTGCTTCCAAGTTGTTATGCAACCAATTGATAACTTTCAGAACTCCTATGCAAAGCCAACTTTAACTGGAATGGGCACAGAATATGTCAACACGATAGGTTATAAACGTCAAGTCATGTGCTAGTGAAGAACCTCAGGTTTTATTCTTGATTAGTTCTTGAAATTCTTTTTAGGATCTTTAAGACTCCCACTATCCTCTTGACATATAAGACTATCTTGCCAAATATTCAAGAGATAGTGCGGATTCTTTATCAAGACAAACACTTCACACAATTGGCCTTAGTTGGTCTTTGTTTTATCCAACACATCACAACTTACCAATTTCAAATGTACAAGAGTAGGACACTTTTACTCTTACATTTGACAAGTGTTTTAAACCTTTCTTTAAGATATGTCACTCAAGTTATAATCTTGGAGTATGACTCTAAGAATTGTTTTGGAACGAAGTATGACTCATCTTCTTGATCTAACCATTTCAACAATTCATGACTCCTCTTCTTAGTCATAAGAATGCACTAAGATGACCTTTAGAGGACTAATTGTGATATGATTTCTAAATCATTAAGATGATCACAAACATGATACTAAAGTACTCTCCCATCTTTTTAGATTTGAGAAACTTTTATCTTTCTGCCTAATTTGATTCTTCCCATTCGTTCTGCCATACATTGAGACTTTTCCAATGTTTCAGAATTATACTTAAACTTGTAAGTATAACCATATTTACTAAACTTTAGTAAATCAAATAGTCTTAACGAGCTTTGTGGTGGACATGACCAGTGCACAAGAATGTGTACTCGATCCCTTTAGTCCTTCACTTGACTCACACATCCATGTGAACAAGTAATTAGTCTTGATTTTCCAATGCTTGAAAGTTCTCATTCATCATACTATTCAACTTACATGATTCCAAGTTTCGGTCCAATTGAAACTTGGGTGATGAGGAACTTTCCTGATTTGGTAAATTTAGACACTACCACAAATGAAAGAATCAAATCCATTTTCCAATATTGCTGTCAGTGGAATCATTTAAGCAACAATTTTCCACAAATGCCATTGTAAGGATACTTCAAATAAATAAAATTAAACAATTTTCTTTTATTTTAAAACTTTGCGGAAAAACTTATCCTTACAATCCACATGGAAAATTGTTGTTATCTATTCCTTAGCAATATATCATAACTGCTTAAGCAACTGCTCAAAATTCTGATGCGATCGAAATCCACCTTCGCGATCAGAATCAACATATACTTCCTTTAAGATTTCTCTCTATTCTTTGATTCTTAAAACATCAACATGTGACCCAGTCACATCATGTAATGAGGATCTCAGAATAGAACTTAACAGAGTTAGATAATGGGCTCTACCTGATGTAGAGTCAAACTTTTGACTTTAACATCCTTAGGTAAATTTGGCAGCTTTGCAATCAACGCCCCTTCCTTTGGCAAAATAAACATATGGACCCTTTGGTAATGGGACTATCTCAGACTTAGCCTTTCTCTTTACCATTTGGTCAACCGGGTTGACTATGGCCAATCCCTTTTCATTGGGAAGAGAATGCTTTTTCTGGATTTCCAGTGTCACCATTGTCACTGTCCATAAAGTTTTTGGGAAGTTGATCTTCTAATCAAATTTGCTTTACTATCGTTCCAAATCATTGCTGATTCAGCAGCACCAAGCAAATAGATATGATCATTAAGGTTCATGTCATAGTCTGTTTCATAGTAGTCCCAAAGGAACTCACTATGTGACTTAGAAAGTGATTGAACATCCAACTTTCTCAAGACTTTGACACCCAACTCTCCCGGCTTGTCAATATGTGACTTCATCTCTAAGATGTGATCACACATAGACCTTGCTTGCCATTAGGGCTTGAGTGACCTTGAACTTGTGGGTTAGGGAGAATAATTGGAGGAGGTGGAGGAAGAGAAGTATGAATTCCATGAGCCAAACTCGGGAAGTCATATTCATTAGGAAAGCTTGGTTTGGGAAGATCATTGTTGTCTAAACCAGACATCAACAATGGGAGAAATTCACGTAAAGTTGATTTAAGTCCTTAATATAACACCCAATATGATATATTAAGGCTAGGACCCAACAAACTATTTTATACCTTGGAAGTGGGATGTTGTAATCCAAGCTATAAAATATTTGAAGGTAGGTGAATGACGATTCACCAATTTCCACCAAGATAAACGAAATGTATTATTAGGTTTTAATTGGTTTTGAAACTCCTAGATTCTTTTGAGATTCATTGAACTTTTCAATGGCATGTTTCAATCTCGAGTGTGCCCTTCAGGTTTTGTGACTGGGATGCCGAGGATCACAAAACAAGTTGTGAAGTAACCATGCAAATATACTTGGTACCCTTAATATTTACCCCTCAATCGATGTGCCGGTTAACCACACATGCTCCAACGATACTATGATAAACATTAAGTTACCCTTTGCCTACCTTGTTAAGTCCAGGTTAGTGTGTCGGTTAACCACACACGCTCCACTAACAGCTTAAACAAAGTGCAAAGTGTAATTTCATGGATTAGCACCTTATTCACATTTTCCTAAGTAACTAAGATTGGGAATTTATAAGTGTTTAGTTACTTAGTATTTATCATTATACTTATAATGAAGGGAGAATTATAGTCCTTGTCCTACCTGTTCGGCTAACGACCCTCCACCAGTCAAGGAAGCAGTGGGTGAGAGTGGACATCCATTAAACTGCCATTTTATAAGCAGTAACCTTATACCCCCCTTATAGACCGGCTTCGTGAATGAGGCATACTAATGGTAAGACGACTTGCTCTTATACATATAATATATTAAACTTTTAATATTATAATAGTATAAGGGTGTATTTTAGACATTTAAAATACTTGGTGGTTTAATCTATTAATTAAACTATACTCTTAATTTAATTAAATTTAAACCATGTCATTATGGAATTATTAATTCTCTTTTAACTAAACACTTTAATTATCTATTAATAAAGTCCATAAGAGTTAATTGAATTATTCAATAAAAACATCATAATTCCAATTATTAAATTCAAAATTAAAACCATTTAATTAATTGTTTAAGTTATGAACCCAAGAGTTTTAGAATTCAATTCTTTTTTTTATCATAAAAAACTTTTTCCAAATTCCAAAACTTGAGGGCAAGTTTTGTAACTCTTGAAAACTTTTGGATTCCATAACTTATGGAGTTAAATACTTGTTTTATGATGAAACTTTTCATGTTCCATAACTTAAGAACAAGTTATGGAATTCTTTAAAACATTAAGACCAAGTTTTGTAACTCCATAAAAAACTTTGAATCAATTTTTTTAAAAACCTTTTCATATCCATAACTTATGGAGGTTTCAAAAAACTCTTTAGATCAAACTTTTAAAACTAATAAAATAATCATATCATTTTATCTTTTACTAAATTTGACCTAATTCAACTCATATAGCAAATGATTCAAATTTTACAAATAATTAGTTTTTCACAAAAACAAGTAATTATCTTAAAATTTGACAAACGTCATGGTTTTTTTCCTTTTTTTTTCAACTTGAAAATAAAACATTTGCATCAATATAACAGAAAACAACCCATGGCTCTGATACCACTGTTGGGTTTTGAGCATTCTAACACTCCTATGGTGTACATGCAACCCTATAAACCTTGGATCTATGTTTTCTCTATTATACATGCAAATATTAACTATTCCAAGGTTTCATCCTAACTAGCATATTATGAAGCACCTATACTACAAAGTTCTAGTTAGATGACATACCTTTTTGACGTAGCTTGATGTCTTCAAGCTTTAAGAGCTTAGCCCCAATAGTGTGGAAGCCTCAAATGGAATCACAAATCACCAAAACACCTTGGAAGAACTTGAGAATATGTATGCACACTAAAATCGGCCCACTCTTATTTTCACACACTTGTCCAATTTTGTGAGCCAAGGACCCCTTTATATATTATGGAGGATTAGGGTTACATCCATGTAAACCCTAATACCCATGACCTTTCATTTACATAGGACCCATGGGTTAAAAGCTCCATGGACCATCCATGAAAGCTTAGCCCAACCTAAATGAACTTGGCCCATTCCATATATATAAGAGTCCATATTTAATTAGTTCTTTTTGATCACTTAATTAATTCTAAATTAATTCTTGATCAATACTAATTAAATAATATGATTCCATATTAATATATTAGAACTTATAATATATTAATATAAATCATAAATATACTATTCTCAAAAGACTATCCATATAAATTGTGCCGGTGAAGTGCAACCCAAATGGACCATGTCGGGTCGGGTCAAGTACATACCAAATATAGTTATGGACTTAGACATTAATCCAACACGAAGGACCGGTGGAAGTTTGTGACCGCCAATTTTACCTCTGCAGATCATGTTGCGGTGACATGGGAGAAGTTGTCCAGTTGTTCTGAGACGAGTATGTTCCCCCTGTGGAGAGCGAGCGGTTGGCACAAGAGTTTCTATCTCTCAAGTAGAAGACAGAGTCAGTTACTGAGATTTCGAGGATGTTTTACGAGAGGGCGATGTTCTGCCCTGAGCACGTGTCCACTGAGCAGGCACGTGCGAGTCGATACTTGAGCATACTGAGGAGGGACATACGAGAGTTCGTGGCGAACTCGTCGTACCGGACATTGGCCGAGCTTCAGGCCAATTCCAGGAGGAGGGAGATTGAGCTTGAGCTACAGACCAGGGAGGAGGAGCAGTCCCGGGGTAGGGACCGGAGACCAGTACACTCGCAGCCAGCAACGAAGCGGGCTAAGCCCGCTGATACCAGAGCTGGGGGCCAGAAGGGCCGCACTTGTGGAAAGTGCGATAAGAGCCATGAGGGTTCATATCGAGCGGGGATTTGCTACAAATGTTGAAAAGTGGGGCACATGGAGACGGATTGCCCCAAGGGGTTCTCGGTTTGCTTCCATTGCAACCAAACCGGCCAGCGAAGGCCGAGGTGTCGAGGGTTCGTGGGAGAGCCTTTCAGCTGACAGCGGAGGAGTCTGCGCAACACCTGACATTGTGGCTGGTATGTATTCTTATTATTATTTTCTTGAGATATTTTTGTGCTTATATATTGTGGTATATAGGTACTTTCCTTGTGAATTCTGTACCTGTCTTGGTGTTATTTGAGTCGGGTGCGAGTCGATCTTTTGTATCCGTAGCTTTTAGTCGCCACATCAGTATTCGACGTGAGGCGTTGAGTCGACCTCTGAGGGTTTCCATAGCCGACGAGTATGCGGTTTTTGTTACTGACGTGATCCGTCAGTGTACTCTGGAGATTTTTGGTGTTGAGTTCCCGATAGACCTGGTGCCGATCGCTATGGGTGATGTCTGTGTCATTGTGGGCATGGACTGGTTGAGTCGATTTGGAGCCATAATAGACTGCGAGCGTCAGTTGGTGACTATACGAGACCCTAGTGGGGGAGTGCTTACGGTGTACGACGAGGGCACTAGGTCTGGATCAGCCTTTTGCTCTGCTGCCCGAGCGAGACAGAGTTTACAGTAGGGTTGCATGGGTTTTATGGCATACATGATGGATACGAGGGTTGCCGCTGAAAGACCGAGTTCTATCTCTAAGGTTCCAATAGTGTGTGAGTTTGCTGATTTTTTCCCCGAGGAGTTGCCTGGTGTGCCTCCCGAGAGGCAGGTGGAGTTCCAGATTGATTTGATTCCGGGTGCGGCACCTATTGCCAAGGCACCCTATCGCCTTGCGCCGCCAGAGATGCAGGAGTTATCCACTCAGCTCCAGGAGCTGTTAGGAAAAGGGTTCATTAGACCGAGTAGCTCACTGTGGGGAGCTCCAATCCTTTTTGGGAAGAAAAAGGATGGTTCACACCGGATGTGCATTGATTACCGGGAGCGGAACAAATTGACGGTCAAAAACCGTTACCTACTTCCGAGAATCAATGATCTGTTCGATCAGTTGCAGGGGGCATCTTGGTTCTCCAAGATTGATCTGAGGTCCGGATATCATCAGATGAGAGTTTCTGAGGAGGATATTCCGAAGACGGCCTTTAGGACTCGTTATGGGCACTATGAGTTTGTGGTGATGCCCTTCAGGCTTACTAACGCACCGACAACGTTCATGGACCTCATGAACTGGGTATGTAGGCCCATGTTGGATCGATCAGTGATCGTCTTCATCGACGCTATTCTTGTGTACTCGAGGTCCAGAGAATAGCACGAGGAGCATCTTAGAGAGGTTTTGGGAGTTTTGAGATCGGAGAGGCTATATACTAAGTTCTCCAAGTGTGACTTCTGGTTACGAGAGGTTCAGTTCCTAGGGCACCTCGTTAATCAGAATGGGATATTGGTCGACCCGGCCAAGATTGAGGCAATTATGCGATGGGAGGTGTCGAGATCCCCATCCGAGATCAGGGGTTTTCTGGGATTGGCCGGTTATTATCGGAGATTTATCAGAGATTTCTCCAAGATTGTCGTCCACCTCACCAGGTTGACCCGGAAGGGCGTTACTTTTACTTGGGGTCCCGAGCAGCAGGCCTCATTTGAGACTCTTCGCCAGAGATTGTGCGAGGCCCTGGTGTTAGCCCTTCCCGAGGGGGTGGAGGACTTTGTGGTTTTCTGTGATGCATCGATATCTAGGTTGGGTGCGGTACTGATGCAGAGGGGGCACGTGATAGCATACGCCTCGAGACAATTGAAGCCTCATGAGACGAGATACCCCACCCACGATCTGGAGCTTGGGGCGATGGTGTTCGCCCTCAAGATCTGGCGCCACTATTTGTACGGAGTCCGGTGTATCATATACACGGACCATAAGAGTCTGAAGTATCTCATGGATCAGCCCAACCTAAATATGAGACAGAGGAGGTGGTTGGATGTGGTGAAAGATTATGACTGCGGGATCTTGTACCATCCGGGCAAGGCTAATGTGGTAGCTGACGCCCTGAGCCGTAGAGCAGAGGGTGATCGGATCCGAGATGTGTGTATGAGGATGACGGTGATGACTCCAGTCTTAGATATCATTCGGGAGGCCCAAGTGGAGACCGTGAGACCGGAGAACCGCAAGAGGGAGCGAGTGATTGGTCAGGTTTCCGAGTTTGTGACGGATAGTCGAGGGCTTATGACCTTCCGAGGGCGGATTTGGGTGCCCTACGCGGGAGGAGCTCGACGTATACTGATGGAGGAGGCACATAGATCGAGGTTCTCGATCCATCCCGGTGCCACTAAGATGTATTTGGATCTGAAAAGAGATTATTGGTGGCCCTGTATGAAGAGGGATGCTGCTTGGGTAGTTGAGAGGTGTTTGACCTGCCGTCGGGTCAAGGTAGAGCACCAGCGTCCACATGGTCCATTGCAGCCACTGGAGATTCCCCAGTGGAAGTGGGAACAGATCTCTATGGACTTCATCACCAAATTACCGAGGATTGCGGATGGAGTCGACACAATTTGGGTGATAGTGGACTGTTTGATGAAGAGTGCTCACTTTCTTGCTATTAGTGAGAGCTCTTCTGCGGAGAATTTGGCTGAGATCTATGTGAGAGAGGTGGTATCTCGGCATGGGGTGCCAATCTCGATAGTGTCAGATCGATACGTGCGCTTTACTTCTAGATTCTGGAAGACGTTTCACGAGGAGTTGGGCGCGCGCCTGCATTTAAGTACTGCATACCACCCGCAGACTGACGGGCATAGTGAGCGGACGATTCAGACACTCGAGGACATGCTGCGTGCATGCGTCATGGACTTCGGAGGAAGTTGGCATACATACTTACCCCTGGCTGAGTTTTCCTATAACAACAGCCACCATTCGATTATTGGTATGCCTCCCTTCGAGCTTTTGTATGGGAGGAAGTTTCAGACTCCTATTTGTTGGGGGGAGGTGGGACAGAGAGTGATGGGTGGCACCAAGACAGTGCTGAGGACGACTGGGCAGATCCAGCAGTTAGACAGAGATTGCTGACGGCCTAGAGTCGCCAGAAGAGTTATGCGGACAGGCGACGATCCGAGTTAGAATTCCAGGTCGGAGATTTTGTCCTCCTGAAGGTATCCCCATGGAAAGGGGTGATCCGATTCAGGAAGCGGGGCAAGTTGGGGCCCCGATACATCGGTCCTTTTAGAGTGACCGCCAGGGTAGGCAGAGTAGCCTACCGGTTGGAGTTACCTGCAGAGTTGAGTCAGATTCATAACACCTTCCACGTGTCCCAGTTGACTAAGTGTGTAGCCGACGAGGCGGCAGTGGTGCCATTAGAGGAAATTTAGGTAGATGCAGGACTGAATTATACTGAGAGACCGATTGCGATTTTGGGTCGGAGGGTGAAGATTTTGAGAAACAAGGAAGTGCCCATGGTTCCGGTCCAGTGGTAGCATCGGAAGGGGTCCGAGTCGACTTGGGAGCCGGAGTCGGAGATGCGAGAGCAACATCCGAAGCTATTTGTGGAGCATGATTTCGAGGGCGAAGTCTGATTCTAGTGAGGGAGAATTGTAACACCCCAAGTCCAGGTATACCTTGTGAACCTTAATCTATTGAGCATTTGTTTCATTTGGCCCTTGGTAGAGAAAAAGTGATTAATGGGTACGCGGGGCGTACTAGAGTGTACGCTCAGCGTACTCATGTGCGTGCTTTGGACGCGGAGGCCACCTAGTACGCTGGGCGTATCGGAGGGTACACTGGGCGTACTAGGCCCAGAATGTAAACCCTAATTTGAGGTATTTCTCTATATAAAGGAAGTGATAGCCTCCTTCCTGACCACCATTCCCAGACACCAAACCTTCCTAACCCT
This sequence comes from Lactuca virosa, assembly GCF_052849685.1. Classification (NCBI taxonomy): domain Eukaryota; kingdom Viridiplantae; phylum Streptophyta; class Magnoliopsida; order Asterales; family Asteraceae; genus Lactuca; species Lactuca virosa. Next base: position 374,857,825 of record NC_136433.1, on the reverse strand, counting down.
AAATATTCGTCTTCTTAGCTGGAGAGTGCATTGGAGAGCTTGTGAGCATATTCTTGTGATCTTGAAGAGGATAAGGAGCTTTGGAGAAGAAGAGTGAGAGTCCACGTTGTTGGATCTGAGCTTAGCAGTGAGGAAAGCTTCACATAGAGGTATAAAGCTCCAAGCTTTCTCACTATTTCGTTTTGTGCATTTTCATGGAGTATTTTAGGGTTTTGTCCCAAAAGATGGAGACTTTATGAGATAATGAGCTCCATAGACCTTGATCTACCCCTTTTCAGTGTATTTTGTGGATTAGAGTGATAAAAATCCAATCTTGGACGTTAGGAGTAAGACATGCATGAGATATGAGCTTCATGAGGAAAGATGATGGATGTTTTGAGTGTTAGTAACCCAATCAGCCATGCAAAGGCTTAAAGTCACTGACTTTATGGATTAAGAGACATTAGGGAGTCCAGATCTATGATATGAGCCATTGTCTTAATGGATTAAGATCAAAAACATGAGGATAGTGATACTGGGATGTACACTGGGCGTACTCCCAGTACGCGCAGCGTAGGGGTCGAGCATCCCCGATGACTTGCATGGCAGCTGAGGATCCGGGATTTATTATATATTCAGTTTTTGGGATATGTGTTGGATGATTTGATACTATAACACTTTTTGAGATGTTTGAATTGAGAAAAATGTGTTTTGAAATTTGAAAATTTTGGTTTAAAATTTTCGTTGTTACACAAGGGATGGTTATGACGTGAGGATCAATGGTTGAAGTTAGTGGTCGTTGACTTTGACCTTGACCGTTGACTTGATGACCTTGTTTGACGTTTGGTCAAACTACGGGTTTTGGAGTATAGACTAAGATGGTACTCTTTATTACTGTTAGGTGTGATTTAGGATCAGTCTTTGTTAGGTGAGAGTTGTAGTGTTTAGTTGCTACTTGCGAGGTGAGTCCTCTCACTATACTTGCTTGTATGGTAGTATGTGCATGTTGACCAGCTGGGTCTTATCTGTTGATTTCTGATATATGTGAACTGAGTTGTATATAACTCTTGGATTGCTAAAAGTCCATGGGACTGCTGATAGTCCCCAAGGTTACTGATAACCCAGGTGGTGTATTATTAATCCACAGGGCGTGCTTTTGGCCCACTATGACTGTTGATAGTCCCCAGGGTTGTTGATAACCCATAGTTGATTGTTATGTTGTGTTGTATGAGATATTTTTTGGGGAACTCGCTAAGATTTGTGCTTACAATTGTGGATTAACTATTTTGGAGGTACTTATGGGGCGGCTGAGACGTGACTGTACACACACATCAGCAGTTTTATGATTCGAGATTACGCATTGTCTTATTATAACTCTGATTTCTGGATGTGGTTTTATTAAAAATGGGTGTTATATTATTTTAAAAATGAAAAATTTAGCCTGGGTTTTTGGGACGATACAAGTTGGTATCAGAGCCCTGGTTTGAGGGATTTGGATAAACACTTGTGGGATGCCAAACTTAAACTATGGATCTGAGAGTTTTATAAACCTTTTTGAAAAAACATTCGTTTCAAGAGAAGAAAATAGAAGATTCAATGCGTATAGTCACACGGAGCTTGAAAAGTGATTTCTCAAAATATCCATGCTTGCTTTATATGTTGTGACTGAATTGTTGTTATATGTGTTATAATATAATATGCATGTTATGAGTTAGTCTAGAGTGCCTGCTCAGATAGATGCTTTTTGTGTGTGATATATGAGCTGTTAGAGATACAGGATAATGTATAGGCTAACGATCCTTATAATGCATTTTTACCTGTTGTTTTCTACTCGAATGCTGCTTTCTTTGTGCTATGTGAAACTTATATTGATGTTAGTTAGATTTTAAGCGAATACGTTAAGTTACATGACACAAAGATTAAAAAGTTTTAGAATGTTTGATTTGGCCTATTGCGTAGCTCTTGTTTGAGTCCAACCGTTGTAGTGTAGGATCTTTCAGTCGAAAGGCTATTTAATCCTTGTTGCATGTAATTATATTTTCAAGACGGTTAGTTGGCATCGGTAGAAGTTTCTTTTGCAGCTGATAGCCGTGTTGGGTGAGTATCCCTTGTGGCCCTTACGGGAGCTCTATCGTGTGCTGGTGTGAGCACTTGCGTTTGAGGAAGTCTGAGCTAGGAATCTAGGCGATTGTGGTGGCTTTTCTAAGCGTATGGGTGTGCTGATACACTTGGCAGTGGTACAGTTCCTAGAAAAGCATTCTAGTGTGTGCTTATGTATGAGAAGAATCCTAGAGGGAGAGAGTCTAGGATGAGCGGTAGTGCATGCCAGGAGTGGCACGGGTGTCTGAGATTGATAGTGGTTTGGTGTAGCGACTTAGTTACTTTGAGACAATTCTCGAGACACGTACGAATAGGCGTGGAAGGTAGTAGTGGCCCATACTACAAAAAGAGCAGGATACGTATGGGGACCAGGAAAGGTTGAAAAGGTTTTAAGGAACTGGGGGAGGATAGATGGTGTGGTATAACACTAGTGTTAGTTGCAGTTGTCTCCATCGTCATTGGCCTGCCGACCATGATTTTTTTAGAATGAGACTGGTAATTGATTGGGCCTTAGTATCTGTGGCAGTTTGGGACTGAATGGTGCAGATATGTGTGAGTTAGCTGATATAGAGGTCTCGGGGACCTTACTCAAAGTAGTGCTAGTTTGAGTCGCGGGACTCAAGAAGGAAGTCACTATGATGATCGACTTGAGGATTGCAGCCTGAGGCTGAGTGGTCAGCCAATGGCAAGGGATGTTATTTTTTGCATCGGGGTTGTGTTTTTCCTATCTCCTCTGCTTGAGGGAGGAGAGAGATCGGATGTGGGTCATTCAATGGTTGAGATAGGAGATGGTGACCTCTTTATCGGTTCTGTTGTAAGAAGGTGAAGTTTAGTTCGCAGTAAATCGTCTCGGTGTCGCAACGAAGGGATGTTTGAGACTCGATGGTTCTTGTGGTTCGATGGACAAGGTGAAGGCAATGTCACATGCGAAATATGTATCGCAGGTTCTAGAAGATCGGGTGTACCTGAAGAGGCATCCAGTTATTCCTGTCTTAGGACATGAGAGTTTTGCAGATATTATGAACTTGTCGATGTTGTGTTTTGAGAATCCATGGGGAAATTCTTGATGTTTCAAGAAAATAATGAGGTTGTGGTTTAAGTCCACAATTGCAAGGTTTTTGTGTGTAAGTTCAGTTTGTTAGGTACCTTGTCAATCCAAGGGTATTTTGATGGATTTCATTGAGATTGCGACAACGATGTCGGGAAGAGTTTCCAAGGTTTTCATCTGAGGTTCAGGGTTTTCTTTACGATTTATTGGCCTTTATATGGAGGATTTTCATATGCCATTTTGCATACCGGAAGTCAATGTTGGCGCATATCTGGCTGAGCTAGTGCGAGGCATTGGTATGGCAGACGTCAGTCGATGATGGTTCGAACCCTAAGTGGGGGAGAACTGAAACAAAAATTTGCTTGGAAGATCATCGGTCGGTCCGATTTTTATGCTTTCATTGCGATGGGTCAGAGTAACTTGCGGTTCATGAAAGTTAGATTTCGGTCCAAGGTTGATGGCTGCATGGGGGAGAGGGAAGTAGGCTATTATCTAAGTGTTCGTGGTTAGGAAGTTTCTCTTTGCGCTCCTCAGGGATCCTCCAGAGTCCTCCATGGTTGCAGAAGAATGAAGGATGTCAGATCGTGGGTGCAGAGCGAGTTGCCGTTAGGTGTATGTTTTCAAGGGCATATGTGTTTTTCTCACTGGAGGTGACTGATGGTAAGCATGGTTAGCTCGCAATATGGACTGGTTACTTATGGTCGAGTATATGCAGTCATTGATGTGGCGGGCAGCTTCAGAGTTCGATAAGAGTTTCCGCTGGGGTTTTGTTCAGTATATGTGGGGTCATCGGGTTGTAACTCATTTATGTTGGTAGTGATTGCTCATATTAATGTAGTTTATAAGTAACATTTATGCACTTATATGTTACAATCTTTGGTTCATCCACTCATTGGCCTATATATAAAGGGTTGTCGTGTACTCTTGTAATACATATTCACAATGTCTAATTAGAATCTTTGCATGATCATTAAGCTACTCTTGTAATACATATTCACAATGTCTAATTAGAATCTTTGCATGATCATTAAGCTGAACTAATTTGCCTTACAACAATTTACAACAATATGTACTTTTTTTTGTTTTCAAAAATACAATTATTTTTTCTTTTCTTAATAACTTGTAAATTTTATATAATTTATTTTATTTATTAAAATATTAAACTGTTTACTTATACCAAAACTACAAACGCGAGCGTACAAAACAATGACAAGCTAAATTTATTATGAACTAATTATATAAAAATAAGAGATTGATAAATAAGGAATTTAAAATCAAATTTGACTAATTATAGCATTTGTGGGGGAATATATTAAAGATTATGCAAAAGAATATTTAATTTACAAGAATTAACCCACTAATTGTTGGTCAAGTAAAGTAATATTAAAAAAATAATCAATATTTAAAAGCACTAGATTTGCTGGAGTTGAAGACCTCTTTCTTTCCAGGTGATTACATCCCCCTTTCTTTGACTTTTGTTTTTCTTTAAAATTATTAAAATAATATTAGGTATGGAATATATGATCAAGTGGTACCATAATTGCTCCTTTTAAACTTGAATTTGAATTAATTAAATTTCAAGATTCAAATTCATTTGTGTTTTTCTTTAAAAGCTATTCACGAAAAATAATATGATCATTAAGGTTTTTATATTAGATTATTTGGCTATAACTATTTTAAAACAGTACATTACAAATATGTCTAGTTAAATTATCGTTTATGGGATTGTATATATGTTTGTAACTTAATGCCTTTTTTTTGGTTTTATCATAACCCTAATCTTAAAATTATGGGACTATTATTTACCATTTAGAGTGACAATTAACGACCGATTCTTCAAAAAAACGTTTTTTGTGAAATAAATCATACTGATAAATTAAAAAAAAAAAACAATCTAAAGATTTAAAATAAAAGAAACTGATTTCAAAATCAAATTTAGACTTTTTTAAAGTGGTATTAACCTCTTAATATAAGGCATGTCTCCTACTTTAGGTGAAAGAGATCTTCAACAAATATTGCTTTTAGACAACCTTCCTCCCCCTATCTTGACTATTTCCTCTCTTTTTCTTTATTTTATATGTTTGTTCTTTACCCTTATTGTGTTTTAAATAATTATACATAATCTACACATTTGTAAAATAAATAAGAATCAATTTCTTTAGTTGCTATAAAAGGAAGAGGGGCAATACCCCATTTTGGTACATCAATTTCAAATTTACAACATATATTTTCAAGAAAATGGGAAAAAAAGTATGTCATGATCTTCTTTCTTCAACATGGGAAGAAGGAGATGCAAGAGATCAACTCTCAACACAAACATATGTTGAGAAAAAACTCAAAATCTTCGGGTTTGAGCTACAACAGACTTCTCTTGACGAAAGTACCCTCAAAACCAACCATTTAAGGCCAACTGAAGGGGAAGAGAGCGTAAATTCATCATCAACAACGATTGAAAAGAATGATCTTCCTACAGAGGTTAAAAAGTTTGAGTGCCAATATTGTTTCAAAGAGTTTGTAAACTCGCAAGCGTTAGGAGGTCACCAGAATGCACACAAGAAGGAAAGATTGAAGAAAAAACGGTTGCAATTACAAGCTAGAAGGGAAAGAATCAACTACTACCTCCAACCCTATACCCATAACAAACATGGGCTGAATTTTGATTTTCATGGTTATTATGATTCAGAGTTCGAGTCTAATATTAGTTTTAGTCAGTATGATGATGATCTATTGTCGTTTAGAGATCCATGCAATTTTACTCTTACACATGTAGATAGGTCAAGAGGCAACTACATACCAGTTTCTATGAAACCAGCTCCTCGAGTTGTTGAATTAAAACAAAACCATGCAGATTTGGATCTGCAGTTGAGTTTGAGCTCGAACTCCATCATGTAAAACAAGAAAAGTGAAAAGCCATGAATTTCTCATGATCATATGTAAGTAAATTAGTATCTTGAAACTAATATTCAATCATTGTTTTTGTATGATTTTTTGATGACGAACAAGAGCATCATTGGATGCATAACTACTGTAGAGTATATTTCTCTTTTTATTTATTTATTTTTGTATGTTCGGTAGCCTAGCTATAATTTAAAAATATTATTTAATAACCAAGCAAGACAAGAAAGAAATATATTTTAGTATCAATTATGTTGCTTGATTACTAGGGTTTCTTTAGAAGATAACCAAAGATTTAGGGAACCATTCTTTTCATGGGTTTTTGTTTATTATAATTTTTATTTTAAATTATTTCTTCAGGGTTCATTTAATTCTCTATATATGTGTAGGGTATCTTTATTGTATTTATTATGTGCATGCTAGCGCGTGTTATGTTTAATTTTCTCAAGCAAGCAAGTAAAGGGTTGAAGAGGTGTGACTAATTAAAAAACAGCTTCGTCACCTCCTTCTAGATAATTTTGGATTTATAATTTATTAATCAAAATATAAAACTAATATATAGAAAAGAAAGATTAGAGGACACCAAATTAATGTTTTTCTTCTAATAAAAGGTTTTACTAATTAATTAATGTACAACATCACAACAAATTGTCTTATCGACTGTCATTCTCATCGGTAATCTTTTGGCAATGGGTTGTATGGAAAGATTAGTAATTAGGACAACTATCTATCGGTAAAAACACATAGAAATTTTTAGACCCTGTTTCATAGACATCTTTTTGGTTAACTGGATGGAAAGACTGTTTGATTTGGACAAAAAATAGGGTATTTGCTGGTAAATGTGTCTTTATCAGAAAACCCCAAAACTATATTTTTCTGGCTGAATGGGCCGGAAATACAATTGTGCTCCGAACCTCTTCTCTTCTCTTTCTTGAATTATTAATTTATTTTAAATATATATTTTTTTGAATTTTTTTATTGGGTTATTACTTTTTTACTGGATTATTATATATTAATAAATATTATTTATAATATACAATATTTTTATATATTAATAAATATTAATTTATTGGATTATTAATTTATTTTAGCTAATTTTTTTAATGCATTTTTATTGGATTAATTTTTTTTACAACACCGCCATCATCCTAATTTATTTTACAAAATTTCATCCATCCCACCACTATCGGACATAAATCGGGTCAAGAATCACACATTGAGTTAAAAAAAACTAAAATAGATAGAAAGAACAACAACATAATATCAACTTTAAAAACAATAAACTAAAAACAAGCCATGCATGTGTGTGCTACTGTTCGGTGTCCTCGTCACCACGAAGTGTGGAACCAAGTATACTACCCTGAAAACTCAAACCTTCTTTCTTTCACTTGCATATCGCTCCCACAGTTCATCATCATCCGAAGAATAACTACTTCATAGTGAGATCTTCATCATACTTCTCATTCATATCATTCTCATTCCCTTCGCACAAGTTACCAAAATAACATGATCAATATTATACTAAAAACCAAGAATACAAATAAATACATCCAACAAAATATCTAAATGGATTAAGATAACTTACATATATTCTCCGAGAATATAATGACCTCCTCTGGCTCCTAGTTGATTTTATTGAACTCCTTTCCAGGTGTGTCGTCTTAAAAACTCATGACCACGAGGGATGAGCCCTTTCTCCTTAGCTTGCAAAAACCACAATAAAATAATGTAATTTATGTTAAAGTAGAAAATCATATTTAGATTTATATAAATGATTTGCTACCAATTGTAAGCGATGTGGTTATATAGTAATTAATGAATATAACTATATATATTTGGAGATGGAACCATCCACAACGGTGTTGTGATTGTTCCTTCCACTTTCAAACTTCTTTTTTCCAATGGTTAGTATTTAATCCTTGTTTATTAAAAATATTGGTTTATATGTATAATAATATAAAATGTACTATATATAATAAAGTAAACAATAATGTATTACTCACGTACCTTGCACATGCATCTGCTACCACAACTACAAATTGATTCGATGGGGGCAATGTGACTTAATTATAACTCCTCTAATATTGATCATTTGTTATAACCAAATATCTTCTAGCAACGAACAACATTCCACAGTTGAAACAAATTGAAACATGTAAGGTTCTCATGAAAAGAAGAGCCATTACCTTCAAACATATCGAATATGCTTATGAGATCTGAAGACTAAATATCGGGTAAGCTTGTCTTAGAAAGAGTTCTAAAAAAGTAGATAGTTTTTTTTTTTTTTTTTTTTTTGGATACGGCAAATGATTAAACGGAAGCCTACTCGCATATTTCAACGAGCACCCCGGGTTCGAGCTCCTTTACAGGGCAAACCAGCCCTCATAGGGGTTTCCAGGGAAAATTTCCCCACATGTGGCACAAGTTTAAGAGGCACCCAAATTGGGTTTTGCAGGGATTGAACTTCTGACCTCTGACCTCACGTGGATATTAAACTCGGTACCTCTTCCCAGCTAGGCTGGAAGTCATTGGTAAAAAAAAAAAAGTAGATAGTTAACCATGAAAATTCTCTCATATCTATTTGAGCTAGCTTGATTGAAAAAGTAATAGAAAATATGCATCTATATATAACCTTCATGAAATAAAGTACATCACCCACCAAAACCCTTTGAATGGGCGGATGACAACAAAGAATTAAGCCAACTTATTTGAACAAACATTGAGGAAACTATATCGATATTTGAACTTTGTAAAAATAGAAACTTATTGTAATGTCTTTAAAACGATTATCTAGAAAAAATAGAGGGACTAAATTTTAATAATGTAAACCTCAAGGCTATGAAGTGTAAAATATAAAGAAAGAGAGATTACATGGAAAAGAGTTCCAACTAATTTCCCCTCCATTTCTTCGATTTCTAACTTCGTTTTCCCAAAAAGAATTCTACATCTTCTCCTCCAACGAGGAAGCCCTGCCAACAAATCAAAGGAGCTGCGATCTGTTACCAGGGTTTCTCCAAATGATCCTGTTTTATGCTTCTTCTTCTTCTTCTTCTTCTTCTTCTTGATCACAAGGAAGTTTTTGTAGAGAAAGATTTCTCTTTTCTTCAAGACATTTTAGGGTTTTTAGGTTGATTTTCAAAATTGCTCGAAAATGCCAGCTCACAGATCAAAATCGGAGAAGAACGAGGAAGAAATTCAATTAAGGAGAGACCCTTACGAGGTTCTTGGTGTTTCTCGTAGCTCCACAGATCAAGAAATCAAAACCGCTTACCGTAAATTGGCTTTGAAGTATGTTTTCTTACTTTGTCGATTGTTCTCTTTTCCCCCTTTTTAGGTTCCTTTTATCCAATTGATCTATGTATACCATATTATAAGATTCACGTATATTCAATATTTTTCTGTTATGGATGGAAACACAATATGCAAGAAAAAAAACATATTTTTCTGTAAATTCAGGGATAGTAATTATTAAATACGTTACAAAGCTACATATTTCACTTTTGAAATTCAAAAACTTCAATTTTATTTTTATCCATGATACATATTAATTATAGATGTATCTATTTATCTTTATCCTAGGTATCATCCAGACAAAAATGCAAATGACCCTAAATCAGCTGATATGTTTAACGAGATCACTTATTCCTATAGTATATTATCCGATCCAGACAAAAGACAACAGTATGATAGTGCTGGTTTTGAGGTGACCATTTCATTATTGAATTTTATTAAAATTTATAACCTTTTATTTCATTCTGACACTATAATAATAATCATCATTCAGGCTGTTGAAGCTGAAAATCAAGATTTAGAGCTCGATCTTTCAAGTTTGGGAGCTATGAACACCATGTTTGCTGCAATTTTTAGGTCTTTTTTACATTCTTGATTCCTACCCTTTTCTTGATTTCGAATCGTTTTTATAAATAAGTTGAGATTTTATATATATTATATATTGTTACAGTAAACTTGGAGTTCCAATAAAAACTATTGTATCAGCTACTGTGTTGGAGGAGGCAATAAATGGTTCAGTTCCTACACTTCCATTAACTTTGGGGAAATCTGTTTCTAGAAAGGTAGATTCTGAATACTTGAAAAGTTTAGGGACGAAATGTGGACATAGTGAATAGTTGGATGGTGGATTTAAAGTTTAAACTTTAAGCCTAAACCCATTTTAATTTTATAAAAAACTGTGATTGTTTGTTCATATAAAATCTTGCATTTTTTTAACAGGTTGAAAAGCAATGTGCGCATTTCTATTCTATTAGGATAACAGAGAAGGAAGCACAAGCTGGAATAGTTTGTCGAGTGCAATCAGCAGACAAGAGCAAGTTCAAGGTTTGCAAATTTACTGTTTTGTCCTTTTGGAAAACTCGTATTAGGGGTGAAAACACGTAATAGGGTTTTGATTTTTTTGCAGCTTTTGTATTTTGATCAAGACGAGAATGGTGGATTGTATCTCGCTTTGCAGGTATACACCATTGTACTTTCTGTTTTTTTTCTTATTAAGGGTAGTTTTGGAAAACGCAATTAGTAAAAAACTAAAAGGTGTCTTTTCATGTTTCAGGAAGATAGTGCTAAAAAAGGAAAACTGACATCTGCTGGGATGTATTTCCTCGGTTTCCCAGTCTATAAATTGGATCAACCATCTAACACAGTGAGTAAAAGATGAAAATACCCCCAAACTTTAACATTTTAATTGTATTTCATTTCATTATCTATCGGCTCCAGATGATTAAAAGAGACCCAGATGCTGCTTTCTTCAAAAAACTCGAAGGATTTCAGCCATGTGAAATTAGCGAATTAAAAGCTGGAGTTCATACATTTGCTGTTTATGGTTAGATTTATGAAAATATGAATACCCATTTGAGATTATTATGTTGGTTTTATTTTATACATGATTCTTATTATTATTATTAATTTATGATTTGGGTTAGGTGACAATTTCTTTAAAAGTGCTAATTACACAATTGAAGTGCTTTGTGCGGGTTCTTTTGTTGATGAAAAGGAGAAGCTTCGTGTTGTTGAAGCTCAGATTTCTTCAAAAAGAACAGAAATTTCTAAATTTGAAAGTGAATATAAACAGGTTATTGCACAATTTACAGAGATGACAAACAAATATGCACAAGAAATGCAAACGGTGAGTTTAATAATCAATTTCTTGTTTTGTGTATGTGAATTGGGAAATGCAAATAGTTTTCATGTGTTTGGTTGGATGGAATGGAATGATGAAGGAATGGAATGGAATGATGAAGGTAATGGAATGAGTCATTACATTCCCATGATCATGTTTGGTTGGCTTAAAGGAATGGAATGGATTTTCGTAGGAATTTTTTTTATTAGATGTAAGTAAAAGGTAGGGGAATCTCTAGAAAAATCCTAATATTTTACCCTAATTTACGAAAAAGTCCTAAACTAAAATTTGTTTACGAAAAAGCATGAACTACCGGTACAAAATGACGATTTGATCATTTTTTCTTGGTTTCATTACTTACCCGGTTCCAGTAAAGTTTCATTATTTTACCATAATTTACGAATAAGTCCCAAACTAAAGTTAAGTGATAATTTGACCATTTTCTCCATCTAACATACATTTTACCTGACCTGGACGTCTAGTCATTAAGTGAGCTGATAAGATGGATACGACAGGTTATATAATGCTACGTTTACTGTAAAATTTGATATCCATCTCATCAGCTCATTTATGATTATGTATCCAGGTTATCAATGAAACCGGTAAAATGTGTGTTTGCGGAAAAAGGGCGGGAAATGAGCTGATAAGATGGACATGGACATACTAGGTTATATAAGATTAGATAGACAATTTGAAATTTTTTATAAACTTAAAATATGACGAAGTTGTTGCTAGTTTATGTAATTATTGCAGTCTTCGTTGTATGCATTTGATATTCCAAAAAATGTACAAAGCGTTAGGATATCAAGTTTTATTGCATTATATAACGTAACATATCCATCTCATGAGCTCATTTAATGACTAGGCGTTCAGATCAACAATAAAAGTGTAAAATCATCATTTAATTTTAGTTTGAAACTTATTCTTAAATTATTGTAAAATAATGAGACTTTAATAGAACCGGGTAAGTAAAAAAACCAGAAAAAATGGGTCAAATTACCATTTTTACCGATAATTCATGTTTTTTCAGGAATAGTCCTAAGTCCATTCCATTAGGCTAAACACAGTGTGTTTTTCATTCAAATGGAATGAGTCTTTCCATTCCTTTTTTGATTCCATCATACCAAACACTACCTAGATTCTTGTCTCTTTGTAAATGGGTAAAGTCATCTTTTAAGTCAAATTTCTCTTATCCGTTTCGAGTGAAGTCATCTCCTAAGATGGGATAAGAGAAGCAAACTTTCCTTCAAGACGATGGGATGAGAGAAGCAAACTTTCCTTCAAGACGATTTTACCCTTTTAAAATACATACAAATCTTATCCTCTTAGTTGCATTGACCGCTTTCTTTTTATGGAACTTTCGATTCATTCCACAAACGATTTATAGTAAGATCATCAGATCAAGTTTGGAGATGCACAATGACCCCTTTCAGACTATTATTGAACATTTCTTTTTTCCAAAAAAAAAAAAAACAGTTTCTTTTTCTTTATTAGTTTTAAATTTCTTTAGTCTTTTTAGAAGCTACAGTCAGTTTCATGCCAGTATCAGTTCATGTCGGGTTTTATCATCATGCCCGATTTTTTTGTCAAAAAAAACTAAAAATATTTATCGTTTTTAACTTTTTATATGATCCTTTGGTTATTATTATTAGGCTCAGTTTCTTGTGGCATGAAACTGACTGTCTCATAAGAAAATGGGTCTAATAATAATAACTAAATGATCATTTTGTCTCAATAAAAAGTAAAAACGATAAAAAAAATAAAATATTTATCGTTTTTACTTTTTATATGATTATTTACTTATTATTATTAGTCTCAGTTTCTTGTGGCATGAAACTGACTGTCTCACAAGAAACTGAGCCTAATAATAATAACTAAATGATCATTTTGTCTCAATAAAAAGTAAAAATGATTAAAAAAAACTAAAAATATTTATCGTTTTTACTTTTTATATGATCATTCATTTTTGGACTTTTTTTCATCTTTAATTAAAGCTAATATTATATATATGATGATTCTTGTAGATTGATGAGCTTCTTAAACAAAGAAACGAAATACACGCATCTTACACAGTTACCTCACAAACAAAGCGTAATAGTAGCAGTAGAAGTAAGAAAAAGGTTTTTTTAAAAGATGAAAAAAAAGCATCAATAAAAGATGGATCAAAGAAGAAATGGTACAATATTCAAGTAAAGCTCGACAAGAGAAAACCCAGCTGACGTCATCAATCTTTTAAAGATTTAGTCTTGTTGAAAACTACTACACAAAGAGAGAAAGAAAGAAAAGACTGGAGTTTAGCTTTGCCACATCACCACGCATGTTTCACTTGTACAATTGTTGAAGTAGGGATACGTATTGAATGTACAAGTGCTTAATGCACAAATTTGACGTTTTTGATGGAGGGATATGGCTAGGTGGGGTAGAGCTGCCATATCTGTATAAAATCTTTTCTGTATGTCTTGTTTTCTTCTTCTTTTACTTTTTGGTATTTCAAAACAGCATGTAACTGTATATTGAACAAAGTAAAATTCAAGTTAAACACGTTTCTTGGTGTCTTTTTCTTCGGTGAATAGTATCGACGTTTTTAGGTGTTTCTAGGTTTAAGGGTATTTAGTTTTTACTCTTTTTGGAAGATGGTTGTTGTATTTTTGTAAGAATAGTATAGGATTAGAATAAGATCTTGGATGTTATGACAAAAATGTATGTGTGATGTGTGATATAATATTTGTTTAGTTTGAATTATTGGGGATGGGTAGATTGATGATGAAGACAGAAGATCCCTACCACACCATGCCTATAATTATCCATGTGAATGGCGTTTTTGGGGGAGACTTGTGGGTCTATCGTACACTTAAAATATCTACAAATTCATTCCCTTTTATTAAAAGATGACAAGAATTTTATGGGCAATCATACCAAGCTAGGTCGATACCAAGACTTTCGGTTAGATTTGATTGCTTGGAAACATTGAAAATATTCATTATAAATAAGCTTAATTTGAAAACTTGATCAAAATTAAAATTTGGTAACTCTAAGTGGGGTCATGGGTTGCATACCTAATTATGGCATTGTGACTTGAACAAGGTTCTTTTTCGTAATATGTCGCGCACGGCGTCAACAAACCTTGAAGCGGTCTATGTGGTCTATTATGTCATTGCCAACACTTTGATGGTATGATCCATGGAGAGTTGGTTGGACTCTTGGATATGGAACCTAATGCGGGCACATGGTCTTTCATGATCATGTTTTTTTTTTACTCTAAATGAGTGTTTTGCTTCTCTAAATGATTGTCTTTCATGTGCCGACTTGTCGGTGCATGGTAGGCTATATCGAAGATGAATGCTACCTAGTTGATCCTGCCAATAGTCACATGTTTGTCTCAAAGATTAAGCTACACATGTGTAAGTATGAACAAATTCAACCCACGAAAGTGTAAATGATCATTAAATCGGTTATAATTTATTTGATGATATCTACTACTCGGATAATCATGGTAATTCGAAAGCTAATACGTTTAACAAACTCCGACTTCTACATTTATTATATAAAAGTTTGATGTGGGATCTGCCTATTCTTGCGATGATCCATGATAACTCGTAGGATTTCTCGGTCCTTGTGTCAACGACACATCAATCATATTTTTGTCCTATCAACTTTCGATGCTAGGATATGATGGGCTTTCTAGGTTGCAAACAAGAATATTTACGCAAGGAATCATATTCATATTGTGGGTACATGCAACCTAGAAGTCTATGATATTTTTTCAAGTTATAGCAACATACTTATGAAACAAATTTCTAACCTACGTAAATCGAAAAAAACAAAGTTAGATCACATACATTTTGCAAAAATCAAATAATGCAAATAGCTCTCTTTCAATCTCCTTTGGAAAGTAAACACCAATAATGTGGATGTCTCTAATGGTTCACACTAAAAACCCTAAAACACTAGAAATCAAGAGGAGAGAGAAGGTAAGAAGAGAAATTTTGAATTTCTCCTTCTTGGAATTGATTAACCACGAAATTTTGAGGCCAAGAGGCTTTATCTATAGCTAGGGGGTCTCCAGGATAAATCTTGATTTGAATAATAAAATATTCAACTTTTATTTATTCAATACAGTTATCCTTATCAGCTATAGGAGGCTTCCAAAAACCCTAAAACTCTCCCTACAACCATCCATACCATTAAGGGTTCTAGAATTGCTTCTTTTGTTCAATTATTGAACAATTACAATTTGACCCTTGCACATTTAATTAATTCCAATTAATCCCGAATTAATTTCTGATTAATAATTAATTAATTCCAACTATTTCTAGTTAATGTATTAATCATATAATATACTGAAAAATCATTTTATCTCTCTCCCAAAGTCATTTCTAGCTATTTATAGTTATTGAAGGCAACCCAAAAAGGACTTTACATTTATTCACTAAGATTACACCAATTTAGTTAAGACCTTATACACATTAATCCAATAGTTTCCCACTTGGATAAGTCGTCAACTACAATTGCAAGTATAGACTTTGAATAAACAGTAAAGAGTGCTTTCCAAAACCACTGCCAAACTATGATTAAATCAGACGCTAGCCCTAAGATAAGTGATCAACTATTCATTCGTTCCACAAGATATTGTATGGATACGAGACATGGATACAAATCAATCTCATAGTCCAAGATTATGTTTCCCGATTATGATGACTAAATTCATACTACAAAGTGAAAACATCAATTTTGTCCGGGCTAGGCCTAGTACATGAATGTCAACACTAAATCACCGAGGGGTCCAAAGATATCGCTTTTCCTGTTAAGGAAAAAAGAACGAATACACTTGGACTACATAATCATAACCTTTACTCATCATGTCATACATGGAGTTACATTTTATAACATCCAGTTACGGATGCGTTGATGCAAAACCAATGCATAACATATTTGCAATCTATAACTTATGCATCTTCGCTTGAAGAATAGAAGATATTATCGTCTTAGAATTACTCGTGACTGAATCCATGAAGTAATATCTAAGTGAGGGTTTAAATAATACTTAAAATCCCTATTTAAGCACTCATGAGTATAGCAAAAATCTCCATGCTATGTCCAATCATTATGAACAATCTACTAATACTCCATGACAGTCTTAAATCATAACTTACTTCCCAAAAGTATGACCGACTGTGGTGTTTCAAGTAAATTAATTACTTAGGAAGAAACACGCAAAATGAAACACAATAATAACCTAATTGTCTATAGATCTCCATCCTCAACTCTATCTTGGATGTAGTGGAATTTCCTCATTCTATTCTTTGACCTTTTGTGATCTCAAGCATCATTAGTCAATGCGACTGCACCTTCACATAATATTTCTAATGGCAATTTGTTACTCAAAACAACTCCAAGGTCAACTATGAAGTTTTCTAGTCCAGGTACGCTCCTTGGATACCTCACTTGCATTAATGTAAGCTGACTCATATTGTTGAGTCTACCACCATCTCCTACTTTCGTGTTATCGCGGTACAATTCAAAATTTAACCTATGACTCAGAGTCATCCCTAAATATTCATGTTACATAGTTTTTCTTAATCATGTTCTATATTGTCTACAAGCAACCAGTCCTTGGTATATCTCAAATACCTCATAATGTCCTTGATTGTCTGTCTAATAATTAGTCGAGCAAATTTCTGATATAATCTCACAATGCTCAAAACATTTGAGACATCAGAATAAGCACCAGTCATAACATACATTATCGATCCTATATTAAAAGCATATAGGACTCGAATCATCCTATCATTTTCATGACTAAAACAAAAGACTTTGAGATTCACTCAAGTCCTTGCTATGATGCATATGAACAATCCCTTTCTTGGAAATTTCCATGTTGAAACCTTTCAACACATTATTCATATATATGCTTTGACTGAATCTTATTAAACATTTAGATCTATAGTTTTAGATCTGAAGACCAAGTA
This sequence comes from Lactuca virosa, assembly GCF_052849685.1. Taxonomy (NCBI): domain Eukaryota; kingdom Viridiplantae; phylum Streptophyta; class Magnoliopsida; order Asterales; family Asteraceae; genus Lactuca; species Lactuca virosa. Next base: position 374,840,703 of record NC_136433.1, on the reverse strand, counting down.
TCATTGTCACTTCCCCTAATTTCATCATAGCGAAACAATTCTTGAGCTTTTTCACTTTGCAACTTGGGGGACAATGTTCCCTATGAGCAGTATTGCCATCAACATGCTATACCAGGAAGACCACGACACTACAACTAGCGTTGACATGTACTCAAGACTCATCTAGACTTCTAAAAAGACAATACTCTTTGACTATTCTCATGGAAGCACAAATTCTTACTACGTGATGCATATTTAAATCTACAAATAGATTTCTCAAGCTTCAACGCCTTATTTGGATACCATGTTTAAATCCCTTCAGGATGTGTCATACACCCTTTGACAGTTTCCCATTAAGGAAAGTCGTTTAAACATCCATTTTTACCATATCAAAGAAAGGAATAATGGTAACAAATAACCAAATAGACCTTTCCTATACCACTGGAGAGAATGCTTCCTTATAATCAATTTCATGAGTTTGAGAGAAACCCTTTTCACCATACTAGCTTTGAATGTGTGTACATTCCTATCCATGCTAGTCTTCATATTGAAGATCTAATTGCAACCCACTGTCATAAGACTAGGTATTGGATTAACCAATTTCAAACTTGGTTATCCTTCATGGACTGAATTTCATTATCCTTAAACCCTTATTATTGGTAGCCTCAGGGCCCACCATTGCTTCCTAGTAGCTATTAGCTTATCCAAATTGACCAATGTTTTATCACTAACCAACGTGTCTCCTTCTGCAATTAGACGAAACTCATAAAACTCGGGAAACTCTAATAGATCCGCGAAGAGGTAAGGCAATGTCATTTGACTCAAGTGGTATTTCAACCTCAAGTTGAGCTAGTGCCAACTGCAGGTTTATTGTCAGTCATATCTCGAATTTATTTAGGGTCAATATGACTATGTTGAGTATTTAATGTTGTGTCTTTTGGGCTTTTTACTTAGTCTTTTGTGTATCTGGGTTGGTCCTGTCCACCTGTGATTAATGATTAGGGTTTTACTATTTAAGGTTCATGCATGCATCGTGTATTTACTAATCGTGTCATTGTAAAACCTACTTAGCCTCTACAGTAGCAGTTCTTAATCGAGCTCTTCTGAGGTTGTGACTTATAATCATTCGACACATCCTCGATTCATATTCTGTGTTTGATTGTTTTTACTTGTTTGAATCTATCCAATCATTAGAATTTTCAACTCTATAATTGGTATCAGAGGTGGAGACTGTGTAATCTATACGCATCTTGTAACATCCAAAAATTTTACGCCAAATTTAAACTTTTTCAACCATAAATGAAAGTCAAATAGTATTGTTACAAAAATGTTTCCAAATCAATTTCCATCAGAGTGTCCCCTAAATAGATCATAACATAAGGATGAGGAGCGGTACGGTCACGCCTTCGCCTTGCCACGATCTCCTGAAGTACCTGAAACAATAAACTGGAAACTGTAAGCCCGAGGGCTTAGTGAGCTACCCCCAAAATACCAATACTACACTGACAATACCATGTCAGTAACAATCAATCAACCAATCAATCAATCAACATGCATACTGGGCCATCGGCCTGACTGGACCGCCCTACTGGGCCTACAGTCTATCTGAATCTATCCCGAGCCTTCGACATGATTGGTCCGCCTCGTGGGCCTGCAGCCTCCCCGGACCGCTCATAGGGTATGTTGGCCTTCAGCACAAAGCAGGACCGCCTCAACCCAACCAACAAGTAAATAACCATGTTCGCATAACTATCACATACTGACATATACAGACATCAAACATATCTGTCACACTGATCATCAATCATAGAATCCTCTCGTAAGTAGAGTACCGACCTAGCAGGTCACTAACATACCAATCCTTACGGATCATAAAAGCATAACATACTGTCTACCCTGATTCTGATCTAGCAGATCAAATCCATATGTAGCATACCATAACAATAACAACTAAAGGGCCGGCCTTGGTGCCGTAGACCCTATCGATATAGTGAGGATAACTCACCTCGCAGATGTTGACTCGAAAGGTGAACTCCAACTCTCGGATCACCTAACACAGGCTCCACCACCTATAATCATAGTTCAGTATACTCATAAGTCCTTAACCTTATAAGGTACTCCGTAACCCACTAGTCAACCCCCGATCAAAGTCAAAGTCCTCAGTCAAGGTCAACAGTCCATGGTGACCCCAACTCGCCGAGTATCCTCGGCTACTCGCCGAGTTCCTCGAAGCACATCCCACTCGCCAAGTCATCGGGGTGACTCGTCGAGTTCCTTCGACTCTCGTTCAAACTTTAAGGCCACCCGTCGAGTTCCCTCCTTGCAACTCGATGGATACACACACATACATATCCTAGGGAAAACTCATCCGACTCGCCGAGTTGTTCTTCAACTCGTTGAGTCTTATGGTAATCTTCATCGGACTCGCCGAGTTGTTCATCCAACTCGTCGAGTCCACGACCATCTTCGTGTGACTCGCCGAGTCAACCTTGCGACTCGCCGAGTCAATTCAGTCCCTTTTCCATACAGACTTGTTTTGAGCCATGCAGCGGCTCCAAATCACAGATCCAGGCTTATAGGTCATGCTTATCACGTAAAGTTGCAAACTTTACGTGCATGCATGGCTATAAAGGCTCTAAATGCCTATTTCAAGTTCTTAATGGAACTTTATGCTCAAAAGGGACCTCAATCATGACCAAGACTGTAACTTTATGCTTATAGAATCCAAGGAGGGTCCAGATCTGAAGTTACAATCTCAGATCTTGCCCATAGCTCATCTTTCCAACTTAATGTCTCACCAAAAACCCTAAAACTCAACCAATAGAAGAGATCCTCAAGAAAAAGGTGATTTGGTTACCTCCAAAAGATGATAACTGAGTTAAGAGTTGATTCCCACACTCTACTTGCTCCAATTTCCTTCTCCTCTAAGCCTTCTCCCTCCAAAGATCCTCTCTTCAAGCTTCAAACACACAATGGGCACACACACACACACACATATTAGGGTTTTAAGGGGCTCTCAAAGACTAGAAAGAGGCCAAAGGAGGCTGAGGTTCCTTTAAATAGGGGTGCAAACCTCGAGATTTAGGGTTTCTTCTGCCAGCTCCTACTCGCCGAGTCCCTATATGGACTCGTCGAGTAGGTCACTTAACACGCGATCCCACCCCGTTGCTACTCGACGAGTAGGTCAACCAACTCGTCGAGTAGAGCTTAACCCAAAAATCTTATTTTAACAATACCTGAAAAATCGGGGCGTTACACATCTCTTCTGTTGAAAGAGTTTTTAGGGTTTCTGCTAATATTGGATCTGGTTCAGTCTTCATCTTTGTTATTGACGCTGATCTTTGTTCTTGATATTACCCAAAAACAGTTTTAGTTTACACATCTGGTTCATACAGGTTATAATCAATCTTTAAACATGTCATACGATTCTCACGTTAACTCATTAAATCTTTCAAGCAGCATTGGGTCTACAACCAGAATCCCTATTATTTTTCCCAGTGATTATGAAGTGTGGGCGTTGCACTTTGAAGATTACGTTTAAGGGATTGAAGACCATGGCTATCTGATATGGGAAGCCATTACTGTCCAGATGTTTACTCATACAGGAACAAGAAGAGATATTAAAACTCAAGCTGACTATAACAAACTTCTTCTTGATGTAAAAGACGTATCTCAAGATGAGAATGATAGGCTGCTAAGCAATGTTAAAGCAATGAGGATCATCAGGTTTGCTTTGCCACCAGACACTTTTTGTTTGGTTAGTTCATGCGACACAACAAAAGCCATTTGGGATAGGCTTAAGGAACTATATTCAACTGATGCTGATCTTGAGCATTCTACTCAAACTCTACTGCTTTCAGATTTTGGAGCATTTGTATAAAAGCCTGAAGATAGTCTAGATCAAACTTTCAATCGCTATAATCATCTTCTCAGTAGGATGATGAAGCACAAGATTGGACATGAACTGATTGAGCAAAAAGTCACGTTCATGAACGGGATAAGATCTGAGTGGAAGGCTGTAGTTTCTACCGTAAAGGCCCATAAGTAGTTTAAGAACTACACGTTGGCAAAGCTAGTTGGAATACTGAGGTCACATGAAGATGAAGTGACGAAAGATGGGAAGATAGTTTCTGGGATGGGATCACTGGCCCTTGTTGCGAAGGGTAAAAAGGCTGTAAATGATATTGGTTCGGAGTCTGATCTCTCCGATTGTGAACTTTCCAAGGAAGAATATGCATTCATGGTGTCCAATCCAAGGAAGTTTGCAAAGAAGAACTTCAGTCGCAACAAAAACCGAAACTGGCAGGGCAGTTATAGCTCTGGAAAGGTAAAAGAGGAGAGTGCAAATACTCTCAGAAAGAAGAAGAGAAGAAGGATAAAAAGCTTGTGGGGGACTCCAGATATGATTGTAATTACTGTCACTGCAAAAACCATCTGGCCAAGGAATACATGCTGAGAAGATTAAACGAGAAGAAGGAGGGAGAGGATGATGAAACATATCATCTCCGAAAGCTGGAGGAGATAAAAATGAAGAAGAACGCTGATAACACCATGCCTGCTTTGATTGTGCAGGAAAACGAAGCTGAAGATGAATTTGGAAGAGTCGAGGTCTGGTCAACTGACTCTGAAGATGAAGAGGTCTCAAACCTAATCATGGAAGGAGCTTCATAGAGAAGGATGAAGGTTCACAGTTCAATGGAAGGTGTTTGATGGTTACCAATGAGATGTTAGAGATTAGAGGTTATGCAACTGATGGTGGACGTAGCGCTGATAGCTTTTTCGCTGCGAAACCAGTTCTTGAGCAGATAAGCGAGTGCGAGCAGGTGATAAACAAGGTAAACACTATTCTTGAATCCTTGAATATACCTGTGTCTAGATATGAAATTGAATTGAACGACTTAAAATACACATTTTCAATTTTCAGTGATAGTCTATGTAACATCCTAAAAATTTAAGACTGGGTTCTTAAATTAATAAAGTAAATAAATGTAATATGATTTATATAGTTAAATAATACTGGGTTAATCATATAATTAATTGATATGAAGTTTAGAAAGTTGAAAGTGGGAAATAATAGCATTTTAAAGGTTAAAGGGCCAAAAGTGTTAAGTTGGCAAAATAAGTTGACCAAAGGGTTGACTCAGTTAATGGAAGGGACTACAAAAGTTATAAAATGGATGAGGAAGGACTTATTATATCAAAACGTAAGTTAATATCACAAAATATGGTTTATAGTGGAAATTTACAAAATGAGCAAACTTAAGGGACCAAATGGTAAACTTTTAGGAAATAAGATGCATAGCTCTTCTCTTATGGAGGAAGAACGTGTTTGAGCTCCACCATCCTTCCTATAATGGCGATTTTGATACCAAGAGCTCCTAGGGTTTGATTCAAGTGGAGATTGGAACATTTAAGCAAAAGGAAGAGGAATCAAAGGCATTCTAGGTATAACTTCTTCTCCTACCAACCTTGAAATTCGAATTTATGAAATGGGTGAACCCCATTGTTGAAATTAGTTTGATTCATTGATTAGGGTTTTGGTTTCTAACCTCCCTTGAGTTGTTTTGATAATCCTAGTCTCAATCCAATCATCCTATTGATGGATTTGAGGATTTAGGTGAAGACCCTCATGAACCCTAGAAATTCAAATTAGGGATTTCATTTTTATATGTTAGATTGGAATGGATTCAATGACCTAGATGTTGTTTGAAGGCAATGAATCCAAGTGGAATATTCAAACACATCTATGATGGTAGAATCATGTATAAGCTTGGATTGAAATGGTTTTGGGGACAATATGATGAAACCAATGGAGTCCTTTGTAGTTGAGAGATTAATGGGTAAAAGAAGTTCATAATTATGAATGGATACTCTTGGAATGAATTAAAATCAAAACATATGATGTTCCTTTATTCCTAGATTGATGTATGGAATAATTAGTCACAAGGGTATTTTGGGAAATCTAGGGATAACTATATGTTGATTGACATATAAGAAGTGAATGACATTCATGAACATGAATTGACACTCTAGATATGTTATTGGAACGTTAATATATGAAGGATTGCTAGTGAAGTTCTACCTCTAATGATTGTTTTGACCCAAGGGTAATTTGGGAATATGGAATGAAATTGAGGATTCCATAGTTGGATAAAGTACTTGCAATGAGATAAATTATGGTTCTATGTACTTGAAAACACCCAATGATGTATTAAATGATTTGGGAATAAGTCATATTGGTTAAAGATTATTCTTGATCAACTTGAACTCTTAACCCTTTCATTTTAGTGTTTGTAAAGCATTATGAACTTAACATTTTGATAAAGGTTTTAATGATTAAGTCATCACGAGGATAATGGTTAATTGAGTATTTGAGAAGTTGGTAGTTCTTATTATGTCCATATTGACCTTGTGGCGAAGTTTGGTAGCCATTGGAGGTATAGAAAACAAGTTACAAAGCTTTTAGCAAAATTCTGCTCAAAATAGTGAAATGCAGTTTTGACACGGGGGCGTGTCAAAATGACACAGGCCGTGTCAAAGGTTCTGTGAAATGTATGTTTTTCGTGGAAAACCTAGTAAATGACCACCGATTGCCCTAAAACTTTATATATAAGCTAATAGCAAGTAAATAAGCTTATGGGGAATATCTAAATGTTAAAAATCTTAGAAGGGTATTTTGGTCATTTTGTTGACATTCACCTTTATGTTATATAGGTGGTGTTTGAGAAGTGTTGATCTAAGCAAAGGAACTAAAAGAGGACTAGCTAATCTACATTGGAGAACTAGGTGAGTACGTCTTGGCATTTTCCCCACTTTGGGGTACATGGCAAAATGATTTTTATAATAATGAAATACTAATGTTTTGATATATGAAACATTTTGAAGTGAAAGTGTCAAATCCTTGGAAAGAATGTTTTGAAAGAATGCCTTGAAGGCAAGAATGTTTTTGAAAGAAAAGAACGTTTTATAAGAACATATATTTTGATAATGTGTTTGAAATGTTTTGAAACGAGTATTATGATACTAATGTATGAAATGTGTAAAGAATGGAAAGTAATGACAAGAAATGTAGAGTGATGAAAATGAATGGAAAGTAATGAAAGGAATTGGAAAGTAATGAAATGAAAACTGTCCGGGCCATGATACCTCGTAAGAGGCACTGGAGGAATCTATCGGGGTGGCGCCTCCCCTTCGCGAGATAGATGTCCTAATGGAAATGATGCCTAGGTGGATTGATTTGCTCTTTCCACCTTGGTCTAGACTTGGGAGTGGTTCCTTTATTGGACGTAGACCCTAAGTATAAAAATAGCAACGGTTTAATACCAGAATTAGCCTTAATGATAAAAGAAAATGGAATATGGAAATATGTCTTTTGAAATTAAATGATAAGATATGAAATGAAATGAAATGATATTTATGATGCGTACGAAACGAGTTTTCCTTGAAAATGCTTGAAACTGATTTATGGTATAAAACTATGTTTTGCGAAGATTAAACGTTTTTGATGAAAAAGTGATAAATGTTTTGGGTCACAAACCCACGTAGCTCACGAGACATTTTTGTCTTACGTATCTCTTTTTAATGCCATGTATTCCAGGTTGCAATTAAGGAGAAAGATGATAGATGGAAGTTAGAAGATTACGAGATAGAGAATGGAGTGGAACTTGTTAAGTTCCTTATTTAATGTTATTGATGTAATTCGTATTTGCTGGCTATGGTTGTATGATGCTTAATCGTAACACCCAAGGTTTTAAATGTAATTATTTTTGTGGGACCGGTTTTATGTTAAATGGGAGTTAATACCCAAATGTTTTTATAACCATAGCCTTTGAAAAAGTTTTGAGAAATTTGGGGTGTTACAGACTAAACAAACTCGTTTAACAAATTCTAACTTAACCGATCAACTCAGCATGGTTTCGTCAAAAAGTGAAGAGAGACACATGTTGATTGAAAAGTTGGAATCTGATTTGTCTAAGTATAGGGATGAGTCAATTTATTTGCAGAGAGATAATTTAGGTCTTTTAAAACAGCGTAACATTTTTTGTTTGATTGCCAAAAGACTTTATTTCAATATTACTCAGTTGCATCTTAATTGTGAAATTGGAAAGAAAATTCACAAGATGATTTTGTCATTCCTTGAATTAAAAGAGGACGAAATAGATGCTGACTGCTACAGATGCGAATCCATTGTCTCATCAGATGAACTTTCAGATGCATATAAAGTAGGACTGGACAAAATCGAATCTTATATACAGTCCAAAGACCACAAAAACATACTTAAACAACTTTTGGATGAAAAAGACAAAGAGCAAATCAAATATGAAACTGTATAGAAGTTTGACTCATTAAGCACCAAGTTGAGTTCGGAAAATAAACTTAATGTTGAAAACGTTTCTGAATTCGATGATGACAGTGATATGAATGAAATCTCCGTAGAGGATGAGGTTGACTGCTCTGAATTTGTTAAAAGCGAACCTGAACCTGCGAAAGTTTTAATTTCTGAAAATTCAGTTGAGTTCGCACGTATTTCTGAGAACAAATCCAAAGTTTTAACAGAAAAAGCAGTTGTTTTCCAAAAGGTTCGTACGGTACCTAACCAAGTTTTTACAACCAAAGGACTGAACAAAAATGAAATAGTTGAATTAACGTCTATGGTTGAAGATGATAACAAAGATGGGTATGATGAGTTCTTCTGGTCTGCTCCAATCGAGAATGCAGACGAAACCAAAGGTCTGTCTGAAATGACCTCGTGGAAAACGAAGACCCGCTACATAACAAAACCCCTAAAAAAAGTCAATTCAAGCTACGAAAAGGGAAGTCCCAGTGGAACAAAGAACACTCCAAGTGACACATCGCCTGTTCGTACCGAAACCCTATCAGAAAACCAAAACCTTGGGCTAGTATTCATAAATGCTCTGAGCAGTTCGCAGCTCAAAAACGACAAAGGAATGCTAGGTACAACAAAAATCTCAAGGAAAGAAAGCAGTTCTGGCAGTCTAAGAATCCCACTTTGTTCATAATGAAAAATCGAATCCAAACGCGAAAGACTCTTCACCTACGAAACCTAATAATTCTCAATGAAATCAATCTCCACAGGTTTCGAAACAAAAAGTTTTTCAAAAACCATCCTTTTCCAGATGATGCGAAACCTGTGCAGAAAACCAAATCTCACTTTGCTCCTAACATGAATGTTTGGCATTCAACCAAAACATTGAAAGATGTTAAAGGCAAAGGAAAGATAGTTTTGGAGCCTAACGTTCCTTTCAAAAGATCCGAAACTAATCTCAAGGAAAATGAGAAGAAATTTGTCAAGCAGCAAATCCTAAATAAACAAAAGAAAACATCGTCTAAGGATATGAACTCAAAAGACAATAGGATTACTGTTTTTCAAATCACAAAGAAAGATAAAACAACCTTAATAAAACGAACTTATTTGGTTGATCCTGCTGTTTCTTTTCCTGTATCTGTGAAGACCTCACGCAGGCTCAAACAACTTTGGGTTCCTAAATCTGCTTAACTTTCACAGGTAATACGTGACACACAGTTCGATTCAGAATGGTACATCGACAACGGCTGCTCACGTCACATGACAGGGAGAAAGGAAGAACTACGAGAGTTTAGAGAGCTGAAGGATGGAGGAAGAGTGAAGTACGGAAACAATTCACTTGGTGAAATCAAGGGTTATGAAATGATAAAAAATGGAGAGTTTTCGATTCGCAAAGTTGCATATGTGGAAGGACTGCAACACAACCTCATTAGTGTTTCGCAACTATAAGTTGGTACAGGACTGAAAGTATCATTTGATGATGAAGGATCGGAGATAATCGAAAAGAAGTCCAAGACAGTACTCTTGAAGTCAAAACGAAAAGGCGAAATATATCTCCTGAATCTAAATCCCATCAAAGGGAAGCCTACAATCTGCTTACTAATGAAAGCTTCTACTGATGATAGTTGGCTATGGCACAGGAGACTCTCGTATCTTAATTTCGAAGATATCAACAAGCTTGTTCTTGGTTATCACGTGCGAGGGTTACCACTCCTGAAATTTGACAAAGAACATCTATGTGCAGCCTGCGAAATGGGGAAACAGAGTAGGATGAGTCATCCAACAATTTTCAACACGAAAGTCATTGAGCCACTTGAACTTTTGCATATAGACCTTTGTGGTCCATCTGCAATTGAAAGCATCGGTGGTAATAAATATATTCTCGTAATTGTAGATGATTTTTCTAGATTCACTTGGGTGAATTTTCTTAAGCAGAAATCATAAGCTACTCCCAAGCTCAAAGACTTCATAAAGCAGATAGAGCTACAACTGCGAAAGCTGGTTCGTAACGTTCGCAGTGACAACAATCTAGAATTAAAAAACCAAGCATTTGAAGAATTTCTGACTGTGAAAGGAGTAACTAATAATTTTTCAGCTCCTTATACTCCTCAACAAAATGAGGTAGTCGAAAGACGAAACAGTTCGTTGTGTGAAGCTGCGAGAACCATGATGTCATTTGCGAATCTGCCACGTTACTTCTGGGCAGATGCGATAGGAACTGGTTGCTTTACCCAAAATCGCTCAATCCTCAACAAGCGATTCTTTGTCACCCCATATGAAATCATTAATAATCGAAAACCTAATGTCAAGTTTTTCCATGTTTTTGGTTCCATGTGCTTTATCTTCAAATCAAAGGAGCAACAGAACAAATTCGATGTGAAGGCTAATGAAGGTATTTTCTTGGGGTATTCTTTAAATTCTAAAGCATATAGGGTTCTTAACAAAAGGTCTAAAAATATGAAAGAAACATACTATGTCACTTTCGACGATAATTACTTGAAGAAGTTTCAGAAAATCGACAGCTCATCACAAGATATCTTTCCCAAAAAGAATCCTACCACCATACCACTCTCCAATCTCTACGAGGAGTTCATAAACTTATTTGATGAACCAGAAAATGCAATCTCCTCAGAGTCCAAAGCAGCAGACAACAAGGAAGACGAACTCAAGAAAATCATTGATGATGCTACGAAAGATATGGAACATGATCACCCCACTACAATGGACCCGGAAGCTTCGTCTCAATGAACAAGTGCGAATGCTACACCACAGGGGGAGGGCTCGACGTCAACCTCCACATCCAATCCACTAGTTCAGGGGGAGAACAAACCCCTGGAGTCAGTTTAGAAGTACCTTTCCAGGGGGAGAATCCGAATCCAGAAGAAGACATATATACATCATTCGAGGGGGAGAATAGAAATGCGAATGATGATTCAGATGTTCAGTCAGACTTTGAAGAAGTGAATGCCGAATTGGATCCAACATATGATCCTAATTTCCCTACATTGGCTAAATGGACCAAAGATCATCCAAAAACTCAAGTCATAGGAGATTCGTCTTCAGGAGTTCTTACGAGAGCACAGGAAAATGTGAAACGAACTGCATTATTCTCTAAAGTGGAATATTGCATGTTTAATTCGTTTATCTCCAAATTGAACCTAAAAATGTTCAAATTGCTCTTGATCATTCAGATTGGGTGCAGAAAATGCAGGAGGAGCTCAATGAATTCGAACGAAACAAAGTCTGGAGACTTATTCCCACTCCAAAGGATGCATCTGTTGTTGGTCTTAAATGGGTTTTTCGCAACAAGGTCGATAAGGAAGGTAACATGATAAGAAAAAAGGTGAGACTCTTTGTTAAAGGGTATTGTCAGGAAGAAGGCATCGACTACGAAGAAACCTTCGCACCCATTGCAAGGTTAGAATCCGTTCGTATCTCTCTGGCATACGCAACACACAAGAACTTTGAAGTATATCAAATGGATGTCAAGTGTGCATTTCTTAATGGGGAACTAGAAGAAACAGTGTATGTGGAACAACCACCAGGGTTCATAAACGAAAAGTATCTGAACCATTGTTACATTCTGGACAAGGCAGTTTATAGTCGAAAGCAAGCTACAAGAGCCTGGTACGAAACACTAACTCGTTTGTTAAAACATGCTAAATTTAAACAGGGATCGGTCGACCAAACCTTCTTTCACAAGAAAGATGGTGACCACTTGATGATCGTACAAATTTACGTTGATGACATCATTTTCGGATCAACTAACCCCAGCTTAACAGCTGAATTCCGAAAGTTGATGGAAACTAAGTTTGAGATGAGCTCCATGGGTCCGATTAACTTTTTCCTTGGCTTGAATATAAGACAGAGTCAGGAAGGTATTTTCATCAATCAGGAGGCTCATACAAAGACCTTACTCTCCAAATTTGGAATGGTGGGAGATACAAAAGTGAAGGTTCCAATGGCATTCGGAACGAAACTAACCCCATCTCTAGACAAGCCGACTGCTGATATGATACTCTATCGTCAAATGATAGGTTCATTGATGTATCTGACTGCTAGTCGTCCATATATCATGTTTCTATTGTGCCAGGTTTCAAGCGACTCCTCGCGAACCTCACATAACTGCTGTTAAGAACATCTTCAGGTATCTCAAGCGAACATCCTCACTAGGAATTTAGTACCCTTCGAATTCAGGTTTCTTTGTGCAAGCATTTTCGGATGCTGATCTTGGAGGTTGCGGTCTAGATAGAAAGAGTACAACGGGAGGATGCCAATTTCTTGATGGAAAACTCGTGAGTTGGCAATCTAAAAAGCAAACTTGCGTCTCCCTATCAACTGCTGAAGCTGAGTACATAGCCGTTGCATCTTGCACTTCACAAGTAATCTGGATTCAGATTCAGCTTCGTGACTATGGCATCAACATGAAACGAATCCCCTTGTGTTGCGATTCAGAGAGCGCCATTCACATTTGTCACAACCCAGTGCAACACTCAAAGATAAAACACATTGCACTGAAGTATCACTTTATCAAAGATCATGTGGAAGATGGAAATATCGAGATACACTTTGTAAGATCCGCTGATCAGTCAGCCAACATCTTCACGAAAACCTTAGCTGAAACAATCCTTCAATCGCATTCTACAAGGCTTAGGAATGATAGAGGCTGAATCCGTTCTGAAACCGCCTTCGCAGTCATAAGTTTTTGATAGGCCTGCGAATTGGTGCGAACGCTCGCAGTGACTCGGAATCACCTTTTTGTCTTGCGAATCGGTGCGAACACTCGCAGTAATTCACAACCAACTGTTCACACAGCGAATTAGTGTGAATGTTTGTAGTGACTCGTAGTCTACTGTTCCTTTGTGGTTTGGAACTTTTTGTATCCTTTGTACATTTTCATTATTTCTTCTTATTTCTTTCTGTTTTTAATTTCTTTTTCAGAAAAATCATAAATTCAAAAATATTTTATTTCTTTCTGTTTTTATTTCTTTTTCAGAAAATCAAAAATACAAAAATATTTTCTTTATTTTTATCATTTATTATAAAATTATAAAATGCCAAAAATATTAGCAAATTGAGCAAATTTCAAGGCAAACATCTTGGTGATCTCAATTGCGAATGAAGGGGCAGGTATAAATTTCGAAACTTTGCACTAGTTAAGTGTCCTAAGAAGCATGCTGCTGCATGTCGTCAAAAGCCTCAAAGACTTTCTATGTTGATGCTTTAATGAATCGATAACATCAATCGTTTCTTCCCAATAAGGCTGTTCATTCACATAAGTCAAGTGACTCTTCTCACATTGAGTTAAGAGTTAACTGCTTAGTCACTTTCGCATAGCAGAGGTACATTATTTCTTTGAAACCACCTCATACCATTTCTCCATTACTTTCACATTCATAAATGTAACCCTTGAGACTCTCAGACGTTACCACTGAGGTTTATGGTTACAATCAATTCTGTGTTCATGATCTTAAATTCGTTATAACCACGAATTGAGTGAAACCCAAAATCCAACACATATATACGTATTGACGGTGAACAGTATACATGCTCTAGATATTTCACCTTGGAATTAAGGAATACCCACCTTCGTGGTCAGTACCAAGAAATCTCTTATTCTTTTTGTGTGATCTTAATGAGATGTTCTAGACCTAAGACGTTTCTTCCCAATAGATCCAGTTTTACTTTTTCGAGATTTCTATTCTTACCGTAGTCACTTAAACTAATTCCATACCATACTTGTTTTTATGGCTACTCCGGTCAGACAAGTACTTCACCAGAGCGTTCGGACTTATATCAAGTTTTGTAGTTTGGTTGAAGATAAAACCACCCTTAAAACCTAATAAAAAGATGCCTTTCACTGTTTCTCAACAAACATGTAATTGTATTTCAATGGGAAACCACACAGACACTTTCGAGTCTCTCTTGACTCCGAAGGAAGAGATCACTGCCCGAGATCCACTGCTTTGTGTCTTAATAAGACATCAGTAAAATCCCATACAATTTTGATTTATTTCTTTATCTTTGGCACACTCTCGCACGAAGATCATTGTGATTTTCTAAAGTCTGGTTCGTGGCACTCATATTCACCTTTAGTTTCGCAGACATGATGATGACTATTCACTGCGAAAGTTCATGAAAGAATCAACTGAGAAAGTGAGTTGCTGACACAACATTTTAAAAAGATAAGATTGGGCGCGAGAATTTGAAACGACACTGATTTGACACCGCCTGACACACGTCACAACTGTCAGTCACGCCTTTTTAGGCGCCTTTTCAGTAATCGATGCAACCAATCGACAATTTTCTCTCACCAACTACTCCGTATAAAAGGATTTCGACGCTTCTTTAATTAATTACCATTCTAAAAAAGAAAACAAATCCTCCGGCGATTTTAGTCTCTACTCTGCATCGTCATCTTCATCAAGCTTCAATGGCAGCTTCTTCAAAGACTCCTTCAGAAAACATGGCCCGGTCCTCAATCCTCAACCTGAAAGCCAATCAGAATATGATTCTCGATCTTGACCCAACGAAATATGAAGTGTTTCTCCAACCAATCATCGAGTGTCTGAAGTACTCCCCACTCGTTATCGCGCTTACCAAGTCTGAAATTGTTCCTCTGGTGCATCTCTCAAATGCTTACTCCACTGCCAGTTATACAAAAGGCAAAGAACGGATCTCGTTCGAGATCTTCAACAAAAAGACCCAAATAACAAAATCGAGGTTATGTCAACTCCTAGGGCTTCAAAAGGGTTTTGACCAAATTGCCCCTGAGAGCGTCTCCAACTCAGCAATTCTGGAGATGTTCTACCAGATGGAATACAAGGAAACATTGGTAGCAGTTTCTAAGTTCAAGAAGCCTAACTTACCGCTGATGTGGAACAGTCTATTCACGATGATCTTTAAGAGCTTCTCGGAAAGGGTTACCGGCTTGGACTGTGGAAGCAAGTTGTTCATGACTGTGATGTACGACCTCTACTCTGGCATCAACTTGGATTATGGGTCTATTCTCTGTGCTCAGTTGGTCCAAAGCACTCTTTCTACCTAACGACATAGTGAAATCTCCTGTGCTCGTTTCTGGACCATCATCGTTCAATGGGCGACTAACAAACTCAAAGTTCTTGTATTGGAAGGGTCTTGTATGGCTTCGATCCAAAATTTCCACACAACAAACATCATACTCGCTGATAACTCAAAGTTCAGCTCTATCGGATCAATTACTGAAGCAATGCTTCGTGATGTTCCAGCAGCAAGTGATGTGCTGCAAGCCTATTGCAGTTTGCCCGTCTCAGGCTTTCGCCCCTTAACAGATGAAATGCGAGAGATCCTTGAAGAAGCAGACAAACCCAAGAAGGGAGGCAAGAAAAAGGGCACGAAAGTTGATCCATCTGAATCAATTCTATCACCAAAGAAGAGTAGTAAACGAAAATCCAATGAAGGACCTTCCGAACCTCCACAAGCTCCCAAAAAGAAGAAGATCAAGAAGGTGGCTTGTAGGACAAGATCTCCCACTCCGAGTGTCCACGAGGATTCGCAGTCACACACACTTTCAGAGGTTCCTATGCAGGGTGATACAACAAATTACAGGAGGATGATACTGCAGCAACATCTAATCCGAAGGTTTCGGAGACTACAACCACGAACCCTGAGGTAACATTTGAAATCCCAACCTCTGTTCCAATTACAAATGATCTTTTCCAGGATTCTTCCATCCCTTCTCCTCCACCCACTATTTCTACCCCAATCACCATCGCCCCTTGGCCACCAGTATCTCTGGGTGTTTCGCAAACCCAAACCTACTTTTCACCAATTCCACCGCCACCACCACTACATCATCTGTTGCAACTCCAGTAACTATCAACACATCTGATGTGGGGACAGGTACTTCAGGATTCATAGTCGGTCATTCCACTCCACCCCTTTCTCTTTTCCGCCAGGATGATTCGGATATGATCTATGGTGATGATGACGACTTCGCAGGATTCACCTAAAGTCCATTCAACATTCGGACTGAAAGTGATGATGAAGCTCCCGTCACAAGAGGGAAACTCAAGGAAATTAATGAGAAACTTGATTCGTTGCTTCATTCTTGTAAAGCATCATCCAGTGAGGACTATTCTCAAGCAACCATCAAGCCCTTCCTTGAGACTCTTATGAAAGAACACTCCGCTAACCTTGAAAAGACGAACAAAACAGTAGATGCTTCTGCTACTATGTGCACCAAAACGACCGAAAAAGTCGATAAACTAATTACAGATGCTCATCTGTTCATGGAGAAATTTCAAAGATCATTCGAGTCCAACACAGCGAAGGGTAATAAATTTATTTCTAGCCTTGGCTCCACACTAAAAACGGAGAAAGCGAAACTCGAAGAGGTTCGCACTGGTCTTCAAACAGACAATGCCGAGCTCAACCCCTCAATTTCATCGAAGCTCACGAAACTTCAAGATGACTTGGAAACTGAGAGTAAGATAATGGATGCTCTCGCTGTAAAGACTGAAAAGGTGAAGGTCTTAACATTCAAGCTAGAGAATGCTGAGAAAAGAATCCAAGATCTGATGTCCGAAAAGGCTGTTATGAAAAGTTGTGTAGCAGATGTGAATGCACTGCTTTCGGACATCATTGAGACTCGTGACTTGATGATCACGACAACAGTCAATCTCTGGAAGGTGTTCCGGAATCCATCTCAATTCCAAAATAAGGGGGAGAAGAAGTGAAACAATCCAAGAACGAAAAACCCAAACCTTCAGTAAAGCCTACTGTCAAGCCTAAAAGCGCAAATGAACCAAAAGGCAAAGAGAAGCTGATCAATGAAGAACCAATAATTGATAACAGTGAAGATGAAGAGCCTGACGAACACGAACTAAAAAGAAGAAGAGATCGTGAAGCTCAGATAGATGAGCATCAAATAATTGTTCGCGATGCTGAAGAGAAGGAAAAAGCCGAACGTGAAGCTCAAGTTACGCTGGAAAGTCGAAAGCTTTTGTTTCCAGTGTGGACTGTGAAGTGAATTCTGAGTGAAGCTGTGGATATGCCCAATCAATATTGGTTGGAACCAGTTGTGTCATTTGATCTGCAGAATACACAAGATTCACAGCTGGACCTTCCGATCACACCGAAAGCCTTCAAGTTTTGCATTTTTGCAAAAGTTGCGAATGTCCCAACAACAGACAATGGCGCAGATCACTTGTTTTTTTCGTTCAACCTTAAGCACATGAAACTGCAGTACGAATCGTGGAGTGCGAGCAAAATTACGACTGTAAAGATCACGGGTCCTATTGAAACCGATAGCTTCCTAAATACGAAGATTAAGGTTGCTAGAGGTTCGTCGAGTCGGGTGTACGAGTTCACACTTGCTGATTTGCCATGCCTAAACCCGTACGGCTAGATAGTGCTATAAAACTTGTTGCTAAGGGATGAACAGAAGTTTGAGCCCGTTGTTGTTCACCTCAAACATATGTTAATATCCTACATTCAAGAGGTTGGCAAGATGGATGTTGAGATTGTTGCTGTTTTGTGAAGGAAGCCAAGTGTACTCCCCAAAGAAGTCCCTTAAGGTTTTGACAAAATGAAACTTGGGAAGATACGAAAGGATGGATGGTGTGTGGATTTTCAACGGAAGGAGAGAACTGATGCAGACTTTCACAAAGCTTGTTTCTTTCTCAGTGACAAATATCTTTTCACCACTTTGTGCCTAGAATATATCTTGGATTTCGTGTGCAAACACAAAGGGAACAACAAAAGCAATAAGAAGTGCTTTTTGGATATGATTCAATGGTACATCAAAGTTCGCAAGGTTCTGCTGAGCGTGATTCCAAAAGTGTTTGAAGTGCAGAAGTGAACTCAGCAGTGAAGGACTCTCGCCTCAATCGACGCAAATGGGGAGATTGTTAATTATTTAATGTCGCGTCTTTTGGGATTTTTACTTATTGTTTTGTGTATCCGGGTTGGGTCTGTCCACCCATGATTAATGATTATGGTTTTACTATTTAAGGTGCATGCATGCATCGTGTATTTACTAATCGTGTCATTGTAAACCCTACATAGCCTCTACAGCAGTAGTTCTTAACCGAGCTCTTCTGAGGTTGTGACTTATAATCATTCGACACATTCTTGATTCATATTTTGTGTTTGATTGTGTTTACTTGTTTGAATCTATTCGATCATTAGAATTTTCAACTCTACAGTCTCCCACTGACTTCTTGATATATATGTTCTCTCTCAAGGAACATTCTTTTTTTGAGCTACAAACACCACATTCTCATGGGTCTTTAAACAAATATCAAAAGTATTTAGTGAATACCCGACAATGTAACACTTCTCACATCTCAATTCAAGTTGGTCATTGGTTTCTCGTCTAACGAAAGACCTCACAACACCAGACCTAAATGTGATGGAACTTTCCAAGCCCACATTTCATGAGGTCTCTGCAAACCTACTTAATCGGTTACAATTTTCAAAACATGCTCTACTATTTTAAGTGAATATTCCCCAAAAACGTAATTGGTAGCGAAGCACGAATCATCATAGATCGAACCATTCGATTCCCCTTTTAGCAACACCATTGCATTATGGCGTCCTTGGAGAAACCAATTATGGAAACCATCCCACAATCTCTAAGATGATCGTAGAACTCGATACCAAGGCATTCTCATTTCCTTTTGGATTAGAGATCCTTTATCTTCCTGCCCAATTCATTCCCTACTTTGTACTGGTACTTTTTAGTTTTGAAGTATTCAAAGTGTCAGACTTATGCTTAATCATATAAATATAATCACATTTACTGAGGTTATCAAAAAATATAGCATACTAGTATATCTCGTCCCTTGTGGTGGATATGATGGGTACACATACATCAGTGTGTGTAAGATCCAACAACCCATCACCTTATTTACATATCCATGTGAATGATGATTAGTTCATCTTGCCAACTAACAAGATTTACACACATCATCCAAACTGAAGTTAAATAGTGTGGTGCAATTGGAGCTTGGTGGTGTGATTCTTACTTATGTGGCAAAGGTGATTATGCCACAAGCTCATTCTTATATAAACTATTAGAGGAACCAATATTAAAGTTCACCTTACTATTATAAGAAACAAAAACTACAATTTAATGAATGTCAGTTGCTAGAAGATGTTTTAAACATAAAACAACCATCTTTATAAACTAGAATATTATCTTTCTAAATGAAATTCATATTCATGTTTATAGAACGCATAAAATGAAAATTGTTTTCTTGACATCTCTAAAGAGTAATAGTAAATAACTAGATTTATCCTAACTCCATTACTTATCGTAAACTTGAAATTCTCAATCATCGATACATGCAACACTTGTCCATTCCAATCATTAGGTTTAGCTCTCGATGCTTAAGCTTCCTTTTTTCCTTTAGATCCAGCATTGCCATCCAAATGTGATTAGCACATCATGCATCAAGGATCCACGAATTGGATGTATTTGGAGTTTGATTATTTAAATACTTGATGTAGAGTCAAACATTTGACTTTATCATCTCCAAGTACTTAGGGAAGCTTCGTTTATTATAATAATTGTAATTGCATTAATTGCAACTTGAATTTTGTGAATCATGGTTGTGTGGAATAGAGGACACGCCGATTCCATTCCCTCATAATGGGAAGTTATGGCCGAAACCCTTACTTTCCATTTAGTATTCGAACGTTTCTTCTTCTTTCTGCCATTATTCAGAAAGGCGATAACAAGAACTAGATAAGAGGTCTAATTCCTTTCCAGTTTTCATAGTTTGGAGAAGGTTTAAGAATTCCAACAATGTCTTCTCCATAATATTCATATGATAAATCAAGTTGAAATTATCATAAGAACTGAGAGATCCAAGCACAAGATCTATAGCAAGAATCTTGTCTAGGCCAACGGTAAGATTTTTGTGTTTGTCTATGTAGCTCTCTTTGAGCACGTACAAAACTCTCTCCTATAGCTTGTATGCAATTAGGAACTTTTAACAATTTTCAAATCATTCTTGCCTTGCCTTTTGGTGAAACATTTTACTCAATTGCAAATTAATTTGATATGTTCACATGTTCACAAAAGATCCTTTTGGAACATCGAGGACATAAAGATAATGATGCAAGAGACCTTATTTGACAAATCTACACATTTTGGGAATAATAGCTTATTTAAAGTTGACGCATTATTGATTTGAGGGATATGTTCATCGACGACACCTTTCCAATCGAGGAAGATTCCATAACAAATAAGCTCTTCTCAATGGAGAACATAGAGAAGCTAGAATTCAAAAGTGCATGAGGAGGTGGAAGAGGATTTCCATCTAACCTAAGAAGTCGATGCAATCTTTAATTAATAACCCAAATTTAAATAAAGGCTAGGATCCATATTTTCGATTCGTAACATGAAGAGAGATATCGTAATCACATCACAAATCTATTTTAGGTAGGTAATAGACTTTACAAATTTCAGTCACACTGAAACACCTAGATCTCTTGAAAATCATTGAACTATCAATGACATGTTAATCTCTTATTATGCTCTTACATTTGTGACTGGGATGCCGAGGATCACAAAGAAGATGTGAATAACCATGCAAACCCGCATGACACCCTCGTTCTCATTTATGATCTCACATTAATGTGTCGGTTAACCGCACATGCTCCATCAATAATCATAAACTCGAGTTGTACCATAATTTCAACTTTTTAGTCCCAAATTAGTGTGTCGGTTAACCATACACGCTCCACCAACGACTCATAAAGAAAGAATGTGCGTTTTCATGGATTAGCATATAATTTCATATTTTTCCTAAGTGACTAGAGTGAGATTTTAATGTATGCTCTAGTACTTATATGTTATCCTTTGAACGTGATTATTGTTCTATCATGTCCCTTTTGGCTAATGAAAATCCACCATACAAAGAAGCGGTGGGTGAAAAGGACACCCATTCAATGGTCATTTTATAAGTCGTTTTCTTATACATCTCTTATAGGATGATTTCATGAACGAGGCTTACTTAAGGATTAATTGAAAAATTATTAATCTCATCATATAGTATTATAACCGTTATATATATATATATATATATATATATATATATATATATATATATATATATATATAAGGGTGTATTTTAAAACTTTTAATAATAAAATGTTTAAATTCAATTAGCTTAATTAAATTTTAATTAATTGATATTCAAGCCAATTTTAGATTTAATATTTATCTTTTAATTAACATTTAATTAATTATATAAAATCTTTTAAGGATTAAAAAATTATCTTAACTAATCTTATAATTAAATAATATTAATTCCTTTTATACTTCCTCATTTTTCGAATTAGGGTTATCTAATTATCTAGTCTAAAGGTTTAGATTTTAATCAGTTAAAATAACAATTAAGATATAATAATTATGCTATAATTCAAAACAAGCAAGTAAATCCCTACACCCTACTGCAACCAAAAGTACGCTTCATCCTGCAATTCATAGGTTTTTTTTCGGTTCTTTAGGTATTGATATGCAGTTTCATATATGGACAAATAGCTGAAAATCCGAGACACTGATACCACTGATGGGTTTTCTACATTAAATATAAGAATATTTACGTAGCGAAATCATAATCATATTATGGGTACATGCAACCTAGAAGTCTATGATATTTTCTCAAGTTATAGAAACATACTTATAAAACAAATTTCTAACCTATGTAACTCAAAAAATACAAAGTTAGATCACATACATTTTGCAAAAACTGTATAATGCAAATAACTCTCTTTGAATCTCCTTTGGAAAGCAAGCACCAATAGTTTGGATGCCTCTAATGGTTCACATTCAATACCTTAGAACACTAGAAATCAAGAGGAGAGAGAGGACGTAAGAAGAGAAATTTCGAATTTCTCCTCCTTGGAGTTGATTAACCACAAAATTTTGAGGCCAAGAGGATTTATTTATAGCTAGGGGATCTCTAGGAAAAATCTTGATTTGAATAATAAAAGATTCACTTTTATTTATTCAATGCAGTTATCCTTATCAGCTATAGGAGGCTTCCAGAAACACTAAAACTCTCCTTAAAACCGTCCATACCATGGAGGGTTCTAGAATTGATTCTTTTGTTTAACTATTGAACAATTACAATCAACCCTTGCACATTTAATTAATTCCAATTAATCCCGAATTAATTTAAGATTAATTATGATTAATAATTAATTAATTCGAATTATTTATAGTTAATTTATTAGTTATATAATATATTAACAAATCATTTTATCTCTCTCCCAAAATCATTTTTAGCAATCTCTAGTTATTGGGGGCAACCCAAAAGGATTTTGCTCTTATTCACTAAGATTATACCAATTTAGTTAAGACCTTGAACACCTTAATCCAAAGAGGGGGCTGAGAAACAACTACCACATCCAAGGAAGGAAGCATACATGCAAATTATCAAATCCTAACAAAAGGAGTTGTGACAATAAATAACAATATTAGGCTCAATTGAGTCTGGTAATTGGAATGAGTTCAATTTAACTCCCTTAACGACGATCCATTATAGGACAAGTCTGGTACCAACATCCATAATAATTTACTAATTCTATCTCCAATAACATATATTTAAGTTATGTCAGTTAAAAAGCTCATAGTTGGACTTTTGGTTGGGTCGGCTGGTATGCCTCAATTGTGTATCCCTCTTTAGGCTTACCCAAGAGGCATGTAAGCACATGCTAGGCAATGTATATTATATAATTTATATCTAATACTTTTGCAAGACAATACCAACAATACTATCAGATTTTCCAATTTTAGGATTTTCCACAACAATGAAATACCAAAAAAAATCAAATTGTTTCTTTTTGTAGGACATTAGGTTGGATTCTCCAACCAGTTTTGGCGTAATATAACATTAATAAAGAAATACCCAAATGTTATTTACATCCGAATCATACCTAAACATCATCAAAACATGAAAACCACAACATTGATAAATACTTGGAAAGCTAGGGGTATAAAGGAAGAATTCACACCTCAAAACCTATGGAAATAGGTTCCTTTATGTATGGGAAAATGACATGATAACCAATGTAGTTCTCTATTGAAATTGCATTATATATATATATATATATATATATATATATATATATATATATATATATATATATATATATATATATATATATATATATATATATGACAATCGAGAAAATTTCGTCACCAATCACCGTTGGGAGAGAGTAGGAAAATAGATGTAATAGCTTAGTATTGTAATGTTTGATTTATGAGATAATAAAATCAAATATGTTGTTACATTTATAAATAAATTGACTGTTAGACTATAAATAAGCGTCCAAAAAGTTGTACCGTCTTTTAAAATGGTTAATGTATTTAGAAAGTACTTGATGACGTGATCCCACAGATATAAAATTCGTAAAAATCCGACTCCAAATGGACGAGTTATGGACTTAGTAAAAAGTAAAAATCAACCGCGTAAATAACAATTACGAAGTCAAAACGATACTAAGAGATTGGTTGAGTTTTGACTAAAAGTTTAAAAAGGAGATTCGTAGTACTCCTTGAGATATAAACATTAGGACAAAGAATGCCGAAAACAGGATCCATATAAGGGATATATGATTTTTGTAAAATCATTTATTTTTACCCTTGTTAGGCATAAAAATGAAAGTCAAAACTAACTAAAACAACTTAAAGGAGAGTTGTAGTACTCTTTGATATCATCGCATAGATATAAAGAGGGATTAGATCGGAGCTCAAACGAAAGAGTTATGATTTTTACAAAATCATTTTGTGCACGCGTGGTGCGCGCCTTTTCCTGTCGCACACCTGACACCGGAATCGAGTAGATTGCCAGTGATATGGCTATGTGGGGAGGTGACACGTGGCAACTTCTGGTTAGATTCACGAAGATCACACATGACGTGCACGGATCTTTGCGCCGAGCGCACCCCAAATCCATGCCTATAAATAGAAGGTAGCGTAGACCCCTTCTGCACATTGTTCTCTTAGCCTCTCTCTCTCTCTCTCTCTCTCTCTCTCTCTCGGCCTCAAAGTTGCTGCATTCTTGGGGCAATCCTGGAGTCTCGATCCCGATTCAACCCTACACCAGCGGTCTCACACGTCAAGGGTGAGTTCACGGCCCCATTTTACTATTTTAAAGGTTTTAAGGCGGGGAATAAATGCTTATCAAACTGCTTTCTCAAAATATATTTTTATATATATGTTAGTAGTTAAACAAAGCATGAAACGTTAGGATAATATACCCATAGATACTCTGCCCAGTTGTAAGATATGATATTATGCATACAAGTTTTAATGTCCGATATTCTAGTAACATATTTTACCTAGACGTTATACTGGCCAATTTTCTAGGATAACATAGTGCCTGGAAGTAATGCTGGTCAATTATATGGATATGCAATGTACTTAGTTGTTACTCTGCCTGAATATCCTATTTTTAAAACGATCATAATTAGGGTATAAATGTACGTAGTAAAAGATACATACAAGGATAATTATAAAGTATACAAATAATAATTATCATTTATATAGTAAAAGGTATATAGTGATAATTATGGAAAAATAATTTTATAGAATGTTAGAACCTTGAAAGTGAACCTCTAGCAATCCCAATCCGAAGTCAGTCAGAATTCCGAAGTGTTTTTGATGGTGTCCGAAATTGAAGCTATGCTTCGGAATCTTAGTTATGTTCGGACTTGAAGATATGCTCCGGAAGTGAATATCAGTGAAGGCATTCCGGAATGGACTATGTGTCCGGAATGTTAGTCTATCCGAATCAATGTGTTGTCTTTGTGCATTTATTGTCTTTGTCATTTAGTTTGATTTAACTTGTCATAGGACTTAGTCTTTTTGTCAACGCGGATATTCAGAGTGTCAGATGTAACTCCTTTATCTAGTCCTATGTATGTAATCGGTTAGTACCATGTACTTCATTCTCCTATTTATAGGAGCATTCAATGTTAAATCAAATGACGGATTTGTTCAGACCTTTTAGCAATATTTCATTTACTTCACTCTCTTTACAACATTCTCTTTGTTCTTCATTTATTAACTTTACTTTGATCTTAATTCTCATTCTTCATTTATGGTTTAAATATTTGTTGAATACATTAACTCAGACTTGACTGGTCTATCCAGACTTGACTGGTATATTCATTAGCAAGCAGACATTGATCTTAAAGTATTAACTCAAGGTTTGAGTTTTCAAACCTTGTCCCTGCGCATCAGATCAATTTGTTCTTTCAATTGGTATCAGAGCTTGAGTGGTTGTCCTTTGATTCCATAAGATCAGATTATAGTTGGTTTGAATTTACCTTGGTATTTCAACCATTTCTGTGTTAAGGATAAAAGTTCTTATATATACCACTTTTGCTTAAAGATACCTTAACTTCAATGGCTGCTTCTAATACTCAACAAATGATTTCAATGCAAATCGCAAATAGTGTGGGTGGCCCTACACGTGCCCCACTGCTAGTTGTGGAAGAATATGATCACTGGAAAGTTAGAATGGAAAGATTTTTACTAGATAAAGAGAAAGGTGAAGCTATTTGGAGATCCGTCAAAGAATGCCCTCATGTACCTGTGAGAACGGTTGTGAGAGATGTTGCTGCTCAGCTTATCGGTCAAGATGAGACTCGTCCAGCTCCTCTAACTGCAGATTATATTGAGAAGCTGCATGCTGATCAAGTTGCTTTCTCGGAAATGGTGTTTGTTGTTCCTCCCTCACTCTTTGAACACATTAAGTTGTGTAAATCAGCAAAAGAGATTTGGGACACTCTCCAAGATCTGATCGAAGGTTCGGAAAACATGAAACATAAGCGTCTCACCTCAGTTGTCAATGATTTTGACACCTTCACTACCACTCCTGGTGAATCAGTGGCTTCAACATCTAACCGTTACCGAATCGTAGTCAACAACATGACTACTCATGGGATTGTCCGAACTCCCTTGGAGTACAATCTCAAGTTCATTAACAATCTCGGTAAAGGATGGGGAAATGTGAAATCTTGTCTCCAATGTAATGGTTCTTTGAAAAAGTTAAAGCTTTATCAACTTTTTGATGAACTTCAAGGACATGAATCTAATGTCGCTCAAACTATAAGAGAACTCTCCGGAGGTCCTCTTGCTCTTGTCAGTTCCTTTGAACCAACTGTTTCGAACACATCCACCTCCGACCTCTTCAAACCCATTACTACATCTGTTCAGTCCTCATTACCTGTCTTACCCCCACAGAACTATCCTATAGATGATTCTGAAGCCATGGACTCTGAACTCCATTTCCAGCAGGAGTTTTCTCTACTCTCCATGAAATACAAACGTCCTTTCAATCCCTCTTACAAACCATACCAAAATCGGTTTCATGCTCCTCACCAAAACAACCCTCAACCATACTCAACTCCGGAACCATAACCAACTCCGTAGAATCCTCCCGCATACAAACCAAACATTACTAAGCCAAACTCTACTCCGGAACCACAGCAGAATCCAAAATCCGACAAACCAAAAATTGTGTGTCACAAGTGTGGACATGCAAACCACTTTACAAAAGATTGCCTGACTGAAGCTCCGCAAAAACCAAAGATCAAGGACTCTACATACTACGCCCGAAGAGATTAAGAGATTGTAACATCTGGAATTCCAGGTATGATAAATTGAGTATTTATTTTGAGATATGAGGAGTGACTTGACGAGTTGGCGCCTCAACTCGTCGAGTAGGATCGCGACCTGGTGACGTGGAAAATGAATGGACTCGACGAGTCGGCGAGCCGACTCGACGAGTCAGCGCTGGAGGCAGAAACCCTAATTTTCTGGGCTTGGGCATATTTAAAGGCACTTATGGCCTCCTTGGCCTCTTCCCATTAGTGTCTTCGTCCCTTGAGAGAAACCCTAGAGTCATTTGTGAGCTAGAGACGAAAGAGGCTAATTTGAGGTCATTTCTTTGAGAAGAGGATCAAGGGTGTTGCAAGAATCTCAGAGGAGAGTTGGGGGATCAGTTTCATCTTCACTTCAAGCTTCAGATCTGGTATAAGCTCTTGCCTTCCTTGTGTTTGATTAGATTCTTCCTTTGGGTGTTAAGTTAGGGCTTGTATCACCTTTTTGATGGGGTTTTGGGTGCATCCAAACCCTTTCTCGAGTTACTCTTTAGATCTAGACCTTGTGAGGTCCAGAGAACCAGAAAGTAGGAAGCCATGAGTGAGTAACCATGGAGCTTTGAAGCTATGAAGCTTTAATGGAGTCATAATGGTATATCGAGCAATATACACCATGCATGAACCCCAAGTTCAGACCTTTACGTGAATTTTGGATGCTAGAAGGCCAGATCTATGGGTTAGAGTTCCGGATCTGACTTCAGAAGGCTATATGAGTGATGCAATGGAGACGACTCGCCGAGTCTATGAGATGACTCGACGAGTCGGATCGGATTTGTCCTGCGATTCATGACTCAGTGATAACCCGTCGAGTTAGAGGTTAACTCGACGAGTCGTGTGAGGCCTTAGGGGGATTTAGAGGATACGCATGAACTCGCCGAGTCACACGAGTGCACTCGGCGAGTCTGGTCAATATTGAAGTATGGACTGGAGTTGACTTCAGTTGACCTTAGGGTTGGTCAAACTGATTAAGAGAGGTCAGGAAAGGGTGGCATGATCTTCCACCCATTTTATAGGAATGAGAATGTAAGGAGTGTATTAATTCAAAATTTTATCCATGTGATAGACGGAGGCTAGATCGAGGGGTTCGGGCATCAGATTTTACTAGCTATCTTACGAGGTGAGTCTTCTCACTATACCTACCTTGAGTGGTAACTTGTGTGTGACCAGTGGGTCTTATGTGTATGTGCTGTGTATTGAGAGTTCCTGCTATTTGTTTTGTGATATGCTTACTATGTATTATAGTGAGATGCTGAGTTGAGGGACCAGAGGGTCCATCAGAGTCGTTGGGCCGGAGGGTCCCACTGAGACACATTGACCAGAGGGTCCTTTTGAGCATAGCCTCGAGTGGCTGTTGGGGAACTCACTAAGCTTTATGCTTACCGTGTTATGTGTTATGTATTTCAGATAGCTCCGAGGATCGCGGCAAGGCACCGACATGATTGTACACACTGGCGGAAGATTGTTTTTATGATTCTGGGATTGTGTTTTACTTGTTGACATTTGAGACATATGTGATTTGGTGAATTATGAAATGAGTTTTTAACTGTGTTAAAAATGAAAAAAATTGTTTGGAAATTCACGTTGTTACAGAGATGGCAGAGAGTGAAAAAGCTTTCATAACTACTATATCAAGGGATGTCGAAGGATATTGGTCATCCGGAGATGATGATGACATGGTGACTGGAAGAAACATGTGCTTGATGGCAAGAAAAACTGTTGAATGTGATGAAGTCTATTGGTCCTCTGGGTTAGAAGATGAAGATGATGTTGCTGAACCACACTACTGCTACATGGCCACCAATGATCCACCTGGTCGAAGCATCGTTCAGCAGTTAAAAGCTATGATTATTGATAATAATTTTGATCTGTCTCTTTGTGAACCTTATCTGACCCAGATCCAAACAGATATGAGCACCATTTATAAAGCCTATGAGTCCGCCATAGAAGCCAGTGAGAAGAAGGAGTGTGAATTATCGTCTTAGGTTACGTTTTGAGGATAAAAAGTTGAAAATCGAGTCCTTAGAGCATGAGCTTGTTATGTCAAAAGATGAATGTATCATTTTAAAAGACAAATGTGAAATCACCTATTCTGAAAGAAACATTTTAATTTCCAATAACAAACGTCTTAATGCAAAAATAGATGATTTGCATAATTCCATTGACATACTTGAATCGAATCAACGAATGACTCATAACTTTCGCCATCCTTGGTCAAAAGCTCATGGTCTCGGAAGTGAGTTTCTGAAACCAATAGCTAGTCCCTTGAAGGAGTTGCAAAATCTGACCTTTATGGGAGATGTTCTCAACCATCAACATTCGGACGCACCTTTATCCATTGTCACCCCTTCCCGAGACTAATGACAAGTTCGCATCCTTCATTCCTAAGTTTCAACCCATAGTTGTCAAGAGTCCCGATTCCACGCAATTTCCGCCTCTGATAAACCTGGACCTGAATCGAATCTCTAGCACTCAAAAGTCTATTGTTTAAAATCCAAACCTCAGCCCTCCTAACAACTGTGTTGTTGAGGAAATTTTTCCGGAATCAACTTCGTCTGAACCATCAGAATGTGTTTGGGCATCCTTAGATAGTGAGGTTGATGAGACAATTTCATGTGATTCTGAACCTTACGTAATTTCAAAAACAAATCTGGTTCCCATTAAGCCTGTGTTCAACAATCCTTCAGTAGGACAGACTTCGAAATCTTCGTCTCAATCTAAAAGAAAGCTAATGTTAAATAGGAAGGATATTGTAGACCCTAAGGTGGAAGCTCGAAATGCACAAAAAAAGGAAGTTAAGACTAGACAAAATTCAAAATTCCTTGAGAACTCCAAAAAGAGTGTATCTCGGAATTCTTGCTCATCAACCCATAGTCAAAACTCCTTCACACCTAATAAGATACTCAAGAGACCCTCAAATCCTCCTAATCCTGTAGAACAAAAGAAGGTGGTTAGCCCCACTCAGGAAAAGTCAAAAGTAAGCCCCACATCTGTCCGAAACACCTCTCCTTGGACTGTTTCATCTATTTTTATTGCAAAATATGATGGCACAACATTTAGACCTCGACTTTCAAAATCAAATGTGTCATCAAACAAACAGAAACATGTTAAGAAAACATATGTTTCAAAGCCTTCAAAACAAAACCTTGTTTGGAAAGTGAAAAAATACGTGACTCCAGATGAGACAGTGACTTCTACTGCTCCGGAAACATCAGGTACGAAGAAAGTCATTCCGAACCCTCAAGTCATTGAATATGACTACTGGATAGATGAAAAGACATTAACCTTTTGTCTGTTTCCTAAGAGCTCAAAAAACATTCCCAGGAAACACAAAGTTGTTCCGAAGTCACAATCAAAGTCCAAAGCCCGTGCCCATGTCAAGCTTTCTCCAAACGCTGGTTACGTGACGTATGGCAACACATCCAACTCTCAAATTCGTGGTTATGGAATTCTCACCAATGAAAATTTCTCTATCTCAAATGTAGCTTATGTAGCTGACCTGAAACATAATTTGATAAGTGTAGCTCAGCTCACTGATTCAAATCGACGTGTTGAATTTTGCAAGAAGCACAACTATATAATGACTGAAGACCGAAAAGAATTCTTAATCAAGTCAAATCGCAACAAGAACATGTACCCACTCGACATCAACATGATTATTGGCAAACTGCAACTCTGCCTACTCTCCAAAGCCGTTCCTGTCGTCAGTTGGTTATGGCACCGAAGGCTCGCTCATCTGAACTTTTAGTACATGAATGATCTCGTATCTGGTAAAATGGTGAGAGGTCTACCTCTCCTCAAATTTGCAAAATGATCATTTATGTGCTGCTTGTGAGTGTGGAAAGCAATCGAAGAAGGGTCATCCTGTTATCATCGAAAAATCAATCTCGGAACCGTTGGAGCTTCTACACATTGATCTTTGTGGACCATCCACTGTAGAGAGTCTTCATCATAAGAAATACATTCTTGTGATTGTTGACGACTTTACAAGGTTCAGTTGGGTTTACTTCCTCAGACTGAAGTCCGAAACAACCTATGAACTCATCAACTTCATTAAAGGAATTGAAGTCCTCATTAAACTCCCTGTTAGGCGTATTCGAAGTGATAATGGTTCAGAATTCACCAATGGAACCATTGAGAAATTCATCACCGAGAAAGGAATTGACCACAACTTCTCAGCAGCATACACTCCACAACAGAACGGTGTATTTGAAAGACGTAATAGAACTCTTGTTGAAGATGCTCGATCCATGCTTAACTCTGCAAATCTACCACTCTACCTCTGGGCTGAAGCCGTCTCAACTTCATGCTTCACTCAAAATCGGAGTATCATCAATCGACGACTCAACATGGCACCGTATGAAGCAATGAATGGTCGGAAGCGAAGTATATCCTTTCTTCATATTTTGGATGTCGATTCTTCATAAAAACAATCGTGATCAACTTACCAAATTTCAACCCAAAGCTGATGAAGCAATTTTTCTTGGTTACTCTGCAAAATCTAAAGCTTATCGAGATCTTAATCGACGCACTCGAGTTATTGAAGAAAGTTTCGATGTCACCTTTGACGATAATTTTGTTCGGAATTTTGCTCTCACTCATGTTACAACTCACATTATGGAGTTTGATGCTCCACCTACGGAATGTACGGACATTCAGATAATTCATGAAGTCAGTTTTGAAACTCTTTTTGGATCATCCGAAACAGCACTTGATTCAGAATCTCGATCAAGTCAACCTTCATCATCCCTTCCTACTTCACAACCTGTTTCCGGTCCTCTACCCTCTCTTTCTCCATTTGATTCTGAATCGTTTCAACCTTCTCAGGTTGAGGGGGAGAATGGTCAACCCTCTCTTGAATCAAATGTAGATGGATTTCTTGATGCAGCTGCTGAATTTGACTCTAATCCAATCAACAGCGATGACGACGTCAACTTTTTTGAATTTCCTCCTGAGGATGATGTAAACCTCTACGGCTCCGAAGTTCAGGGGGAGCATCACACACAAGTTCAAACCATTCAGGGGGAGAAACACAACCCTATCATCAATGTTGAATCTTCTGCTGCTCACGAACTACCAAGACTTCACATCTGGACTCGAGATTACCCTCCAAACCAAGTTATCGGAAACCCTAATGCTGATGTTCAAACTCGCTCTGACACAAGTGTTCAAAATGAATGTCATTTTTCGGCATTTATCTCCATGGTTGAACCCAAATCCATCAAGGAAGCATTAAAACATGCTAACTGGATTACTGCCATGCAAGAAGAATTGGCAGAATTCGATAGAAATGAAGTGTGGACTCTCGTTCCTCCTCCTCAGAACCATCCCATTTTAGGTACTATTTGGGTGTTTCGCAACAAGTTAGATGATGCAGGAGTTATCATTCGAAACAAAGCAAGATTGGTGGCTAAAGGATTTACACAGATTGAAGGCCTTGATTATGATGAGACCTTTGATCCTGTTGCACGTCTTGAAGCTATCAGAATCTTTCTTGCTTATGTCGCTCACAAAGGCTTCAAATTTTACCAAATAGATGTTAAGAGTGCTTTTCTTAACGGTGAACTTGACACTGAAGTATATCTTTAGCAGCCTCCCGGTTTTGTTAATCTTTCATATCCGAACTACTGCTACAAGCTCCGGAAAGCTGTCTACGGCCTAAAGCAAGCTCCTCGCGCATGGTACGATACCCTCACAGATTTTCTCAAGCGTTTAGGTGTTCAAAGAGGAATCTTAGATCCCACTCTCTTCCGAAGGTCAAACGGAAAGCATCTCATGCTGGTCCAAATTTATGTTGACGATATCATTTTTGGATCCACCGATTCTTCGATGGTTGCTGACTTTGCTAAGTTAATGGTCAGTAGATTTCAAATGAGCATGAATCGGGAATTAAGCTTCTTTCTTGGTCTCCAAGTCAAACAAACTAACAGAGGTATTTTCATTCACCAAGAGAAGTACTTTTCGGAACTCCTCAAAAAGTACTCAATGGACACATGTGCCTCAGCCAAGGTACCAATGGGTTTCGGGCACAAGATCTTTGCCGACCCTTCAGGTGTAGCAGTTGATGAAAAGAAGTACAGAGGAATGATTGGATCCCTGCTCTATCTCACAGCAAGTCGTCCGGACATCATGTTTGCAACATGTTTGTGTGCCAGATTTCAATTCAAGCCAAAGATGTCTCATCTCTTGGCTGTGAAGCAAATTTTCAGATACCTCAAAGGTACAAACAGTCTCGTAATCTGGTACCCAACAAATGAAAGCTTCCTACTTCAAGCATATTCAGATTCAAAATATGGTGGTATTCAACTGGATAGGAAAAGCACATCAGGCGGCTGTCAATTTTTAGGTGGTCGATTGGTTAGTTAGTCATCCAAGAAACAGAACTGCATTGCACTATCTACAACCGAAGCAGAATACATTGCTGCTGCCAGCTGTACCTCTCAAGTTCTATGGATGAAATCTCAACTTTTGGATTATGGTTACCGCTTTCAACACATTCCTATCTATTGTGATTCTCAAAGTGCCATTGCGATTTCACACAATCCAATTCAACACTCCATGACGAAGCACATTGACATACGGTACCATTTCATAAAATATCATGTTTTAAAATGACAATATTGAACTTATTTTTGTTCCATCAAACGATGAAATTGTTGATGTCTTTACTAAGGCAGTAGACGAAACCAAATTCATTGGTTTTCTGAACAAAATGGGTATGATGATGCCTGATCCTCAATTCTTTCAAGAGATATGTACTCTTTGATGGCAACATCATAAAGTATAAGGTGATTCCGGAACAAAATCGTTTTACTCTTCGGAATCAGTACCTCTCGGAACAATCAGGATCATTTTATGTGTCTTTTAATCTAACCTCCCATCTCATTGTTAAAATGTACAGTCTCAAAGCTTTTTGATGTCCAAGGACCAATATAGTTACAATGGTCACAATTTTGTCTCAGAATATACTTCATAATGTCATCCCGGAATTCCACTCCGGAAAGGTATTGAATTTCATACTTCGAAATTTGCCTAAATTCTACTCCATAAATTTTTAAATCTTGTTCCGGAAGTCTTGCAAATCTTATTCAGGAAATTCTTTCAATTTTCACTCCGGAACACAAAAATTATCCTTTCGGAATTTTGCTCCGAACTCATATCTCAAAATTCACTCCGGAAATTTTCAAAAGATTTCTGCACCGGAATTCAAAACTTTACTCGAGAATTTTTCAAAAGATTTCTGCACCGGAATTCAAAACTTTACTCCGAAATTTTTCAAAAGATTTCTGCATCGGAATTCAAATATGTTTGACTCCGAAATCTCAAAGCTTCACTCCGGACTGATCACATTCCAGACGTTTTCTTCAAATTTCCACAATCCGGAACTTACCTCTTTACCCTCCAGATCTCAAACTGTGCGGAATCGATCATTCAGAAGTCCAAAGTATTTTAAGGTGATACTTTTTTCAAAACGGTATCTTTTAATAGATGCTTTTCGTGTTCCTTGAAATCTGTGCCACGTTTGCACACCCTTTAGAGCATACATCCCATCGCCGTTTAACGGTTTCTATTCTTCACTTCATTCCATAGAAACCTTTCACCATCATAGGTCAATTCACCCCTAAAACAGCAACATATTAAATGCAACCCATTTCATTTTCGGATCCTCATCATTACCCTTTCCGATCTGACCTGTTTCCATCACCTATATAATCCTTCTTAAACCCCCATTTACCTCTTTACGCGCTTAAACTCTCCAAAAGCCCCAAATTCTC
This sequence comes from Lactuca virosa, assembly GCF_052849685.1. NCBI lineage: Eukaryota > Viridiplantae > Streptophyta > Magnoliopsida > Asterales > Asteraceae > Lactuca > Lactuca virosa. The sequence goes on along the minus strand of NC_136433.1, from coordinate 374,805,957 downwards.
TATGTTCATTGTGACATCCCCTAATTTCTCGGCCAGAAAAGACCGACTTAATTTATGCTTTTTAAAATAAAATCAGAGAATCTTTTTAAAAGATGTTGCGGAATTGGTCCCCAAAACAACATATGATAAAAGTTTATCAAAACCTTTCTTTAAGAAATATATAATTTCCTTTTCTATTAAAACCTCGGGATGTCATGTTCCGATACAGATCAAAAGCATAAACAAGACATTATAAGCCTTACAACAGTTATTTATAACTACTGGCCTATAATCCATAAATCACTCATCATCATCATCCGACTATGCTCGGGGTCCATTACCTGTAATCATAAAAAGCTGAGTGGGTCAGGCTTGGAAGCCTAGTGAGCATATAGGGTTTTCAACCCACAATAAATAAATTTATTGTACTTAAACATCAAACAATCAACCAAATTACCCCAACCCCATTATCTTATTTATTTCTTAAGGGTTTAACCTAAGAATCAACTATCACTCCTTCCTAAGGATTCATCTTAGGGAATAGGCACAAGGTCACACCATCACCAGGGTTTATACAACAGGCACTAAGTCCATAGCTGCCAAGGTTTATTCAACATGTGCTAAGTCCATAGCTCTCATTTATCGACAATATTATTTTACAGGTATTCCCCCCTGCAATACATGTCAATGGGTTTTTAGAGTACATCAAATGAACATATAGTTCATTACACCTACAGGTTGCGGGCCTGCTAGTGTTCCACAGACTGTCTAGAATAGTCCAGGGTTGTCATCCATACTCTGCTGAATGACGGGGGCCAACATTTTGGGTAAGTGATTCTCTCAAATTTCACCACTCACCCTCAACTCATGATCAATATTACTGATCATCTCCTTTATCCAACTCACCTTTCATCACACCCACTATTTCATCTACCCATGTTTTAACCAACATTTTTCGTAGATTAAAATACATATACAGTTTAAATTATTTAAAAATCTGTATAAATCATTCCTTCAACACCCATCTCAAATAAACAAACAATATATATATTCACACAACACGTATTTTATGTAAAATACTTCATATCTATCTGTAAGGTGAAAGTAACTACACACTCACCTGATTTATTGAAAATCGGGCAACAATTCGTTTCCTAAAACGATCGTTTCTAATAAAACCGGGAGTTTTATTGAGAAACCGGGCTCTACGAAGGGTCGGGCTACAAAACCAAAAAGATAAATTTTCCGGGCTTCTCGGGCACTTCGTGGCGTATTCCGGGTGTTAGAATCGATACCGGGGCTTCGGGGGATGATAATATGAAAGAAATATGGAGAAAGGGGCTAAAAATGACAAGTTTTCAAAATACCCCCGGGAGGTCTCGCACCCTTGTATTTATGGGGCCGAGCCTCCTGATCCAATGGCTGAGAAGTGGCCACGCTCCGCGGATCCGACGGCTCGCAGAGGAGGCTCGCACGAGGGCTGCACGTGGGTCGCACCTGCGAAGGGTCGGTGACAGTCTCCTATTGGACCGAGGTCTACTGGTCCGAAGCCTAGGCACTATGACAGTCAGCGAGGGTTCGGTCTCGTGCTAAGAGGGTACGTGTCGCATGGCTACTGCACCGCTTCAGATAAGGCCATGTGCTCGGATGACTTGGCAGCTTCGCCACGTGGCTTCGCATGAGTCACAAATTTCGGACACGTGGCACATGCGAGGCGAGGGTGACGTGGCAACTCGTGACTATGCGAATTTTCTCGGTTTTTGTGCAAAAGCTTCTAAAATCCCTAACTTTCGCATACGAGCTCCGTTTTTGACGTTCTTTATATGCACGCGTAGGTAAAATTACGCTCTACAACTTCCGTTTAGACTTTGTCGGCTAATTTTGACTTTAATTTTTATATTATTATTTTTAACAGACCGGGACAGGAAATCCGTTAAAAATTCATAACTTCTTCATCCGACGTCCGTTTTCATCAGAATTTTTACCGTTGTGCTACTATTTACGAGACCTTCGATTCTCGTTTAGGTTGTGTCGGCTAAAAATCACTCGATCTAAATTTCGAGTTTTTAGTTGTCTACTGCTAAGCTGAAACTTCGAAAAATCATAACTTTCTCATACGAAGTCAGATTCGGGCGTTCTTTTTATCGAACTTCTCGGTTTAACCAACACTAAAAGTTTCGTTTAGATTACTAAGGCTAAAAAGTAGTTTATCGAAAACTCACTTTTTACGACATTCAGCACGGAGCCGGTTTTGTCGTGAAACTTCGACATGTCATAACTTCTTCGTTATAACTCGGATTTCGGCATTCTTTATATATCCGTAATCCTTGTCACGACCGCTACAACTTTCTTAATAGATATCAGCTTTATCTAAAATTTAATTTTGACGCTTATTTTTATTCTTAATTAATTAACTCCTAGTAATTAAGCATAAAACACATAAAACACATAGAATTCACATAATTCCTTTTTCATTTCTTCAAAATGAGTTACAAAGGTTAACCTAGACTATCACCTTAATATTAATGCCTAGGCTAGAAACACGAGTGTTACAATTCTCTCCCCCTTAGGATGATTGCGTCCCCGGAATCACACAACGACAAACAACTACGGGTAGCAACTCACCATGTCACTCTCCGTTTCCAAGGTGGGATTTGGTCCATTTATATGTTTCCAACGCACAAGAACTAAATCGACTATCTTACGTTACAACTTCTTAGTCTTACGGTCAACGATTGCCTCAGGTTCTCCAATTAACCTCTTGTTCTCCTCCAATCTTAATTCATAAATGGGAATTATGTCGGGCACACCTCCCGTGAACTTTCTCAAATAACACATATGATAGGTGTTATGAATACCTTCTAGTTCTTCCGGTAATTCTAGCTTGTAAGCTTGATTCCCAATCCTCTGAAGAACTTTTAAATGGTCCAATAAACCTTGGACTCAACTTTCCCCTTCTACCAAACCTTATAAGTCCCTTCCACGACGAGACCTTAAGTAAAACCGAATCTCCAACTTTGAATGATATCGGTTGTCTTTTCTTGTCAGCATAGCTCTTTTGAGCAGCTAACATCCTTTCCCTAATCACTTTCAACTTTTCAGCAGTCTGATGGACTATTTCAAGTCCCATAAACTGCTTTTCCCCAGCTTCCAGCCAACATGACAGCATTCGACACTTTTCCCCATACAAAGCGTGATAAGGTGCCATCTAGATGTTCGAGTGGAAACTATCATTATAGGAAAATTCTACTAGAGGTAAGTGTTTACCCCAGTTACCTTGGAATTCTAGGGTACATGCTCTCAGGATATCCTCCAATGTTTGAATTGTTCATTCGTTCTTACCATCGGTTTGCGGATGGTAAGCCGTATTCAAACACAACTTGGTACCCAATTCCTCTTACAGACTCCTCCAACACCTTGAGGTAAAACGGCTGTTACGATCGGATACAATCGTTAACTGAACACCGTGTAGCCTCATAAATTCCTTCACGTAAGAATTCGCAAGTTTATCCATAGACCATTTCTCGTTAGCGGCTATGAAATGCGCACTCTTAGTGAAGCGATCAACGACCACCCAAATCATGTCGTGATCGTTCCTTGTTCTGGACAGTTTAGTCGCAAAATCCATAGTGATACCTTCCCATTTACCCATGGGTACAGGCAAAGGTTCTAAACTCCCATACGGTTTCTGATGTTGTGCCTTAACCCTAGCACATGTTACACACTCGGCCACATACTTAAAAACATCGAGCTTCATCATCGGCCACTAGTAATAGGGTTTTAGATCCCTATACATTTTCGTACTGCCGGGCTGAATCGAGTACATGGTTTTGTGAGCTTCTTCCATCAGAAGACCTCTTTCTCCTCCCGCCTTAGGTACCCAAATCCTATCTTTGAATACCTTCAGTCCTTGACCGTTTGTATCAAACACCAACGTTTTGCCCAAACGTTCCTCCTTTCGGTCATTTCTCTCTAAAGCTTCCTCTTGAGCTTTCTTTATACTTTCCACAACTGTCGAGACAACTTCAATTCTCAACGCTCTTGGCCTTTTCTTTTCAAGATTTACCTTCCGACTGAGAGCATTGGCAACAATATTTGATTTACCAGGGTGGTAAAGTATCTCACAGTCGTAGTCCTTGAGTAACTCTAGCCAGCGCCGTTGCCTCATGTTCAATTCCTTCTTCATATCTTTAAGGCGAACACTACCGCTGCCAACTCCAGACCATGAGTGGGGTAGTTCTTTTCATGCTCCTTCAATTGCCTCAATGCATACGCTATCACTTTATCCCTTTGGGTCAGAACACATCCTAACCCAACTCCAGAGGCATTACTATAAAATGTAAAGTCATCAACTCCTTCAGGTAACGAAAGAATCGGTGCTTCACACAACTTCTTCTTTGACTTCTCAAAGCTTCCTATGCTTCTTATTCCAAGCATAGACAGCTCCTTTGTGGGTCAAAGCTGTCAATGGAGTCGCGATCGAAGAAAAGCCTTGGATAAATCAACGATAATATCCAGCTAATCCTAAAAAGCTTCCGATCTCCATAGGACTTTCAATCGTAACCTTCGAGTTACAAAATAAATCCTTATTGAGGACTCCTTCTTCTTCTTAGAATAAGTATTTTCCTTCGTTTATTGTAACAGACCGATGGGTCATGTTCTAATGATCTCTCATTGTATACTGCACTACTTAGACTCAGATCTCCTAGGGACAAATTTCGGAGCAAACTATACCTTCCTTCATGTTCTAATGTGATACAATCACAGTTCAACATGTATTATTTCTAACTACCTACTTCTTTAACAATGAGTGCGATACTTCTATTGATCGCTTTGATCATTTCTCACTTCAATATTCTGGCTTAAGTCAAATACTACATCGAACTTGGTTCTCTGAACCACATAATAAACTCATCTTAGTCGGACTCGATTCGATATGACCTCTAAGGTCGGAATAACAATCATCTTCTTAGTCATTACCGAAACGATGGTAACGACAGACTAGAATAAGACGGAATCAATTACTAGCTCCTTGGTAACCTTGTGACTTTCCCTGATCCAAGTGTGAGTCCTGTGCTTCCAGTAGCATAGATCTCTACTACTATTCACACCTACTCATACTCGTCCCAAGTACTGTCTCGCAGTCCCCAAGTCCTAAAATCACAAAACAATTTAACACATACGAATGTGTCCAATTAATCATAAAATTTTCCTAGACTCTACTAGGACTTCTTCCATACGTATCTTTAATCATCAATTCTACTTCAACTTGGTTGGTGATGGAAATTCCAGACGACGGGACAACTTCAAGAATTACACCAACCATTCATCATCCTGCCAATCGGAGGTGTACTTCAGACGTACCGTACCCCTCTAAACGTTCCGTTATTTTAATAGACATATTCTAAAGGCAAGATACCACTCTTATGATATCTTCTGATAGGTATCATTCACTATCATAAGCTTTTCATTTCCTCCATCTACTCCATTCTCTACGAGTCTCACCATAACGTTTTGTACACCCAAACAGACGTTCGGTGTACGGGGCGAGAATTTAAGATAGGAAAGCTTTATTTATGATAGACGTATAAATCTCCTTATCACTTCGAAACGTTTACATGTTAGTTCTAATATCGTAATCATACACTTAGAATCCTACACACATAAGGTTTCCAGATCCGGTCGGCAACAGACCATAGATCCAAACAAATAATAGCATCATTATAGCTATAACAGAAAACATTTAGCACATAAAAGCATTTTAGGCATCCTTCCTAAAATAAACTAGTGCTCGTGTCAATTTAGGTGTACTACCTAAAATATAATAGACACACTCAACTCACAATCATCGCTTAGCATTCTAAGTTTAAGTCTAGAAATCCTACAAATTTCCTAGTTCGCTTAAACTAATGCTCTGATACCAACTGTGACATCCCCTAATTTCTCGGCCAGAAAAGACCGACTTAATTTATGCTTTTTAAAATAAAATCAGAGAATCTTTTTAAAAGATGTTGCGGAATTGGTCCCCAAAACAACATATGATAAAAGTTTATCAAAACCTTTCTTTAAGAAATATATAATTTCCTTTTATATTAAAACCTCGGGATGTCATGTTCCGATACAGATCAAAAGCATAAACAAGACATTATAAGTCTTACAACAGTTATTTATAACTGCTGGCCTATAATCCATAAATCACTCATCATCATCATCCGACTATGCTCGGGGTCCATTACCTGTAATCATAAAAAGCTGAGTGGGTTAGGCTTGGAAGCCTAGTGAGCATATAGGGTTTTCAACCCACAATAAATAAATTTATTGTACTTAAACATCAAACAATCAACCAAATTACCCCAACCCCATTATCTTATTTATTTCTTAAGGGTTTAACCTAAGAATCAACTATCACTCCTTCCTAAGGATTCATCTTAGGGAATAGGCACAAGGTCACACCATCACCAGGGTTTATACAACAGGCACTAAGTCCATATCTGCCAAGGTTTATTCAACATGTGCTAAGTCCATAGCTCTCATTTATCGACAATATTATTTACAGGTATTCCCCCCTACAATACATGTCAATGGGTTTTTAGAGTACATCAAATGAACATATAGTTCATTACACCTACAGGTTGCGGGCCTGCTAGTGTTCCACAGACTGTCTAGAATAGTCCAGTGTTGTCATCCATACTCTGCTGAATGACGGGGGCCAACATTTTGGGTAAGTGATTCTCTCAAATTTCACCACTCACCCTCAACTCATGATCAATATTACTGATCATCTCCTTTATCCAACTCACCTTTCATCACACCCACTATTTCATCTACCCATGTTTTACCCAACATTTTTCGTAGATTAAAATACATATACAGTTTAAATTATTTAAAAATCTGTATAAATCATTCCTTCAACACCCATCTCAAATAAACAAACAATATATATATTCACACAACACGTATTTTATGTAAAATACTTCCTATCTATGTGTAAGGTGAAAGTAACTACACACTCACCTGATTTATTGAAAATCGGGCAACAATTCGTTTCCTAAAACGATCGTTTCTAATAAAACTGGGAGTTTTATTGAGAAACCGGGCTCTACGAAGGGTCGGGCTTCAAAACCGAAAAGATAATTTTTTCGGGCTTCTCGGGCACTTCGTGGCGTATTCCGGGTGTTAGAATCGATACCGGGGCTTCAAGGGATGATAATATGAAAGAAATATGGAGAAAGGGGCTAAAAATGACAAGTTTTCAAAATACCCCCGGGAGGTCTCGCACCCTTGTATTTATAGGGTCGAGCCTCCTGATCCAATGGCTGAGAAGTGGCCACGCTCCGCGGATCCGACGGCTCGCAGAGGAGGCTCGCACGAGGGCTGCACGTGGGTCGCACCTGCGAAGGCTCGCTGGCAGTCTCCTATTGGACCGAGGTCTACTGGTCCGAAGCCTAGGCACCATGGCAGTCAGCGAGGGTTCGGTCTCGTGCTAAGAGGGTACGTGTCGCATGGCTACTGGACCGCTTCGGATAGGGACATGTGCTCGGATGACTCAGCAACTTCGCCACGTGGCTTCGCATGAGTCACAGATTTCGGACACGTGGCACATGCGAGGCGAGGGTGACGTGGCAACTCATGACTATGCGAATTTTCTCGGTTTTTGTGCAAAAGCTTCTAAAATCCATAACTTTCGCATACGAGCTCCGTTTTTGACGTTCTTTATATGCACGCGTAGGTAAAATTACGCTCTACAACTTCCGTTTAGACTTCGTCGGCTAATTTTGACATTAATTTTTATATTATTATTTTTAACAGACCGGGACAGGAAATCCGTTAAAAATTCATAACTTCTTCATCCGACGTCCGTTTTCGTCAGAATTTTTACCGTTGTGCTACTATTTACGAGACCTTCGATTCTCGTTTAGGTTGTGTCGGCTAAAAATCACTCGATCTAAATTTCGAGCTTTTAGCTGTCTACTGCTAAGCTGAAACTTCGAAAAATCATAACTTCCTCATACGAAGTCAGATTCGGGCGTTCTTTTTATCGAACTTCTCGGTTTAACCAACACTACAAGTTTCGTTTAGATTACTAAGGCTAAAAAGTAGTTTATCGAAAACTCACTTTTTACGACATTCAGCACCGAGCCGGTTTTGTCATGAAACTTCGACAGGTCATAACTTTTTCGTTATAACTCGGATTTCGGCATTCTTTATATATCCGTAATCCTTGTCACGACCGCTACAATTTTCTTAATAGATATCGGCTTTATCTAAAATTTAATTTTGACGCTTATTTTTATTCTTAATTAATTAACTCCTAGTAATTAAGCATAAAACACATAAAACACATAGAATTCACATAATTCCTTTTTCATTTCTTCAAAATGAGTTACAAAGGTTAACCTAGACTATCACCTTAATATTAATGCATAGGCTAGAAACACGAGTGTTACATTCATCGTGTTCATCAAGCTATCATAACCATCATCAATGGCGTCCCAATCTTCACCCCAAAAACTTGCTTCAACCGCCTCAACGCCCAAGAAACCTGTCACCAAGAAGAAGTCCTCCAAAGAATCATCCTCCGCACAGTCACCTGAGCCTTTTGTTCGAGACACCACACAACTTTTCTCGATGAACCCTCTGGATTTTGATGAACCCATCAGAGTAATGATTGAGTTCATCGCAAATCATCCCATATCCATCCCACTCACCAAAATCCCAGGTCCTCCTCTACCCCTCAATCTCTTGCACACTGCTTTCACAAGAATCAAGATCTACAATGGTGTTCACGAAACTAAGATCACAGGCGATAGGATCGTGCCTATCCATAAGTCAACATTCCTCAAGTCTATCGGTGTCGATGAGAATCCTGAAGGGTTCAAGGTTCAGGAACCAACCCCTGAAGAATTCCAACAGTTCCTGAATCATATTGGTTACAATCAAGACTACAAGGCTAAGGACTTCAAGAAGTCAACGCTTTCAGGTCTTTGGACTGTATTGATGCACTTCATCATTAGAGGACTTTCCGGAAAGCATGGTGGTACGGACACCCTGAGCAAAGACTGGCTTTATGTGGTTTACAATATCTACTCTAGACGCAGCAACGGAGTGGATCTTCCAGAAGTGCTATGGCAGGATTTCAGAAAATTTGCCATCACGAGGAAAAACAACGAGATTTCAAGCCCTAGGTTCTGGGCTTTGACGATTCAGCAACTCTACAGAGAAAGGACCGAACCAATTCCTGTTACCACCATTCCGAAGGAGGTATATCTAACCTTTAAAACTGTCAAGCATTATAGAATTTCGGACCAATCTTCGTTTGGTCTGGTTAGACGTCTTCCAGACCATATGTTGGCCATAATCCCTTCCGACTCACCTTACTTGAAACATCACTTAGAGACTTTGGTTGTGTTTGACCCAACACAACCTGCCCCAGCCTCAGTTGAGCTCACTCCGGAAGAGGCGAATCCTTTCGTGTCCGGAGGAAAAATTAAAAAGTCTGCCAAAAGGAAGACTTCTCCTTCTAAGTCCAAGCCTAAAAAGAGAACCAATGTCAGTTCCTCCTCTCAACAGGAAGGAACTCATGGCATTCAGGCTGACTCTGGCCTTCCGAACACCCCTCCAACCCACTCATCCGAGGTACTCCTCGATGTTTCAAAAACACAAGCACACACCCACGGGGAGCCTGCACATAATCCACCTTCACCTTCTCAAAAAGGTGATGCCGATGTTGAACAAAGTTCCTTTCCCCCTGGAACAAACCCACATGTCACATTCGCTATCCCTACTTCTTCCACACGCACACACTCTGGAACCCTTGTTTCAGACCCTAAGCATTCCGAGGCTGGAGTTGTCCCTCCAACCTCTGGTGCCTCAACTGGTCTGATACCCGGTAAGGGTACATGACGACCAGGTGTTAATGATCCATTGTGGGAAGATTTTGTGAACAGGGCACACTCTCGACATCCGGAGCTTACCAGATCGCAAGTGGCGTCCACTCTCATTGCAATGAAGAAGCGAGCCATTCAAAGCAATTTACCCTATGTCTCCCCTTCAGAAGAAATAGTTGATCTAGAGTTTACCTCCGGAGAAACTCCCATGACTCCACTCCATGCTTTGATTCCGTCAGCTTCGGATGATGGAATTTCTGAAGAGGTGCTGCTAACCAAAGATGATACACATGTTGCCGATACAAACTTGTTCTCTTCTGTTCAACTTCGTTCCAAGCCATCTTCATCTAAGCCTGCGTTTGATTTCGAATCTTCCTCCTCTACTCAGAATGAATCAGAATCGACTCAAAAACTCCATGATGATGCAGCTACCAACAAACCTGGTCCTTTTGTCACTCCAATCAATCCAGAATCTCCGAAACACAAGCCTCAACATTCCAGCTCTGACAACGGATCTTCCGCAGGAGACGACATTGATCCATTTGCCCTTTTGGACATTCAACCCAATGTGTCTGAAACCATGAAGAAGGTCGAATCCATTGAAACTTCTATAACAAAGCCTAACTCCAAGCTGGATGAGAAAGTCTTCGGACTTGATTCGAAGCTTGATGCCATTCTTAAAGCTATTTCTGAAGCTAACAATTCCGGACCTTCCATAGCTAAACGAGAAGCCCAACTAGATTAACTGATCTCACTCCGTGTTAAACATTCACTCGATGAAGTTGAAGCGAAGTATGATGCCTCCGTTGATCACTATCTCGATACAATCACCCAGATGCTCAAGGTCCATGACGACTTGGTTGCTGCTACCAATGATCTCATCAAGCAGACCCATGTTCGTCATGAGAATCAGATTCAGAGGCTGGAGAAGGAGATTAAGAAGAAGGATGAGATGAACCTGATTATACAACAAGTCCTCATCAAATTGCTCCGATCTACTTGGAACATTGTTGATGTTTCGAATCGCAATTTTGACGAGATGCTTGCTATCCTAGGATATTTGTTTGATCATCTCTCCTCCCAAGCGCCGACTGCTGAAGCTTATGATACTCTCACTCTTCAACTCAACACCGGTCTTTAAAAGGTGTTTGACAAGTTTTCTGATCTGAAGGAATCATTGATGCTTGCATCGAGAGGAGGAGAAGGTCTAAGTCAACCTTGGAAGACTAGCTTGGATTTTAAACTCCGAGATGAAGATGTCAATTCTGATGATCAAGTCCAAGTTCTTTCCAGACTCCTAGGGAACACTGATGATAATGATGATAGTGAGGAAGAGGAGTTTGTTGAAAATGCTGTTATTGGGATTCCTGCTCCTAGAAAGTTTCCTGCTAATGTGATCACGGAGGAAGAGCAAAGAATTTGGTCAGCAGTTTCTTGGCCATCCTCTTTACCTGATGTTGTTCAAAGGGGAATCCAAATGGCCAAAGAAAAAACTTTTCTCACGACTCAAGCCTTCCAATCCACTCCTTCAATGTTGCCACCAATTCTAGATCCTAAAATTGCTCCAATAGATGAAGGTTCTCCGCTCCGGACCCCAGACGACATTTCGGAAGAACCTATTCCATCCTCTCCTCCCAAGATCAGTGTGGATGAGAACATGATGCATGTGATCTTGGTACTAAACAAAGGCAAAGACAAAGGCAAGAAGCCCATCACGGAATCCGGATCTCCACTAAAGCAAAAGTTTGGATGGTCTCAGGAAGAAATCAACAAAGCATTGGAAGACAACATCCAGATCCAAGCTCTTAAAGATAACCCTGATCCGATGCGTGGTATCTCTCCACTATGTCGTGAAGGCATTATTCATGATTCGGACATAGTACCCTTTATGTACTATGATATCCCTACAACTAATTCCCAACAACTTGATCTGTCTCTCTCTCCATTCAACAAATTCTACAACAAATTTGCCCCTCTCCACCCAAATGATGCTCTGGAATTAATCATCCGGACTGAGCGTGAAAGATTAAAAACTTTCTACTCCAAGAACGCACAACCTCAAAAGGAAGTGTGGACGAGGAAGAGGATTACAAAGATCTCTGGGTTTGGAAGAAAGATCTTGGTGAAGTATGAACTTAATTGGCCAATGTTCCGATATCACATCATCCGGAACAAACCTACATACCGCACCATCACCGATGCTGACTTCCCTGCAATGAATCCGAACGATGTCCTTACCATTGCTGCCCATCTCCGGAGTCTTCAAAAAGATGACATAAGCATGGGTGCTTACCATGCAGTATTAGGATTTCTCAAGGACTATGTCGCGAAATTTTGTCGATGCGACTATGATTTAGCTCATCTGTACAGGACTGAAGACTTTGTTGCCAAGATTGAATATGTGCTTCCGGAAGCTGAACTACTAGCTGAAGGTCCTATTCATGATCCGGTTTTAGGGTTTGTATACAAGACAAAGAAGACAAACAAAAAGGACTTTTTCTGAGTCCTTGACAAACACCTAGTTCCAACAAAAGCCTCAAGAAGTTCATCAGTAGAGCTTCCAAATTCGAAGCTTCTGAACAGGTCAAGGCAAAGTTTGTAAGTCAACTACAATGGTATGTTGAAGTCAGAGATTGGATGTAGAGAGCATACACGTTCATCAAGGAAGAAGCAAACTGATCTGACTTGATTGCTAAGTTCACTTAGGGGGAGATTGTTATAACCTTGAAAGTGAACCTCTAGCAATCCCAATCCGAAGTCAGTCAGAATTCCGAAGTGTTTTTGATGGTGTCCACAATTGAAGCTATGCTCCGGAATCTCAGTTGTATCCAGACTTGAAGATATGCTCCAGAAGTGAAGATTAGTGAAGGCATTCCAGAATGGACTATGTGTCCGGAATGTTAGTCTATCCGAATCAATGTTTTGTCTTTGTGCATTTATTGTCTTTGTCATTTAGTTTGATTTAACTTGTCATAGGACTTAGTATTTTTGTCAACATGGATATTCAGAGTGTCAAATGTAACTCCTTTATCCAGTCCTATGTATGTAATCGGTTAGTACCATGTACTTAATTCTCCTATTTATAGGTGCATTCAATATTAAATCAAATGACAGATTTGTTCAAACCTTTTAGCAATATTTCATTTACTTCACTCTCTTTACAACATTCTCTTTGTTCTTCATTTATTAACTTTACTTTGATCTTAATTCTCATTCTTCATTTATGGCGTAAATATTTGTTGAATACATTAACTCAGACTTGACTGGTCTATCCAGACTTGACTGATATATTCATTAGCAACCAGACATTGATCTTAAAGTATTAACTCAAGGTTTGAGTTTTCAAACCTTGTCCCTGCGCATCAGATCAATTTGTTCTCTCATAAAAGATTAAAAGAACGATTAAAAAACTTAAGGTTAATGGGTTAGTGAGCTTTTATTATTCATCCTATCTCCTTGATTGAATTCGGTTATCGTGAACCTACAATCGTTAATCTTGCGAGAGCCCGAAAGATATGTATAGATCTATATGGGGTCGTGACCCCCACCTGCTGTTGCTAGCTGTAATCTTGGTGTGATAACTTTCTCTATATAAATGTATTATTATGCAACGTCCAATGAAGCGTCATGTTGGGGAAATTATAGTCCGCCTATAGGGGGCTCATGGTAATATAACCACGAAATCTTAAGGAAATCAACTACCTAGAGGGACACCTTCGAGTAGTAAGCATTATAATAGATTAGGATTGGTAAAGTATTCTAAAATATATTATAATAAATTACGATTGGTAAAATATCATAAAAAGTATTTAAGTTAGGATTGGTAAAATATATTAACAAGGAAAGAAAGGTTTTTCTAAAAGAAAAAGTATTCTTAAGTAATACAATCACATAATGCAGAAAACTAGAAAAACCAGTGAACTCCCCAACAGTATGTTGACGTTTTCAAAATACATGCATTCTCATGGAGATGAGTGTGGAGGATAGCTATGCGGAGCAGGAGGTTGTCAAGGAAGCTTACTGGAGTTAATTCTGTCTATTTTCTAGTTATGTTTGGATATGTTCTTGATCTTCCAAACCATGTAAGCCTCTAATAAATTATAATGAATAAAAGTATCATTTGTGTTATATTCATGTGTATTCTTCAATATATCTGTTTGCCTCGATCCAATATCCCTACGTCGCACAACCCGATGTTTCCGCCGCCGGCCGGGGGTGTGACTGATTTGTATCATAACTACAGGGTATAGCGAACTAGTAATTCCTTAGGATCTACGACTATAACCTAGGAAGAATACTCTAAATTAGTTAAACCTAATAAAAATTATTATATTAATTACTATACGGATATACTACTTACGGGAGAGTTGAATAGTTTGAATTGTCGCTTGGGTTGCTGGATTTCAGAACAGTTGTATGCTAAAATGGTCATGCCCTCCGACACTTCTCACCTGGCTGATCCTTACTTGAGAGTGTTGAAGTACAGAACATAGAATTAATAAAATACCCTTAATCAAACACTAAACATATAAAGAGTTATACTAACTTTTATAAATATACCTACATATCATAAAGATCATCGATTCGAATCGCAACTTAAGATTTTAGGTTAAAAACGAATCCTAGGATTAGTACAGTATTGTGGCCGTACCACAACTATACATAGAATGCGCAACTAAGTTTTATTATGGTCCTATCTCTCATAAAACTCTTCATGTTTGATGTCCTATGTAGGGTATCAGAGCGATATGGAGGATATATGGGCTTGGGTGTCGTATCCTTACCCGGATGAGGAGCAGGTTGTGCCACACACGCCAGAGACAGAGAGGGACTACGATCTGACAATGCCTTTACCCTCTACCCCAATATCAGTTGAGGAGGATGACAAGCCGTTTGAGGATGAAGAGGAACCCATTGAGGAGGACGAGAAACATGACGTGGAGTTTGGTGGGGAACCAACAGACATCTCATCTTATCCAGATTCATCTTCCTATGATGACCCTGTTGAGCATACTGAGACTCAGGAGGTGGACACTGCTGAGTCGGAATCATCCCTGGAGATTGTTACTCAACGACCCCCATTTTCTAGCTGATCCTTCGGTAATCATGCTTCGGGGCCTAGGACGACAACCACCCCAAGAAAATCCGTCCCCATTCCATCCCGAAAAAGAGCAGCCTCGCCGCCATCATCACCTAGGGCATCCAAAAATCCATACACCGTCCACAGATGGACTCCACAAGTGGATGTGTCGATTAGGGAGGAGAGCATTGGGTTTTACGAGGTTGGAAAGTCCTCCTAGGAACCTTTACGCGGCCCCATTATAGAGGACCCCATAGATAGGGCGAGCTCGATGTTAGTTCAACGGGTACCATGGCATGGGGATCATATATATATATATATATATATATATATATATATATATATATATATATATATATATATATATATATATATATATATATATATATCAGGCAGAGGAAGATTGTGACTCATTGAGGAGGGAGATCAGGTTACTGGATAGTAGAGTACGAGATTTGGAGCAGGGGAGGGATGTAGATGAGATGAAGATACTCCATGCATACGAGCACCTACTAGAGACCCATTATATGGTTCAGTTTCAGTAGATTGAGATCGAGGGTTTAGAGCAGCGTGTGAAGGAGTTAGAGGTGAGGTTGATGGTGTCAGAGATTGGTGCGGTTACTATGGAGGTGATGATTAGTTGCCTACAACACCAATTGGCATAGTTAGTGGCATGGATAGTGGTTTATTTTGGTATGTGGTAGATAGTTCAAGCTAGGATAGCTGGGAACTATATGTGTGGGTTTGCAGGAGGGAAAAGTTAGTAGATTATAGGATGCCGCTATGTCTTTTGTATGTAAAATAGACACTTTCCTGTTCAAACCACATCATTGTACACATTTGGGAAATCTTGATGTAAAAATATGGAAAGTTAATGAAAATATATATATGATCCTATTGTGTATTGTGTTACTTATTTGATTTGTTTTCTTCATATAGTTAACTCTCTTAACTGATTTCTCAAAAGAAAACGTCAAACTTATCATAACAACTAACTTATACCATAAATATAGAGTCGTGCCTTGCATAAGGAGAAACCCATGACAACCTGAAACTAACTCTGAACCTATGAACTCGGTTGCATTCGAGGCTTTAGTAACTCGGCGTGTCGCCGATCCAATTGTAAACTTAGAAACCAATAGGAATGCAGGCTTAGGAGGTTATGGAGGTGAGAGTTATCATAGAGATAACCAAGGTCCAACCTGGGTTTGTTCATATAAGGACTTTAGGAACTGTAAACTAAAATCCTTCCATGGAAACGAAGGTATATTCAGTTTGACCCGATGGATAGAGAAGATGGAGTCTATCTTCGAGATTAACTTCTGTGCTAAAGACTGCAAGGTGAAATTTGCCACTTGTACCCTGGCGGATGCATCCCTAAGTTGATGAGCCAATTATACGAAAACCATGGGCATTAATGTAGAAAATACCATGGTTTGGAGCAACCTGAAGCAACTCATGATTGAAGAATATTGCCCCCACGAAGAAATGCTAAAGCTGGAGAAGGAGTTGTGGAATTTGATGATGAAGGAAGCTGACATTGCTGCTTATACAAACTGTTTCAATGACCTTGCCACCTTATGTTCTGAAATGGTCACTCTATAATATAAGAATATAGAAAGGTACATTTGGGGTATGCCCTAACCCATTCAAAGTATGGGTATCAATAGGGACTAGCATTGGAAATAGTCAGAGATGCAATCAGTATGGGTATCAACATAACGGAGCCTGTTGTATCTGCACCAACTGTGGTAGGAAAGCTCATCTTGCCAATAGATGCAGAACCCCAACAAATTAAGGAATCGTTGTAGAAGAAGGGCGAACTTGTTATGAGTGCAAGGAAGTTGGAAATATCAGGAAGAATTGTCCAAAGTTGAAGGGAGAAGGAGGTGATGCTAGGAGTCGAGCGTTTGTGATAGAAGCCATAGAATCTGTTCAATATTCGATGATAGTTATGGGTACGTTCCTAATCAATGACTTATATGCAAATGTACTTTTCGATATCGGCGCCAATAGACGCTATATTACTCCCAAGTTTAGGAGATTATTGAGACATCCATCTAGTAAACTTAAGGAAGCCTATAGAGTAGAAATGGCTAACGGCCAAGTCGATAGTACCCAGGAAATACTTGAGAATTGTACCTTAACATTAGATACTCATACCTTTTTCGTCGAGCTTATGCATATCGTCATTGGAAGTTTCGACGCCATCATCGGTATGGATTGGTTATCCCTTAACCATATCGAAGTCTTATGCTTTGAAAAAGCAATACTTCTACCCCTATCAAACGGAGAATCCTTAATTGTCTACAACGATAAACCTAGTAGAAATCCTAGGATCAACTCCTGAATGAAGGCCAAGAAATACTTGCAGTAAAAGTATTATGCCTTTCTAGCCTATATTGTCGATAGTAAGACAATAAGAAGAAGAAGATCAGGGAAGTACCTCAAGTGTGCGATTACCCTGATGTATTCCCTGAAGATCCACCAGGACTACCGCCAACTCGACAAGTAGAGTTCGGATCGATCTAATTCCATGAGCCGCCCCAGTAGCAAAGTCTCCTTATAGATTTGCACCATTGAAGATGAAAGATCTCTACAACTAGCTACATGAAGTTCTTGACAAGGGTTTTATTAGACAAAGCTTCTCGCCTTGGGGAGAACGTTCTATTTGTCAAGAAGAAGGACGAATCTTTTCAGATGCGCATCAACTATAAAGATATAAATAAGTTGACCATTAAGAATCTATATCCACTTCCCCGAATAGACGATCTCTTCGATCAACTACAAGGATCCAGTTACTTCACTAAGATTGACCTGGGATCTGGATATCATCAAATCTGAGTAATGGAAGAGGACATTCCAAAGACTGCTTTCAAAACTCGATACGACCATTATGAGTTCTTGGTCATGCCTTTCGGAGTAACCAATGCCCCAGCTGTTTTTATGGATCTCATGAATCGAGTATGCAAACCCTACTTGGACAAATGTGTGATAGTATTCATTGACGATATTCTAATCTACTCACGAACCAAGGAAGAGCATGGGCAACATCTGTGACATCCCCTAATTTCTCGGCCAAAAAAGACCGATTTATTTTACGCTTTTTAAAATAAAATCAGAGTAATCCTTTTAAAAGATGTTGCGGAATGTGTTCTCAAAACCAAACATGATAAAAATTTATCAAAACCTTTCTTTAAGAAATATATATTTTTATTTCATATCAAAACCTCGGGATGTCATGTTCCGATACAGATCAAAAGCATAAACAAGACATTATAAGTCTTACAACAGTTATTTACAACTACTGGCCTATAATCCGAAAATCACTCATCATCATCATTCGACTGTGCTCTGGGTCCACTACCTGTAATATAAAAAGCTGAGTGGGTCAGGCTTGCAAGCCTGGTGAGCATATAGGGTTTTCAACCCACAATAAATAAATTTATTATACTTAAACATCAATCAATCAACCAAATTACCCCAACCCCATTATCTTATTTATTTCTTAAGGCTTTACCCTAAGATTCAACTATCACTCACTCCTAAAGATTCATCCTAAGGAATAGCCACGAAGTCACATCGTCGCTGTTGGATTAGTGTCTAAGTCCATAACTATTTTGGTATGTACTTGACCCGATGGTGCATGGTCCTTTTGGGTTGCCTTCACCAAAGCAACTTGATAGGATGAATTATGGAGAGAAAGGATTAATTATGATTTATTAATATATTATGAGAATAATATATTAAAGGAGAAATCATATTGTTTAATTAATATTAGTCAAGAATTAATTGATAATTAATTTTGTGGCTAAAAGAGATTAATTAAACTTAAGGGACTAGAACTGTAATTATAAGATAATTGCATTTGGGCTATGGATCACCTTGGAATAATAGGTTGGACGAATTCTATGGGGAAACCCATTAGAAATCGCCGAAGGGATATTCTAAAAGGGTCCATGGGCTGCTTAGGGCTTAAGCAGTCAGATTAGGGTTTCCTAGTTGAAAACCCTAATAGCCTACATGTATATATAGTACCCTTAAGCCCCAAAAACGTGGCTAAGAGTTCCACTAAGGTGTCTGGACGTTTTGGGCAGCCTCCTCTCTCTTCATTCTTCATCCTCTTGCTCTTGGTGTTTGTGAGCCATTAGAGGAGTGACACTTGTGACTCTAAGCTTTCTAAAGCCATTACAAGGAGGATTTGAGATTGTTATTGCTACATAACAATTAAGGTATGATCTAAACCCTAATTCATATGTTAATATTGATTATCACATGCTAGATCTAGGGTTTATAGTCTTGGATGAATGCATGTACAATAGAGAAACCTAGATCCAAGCATTAGGGTTTGCATGAGCACATAGGATGTTCTTATGGCCTAAACCCAATAGTGGTATCAGAGCCTTGATTGGTTTCTATTGTATTGATGCCTTGGTTATTTGTTCAAGCTTCAAAATCGATTTTTTTGGCTCCCTGACTGATGAACTCGGCGAGTTCCAATGTGGACTCGGCGAGTTGTTCCAACTCGGCGAGTCCATAGAGGAACTCGGCGAGTTCGAGCGTCAGTAAGAGCAGATTTCGGGATTTCTTGCTATTTTGCTTGAGGATACTTGCCTTAATTGTTTTGGGTCTTTAATATTCGAATTTTATCTTATATTTGAGAATATCCTTGATTAAACAAAAGATAATTACCAATTGATTAGATAATAACTTCCTTATATGATTAAAGATTAATTATTTGTATTAATTGGGTAACTTATCTTGCAAGAAATTGAAATTAGGTCAAATTTAGATAATCATTAAATTAATTGTTTAATTTAAATTATTTGCTATTTGATCCTTCTGTTTTTGAAATGTTTCAAATACTTGCCCTCAAGTTTTGGAATTTAAAAGTTGATTAAAAGTTTAATTTAGAAATGTTAGATTCTAAAACCCTAGTATTTTTTTTTGAAAAGTTCAAATCACACCCTTATGGTTTTATTAAATTAATTAAGTGTATAATTAAAAGAGAGTTAATAAATCCATAGTGATATGGTTTACATTTAATTAAATTAAAAGTATGTTTTATTAAATTAGACCACCTAGTATTTTAAAAGTGTAAAATACACCCTATACTATATATAACATTAAAAGTCTAGTATTATATATATGTATGAGTAAACAATCAGTCTTACCGTTAGTAGGCCTCATTCACGAAGCTAGTCTATAAGGGGTGTTTAAGGAAATTGCCTATAAAATGGCGATTGAATGGGTATCCACTCTTACCCACCGCACTCTTGACTAGTGGAGGGTCGTTAGCCGAACGGGTAGGATAGGGAAAACCCTTTCCATTAAAAGTATAATGAAGTATTAAGTAACTAAATGTCTTATACAAAATTCCCAATCTTAGTTACTTTAGACAAAAGTGAATTGATGCAATTCCATGAAATTACACTTTGTGCCCTTGCGAAGACATTAGTGGAGCGTGTGTGGCTAACCGGCACACTAAATGGTACTAAGCAAAGGTAGCAAAGGGTGACTCATTGTTTGTCATAGTTCGGTGGAGCGTGTGTGGTTAACCGACACATCGAATAGGTGACTGTAACATTGGGGGCACCATGTAAGTTTGCATGGTTATTCACACCCTGTTTTGTGATCCTCGGCATCCCAGTCACAAATCGAGGGGCATATCGAGATTTAAACATGCCATTGAAATGTTCAATGAATCTCAAAAGATCTAGGAATTTTCAATAGATTTAAAACTTAAATTTCTTTTTCGTTTTTCATGGTGGAAATTAGTGAATCGTCATTCACTTACCTTCAAATGTTCTGCAATTTGGGTTACGGCATCCCTCTCCCAAGTTGTAGAGTATTGTGTTGGGTCCTAGCCTTAATATCTCATTTGGGTGATTTATTAAGGACTCAATCAATCAACTAACTTGAATTTTTCTCCCGTTTTGTAGATGTCAAAGTATGACAACTATGGTCTTCCCAAATTCCATGGAACAAGCTTTTCACATGAAGATGATATTCCACGATTCGATCGAGGAACACGAGATCATGCTTCACTTCATCCACCTCCTCCTATTGTTCTCCCTAACCCACAAGTTCAAAAGGTTGAAAAGTTCAAACTCACTCAAGCCCTTTTGGCAAGTAAACATGAAGAAGGAAAGTCAGTGTGTGCACATGTCCTAGAGATGAAGTCGCACATTGATAAGTTAAGAATGTTAGGGTCTGTTGTTTGTGAGGAGCTGGCTGTTGACTGGGTTCTTCAGTCACTTCCTGACTCATATAGTGAGTTCGTAAGAGAGTACTATATGATGAACCACGACGTAACCCTCATCGATCTCACCTATATGCTTATTGCTGCTGAATCAGCAATGATTTGGCGCACTGGAAAAGCAAAGTTGATTGGTGGATCTGCCTTCCAGACCTCTATGGATATAGACAATGGCAACGAAAGGCATGCCATGATCGAAAAGTTTGATCATAAGAGAAAGGCAAAGTCAGAAGTAGTTCCGTGTGTTGTTCCAAAAGAGTCAATTTGCTTTTATTGCCAAGAGAAGGGGCATTGGAGACGAAGCTGCCCTATTTACCTAAGAGATCTAAGAGATGGGAGAGTCAAAACGTATGGCTCTACTTTAGGTAAAATCCATTAACTAACTCTTTTAAGTTCCTATTCTAGATTCTTAATACATAATGTGATAAGATTACATTTCGATGTCTTGTAGGATCGAAGAAAAGTGAGGAATCTTAAGGGAAGAAGTGAGCGGAATCTAATCGTGAAGAAATGGATTTTGATCGCATTACTTGAAGATTAGAATCTTAAGCTACTACTTGGAGTTAGAATAGATTGCTTAGGAATATTTAACAACATAGTTTTTCAGTTGAATTGCATTGTAAGGACAAATTTTTCCGCAATAATATAAATTTTGATTTTATATTATTTATTTATCCTTGCAATGGCGTGTATGAAAAATTGATGTAAGTTTCTATTATTAGCAATAATGGATTTGATTCTTAATTATGTTATTTGTGGAAAGGTCAAGAATTTACCAAATAGGGAAAGTTTCTCATCGTCCAAGTTTCAATTGGACAGAAACTTGGAATCATACAACTTGGTTGCATGATGAATGAGAAATTTCATATTTGGAAATTAGACTAATTCATTGACAAAGTGTCAAGTGAAGGACTAGGAGATCGAGTACACAAGGTTGTGTGTTGATCAAGTCCACCACAAGAGTAACAAAGATATTCGTCATGATTTACTAAGGTTAAGTAAATATGATTATACTTATGAGATTAAGTGTAATTCTCAATTGATTGAAAGAGTTTCAATAAATAGCAGAACGAATAAGAAGAATCAAGTAGGCAGAAAGATAAAAGTTTCACTATTCTAAGAAGAAGGGAGAGTACCTTTTTATTATGTTTTATGATAGGTCTTAATGATTAAGAACCATATCTCAATTGATCCTCTAAGTGAGTCTTAGTGTAATTGTATGTCTGAGAAGAGGAATCAAGAATTGAAGAAATGGTTAAATCAAGAAGTCAATCATACTTCGTTCCAAAACCAAGTCTTAGAGTTAAGATTGTGAATTGAGTGACAAGTCTTAAGAAGGTTTATAACATTCATCAAATGTGAAATTTGAAAAGGTTTTCTTATTCTTGCACAATTGGAAAGTTGTGATGTCTTGGATAAGACAAAGACCAACTAGGGCCAATTTAGTGAAGTGTTTTGTCTTGATAAAAACTACACTAACTCTTGAATATTTGTTTGTCGAGAAATGTTTATTGACAAAAGAATCTTATATGTCAAGGAGTCAGTGGGAGTCTTTATGGTCTTGAAAAGTTTCAAGAACTAATCGAGAATAAACCTTATCGATCATCACTAGCACACGACTTGAGGTTTACAACCTATCGTGTTGACATTATTTTGTTTCTGTGCCATTCCAATTAAGTTAATTATGCATGTGAGTTCTATGAGTTCTCATTTGAATGCATAAAAGGCAAGCACCTTGATCAATGAAAAGTACGTTGATATGAAAGGGTGAGCTGCTTAACTACTTGGAAGACATGGTGGGCACTCGTGTTACCATAAGGCAAGAAATCAAAATTAAGAAAGTTCAGTCCATTAATCTTGATTTCGCATGGATAGGAACACATACACCATTAAAATCTAAGTGTCATAAGATTCCCTCCTTCATGAAAATGACTGTGAGGAAATGCTTTCACTAAGAGAGATTTTAAGAAGATAGTGATTGTGAAATTGTATTCTCGAATTTTATTATGGTTACGGCATCACTTTCCATAATTCGATTGTGAGATTTGGCAATTAGTCTGGATTGTTTAGACACACATATGAGCTATCTAAGGCAAAGGTGTATAAGTTTAAGAAGCTTAGATAAAGGATTATCAAAGCATTAGGTATTAGAAATATGAACTTCAGAAATTCAATAAGTATTGTTTTCTGGAAGTTCAGTTGTTTTCTAAAACATGTCAAAGCTAGTGGGAGCATAAGTGTTATGCTTATATGATAATAATCATCATGATAGTGGGAGCATAAATGTTGTGCTTGTATGATTATTAAGGCAAGTATTGCAAGTTAGCAATATTAATTATAGAAAACAAGAGTCATACTTTGCAAAGTCGTAAGGGTTGAATAGTTGTTTTGCTATAATTAAGGGAGAGAATATTGTGTTCTTAAATTTCAAAATCTAAAGCTTAGATTGAGAAATTTTAATAAATTTAGTCAAAGGATACATAGTGTGTTCTTAAATTTCGATTATGATTACGGCATCCCTCTTCATAGTTCGAATTGTAAGAACGAGACACATAAAATAATTATGACAGAAGATTGATAAAGTATCATGTCTTTATGTAAGACATTATGCATCGTGTCCCATACGCTTAGGGTATAGGATTGATTGCTAGTGCTATTATATTTGACCATTCTAAAATTTTCCAAATTTCTAGCACATTTAGACGGAAAAAGGACTAGAATCGGTTTTGACTAAAATAATTAAACAACTATCAAAGGACGATCCAAAGCTTGTTGAGGATTGATCGCTTGTGAGTAGTTGGAAGTATGGTATTGGATGACATTATTATGAATAGATAAGATTCTATTAAGAATGAATTGTCATATGGCAAATATGGAAATGTTTCCATATTGGAAGTTGGATATTGAGAATCTGTATCTAGATTAGAAACTTTTATGCAAGAAGGATGTTCAAAGGAATGTACTTTGAGTGAGAGACATCATATCTATAGAATTGTTTCTGATAGAGATTGGCCGAGTCTTGATGATTTTGAGCTGTGACTTTACGAAAGAATCATTGCATAAAATGTTAGAATCTAGCATAAGTAACAAGAATTTGATATTCTTATACTTGTGATAAGGATTGGGAGTTGTGAAATGAATATGATTGGAAATGTGTTCATTTGATCTATTTCACAAAGAAAGGACCATAGGTAAACATTGTGTGCATGCTGAGAGAATGGGACAAGTATAGTAATGATTCAAGTAAGAAGTTGATTACTCGAAATAACAAATAATGAGTAATTAATATGGTGATTAAATGAAATATTTTATTTATACCCAGAGTTTGGGGCCATATGGGATTAGTATTATTCTTGTGTTTCACTTTGCATGTTTTGACTTCCTAAATAATTAAATTATTTCAGAATAATCAAATTATTCGAATGGTCCACAGTCGTTCATATGTTGGAAGTAGGTATGAATGAAGACTGTCATGAATTGGTTTGTAGATTGTCTAAAGTGTATTAGACATAAGCAAATGTTTGCTGCAACGTTCATGAGTGCTTATGAATATGATTTGAGCATTGGATTAAACCCACGCTCACTTGGATCACTTCATTGATTTTATCACGAGTGATTGGTGAGATGATAATATCTTATATTCTTGAAACTGAGATGTGTGAGTTGTATCTTGTGAGTCGGTTACACATTGATAATATGTAAACGCACCAGTAACTTGGTGTCATAAAACATATTGTTGTGTGTGATTCGGTAAGTGAGTGCAAGCAAGCATTGAATCAAAGTTTATCCGTTCCTTTTATCCAAAGTAGGATGAAAGCGATATCTGTGGGCCCCTCGATGATTTAGTGATGACACCTAAGCGCTTGGCCAAGCAGGGACTAATTTGATGTGTTCAATTGTAGTCTGTTGTCAGTCGTCATAAATCGGAAATCGGGAAACAACACATAGACAGAGAGAATGATTTAAATCCATGTCTCAATCTATACGATATCTAGAATGGAGGAATATATGATCCCTTATCTAAAGGACACGCTTCTGATAGGATCAGAGTTGACAGCGGTTTCTGAAAGCTACGATTGCAGATCGGGATCTGAAGTCATACGCATAATAGTTATTAGACTTATCCAAGTGGGAGACTGTTGGATTAGTGTCTAAGTCCATAACTATTTTGGTATGTACTTGACCCGATGGTGCATGGTCCTTTTGGGTTGCCTTCACCAAAGCAACTTGATAGGATGAATTATGGAGAGAAAGGATTAATTATGATTTATTAATATATTATGAGAATAATATATTAAAGGAGAACTCATATTGTTTAATTAATATTAGTCAAGAATTAATTGATAATTAATTTTGTGGCTAAAAGAGATTAATTAAACTTAAGGGACTGGAACTGTAATTATAAGATAATTTCATTTGGGCTATGGATCACCTTGGAATAATAGGTTGGACGAATTCTATGGGGAAACCCATTAGAAATCGCCCAAGGGATATTCTAAAAGGGTCCATGGGCTGCTTAGGGCTTAAGCAGTCAGATTAGGGTTTCCTAGTTGAAAACCCTAATAGCCTACATGTATATATAGTACCCTTAAGCCCCCAAAACGTGGCTAAGAGTTCCACTAAGGTGTCTGGACATTTTAGGCAGCCTCCTCTCTCTTCATTCTTCATCCTCTTGCTCTAGGTGTTTGTGAGCCATTAGAGGAGTGACACTTGTGACTCTAAGCTTTCTAAAGCCATTACAAGGAGGATTTGAGATTGTTATTGCTACATAACAATTAAGGTATGATCTAAACCCTAATTCATATGTTAATATTGATTATCACATGCTAGATCTAGGGTTTATAGTCTTGGATGAATGCATGTACAATAGAGAAACCTAGATCCAAGCATTAGGGTTTGCATGAGCACATAGGATGTTCTTATGGCCTAAACCCAATAGTCGCCAGGGTTTATACATCAGACACTAAATCCATAGGTACCAAGGTTTATACAACAGGCACTAAGTCCATAGCTGCCAGGGTTTATACAACATGTGCTCAGTCCATAGCTCTTATTTATCGACAGTATTATTCACATGAATCTCCCTGTCATACATGCCAATGAGTTTTTAGAGTACGACTGATGAACATATAGTTCACACACTTACAGGTTGCGAGCCTGCTTGTGTTCCACAGATCATCTAGAATAGTCTACGGTTGTCATTCATACTCTGCTGAATGACGGGGGCCAACGTTCGGGTAAGGGCTTTTCTCATATTTCACCACTCACCCTCAACTCATGATTTCTATCACTGATCATCTCATTTATCCAACTCACCTTTCATCACACACCCACTATTTCATCTACCCATGTTTTACCCAACATTTTTTGTAGATAAAAATACATATACAGTTTAAATTATTTAAAAACCTGTATAATCATTCCTTCAACATCTATCTCAAATAAACAAAAAATATATATTCACACATCACGTATTTTATGTAAAATACTTCATATCTATGTGTAAGGTGAAAGTAACTACACACTCACTTGATTTAATGATAATCGGGCAGCACTTCGTTTCCTAAAACGATCGTTTCTAATAAAACCGGGAGTTTTATTGAGAAATCGGGCTCTGCGAGGGTCGGGCTTCGAAACCGAAAAGATAAATTTCTCGGGCTTCTCGAGCACTCCGGGACGTGTTTCGGGTGCTATAATTGATATCGGGGCTTCGGGGGATGTCAAGATAGTAAAAATATTGGGGGTGAAAAGGGACAATTTTCCAAAATTACCCGGGAGGTCTCGCACCCTTCTATTTATAGGTGCGAGGCTCGTGATCGGACGGCTGGGAGGAAGCCACGCGGCAGCAGATGCGAAGAGTAGTCACATGGCTCGCACATGCGAGGGTCCTACTGGAGACTTCTGATTGGACCGAAGTTTAGGGTCCGAGGAGGGGGTTCGTGGCACACCTGCGAGGCTCGGACACGTCAGGAGGAGGCACGCGTCGGACTCCCATTGGACCGAAGTTCGGATGCGAGGGCAGGCAACACGCCTCGCCAGGTGGCTTCGGTGACTCATCAAATTTTGGACACGTGGCACGTTTTGAGCGAGGGTGACGTGGCTTTTCCGGGTGAAGCTTATCTATGCAAAATTTCTCGAATTTTATGCCAAAATCTTCTAAAATTAATAACTTTCGCATACGAGCTCCGTTTTTGATGTTCTTTATATGCACGCGTAGGTAAAATTACGCTTTACAACTTTTGTTTAGACTTCGTCGGCCAATTTTAAATTTACTTTTTATATTATTATTTTTAACAGACCGGGACAGGAAATCCGTTAAAAATTCATAACTTCTTCATCCGACGTCCGTTTTCGTTTGTCTTTTTACTGTTGTACTACTATTTACGAGACCTTCGATTCTTGTTTAGGTCGTGTCGGCTAAAAATCACTCGATCTAAAATTCGAGTTTTTAGCTGTCTACTGCTAAGCTGGAACTTGGAAAAATCATAACTTCCTCATACGAAGTCAGATTTGGACGTTCTTTTTATACATACTCTC
The DNA here is from genome assembly GCF_052849685.1 of Lactuca virosa. Taxonomy (NCBI): domain Eukaryota; kingdom Viridiplantae; phylum Streptophyta; class Magnoliopsida; order Asterales; family Asteraceae; genus Lactuca; species Lactuca virosa. The sequence goes on along the minus strand of NC_136433.1, from coordinate 374,778,215 downwards.
GGTTTAACGAACACTACGACTTTCGTTTAGATCATTAAGGCTAAAAAGTAGTTTATCAAAAACTCACTTTTTACGACATTCGGCACCGTGCCGGTGTTGTCGCGAAACTTCGATAGGTCATAACTTCTTCGTTATAAGTCGGATTTCGGCATTCTTTATATATCCGTAATCCTTGTCACGACCACTACAACTTTCTTAATAAATATCGGCTTTATCTAATATTTATTTTCGACGCTCATTTTTACTCTTAATTAATTAAATCCTAATAATTAAGCATAAAGCACATAATTCACATAATATTCACATAATTCCTTTTCATTTCTTCAAAATGAGTTACAAAGGTTAACCTAGACTATTATGTGAATATTAATGCCTAGCCTAGAAACACGGGCGTTACAACATCTTCGATTGATTCTAGAGCTATTAAGGAAAGAAAAGTTGTACGCAAAATTCTCTAAGTCTGAATTTTGGATAAGAAAAGTAAATATTCTCGGGCATGTGGTAAGCGACAAAGGTATTCATGTCGACACTTCCAAAATTGAGGACGTGAAGAATTGGGAATCATCCAAGACACCAACCGAAGTTCGTCAATTTTTAGGACTGGCTGGCTATTACCGGAGGTTCATAGATAATTTCTCTCATATAGCCAAACCCCTCATAACATTAACCCAAAAAGAAATAATTGTTTAAGGAGACAAAAAAGAAGAAGCTTTCCAAAAGGTGAAGGAAATGTTGTGTAGTGCACCGATACTGTCCCTACCAGAGGTACTTATGATTTCATAGTATATTGTGATGCTTCACATCAGGGTCTAGGATGCATATTGATGCAAAGGGATAAAGTCATAGCCTACGCCTCACAATAACTCATGGTGCATGAGAACAACTACACCACCCACGACTTAGAGTTGGGAGCTATAGTTTTTGCCGTGAAGATCTACCGTCATTATCTTTACAGAACAAAGTGTATAATCTACACGGATCACAAGAGTCTACAACACATCTTCAACTTGAAAGAGCTTAACATGAGACAAAGGAGATGGTTAGAGTTGCTGAGTGACTATGATTGTGAGATTCATTATCATCCAGGCAAGGCTAACGTCATGGCTGTCTCCTTGAGCCGTAAAGAACGAGTTAAGCCTTGTAGAGTCAAAGAACTTATGATGACTATCTAGTCTAGCCTAATCCCATAGATTAGAAGTGTTCAGCTCGAGGCTTTAACGGAAGAAAACATTAAGGAAGAAGGCCTCAAGGGAACGAAAAAGCAACTAGAGATTAAGGATGATGGAGCGAGATACTTCATGAACCAAATATGGGTTTTGAAACTTGGAAATATCAAGGAACTAGTTTTAGAGGAGGCCCATAGGATTAGATATTCCATCCATACTGGAGAAGACAAGATGTATTTGGACTTAAAAGCTCTTTCTTGGTGGCCAAACATGAACGCTGAGATTGCAACCTACGTAAGTAAATGCCTAAGATGGTCCAAGTTCAAGGCAAAACACCAACGACCCTCGGGATTGTTGCAAGAACCAGAGATACCCGAGTGGAAGTGGGAGCAAATTAAAGTAGATTTTGTGACCAAATTGCCCAAGACTACTACTGGTTATGACACTATATGGGTAGTTGTCGATATATCAACAAAGTCTGCCCTCTTTATACCAATAAAAGAGATGGATAAGAGGTAGAAGCTGACTAGGAAATACCTTAGATAGATTGTTAAATTGCATGGGGTACTGCTATCTATTATCTTTTACAGAGATAACAGATTTACCTCCCGCTTCTGGAAAAGTTTGCAAAAATCCCTTGGTACTCGCCTGGATATGAGTACAACCTATCATCCCCAGACTGATGGCCAAAGTGAAAGAACCATCCAAAAGCTGGAAGATATGCTCATATCATGTGTGATAGATTTTGGTAATGCATGGGATACTCACCTTTCATTGGTTGAGTTCTCATACAATAATAGCTATCACACGAGCATCAAGGCTGCACAATTCGAAGCTTTATCTGGTCAGAAATGTCGATCTCCTATTTGTTGGGCGGAAGTTGGAGATAACCAAGTAGCCAAGAAATTCGCAGGGGATACCCTACAAACTGTCCCAAAGATTATTCACGAGGCGACTGAGAAGATAGTGCAAATTCGAGAACGCATGAAGGCAACACGTGACCGTCAGAAGAGCTACACTGATATAAGGCACAAACCCTTAGAGTTCCAAGTCGGAGATAGGGTAATGCTCAAGGTATCTCCTTGGAAAGGAGTTATAAGATTTGGGAAGCAGGGAAAGCTAAATCCTAGGTACATAGGACCATTCAGAATCCTCAACAAGATAACTCCAGTTCCCTACCGACTTAGATTAACTTAAGAGCTGAATAATGTGTATGATGTCTTCCATGTGTCTAATCTTAAAAAGTGTCTCTCCGACGATACACCTGTCATTCCGCTTGATGAAATTCATATTAACCCTAAGCTGAACATCGTCGAGGAGCCAGTCAAAATCATGGACAAAGAGATCAAACAACTCAAGCAGACTCGGATCCCATAGTTAAGGTATGACGGAACTCTAAGTGAGAACTAGAGTACACATGGGAATGAGAAGACCAAATTAGGAACAAGTACCCTCACTTGTTCGAAGGAATCCCGACGATAGGATAAATTTCAGGACGAAATTTCCTAAACGGGGGGAGAATGTGACAACTGAGAAAATTTCGTCACCAATCACCATTAGGAGAGAGTAGGGAAATAAATGTAATAGCTTAGTATTTTAATGTTTGATTAACGAGATAATAAAATCAAATATATCGTTACATTTATGATTAAATCGACTGTTAGGCTAAAAAATTAGCGTCCAAAAAGTTGTCTCATCTTTTAAAATGGTTAATATATTTAGAAAGTACTCGATGACATGATCCCAAAGATATAAAAATTAATAAAAATCCGACTCCAGATGGAGGAGTTATGGATTTAGTAAAAAGTAAAAATGAAACGCGTAAATAATAATTACGACGTCAAAACAATGCTTAGAGATTGGTTGAGTTTTAACTAAAAGTGCAAAAAGGAGTTTCGTAATACTCCTTGAGATATAAAGTTTAGCACAAAGAATGCCGAGAATGGAATCCGTATGAGAGAGATATGATTTTTGTAAAACAATTTATTTTTAGCCCTGTTAGGCATAAACATGAAAGTCAAAACTAGTTAAAACAACCTAAAGGAGAGTTGTAGTACTCTGTAAGATCATCACATACATATAAAGAGGGCTTAGATCGGAGCTCACATGAAAGAGTTATGGTTTTTTACAAAATCATTTTGTGCGTGTGTAGTGCAAACCTATGCACATCACGCACCTGACACCATGTTTGAGTAGATTGTGAGCGACGTGGCTAAGTGGGGAGGTGATACGTGGAAACTTCCGGTTGGAGCCACGATGATCATGCACGGCGCGTAGGAATCTTTGCACCGCACGCACCCAAAATGCATTCCTACAAATAGAAGGCAGTGCAGACCCTTTCTAAACATCTTTCTATTAGTCTCTCTCTCTCTCTCTCTCTCTCTCTCTCTCTTTCTCTCTCTGCCTCAAAGTTGTTGTATTCATGGAGACATCCCAGAGTCCCGAGCCCGATTCAAACCTAGATCAGCGGTCTCACGCGTCAAGGGTGCGGCACAACCCTATTTTACTATTTTAAAGGTTTTAAGGGAGGGGGGATACATGCTTATAAAAATATATTATTATATATACCTTAATACTTAAACAAAGCATGAAACGTTAAGATAATATACCTATAGATACTTTGCCCAGTTTTAAGCTATGATATTATGCCTCAAAGTTGTGATGCCCGATATTCTAGGAAAATAATTTACCTAGATGTTATACTCGCCAATTTCCTATGATAAAGTACCTATAAGTAATGCTTGTCAATTATATAGATATGCACTGTATTTAGTTGTTACTCTGCCTAGATATCCTGCTTTTAAAACTTTCATAATTAGGGAGTATATATACATAGTAAAAGAATATATATATATATATATATATATATATATATATATATATATATATATATATATATATATATATATATATATATATATATATAAGGATAATTGTGAACTATACAAATAATAATTATCATATATATAGTAAAAGGTATATAGTGATAATTATGGAAAAAGAATTTTATAAAATATTAAAAGAAAGATTAAAACACTTAAGGTTAATGTGTTAGTGAGCTTTTATTATTCATCCTACAGCCTTGATTGAATATGGCTACCCCGAATCTATAATCGTTAAACTTGCGAGAGCCACAAAGAAATGTATAGATCTATACGGAGCTGGCACTCCCACCTACGATTGTTAGCTACAATCTCGGAAGGATAACTTTCTTTATATAAACGTATTACTATTCGACGTCCGATGAAGCGCCGTGTTGGGGAAATTATAGTCCACAACGTCGATTATAGGGGTTAATGGTAATACAACCCGAAAACCTTAAGAAATCAACTACCTCGAGGGATGCTTTCGAGTAGTAAACATTATAATAGATTAGTATTGCTAAAATACCCTAAAATATATTTTAATAAATTAGGATTGGTAAAATATCCTAAAAAGTATTTTAATTTAGGATTGGTAAAATATCTTAACAAGGAATGAAAGGTTTTTCTAAAAGAAAATGAATTCTTAATTAAAACAATTAAATAAAACAGAATACTATAAAAACCTGTGAACTCCCCAACATTGTGTTGAAGTTTTCAAAATACATGTATTCTCAGGGAGATGAGTTTGAAGAATAGCCATGCGGAGGAGGAGGTTGTAAAGGAAGCTTGCTAGACTTACTTCTGTCTATTTTCTAGTTATGTTTAGGATGTGTTATTGATCTACAAAACAATGTAACCCCCTAATAAATTATAATGAATAAAACTATCATTTGTGTTATATTTATGTGTATTGTTCAATGTATATCTGTTTTCCTCAATCAAATATCCCTACGTCGCACACCCCGACGTTTCCTCCGCTGTCGGGGATGTGACAATATATATATATATATATATATATATATATATATATATATATATATATATATATATATATATATATATATATATATATATATATATATATATATATATATTTTAAGGAATCTATTTCCATAGGTTTTGAGGTGAGAATTCTTCTTTTATACCCCTAACTCTACAAGTATTTATCAATGTTGTGGTTTTGATGATTTGATTATGTTTAGCCATGATTCAGATGTAAATAACATTCAGGTATTTCTTTATTAATGTTATATTATGCCTAAATTGGTAAGAGAATCCATCCTAATGACCTATAGAAAGAAACAATTTGATTCTTTTGGTAATTCATAGTTGTAACCCTAAAATTGGACAACCTGATAGTATTGTTGGTATGGCCTTGCAAAAGTAGTAGATATAATATATATTTCCTAGCATTTGATTTCATGTCTCTTGATCTTGGGTAAGCCTGAGGAGGGATACACATGTGAGGCATACAAGCCGACCCAACTAAAAGTCCCACTATAAGCTTTTTAACTGCTACAAGTTAAATATATTATATCCAATTTTTTGGCAAGGCCATACCAACGATACTATCAGGTTGTCTAGTTTTAGGATTTTTCCATAACTATGAAATACCAAAAAAATCAAATTGTTTCTATTTGTAGGTCATTACGATGGATTCTCCTACCAATTTGGGCATAATATAACATTAAGAAAGATATACCCAAATAATATGTACATCTGAATAATGCCGAAACATCATCAAATCATTAAAACCACAACATTGATAAATACTTGGAGAGTTAGGTGTATAAAGGAAAAACTCTCACCTCAAAACCTATAGAGATAGATTCATTTCTGTATGGGAAAAAGACATGATAACCAATATAGTTCTCTATTGAACTTGGTTATATATATATATATATATATATATATATATATATATATATATATATATATATATATATATATATATATATATATATATATATATATATATATATATATATATATAGAGAGAGAGAGAGAGTAAATTACATAAATGGTCCTTGTGGTTTGGTCAAATTCTTAGTTTTGGTCCGTAAGTTTAAAATTTGATAGGTTACATCAATGTGGTGTGTGGAAATTATAGTGTAGGTCCTTGGTCCAAATAAAAAGACCAAATTACATTTTCTTTCTTTTTTTGTTTTTCTTTTAACAATTTATTATATATATATATATATATATATATATATATATATATATATATATATATATATATATATATATATATTATTGGTTTTTATCTTTATTTAAATAGAATTAACATAAATTATTTATGAAATTATTTTTATCTGTTTAAATCAATTATCTAAATTATGTAAAATCATATTATTATTATTATTATTATTATTATTATTATTATTATTTATTTTTTGCTTTATTTATTTATCTTTGTTTTTGTAGTTTAAAAGTCTTTTAATATTTTTAAGTTTTATTTAAATATATTTTTTAACTTTGTTTTTTTTTTGACGTTTTGTTCGTTTAAATTATATAATGATTTTTGACATTTTTTCGAATAAACAAATTAAAACAAAAACCCGAACATGAACAAAAATAATCGTTCGTTTAGTTAAACGAACGAACATGAACAATGGTCTCGTTCGTTCATTTATGTTCGTGAACGTTCGTTCATTTAATTTATTTATATTCATTTATGTTCAGTTTTTTTATTATATTACCATATTATGTGTTCGTTTATGTTCGTTTGTTTATGTTCGTTTAGTATGTTCACGAACATAAATGAACGAACGTGAACAAGACAATTTGTTAAATGGATGAATACGAGAAAGAAAATCGTGTTCGTTTATCCGTTCATGTTCGTTTGTTTGTTCGGCTAAGTTAAACGAACAAATATGAAAATAAACAAACACCGCATGTTCGTTCGTGTTCGTTTATTTGTTAAACGAACATGAACAAAATCATTCGTTTGTACGTTAGTGCTTCTTCATTTATTGCCTAAAACAAACACAATTTAACGTATATGAACATAAATGAATATATAATATGTTAATATAATAAAAAAAATTGAACATAAATGAATATAAATAAATTAAATGAATGAACATAAATGAATGTAAAGGGACATCATAAACGAACGTTCATGAACATAAATGAATGAACGAGATCATTGTTCATGTTCGTTCGTTTAACTAAACGAATGATAATTTGCGTTCATGTTTAGATTATTGTTTTAATTTTTTTATTTAAAAAAAATGTCAAAAAAATCATTATATAATTTAAACGAACAAAACGTAAAAAAAACATTAAAAAATATATTTAAATAAAACGTCAAAATTATTAAAAGATTTTTAAACCACAAAAACAAAGAAAAAGAAATAAAGCATAAAATAAATAAATAATAATAATAATAATAATAATAATAATAATAATAATATGATTTTATATAATTTAGATAATTGAATTAAAAAATAAAAATAATTTTGTAAATAATCTATATTAATTCTAATAAAATAAAGATAAACAAACAATAATATATATATATATATATATATATATATATATATATATATATATATATATATATATAGGACCCACCACCTACCCCACCATACTCTCTCACTCTATTATCTCTCTTTCTCTCTCTCACACACACACACTCACACTCACACATATATACACTTCGTCTTCTTCTCTGTATTGAAACTTAAATAAACACTTCATAAATACATACATATACCTCAACTCATAAAAAAACACACACCTACAACTCAAAAAGACACACACAACTACAACTTAAACCACACACACACTTTAACTCGGTCACACATATACCCAATAGCATATACCACGACCTCAAAACACATACACACACCGCCAAAGGGAAACACATTCTGAGAATCATCCTCTAGTATGAATCGCTGGAGGAACTTACCCAATGGAGTCACCGGAGAAATCAATGTCGATGAAACTCTTACCCTCCCTTCCGATGAATAGGAAACATAAGGACAATGACACTGTAGGAGTTAGCAGGTGAATGAAATGTCTGGAAATTAGAACTCGATGTTGATGAAAGGTAACTTCTTTGATGGTGGTGTTTCTGAAGAACAAAGACGGAGATGTCCAAGAATGTTGACAAACTGTGGTGGTTCTCGTGAGAAGAAAACAATGGAGTCTTTGGCGCACCGCCACTTCTTCCTGTATGTACTCCGACACCTCCCCGCCTCGGATCAGAGCTGTTGCAGAAATCTAGATGCAACGCACCCCATCCAACTACTTCAAATAAAAAAATTAACAACTTTCTTGTAACATACACGTTTTGAAATCGTGTTTTAAGTAAATAATATTATGAAATATTATGTGATATTGAGTATTGAGTTCTAATAGATAGCTTTTACTAGAAATAAGGTAAAGCTATGTTTAGAATCACTCATAAACTATTGGAAATCTTATAAGATTCCAATTAAAAGCTAAATAGTGAAATTTAGCGAAAATATAAAATTTAAAATAAGTAAAATTTTATTGTTGAAAGTTGTAGATAATCTCGTTAGAAACATATAGGCGAAAACCTCGTCGAAATCCGAGTTATAACGAAGAAGTTATGACCAATCGAAGATCCGCGATAAAACCGGCTCGGTGCCGAATGACGTAAAAAGTGAGTTTTTGATAAACTAATTTTTAGCCTTGATGATCTAAATGAAAGTCGTACTATTCGTTAAACCGAGAAGTTCAATAAAAAGAACGCCAAAATCTGACTTCGTATGACGAAGTTATGATTTTTACAAGTTTCAGCTTAGTAGTAGACAGCTAAAAACTCAAATTTTAGATCGATTGATTTTTAGCCGACACAACCTAAACGAGAATCGAAGGTCTCGTCATTAGTAGTACAACGGTAAAAAGTCTGACGAAAACGGACGTCGGATGAAGAAGTTATGAATTTTTAACGGATTTACCAGTCCCAGTCTGTTAAAAATAATAATATAAAAAATAAAATCAAAATTTTCCGACGAAGTCTAAACGAAAGTTGTAGAGCATAATTTTCTCTACGTGTTCATATAAAGAACGTCAAAAACGGAGCCCGTATGAGAAAGTTATGGATTTTACAAGATTGGGCACATTTTTCAAGAAATTTCGCATGAATAGTGATTGTCACGTCACCCTCGCTCGGAGCTGGCCACGTGTCCGAAGCTGCTGCGTGGCATGTCCGAGAAGCGACGCGTGTCGTACAGGTGTCCGAAAAAGCCACGTGATCTCGCATGTGCCCCACGTGATCTGACCCGCGTGTTGGCTCCTGATTCGACCGAGGCAGCCGACCCGATCCGAAGCCAGAAGCCGCGTCATCCGACCAATGCGAAGCGAGCACCTGTCTGTCCGAGCCTCGCCATGCTGCCACCTGGTCCGAACCTCGCAGCCGCGTGCCCTCACCCTCTCGCTTCGGATCCGAGGCTCGCACCTATATAAGGGGTGCGAGACCTCCCGGTTAGATGTTTGAAAATTGCCCTTTTTCACCCTTTTTTAACATTTTCTTACATTTCGACTTCCCCCGAAGCCCCGATACTTATTCCAAAGCCCGAAACACGCCCTGAGATTCCCGAGAAGCCCGAAAAATTTATCTTTTCAGTTTCGAAGCTCTACCTTCGCAGAGCCCGGTTTTCAAGAAAACTCCCGGTTTTCAACGAAGAAAGTTATATTTAAAGCCGAAGTGCTGCCCAAATTACTATTTTGACCCCCGGTTATTTCGCGGTGAGTTTAATATATAGGAATAATTGTATGTTATGTGTTATATGTGCTATGTGCTTTTCCATGTTATCATCTTGAGTTGTTGTATCTGCTATTTTATAGCAAGGTTGTACCTCTGACTTGAAGTGTATAACATAAGCATCACTCGGGTATTGGTATGAACCGTTGACCATGAAGTGTATGACATAGGCATCATTTTGGCTTCGGTAGTATGCTAAGATAGGGCTGAAAGCCTAAATATTCTAGCAAAATGATATTCCTGAGTATTTACTGTGCCATTTGTGTTGAAACTTTATTGATTTTATATCAAGTATGGAAATTGTTATGTCTCATTGATTAATATGGAAAGCTTTTCGCATTATGCCTTTGTTGTTCCTTGTTTCTCTTTGCTTCTGGCATATTAAAGCATATATATGGCATAACGTTATCTTGTATCTATTATTGAACTCACTAAGCGCCACCGCTTACCCCTCTCAATTTTAACTAATTTGCAGGAGATAAGCATCCAGTATAGTTATATACTGGTAGCAGATTATTGAATAGTTTGAAACTACTGTGTTGATAGAAGATTTTCGAATAGTTTGAAATTATTGTATTTTGCACTCCCATATGTATAAAACTATAGAATCCTGGGGAGTTATGTAATATATAACACTATGAAATAGTGGGTTTGTATCCAGTGGTTTGTATCCAGTATTTATCAATATAAAATATTGTTTTATGAATATGCATGTAGCATGTTTCGGATTAACTATATAATCAAGTATAGAAAGGGGTTCTTTCAATCATGGTATCAGAGCAGTGGTTTAAGTGAACTATATTCCACGGATTGGTATTTAGACTTAAACTATTGGAAGTTCAATATATGAACTTAATCATTGTAAGTATAGGGATACAAACCATAGGAAATATATAAGTAAAAGTATTAGGTAATAATAAACCCTAATATTCTAAAATACAATATTACTCCCTATTGTAGAGCAATAGCTGAACAGGTTAGTAGCCATACCCCCGAGGTTGGTGGAGGTCCTCAACCTGAGGAAGTGAATACTCCAGTATCTCCTCGTGAGGAGCGACTCTTGGGTAAACTTACCGATGTTATTCGACAGACTCTCGAAGAACATAAAAAGAGTGGTGATAAAGGAAAAGAGAAAGCCACTGGAGAATCTTCGAGAGGAGAGATGAAGCGTCCCTCGTTTAAAGATTTCAAGAGTAACGGTGCTACAAAGTTTTCTGGTGTTCTTTATCCAATTGTTGTTCTTACTTGGATCCAGAACACAGAAAAAGTGTTTCGTATTTCTCATGTAGATGCTGAAGACAAGGCTAACTATACTTCTGCAATGCTCATCGGAGAAGCCTTGGTCTGGTGGGAAGCAACCTATGAAGCTCTCAGCAGGTTTGACCAGGAGAATTTATCCTGGGAAATGTTCAAAACTCGTGTGCTAGAGAAGTACTGTCCTCTAGACATGAGGAGGAGGTTGGAGAAAGAATTCCTCGAGCTTAAACAGGGAGGAATGACTGTGAATGAGTATGAAACTCAGTTTAATCAAAGAGCAAGGTTTGCTACAAAGTATATCCCAACTGAAGACGAGAAAATTCAGTTGTTCATGGAGGGACTACGACACAAAATCCACGATTTCGTTGCCAATCGGGAGGTTCTATCATTCGATAAAGCCTTTGAGTATGCTCGAAGGCGTGGTGCCACTCTTACTGTTCCGAAGCATCCGCGTACTAAAAGGACTGCTCCTGCTTCCCCTATTCCACCAACTCAATCCGTTCGATCTGAACCTAGCAAGCAAGTACAATCTCAGAGTGGTTTTCGTGGCCGCGGCAGGTCACAATCTTTTTCTCTTCAATCGCCAGCTTGTCGAAATTGTGGAAAGAATCATCCGGGCGAATGCAAACTAGAGGAAAGAACTGTGGTCTGTTTTGGATGTGGAGAAGTAGGACACAAGAGGCCCGTATGTCCAATGAAAGGTGCTACATGCTTTGCATGTGGTGTTACTGGCCACATGAAACGTTTTTGCCCCACTCTTACTAGTCAGATGACGGGAAGTCAAGCTTCCGTTCAACAACCGACGAAAAGTCAAGCTCCTGTTCAACAATCAAGGGGTACTCCAACTAAAAAGGAGGAGGTTCCAAAAGCTAAGGGTCGTGCATTCCAGATCACCACAGAAGAGGCACGTGAGGACCCGAATGTTGTGACGGGTACATTTCTTGTTAACTCTAGACCTGCTCACATTTTATTTGATTCTGGTGCCTCAGATTCTTTTGTGTCTTATGAATTTGCGCATTCTTTTCAAATTGCTTGCTTTGCACTCGCACAACCCTTTCACGTAGAGACTGCTGGAAGTATATCATTACTTGCCGATAAAGTCTATAGGAATTGTGTTATAGAAATTAAAGGCTACAATTTTCTTGCTAATGTAATTCCTATCTCCTTGCCCAACTTTGACATTATTCTCGGCATGGATTGGTTGTCAAAGAACCACGCAGACCTCTTGTGTTATGAAAAGATAGTACGCGTTCCCATTGAATGGGAGAATCCTATCTATGTCTATGGTGAACAAGGAACCTTAAAAATAATATCTTTCCTCAAAGCCCGTAAATTCATATCGAAAGGGTGTTCTATCTATCTGGCCTACACAGTCGATGTGTCAAAAGAAGATAAGAAAATGGTGAATGATGTTCCTATTGCTAAGGAATATCCAGATGTTTTTCCCGAAGAATTGCCTGGACTTCCTCCGGACAGGCAAGTAGAATTCAGAATTGACCTTGTGCCTGGTGCTGCTCCGATTGCTAAGACTCCTTATCGTCTTGTGCCAGCTGAGATGAAATAAATGATGATCCAACTACAGGAATTACTTGACAAAGGCTTTATCCGACCAAGTATCTCTCCCTGGTGTGCTCCGGTATTGTTTGTCAAGAAGAAGGACGAATCGATGCGGATGTGCATTGATTATTGTGAGCTGAATAAGGTGGCTATCAAGAACAAGTACCCACTACCTCGCATTGGTGATTTATTTGATCAACTTCAGGGTGTTAGCTATTTCTCAAAGATTGATCTAAGATCTGGCTATCATCAGTTGAAAGTTCACGAGCAGGATGTACCGAAGACTGCTTTTCATACTCGATATGGGCATTACGAATTCATTGTTATGCCGTTTAGTTTAACGAATGCTCCTGCTGTATTCATGGATATGATGAATCGGGTATGCCGCCCAATGCTCGATAAATCTGTCATCGTATTCATTGACGATATTCTAATCTATTCCAAGTCTGAAGCTGATCATGTCATTCATATTCGTGCGGTATTAGAACTTCTTCGAAAGGAGAAACTATATGCTAAATTCTCGAAATGTGAATTTTGGCTTCGCCAAGTTCAATTTCTCAGCCATGTTATTTCTGGTGACGGTGTATCCGTAGATCCTACTAAAATTGAAGCTATTCAAAATTGGGAAGTGCCCCGTAATGCTTCCGAAATTCGTAGTTTCTTGGGTCTCGCGGGATATTACTGGAGATTTATTAAAGACTTTTCTCGTATAGCCGTACCTCTCACGAGTCTTACACGAAAGGAAGTGAAGTTCGAATGGGGTGAAGCCCAAGAAAAAGCTTTCTCGACTTTAAAAGATCTTTTGACTCATGCTCCAGTCTTATCACTTCCAGAAGGTGATGATGATTTCTCTGTATATAGTGATGCTTCAAGATTAGGACTCGGTTGTGTGTTGATGCAACGTGGTAAAGTGATAGCCTATGCCTCAAGACAACTGAAAGATTATGAAAAGAATTATCCTACTCATGATCTCGAACTTGCTGCAGTGGTATTTGCCCTAAAACTTTGGAGACATTACCTCTTTGGTACAAAATGTCAATTGTATACCGACCACAAGAGTCTCAAGTATATATTCAGTCAGCAAACTCTGAATATGAGACAACAACGAGCCATGGAGCTGATCAAATACTATGACTGTGAAATCCTATATCATCCCGGAAAGGCTAATGTAGTTGCCGATGCACTTAGCAGAAAAGTTTATCGTAATAGTATGTGTTATGCTATTACTCACACCACAGTAAAGTTCACTATTCTAGATGAACTAGAGAAATGGCAAGTAGAGGCCCTAAAGCCAGAAAATATGAAGAAAGAAGGGATGGTACATTACACCGATGTTTTACTTGATGATCCCCAAGGACTGAAGGTATTCAAGAATCGGCTATGGATTCCAAAGATTGGTGGATTAAGAAAGAAGATTTTAGATGAAGCCCATAAGTCTAAACTGTCAATACATCCTGGTACAAGTAAAATGTACTATGATGTAAGAGCTGATTATTAGTGGCCTGGATTAAAGAGAGACATTGGAAGATATGTGCAGGAATGCTACGTATGTTTACAAGTCAAAACTGAGCACCAAAAGCCTTACGAAACCCCAGAAAGTCTTAGTGTACCTGTATGGAAATGGGAAGAACTGTCCATGGATTTTATTACCAAATTGCCAAAGACTGCTAGACAGCATGATAGCATTTGGGTAATCGTCGACCGCCTGACTAAAAGCGCTCATTTTCTTGCCATGTGTGAAACGGCTCCAATGGAGAAATACGCACAAGTATACTTGGATGAAATTGTTGCAAGACATGGTGTGCCACTAAAGATCGTTTCTGATCGTGATACTCGCTTCACTTCTCACTTTTGGGCGAGTATGCAACGTGAATTGGGATCTCGAGTTGCTCTCAGCACAGCCTATCATCTCCAGACAGATGGACAGACGGAGAGAACAATCCAAACTGTAGAAGATATGCTTCGTGCATGTGTCTTGGAGTTCGGTGGTAACTGGGATAAATACTTACCTCTTGTCGAATTCTCGTATAATAACAGTTACCACGCTTCAATTAAAATGCCACCATATGAGGCATTATATGGTCGCAAGTGTCGTACTCCATTATATTGGCGTGACATAGGACATAAGATCCTTGGAGGCCCTGAAATGATTCAAGACACCACCGACAAGATTCAAATTGTACGAGAAAGAATGAAAGCCGCCCAGGATCGACAAAAGTCCTATACGGAAAAGAGGAGGCGATCAATAGAATTCCAGGTGGGGGATTTCGTAATGTTGAAAGTATCCCCATGGAAAGGTCTTATGCGATTTGGAAAGAAAGGAAAACTAAGTCCTAGATTTGTTGGTCCTTTCAAAATCCTCCAGAGGATTGGTAAACAAGCATACCGCTTGGAATTGCCTAAAGATTTGGCAGGTATTCATGATGTCTTCCATATGAGTTATTTGCGCAAATGCTTGAGCATCTATGATGAGGCAGTTCCATTATCCGAGGTGAAACTGGATAATAAGTTAACTTATGTAGAAGAGCCCGAAGAAATCGTAAATGAAAGAACGACTAAGCTACATAATAAAGAAGTAGAGTTGGTGCTTGTCAAGTGGAAACACCATCGAGGGCCGAACTATACTTGGGAAAATAAGAATGAGATAAGAGCGAAATACCCCCATTTATTTTAATCGATGTAATTTCGGGGACGAAATTCTCAAAAGGAGGATGTATTTGTAACATATACGTTTTGAAATCGTGTTTTAAGTAAATAATATTATGAAATATTATGTGATATTGAGTATTGAGTTCTAACAGATAGTTTTTACTAGAAATAAGGTAAAACTATGTTTAGAATCACTAATAAACTATTGGAAGTCTTATGAGATTCCAATTAAAAGCTAAATAGTGAAATTTAGCGAAAATATAAAATTTAAAATAAGTAAAATTTTATTGTTGAAATTTGTAGATAATCTCGTTAGAAACATATAGGCGAAAACCTCGTCGAAATCGGAGTTATAACGAAGAAGTTATGACCAATCGAAGATCCGCGATAAAACCGGCTCGGTGCCGAATGACGTAAAAAGTGAGTTTTTGATAAACTAATTTTTAGCCTTTATGATCTAAATGAAAGTCGTACTATTCGTTAAACCGAGAAGTTCAATAAAAAGAACGCCAAAATCTGACTTCGTATGAGGAAGTTATGATTTTTACAAGTTTCAGTTTAGCAGTAGACAGCTAAAAACTCAAATTTTAGATCGACTGATTTTTAGCCGACACAACCTAAACGACAATCGAAGGTCTCGTCATTAGTAGTACAAAGGTAAAAAGTCTGACGAAAACGAACGTCGGATGAAGAAGTTATGAATTTTTAACGGATTTACCAGTCCCGGTCTGTTAAAAATAATAATATAAAAATAAAATAAAATTTTCCGACGAAGTCTAAACGAAAGTTGTAGAGCATAATTTTCTCTACGCGTTCATATAAAGAACGTCAAAAACGGAGCCCGTATGAGAAAGTTATGGATTTTACAAGATTGGGCACATTTTTCAAGAAATTTCGCATTATTGTGATTGTCACGTCACCCTCGCTCGGAGCTGGCCACCTGTCCGAAGCTGCTGCGTGGCATGTCCGAGAAGCGACGCGTGTCGTACAGGTGTCCGAAAAAGCCACGTGATCTCGCATATGCCCCACGTGATCCGACCCGCATGTTGGCTCCTGATTCGACCGAGGCAGCCGACCCGATCCGAAGCCAGAAGCCGCGTCATCCGACCAATGCGAAGCGAGCACCTGTCCGTCCGAGCCTCGCCCTGCTGCCACCTGGTCCGAACCTTGCAGCCGCGTGCCCTCACCCCCTCGCTTCGGATCCGAGGCTCGCACCTATATAAGGGGTGCGAGACCTCCCGGTTAGATGTTTGAAAATTGCCCTTTTTCACCCTTTTTCAATATTTTCTTACATTTCGACTTCCCCCGAAGCCCCGGTACTTATTCCAAAGCCCGAAACACGCCCTGAGATTCCTGATAAGCCCGAAAAATTTATCTTTTCGGTTTCGAAGCTCTACCTTCGCAGAGCCCGGTTTTCAAGAAAACTCCCGGTTTTCAACGAAGAAAGTTATATTTAAAGCCGAAGTGCTGCCCAAATTACTATTTTGACCCCCGGTTATTTCGCGGTGAGTTTAATATATAGGAACAATTGTATGTTATGTGTTATATGTGCTATGTGCTTTTCCATGTTATCATCACGAGTTGTTGTATCTGCTATTTTATAGCAAGGCTGTACCTCTGACTTGAAGTGTATGACATAAGCATCACTTGGGTATTGGTATGAACCGTTGACCATGGAGTGTATGACATAGGCATCACTTTGGCTTAGTATGCTAAGATAAGGCTAAAAGCCTAAATATTCTAGCAAAATGATATTCCTGAGTATTTACTGTGTCATTTGTGTTGAAACTTTATTGATTTTATATCAAGTATGGAAATTGTTATGTCTCATTGATTAATATGGAAAGCTTTTCGCATTATGCCTTTGTTGTTCCTTGTTCCTCTTTGCTTCTGGCATATTAAAGTATATATATGGCATAACGTTATATTGTATCTATTATTGAACTCACTAAGCGCCACCGCTTACCCCTCTCAGTGATTAACTAATTTGCAGGAGATAAGCATCCAGTATAGTTATATACTGGTAGCAGATTTATGAATAGTTTGAAACTACTGTGTTGATAGAAGATTTTCGAATAGTTTGAAACTATTGTATTTTGCACTCCCATATGTATAAAACTATAGAATCCTGGGGAGTTATGTAATATATATAACACTATGAAATAGTGGGTTTGTATCCAGTAGTTTGTAACCGCTTTATCAATATAAAATATTGTTTTATGAATATGCATGTAGCATGTTTCGGATTAACTATATAATCAAATATAGAAAGGGGTTCTTTCATTTATCCACCTTGAAAAACCCCAAATCGAAGTTTAAATCTCAAAATAAAGAAGCAGATACAAATGGTTAGTAAAATCATAAGAATTTTGTCGGAGATATATTCCTGAATAAGAAGAAAAAGCAGCAGATTCAAGGGTTTTTTTTATCGGAATAAGGAGATTAAAAGGAATCGTAACATTAGAAGTGATGTATTTTTATATCAAAGCTTGGTGTTCCAACTCCACCCATTGTGATGGTTTGAAAGGCCCTCTAACTCTATCACCATAACCTGTAAAGCACCCATCTAACACTTTGATATGGTTCTTATGGGTTTCATTTGGGTTTGCTCTTCAACACACACATAAATGATGTGGTTTGTTTGAAAAGAGTAATGAATATGTCCTATAGCAGGATCTGGGATAGGGATTAAAAGATCGAGCAACAAATACAAGATTGAGTGGATGTGGTAAAGAGAGAGAGAGAGAGAGAGAGAGAGAGAGAGAGAGAGGTGGGGTGGGATGGTGGGTCTTATCTTTTTTTTCTTTTTTCTTAAATCAAAATAGTATTAAAATAGTTATAGAAAAAGGAAAAAAGAAATTTAAAGGGCATAATCGTCTTTTCAAGTATTTTTGGACCAAAAACACAGAAAAACCTTGATTTTGGACCTTCGATGCAAGTGAGAAAGTTTTTGGACCCCAACCAAAGTTTTTTTAACAGCACAAGGACCAATCTTGCATTTTTGTCTATATATATATATATATATATATATATATATATATATATATATATATATATATATATATATATATATATATTAAATTGTTAAAGAAAAAGAAAAAAAAGAAATGGTAATTTGGTCTTTTTATATGGACCAAGGACCTACAGTGTAATTTTCACAAACCACATGGATGTAACCTATCAAAATTTTAAACTTAGGGACCAAATCTGAGAATTCGACCAAACCACAAGGACAATTTATGTAATTTAATATATATATATATATATATATATATATATATATATATATATATATATATATATATATATATATATATATATATATATATATATATATATATATAGGGGAGCGTTCAATCGAGAACATTTCTTATTATGAGAACATTTGAGAACAAAAATCCATATTTAATTTACAAGGTGTCACTTTTGTAATTAAATAAAAAACTATATGTGAATAAATATATTTATACAAATAAAAATTAATTAAAAACATTTACAAAGCCCACTACCAACACCACTCGCCATCCACCCAACACCACCCACCACTACCACCAACCACCCATCACCACCACCCACCACCCACCACCCATCACCACCACCCACCACTCACCACCACCCACCACCACTCACCACCCACCACTACCATCCACCTACCACCACCATCCACCCACCACCATATACGCACCACCACCCAACATACACCACCACCCGCCACTCACCAGCACCCATTACCCACCACCATCCACCCACCACTACTACCAACCACCTATCACCAAAAACTACAACCCAATACCACCACCATCTGTCACCACCGCCAACCATCACCCACCTCCACCACTCGCCACCACCACCCTACCTATCACCCACTAAAACAACATTCACCACCACCACCACCACCACCAAACACGACCACTCACCACCACCACCACCACCCATCACCACCACCCGCTTCCACCACCATCACCACCCCTACCACCCACCACCAACCACCACCAATCACCATCACTCACCACCACCATCACCCGTAACTACCACACACCACTACTACCAACCACCACCCGCGACCACCATCACCACCACCACCAACCACTACCACCAATCACCACCAACCGCGACCACCATCATAACCACCTGCCTCCCCTACCCATCACCACCACCCCACACATCACTCATCAAAACCACCCGTCACCACCACCACCCCCACCACCAACCACCACCACCCATCATCTTCACCCGCCTCCACCACCCATAACCACCACCCCACCCACCACCCACCACCACCATCCCCACCCGCCACCACCACCACTATCCACCAACATCATCATCACCTACCACTATCACCACCCATCACCTACCACTACCACCCGCCACCACCAAACATCACCACACGTCACCACCACCCGCCATCACCCACCCATCAACACTACAACCACCGACCCACCCACCATAACCCCTACACCACTACCACCACCCACCACCCAAATGGTTGTTCTCGTGTATATAATCACAAGTGATTATATGGATCTAATCACATGTGATTTATATAGAAAAAAATTGTTTTTCCAAATAAAATCATATGTGATTAGATACATATAATCACATGTGATTAAATGTATTTAATCACATATGATTAAAATGGACAAAGAACATTTATTGAATCAAGAACGCGAAAATGAATATTGTCCACAAAAAAACCTTATGAGATTGGATACATATAATCACATGTAATTATATGTATCTAGTTGTATATGATTTATATATATGTATATATATATACAAGATTCATTTCACGTTTTCGATTCAATAATTTTTCTCATGTATTTAATCATATATGATTAATATGGACACAAAACAACTTTTAAATCTTTAACACAAAAACAAATTTCGTGTACATAAATCATATATTATTAAATACATGGGAACAAATATTGAATCAAGAAAACAAAAATATATATTGTCCATATAAATCATAAATTATATGTATTTAATCACATGTGATTTATATAGATAAGATTTGTTTTCATAATTAAATCATATGTGATTAGATACATATAATCACATGAATCTTGTGTGTATATAAATCATATGTGATTAAATACATGTGATCACATGTGATTAAATACACGAGAACAACTCTTAAATTGAGAATGCGGAACGAATCTTGTCCATATAAATCATATGTGATTAGATACAAATAATCACATGTGATTAAATAAGCAAGAACAACTATTGAATCGAGAGCATGAAAATGAATATTCTCCACATAAATCATACGTGATTAGATACATATAATCACATGTGATTATATGTATTTAATTCACACATGATTTATGTGGACAATATTCATTTTCACATTTTTTATTGAATAATTGGTCTTGTTTATTTAATCACATGTGATTATATATATTTTATCACATATAATTTATATGGATACAATTCGTCTCACCTTCTTTATTCAGTAGTTGTTCTTGTGTATTTCATCACATATGGTTTATGTGAAAAATATTCATTTTTGTGTTTTCGATTAAATAGCTGGTCTCGTGTGTATAATCACATGTGATTATAAGTGTTTAATCACATATGATTTATATGGACATGAACAATATTAGTTTTTGCGTTCTTGATTCCGTAGTTGTTCTCCTGTTATATAAACACATTTGATTATATAACATTACATGAATGAAATGTGTCTTATATTCCAAAAATGGTCTTCACTGTGATATCAACAACTACTTTATATTTTTTTAACATATATTTAAAATATTAACAAACATATTTTAACAATATACTAATTATCTATAATTAATATATATTCAACAATATATTAAAATAAATATAATAAATTAGATGGAGAAAATGAATATGTTATTCTACGACAAATAATGTCATTTTTTTAAAGGCTAACAAACACCTACTAAATTCTACTATTAAACTATTTTATTGTTCATGACAGGACTTAAACCCTCAACCCCGTAGGGGAAAAACACATTTCCAACTTTCGCAACTTCTTGGTACAGTCAATTTATTAACAAATACTTTGTATATATTTTAACGATGTAAATTGTTTTAGAATAAATATACCTTATTGAATCTGTCACATCTATTATAATAAACTTTTATTAATTAATTTTATAATATAGATTAATAGTTAAACATAAAAGTATATATTTTTAAAATTTAACAATTTAATGAGTTTAAAATTTATGATATAATCGTATGGCTATTTTACAAACATAAAAAAATAAAGAAAACAATAAATGGCAATTAAATAAAATGGTGTTCCTTTGCTATAGGAGAATTAGAAAAGAAAGAATTAGATAAAAATGGATTTCTCTTATACGGATTACCAAAAATCAATATTAAAAATTTGTATTTTTTGCTCCATAGGTTCCCGAGAAGGTTATTATAATATTAGGATATGTACAACTCTCTTTATTTTTTATTTACCGAGAATAAAAAGGAGATTTCAAAGTTATATGAGCTGTGAAGGGACTGTACTACACTAGCTCTGTATTTATCTCTTTCAATGAAGAAATTAGGGTTTTAAACATGATAAAAAAGCTACCCTACGAATTAAACATAAAAATCATCAACATCTCCATCACCATCACCACCACAACCAGAAATTTGAAAAACACCATAAAACATTCCATTAAAATGAATCTGAAGAAATTATTAAGTAAACATGAAGGAAAGCAAAGCAGATCTATGTCGGAGTCGGATTTGGCAGTGGCGGTGGCCGGAGAAAGTAGTTCAGAAATCTATAATGTCGCTACGACGGTGGCTGTTGAAACGAGATCAAGAACCATTTCTAGTGGCCTTAACATCAGATCCATATCCGGTGAAAGTAGATCTGGTGGCTGGTGAAAACTAGATCAGGGAGGAGACGAAAAGGATGTGTTTTCTTACGAGGTGCTTCTCCAACTGATTCAAGCAGGTGGTGTAAGGAGGCGGTTCAGAGATGGGAAACGAGAAGGTGAAGCTAGGAGGCGCAAGCGGATTCTTAGAGAGCAAAAAAAACAGTGTTCCGACGGTGGTCTGGTCAGTCCGTCATATTCTAGCGATCTGACGATGGACGATGGACGACGGACGACGGACGGCAGACGACAGACGATAGTCGACGATGGGCGGCTGTCGACGACAGGCAGTGGTATGGTGGTTTCAATGAAGCAGCTTCAAAGAGATATAATATTATGGAGAGTATTAAATTAATACAGTGGGTGAGTGGGGGTTCGGATGGGGGGGGGGTACTTTTATTTATTTATTTGAGTAATATTTAATGATATTAATTAGAAAAAAAAATTAGTGTGTTAGATTCGTTCTCAAATGTATAATTGTTCTCATTTGAACATATATATATATATATATATATATATATATATATATATATATATATATATACACACACAAACACACACACAAACACACAAACACAAACACACATAACATGGTGAAGGAATATTCACATATGAATATTACATGGTATGTTTACTTTATGTGTTACAGTTGGAGTGCACACAAGTTGATGACATATTCACATATGAATATAATATTTATATGTTATTTACATGTTAATTACATACAATCTTTGCAGATTTGCTCTATGATTTTTAAAAACACATATTAATTCATGTATGAAGGCATATTCACATGTGAATATCAAGTGATATATTGATTTTATGCGTTTCGTTAAAATAGTTGGAGGGCATACTACTTAACTTTTATAATTGTGACAACACCTTTACATATATACTATTTTTTACTTTATAAACCTATAGGTCGATATAAAATTATAAGAAACCAATATCTAAAAAAAATATGAACAAAACTCAATAGAGCATTTCATCAAACAATTGGTGAGCAGAAATTTTACTTATAAAAATTGGACAAAAGCGTCACATATATATTATTTAAACTTTACAAATCAATAGATTTTGATATAAAAAAAGTCAAGTTGATGTTTTTCAAACCTTAATTTGATATTTTTCATGAAATCAGAAAGTTTGAATGTGATCATCGACATTAAGATACATTGTTGGTGATAGATGATGGAGATATGATGATGTTGAAGTAAACTTGATCGATGATGTTGAAGATATGAAATGTTGAAATAGAACTGATTGATAAAGATGAAGATCTGATGATGTTTAAATAAAACTGATCGATTAAGAGGTTATGATCGATCAGGAGTGTTGAAGATATGTGATAGGTTATGATCGATGGTTTTGAAGATATTAGATATAGCTATCAGTTTTCAGGTAAATAAATTGTGCAAAACCAAGTTTTTCATTAAAAAAATTTCGAATGTTTATCTAAATCCACTAGTTTTTCATCGATTTTGATAGTATTTGGTTTTATTTGTATGTGGTGTGTTCAATTCTTCACCATTTCCACTGTAATTGAACTTAACTTGTATGCAATACTACTATTTAATGAATTGCTTTATATAGATTTTGTATTTTTGTATTCAATCCTTTTTATTTCCATAATTATTAAACTTATCTTGTATGCACTACAACTATTTGTAAAGATTTTGCCATAATTATATAAGTTGAATTGTATGCACATCAACTCTTTGATGAAATGTTTAATAAAGTTTTGTTATATTTGTTATATGGTATTTAGATTTGAATAATACATAAATTTGCTTTCTCATCATTATAGTAATACATTGATTCACGTGTGAAGGTAGATTATCTTTATATGCGATAATCACATGTGAATATTACATGATTTTTTTGTTAACATGGTATAATCACATGAATATTATATGATATATTCTCTTTATATGGTATATTAATGTGTAAAGTTCTATTCAGATGTGTATAGTACGATGTATATTCACTTTATTTGGTATGTTCACATGTGAATCTTACATTACATGTTTTCTTGTATTGTATATTCACATATGGAGGTATATTCACACATGAATACTATATAAAAGTTATATTCATAAGTAAATATGCCATGTAATACTCACATGTGAATATACCACTAACTGTTGGGTTATTTATTAGATTGTGTCAAAGTTATTGTGTATGTAGTTAGCCTTTTTTACGGATTGGTCATGTCCATCCGTCTTTATGATGCTAGGATTA
The DNA here is from genome assembly GCF_052849685.1 of Lactuca virosa. Classification (NCBI taxonomy): domain Eukaryota; kingdom Viridiplantae; phylum Streptophyta; class Magnoliopsida; order Asterales; family Asteraceae; genus Lactuca; species Lactuca virosa. The sequence continues at coordinate 374,753,887 of NC_136433.1, read as the reverse complement.
GGCTTTAAATACTGCATGCATGTCTTGTATTTGGGTTAATCGTTTTGTGATTCCCTTCCGTGCCTTTACAGTATAAGTTCTTCATCGAGCTCTTCTAAGGCAGTGATTATTAATCATTCGACATTACTTTGATCATAGCTTTTATTGTTTTGATTCCTATTCCGTTTAGAATTTATCGATCTATTATTAATTATCTCTACAGTTAGTATCAGGGCAGGAGATTGTGTAAACCATACACAATTCTTCTGTCGAGTGTTATTAGGGTTTTTCGCTTTGGATCTGTTCTTACTGTATTCATCATTTTCATCGATTGTAGATGTTGGATCTTGATCTTTAATTTACCCTAAACTCGATTTTAGTTTTTACACATCTAATTCTTATAGGTTTTAGTGAATCAACAACTGTCATTCAGAAGATCCTCATACTCTTTCCTTCAACCTATCCAACAGTATTGGTTCCACAACCAGAATCCCCATTCTTTTTCCACAAGATTACGAAGTATGGGCGCTACACTTCGAAAACTACGTGTTCTGAAAAGACAAAGGATGAGAGCATCAACAACTTTTCCAACTTCTTTGTACAGTCAATTTATTAACAAATACTTTGTATATATTTTACCGATGTAAATTGTTTTAGAATAAATATACATTATTGAATCTGTCACCTCTATTATAATAAACTTTTATTAATTAATTTTATAATATAGATTAATAGTTAAACATAAAAGTATATATTTTTAAAATTTAACAATTTAATGAGTTTAAAATTTATGATATAATCGTATGGTTATTTTACAAACATAAAAAAATAAAGAAAATAAAAAATGGAAATTAAATAAAATGGTGTTCGTTTGGTATAGGAGAATTAGAAAAGAAAGAATTAGATAAAAATGGATTTCTCTTATACGGATTACCAAAAATCAATATTAAAAATTTGTATTTTTTGCTCCATAGGTTCCCGAGAAGGTTATTATAATATTAAGATATGTACAACTCTCTTTATTTTTTATTTACCGAGAATAAAAAGGAGATTTCAAAGTTATATGAGCTGTGAAGGGACTGTACTACACTAGCTCTGTATTTATCTCTTTCAATGAAGAAATTAGGGTTTTAAACATGATAAAAAAGCTACCCTACGAATTAAACATAAAAATCATCAACATATCCATCACCATCACCACCACAACCAGAAATTTGAAAAACACCATAAAACATTCCATTAAAATGAATCTGAAGAAATTATTAAGTAAACATGAAGGAAAGCAAAGCAGATCTATGTCGGAGTCGGATTTGGCAGTGGCGGTGGCCGGAGAAAGTAGTTCATAAAACTATAATGTCGCTACGACGGTGGCTGTTGAAACGAGATCAAGAACCATTTCTACTGGCCTTAACATCAGATCCATATCCGGTGAAAGTAGATCTGGTGGCTGGTGAAAACTAGATCAGGGAGGAGACGAAAAGGATGTGTTTTCTTACGAGGTGCTTCTTCAACTGATTCAAGCAGGTGGTGTGAGGAGGCGGTTCAGAGATGGGAAACGAGAAGGTGAAGCTAGGAGGCGCAAGCGGATTCTTAGAGAGCAAAAAAACAGTGTTCCGACGGTGGTCTGGTCAGTCCATCATATTCTAGCGATCTGACGATGGACGATAGACGACGGACGACGGACGGCAGACGATAGTCGACGATGGGCGGCTGTCGACGACAGGCAGTGGTCTGGTGGTTTCAATGAAGCAGCTTCAAAGAGATATAATATTATGGAGAGTATTAAATTAATACAGTGGATGAGTGGGGGTTCGGATGGGGGGGGGGGGTACTTTTATTTATTTATTTGAGTAATATTTAATGATTTTAATTAGAAAAAAAAAATTAGTGTGTTAGATTCGTTCTCAAATGTATAATTGTTCTCATTTGAACATATATATATATATATATATATATATATATATATATATATATATATATATATATATATATATATACACACACACACACAAACACACACACAAACACACAAACACAAACACAAACACACATAACATGGTGAAGGAATATTTACATATGAATATTACATGGTATATTTACTTTATGTGTTACAGTTGGAGTGCACACAAGTTGATGACATATTCACATATGAATATAATATTTATATGTTATTTACATGTTAATTACATACAATCTTTGCAGATTTGCTCTATGATTTTTAAAAACACATATTAATTCATGTATGAAGGCATATTCACATGTGAATATCAAGTGATATATTGATTTTATGCGTTTCGTTAAAATAGTTGGAGGGCATACTACTTAACTTTTATAATTGTGACAACACCTTTACATATATACTATTTTTTACTTTATAAACCTATAGGTCGATATAAAATTATAAGAAACCAATATCTAAAAAAAATATGAACAAAACTCAATAGAGTATTTCATCAAACAATTGGTGAGCAGAAATTTTACTTATAAAAATTGGACAAAAGCGTCACATATATATTATTTAAACTTCACAAATCAATAGATTTTGATATAAAAAAAGTCAAGTTGATGTTTTTCAAACCTTAATTTGATATTTTTCATGAAATCAGAAAGTTTGAATGTGATCATCGACATTAAGATACATTGTTGGTGATAGATGATGGAGATATGATGATGTTGAAGTAAACTTGATCGATGATGTTGAAGATATGAAATGTTGAAATAGAACTGATTGATAAAGATGAAGATCTGATGATGTTTAAATAAAACTGATCGATTAAGAGGTTATGATCGATCAGGAGTGTTGAAGATATGTGAAGGTAGATTATCTTTATATGCGATAATCACATGTGAATATTACATGATTTTTTTGTTAACATGGTATAATCACATGAATATTATATGATATATTCTCTTTAAATGGTATATTAATGTGTAAAGTTCTATTCAGATGTGTATAGTACGATGTATATTCACTTTATTTGGTATGTTCACATGTGAATCTTACATTACATGTTTTCTTGTATTGTATATTCACATTTGGAGGTATATTCACACATGTATACTATATAAAAGTTATATTTATAAGTAAATATGCCATGTAATACTCACATGTGAATATACCACTAACTGTTGGGTTATTTATTAGATTGTGTCAAAGTTATTGTGTATGTAGTTAGCCTTTTTTACGGATTGGTCATGTCCATCCGTCTTTATGATGCTAGGATTAGGCTTTAAATACTGCATGCATGTCTTGTATTTGGGTTAATCGTTTTGTGATTCCCTTCCGTGCCTTTACAGTATAAGTTCTTCATCGAGCTCTTCTAAGGCAGTGATTATTAATCATTCGACATTACTTTGACCATAGCTTTTATTGTTTTGATTCCTATTCCGTTTAGAATTTATCGATCTATTATTAATTATCTCTACAGTTAGTATCAGGGCAGGAGATTGTGTAAACCATACACAATTCTTCTGTCGAGTGTTATTAGGGCTTTCCGCTTTTATTGGATATGTTCTTACTGTATTCATCATTTTCATCGATTGTAGATGTTGGATCTTGATCTTTAATTTACCCTAAACTCGATTTTAGTTTTTACACATCTAATTCTTACAAGTTTTAGTGAATCAACAACTGTCATTCAGAAGATCCTCATACTCTTTCCTTCAACCTATCCAACAGTATTGGTTCCACAACCAGAATCCCCATTCTTTTTCCACAAGATTACGAAGTATGGGCGCTACACTTCGAAAACTACGTGTTCTGAAAAGACAAAGGATGAGAGCATCAACAACTTTTCCAACTTCTTTGTACAGTCAATTTATTAACAAATACTTTGTATATATTTTAACGATGTAAATTGTTTTAGAATAAATATACATTATTGAATCTGTCACCTCTATTATAATAAACTTTTATTAATTAATTTTATAATATAGATTAATAGTTAAACATAAAAGTATATATTTTTAAAATTTAACAATTTAATGAGTTTAAAATTTATGATATAATCGTATGGTTATTTTACAAACATAAAAAAATAAAGAAAATAAAAAATGGAAATTAAATAAAATGGTGTTCGTTTGCTATAGGAGAATTAGAAAAGAAAGAATTAGATAAAAATGGATTTCTCTTATACGGATTACCAAAAATCAATATTAAAAATTTGTATTTTTTGCTCCATAGGTTCCCGAGAAGGTTATTATAATATTAAGATATGTACAACTCTCTTTATTTTTTATTTACCGAGAATAAAAAGGAGATTTTAAAGTTATATGAGCTGTGAAGGGACTGTACTACACTAGCTCTGTATTTATCTCTTTCAATGAAGAAATTAGGGTTTTAAACATGATAAAAAAGCTACCCTACGAATTAAACATAAAAATCATCAACATATCCATCACCATCACCACCACAACCAGAAATTTGAAAAACACCATAAAACATTCCATTAAAATGAATCTGAAGAAATTATTAAGTAAACATGAAGGAAAGCAAAGCAGATCTATGTCGGAGTCGGATTTGGCAGTGTCGGTGGCCGGAGAAAGTAGTTCATAAATCTATAATGTCGCTACGACGGTGGCTGTTGAAACGAGATCAAGAACCATTTCTACTGGCCTTAACATCAGATCCATATCCGGTGAAAGTAGATCTGGTGGCTGGTGAAAACTAGATCAGGGAGGAGACGAAAAGGATGTGTTTTCTTACGAGGTGCTTCTCCAACTGATTCAAGCAGGTGGTGTGAGGAGGCGGTTCAGAGATGGGAAACGAGAAGGTGAAGCTAGGAGGCGCAAGCGGATTCTTAGAGAGCAAAAAAACAGTGTTCCGACGGTGGTCTGGTCAGTCCGTCATATTCTAGCGATCTGACGATGGAGGACGGACGACGGACGACGGACGGCAGACGATAGTCGACGATGGGCGGCTGTCGACGACAGGCAGTGGTCTGGTGGTTTCAATGAAGCAGCTTCAAAGAGATAATATTATGGAGAGTATTAAATTAATACAGTGGATGAGTGGGGGTTCGGATGGGGGGGGGGTACTTTTATTTATTTATTTGAGTAATATTTAATGATTTTAATTAGAAAAAAAAATTAGTGTGTTAGATTCGTTCTCAAATGTATAATTGTTCTCATTTGAACACACACACACACACATATATATATATATATATATATATATATATATATATATATATATATATATATATATATATATATATATATATATATACACACACACACAAACACACACACAAACACACAAACACAAACACAAACACACATAACATGGTGAAGGAATATTTACATATGAATATTACATGGTATATTTACTTTATGTGTTACAGTTGGAGTGCACACAAGTTGATGACATATTCACATATGAATATAATATTTATATGTTATTTACATGTTAATTACATACAATCTTTGCAGATTTGCTCTATGATTTTTAAAAACACATATTAATTAATGTATGAAGGCATATTCACATGTGAATATCAAGTGATATATTGATTTTATGCGTTTCGTTAAAATAGTTGGAGGGCATACTACTTAACTTTTATAATTGTGACAACACCTTTACATATATACTATTTTTTACTTTATAAACCTATAGGTCGATATAAAATTATAAGAAACCAATATCTAAAAAAAATATGAACAAAACTCAATAGAGCATTTCATCAAACAATTGGTGAGCAGAAATTTTACTTATAAAAATTGGACAAAAGCGTCACATATATATTATTTAAACTTCACAAATCAATAGATTTTGATATAAAAAAAGTCAAGTTGATGTTTTTCAAACCTTAATTTGATATTTTTCATGAAATCAGAAAGTTTGAATGTGATCATCGACATTAAGATACATTGTTGGTGATAGATGATGGAGATATGATGATGTTGAAGTAAACTTGATCGATGATGTTGAAGATATGAAATGTTGAAATAGAACTGATTGATAAAGATGAAGATCTGATGATGTTTAAATAAAACTGATCGATTAAGAGGTTATGATCGATCAGGAGTGTTGAAGATATGTGAAGGTAGATTATCTTTATATGCGATAATCACATGTGAATATTACATGATTTTTTTGTTAACATGGTATAATCACATGAATATTATATGATATATTCTCTTTATATGGTATATTAATGTGTAAAGTTCTATTCAGATGTGTATAGTACGATGTATATTCACTTTATTTGGTATGTTCACATGTGAATCTTACATTACATGTTTTCTTGTATTGTATATTCACATTTGGAGGTATATTCACACATGTATACTATATAAAAGTTATATTCATAAGTAAATATGCCATGTAATACTCACATGTGAATATACCACTAACTGTTGGGTTATTTATTAGATTGTGTCAAAGTTATTGTGTATGTAGTTAGCCTTTTTTACGGATTGGTCATGTCCATCCGTCTTTATGATGCTAGGATTAGGCTTTAGATACTGCATGCATGTCTTGTATTTGGGTTAATCGTTTTGTGATTCCCTTCCGTGCCTTTACAGTATAAGTTCTTCATCGAGCTCTTCTAAGGCAGTGATTATTAATCATTCGACATTACTTTGATCATAGCTTTTATTGTTTTGATTCCTATTCCGTTTAGAATTTATCGATCTATTATTAATTATCTCTACAGTTAGTATCAGGGCAGGAGATTGTGTAAACCATACACAATTCTTCTGTCGAGTGTTATTAGGGCTTTCCGCTTTTATTGGATCTGTTCTTACTGTATTCATCATTTTCATCGATTGTAGATGTTGGATCTTGATCTTTAATTTACCCTAAACTCGATTTTAGTTTTTACACATCTAATTCTTACAAGTTTTAGTGAATCAACAACTGTCATTCAGAAGATCCTCATACTCTTTCCTTCAACCTATCCAACAGTATTGGTTCCACAACCAGAATCCCCATTCTTTTTCCACAAGATTACGAAGTATGGGCGCTACACTTCGAAAACTACGTGTTCTGAAAAGACAAAGGATGAGAGCATCAACAACTTTTCCAACTTCTTTGTACAGTCAATTTATTAACAAATACTTTGTATATATTTTAACGATGTAAATTGTTTTAGAATAAATATACATTATTGAATCTGTCACCTCTATTATAATAAACTTTTATTAATTAATTTTATAATATAGATTAATAGTTAAACATAAAAGTATATATTTTTAAAATTTAACAATTTAATGAGTTTAAAATTTATGATATAATCGTATGGTTATTTTACAAACATAAAAAAATAAAGAAAATAAAAAATGGAAATTAAATAAAATGGTGTTCGTTTGCTATAGGAGAATTAGAAAAGAAAGAATTAGATAAAAATGGATTTCTCTTATACGGATTACCAAAAATCAATATTAAAAATTTGTATTTTTTGCTCCATAGGTTCCCGAGAAGGTTATTATAATATTAAGATATGTACAACTCTCTTTATTTTTTATTTACCGAGAATAAAAAGGAGATTTAAAAGTTATATGAGCTGTGAAAGGACTGTACTACACTAGCTCTATATTTATCTCTTTCAATGAAGAAATTAGGGTTTTAAACATGATAAAAAAGCTACCCTACGAATTAAACATAAAAATCATCAACATCTCCATCACCATCACCACCACAACCAGAAATTTGAAAAACACCATAAAACATTCCATTAAAATGAATCTGAAGAAATTATTAAGTAAATATGAAGGAAAGCAAAGCAGATCTATGTCGGAGTCGGATTTGGCAGTGGCGGTGGCTGGAGAAAGTAGTTCAGAAATCTATAATGTCGCTACGACGGTGGCTGTTGAAACGAGATCAAGAACCATTTCTAGTGGCCTTAACATCAGATCCATATCCGGTGAAAGTAGATCTGGTGGCTGGTGAAAACTAGATCAGTGAGGAGACGAAAAGGATGTGTTTTCTTACGAGGTGCTTCTCCAACTGATTCAAGCAGGTGGTGTAAGGAGGCGGTTCAGAGATGGGAAACGAGAAGGTGAAGCTAGGAGGCGCAAGCGGATTCTTAGAGAGCAAAAAAACAGTGTTCCGACGGTGGTCTGGTCAGTCTGTCATATTCTAGCGATCTGACGATGGACGATGGACGACGGACGACGGACGGCAGACGACAGACGATAGTCGACGATGGGCGGCTGTCGACGACAGGCAGTGGTCTGGTGGTTTCAATGAAGCAGCTTCAAAGAGATATAATATTATGGAGAGTGGTAAATTAATACAGTGGGTGAGTGGGGGTTCGGATGGGGGGGGTACTTTTATTTATTTATTTGAGTAATATTTAATGATTTTAATTAGAAAAAAAAATTAGTGTGTTAGATTCGTTCTCAAATGTATAATTGTTCTCATTTGAACATATATATATATATATATATATATATATATATATACACACACACACAGACACACACACACACACAAACACACACACAAACACACAAACACAAACACACATAACATGGTGAAGGAATATTCACATATGAATATTACATGGTATATTTACTTTATGTGTTACAGTTGGAGTGCACACAAGTTGATGACATATTCACATATGAATATAATATTTATGTGTTATTTACATGTTAATTACATACAATCTTTGTAGATTTGCTCTATGATTTTTAAAAACACATATTAATTCATGTATGAAGGCATATTCACATGTGAATATCAAGTGATATATTGATTTTATGCGTTTCGTTAAAATAGTTGGAGGGCATACTACTTAACTTTTATAATTGTGACAACACCTTTACATATATACTATTTTTTACTTTATAAACCTATAGGTCGATATAAAATTATAAGAAACCAATATCTAAAAAAAATATGAACAAAACTCAATAGAGCATTTCATCAAACAATTGGTGAGCAGAAATTTTACTTATAAAAATTGGACAAAACCGTCACATATATATTATTTAAACTTCACAAATCAATAGATTTTGATATAAAAAAAGTCAAGTTGATGTTTTTCAAACCTTAATTTGATATTTTTCATGAAATCAGAAAGTTTGAATGTGATCATCGACATTAAGATACATTGTTGGTGATAGATGATGGAGATGTGATGATGTTGAAGTAAACTTGTTCGATGATGTTGAAGATATGAAATGTTGAAATAGAACTGATTGATAAAGATGAAGATCTGATGATGTTTAAATAAAACTGATCGATTAAGAGGTTATGATCGATCAGGCGTGTTGAAGATATGTGATAGGTTATGATCGATGGTTTTGAAGATATTAGATATAGCTATCAGTTTTCAGGTAAATAAATTGTGCAAAACCAAGTTTTTCATTAAAAAAATTTCAAATGTTTATCTGAATCCACTAGTTTTTCATCGATTTTGATAGTATTTGGTTTTATTTGTATGTGGTGTGTTCAATTCTTCACCATTTCCACTGTAATTGAACTTAACTTGTATGCAATACTACTATTTAATGAAATGCTTTATATAGATTTTGTATTTTTGTATTCAATCCTTTTTATTTCCATAATTATTAAACTTATCTTGTATGCACTACAACTATTTGTAAAGATTTTGCCATAATTATATAAGTTGAATTGTATGCACATCAACTCTTTGATGAAATGTTTAATAAAGTTTTGTTATATTTGTTATATGGTATTTAGATTTGAATAATACATAAATTTGCTTTCTCATCATTATAGTAATACATTGATTCACGTGTGAAGGTAGATTATCTTTATATGCGATAATCACATGTGAATATTACATGATTTTTTTGTTAACATGGTATAATCACATGAATATTATATGATATATTCTCTTTATATGGTATATTAATGTGTAAAGTTCTATTCAGATGTGCATAGTACGATGTATATTCACTTTATTTGGTATGTTCACATGTGAATCTTACATTACATGTTTTCTTGTATTGTATATTCACATATGGAGGTATATTCACACATGTATACTATATAAAAGTTATATTCATAAGTAAATATGCCATGTAATACTCACATGTGAATATACCACTAACTGTTGGGTTATTTATTAGATTGTGTCAAAGTTATTGTGTATGTAGTTAGCCTTTTTTACGGATTGGTCATGTCCATCCGTCTTTATGATGCTAGGATTAGGCTTTAAATACTGCATGCATGTCTTGTATTTGGGTTAATCGTTTTGTGATTCCCTTCCGTGCCTTTACAGTATAAGTTCTTCATCGAGCTCTTCTAAGGCAGTGATTATTAATCATTCGACATTACTTTGATCATAGCTTTTATTGTTTTGATTCCTATTCCGTTTAGAATTTATCGATCTATTATTAATTATCTCTATGGTTAGTATCAGTGCAGGAGATTGTGTAAACCATACACAATTCTTCTGTCGAGTGTTATTAGGGTTTTCCTCTTTTATTGGATCTGTTCTTACTGTATTCATCATTTTCATCGATTGTAGACGTTGGATCTTGATCTTTAATTTACCCTAAACTCGATTTTAGTTTTTACACATCTAATTCTTACAGGTTTTTGTGAATCAACAACTGTCATTCAGAAGATCCTCATACTCTTTCCTTCAACCTATCCAACAGTATTGGTTCCACAACCAGAATCCCCATTCTTTTTCCACAAGATTACGAAGTATGGGCGCTACACTTCGAAAACTACGTATTCTGAAAAGACAAAGGATGAGAGCATCAACAACTTTTCCAACTTCTTTGTACAGTCAATTTATTAACAAATACTTTGTATATATTTTAACGATGTAAATTGTTTTAGAATAAATATATATTATTGAATCTGTCACCTCTATTATAATAAACTTTTATTAATTAATTTTATAATATAGATTAATAGTTAAACATAAAAGTATATATTTTTAAAATTTAACAATTTAATGAGTTTAAAATTTATGATATAATCGTATGGTTATTTTACAAACATAAAAAAATAAAGAAAATAAAAAATGGAAATTAAATAAAATGGTGTTCGTTTGCTATAGGAGAATTAGAAAAGAAAGAATTAGATAAAAATGGATTTCTCTTATACGGATTACCAAAAATCAATATTAAAAATTTGTATTTTTTGCTCCATAGGTTAGCGAGAAGGTTATTATAATATTAAGATATGTACAACTCTCTTTATTTTTTATTTACCGAGAATAAAAAGGAGATTTCAAAGTTATATGAGCTGTGAAGGGACTGTACTACACTAGCTCTGTATTTATCTCTTTCAATGAAGAAATTAGGGTTTTAAACATGATAAAAAAGCTACCCGACGAATTAAACATAAAAATCATCAACATATCCATCACCATCACCACCACAACCAGAAATTTGAAAAACACCATAAAACATTCCATTAAAATGAATCTGAAGAAATTATTAAGTAAACATGAAGGAAAGCAAAGCAGATCTATGTCGGAGTCGGATTTGGCAGTGGCGGTGGCCGGAGAAAGTAGTTCATAAATCTATAATGTCGCTACGACGGTGGCTGTTGAAACGAGATCAAGAACCATTTCTACTGGCCTTAACATCAGATCCATATCCGGTGAAAGTAGATCTGGTGGCTGGTGAAAACTAGATCAGGGAGGAGACGAAAAGGATGTGTTTTCTTACGAGGTGCTTCTCCAACTGATTCAAGCAGGTGGTGTGAGGAGGCGGTTCAGAGATGGGAAACGAGAAGGTGAAGCTAGGAGGCGCAAGCGGATTCTTAGAGAGCAAAAAAACAGTGTTCCGACGGTGGTCTGGTCAGTCCGTCATATTCTAGCGATCTGACGATGGACGATGGACGACGGACGACGGACGGCAGACGACAGACGATAGTCGACGATGGGCGGCTGTCGACGACAGGCAGTGGTCTGGTGGTTTCAATGAAGCAGCTTCAAAGAGATATAATATTATGGAGAGTGGTAAATTAATACAGTGGGTGAGTGGGGGTTCGGATGGGGGGGTGTACTTTTATTTATTTATTTGAGTAATATTTAATGATTTTAATTAGAAAAAAAAAATTAGTGTGTTAGATTCGTTCTCAAATGTATAATTGTTCTCATTTGAACATATATATATATATATATATATATATATATATATATATATATATATACACACACACACACACACAAACACACACACAAACACACAAACACAAACACACATAACATGGTGAAGGAATATTCACATATGAATATTACATGGTATATTTACTTTATGTGTTACAGTTGGAGTGCACACAAGTTGATGAAATATTCACATATGAATATAATATTTATATGTTATTTACATGTTAATTACATACAATCTTTGCAGATTTGCTCTATGATTTTTAAAAACACATTAATTCATGTATGAAGGCATATTCACATGTGAATATCAAGTGATATATTGATTTTATGTGTTTCGTTAAAATAGTTGGAGGGCATACTACTTAACTTTTATAATTGTGACAACACCTTTACATATATACTATTTTTTACTTTATAAACCTATAGGTCGATATAAAATTATAAGAAACCAATATCAAAAAAAAAAATGAACAAAACTCAATAGAGCATTTCATCAAACAATTGGTGAGCAGAAATTTTACTTATAAAAATTGGACAAAACCGTCACATATATATTATTTAAACTTCACAAATCAATAGATTTTGATATAAAAAAAGTCAAGTTGATGTTTTTCAAACCTTAATTTGATATTTTTCATGAAATCAGAAAGTTTGAATGTGATCATCGACATTAAGATACATTGTTGGTGATAGATGATGGAGATATGATGATGTTGAAGTAAACTTGATCGATGATGTTGAAGATATGAAATGTTGAAATAGAACTGATTGATAAAGATGAAGATCTGATGATGTTTAAATAAAACTGATCGATTAAGAGGTTATGATCGATCAGGCGTGTTGAAGATATGTGATAGGTTATGATCGATGGTTTTGAAGATATTAGATATAGCTATCAGTTTTCAGGTAAATAAATTGTGCAAAACCAAGTTTTTCATTAAAAAAATTTCAAATGTTTATCTGAATCCACTAGTTTTTCATCGATTTTGATAGTATTTGGTTTTATTTGTATGTGGTGTGTTCAATTCTTCACCATTTCCACTGTAATTGAACTTAACTTGTATGCAATACTACTATTTAATGAAATGCTTTATATAGATTTTGTATTTTTGTATTCAATCCTTTTTATTTCCATAATTATTAAACTTATCTTGTATGCACTACAACTATTTGTAAAGATTTTGCCATAATTATATAAGTTGAATTGTATGCACATAAACTCTTTGATGAAATGTTTAATAAAGTTTTGTTATATTTGTTATATGGTATTTAGATTTGAATAATACATAAATTTGCTTTCTCATCATTATAGTAATACATTGATTCACGTGTGAAGGTAGATTATCTTTATATGCGATAATCACATGTGAATATTACATGATTTTTTTGTTAACATGGTATAATCACATGAATATTATATGATATATTCTCTTTATATGGTATATTAATGTGTAAAGTTCTATTCAGATGTGTATAGTACGATGTATATTCACTTTATTTGGTATGTTCACATGTGAATCTTACATTACATGTTTTCTTGTATTGTATATTCACATATGGAGGTATATTCACACATGTATACTATATAAAAGTTATATTCATAAGTAAATATGCCATGTAATACTCACATGTGAATATACCACTAACTGTTGGGTTATTTATTAGATTGTGTCAAAGTTATTGTGTATGTAGTTAGCCTTTTTTACGGATTGGTCATGTCCATCCGTCTTTATGATGCTAGGATTAGGCTTTAAATACTGCATGCATGTCTTGTATTTGGGTTAATCGTTTTGTGATTCCCTTCCGTGCCTTTACAGTATAAGTTCTTCATCGAGCTCTTCTAAGGCAGTGATTATTAATCATTCGACATTACTTTGATCATAGCTTTTATTGTTTTGATTCCTATTCCGTTTAGAATTTATCGATGTATTATTAATTATCTCTACAGTTAGTATCAGGGCAGGAGATTGTGTAAACCATACACAATTCTTCTGTCGAGTGTTATTAGGGTTTTCCGCTTTTATTGGATATGTTCTTACTGTATTCATCATTTTCATCGATTGTAGACGTTGGATCTTGATCTTTAATTTACCCTAAACTCGATTTTAGTTTTTACACATCTAATTCTTACAGGTTTTAGTGAATCAACAACTGTCATTCAGAAGATCCTCATACTCTTTCCTTCAACCTATCCAACAGTATTGGTTCCACAACCAGAATCCCCATTCTTTTTCCACAAGATTACGAAGTATGGGCGCTACACTTCGAAAACTACGTGTTCTGAAAAGACAAAGGATGAGAGCATCAACAACTTTTCCAACTTCTTTGTACAGTCAATTTATTAACAAATACTTTGTATATATTTTAACGATGTAAATTGTTTTAGAATAAATATACATTATTGAATCTGTCACCTCTATTATAATAAACTTTTATTAATTAATTTTATAATATAGATTAATAGTTAAACATAAAAGTATATATTTTTAAAATTTAACAATTTAATGAGTTTAAAATTTATGATATAATCGTATGGTTATTTTACAAACATAAAAAATAAAGAAAATAAAAAATGGAAATTAAATAAAATGGTGTTCGTTTGCTATAGGAGAATTAGAAAAGAAAGAATTAGATAAAAATGGATTTCTCTTATATGGATTACCAAAAATCAATATTAAAAATTTTATTTTTTGCTCCATAGGTTCCCGAGAAGGTTATTATAATATTAAGATATATACAACTCTCTTTATTTTTTATTACCGAGAATAAAATGGAGATTTAAAAGTTATATGAGCTGTGAAGGGATTGTACTACACTAGCTCTGTATTTATCTCTTTCAATGAAGAAATTAGGGTTTTAACCATGATAAAAAAGCTACCCTACGAATTAAACATAAAAATTATCAACATATCCATCACTATCACCACCACAACCAGAAATTTGAAAAACACCATAAAACATTCCATTAAAATGAATCTGAAGAAATTATTAAGCAAACATGAAGGAAAGCAAACCAGATCTATGTCGGAGTCGGATTTGGCAGCGGCGGTGGCCGGAGAAAGTAGTTCAGAAATCTATAATGTCGCTACGACGATGGCTATTGAAACGAGATCAAGAACCAGATCTAGTGGCCTTAACATCAAATCCATATCCGGTGAAAGTAGATGTGGTGGCTGGTGAAAACTAGATCAGGGAGGAGACGAAAAGGACGTGTTTTCTTACGAGGTGCTTCTCCAACTGATTCAAGGAGGTGGTGTAAGGAGGCAGTTCGGAGATGGGAGACGAGAAGGTGAAGCTAGGAGGCGCAAGCGGATTCTTAGAGAGCAAAAAAACAGTGTTCCGACGGTGGTCTGGTCGGTCCGTCATATTCTAGTGGTCTGACGATGGACGATGGAAGACGAACGGCAGACGACAGACGATAATCGACGATGGGCGGCTGTCGACGGAAGGTGTGAGAACAAGATCGATCTGATGCGTAGGGACAAGGTTTGAAAACTCAAACCTTGAGTGAATGCTTAAGATCAATGTCTGCTTGCTAATAGATGTTCAAGTCAAGCCTGGAAAGACCAGTCAAGTCTTAGAAAATATATTCAACAAATGATCAAGTCATTAAATGAACAACGAGAATAGCTGATCAAGGTAAAGCTAATAAATGAAGAACAAGAAGAATGTTTTGAATAAACTTAGTGAAAATGCCAAAAGTGAGTGAAAGATCCGTTGTTGACTTGTATTGAATGCTCCTATAAATAGGAGTGATGGTTACAGTGAATTAACTAGAGTGCTTACATAGGACTGGACAATAGAAATGTTTCTGACATTCTGATTGTCTAAATACAACAAAAGACTAAGCCCTATGAAACGTTACATCAATACAAAGACAAAATTCATAAATGCACAATAGACAAAATAGCGTCACTCCGGATCAGCATCCATTCCGGACATGAGAGTCATTCCAGAATATCTTCAACTTCGTATCTTCTTCTTATCTGGTCCGGACAGATTCCGTACCACTCTCCACTTCGGAACATACACACTTCAGAATGAGTACTTAGGATTGCTAGAGGTTCACTTTCAGGTTCCAAAAATCTCCCCATAAGTGAACTTAGCAATCCAGTAAACTTAGATCGTTTCTTCCTTTTTGAAGGTGTAGGCTCTGAACAACCATTTTCGGACTGCAATGTACCACGCCAATTGACTTACAAACTTTGCCTTGACCTGTTCCGGAGCGTCAGACTTGGACGCCCGGGATATGAACTTCTTCAGAGCTTTGGTCGGAACTAGATGTTTGTCAACCGTGGCCAACGTAGCCGTGACCAACAATGACTCGGAGTGGTGGCTTGGACCGAAAGGGGGTGCCAACCGTGACCAACGAGGACGTTGGCTCTTCAAAGCGTGTGGTATTGTTATGATCCTACATCGGCCGAAAGTACTATAAGTTGGTGGCTTATAAGTCTAGGTGTCCCCTCCTCCTACAAGCTGGCTTTTGGGAGTGAGCTCTACACTTGGGCTTATGGCGTGATGCGGGCCTAGTATGGGATGGGTCCGTATCAATTGGTATCAGAGCCATAGTGGTTGCTTTTTGAAAACGGAACTCTGATTTTTCAAAAGGCTTTCTATACCACTTAAGCTCATCTCTAAAAAAAACAACTTCAAAATGGATCAATCGTTATCTCTGAATGTTTCCAACAGTGTTGGTGGTTCTAACCGAGCCCCAATACTGGTAGCAAATGAATATCATCACTGGTCACAAAGAATGGAAAGATACTTAAGGAGACTTGGTAGAGATGTCTGGCGATCCGTAGAAGAAGGACCACATGTCCCAGTCCTTACACCAGTCCAGACAGACGGCGCTACAACCAGACTAGGAGGAGGTCAACCAGTCATGAATCGTCCCACCAAGGATGATCTCGATAAAATGGAAAATGATGCTGTTGCTTTTTATGAAATCTCCTTTGGAGTTGCTCCTGACAACTTCGATATAATCATAAATTGCAAATCAGCAAAAGAGATCTGGGAAGTTCTCAAGAATTTGTACGAAGGCTCAGAAAAAGCACAAGACAAGAAGCTTACTACCGCACTCAATGAGTTCAACAACTTCAAAGCTCATACTGGTGAAAGTTTGGAAGACTCCTTCAAAAGGTTCAAGCTGATAGTCACCAAGTTATCCAATGCGGGCACCATCCGAAGTAAAAATGAAACCAATCTTCAGTTTCTTAATGGTTTGGGAAGACATTGGACTATGGCTAAGATGATAGTCCAAGGCGATAGAAAGATTCACTCTTTGTCACTCTACAAGCTCTATGGAGAGCTGCAAGCACAAGAATCTACCGTACTCAAGGATTGTGCTGACTTTGGAGGACCACTTGCTCTCATAGCACAAACACCACCGCAGTCACCTTACTCTTCCTCGTATGACACTCCACCACAGTCATACGAAGCTGATTCAGAGTATGATGATGAAGAAGAATTTCAGAAGGCTATTGCTCTGGTTAGCCAACAGTTCAACCGTCTACCACCTCCTTCCTTCCACAAGAATCAGCAGTTCAACAAACCTCCATTCAACCGTAACTTCGGTTCCCAGAATAACCACTCTCGATATCCCAAAAGTTCTAATCCACCACCGCAATCTCAAAATAATCAACCAAAGGAGGTACCACAGTCTCCTCAAACCACTGACTCCGGTACTCCCTCAGAAGACAAGACTGATGTTGTAATTCGTCACAAATGCAACAAAGAGAATCACTTTGCAAGAGATTGTAAGGCCAATGTAGTAAAAGACCGAGCCTTCTACCTTAGAATGGCTCAAGAACTGGAAGACAAAGAAAAGGCGGAAAAGGCAAGGGCATACGTGGCCCATGTCAAAAGAGACCATCAAGTTTGGTCATCCGGAGACGAAGATGAATCCATCAGCAATGTCAAAGGAAAAGGGAAAATCTGCATGCTGGCCACTGCGGATGATGATGGGTCTACAACGCTGAACAAGAACTACTGCTACATGGCAAAAGATGGAACTCTAAGCATCGTCGAACAGGTAAAACTCATGATCCAAACTCTAAATTATAGCATGCATGACTGTCAACCCTATATAGATGATCTTAATAACACGTGTGCTGCCATCCTTTCAGACTATAACAAAGCCTTAGATGAAAAGAACATTGCGTCCCAAGAGATGTTCCACGTAAGAGGACGACTAGATAACAAAAGACTTAAGATGGCTATGTTAGAGAAGGACCTAGAGTTAGAAAAAGATGCAAGAATGTTAAGTGAAACCTAATTAGAGATAGCTTTGAATCAGAGAGATTTAGCTCAGAGTGAAATTGTACGCTTAAATCTCATAATTGAAAAATTGTTTAATGAAAGTGAAGCTATTGAAAATTTGGTGAACAATGGAACCGTGGACAATACATACAATTGGGGTTGGTTAAATGGATATCCTACCGCAATGGATTCCTCACCCCGGTTCAACAAAGACAGACTGTATGTCCCTCCGGACCGAGAATTTCATTTCCCTGTCAATGACAAAACCTTTCCCGAAGATATCAAAACTCACTTCGGTAGACTGCATAGTCTAAGCAATAACTGTGTCATTGAGGAAATAGTGCCTGAGGTTTCGGGTTACACATGTGATCTAATTCCTATCTGTGGCACCGTTTATCCAAATTCTCAAACATCATCCGTAGTTGACGAAAAAATTGTTGTTGAGGGTCACACATGTGATCTAATTCCACCTCTGTCCTCAGACCGCAGTTCATCACACTGCAGTAAAAAATCTCACAAAAGTCCCACCGCAGTCTCAACTCAGACTTACTCTGCAGTAGTTAAAACATCACTACCGCAGTCCTCAGCAAAAGGAACTATGACTCTTCAGGCAATTCATCATGAATTACCTATAGAGAACTTTGAAGTGGGACAATGCTCTCAGATCCCAGAATCTTCAAGTTCGGATGACTCAAGCCCACGTTTTCAAAATTATCCTAAGAATTCCAGGAAACCGCAGTTGAACATCAATGACTGCGGTTCACCAAAATCCTTGGCCAAAAAGGCCTTCAAAGAGGAAATTAGATCTCGAGGCACAAACAGATAAAGTTTTTCAAAAAATAAGAAGCATGTCAGAATTCCTAAGTCCAAGAGTCCAGAAAAATTTGTTTTCTCACACTACATGTCAAAAAACTCTCCTATCAAGAAAACAAACAAAAAGGAAAGTCCAGCTTCAAAAGTCACTCCTGCTTCCTCTGTCAAAACAAAAAGGGGTGTTCAGTCTTTTCAAAACAATGGTTTTCAGGTCTATTCCTCAAATGATCCTAAATGGAAAGGTATTTTACCCACACCAACACTTTTAAAGTCACGTCAAAATTTCAACAAATGGAAGGGTATTCTATCAACTCCACCAAAAGGAACTCAGAAATCTACATGTGCAAAATCTTTTCAAAAATGTACTTTTTCGAAATCCAACAACACTCATGTCAGGAATTACCCACCTCGGACCGGTAACAAGTCCAATTCATCCTTTAAACCACTAACCAAACATAATGTCAGAACAAAAAACAAAACCTCCTTTTGTAAATGTCAGTTCAGTTGTCAGAAGAATTTATCTTATGTCAAATCCAATCAGAGTCAAAAACCTGGTACTTTTTCCAAAACTCACAACACTCCAGATCTGATCAAACACCCAAGACTAGGACTAGAAGTTGACAAGAGACCTGTCCCTGCAACCTCGGTCCATGCATCATTCAGAAACACATCAGTTGCCCCAGGTTCCAAACTAGTTTGGATGCCTAAACTAACCGTGTAATTCTCAGGCTTTGTGCAAGGAGGAACAAGAAGATGAGTGTTTAATTGACAGTGCCTGCTCTTTGCACATGACCGGAAGGTTAGAGTACCTTCGGGATTTCAGGCCAATATGCAATGGTGGAAATGTCACATTCGGCAACAATGCGAATGGTGTCATCCGCAGTTATGGTGTTCTCACTACGGGGAACTTCTCTATTCAGAAGGTTGATTATGTAGAAAGCCTCAAACACAATCTCATCAGTGTTGGCTAACTATGTAAAGCAGGACATCGTGTTGAATTTGATGATCAATTTTGTCACGTAATGACAAGTGACAGGAACACATGCCTGATCAAATCCCGATCCGAAGGTACCATGTACCCCTTAAATGTCTCTCTGATCATTGACAGACCGCAATTATGTTTCCTGTCCAAAGCTGTATCAGAAGTCAGCTGGCTATGGCACCGCAAGCTAGCTCATCTCAACTTCAGGTACATCAACAACTTGGTCACAGGAGAACTAGTCCGAGGTCTCCCTATTCTCAAATTCAGCAACGATACTCTCTGTCCGACTTCTGAATGTGGTAAACAATCCAAAGCAAGTCACCCTCTGATAATGGACTCTTCTATTTCTGAACCTCTGGAGCTATTGCACATTGATCTCTGCGGTCCATCAACCGTAGCCAGTCTCCACCACAAGAAATACATACTAGTTATTGTTGATGACTATATACGCTTCACATGGGTCTTCTTTCTCAGACTCAAATCAGAGACACCGCAGATTTTCATCAACTTCATCCAAGAAATCGAACTTCAGATCAAGCTTCCAGTTAGACGCATCTACAGTGATAATGGCACTGAGTTCACTAATCATCTTCTCAACAGTTTCTTGGTGTCAAAGGGCATCACTCACAACTTCTCAGCCCCATATACACCGCAACAAAATGGAGTAGTTGAAAGAAGGAACCGCACTCTAGTAGAAGCAGCCAGATCCATGCTTAACTTTGCCCATCTTCCTCTCTACTTCTGGCCTGAAGTTGTAGCAACCACATGCTTTGTCCAAAACCGAAGCATTGTGTGCAAACGCCTCAATAAAACACCATATGAGGGCCTTAACAACCGCAAGCCAAATGTTCGCTTCTTTCATATCTTTGGTTGTAGATGTTTCGTGATCAACAACCGCGATCAGCTTAACAAATTTGCACCGAAGTCTGATGAAGGCATATTCCTTGGTTATTCCACTAACAAGGTTGCTTATCGAGTGCTCATCAGGCGTACACGGCTGATCATTGAAAGCTTCGATGTGAAATTTGATGATTCTCACATCCGCAACGCCCCTCCATCCACTGAAACCACTGCAATCATGGAGAGTGACATTCCTGCTTGTTCAGGACCCTTGAATCTAGTTGAAGTCAATTATGATGATCTTTTCGATCCTGTTGAAACGGCGAAACTATCCGAGGTTCTTGTGTCACCCGCAGCTCAACGACAACACGCTGATGTCTCTGGACCATCTCTATCTGAAGTACCATCTCTCAATACTTTCACCTCTCCGGTTGAGGGGGAAAGCTCTACTCCGGATCAAGCAACAACCGTCGAGGTTCCAGTACCTGATGCTGTTTAAAGTCCCACCCACAGAGAAGCAATACCATCAAACGTATCTTCGGATTCGGATGATGAAATCATAGAAAACATTGACACCAGCACCGATCCAAGGATTATCACTCTCCCATCCGCAGTCCAGGGGGAACCTTCTCAGGTTCCAGAGGAACTCCCATCAGCAATCCAGGGGGAACCTCTCCCAACCGTTCAAGAAAACTCCACTCTCGTTCCAACAAACCAAGATGACTCAGCTTGATGTTCTCAAATCCAGGGGGAACTGCCATCCCCCACCGCAACTTCTTCTGATATTCAAGATATTCCCTCTACCGCAGCTGGTGATCATCTGCAGCCCCATCTACATGTATGGACGAAGGACCACCCACCAGGTCAAATCATCGGCAACCCATCCGCAGGCATCCAAACTCGATCTTCCCATGACCTATCTGACCACTGCCACTACGCAGCATTCATGTCCTCGGTAGAGCCCAGAACGATTAAAGAAGCATTGCTTGAACCTAACTGGATAGCTGCAATGCAAAAAGAGCTAGAAGAATTTCAAAGAAACAAAGTTTGGCAGCTCGTTCCAAAGCCACGTGGTCACTCCATTGTTGGCACTAGATGGGTGTTCAAAAACAAGCTGGATGAATCTGGTGCGGTAGTCAGAAACAAGGCAAGGCTAGTTGCAAAGGGGTATAGTCAACTTGAAGGTATTGACTACGATGAAACGTATGCTCCGGTAGCATGCATGGAAGCTATCCGGATCTTCCTTGCATACGCAGCCCACAAGAACGTCAAGGTACACCAAATGGACGTTAAGAGTGCCTTTCTCAATGGGGAACTAAAAGAAGAGGTCTATCTTCAGCAACCTCCAGGGTTTGAAAACGTTGAATTCCCAGACCACTGCTACAAGCTTGAAAAAGCAGTCTACGGTCTAAAGCAAGCCCCAAGAGCATGGTATGAGACTCTTTCTGAATTTCTCGTCTCATCCGGGTACAAGAGAGGAGTGATTGACCCCACGTTATTTAGAAAAGCTAATGGTGACCACGTTATGCTTGTACAAATATATGTGGATGATACCATCTTCGGTTCGACTGATCAAGGCATGGTGGATGAATTTGCTAAGCTCATGACCAACAAGTTCAAAATGAGCATGAATAGAGAGATCAATTTCTTTCTAGGACTTCAAGTGAAACAAATTCCGCAAGGGATATTCATTCATCAAGAGTAATACACCACTAAACTTTTAAAGAAATATTCCATGGACAACTGTTCTTCTGCTAAGGTCCCCATGGCCTTCGGTTATAAGATCTCTGCTGATCCCACAGGCGAATCTATGGATCACAAGACTTATCGAGGTATCAATGGTTCTTTGATGTACCTCACCGCAAGCAGGCCAGACATTGTTTTTGCAACTGGTGTATGTGCAAGATATCAGGCGGACCCAAAAGTGTCACATATGACCGCAGCCAAACAGATACTACGGTACCTGAAAGGAAGCAAATCACTTGGTCTATGGTACCCTGCAGGCAATGACTTCAGTCTGCAAGCTTTCACAGATGCGGATGATGCCGGATGTAGATTAGACCGCAAAAGTACTTCAGGAGGATGTCAATTTTTGGGTGGAAGACTTGTCAGCTGGTCTTCAAGAAAACAAAGTTGTGTTTCTCTTTCTACTGCAGAAGCTGAGTATGTGGCCGCAGCCAGTTGTTGCTCTCAAGTCCTTTGGATGAAAACTCAACTAATGGACTACGGGTATAGAATGCTACGGATACCGATCTATTGTGACTCTGAAAGTGCTATTGTTATCTCTCACAATCCAATTCAGCACTCCAAGACTAAACATATTGAACTACGGTATCACTTCATCAAAGACCACATCTTAAAAGGTAACATTGAACTCATCTTTGTCCCTTCTCATGAAGAGATTGCTGATGTGTTCACAAAAGCGCTCGATTCCTCAAAGGTTAACACCTTCCTGCAAATGTTAGGAATGATGAATCCAGACCCGTAATTTTTTTTGAGTTGTTAGCTACCGCAGACCATCCTTGGTCTCCGTTGCGGTTCTAATTAAGAGTTATCTATGATAGATGGTTATGGTACCGCAGTCTAGGTACCACAACCATATATTATACGTATCTCTCATGGGTCTTTATTGTCTGTTATTACTAATCTTTGTACAAGTGTTTCTCCTAAGTTCCTCACTGCAGTCTTTTCCATGTCCATCCGCGATGACTTTCCAACCGCAATGAAATTTCCATCCGCGAAGACTTTCCAACCGCAATGAAATTTCCATCCGCGATGACTTTCCAACCGCAATGAAATTTCCATCCGCGATGACATTTCCAACCGCAATGCAGCTTCCATCCGCGATCACGTTACTCATTTCTCAACTGTTTCATCAACTCCTAAATCTTTTGTGTGCTATTTAATGATCCTTCATTAAATAAAACATTAAATAAAAAAAAACATTCCCTTAGAAACTGTCTCATTCTCTTTATGCATAATCCTTGTGTCAGACCTATTTTAGGGATGATGAAAAAAAGAACGTTTTCCCATAAACTCATCCTTAATTTGTCCTTTCCTCTCCCTAATACGTCCCATCCGTTACAACTTCCTATCCCATCACCCCCACGATCACCTGACACATCGATTGAGGCCTGACTTTTCATTAAATGCAAACCCCTTTTAGTAAATCTCCCAAATCTTTTTTAAACCGTTTTAATTATTTGTGGATGAGATTTAACCCCAAATTCAAAGATTCCCCCCAAATACCAAACGACGTTTTTACCATATCTTTATCTTTTACCTAGGGTTAAAATCTTTCAAAACCCATCTTCTTCTCCAAATTCAGTTCACGCTTTCTGAACATCGATCATTCCCTCTCTCTCTCAAAAAAAAAAAAAACTTCAAGAACTCTGTTTTTCTACTTCTTCTCTCAAGCTCTCAAAAATGGTGAAATCAGGTGCATCAAAGAAGCAATCTAAGGCTTCAGGCTCAGTAAACCCCACTGGATCAGACACTCCAATAATCGCATCAAGCAACTTTCGAGCTGTGTTTGAAGATCATCCCTCATACAATGCTCCAACCAAGCTCATGATCAAATTTCTGAAGAACCATCTCCTATTTGGTCCATTTGACGCATTCACAGATGTTGTTCCAGTTTCAACTCTCTTCAAGTGTGCCTTTTCTGCTTATCGCCCACTAGAAAACCCCCAAGAAGTTCACCTCAACTTCATTAACGATTCGTTGGTCATCTTGTCCAAAGAAAAGTTCTTATCTGCCATTAATCTTCTGGTTCATCCATCCATCAAAATTTTCTCACCTTCAATGGCGGACGTTACATCTGCACTCTATCAAATGGGGTATCAAAAACCAATAAGAGGGATTGGTGAGTTCAAGAAGAACCAGCTACCTGCGGTTTGGCAGTTCGTATGCCACTTTGTCATCCGCTGTCTATCTGGCAGAACCGGAGGCATTGACAACATGGGATTAAAGCTTTTGGAATTAGTATGGAGCATATTCACCGGACATGACGTCAACTAGAGATGCACAAAGACCCGATCCGATCCGATCCGATCCGGATCCGGATCCGATCCGGTTTTCCGAGGTCATAGCCGATCCGAATAAGCCAATAAACCGAACCGGTTTCAAACCGGATTTGCCCCGATTTGACCGGTTTTCCGAGGCCCCAATCCGAATCGGTTTAATCCGATCCGGTTACAATCCGATCCTAAATCCGATCCGAATTTGGTTTTTTTTTTTTTTTTTTTTTAAAAAAAAAAACATTTTTTGGACCTCATATATAACACAAAATGCAACATAGGTTCATTAAAATAATTAAAACATACATCAAACGTCGAATTAGAAAGAGTTTTTAAACTAGTTAACTAATAATAATAATAATAAAGTGGCGTTATAACGTTTAGCCAAATAAAAATAGTTTTTGTGGTCTTCCACTTCGTGTCGCCTTCACTAAAATATTCTTTAACCGCCACGCAAATAAGTAGGGGTGTCATCAATATCATATTCTTCATCTTCGTCTTCGTCTTCATCGTCATCGTCTTCGTCTTCCGGAGGTGTTGATAAGCCTTGTGCATATTCTTCATCCATGATCTACGGTTCAACATTTTGTGGTAGTGGGCCTTCTAGTGATGCCAAGTGTTGTATACGTTCCACCGAATCCAAGTAATCCTTCAAGCAAACGCAAACCTCTACCGCAACCGGGGTAAGATTCGTCCTCAACTTTGATAAAACTCTACCACTAAAAGAAAAAGCGGATTCCGAAGCTACCGTGGAAGCTTGGACGGTTAGTAAATCGCGGGCCATGACGGAGAGAATAGGAAATTGTGCTTCCTTTTCTCTCCACCAAGCCAAAAGATCCAAATTTTTAAATTGTGGTGCACTCATGAATTTTAAAAAATTTGACCCCATATAAATTCCAAGTTCGCTACTAGGGGTTAATGTGCGTGCTCTTTTGTTTTGTTCCTCCAAAAGGTAGTTATAGAGGTCGATATGAAAATCCGTTCGACCCCCACCACTACCCGATGCACCACTAGTAGAGTCGGTTACACTTGCAAAAGTGTTTGACATATCGCCATACTTTGTAGCGTAAATGTCAAACAAATTAGTAAAAGTATTATTAAAAGTGTGTATTTGGTTACGGATGTAGTTTGAGTCATCTTTGTGCAAATTTAAAGACATAGAAATTTTGGTAATCAAAGCCTCTACACCCGTAACATTGATACATGGGTTTAATGCCGTGGCACAAGTAAAAAGTGGTGGCATTTCTTTGAAATATTTGACTAGTTTTTGTCTCATTGGTCTCGTAACCAAAACAAATATTTCACTTCTTTGTTCAAAACGCTCCAATTGTGCAGACATCAACCATAATTCATTTAGTAACAACGGACTTGTAGGGTAATACACGCCCGATAAAAAAGTGGTTGATTGTTTAAAAACTTTTAACCTTTCCACAAACTCTTCCATCAAATCCCAATCATAATCCGAAACTGGATTTTTTCCTTTTGAAATTGTGTCGTAAAATAATTGTAAAGCGATTCTTTGACGTGTCAAACTTTCAAACATCATACATGTTGAACTCCATCTAGTGTCAACATCCCAATGAGGACTATATGGAGTTACGTTTATAGAAATGGCAAACTTTCGATATTTTTCCATTGTAGCTTTATTTTTTCCAAAAACTCTAGTTAACACAGTTTTGAATTTTTCAATCGTCGAATCTATCATTTTTAAACCATCTTGTACCGCAAGATTAATAATGTGACAAACACATCTAGTATGAAAAAATGAGCCATCCAAAATAGGTTTATATTTTGCAATTAATCTTTTTGCCGCGAGGGTATTATTACTTGCATAGTCAAACGAAATAGAGAAGATTTTGTCGCGTAAATTATAAGTCTCTATAACGCTTACTAAAATTGCAAATAATCGTGCCCCCGTGTGAGGATGCGCAAAAAGTTCAAAAGAAATAACTCGTTTGTTCATTACCCAAGTAGTGGGATCTATCCAATGTGCCGTGACGGCAAGATAGCTTTTGGGACAACTACCGGTGGAGGACCAAACATCACACGTTAAAGAAACACCGGTTTTTATATTTAAAAATCCCAATTGCATATCTTTTTTGGCTATATCCCAATACTTTAAAGCATCACGTCTAAGAGAAGTGCGACTTACTTGCCGGTATTGTGGTTGCATTTTTTCCCGCAAAATCCTTGTTAATCGTGGGTTGTCGAAGTGGCTGAAAGGCAAGCCCTCTTGAATGACGAACTTGCAAAAGCTTTCACGAATGTCATCATTGTTGTAAATAAAGATCGAACCGTCGGGAGTAATATTTGGTTGATCCGGATCGCCTTGACCTTTTACAACCGGACACGTTTTTGTTGTATGACTCCTCAACGTACTATTGCCATCTTTTCCCAAAAACATCCCGCATTGCTTGCACCTTGCTTTTTCTTTCCCGTTCGACAACAAACACAAATCATAATGTTCCCAAACATCTTTACTCCGAGTGGTTGGTAAGATTTTAACCACTGTTGCATCCGACTCTTGAGTCGCGGTAGAATTTCGGGAGCTCATTTCTTGGAAGATTATGAAAATAAAAGTATAAAGTAGAAGTAGAAAGTAGTAGAAATGTGTGTAAAATGTAAATGGAGCAAATAGGTTGTATTTATATGTGTTTGGAAGGGCAAAAAAGTCAAGAGAAGTCAAACTAGCCGTTTTTTCCCCTTTCCAACGGCTATAAAAAAAAAAAATTCAAATTTCCGAAATTTCAACGGTAAAAAAAAAATCGGATCGGATCCGGTTTGAACCGAATCCGGTTCTCAATCCGAGGGTCAATCCGAAATGCTATCCGAATACGCAATCCGGTTTCGATCCGGTGGCCGGTTTAATCCGATCCGGTTCGGTCAAAACCGGTTTTGACCAAATCCGGTTTTCGGATCGGATCGGATCCTAGAGCCCAATCCGGTTTTTGTGCCCATCTCTAACGTCAACTACGGGCAGATCCTTTGGGACGATTTTCTTCAGTACATTCCCAAGGAGAGCCCAAAGGAGAACCCAACAGAGATCACATTTGCTCGATTCTGGTATCTCTGCATATCAGACCTACATGCGGACGCTGGACTAGATATGGGTAGTGACATCAATTTCTTTGTCACTAAGGATCTCAAAAGGTACAATCCCTCTTCCAATCAATCTGTTTTTGGACCAATCCGCAAACTCCCTACTCACATTCTTTCAACCCTTGGTCTAGAGACTGCTGATGTCTCAGACCACATTGAGGCTACGGAAGGTATTGCCCCATACCCTCCTACCCCGCCTCTTCCTCAAATATCCGCAATTATAAACCCTGAGGGTACCGCAGTCCCCTCTGCCACTACACTATCCAATCTTTCTCAAAGAAGAAAGCAGTTGGAAACCAAGAAGCAGAGAACCCCAAAGAAAAACGCTCCCAAACCAACCGCACCCACGAAGAAACGAAAAACCAAACCTACCCCAATTCCATCTAGCAGTGATTCTGATGAGGATAGGCAACCGATTGCTATCCTCAAGAAAAGAAAAACCGATTCCCCTAGCCAAATGCGTGACCGGACCGATGTTGAAGCCTCTCAAAAGGCTTGAGTAGTCCTTGGGGTGGCCGCAGACCCATTCAACACAACCATCATTTTCCAGTCAGACTCAGAAACTGAGTCTGATTCACAACATCGTGGAGACTCCCCCCCCCCCCAGTTCACTCTCAAGGGGATGATACTGGTGCATGCCCTAAGGTCTCCAGGGCTTGCCGACTGCATTTCTTTTCACCCGAGGAGTTGAGCTCCATCCCTTTGAACGTCACCCATACACTACAAACACCTTCCCACCCGCAGGGCACTTCTTCCGCCCATGCCAGAACTGAGCCGAGGCCACACTTGACCACAAGTCAAGGAGACCGAGGAAGCTCAGGAAATCCTACTCTGCTTACATCTTTTACAGGTGGTTTAGGCACGGTGAGCACAAATATGCTAGGATCCGTGGACCCAAAGGACACTTCGGTGCGTTTTTCAGGATTTGACGGAGAAGATTCAAATGATTCTTGGTTACGGTACACACCAGTAACTGAGTCAGATAAAAAGAAATATGTTGCATTCAGAAGGGCATTCCAAGTCCGCAAGGAACAACAGATCAAGCAGCAGCAGCAAAAGGAGCAGGAAACCCAGCTCGTGGCTAAGTATTGGGCAAATGCCATCAGCAATGCCAGAACCGTAGCCACCATTCGAAAGGTTCAAGATTGGATGGATGAGATGGCTGAAACAATTTTAAAAATTCAAGCTTCAGGTGCAGCCACGGGTACCTCCAACGTCCCTCCTACTCCAACTCCCAATCCAATTCCCACTCCAACAGTCCGTGAATCCCAAGACGAAGGTACTGCAGTCGTAGTCAGTTCTGCACCCACCTTTGGTCTTGATGATGAAGATATCCAAGAGGTCAACAAGCCCAACCCCTCAGATGATGACTTAATGATGTCTGATGGCTTCAAGACGTGCAACAGGAGAAAAGGTCTCATCGTAGTAGAGCCCTTCGATCTGTGTAAATCCTTTTGCCACCAATCTTGCTTTATTTCGAATAATAACTCCTGCGTCGTCTAGCTTGTTGCGAAATACCCATCTCGTACCGACAATGGGATGATTATGAGGAGGAGGCATGAGAGTCCAAACTTGATTTCGGTCAAATTCTGCCAGTTCTTCTTGCATGGCTGTAATCCAGTCAACATGCTCCAATGTGTCCTTAATGGATTTGGGTTTAACCATGGATATGAATGCTGAGAATGACAATCATTTTGGACACTTGTAGCAGAACGAGTCTGTACACCAGCATTGGGGTTTCTGATTACTTGGTTTGGAGGATGATCCTTTGTCCAAAAATGTAACCTTGGGAGTTCTTGTGCAGCCGTCGATCCGATATCAACAGTGGAATTGATTTTCTCCCCCTGAATGATTTGAATATTGGGATGATACCCCCCCTGAACTTCTGAACCAGAGAGATTGACATCATCATCAGAAAGGAACTCAAAGAAGTTTTCATTTTCATCAATGTTGAGAGGATTGGAATCATCGAAATCAGCAGCTGCATCTTGGAAGCTATCCACATTTGATTCAAGAGAGGGATGAGCATCATTCTCTCCCTCAACCTGAGAAGGTTGAAACGGATCGGAATCAAATGGAGGGAGGCTTGGGATCGGACCGAAAACATTTTGTGAGACTGGAGCTTCCGCAGTTGGAATTGGAATGAGAGTTGGTCTTGATAGAGATTCCGAATCAAGAGCGGTTTCGGAGGGACCAAAGAGAGTTTCAAAATCCACTTCAAGAATTGTTTGGGGATTCGGACATCCTTGCGGAGGAGCATCGGAC
Source organism: Lactuca virosa (assembly GCF_052849685.1). NCBI lineage: Eukaryota > Viridiplantae > Streptophyta > Magnoliopsida > Asterales > Asteraceae > Lactuca > Lactuca virosa. The sequence goes on along the minus strand of NC_136433.1, from coordinate 374,723,582 downwards.
TCCATAATGTGAGTTGTAATGTGAGTGGGGCCATAATTCCAAACGAAGTTGTCATCGAAAGTAATGTAAAATCTTTCTTCCAGAACACGAGTTCTCCGGTTAAGAACTCTGTAAGCTTTCGATTTTGAGGAGTACCTAAGGAAGATGGCTTCATCAGCTTTAGGTTGGAACTTGGTAAGCCGATCACGGTTGTTCTTGATGAAGCATCTGCATCCGAAGACATGAAAAAACGAGATTGTTGGCTTCCGACCATTCATTTCTTCGTACGATGTCATGTTGAGGCGTCGATTGATGATACTTCGATTTTGAGTGAAGCAAGAAGTGGATACGGCTTCAGCCCAAAGATAGAGTGGTAGATTTGCGAAGTTCAGCATGGATCGAGCAGCTTCAACGAGAGTTCTATTGCTTCTTTCGACTACACCGTTTTGTTGTGGAGTATAGGGAGCTGAGAAGTTGTGGTCGATTCCTTTTTCAGTGAGGAATTTCTCAATGGTGGAATTAGTGAATTCCGATCCATTATCGCTTCGGATTCTCCTATTGGGAGTTTGATAAGAACTTCTATTCCTTTGATAAAGTTGATGAGCTCTGAGGCTGTTTTGGATTTCAGCCTTAGGAAGAAGACCCACGTGAACCTTGTAAAATCATCAACAATCACAAGAATGTATTTCTTATGATGAAGACTTTCTACAGTGGATGGTCCATAAAGATCAATGTGTAGAAGCTCCAATGGTTCCGAAATGGACTTTTCGATGATAACAGGATGACCCTTCTTCGATTGCTTACCACACTCACAAGAAGCACACAAATGATGATTTTCGAATTTGAGAAGTGGTAAACCTCTCACCATTTCGCCGGATACAAGATCATTCATGTACCGAAAGTTTAGATGGGCGAGCCTTCGGTGCCATAACCAACTGACGTCAGGAACAACTTTGGAGAGAAGGCAGAGTTGCGGTTTGCCAATAATCATGTTGATGTCGAGCGGGTACATGTTCTTGTTGCGAAGCGACTTGATTAAACACTCTTTCCGGTCTTCAGTCATTACATAGCTGTACTTTTTGCAAAATTCCACACGTCAATTTGAATCAGTGAGCTGAGCAACACTTATCAAATTATGTGTTAAATCAGCTACATAAGCCACATGTGAAATAGAGAAGTTTCCATTGGTGAGAGTCCCATAACCAGAAATTTGAGAGTTGGAGTTGTTGCCATACGTCACGTAACCAGCATTTAGAGAAAGCTTTAAATATCGCAGAAAGTCTTTCTGCCCCGTCCAGTGAATGGAGCAAGCACTATCAATATACCATATTATTTCTTGCTCTGAAGCACAAAGTTCCTGCAAAATTAGTGAGTAATGGAGTTTTTAGGCTCCGAATTAGACTTTGGGATGTAGGCACGGGCTTTAGACTTTGATTGTGACTTAGGAATAACTTTGTGTTTCTGGGTGGTATTCTTTGAATTCTTCGAAAATAGACAGAAGGCTAATGTCTTTTCATCTATCCAATAGTCATATTCAATGACTTGGAGTTTCAGAACAGTTTTCTTCGGACCTTTGACTTCCGGAGTGTTGGTTACATTTGTAACCTCCAGAATTGTTGTTTCATGAATGGGAGTTTTGACTTTCCACACAAGATTTTTCTTTGAAGATTTTAAAGAATTAGTTTTCTTGTCCTTTGTGGATTTGCTTGATGACACATTGGTTTTTGAAAGATTTTGTTTAAAAATTGTGCCATCAGATTTAGCAATAAAAACAGATGAAACAGTCCGAGGAGAAGTGTTTTGGACTGTTGTGGCATTCACACGAGATTTAGGCTGAGTAGAACTGTCTACTTTCTTGGGTTCTACACGACTAGGAGATTCAGAAAGTCTTTTGAGGATCTTAGTAGGAACAAAGGAGTTTTGACTATGGGTTGATGCATGAGAATTTCGGGATAAACTTGGTTTGGAGTTAGCAATGAACCTGAAATTATGTCTAGTCTTAACTTCCTTTTTATGTGTATTTCGAGGTTCTACTTTGGGATCTACAATATCCTTCCTATTCAGCATTGGTTTTCTCTTAGGATGAGACGAGGATTTTGAGGTTTGTCCTTCGGATGGATTCCTAAACTCAGGATTAATGGGAACCAATTTAGTTTTTGAGATGACTAAAGAATCCGATTTGCAAGAATCAGAGGACACACAGCTTGAGACTTCAACTTTATCATCTAAGGATGCCCATACAAACTCAGAGGCAGTAGTTTCAGTTGTCACCGGAATAATTTCTTCTATCACACAATTGTTCACTTGATTACTTCTAGGAACATAATCTACACAATTTGTAAGACTGTGATGAAAATCCGTGGTCCAATTTAGGTCCAGGTTTATCAGAGGCGGAAGAGGCGTGGAATCAGAACACTTGACAACTATTGGTTTGAACTCAGGAATTAGGGACTCAAAATGGTATGTAGTCTCAGGAAGTGGAGACAAGGGAGAAACAGGGGTGTCCGAATGTTTGATGTTCGGAACCTCTCCCATGAATGTCAAATTTTGCAACTCCTTCAAGGGACTAACAATTGGCTTCGGAAACTCGCTTCCGAGACCAGGTGCTTTATACCATGGATGACGAAAATTATGAGTCATCCGAATGTCCGCTTCAAGCATGTCTACAGAGTTATGCAAAGCATCTATCTTTGCATTGAGACGTTTGTTATCAACAATTAAAACATTTCGTTCAAAATAGGTGATTTCACATTTATCTTTCAAAATGATAGATTCATCGTTTGACATTACAAGATCATGCTCTAAAGACTCGATTTTCAATTTTTTATCTTGAAAACGTAACCTAAGACGATTTAGTTCACAGTCCTTCTTCTCACTGGCTTCTATGGCGGACTCATAGGCTTTATAAATGGTGCTCATATCTGTTTGGATTTGGGTCAGATAAGGTTCACAAAGAGACAAATCAAAATTATTATCAGAGATCATAGATTTTACCTGCTGAACGATGCTTCGACCGGGTGGATCATTGGTGGCCATGTAGCAGTAGTGAGGTTCAGCAATATCATCTTTATCTTCCGACCCAGAAGACCAATATCCTTTATCACATTCAACCGTTTATCTTGCCATCAGACACATGTTCCTTCCAGTTACCATATCATCATAATCCCCAGAGGACCAATATCCTTCAACATCTCTTGAAACTGTTGTTACAAAGGCTTTTTCGCTTTCAGCCATCTCTTGTGCTCTTCGGACGTAGTAAGCTGAATCCTTGATTTTTGGTTTCTGCGGAGCATCAGCCAGGCAATCTTTAGCAAAATGGTTTGCATGTCCACACTTATGACACATAATTTTTGGTTTGTCCGATTTAGAACTCTGAGAGGGTTCCGGAGTAGAGTTTGGCTTAGTGATGTTTGGTTTGTATGCAGGAGGATTTTCCGAAGTTGGTTTAGATTCCGGAGCTGAGTATGGTTGTGGATTGTTCTGTTGAGGAGGATTGAAAGGACGTTTGTACTTCATTGAGAGTAGAGCGAACTCCTGTTGGAAACGGAGTTCAGAGTCCATGGCTTCGGAATCATCAGCAGGATAGATTTGTATGGGTAAAATGGGTGCGGATGTTTGAACAGATGGAACAATGGGTTTGAAGGGATCCGAAGTAGATGAGTTCGGAATGGTTGATTCGAAAGAATTGACAAGGGCAAGAGGACCTTTGGAGAGTTCTCTTATGGTTTGAGCAACATTAGACTCATGTCCTTGAAGTTCATTAAAAAGTTGATAGAGCTTCAACTTTTTCAAGGAACCATTGCTTTGGAGACAAAATTTTACATTTCCCCATCCTTTGCCAAGACTGTTTATGAACTTGAGATTGTATTCCAAAGGAGTTCAGACAATCCCATGAGCAGTCATGTTGTTGACAATGATTCGGTAACGGTTGGAGGCTGAGGCCACTGATTCACCAGGAGTGGTAGTGAAGGTGTCGAAGTCGTTGACAACTGAGGTGAGGCCCTTGTCTTTCATATTTTCCGAACCTTCAGTTAGGTCCTGAAGAGTGTCCCAAATCTCTTTGGCTAATTTGTACAACTTGATGTGCTCGAAGAGTGAAGGAGGAACACCAAATACCATTTCTGAGAAAGCAACTTGATCAGCATGAAGCTTCTCGATATCGTCTGCTGTTAGAGGAGTTGGGCGAGTTTCATCTTCTCGCATTAGCTGAGCAGCTGCATCTCTTACAATTGTTCTTACAGGAATATGTGGACCTTTTATGACGGATCTCCAGATTTCTTCACCTTTATCTTTGGCAAGTACAAATCTTTCCATTCTATCTTTCCAGTGATCATATTCTTCCACAACTAGTAATGGGGCACGAGTAGGGCCACCCACACTATTTGCGATTTGCATTGAAATCCTTTGCTCAGGATTAGAAGTAGCCATTGAAGTTAAGATATCTTCAAGCTAAAGTGGTATATAGAAGAACTTTATCCTAGACACAGAAATGGTTGAAATACCAAGGTAATTTCAAACCAACTATAATATGATCTTATGGATTCAAAGGACAACCACTCAAGCTCTGATACCAATTGTGAGAACAAGATCGATCTGATGCGCAGGGACAAGGTTTGAAAACTCAAACCTTGAGTGAATGCTTAAGATCAATGTCTACTTGCTAATAGATGTTCAAGTCAAGCCTGGAAAGACCAGTCAAGTCTTAGATAATATATTCAAAAAATGATCAAGTCATTAAATGAACAACGAGAATAACTGATCAAGGTAAAGCTAATAAATGAAGAACAAGAAGAATGTTTTGAATAAACTTAGTGAAAATGCCAAAAGTGATTGAAATATCCGTTGTTGACTTGTATTGAATGCTCCTATAAATAGGAGTGATGGTTACAGTGAATTAACTAGAGGGCTTACATAGGACTGGATAATAGAAATGTTTCTGACATTCTGATTGTCTATATACAACAAAGTACTAAGTCCTATGAAACGTTACATGAATACAAAGACAAAAATCATAAATGCACAATAGACAAAATAGCATCACTCCGGATCAGCATCCATTCCGGACATGAGAGTCATTCCGGAATGTCTTCAACTTCGTATCTTCTTTTTATCTAGTCCGTACAGATTCCGGACCACTCTCCACTTCGGAACATACACACTTCAGAATGAGTACTTAGGATTACTAGAGGTTCACTTTTAGGTTCCAACAGAAGGCAGTGGTCTGGTGGTTTCAATGAAGCAGCTTCAAACAGATATACTATTATGGATAGTGGTAAATTAGTACAGTGGGTGAGTGCGGGTTAGGATGGGGGGGGGGGTACTTTTATTTATTTATTTGAGTAATATTTAATGATTTTAATTAGAAAAAAAAATTAGTGTGTTAGATTCGTTCTCAAATGTATAATTGTTCTCATTTGAACACACACACGCACACACACACACACACACACACACACACATATATATATATATATATATATATATATATATATATATATATATATATATATATATATACACACACACAGAAACACACAAACACAAACACACATAACATGGTGATGGAATATTCACATATAAATATTACATGGTGTATTTACTTTATGTGTTACGGTTGGAGTGCACACAAGTTGATGACATATTCACATATGAATATAATATGTATATGTTATTTACATGTGAATTACATACAATCTTTGCAGATTTGCTCTTTGATTTTTAAAAACACATATTAATTCATGTATGAAGGCATATTCACATGTGAATATCACGTGATACATTGATTTTATGCGTTTTGTCAAAATAGTTGGAGTGCATACTACTTAACTTTTATAATTGTGACAACACCTTTACATATATACTATTTTTTACTTTATAAACCTATAGGTTGATATAAAATTATAAGAAACCAATATCTAAAAAAAATATGAACAAAACTCTATAGAGCATTTCATCAAACAATTGGTGAGCAGAAATTTTACTTATAAAAATTAGACAAAATCGTCACATATATATTATTTAAACTTCACAAATCAATAGATTTTGATATAAAAAAAGTCAAGGTGATGTTTTTCGAACCTTAATTTGATATTTTTCTTAAAATCAGAAAGTTTGAATGTGATGATCGACATTAAGATACATTGTTGGTGATAGATGATGGAGATATGATGATGTTGAAGTAAACTTGATCGATGATGTTGAAGATATGAAATGTTGAAATAGAACTGATTGATAAAGATGGAGATCTGATGATGTTTAAATAAAACTTAGTGTACCGACTACTAACCACCGATGCCCAAAACCAGCATAGCTCAATCGCCTTTACTTGATAAAGTTCCCCCTCTTTTCCGGAACTAAATCCCTCCAGAGTGAGCAATCTCCGCAGAACACTCTCCTGTCATCGCACATCCTGAAATCGAAGGAAGTTCGATTCCCAACTGAACACTTCTTGCATCGCAGTCGCTATCCCTAGCAACGAGATCGTATACCTTATCTTTCGACCAAGAGTCCTTCTGAACTCTAACTAAAACTCCTAACTACTAGAATCCTCAATCATACTACGAAACATGTGGAACAATGCAGATAGATTTACAATACCACATAATCAACAAGATAACAAGATATCAAAATGGAAACATACCCGCAGCTGCATCTGACTCTGCCCTGACCTCCTCTGCTGTAAGCTGGAATGCGCGTCCCTGAGCCCTCGGCGGCTCCGCTCCACCCTGACCCCTGCCAGTAATCCTCAAAGTGGCCGATGCTAGAGCCTGCACCGATCCAGCTGCAAACTGTGGGCAGTTGGCCCTCAAGTGTCCAACCTGATGGCAGTGATAACAAATCCTCATATCCTGTACTGGGGCTGACTGACGGCAATCCCTCACATAATGCCCCTCTCTCCCGTACTTGCGGCACACACCACCAGACCTACAAACTCCGGTATGACCCTTCCCACACTTCTCACAAGTGTGGCTGCTCTGACCCCCAATCCTGGAGTCAACGGTTTTGAACCGTTTCGGCGCCGGCTGCGACTGCACCGTGGCCTGCCTCTGCTCTCGCAGCTGCAACTCAATCTCCAACTCACGCCGCTTGGTGGCCTCCTGCAACTCTAAAAAGGTATCACATCTCTGCATGGACACAAACTGTCTAATATCCCTTTTGAGCATACTCAGATACCGGGACATCTGAGACTGCTCTGACGCGAACTCCGGGCAAAACATCGCCCTCTGAGTGAACATCCTGGTGATCTCCGTCACTGACTCCGAATCCTGCTTCAGCTCCAAGAACTCCTGAGCCAACCTCTCTCTCTCAACCTGCGAAACATAATAAGTACTGAACATCTCCCGAAACTGATCCCAAGTAACTGCAGCCCACTGCGCATCTGAATAAGATCCCGTAGTCAACCTCCACCAATCCTTCGCCCCGAGCCTCAAAAGGTTCAGAGCACACCTCACCCTCTGATCTGCAGGGCATGAACACGTGAAGAAACAACCCTCCACTTCTGACAACCATCTCATAGCAACGATCGGATCCTAAACTCCATCGAAAGTAGGGGGCTTCGTATTATCGAAGTCCCGATACTGAAAACCTCGACCGGTTCATCCCCCTGCCGCTGCTACAGCCGATGTAGCTGCTGCGGCAGCCGTCTCCGCAAGAGCTGCATAGCGCTCATCAAAGTACTCAACCATGGCGGTCTTGATCGACCCAAACATCTCTGGCAACTCATCCCTGAACATGGAAGCAACCTCATCATGCAGGATCTCGCGAATCCTGGCATCCAACTTATCCGTACTCATCTGACCAATGACCTCGGGTGGTACTGGTCCATCCTGGCCACCCTCTCCTGATCCCGATCCCGAACCGGATCCTGCCCCGAAACGTCTCGTAATCGCCATACTGCAATACACCAACAAGACCCTTATACACATCACATACCCGCCCGGGGAACTATCTCATAACTGATACCCTAGAGAGTTGTGACTTCCCTGATACGCGTATGGGTCCTGTGCTTTCAGTAGTATGGGCCCATACTACCTTCCACACCTACCCATATTTGTCTCAAGTATCGCCACAACACTCTAACCATATACACTCACACGGCGAACGCTCAATCCTCACTCCTAGAGGAAAGCTGAATATCTCATATAAGGAAAACCCTAGGCTAGTAGGCATCACATAATCAGACAATTCTATCATGCAATTCCTGAAATTCCCTAGCCTAGTACTAGCATGCTGTTCTAACATATCTCATAATCAATAACTTGTATGGTATTTTGGGGTCTACTTACTGGCTCCGGCTGATCGTACCCTCTGCGTCCTCCTTTACTTATTTTGAAAACCTTTTGAAAACTATTTTCGAAAATCTCCCCTCGATTTGAGACTGGATTCACACGAATGTTCCTCCAATTCACTCAAACCAAGGCTCTGATACCAACTTGTAACACCCATAAAAATTGAGCCAAATTAAAACATTTTAATTCATTCAAAAACCATTAAGTTCATACATCTCGTTTTCAAAATAGTTTAAACATCAGAGTATCCCCCAGAACCATATCACATAAATCATAAAACATGAGGAGCGGTACGATCACGCCTTCGCCTTGCCACGATCTCCTGAAGTACCTGAAACAATACACTGAAACTGTAAGCCCGAAAGCTTAGTGAGTTACCCCCAAAATACCAACCACACATAAACATACTCATAACATATCACAAATAGAACATCCATGCACAACGGGTCTACTGTGTGACTGGTCCGCCTGCACCGGGCCTTCAGTCCACCTGGTCCACCCTCCGAATCTAGCCATGTACATCGAGTCTACAGTGTGATTGGTCCACCCGCACCGGGCCTTCAATCCACCTGGTCCACTCTCTGAGTCTACAGTATGACTGGTCCGCCCATACCGGGCCTTCAGTCGGCCTGGTCCACTCTTTGAGCCTCGGCACGTCTGGTCCGCCCTCTTGGGGCCTTCAGCCTATCCGGAACGCTCGCTGGGCCTTCGAAATATCCGGTCCGCCCTGGGTATGTTGGCCTACAGCACAAAGCAGGACCCGCCTCAACCCAACCCCCGTCAAACAACCATGTGCACATAAACAATTAATCGCATAACAAATCCTTAACTAGACAAACAGTCTAACAGATCACATAGCATATAAACATCCTAATCAGGATTCTGACCTAACCGGTCACTAGCATAACATTATCCTATATACCGGGTACCGGCCTTAACCAGGTCACTAACTTAACACCATCCTAAATAACAAGATGCAGATCTAGCAAAACAATAACATAACAAACAATACCCGGATTTCCATCCGATAAAGGTCCGACCTTGGTGCCGTAGACCCTGTCGATATAGTGAGGATAACTCACCTGCAATTGCCGACTGAAAAGATACGACCAAGCTGCTCCGACCACCAACACGTACTTCACCACATCACACTGCCAAAGAACTAATACCAAAATTACCAAAATACCCTTGGAAGTCAAACTGGTCAACTCTTGGTCAAAGTCAAAGTCAACCATCCTGGTTGACTCTACTCGCCGAGTCAGCCTGTCGACTCGCCGAGTTCTTATACTCAGAAAACTCCCATAACACGACTCAACTCGCCGAGTCACCCCAAGACTCGTCGCGTTCAACGATCTTGGAATCCCATCCTGTCCAACTCACTGAGTCGCCAACCAACTCACTAATCGAAAGCTTTAACCAAAAGAGGTTGGGTTCTGCGACCAGACTCGCCGAGTCCAAGGTAATCTTCAACAGACTCGCCGAGGTTTTATTCCAACTCGTCGAGTCCAAGGCAATCTTCATACAACTCGTCGAGTACACCCATGTGACTCGCCGAGTCTCTCCAGTTCTCAATCCATACAGAGGCTTTTCGAGCCATGCAGGGGCTCCAATCCATAGATCCACTCTTCTACAGTCTAATCCTCACATAAAGTTGCAAACTTTACGTGAAACCAAGGAGATATAGGCCCAAAACACACTAGGGCTAGGGCTAAGGACTAGGGGGCTTCACCAACAACTCTTAAACAGAAGCTTTATGACATTTTGGACCATCACAATCCTAGATCTGGAGTAGCAACCTCAGATCTAAACTCCAAACCCGAAATAGATGTCAAACAAGCCAAGGAACTCCAAATCAACCACCAAGGATGAACCAAAAAGGAAATAGCTTAGGATAATGGCTCCTTACCTCTGAGATGTGCCCAAACTGAGGTAGATCCCAGATCTACACAAGCCCCTTGATGCTAGCCTCTAATTCCTCAAGCTCCTTCCACCAAATTCCTCTTCCAAGCTCCAATCTCCTAAATAATGAAGTCTCACACAAAAATTAGGGTTTCTGGATCTAAAAAGGGGGAATAGGAGGCTGGGAGAAGGACATAAAGTCCTTTAAATAGGGTGCAACCCTCGGGATTAGGGTTTCTCATTCCAGCACCAACTCGTCGAGTACATCTTCCGACTCGGCGAGTTAGCCACTTAAACCACGATCAAATCCCGCTCCGACTCGACGAGTAGCATACCTACTCGTCGAGTAGCTCCCTTAATTTACACTTAGCACCCTCCAACTTCTTGCTTCCGAACTTAGGATGTTATAGTTAGCCTTTTTACGGATTGGTCATGTCCATCCGTCTTTATGATGCTAGGATTAGGCTTTAAATACTGCATGCATGTGTTGTATTAGGGTTAATAGTTTTGTGATTCCCTTCCGAGCCTTTACAGTATAAGTTCTTCATCGAGCTCTTCTAAGGCAGTGATTATTACTCATTCGACATTACTTTGATCATAGTTTTTATTGTTTTGATTCCTATTCCGTTTAGAATCTATCGATCTATTATTAATTATCTCTACAGTTAGTATCAGATCAGGAGATTGTGTGAACCATACGTAATTCTTCTGTCGAGTATTATTAGGGTTTTCTGCTTTTATTGGATCTGTTCTTACTATATTCATCATTTTCATCGATTGTAGATGTTGGATCTTGATCTTTATTTTACCCTAAACTCGATTTTAGTTTTTACACATCTGATTCTTACAGGTTTTAGTGAATCAACAACTGTCATTCAGAAGATCCTCGTACTCTTTCCTTCAACCTATCCAACAGTATTGGTTCCACAACCAGAATCCCCATTCTTTTTCCACAAGATTATGAAGTATGGGTACTACACTTCGAAAACTATGTGTTCTGAAAAGACAAAGGATGAGAGCATAAAAAACTCTCAAAAGGATGAAGTGAAGAAAGAGAAAAAGGTGATGGGAGACTTCGGCTATGACTGTAACTATTGTCACAACAAAAATCATCTGGCTAAGGAATGCGTGTTGATAAGAATGAATGAGAAGAAATACAAAGAAGATGATGAAGCTTACAATCTCAGAAAGTTAGAGGAGCTTAAAGAGAAGAAGAATGTAGATAATGCTAAACCTGCTTTTATTGTACAGGAAGATAATGACGAGTTTGGAAGAGTCGAAGTTTGGTCGATAGATTCGGAGGACAAAGAGGTTCGCAGGCTGAGGTCCCTGAGTACGAGGGAAAATGCATGATGGTTTGCAATGATGTTTCAGAGCAAAGAGGATACGCTCCTGATGGTGGCCATGTCTCCGACAACTGTTTCACAGTGAAACCTGTTTTAGAACAGATTAGTGAGTGCGAGAAAGTTATCAGCAAGTTACATTCTATTCTCAAAACTCTTAATATCCCTGTCTCTCGGTATGAAACTGTATTAGATGATTTAAAAATTTATTGTCTCTAGTTTCAGTGATAGTCTAAAAAGAACTCGTTTAAGTAATTCTAACTTAACTGATCAAATCAGCAGGGTCACAAACAAAAGTGAAGAGAGACATATGTGGATTGAGAAGTTGGAGTTGGAGTTATCTAAGTCTAGGGATGATGTGATTTATTTGTAACGAGATAATTTAGGGTTGTTAAAACAGAGAAATATTTTTGTTTGATTGCTAAGCGTCTTCATTTTAATATCATTCAATTACATCATGACTGCGAAATAGGTAAGAATACTCATAAAATGATTTTGCTCTTTATCGAATTGAAAGCGGATGAAATCGATGTCGACTGCTTCAAATGTGAATCCATTGTCTCCTCTGACGATGTCTCCGATTCTTACAAAATTGATCTGGACAAAATTAAATCTTACAAACAGTCCAAGGAACATAAAGACATGCTGAAACAAATTTTGAGCGAAAAAGATAAAGAGCAAATTAAATATGATACTGTATAGAAATTTGACTCACTGTGCACCAAATTGAGTTTAGAAAATACTCTTGATGTTGAAAATGTATCTGAATTTGATGATGAAAGCGAAATGAATGAGATTTATGTGGATGATGAGATTGATTCCACTGAATTTGTTAAAAGTGAACATGAACCTAAGAAGAATTTAATTTCTGAAAATTTCATGGAGTATGTTCGTATTTCTGAAAATGGAGGTCCTAAGATTTTAAAAGAAAAGGCAAAAAAATTTCCGAAAGTTCAAACTGTTCCAAATCAAGTTTTCGCAACTTCTGGATTGAAAAAGACAAAAACTTTAGAATTATCGTCCCTCGTAGAAGAAGACAATGTTGATGGGTCTGACGAGTACTTTTGGTCCTCACCCATAGACAATGCAGATGAAACCAAAGGTCTTTCTGAAATGAACTATTGGAAAACAAAAGGAAGATATTTGGCAGAACCACTGAACAAGGTTAACTCTAGTTATGAAAAAGGCAGTCCGAGTGGAACCAAATATGATCCAAATGATATCTCATCCGAACAGACTGAGACTCCTGTCAGAAAAACGAAACCTAGGGCTAGTTGTCATAAGTCAGCTAAGGAATTTGTTGATCAAAAACGTCAAATAAATGCTAGATATCACAAAAACTTAAAAGAAAGAAAGCATTTCTGGAAATCCAAAGATTCCAATTTTGTCAATCAAGAAATATTTGTAAATCTGAATGCGAAAGTCTCTCCAAATCCGAATCCTAAAAGATTTTCAAAACCCCAGTCTTCGTTTTCACAGGCTTGAAAACCAAAAGATTTTCAAAAACCATCATTTTCAAAACAAACGAAACCTTTTGAAAAGACTAAGCCTTATTTTTCTCCAAATCCCAACGTTTCAAAATCTACCAACACTTCGCAAGAAGTTAAGCGCAAAGGAAAAGTTGTTTCGGAATCTAAAACTCCCATCAAGAAATCCGAAACATACTCTAAAAGGGAGGAAAAGGAGTTTGAGAAAAAGGTTGCCAAACAATAAATTGGAGCTAAACAAAGAAAATCCTTTTTCAAAGAAAAGAACCCTAAAGATTATAGGATTGTCGTTTTCAAAATCACGAAAAGAGACAATTCAACTTTGGTAAAGCGATCTTACTTGGTTGATGAAACTATAACATTTCCAGTTTCTAAGAAAACCTCACGTGGACCCAAACAACTTTGGGTTCCTAAATCTCTCTGATTCTTGTAGGTGATTCGTGACGTACAGTTTGACTCCAAATTGTATATCAATAGTGGCCTTTCACGTCACATGACGGAAAGGAGAGAAGAATTAATGGAATTCAGATCGTTGAAGGATGGAGGACGAGTCAAATTAAGAAATAACTCTATCGGGGAAATCAATGGATACGACATGATTACGAATGGGGAATTCTCCATTCAGAACGTAGCCTACGTGGAAGGCCTACAACATAACCTAATAAGTGTATCTCAATTGGTTGTTGGTACTGGTCTGAAAGTATCATTCGATGATGAGGGATCTGAAATCATAGAGAAGAAGTCCGAAACAGTGCTTCTAAAGTCCAAGCGAAAAGGTGAAATGTATCCGTTGAATTTGAACCTTATCAAAGGAAATCCTTCCATTTGTATTCTTTCGAAAGCATCTTCGGATGATTGTTGGCTATGGCACCGAAGGCTCTTACATCTCAACTTCAAGGATATCAATAAACTCGTACTTGGCAATCATGTGCAAGGAATTCCACTTCTGAAGTTTGAGAAGGAACATCTCTGTGCCGCTTGCGAGCTGGTGAAGCAGAGTAGGAAGAGTCATTCAACAATCATAAACACCAAAGTGATAGAGCCACTTGAACTATTGCATATAGATCTTTGTGGTCCTTCTACCATCGAGAGCATTGGTGGTAACAAATATATTCTAGTAATAGTTGATGACTTTTCCAGATTAACCTGGTTTTATTTTCGTAAACAGAAATCAGAAGCTACTCCTAAGCATAAGGACTTTATCAAGCAGATCGAGCATCAACTACGAAAGCTGGTTCGTAATGTTCGCAGTGATAATGGCTCGGAGTTCAAAAACCACGCATTTGAAGAATTCCTAACCGAAAAAGGAGTTGCTCACAACTTCTCCGCTCCTTACACTCCTCAGCAAAACGGGGTTGTTGAAAGGCGAAACCGTTCACTGTGCGAAGCTGCGAGAACCATGCTCTCATTCGCAAATCTGCCGCTTTACTTCTTGGCTGAGGCTATCAGAACTGCATGCTTCACACAAAATCGATCTCTCAACAATAAACGATTTTCTATTACTCCCTATGAGATTTTGAATAATCGAAAACCTAATGTCAAGTTCTTTCATGTATTTGGTTCCAGGTGCTTCATTTTCAATTCTAAAGAGGAAAGGACCAATTCAATGTGAAGGCTGACTAGGGAATCTTCCTAGGCTATTCTCTGACTTCTAAGGCATACCGGCTTCTCAACAAGAAATCCAAAGGATTGAAGAAATCTACTATGTTACGTTCGACGATAAGTATCTAAATAAGTTTCAGACAACAGATCGTCAATCTGAGGAGATCTTTCTTGTGACAAATCCAATGACGATTCCTCTATTATATCTCTATCAGGTATTCTTGAACCTGTTCGACAAGCTAGAAAAAGCAATCTGAATCCAAAGCAACATACAACAAAGAAGACGAATTAAAGAAGATTATTGATGACGCTGCGAAGTATCTTGGAAACGAGCCACCAAGTCTGAAAGTTTCTGACATTCCATCTCAACCACAAGCTTCGAATGCTCCGGTTCAGGGGGAGGGTTCTACTTCTACCTCCACACTAGTTTAGGGGGAGCATTCAACTCCTTAAGTAAACCATGAAAGTCCAATCTAGGGGGAGAATCCTATTCCAAGTAAAGAGCCACATGCAACATTCCATGGGGAGAAAGAGAACGAAAATAATGACTCTGACGTTCAATCGGAATTTGAAGAAGTGAATGCTGAATTGGATCCATCCTATCATCCAAACTACCCTCTATTGACCAAATGGAATATAGATCATCCTAAAACGCAAGTGATTGGAGAATCATCTTCTGTAGTTCTTACTAGAGCTCAACAAAAGGCGAATCAGACTGCATTATTTTCAAAGATGGAATTTTGCATGTTCAATTCGTTTATCTCCAAAATTGAGCCCAAAAATGTTTAGGTTGCTCTTGATCATTCTTATTGGGTGCAAGCTAAGCAGGATGAGCTCAATGAGTTCAAACGAAATAAGGTATGGAGATTAATCCCAACTCGGAAGGATGTTTCTGTGGTAGGACTAAAATGGGTGTTTCATAATTAGCTTCACAAGGACGGGAATGTGATATGAAACAAAACTTGGTTAGTTGTGAAGGGTTACTTGTTGAGAAAAAAACTTAGAGACACACTTGAACAAACGTTAGAACAAGTGTATTGCGGAATAGTTAATCTCGAAGGATCTAAAAGCTCAACAATAATATTAATAAGTTAGAATTAGATAGTTAGAGAGTTAGTTGCGGAAAGTAAAGAAATAGAAATGACAACAATTGTTATATCAAGTATACACATAAGTTGATTCATAACAAGGAATGCATTCAAACTGAGTTAATAAGGAAGATCAAACTTAGTGATTAAGTCATGAAAGACTTGCTTAGAAGAGAGGTTATAATCAGTTGTATTCTAGTAATATTTGAGAGTAAGAAGTGGTGCATAGTAAGATAGAGAGATAGAAAGAATAACTTGAGAAGTGTATTCATAATAGATAGATGTGTAAGTTATATTTTTTTAGATACAAGAGAACGAGCTCTATTTATAGAGACTCAAGAAGTACACTAGATTACATCTCTAAGAGTAGCAATGCAAGGCATACTGGACAATAGAGAGTATCATAATAAAGACAAGTAAAGTAATCTAGTTAAGTGACTGCGGTAGGTAGACTCCGGATTCGGTTGCTGATGAAGGAGCTTGACTGCGGGTGCTGGATGGCTTCGGTAGATGAAGAGGTTGCGGTAGCTGAAGTTAAAGAGGGTCACTTTTTATGATTCAACAATTTCCCCCTAAGTGACCTCTTTAACTTTTGTTCAGCTATCAAGTTTGAGGAACTTGATCAGGATCCACCAAAACTTCCTGATGTTTTCCAGCCAGGTGATTCTCCTTAAGATCTCGAACTTGACTTCTGCGGTTGGAGATGGTAGTTCCCCCTGGACTTGAGAACATCCTGTCGAGTCATCTTGGTTTGGAACGAGAATGGAGTTTTCTTGAACAGTTGGGAGAGGTTCCCCCTGGACTGCTGATGGGAGTTCCTCTGGAACCTGAGTAGGTTCCCCCTGGACTGCGGATGGGAGAGTGATAATCCTTGGATCAGTTCTCGTGTCAATGTTCTCTATGAGTTCATCATCCGAATCCGAAGATACGTTTGATGGTAATGATTCTCTCCGGATAGGAACTTGAGCAACATCAAGTACTGGAACCTCGACGGTTGTTGCTAGATCCGGAGTAGAGCTTTCCCCCTCAACCGGAGAGGTGGAAGTATTGAGAGAAGCGACTTCGGATAGAGATGGTCCAGAAACATCAGCGTGTTGTTGTTGAGCTATGGGTGACACAAGAACTTCGGATAGTTTCGCCGTTTCAACAGGATCGAAAAGATCGTCATAATTGACTTCAACTAGATTTAAAGGACCTGAAGAGGCAGGAATATCGCTTTCCATGATTGCGGTGGTTTCAGTTGATGGAGGGGCGTTGTGGATGTGAGAATCATCAAATTTCACATCGAAGCTTTCAATGATCAGCCTTGTTCATCTGATGAGCACTCGATAAGCAACCTTCTTAGTGGAATAACCAAGGAAGATGCCTTCATCAGACTTCGGTGCAAACTTGTTAAGCTGATCTCGGTTGTTAATCACGAAACATCTACACCCAAAGATATGAAAGAAGCGTACATTTGGCTTGCGGTTGTTAAGGCCCTCATATGGTGTTTTGTTGAGGCGTTTACACACAATGCTTCGGTTTTGAACAAAGCATGCGGTTGCTACAGCTTCAGCCCAGAAGTAGAGAGGAAGGTGTGCGAAGTTGAGCATGGATCTGGCTGCTTCTACTAGTGTGCGGTTCCTTCTTTCTGCTACTCCATTTTGTTGCGGTGTGTAGGGAGCTGAGAAGTTATGAAAGATGCCCTTGGACACCAAGAAACTGTTGAGAAGATGATTAGTGAACTCGGTTCCATTATCACTGCGGATACGTCTTACTGGAAGCTTGATCTGAAGTTCGATCTCTTTGATGAAGTTGATGAAAATCTGCGATGTTTCTGATTTGAGTCTGAGGAAGAAGACCCATGTGAAGCATGTAAAGTCATCTACTATAACCAGTATGTACTTCTTATGATGGAGAGTGGCTACGGTTGATGGACCGCAGAGATCAATGTGCAATAGCTCCAGTGGTTCAGAAATTGAAGAATCCATTACCAGAGGGTGACTTGCTTTGGACTGTTTACCACATTCACAAGCCGGATAGAGAGTATCGTTGCTGAATTTGAGAATAGGGAAACCTCTGACTAGTTCTCCTGTGACCAAGTTGTTGATGTACCTGAAGTTGAGATGAGCTAGCTTGCGGTGCCATAGCTAGCTGACTTCGGATACGGCTTTGGATAGGAAGCACAACTGCGGTCTACCAATGATTAGAGAGACATCCAAAGGATAAATGGTACCTTCGGATCAGGATTTGATCAGACACGTGTTCCTATCACTTGTCATTACGAAGCAAAATTGATCATCAAATTCAACTCGATGTCCTGCTTTACATAGTTGGCCAACACTGATGAGATTGTGTTTAAGGCTTTCTACATAAGCAACCTTATGAATAGAAAAGTTCCCCGTTGTGAGAACACCGTAACCTCGGATGATTCCATTCGCATTGTTGCCGAATGTAACATTTCCACCATTGCATATTGGCCTGAAATCCCGAAGGTATTCTAACCTTCCGGTCATGTGCAAGGAGCAGGCACTGTCAATTAACCATTCTTCTTCTTGTTCCTCCTTGCACAAAGCCTGAGAATTACACGGTTAGTTTAGGCATCCAAACTAGTTTGGAGCCTGGGGCAATTGGTGAATTTTTGAAAGATGCATGGACCGAGGTTGCAGGGACGGGTCTCTTGTCAACTTTTATTCCTAGTCCTGGGTGTTTATGCAGATTTGGAGTGCTGTGAGTTTTTGAAAAAGTACTATGTTTCTGACTCTGACTAGATTTGACATAGGATTAATCTTTTTGGCAACTACACTGACATTTGCAAAAGGATTTTTTGTCATTGGATCTGACATTATGCTTGGTCAGCGGTCCATAGGATGAATTGGACTTGTTACCGGTCCGCGGTTGAAAAGATTTGACATGAGTGTTGTTTGGTTTCTGAAAAGTTTGTTTTGAACAAGGTTTAGCACGTGCAAATCTTTGAGTCCTTTTTGGTGGATTTGGTAGGATACCCTTCCATTTGTTGAAATTTTGACGTGACTTTAAAAGTGTTGGAGTGGGTAAAATACCTTTCCATTTAGGATCATTTGAGGAGTAGACCTGAAAACCATTGTTTCGAAAAGACTGAACACCCTTTTGGGTTGTGTCAGAAGAAGTAGGAATGACTTTCGAAGCTGGACTTTTCTTTTTGTTTGTTTTCTTGAAAGGAGAGTTATTTGAAAAGTAGTGTGAGAAAACAAATTTTTCTGGACTCTTGGACTTTGGAAATCTGACATGTTTCTTGTTTTTCGAAAACGTTTGTCTAGTTGTGCCTCGAGATCTAATTTCTTCTTTGAAGGCCTTTTTGGCCAAAGATTTTGGTGAACCGCAGTCATTGTTGTTCAACTGCGGTTTCTTGGAATTTTTAGAATGATTTTGAAAACGTGGGCTTGAGTCATCCGAACTTGAAGATTCTGGGGTTTGTGAGCATTGACCCACTTCAAAGTTCTCTGTAGGTAATTCATGATGAATCGCCTGAAGGGTCACGGTTCCTTTTATTGAGGACTACGGTAGTGAAGATTTGACTACTGCAGAGTAAGTCTTAGTTGGGACTTCAGTGGGACATTTGTGGGACTTTTGACTACAGTGTTAGACACTGCGGTCTGAGGACAGAGATGGAAAGTCTTTCGAGACTTCGGGGCCCTCAATGACAATTTCTTCATCAACCACGGATGAGGTTTGAGAATTTGGGTAAATGGTGCCACAAATAGGAATTTGATCACATGTGTGACCCGAAACCTCAGGCACAATTTCCTCAATGACACAATTATTGCTTAGACTATGTAGTCTACCGAAGTGAGTTTTGATGTCTTCGGGAAAAGTCTTGTCATTGACTGGGAAATGAAATTCTCGGTCTGGAGGGACATACAGTCTGTCTTTATTGAACCGGGGTGAGGAATCCATTGCGGTAGGATATCCATTCGACCAACCCCAATTGTGTTTGTATTGTCCACGGTTCCATTGTTTACCAAATTTTCAATAGCTTCACTTTCATTAAACAAATTTTTAATTAAGAGATTTAAGCGTACAATTTCACTCTGAGCTAAATCTCTCTGGTTCAAAGCTATCTCTAATTGGGTTTCACTCAACATTCTTGCATCTTTTTCTAACTCTAGGTCCTTCTCTAACATAGCTATTTTGAGTCTTTTGTTATCCAGTCGTCCTCTCACGTGGAACATCTCTTGGGACGCAATGTTCTTCTCATCTAAGGCTTTGTTATAGTCTGTAAGGACGGCAGCACAAGTGTCATTAAGATCATCTATGTAGGGCTGACAGTCATGCATGCTATAGTTTAGAGTTTGGATCATAAGTTTTACCTATTCGATGATGCTTAGAGTTCCATCCTTTGCCATGTAGCGGTAGTTCTTTTCCAGCTCTGTAGACCCATCATCATCCGCAGTTGCCACCATGGAGATTTTCCCTTTTCCTTTGACACTGCTGATGGCTTCATCTTCGTCTCCGGATGACCAAACTTGATGGTCTCTTTTGACATGGGCTACGTATGCCCTTGCCCTTTCCTTATCTTCCAACTCTTGAGCCATTCAAAGGTAGAATGCTCTGTCTTTTACTACATTGGCCTTATAATCTCTTGCAAAGTGATTCTCTTTGTTGCATTTATGACAAATTACAACATCAGTCTTGTCTTCTGAGGGAGTACCGAAGTCAGTGGTTTGAGGAGACTGTGGTACCTCCTTTGGTTGATTAATTTGAGATTGAGGTGGTGGATGAGAACTTTTGGAATATCGAGAATGGTTATTCTGGGAACCGAAGTTACGGGTGAATGGAGGTTTGTTGAACTGTTGATTCTTGCCGAAGGAAGGAGGTGGTAGACGGTTGAACTGTTGACTAACCAGAGCAATAGCCTTCTCAAATTCTTCTTCATCATCATACTCTAAGTCAGCTTCGTATGACTGCGGTGGAGTATCATACGAGGGAGAGTAGAGTGACTGCGGTGGGGCTTGTGCTATGAGATCAAGTGGTCCTCCGAAGTCAACACAGTCTTTGAGTACGGTGGATTCTTGTGCTTGCTGCTCTCCATAGAGCTTGTAGAGTGACAAAGAGTGAATCTTTCTATCGCCCTGGACTATCATCTTAGCCGTAGTCCAATGTCTTCCCAAACCATTAAGAAACTGAAGATTTGTTTCATGGTTACTGCGGATGGTGCCTGCATTGGATAACTTGGTGACTATCAGGTTGAACCTTTTCAAGGAGTCTTCCAAACTTTCGCCAGTATGAGCTTTGAAGTTGTTGAACTCATTGAGTGCGGTAGTAAGTTTATTGTCTTGTGCTTGTTCTGAGCCTTCATACAAATTCTTGAGAACTTCCCATATCTCTTTTGCTGATTTGCAATTTATGATAATATCGAAGTTGTCAGGAGCAACTCCACAGGAGATTTCATAAAAAGCAACAGCATCATTTTCCATTTTATCGGGATCATCCTTGGTGGGACGATTCATGACTAGTTGACCTCCTCCTAGTCTGGTTGTAGCGTCGTCAGTCTGGACTGGTGTAAGGACTGGGACATGTGGTCCTTCTTCTACGGATCGCCAGACATCTTTACCAAGTCTCCTTAAGTATCTTTCCATTCTTTGTGACCAGTGATGATATTCATTTGCTACCAGTATTGGGGCTCGGTTAGAACCACCAACACTGTTGGAAACATTCAGATATAACGATTGTGCCATTTTTGAAGTTTTTTTTTTTAAGAACTGAGCTTCAGTGGTATAGAAGGCCCTTTGAAAATCGGAGTTCCGTTTTCAAAAAGCAACCACTATGGCTCTGATACCAATTGTTGAGAGAAAAACTTAGAGACACACTTGAACAAACATTAGAACACGTGTATTGCGGAATAGTTAATCTCGAAGGATCTAAAAGCTCAACAATAATATTAATAAGTTAGAATTAGATAGTTAGAGAGTTAGTTGCGAAAAGTAAAGAAATAGAAATGACAACAATTGTTATATCAAGGATACACATAAGTTGATTCATAACAAGGAATGCATTCAAACCGAGTTAATAAGGAAGATCAAACTTAGTGATTAAGTCACGAAAGACTTGCTCAGAAGAGAGGTTATAATCAGTTGTATTCTAGTAATATTTGAGAGTAAGAAGTGGTGCGTAGTAAGATAGAGAGATAGAAAGAATAACTTGAGAAGTGTATTCAGAATAGATAGATGCGTAAGTTATTTTTTTTAGATACAAGAGAATGAGCTCTATTTATAGAGACTCAAGAAGCACACTAGATTACATCTCTAAGAGTAGCCATGCAAGGCATACTGGACAATAGAGAGTATCATAATAAAGACAAATAAAGTAAGACTTACTCTCCAGGGGGAACTGCCATCTCCAACCGCAGACTCTCCT
Organism: Lactuca virosa; assembly: GCF_052849685.1. Classification (NCBI taxonomy): domain Eukaryota; kingdom Viridiplantae; phylum Streptophyta; class Magnoliopsida; order Asterales; family Asteraceae; genus Lactuca; species Lactuca virosa. The sequence continues at coordinate 374,701,521 of NC_136433.1, read as the reverse complement.
GATATTCAAGATATTCCCTCTATCGCAACTGCTGATCATCTGCAGCCCCGTCTGCACGTATGGACGAAGGACCACCCACCAGGTCAAATCATTGGCAACCCATCCGCAGGTATCCAGACTCGATCTTCCAAGGACCTATCTGATCACTGCCACTACGCAGCATTTATGTCCTCGGTAGAGCCCAGAACGATCAAAGAAGCATTGCTTGAACCTGACTGGATTGCTGTAATGCAAGAAGAGCTGGAAGAATTTCAAAGAAACAAAGTTTGGCAGCTCGTTCCGAAGCCACGTGGTCACTCTATTGTTGGCACTAGATGGGTGTTCAAAAACAAGCTGGATGAATCTGGTGCGGTAGTCAGAAACAAGGCAAGACTAGTTGCAAAGGGGTATAGTCAACTTGAAGGCATAGACTACGGTGAAACGTATGCTCCGGTAGCACGCATGGAAGCTATTTTGATCGTCCTAGCATACGCAGCCCACAAGAACTTCAAGGTATACCAAATGGACGTTAAGAGTGCATTTCCCAATGGGGAATTAAAAGAAGAGGTTTATCTTCAGCAACCTCCAGGTTTTGAAAATGTTGAATTCCCAGACCACTGCTACAAGCTTGAAAAAGCAGTCTACGGTCTGAAGCAAGCCCCAAGAGCATGGTATGAGACTCTTTCTGAATTCCTTGTCTCATCCGGGTAAAAGAGAGGAGTTATTGACCCCACGTTATTTAGAAAAGCAAATGGTAACCACCTTATGCTTGTACAAATATATGTAGATGATATCATCTTCAGATCGACTGATCAAGGAATGGTGGATGAATTTGCTAAGCTCATGACCAACAAGTTCAAAATGAGCATGAATAGAGAGATTAACTTCTTTCTAGGACTTCAAGTGAAACAAGTTCCGCAAGGGATATTCATTCATCAAGAGAAATACACCACTGAACTGTTAAAGAAATATTCTATGGACAACTGTTCTTCGGCTAAGGTCCCCATGGCCTTCGGTTATAAGATCTCTGCTGATCCCTCAGGTGAAACTGTGGATCACAAGACTTATAGAGGTATCATAGGCTCTTTGATGTACCTCACCGCAAGCAGGCCAGACATTGTCTTTGCAACTGGTGTATGTGCAAGGTATCAGGCTGACCCAAAAGTGTCACTTATGACCGCAGCCAAACATATACTACGGTACCTAAAAGGAAGCAAATCTCTTGGTCTATGGTACCCCGCAGGCAACGATTTCAGCCTTCAAGCATTCACAGATGCGGATCATGCCGGATGCAAACTAGATAGAAAAAGCACTTCAGGTGGATGTCAATTTCTGGGTGAAAGAATCGTCAGCTGGTCATCAAGGAAACAAAGCTGTGTATCTCTGTCTACCGCAGAAGCTGAGTATATGGCCGCAGCCAGCTGTTGTTCTCAAGTCCTTTCGAAGAAAACTCAATTATTGGACTACGGATATAGAATGCTGTGGATTCCGATCTATTGTGACTCTGAAAGTGCTATTGCTATTTCTCACAATCCAATTCAGCACTCCAAGACTAAGCATATTGAACTACGGTATCACTTCATCAAAGACCACATCTTGAAAGGTAACATTGAACTCATCTTTGTTCATTCTCATGAAGAGATTGCTGATGTGTTCACAAAAGCGCTCGACTCCACAAAACTTAACACCTTCCTGCAAGTGTTAGGAATGATGAATCCAGACCCGCAATTCTTTTTGAATTGTTAGATACCGCAGACCATCCTTGGTCTCCGTTGCGGTTCTAACTGAAAGTTACTTATGATAGATAGTTCTGGTACCGCAGTCTAGGTACCGCAACCATATATCATACTTATTTTTCATGGGTCCTTATTGTTTGTTATTACTAACTTTTGTACAAGTGCTCTTCTGAGTTTCTTCTACTGCAGTCATAAATCTATCCATCCGCAATGACATTTGTTCATCCCCAATGACACCTGGTCATCCGCAATGAAGTTTCCATCCGCAATCACATTGATAATTTCTCAACTGTTTCATAAACCCTTGAATCTTTTGTGTGCTATTTAATGATCCTTCATTAAATAAAAAAGTAAATAAAAAAACATTCCCTTGAGAAACTGTCTCATTCTCTTTCTGAATAAGCCTTGTGTCAGACCTATTTTTAGGTATGATGACAAAATGAACATTTTTCCATAATCACATCCTTAATTTGTCTTTTACGCTTACCCAGAACCTCTCATCCGTTACAACTTCCTTTCCTCTCACCCCACGATCACCTGACGTGATGATGTCCTTCTGACCTTTCATTAAATGCAAACCCTCTTTTGGCAAATCTCAAAAATCTTTTTTAAACAGTTTGATTTTATGTGGCTGAGATTTAATCTCCGATTCAAAATATTCCCTCCAATCGACGTTTTACCTTATCCTTTTTTTTACCTAGGGTAAAAATCTCATCCCTTTATAAACCCGTCTTCTTCCCCAAAATCACTTTACGCTTTCTGAACATTGAACCTTCCCTCTCAAATCCTTCAAGAACTCTGTTTCTTTACTCTTTCTCTTAACCCTCAACAATGGTGAAATCCGGTATTTCAAAGAAACAATCCAAGGCATCTGGATCAGTAAGCCCTACTGGTTCAGACTCTCCCACTATTGCTTCAAGCAACTTCAGAGCAGTGTTCGAAGATCATCCATCCTATAATGCTCCAACCAAGCTGATGATTAAGTTTCTGAAGAATCATCCCTTGTTTGGCCCCTTTGATGCTTTCACAGATGTTGTCCCAATCTCAACCCTCTTTAAATGTGCATTCTCAGCTTATCGCCCAATTGAAAACCCTCAAGAAGTTCACCTTAACCTGGTTAATGATTCTTTGGTCATTCTGTCCAAAGAAAAATTTCTTTCTGCCATTAACCTTCTTGTTCATCCCTCCATCAAGATCTTCTCCCCATCCATGGCGGACGTTACTTCAGCCCTTTACCAAATGGGTTATCAGAAAAAGATAAGAGGAATTGGCGAATTCAAGAAAAATCAATTCTCTGCGGTCTGGCAATTTGTCTGCCACTTCATCATCCGCAGTTTATCCGGCAGAACCGGAGGCACAAACAATATGGGACTGAAGCTTCTAGAGTTGTTATGGAGTATATTCACAGGACACGATGTAAACTACGGGCAAATCTTATGGGACGAATTTATACAATATATTCCCAAGGAGAACCCAAGGGAAAACCCAACCGAGCTCACCTTTGCAAGGTTCTGGTCACTCTGCATTTCAGATCTTCATGCGGATGTTGGAATCGACATGGGCAGTGACATCGATTTCTTTGTCACCAAGGATCTCAAAAGGTACAATCCTTCTTCTGATCAAACTGTTTTTGGACCAATTCGAAGACTGCCTACCCACATTCTTTCCACACTTGGTCTTGAGACTGCTGATGTCTCAGATCACATTGAGGCTACAGAAGGTATTGCCCCATACCCTCCTACCCCGCCTCTCCAAGACCCATCCGTAACCATTAACCCTGAAGGTGCCGCAGTCCCTTCTGCCACTACTCTCTCCAATATTTCTCAAAGAAGAAAGCAATTGGGCACCAAGAAGAAACAAAGAACAACCAACAAGGATGCTCCCAAACGAACCACACCCACTAAGAAACGTAAAACCAAACCTACCGCAACCACAACTGATAGTGACTCTGATGAGGATAGGCAACCAATTGCTATCCTTAAGAAAAGAAAAACCGATACCTCTGGCCAAATGCGTGACCGGACTGATACTGAAGCCTCTCAAAAGGCTCCGGTAGTCCTTGGGGTGGCCGTAGACCCATTCAACACCACTATCATTTTCCAATCAGACTCAGAAAGTGAGTCTGATTCACGACATCGTGGAGACTCCCCCCCAGTTCACTCCCAAGAGGATGACACTGGTGCTCGCCCTAAGCTCTCCAGGGCTTCCCGACTGCATTTCTTTTCACCGGAGGAGTTGCACTCCATCCTTTTGAACGTCACCCAAACACTTCAAACACCTTCCCAACCGCAGGGCACTTCTTCCGCCCATGCCAGAACTGAGCCGAGGCTAAACTTGACCACGGGTCAAGGAGACCAAGGAAGCTCAGGAAATCCTACTCTGCTTATATCAACAGCAGGTGGTTTAGGCACGGTGAGCACAAATGTGCAAGGATCCGTGGACCCGAAGGACACTTCGGTGTGTTTTCAAGGATTTGACGGAGATGAATCAAACGACTCATGGTTACGCTACACTCCGGTAACTGAGTTAGAAATCAAGAAATATGCCGCTTTCAAGAGGGCATTTCAAGCCCGCAAGGAACAACAGCTCAAGCAACAACAACAAAAAGAGCAAGATATCCAGTCAGTGGCACGGTATTGGGCAGACGCAATCAATAATGCCAATACTGTAGCCACCATTGAAAAGGTTCAGGTCTGGATGACCGAGATGGCTGAAACAGTCCTTAAAGCTCAGGCAGCAGGTGAAGGTGCAGGTACCTCCAGAGTGACTCAAACTCCTACTCCAACTCCACATCCAACTCCAAAAGTTCATGAATCACAAGATGAAGGAACCGCAATAGAAGTCAGTTCTGCTCCCACCTTCGGTCTTGATGATGAAGACATCCAGGAGGTTAACAAGCCCAGTCCTTCTGATGATGACCTCATGATGTTCGATGAGGAAGAGGAATCCAGTGGCTCTCACCATTCGACTTCTAAACCTAAAGAAAAGAAGAAAAAGAAGAAGAATGTTGTCACCAGGAAAGAATTTCTGAGCTTACAAGCCAAAGTCGATCAGATCTTAGCTGCGGTCAAGCCCACTCAACCGCAACCAGAAGACTCTCCCGGGCCGCAGTCACTGATCGAACGTATAGAACACTTGGAAACAAGGGAACACTTGGCTGCTGAGAGAATTTCTCTCAAAGTGGAAATGGGGATCCGGTCCCTTGACAACAACCACAAAGCAGATCACAAGGATTTTATGGCTGCTGCGGAACGCCTCATCACTGAGGTGGCTGCAATCAAAACGGATCTCCAAGCAGCCATTGCGGATCAAGCCACTCAGTCTCAGAAACTGATAGCTGAGACTCACACTGCGTATGAGTCCACTATCTCAGTTGTTCAAGCAACAATCAATAGACTACAACGCTCCCTTTCCTCCAACTTCCATGGTCCTGAGATCCTCCAGCTCACCAAGGAAATACACAGGCTACTCTTCAGCTCCTCCATTCCCAATAATCAACAGTTGGCCGAAGCCCTCAAAGCTCAATTTCAAGAGGTTTTTACCAAGGTTGATGGCCTTAAAAAGTGGCTTGAGGAAGCTCCTCCGTTGCATTCCTCAAGAGGAGGAAGTGAAGAAGAAGTCCATCACTCTGATCACTCCATCTCACAACATCAGAGCCCCCCCATCATCACAGAAAAAAAATCCTACACCGCAGCCTTCACCGCAACTATCTTATCATACTCCACCTCATAACACTCCACCGCAAGAGAAGGTCACTCCTGAAAAGCCAGAAACTCCCCCTCACTTCAAAAATCTGGCTGAGTACATGTCATCTCCAAGCTCAACTGACTCTCCTACCACCACCCAAAGGAAACACGATTGGAAGGCAGCCGAATTTGCAGAGCTTATATGGAGAGAATGCGGTTTTGATACTATGATGGACGAATCCTTGATAAACTCTTGGATCAATCCTCACCGCAGACTGCTGGATGAAGATTACAGACCCCACCTCACCTATGTTGAACCCCCTACTGATGGATACTGGGATGTCCCAATTTCTCCAAATGCCAAATACTTCACAGTATTTGAGCATTTCGACCGCAGCCTTCCTGACCACAAAAGACTGCCAATGGAATTTGAGAGACTCAGTCTTTTTCATGCTAAACATGCCTCTTCCATTGAAAATATATGGTCTAACGATAGACCATCCGCAGTCAAGAACTACAAAATCCGGAAGTTCATGAAGGCTGACTACATCCAGTATACCCTCACTAGAAGGGAGCATGACTATATCCGCACCCAGGCAGACTTTCCCTGTATGAATCCGGAAGAAATCTTTCTTATTGCCAAGGTGTTCCAAAACAAGTCAGAAAAGCACCCGAAAATGAAGATTGCGCTTGAAAAGGCCAATACTTTTCTGAAGGAAAACGGTCTGTGGTTTTGCTAAGATCGATGTAGATATCTATCCTATCATTGCCAAGAAATTTGATCTGCCACCTCTCGAGCCTGCACCAATGCCTACCGAAGGCTATCAAGAAAGATCCTCAGGCGCAACCAACTTTCCTGAACTTGGAGTCATTTTCAAAAGGAAGATAGATAATGTCAAATATTTCATTCCTATGACTGCCATGCATCGCCTCACGAAGAAGCAACTTGACATCTGCCGAACCGCAGTTGAAAGATCGAAGCACACTACCGCAGAAGTCAAGTTCGAGATCTTAAGGAGAATCACCTGGCTGGAAAACATCAGGAAGTTTTGGTGGATCCTGATCAAGTTCCTCAAACTTGATAGCTGAACAAAAGTTAAAGATGTCACTTAGGGGGAAATTGTTGAATCATAAAAAGTGACCCTCTTGAACTTCAGCTACCGCAACCTCTTCAGCTACCGCAGCCATCCAGCACCCGCAGTCAAGCTCCTTCATCAGCAACCGAATCCGGAGTCTACCTACCGCAGTCACTTAACTAGATTACTTTACTTGTCTTTATTATGATACTCTCTATTGTCCAGTATGCCTTGCATGGCTACTCTTAGAGATGTAATCTAGTGTACTTCTTGAGTCTTTATAAATAGAGCTCATTCTCTTGTATCTAAAAAAAACTTACGCATCTATCTATTCTGAATACACTTCTCAAGTTATTCTTTCTATCTCTCTATCTTACTGTGCACCACTTCTTACTCTCAAATATTACTAGAATACAACTGATTATAACCTCTATTCTGAGCAAGTCTTTCGTGACTTAATCACTAATTTTGATCTTCCTTATTAACTCGGTTTGAATGCATTCCTTGTTATGAATTAACTTATGTGTATACTTGATATAACAATTGTTGTCATTTCTATTTCTTTACTTTCCACAACTAACTCTCTAACTATCTAATTCTAACTTATTAATATTATTGTTGAGCTTTTAGATCCTTCGAGATTAACTATTCCGCAATACACTTGTTCTAACGTTTGTTCAAGTGTGTCTCTAAGTTTTTCTCTCAACATTACTGCCAAGAAGAAGGCATAGACTATGAAGAAACATTCACACCTGTTGTAAGGCTTGAATCTGTTCGCATCTTTTTTGCCTATGCAAAACATAAAATTTTTGAAGTGTATCAAATGGACGTCAAATGTGCGTTTCTGAACCGTGAATTAGAAGAAACAGTCTATGTGGAACAGCCACCGGGGTTCGTAAACGAGAAATATCCGAACCACTACTATATTCTGGATAAGGTGGTTTATGGTCTGAAGCAACCACCACGAGCATGGTATGAAACTCTCACTAGATTCTTAAAACAATCTAAGATTAAACACAGCTCGGTCGACCCAACCTTCTTTCGTAAGAAAGATGGTGACCATCTGATGATTGTCCAAATCTATGTTGTTGATATAATTTTCGGATCCACTAATCCTAGATTAACTGCTGAATTCCAAAAATTAATGGAGACTAAGTTTGAGATGAGCTCAATGGGTCCGATTAACTTTTTCCTTGGTTTGAATATTAGACAGAGTCAAGATGGAATATTTATCAACCATGAGGCTTATACGAAGAACTTACTTGTGAAGTTCGGAATGGTGGGAGACTCGAAGGTCAAGGTTCCAATGGCATTCGGAATGAAGCTTACACCGTCATTGGACAAACCAGCAGCTGATATGACTCTTTATTGACAAATGATAGGATCATTGATGTATCTAACAGCTATTCGTCCAGACATTATGTTTTCTGTTTGCTATTGTGCCAGGTTTCAGGCAAATCCTCGCGAACCACATATGACTGCAGTAAAGAATATATTCTGATACTTAAAAGAACATCTTCTCTTGGAATTTGGTACCCTTCCAACTCAGGTTTCTTTGTGCAAGCATTCTATGATGCTGATCTTGGAGGTTGCGGTCTTGATGGAAAAGTACAACTGGAGGATGTCAATTTCTTGATGGAAAACTTGTAAGCTGGCAATCAAAGAAACAAACTTTCGTCTCCCTATCGACTGCTGAAGCGGAGTATATCACAGCTGCCTCTTGTACCTCGCAAGTGATTTGGATTCAAAGTCAGCTTAGGGACTATGGGATTAATATGAAGTAAATCCCCTTATATTGCGATTCCGAAAGTGCCATTCTCATTTGCCACAACCCAGTGCAACATTCCAAGACTAAGCACATAGCACTGAGGTATCACTTCATAAAAGATCATGTGGAGGAAGGCAACGTTGAAATTAATTTTGTTAGATCTGCTGATCAACTGGACGATATATTCATGAAAGCCTTACCTGAAAAACCTTCAATCGAATTCTACAAGGCTTAGGAGTGATAGAAGCAGACTCTGTTCTGAAACCAACTTCGTATTCGGAAAGCACTGGTTAAACTACGAATGGGTCTGAACCGTCGGAATCACTCACAGTATACTGTTCATGCTGCGAACAGGTCCGAACGCTCGGAGGTACTCGCAACTCACTGTTCACTCTCCGAACGGTTCCAAATGCTCGGACCCACTCGTAGTCAACTGTTCCTCTCGGATTCAGATTTATTTTATGTTATTTCTTTTTCAGAAACCTTTCAAAAATCCAAAAATATGTTCTGTTTTTATTTCTTTTTAGAAAAATTTCAAGATCTGAAAGTATTTTTGTTTTATGTTTTTATTTCCTTTTCAAGAAAAATCCAAAATACAAAAATATTTTCTTTCTTGTTTTTGTTTTATCTTTTTAGAAAATTAAAAAATCTAAAAATATTTTTCATTTATGTGTGTTATTTTTAAATTTGTATTATCTTAGGTACCCTTTAGTCATCTCAATTCGGAAAGTTGGGGCAGGTATATAATTCCGAAATTATGTATTAGCTAAGTATCCCTAGAAGCATGTTGCTGCATGTTGTCCGAAGCCTCTTAGACTCTATGTTTGAAGCCTTAATGAATCGATAATACCAATCGTTTCTTCCCAATCAGGCTGAAAATTCACATAAATCATTGAGCTACCTTACTCTTCTCATATTGAGTTAAGAGTTGACTGCTTAGTCATTCTTTCATAGCGAAGGTACACTTCTCTTCGGAACCACCTCCACTACTTCTCGATCACATTCGATTTCACAGTCGTAATCCTTGAGACTCTCAGATATTACCATTGAGGTTTATGGTTACACAAATTCTGTGTTTATGATCTTAAATTCATTATCACCACGAGTTGAGTGAAAACCAAAATCAAAAACCAATTTCAGAATTGTCGGTGAACAATTAACATGTTCTAGATTTTTCACCGTGGAATTGACGAAATCCACCTTCGTGGTTTATACCTTCAAATCTCATTATTTTATTTTTGCGAGATCTTAATGAAATGTTCTAGACTTAAGACATTTCTTCCCATTAGATCCAATTATTCTTTTTCTTGTCATTTCTATATTATTCGGTTATTTAAATAATTCCAAAGCATACTTCTTATTGTGACTACACTGGTCAGACAAGTACTTCTTCCAAACGTTCGGACTCATGTTGAGTTTCAGACTTTAGTTGAAGATGAAGCCACCCTATGAACCTAATGAAAAGAAGCATTTCACTATTTCTCAACAAATAGATGATCGTAATTCAACGGGATACCACACAGAAACTTCCGAGTCTCTCTTGACTCCAAAGGAAGATATCGTTGCCCGGTATCCAACTATTTTCATGTCGATTTATTAACATCACAGAATCCCATATATTATCTATTTTATTTCTTTATCTATTGGCACATTCTTGCACGAAAATCATTGTGATTTTCCAAAAGACTGGTTCTTAGTCCTAATGGTTACTTTCAGATTCGGGGAAAAGAAAATGGCGAGTTATTCTGAACGTGCAAAACTGAAACGGCAACAATTAGGCGCGTGAAATTTTCAAAATTCCTGACATCATGCTTTGTCAGTTACGCCACCTGACATCACGCCTGTCGATCATACTTTTCCAGGCGACTTTTAAGGGAATTGAACAGTCTTACAACTGGATTTCTCTCTCTAGCCATACCGGATATAAGGAAAAATTGATGATTGCTTTACACACCACTTTTAAAATCTATAAAGAAAAATACTGCAATGTTCATCCTCTTATCAACTACATACATGGCTACCTCGACATAAACATGATCTACTGCTGAACAGACTGCCTTGTCGACGCTACTGGCCATCAAATCCAACCAAAATCTGAGTCTTCATCTCGATTCATCCAAGTATGAAGAATCCCTCAAACCATTAATCAAGTGTCTTCGTCACTCTCCTCTGTCTCAGGTTCTCACAATGTTAGAAGGTGTTCCCCTGGTTCATCTATCCAGGGCATACTCAACTGCAAGTTATCAGGAAGGTGAGTCAGTGATTACCTTTGAGATCGCTTCCCACAAAACATCAATCTCCAAGTCTCAATTCAACCGACTGCTATGGTTTACTCAAGCTAGGGATATGGTTAATCCGAAGTCAATCTCTTCTTCTGCCATTCTGGAGATGTTCTACCAGATGGGTTGCATGGGAAATATGACCATTCTATCCAAGTTCAAGAAGCCCAACCTACCTCCAATGTGGAATGGACCGCTTGCCCTTATCTTCAAAAGTTTCTCAGAGAGGGTCACGGGCTCAGATAGTGCAAGTAAGCTCTTCTGCACTATAATGTATGAACTTTATCATGGGATCAACTTACATTATGGTTCCTGTTGGATTAGGTGTCTAAGCCCATAACTATTATTAGTATGTACTTGACCTGAGAGTAGCATGGTCCATTTGGGTTGCATGGCATCAAAACAATTTGGATTGACTTTTGTGAGAAGAGAATATTTTTGATTTATTAATATATTATAAGTTCTAATATATTAATATTATTTAATTATTATTGATCAAGAATTTGTTTGGAATTAATTTTGTGATCAAAAGAGACTAATTAAATAAATGGGGATTGATTTGGTAAATCATTCATTCTTATAAAGTGGGCTTATGATCCATAGTTCTTCATGTTGGGCTAAACCCATGTGGTGACCCACGGATACTCCATGGAGGTTAAAACCCATGGATCATGAGGAATATGGAAAGTCATGAGTTACATGGTGTAACCCTAATGTGCACACTATATAAAAAGCGTCATAGCTCATGAAATGGCACTAGTGATGGACACATGAGGGCTAGCCGATTTTGAGTGTAAATAATCTTCTCTCAAGTTATTGCAATTGTTGGTGGTGTTGTGTGAACCATTTGAGGTGCAAAACTTGGCGCACTAAGCTCTTTAAGGTCCAAGGAATCAAGCTACAACAAAAGGTATGCCATTCAACTATATTTTGTATTGTATATACTCTATAATATGCTCGATAGGGTGATGCCTTGGAAATATTGATATTTGCATGTATAATAGAGAAAACATAGATCCAAGGTATTTAGGGTTGCATGTACACCTTAGGAGTGTTAGAATGCTTAAAATCCAACAGTGGTATCAGATCCTAGGGTTATTTTCAATTATACTTGATGCTACTTGCTTGAAAAGGCTGAAAAAACTCGTTTTTGTGCATTCTGGAAAGTGAACTCGCCGAGTCCACTGATGGACTCACTTAGTCCACTCACAAACTCATCCAACCCGTCGAGTTTGTTCATGCATTCGACGAGTTGGAGCCCCTGACAGCATATTTTCGAGTTTTAAGGCTGGAATTGGTCTAGGATCATTACCCTAAGCTGTTTTTGAACTTATAAACCTGTTTTTGACGTGGTAATGATCATACTAATGCAATTCAAAAGATAATTGACAAAGTTTCATGTTTTGTATTAGTTTAATGGTTAGGGTAATTACATGAAAATTGTTTGATTTGAATTGTCTTGTTAATATGAGTTTAATCTAGATCATGAATATTGCTAGATATGTTTGTTAGTTTATTTTGTGATTTAAATGGCCTTTAATGGATTCCATAACCTGTCCTCAAGTTATGGAAAACCAAACGTTTTTCCTTTTAAAAGAATCATTAAAGCCATAGGTTATACACTTGAAGAGTCTTTTTCTCATATGTTATGGATTCCAAAAGTTATGGATTTTTAAAAGTTTCTTCATTAAAGTCTTTAAGACCTATAATAAACTCATATGTTATAGATTCCAAAAGTTTTTTGAATTGTTCAAAACTTGCCCTCACGTTTTGGAATTTGTGAAGTTACACTTTTGAATACTTTAGTTCCAACCCCTACAATTTTAATAGTTTAAAATTCAACCCTTATACTATTACAATATTATAGTTTTAATATTTATGTATATGTATAAGAGTAAAGTCAGTCTTACCGTTAGTAGGCCTCATTCACGAAGCCGGTCTATAAGGGGGGTATAAAGTTACTGCCTATAAAATGGTTGTTTAATGGGTGTCCACTCTCACCCACCGCTTCCTTGACTGGTGGAGGGTCGTTAGCCGAACGGGTAGGATAGGACTCTAATTATCCCTTCATTAAAAGTATAATGATAAATATAAAGTAACTAAACACTTATAAATTCCCAAATCTTAGTTACTTAGGAAAATGTGAATATGGTGCTAACCATGAAATTGCACTTTGCACCTTGTTAAACCGTTAGTGGAGCGTGTGTGGTTAACCGGCACACTAATATGGGACTGACAGTGTGTGGCAAAGGGTAGCTTAATGTTAACCGTAGATCAATGGAGCGTGTGTGGTTAACTGGCACATTGATTAGGTGGTTGTAACATTAGGTGTACCATGTTAATTTGCATGGTTATTCATGCCGTTAGTGGAGCGTGTGTGGTTAACCGACACACTAATATGGGACTGACAGTGCGTGGCAAAGGGTAGCTTGATGTTAACCGTAGATCAATGGAGCGTGTGTGGTTAACCAGCACATTGATTAGGTGGTTGTAACATTAGGTGTACCATGTTAATTTGCATGGTTATTCACTCCTTGTTTGTGATCCTCGGCATCCCAGTCACAAACTTGACGGGCACAATCGAGATTTAAACATACCATTGAATAGTTCAATGAATCTCAAAAGATCTAGGAGTCTCAATCCAATTAAAACTTAATTTTCAATTTCGTTTTTCATGGTGGAAATTGTTAAATCGTCATTTACCTATCTTCAAATATTTTGCAGTTTGGATTACGGCATCCCTCTTCCAAATTGTAAAATATTTTGTTGGGTCCTAGCCTTAATATTTCATATGGGTGTTATATTAAGGACTTAAATCAACTAACTTGAATTTCTCCCATTGTAGATGCCTAGTTCAGACAACTGTGGTCTTCCCAAATATTTTGGAACAAGCTTTCCTCTTGAAGATGATGTCATGTGGTTGGATCGTGGAAGTCATACTTCACTTCCTCCACCTCCTCCAATAATTCTCCTACTTGCAATGAAACATCAAGATGGAAGGTCTGTGTGTACTCATGTCTTGGAGACGAAGTCACATATTGACAGGCTGAGAGTATTGGGTGTCGTTGTCTTTAGGAAGTTGATGGTTGACTGGGTTCTTCAATCACTTCCCGAGTCATATAGTGTGTTCATTAAGGACTACTATGTGACAGACCACGACATAACCCTTATTGATCTTACCTATTTGGTTGTTGCTGTTGAATCAGCAATGATTTGGCGCACTGGAAAAACAAATTTGATTGGAAGATCTACTCCCCAAACTTCCATGGACATTGACAATGGAAACATTGGAAGTCCAGAAAAGATTTCTCTTTCCAAGGGAAAGAGAAAGGCTAAGTCTGAGATTGTCCCATGTACCATTCCCAAAGACTCTATATGTTTCTATTGCCAAGAGAAGGGGTATTGGTTGCGAAGCTGCCCTGATTACCTGAAAGATCTGAGAAAAGGTAGAATCGAAAAGTTTGACTTTGCTTCAGGTAAGTCTACTGTCTAACTCTATTAAGTTCCTAATTTTTGATTCTTAATTCATGACGTGACAAGGTTTCATTTTGATGTTTTGTAGGATCATGCAAAGGGAAGGAAGCTTAAACGAAGAGTATGTTGAATCTGATCGCGAAGATGGATTTCAATCACATGGTTCGAAGATCGGATTTTTGAGCTGCTGCTTAGGAGTTATGACAGATTGACAGGAAGTATGTAATAACATAGTTTTCATTTATAATTGCATTGTAAGGAAAACTTTTTCCGCATTTTAATAAATAAATAAAAGTTTTTTTTATTTTTATTATATCTCCTTGAAATGACATTTGTGAAAATTGATGTTTGTATGTTTCTATGTTTGCAATATGAATTTGATTCTTTCGTTAGCGGTAGTGTCAGGTATTTTCCAAATAAGGAAAGATTCTCATCACCCAAGTTTCAATTGGACAGAAACTTGGAATCATGCAAGTTGTATTGTATGATTGAATGAGAATTTTCATCTTTGGTAGATTAATACTAATTCCTTGTTCACGTGTATATGTGAATCAAGTGAAGGACTAGGGGATCAGGTACATTGGATGTGCACTGATCAAGATCCACCACAAAGATCGATAAGACTATTCGTCATGATTTACTAAAGTTTAGTAAACATGGTTATGCTTACAAGTTTAAGTATAATTCTGGAACATTGGAAAAGTTTCAATGTATGACACGACGAATAAGAAGAATCAAATTAAGCAGAAAGATAAAAGTTTCTCCAATCTGAAAAGATGGGAGAGTACTTTAGTATCGTGTTGTATGATCATCTTAATGTTTATGGAAAAACCATATCACAATTGATCCTCTAAAGACATCTTAGTGCATTTGTATGGCTAAGAAGAGGAATCGTGAATTGTTGAAATAGTTTAAATCAAGATGATGAGTCATACTTCGTTTCCAAAACAAGTCTTAGAGTCATACTCCAAGATTGTAACTCTGAGTGACATGATCTTAAGAAAGGTTAAAACACTTATCAAATGTAGAGTAAAAGTTTTCTACTCTATTACATTTGAAATTGGTAAGTTGTGATGTTTTGGATTAAACCAAGACCAAATAAGGCCAATTGTGTGAAGTGTTTGTCTTGATAAGAATCCGCACTAACTCTTGAATATTTGTTTTATCAAGGAATGATTCATGACAAAAGAGTCTTATATGTCAAGAGGTCACTGGGAGTCTTAAAAGATCTTGAAATTTTCAAGAACTAATCAAGAATAAACCTAATGTTAAACACTGGCACACGACTTAAGGTTTGTAACCTATCGTGTTGACATATTCTTGTTTATGTACCCATTCCAGGTAAAGTTGACTATGCATATCAGTTCTGAGAGTTCTCAATTGGTTGCATAACAACCTGGAAGCAATGGTAGGCCCTTGTGTTGCCAGGTGGCAAGAAATTAAGAATGAACAAGTTCAGTCCATATGAGGTTGGATTTGTCACTAACCTTGTCTTGTGATTATGGTTTTGATAAATTCACATGGATAGGAACACATACACCATAAAATCAAAGTGTCATAAGGTTTCTCTCCGATTCATGAAAATGATGGTGAGGAAACGCTTTCACTAAGTAGATTTTATGGAGATAAAATTGTGATATTTGCATTCTCAAATTCAATTATGATTACGGCATCCCTTTTCATAATTCCAATTGTGAGAAATGGAAAAGGTCTAAACATTTCGGATTTATGGTTGTAAGTTCTAAAATTGTTTAGACACATATATGAGCTGTCTAAGGAAAGGTGTATGATTTTGAGAAGCCTAGATAAAGTCTTATCGAATCATCTCGTATCAAAAATATGAACTTTGGTAAGAAAGTCAATAAGTAATTATTTATAGAACCCCAACTGATTTCTGGGTACATGTCAAAGGTAGTGGGAGCATACGTGTTATGCTGGTAAGACAATAATTATAATGCTAGTGGGAGCATAATTATTATGGAACGTGTTACAAGTTAGCAATGTTAATTATAGAAAACAAAGTTTCAAATCACAAGTTGCAGGGTTTGAAAAGTTGTTTTGCTATAATTAAGGGAGAGAAATTCATAACTTCATTTTAATTCTAAAAGCTTAGATTGAGTTTTTAATCAATTTTAGTCAAATATATATGAATGTTATGTTGGAATTGTTCAACATAAGGAAATTCTATATATGGAAATGTTAATTGCATTCTCAAAATTTGATTACGATTACGGCATCCCTTTTCATAATTCGAATTGTGAGAACATGGCAAATATAAAAATTTATAGCAAAAGACTGATTAAGTATCGTGTCTTTATGTTTGACATTATGAATCGTGTCCCATAAGCTTCGGGTATAGGATCGATTGGATATGCTATATATTCTCGTGTTCTAATTTTCCAAATGCCTAGGGCATTAAGAGGGAAAAAGGAATAGAACCGGATTTGACTAAAGTGGTTAAACAACTGTTAAGGACAATCTAAGGTTCGCCAAAGATTGGTCGCTTAAGGACAGTTGGAAGTATAGTAATGGAAGGACCATATTGACATTATTATGAATAGACAAGAGTATATTAATAATGAATTGTTGTATGCCAAATATGAAATGTTTCGATATTGGGGGTTGAAGAAATAGATGAGAAAGTTAGAAACTTTTATGCAAGAAGGATGTTCAGGAATGTACTTTGAATTTGAGACTGCATTTCGATAGAATTGTCCCGTAACAATCTCCAAAGGAATATTTTGTAATATCATTAGTCAAGTCTCTGTGACTTTTGGTACCTAGATATTACAAAAGAATCAATCCATATGATATCCAGAATGGAGGAATATATATGATCCCTTATCTAATGGACACATCATTTACTAGATCAGAGTTCGACAGCGGCTTTTAAGAGCTACGTTTGCTAGTCAGGTTGGAGTCATGCTTGCAATAATAGTTATTAGACTTATCCAAGTGGGAGACTCTTGGATTAGGTGTCTAAGCCCATAACTATTATTGGTATGTACTTGACCCGAGAGTAGCATGGTCCATTTGGGTTGCATGGCATCGAAACAATTTTGATAGACTTTTGTGAGAAGAGGATATTTATGATTTATTAATATATTATAAGTTCTAATATATTTAATTAGTATTGATCAAGAATTAGTTTGGAATTAATTTTGTGATCAAAAGAGACTAATTAAATAAATGAGGATTGATTTGGTAAATCATTCATTCTTATAAAGTGGGCTTATGATCCATAGTTCTTCATGTTGGGCTAAACCCATGTGGTGATCCACAGATACTCCATGGAGGTTAAAACCCATGGATCATGAGGAATATGGAAAGTCATGAGTTACATGGTGTAACCCTAATGTGCACACTATGTAAGAAGCCTCATAGCTCATGAAATGACACTAGTGATAGACACATGAGGGCTAGCCGATTTTGAGTGTAAATAATCTTCTCTCAAGTTATTCCAATTGTTGGTGGTGTTGTGTGAACCATTTGAGGTGCAACACTTGGGGAACTAAGCTCTTTAAGGCCAAGGAATCAAGGTACAACAAAAGGTATGTCATTCAATTATATATCGTAT
Source organism: Lactuca virosa (assembly GCF_052849685.1). Lineage (NCBI taxonomy): Eukaryota > Viridiplantae > Streptophyta > Magnoliopsida > Asterales > Asteraceae > Lactuca > Lactuca virosa. The sequence goes on along the minus strand of NC_136433.1, from coordinate 374,683,946 downwards.
TGTATATACTCCATAATATGCTAGTTAGGGTGATACCTTGGAAATATTGATATCTGCATGTATAATAGAGAAAACATAGATCCAAGGTATTTAGGGTTGTATGCACACCTTAGGAGTGTTAGAATGCTCAAAATCCAATAGTTCCAACCTTTGGGCGCAACTGATTCGAAGTACTCTTTCCAAAACATGCTACTTTGAGATTTTGTGTGCTCGGTTCTGATCCGTCATCGTCCACAGAGCCATCTCTAAACTCAATATTCCGGTGACTCAGGGATGTATCGTCCCAGGTATTACAATCTTTCACACTTTGAACATCATTGTGTCTGATCCTACGAAGTTCGCATTTATTGGATCACTTCCAAACGCCATGCTTCTCAATGTTCCAGCAGACAATGTGGTTATTCGAGTATACAGAAAGAAACCTACATCAGGTCATCACCCTTTAACACCTGAGATACAAAAGGCTTTGGAGGATGCGAACAAGATTAAAATAGGAGGTAAGCGAAAGACGAAAGATGGACCTTCCGAACCAGCTCAAGTTCCAAAGAAGAAAATAAAGAAACCAGCTCGCAAGACAAGGTCTTACACTCCTGTTGCTGAGGAGGGTTCGGAGTCTCACACAATTTCAACCGTTCGGAGTACTGATCAAGTTCAGCACGAAACTGAAGATACAGCTACTCAAACCAATCCGGAGGTAACTTTTTCCATGCCTACCTATGTTCCTTTAACAAAAGATTTCTTTCAGGGATTTACTCCTCCATCTTCTCCGAATCACACTCCAACTCAAACAACCACTCCAATTACCATTGCTCCATGTCCGAACATCTCTGTTGGAGTTTCCCAGCCACAAGTCTCAGTTCCACAATCTGCTATACTTTTCACAGATTCTACAGCAACAACCACAACAACCACTAGTACACCGCCGGTAACTGTTAACCTATCTGATACGGGGGAAGGTGCTTCTGGTCTCACTCCTGGTCCTGATTTCACTCCCATCTCACCTCTAAGAACTAATGATCCTGATGCGGTGTTCGATGATGATCAGGATTATTTCCAAGGCTTCCACTATAGCCCATTCAACGTCCAACCAACTAGTGATGAGGAAGATGCACCTATGATGAAGGGGCAATTCAAAGCCGTCAATGATAAGTTGGATACTCTCCTTGAATCTTCCAAATCATCGTCTAGCAGTGAATATTCCCAAGCGTCTTAAAAATCTTTATTTGACACTCTCACCAAGGAGCATGATGAAAATCTTGATAAAGCGACAAAGGCTGTTGAGCACTCTGAAAAAGTTGTTCGTGAAACAACCGAAAACATCGATAAACTACTTTCTGATGTTCAATTGTTTATGGAAGACTTTCGAACTTCTTCGTAACGAAACACTGCTTCTGCGAACAATGTATTTACGAAACTTGGCACAACACTCCAAACCGAGAAAGACTCTCTTTCCAAGGTTCGCATTGGCATCCAGACTGATAATGCAAAGATGCACACATCAATCACTTCCAAGATTGAAAAGCTTCAAGAAGATCTTGCTACTGAGAATGCTCTCACGGACAAGCTTGCCATCAAAACTGAAAAAGTGAGAGTTGTTTCCGCCCATCTCTCTCATGCCAACAAGGAAATACAAGAGCTTAAGTCTGAAAAAGTTGTGGTCAAAAGTGTTGTCACCGATGTTAACCAGTATTTGCGAACTCTCATCGAGACTCGTGATTCAACGCTCACAGTCTCTGTTCGACAACCTTTGACTGACAAACTCAGACATGTTTTCTCTATGCTTTTTCGGATAGAAGGTGTTTCGGCATCGGTTACTCTTCTGAAACAAGGGGGAGAAGCGCAGTAGGCATCTGGTGTAGAAATCAAGAAACCAGCTGGTGGCTTTGATGAGCATGAAAAAACGCCAAAACCAAAAGATCCGAAGGATAATGAAGCTTTGGGATCAAAAGGAAAATAAAAGTTGATTGATGGTGATGATGAAGAAGAAGAGTATGAAGGGGAAAATCTTATACGTAAGTCTCGTGACGCAGAGATTGATGAGAATCTGCGAATTGCCAAGGAAGCTGAAGCTCAAGAAAGGGAAGCCCGTGAAGCCCATGTCACCCTGGAAACTCAAAATCTTCTATTTCCTTTCTGGTCTATGGAGCGTATTCTGAACGAAGCCTTTCATAATCCAAATGTTTACTGGCTTGAGCCCGTGGTATCGTTTGATTTGGAGAACTCTCTGGATTCGCAGCATGATCTACCAATCACTCCGAAAGCTTTTTAGTTTCGTAGCTTTGAGAAGATTGCAAATGCTCCTCTTTCGGACCATGGTGTTGATAAGGTGCTTTTATCGTTCTATCTCAAGCACATGAAGCCTCAGTACCAAACTTGGAGCTCAAAGAAGATTACTGTTGTCAATGTTTTTAGACCAAATGAAATTGAGAGCTTTATCAATACTCGTTTCAAGGTTGCTCGTGGAGCTGTGAGTTCAATGCTCGTTTCAAGTTTTTAGACCCATTCGACAAGATTTATCTGTTGCATCTATTGCTGAAGGATGAACAGAAATTCGAACCTATTGTTGCACATCTCAAGAGAATGTTGGTTTGTTACATCCAAGAAGTTGGTAAGATGGATGTGGAGATTGCGACTGTTATTCGAAAGAAACCGACAGTGTTACCAAAGGAGCCACCGAAGGATCTTGACAAGATGAAACTAGGAAGAATTCGGAAGGACAACTGGAGTATGGCGTTCCAAATATGAGAAAGGGCTGGTGCGAATTTTCAAAGATGTTGCTTCTTTCTGCCTGACAAGCATTTGTATTCCACTTCATGCCTGGAGTATGTTTTGGAATTAGCAAGTGGTTACAAAGGGAATGATGATGCTGACAAGAAATGTTTCGCATATATGATTAAGTGGTATATCACTGTTCGCAAAACTTTGCTTGGTCTAATGCCATTACTTTTCAAAGTTCAAAAGCGCCAACAACACTAAAGAATCTGCCTTCCTTATTTGACACAAAGGGGGAGATTGTTGGGTTATTTATTAGATTGTGTTAAATTTGTTGTGTATGTAGTTAGCCTTGTACGGATTGGGCCTGTCCATCCGTCTTTATGATGCTAGGGTTAGGATTTAAATAATGCATGCATGTGTTGTATTAGGGGTTAATCATTTTGTGATTCCCTTCCGTGCCTTTATAGTAGAAGTTCTTCATTGAGCTCATCTAAGGCAGTGATTATTAATCATTGGACATTACTTTGATCTTAGCTTTTATTGTATTGATTCCTATTTCGTTTAGAATCTATCGATCTATTATTAATTATCTCTACACTAACATTCATACATGAATACACCATGTAATATTCACATATGAATATTACATAATATTTTTTGTTAGCATGATATAATCACATATAAATATAACATGGTATATTATCTTGATATGGTATATTCATGTGTGAAGTTGTATTTATATGTGAATATTATATTATATATCTAGTTTATTTGGTATATTTACATGTGAATCTTATATTACATGTTTTTTTTCTAAGATAAATTCACATATGGAGGTGTATTCATACATGTATACTATATAAAAATTATATTCACATATGAATATATCATGTAATTTTTACATGTCAATATACAAACAATATTCACACATTTACTAGTACTATTCACATATGAATAACTATTAAAATTCATATGTTGTACCATATTATATTCGTATTTTGAAATACCATGTAACACTCACATGTGAATATACATGTAATATTCAATGTGAATATTACATTGTATATTCATATATGAATATTCAAAATTTCAAATTAATAGAACTAATTATCCTTTAAAATTTGAAAATTTTCCTTATTTAATATCTTCTTGATTGAAGATCCTTACAATGAATTTTGTGGTATTATAAGGTGCATGCTATTCCATTTTAATAAGATACATCCTAAGATCATAGGCATTTTTTTCATCCAATGATCAGAATTTGGTTATACATTGACCACTACAGGATAGGAACCAATTAAGAACCATTTCATTAAGGGTATATTTTGTCTATTAAACATTAACACTACAAAAACACACAAACCTTTCATTTTGCAAATTAGATCTATCTTTTAAAGTGTCAAATCCTTTCAGTCTCTCCTACAACTTTTGAAGAACTCACCAACCCTATTACCACCACGACCATCTACCACCATCGTCGGCAGAGCATCTCCGTCAGACGACCGCCTTCACCTCTTTCCACTGTTGTTCAATCACCACCTCCACCACTCGACATCCAACTATGTGATTTTCTGGAAGCCGCGAGATCTTCGATTTTCTGGTAGCCTCCATATTTTCCATTTTTAGGCAACATCCAGATCTGTGATTTTCCTACCGTTGCTGCATTAGATCTTCCAGATCTGTAATTTTACGGGCACCACGACCACCTCCTATGCCACTCGATTCTGCCTCGCCATGACTACGACTACCAACACCTCTTTGTATTGAATCTTCTACCCGTCGCTCCAGTGAAACATGATGAGTTCTCCTCCATCTCTTTTTCCATGATCTACGGCGAAAAACCACCAGATCTACATCATACCTGATGTGTTTGAGTTCTAACACTGATGAACGCCACAACTACTGTCAACCTCCAGCACCACTGCTTGCCCACCACTCTGGTGAAACTTCGCCATGTCACTTGTATGTCTTTCTATCTGATCTATGGTGACGTACCACCAGATCTACATCAGATCTGATTTGTTTGATGTATTTTAGATGTATATCTGGTGGTTATTGTGCACTTCATGGTGGCCAACGGTGGTTTCACCAACATATCAGATTTATTGTTATTGGGTTTTTAATACATCGGTACACACTAGATTAGCCAGCAGAGCAATAAAATTAATCATTGTGTGTACATGCAGCCTAGATCTAGGTTTTACTAATTATAGCAACCTACTTTTGAAAGAAATTAAATATAAGTTAAGAATACTAAACTCTTGATCTTTTGATTAAGACCATGTGATTGACAACTCTTGCAATGGATGAAGGATCCAAAGGAGAACCCTTCTAATGTAGTCATACCCAAGACTCTAAGCAGCAAATAAGAAAACTCTATGAAGGGAATTTTGAAATTTCTATATCCTTGGAGAGAGGATATAAATTTTGAACTAGGAGAATATGGAGAGAGGGGAGAACGGAATTTTGGTGAAAAATTAGTGTAGGGTTTGATCCCTTGCACCTTATTTATAGTTAAAAACTAGAATCCTTAAGGATAATCATTATCCTTATCAAAGTTTGCCTTATCCTTGGATATATATCCAAGATTTTGTTCCTACCTATCTTCCAAGATGCTTCTGTAATATTCTAATTAATATCTAGGAACTAATTAATTAATTATCAAAATAAATTCTAATTAATTTATTAATTAATAATAAAGTAAAAACTTATTTTTCTCCATTTCCTTATTGTTTTTTATGTCACGAGGCCAACTCAAAAGGACCTTGTTATTATTTAGAAATATTACAAATAGTTAATTACCTTGAACACTATCTCCAACAGTTGCATCTCCTCTTCTTCTTCTATTTTTAATGTATTTTGTTTCTCTGATTTGTTCTCTAATGGTAATGTTTAGATAAAAAAGTTCTTAAATCAAATGCAAAAAAGGTGTTTGATGAAATGCCTCAATGAAAAAGGTATATTTTAAGCTTTGAATAAGTATCTGAACTAGTCCATTAAGCTGTGAATAGATATCTGAACTAGTCTTTTTAATTTGTGAATGGTTGTGGGAACTAGAATTTTAATATGTGAATTATAAACAAATTAATATATTAAACTGTGAATTCTAATTTTTTTTGTCAAAATATGTTTTTTAAAGCTTGCTAAAGTGTAAGAGCTCCAGATTAGATGGTGTTAAGAGGAAACAAAATTATGAATAACATGTATTAAGTTTTGAATATACTATAAATTAGTTATGCATTTTTTGTATTGAGTAGTAATTTTTGTGAATTAAACTCGGAATAGACTAAATTAAGTTGTGAACGTATTGTGTTAAGTTATGAATTTTGTATGATTTTTTTTATTAAACCGTGAATAGGTGAATTAGTATTTTATTAAACTGTAAATATGGTATTTTGAACTGTGAATATGTCTAATAAAAAGTATACTTTTTTAAAGAGATCTATAATTTAGGAGGAAAATTACTTTTTTCAAAGAGATCTATAATTTAGGAGGAAAATTGAATTTGCCAAGGCATAGTTCTATTTTTTGATTAAATGTTTATACATTTGGCATCATAAAAGAAATTGTATGTGTTCAAAAGTATTATCAGAGAAATGAGATCTATAATGTTTGTTCTATTAAGTTGTGAATACAAGCAGAAAAATGTCACTGAATTTGATGTGAGTCCGGTGGTGTTCTGTTGTCGTTCTGGAGGCGGCCCGACGATGTTCGATGACGGTAGGTGGAAGTCGGTTGTAAAGGAGGGAATGGGAGAGTTTGCTTCATGTAATATTAATGTTTTATTTATCCAAATTTTCTGTAATGATATTAAAAAAAGACCGGCTCATAGAGTTTCTAATAAGAAAATTTTGCCATTCATTAGTTTACAACTAGTTAACACTTGTTAGATTTCCTTCAGACCACCGTCAGACTGCCGCCGAGCCATCATCAGACCGCCACCGAACTAACACCAAATTCAGTGACATTTTTATGATCGTATTCACATCTTAATAGAACAACCATTCTAGCTCTCATTTCTTTCGTAATACTTTTTAAAATGTACAATTTCATTTTTGCAGCCAAATATACAAAATTTAATAAAAAATAGAATTATGCCTTTATAAATTCAACTTTCTCTTTTCTAAATTGTATATTTCTTTAAAAAATATATACGATTTATAATTCATATTCACAGTTTACGATAACATATTCACAGTGTTATAAATATATTAATTCACTAATACACAGTTTAATATTTTCATATAAAATTGATTTTCAGATTAATACATAAAATTCACAACATAATACAAACCATTATATACTAATTCACATATTGAAAGAAGTCAAATCCAAACTCTACCACCACTACCACCACCAACTACTTGTGCCACCCTCACAATCATCATTCTTTCTAAATCAGATATGTATATAAAATCATTTATTGAAAACTTAAATACTATATTCACAATTTAATAAACCAATTAATTAACTTATTTAGAGTTTAATGCAAAATAATCATAAAAACTAATACATTCTTACATATTTATACAACACAAAAAATAAATATATTCACAAAAAAATTAATACAAACATTCATACATAAATCATTCATATTTTAACATAAAACTCATTAAAAATTCACAACTTAATACAATCAATTCACAATTGAGTAAACAAAAATTCATAACATAACATAATAAATTCATAGTTTAAGGCACAATAATTATAAATTCACAACCATATTATCAAATTAAAATTTACATGTATACCTTCAGATCTATAGGCTAGTGCTTGTTTTAAAGTTTATTTTCACAAATATTCACAGTTTAAAATTTACATACTTTATTCAAAATTAGATTAATCAGATTTGTGTATAATGCTTCTTTCATCTCATACTTCAGAAGAAAGAAAAGAATTAATAAAAAATTTAAAGCTTGATATAGTCAATTCATAACTTAATATAGTCAATTCATAGATTATTACAGTCAATTCACACCTTAATACAGCCAAATCACAGTTTAATACACAAAATTTACAACTTAATATAATAAATTCAAAGTTTAATAAAAAAAATTATACATTCACGATCATATTCTCAACTTAGAACTTACATTTAAAGACTTTAATTCATCGTATAATAAAGCAGTTTAGGTCTCTCATTCATAATATTTGCATCTTAAAAACATATTTGATTTTGTTGAAGCATTTCATCAAATACCTTGTGTGCACCACACAAATTCACAGTTTAATAAATCATTTAAGTACTCTCATTCACAGTTTAATAAAACAATTTAGGACTCTGATTCATAGTATTCACAACTTAAAAGCATATTAATTCACTTATTCACAGTTAAAAGTAACTTGAACATAACTAAACTATACATCACAATTCACAACTTAAAAAAACCTAAATTCATATTATTTGTGAAAATACTAACATAATAACACACATTGTAAATAGAATTCACAACATAAAAATCATAAAATATAAACTATGAATAACAATTTTATGCAAATATTATATAAAATAAGAAAACAAAAATAAACAACAAATGGAAGATTAAAAACATTAAATTCAACCTTAACAGAAGGAAAAACAATAAAAAAACACTATTTTTCATCACAAAGATCTACCACACATGTAAATAGGAAATAAGTAGACAACAAAACTTAAAGAAGATTTATCTACAAAAACCGATATACCTGATGCGGATTCACCTTCGATTTCTATAAGGTGTGTAAAGCACCAGTACTAGAGTAGCGATAGGGTGGTAGTCAGAGATGAAAAAGATGACTGGATGTGGTTGGAGACGAAGAAGATATAGAGGAGTCAGAGACGAAGTAGATCTGGAGTAGGTGGTTGTGGTGGATCCTCGCCCGTCATCGGAGCTTGTACATCTGGCATCGCTGGTTCCTGGAGTTCGTAGATCTGACCTCTAGTGCGTTGAACGACAATGGCGGCGGTGGCAGTTCAGGATAGTAGCGACCATATTCCGGTGTATGGTCCAGATCTACCACAACCATCAATGTCTCCATCGAATATAACATGCCGCCACCAAGCACCATCTTTATTGTAAATCGTGGTACAAAATCAGAGTTCTAAAGAAAAGTGACACAATATCTCAAATCATTAAATTGTTGTTGGGTGTATACAGTCATTCCTTCGCCTTCCCACTAACTATCAAAGTACTTGAAAAACATTTAATCCACAACTGTAAGCCAAAGCTTAGTAAGTTACCCAAAATACCTCACACAACAATACACATGCAATGCATGCACACAAGTCTTACAACATAAGGTTGGACCACCACTGGAGCCTACATCATCCAGGTATGGCCGATCCCCAAAGCCTACAACCTCTAAGCCGGGCCTCTCCCCTAGGGCCTACAATATGAACTAGACCGCCCAAGTATCTTAGCCTTCAGTACACAGCTGCACCGCCTCAACCCAACCACAATATATCGACATATGTAAATAAACAGTAACAAGAAAACATAGGCAATCATAACAAATCTACCTATCTAAAAAATCACTACAACGTATCAACATCCTAACATACAAATGATCCATACTGCATTACAAGGTATAATAAGAACCTCACCTAAGCTAACCAATAGAAACTCAACAACAAAAGTCAGCAGCAGAACAGCTAACGCACGCTACTTAAAACCAAACTGGAACTAGTCCTTAGATAAACAATCAATTCTATCATAGTTTGACCTAAAGTCAAAATGGTCAAAAATTCAATGGTGAACGGCCATCCACCGTGTCATGGCCAACCATTGACTGCGTCGTGGCAGCCACACGACAAAACAGTCGTGGGGAAATTCGCCACACGTCGTGGCGAGCATCATGCCACACTGTGGGAACTGGCCCAAAATAGCCTAATGGGTTAAGAATTAACCCTTAAGCCCAAGCTTCCAACTTTTTATATCTGATACTTAATAGCTTCATAATAGATAAAGTTTCCAACTTTATCCATTAGGATGGTTCAAACAACCAATATCTAAACTTTAAGTCTCAAAGGGTCCAAAAATGCATCTTTCTCAACTTAATACATTAAGTCCAAGTGTCTAACCTATATATCTAAATCAACATGATGATTAGATGGATAAAGTTTCCAACTTTATCCATTATAATGACACAAAATTCCAAGATCTAAAACCCTATGCTAAGAAATGCCAAAAAACTCACTTTCTTCATGTATGGAGTAAGGAGAGTTCTTGCATACACTCTTTACTCCACCAACTCACTAGATCTGAGTTTTAAGCATGAACCAAAGCTTATGGAGTTCTTTAAACTCCATGGAAGAAGTCACAAAGGGACCAAAACTCATTAAAATGGATCAAAACACCAAATACTCATAGATCTATTGATGAAACACAATAAAGCAAGGATCTTTGCAACTCACAAGGCCTGAGAAGGTAGATGAAGGCTGATCTCTTTAGTTGCAAAGCTCCAAAACCATGTCTTTGAAGAACAACACACTCAAAAGCCACACAAAAAACATAAAAATGGATGACAAGAGAGAGGAGGAGCTTAATATATGAAGGGAGGCTAGGATTTTCTAAAAAAAAGGAGTTCTTGATGCAATGGAGGCTGCAAAATGACCTAAAACAAGGGGTTGAAGCCTCTAAATACGAACCAACCCCGAATTTAAAGGGCTTGGGTTGCACATCTCTCTACTGCGTGGTGAAATCCTCACCACACCGTGGTGATGGGTTTTTCCCCAAATCCCAGCCAGTTTCAAACAACCATAACTTCTTCCTTTCAACTATGTTTTCGGTGATCTTTATATGCACACGAAGTTATTGAAAAGCCCCACAATTCTATTTGATTACTTTTGACATAAAAGATACCGAATTAAATCCATTTTACCCTTTGTCTTCAAAGCATAATTCAAGGCTTTATGTCACTTAACCAACATTATCAACATCCAACAGATCTAAACTCTATTCCCTTGAAGCCCAAGACCCTTATTCAATCAAATTATGGTCCGCTAACCCAAAATCCGAAAAAGCTTGAAATTGGATCTTATAATTCTCCCTCTTTTAAATTGGATTTCATCCTTGAAATCTGACTCGGTTAGAATTTCTTTAAACTGCACTAACATAATCTATATGCTTCCTGCAACCGCTCCAAAAAATGAAAACATCCATAGAGAAAAATTCGAGATATCACTCGAAACCCAACCACTACCAAAAACAACCCAATGCCTTGAAGACAATCACTTGCAACAACTCATTTTCTCTCCGAACGATATGAACCCACTCATAGCGACAACCACTCAAACCGAAAAATCTCTCAAAACTAGGACTATAAGCCAACTCTCTCTTCATACTTCACAAAAGCGGTAATTCATTGGCCTGGAACTCCAGGAACATACATAATGGCTGGTGATCATCCATTCATCATACCTACCCCTAGTCCCTGACTAGGGACACCACTATACCATGTAGAAAGAAAACTCAAGACAATCTGATCGTGAATTCCAACAATCCCAAATTCGGAAGTCATTCCTAAAAGTTCTCAAATAGACACTTGACTTCCTGACAAGTCATCACTTACCCATCGCTCCTAAGAGTGCAACAATGGTCAATCAAAAATACATATTGTGGGGCATCCAAACTCCCACAGTAGCACAAGTGTGCATCCATCTGATAAATCATCCAAGAGACCCACAACAAACTTCATCATTGGTGATCTAACTTATACGAAGCCCTCCTCATAAAAACGAGAAAGGATCCAATAAGAAGGAAATCGACAAGGAGTTGCTGATAAACAATCGTGACCTTCCGAAAAAGTCACCTCCTACAAATGCGCGCCCCAAACTTGATGGCCACTGCTCCATCAACAAAAATACCATGCTACTCAAACACCTAACTATGCCACACGACTAACAAACCAACATACGCATCTCCATTACATAACTTTCGGGTCCAACTCGCATAAGTCAAATCCACGATGGTTCGCGATATGTCATGACGCCATGAAATAGTTGGAATGATAAGCTCATGGTTCTAAACTGCTCTTTCCATCATCCATTCACAGGTATGAAGACTCACGAACAACACCTCAGTGGGCCTATAGGCACACGACCATCATCCCGCTGACTTGCAGGAACCCAGTCAACATCCCACTCAACACTTACCAAACGCAATAAAAACCATACCATTCTATAATGTACAACCCTTCTATAGTTCGGGCTGCCACCGATGCATCATCATACAAAACATGGTCATGTGTAATAAGAAAATAAGATATACAGTCGACTTCTTGTTCCGACTCAAAAACAATAAATCAAACAAGAAACATGCCATGAAGTCGGACCAAGTATTCTTAGGCTATCTTACTCAGGTCCACATACACCTGTCAAGAGAATATTTGATGGATTGTCAATATTTCACACTCCCCACGGAGAACAAGAAACCAGCCCCAGGTCAAATGTATTCCTTCTCCATTACACCCTTACCCAATTGGTGAAGTACCAGTGGATCAAATGAAGTGACCAACCTCAACCGCTAATAGAAACATTCTCCTAACAACCAAAACAAAATCCCACACCTTAAATGAAGCTAAAGAGATCCCACCAATGCGCAATTAAACCAATAAAACTTCCAAATTTCTTGAAAATTTCTAAAATTATCCAGAAATGTTGCCAAAACTTTGATCGTATCAATCCAAATACCAACCCGGGCGAGACGACATGCCAAAAATGGCCTCTGCTTAGGACCAAGGTCACACATAAAAATCAGAACAATGTCGTTTCAACATCCAAACTCGCAATAACCACGAATAACTGTCATCTCAAGCCTACTAGGAAGAATAATTCCACAACTAAACTGTTGAGAGAAAAACTTGAACAAACGTTAGTACAAGATAATGTTGCGGAATAATAAGTTAATCTCAAAGTATCGTGTTAGCTCAACAATAATAAGTTAGAAGTGTTAGATTGCGGAAATGTAAAGGAAACAAATAGAAACAAATTATATCAAGTAGACACCAAGTTGATTCATAACAATGATTGCATACAAACACAAGTTAGTAAATGTGATCAACTTAAAGTGAAGAGGAACTCGGGATATCAGTCAAGATAAATAGCTAAACATGAATGATCTTTGTATTTTGATAATAGTTTCGAAAGTGGGTAAGTGGTACATGAAGAGGGAAGCTCTATTTATAGAGTCCCGAAAAGTTACATTGTGAAATAAACAAATACTAAACTACTGAGTTTAGTGACCATGCAAGGTTCACTAGACAAAACGAAGTAAACACGCTAAGTCAGTAAAGTAACATAGAAGTCTTCATGCATCATTCATCTCTGCGGTAGTTCTTCAGGTTTGCAGTTCACAAAAGATAAGATCAGTCTTCGGTAGTCATCGACGCTACGGTATCACCAGCAATCCAGGTCTGCGGTTCCTTAGCTAAAGTGGGTCACTTTTTGTTTCAACAATTTCCCCCAATGTGATCTCTTAGCTATTTTCTTCAACTGTTCAACTTAAGGTACCAGATTATAATCCACCAATACTTTCTTACTTCAAACAAGCACTGATTCTTTGTGAGATCTCGAACTTGACTTCATTAGTAGTGTGCTTCGATCTTTTCACAGAAGCCAAATTTACATCCAGTTGCCTCTTGGTCAGTCGATGGATTGCGGTTACCGGAATGAAGTACTTGGGACCATCTTGAGCTTTCTTGAACATGACCCCTAGATCAGGGTAGCTTGTTGCACCAAGTGACATGTATTGGAATCCTTTAGTGAAGTTTGGAAGAGGCTCGAAGTCAGGAAAATTAAACTTCTTAGCAAGGACTGGATGTATTATAACATCAATTTTTTCAACGTTGCATACCAATGCTTTGAGGAATTCACAAGCTCTTTCACAAGCAACCTTCATCTGTGGATATTTTTCAGCCGTAAGGTGAAACACCCTAGCTATCTAGAATATCTCTTCGGGGTTCAAGCACACAAAATCCGCTTGAGTTCTGATGTATCCATCTCCTCTTCTGGTCAGGGTATATTGGTAAAATTCAGTTTTCAGGAATTTTCTCACTTTGTAGTTCTTTACCCCGTCTGGTCTATCATTGGACCAGATTTTCTCAAATTTAGAACCATGCTTAGCATGAAAGAGGTTCAGTTGTTCAAACTCCATGGGGAGTCTTTCATCATCCGGAAGGCTGAGATCAAATGGTTGGAATAATGGAAAAAACTTGGAGTTTGGGGAGATGGGTATATCCCAGTAACCATTTGATGGTGGTTCAGCATAAGTAAGGATTGGTCGATAATCATCATCCAATACTCTACGGGTAGGATTTACCCAGGAATTGTTTAATGACTCATCCATCATTGTGTCGAATCCTTGAGCTCTCCAAATTTGTTCTTCAAACTTGGCGGCCCTCGAGTGACGTTTCTTTTGAATAGTGGTCGGGGAGTCGTTAGAATGGTCAGATGGCATTTATGGTGCTAAGTTTTTGAAATGAGGAGAACTTTGTTGTGGAGAGTCTTGAGAGATTGACTTTTGTGGAGACTTTGGTGAAGACTGTGGGGTTGGTTGTTTTGGAGAAGATCGGGGACTTGTTTCCTTGTTGAACTCTACGGTGGGAGGTTGATTCCGTGGAGGAGTTTAAGACTGATGAACTGATGGAGTCTTGGATTGTGAAGGTTCTTGATCTCTTCTTGGATTGCTTTCACCTCCCCCTTTTGAGGAAGCAAGCTCCTGTGTTTCCTCAAACCATTGTTTCAACCCTTTAATTTTCTGAAACATCTCATGGAACTGGGTTTTCATTTGTTCATAGACTTGTTGATTGTTTGTGATCTCTTTGTTGAAGAGTAGTTGATAAATCTCCTTGTTAAGATGGAGGATTTGATCAACACTCTGGTTGGCCGTGAGTGATCTTCTTAACCCAATGATGGTGTTTTGGAGAACCGCAAGTCCTGCTTCATATGCGGTGTGGGTTTCTTCAACAAGCTGCTTGGAGTGACTTGCTTGTTGAAATCATTTTTTAGTTTACTTACCTCCTTGATGAGTTTTTCATATGTGGACAAGAACTCCTTATGATCTACGGTTCTTCGATTATTAAGATCTCTGATTACCATTTTAATTCTGAGAATGACTCTTTGAGCGTTCATCCATTCTCTTTTCTCTAGAACTTGAACACGATCAGCAATCGACTACAGTGTAGGAGTTTCAGTGTTATGCGGTTCTTGAGTGGTTACCCCAACCAAGATTTGATCAGCTTTGGCTTGGAGGCTGAGGAATTCTTTCCTTGAAACTGCTATCTTTTTATTCTTCTTTTGCTTTGGCTTTGAGGTGGAGTGTTGAGTTCCACTCGATTTTTCATCATCAATCACCATTATGAAATCGTCTGAGGGAAGGGGCTGTTGAATATCATCATAGTTGTCATCATCAAGTCCAAACATGGGAGCTGAACTTATTTCAATTGTGGTACTATCTTCATTTGAGTCAAAAGCTTCTTCATTTGGAGGAGGGTTGGAAGGACCAGCAACATCCTCCATGTTGTGAACTTGTTGAACAGTGTCTTCCATCGAGGTCATCCATTGTTGAATTGCCAAAATATCATGAACTGTTTTGGCATTGTTGATCATTGAAGCCCAATATTTTGCCACAAGTTGAATGGCTTCCTCCTTCTGCTGTTGTTGCTGCACTTGTTGATCCTTTCTTTCCCGCAGAGCCATTTTAAAGGCTTCAATCTTTCTGATACCAGACTCCGTTGTTGGTCGATATTGAGACCATGAGTCATCTGATGCGTAGCCATCAAATCCTTGATTCGCTGAGGTGTCCCTTGGTTTCATGGTTCCCTGCACATTTGTGCTCCCCATGCCTAAACCGCTTGTAAGTAATGGAGGCGGTATAGGATTTCAAGAGCTTCCTCGGTCTCCTTGATCTAGAATCAAGTGTGGCCTCTGCTCTGTTCTGGCAAGGGCTGAGAAAGAAGTGCCCTGCGGTGCAACTTGTGTTTCTAGTGTTTGTGTGACTTGAAGGAAAATGGGGCGCAACTCCTCGGGTTCAAATACGCGCAACCGTGATGCCCTGGAGACCTTAGGGCGACTCGTAACAATTGGATCCACTTGGGGTTCCAATTGGGGGGTTTGTCTCCATCATGTGATGAAACAGATACACTTTCTGTATCTGAGCGGTGAGTTTGGGTTTTTAAAAGTGAGTCTGTGGTGACTCGAACGGCTACATGAGTCTTATGAGAGACTCCGGTATGTGATGTGGTTCTCATTTGGCCATGACTTGAGTTTAACATCAGTTTCTTTCTTTGAAACACGTCTTCGGATTCTGAGGGCTCATCATGGTGTTCATCAAGAACATGAATAGGTATGTCATGAACTGTAGCCGTAGAAGTAGGCTCTACAGTTTTAGGTTTTCTTTTCTTTGAGGGAGCAACTCCCTTTTTGACGAAATTTAAGGGTGTTCTTTTTGAAAGTGATTTAACCTTTTCGGGATTTGGTTGCGGTTCAGGAGCTATAACATATTGACTTGGTTTTGAAGAGTTGGTCTGCGGGTCCTCGACTGCGGTGGGCTGACTGGGCCTTGGCGGGGAAGAGTTGTATGGGGAAATATCACTCGTAGCCATTATATGGTCAGCCACCTCTATGGTAGTGAGTTCAATTGACTCAAGAATGTACATAGGCAAATACCTAATGAGTCTAAAAATAGTTTGATCTTTGGAAGCAATATACCTTTTGAGATCGGGGGCTGAGAATAGATTGGTGTCATTTCCCATGTTAAGTTTAGCATCTTTGTGCATATCAACCAAACATAGTGACCAGAACTTTGCAAAGGTCAATTCTGTCATCCCTTATTTTGCTACATCCTTGGAAATATACTAGAGAAAATCATCCCAGATGATTTGCCCGAAAACCACAACATTCCCTATGTAAATGCTCCAAACAATGTCAAGAAGCTATTTCCCCATGTTATCAGTCCCTCCAGTCCTGCCTTAGAGACGTTTTATCACATAATGGAAAACAAATTGCCAAATAGCTTGGAACTTGATTTTCTTGAATTCTCCTACACCCTTGAGTCTTTCTTCGTAACCCATCTGATAGAGAGCAGTGTAAACATCTGTTGAACTTGGAGTGTAAAACTTTATTGAGGAAAGAACCCCGAGATTGATGGGAGAAAGGAACTTCTCCTTGTTCAGAACCACCAATGAGTTGTTGATGAGATTCAGGTGTACTTCATGAGGATTGTGGTTAGGTCTGAATGCTGAAAAAGCACATTTGAAAAGAACCGCCATTGGAACTGCTTCGGTGAAGGAATTAAATGCGCCAAATAAAGGGTGTGTTGGAAGGAACTTGATCATCAGTTTAATGTCTTCATTGTATGATCGATGATCTTCAAATATGCCTCTGGAATTACTAGAAGCAATCGAAGGAGAGAGGTCTTTGATTGTGGATTCATACCTTGTTGGACGAGCTGAGCCTAAAGCTTTTGATTGCTTCTTTGATATTCCTGACTTCACCATTTTTGCAGAGAAAAAGAGTTTGAAGAACTTGCAGAAACCTTTTTTGGCAAGAAGGTAAAGAAGATGAGAGAGTGCGTCGTAGAGAGTTCAGATAGCGTAAAAGCTATATTGGGAAGGATTGGGGGTTTTTATACCTCCGGATTTCAAAAAGATTTGTAATTACTTTAATAACAGGTGTTAAAGTTAAAAACCCTTGGGTTTTCACCTTTATCAGCTAGGATTAAAATAAATCAAATTAAATTATTTCTGGGAAAAGAGGAACATTTATGGCGTTGCAGGACCATGATGGCACGCCGACTGATCGTGGGGTGAGGGTTTGTTTTAATAATTGAAAAATTGGGGAAGTGGAATAGATTAGACCCCAAATGGTTGCGTGACATGACTGGTTGAGAAAAACGATTTCTTAAAAGATTGTGTTTATTGAAAATCGATTTATTTGTTTTTTATCCGAAAATGGGCCTGACTGAGGAAAGTCATTTGAAAAAGACTGAAATATCATGTGCGAGAAAACGAATGTATGAAGAATGTTTGTTTTTATTAAAGTCCATTAAGTATCACACAATATCATTTAATGTGTTTATGAAGTGATGTTCATTTATTTGTATCTGCGGTAGCATTGAATGCGTTCGCGGTAGCTGAAAGATTAACTAGATCATGAAGATTCAAAATAAAAGAAATAAGGTGAACCTCAGAGTATATAGATCATATGTGACTTCAGTGTACAAGGCGTACTGAAGACCAAATATGAAGTACATACTAACTTAGTTATTCAAGGAATAGACTGTCGTGGATAATGTGCTTCAAGAGCTTGTTTTCAAAAGAAAAGAAGCAATTCATTCACAACCGGAGACTTAGAGAGGTCTGCGATATCTATCATTTCAACAAAAATTATGGGTCAGGGTTCATCATTCCTAACATTTCCAAAAATCCATTTAACTTTGTGGAGTCGAGTGCCTTGGTGAAAACGTCAGCTATTTCTTCGTGAGTAGGAACAAAAATAAGTTTGATGTTACCTTTGAGGATGTGATCTTTAATGAAGTGATACCGAAGTTCTATGTGTTTCTCCTTTGAATGATGAATAGGATTATGAGAAATCGCTATTGCACTCTCAGAATCACAATAAATGGGTACCCACAACATCATGTAACCGTAGTCCATAAGTTGAGTCTTCATCCAAAGGACTTGGGAACAACAACTGGCTGCGGCCACATATTCTGCCTCTACGGTAGACAAAGAAATGCAGTTTTGTTTCCTTGAAGACCAGCTAACTAATCTTCGTCCTAAGAACTGACATCTACCTGAAGTTCTTTTTCGATCGAGTCGGCACCGGACATGATCTGCATCTGTGAAAGCTTGAAGATTGAAATCATTACCCGCAGGATACGATAGGATCATTGCTTTACTTCCCTTTAGATATATGAGAATTTGCTTGATTACGGTCAAGTGAGATACGTTAGGGTCAGCTTGGTACTATGTACATAAACCTGTTGCAAATACAATATCCGGTCGGCTGGCAGTAAGGTACATCAACAATCCAATCATTCCTCGGTATGTTTGATGATCAACTGACTCTCCGGTAGGGTCAACTGAGATTTTATACACAAAGGCCATCGGTACCTTAGCCGCGGAGCAATTGTCCATCGAAAATATCTTCAACAACTTAGTGGTATACTTTTATTGATGAATGAATATCCCTTGAGGAACATGTTTAACTTGAAGACCTAGAAAGAAATTAATCTCTATATTCATGCTCATTTGAAACTTGATTGTCATGAGATTAGTAAATTCATCCACCATACCCTGATCTGTTGAATCGAAGATGATATCATCCACATATATTTGAACAAGCATTAAGTGATTATCATTTGCTCGTCTAAATAATGTGGGATCAATCACACCTCTTTTGTATCCTGAGGTGACAAGAAACTCAGAGAGAGTCTCATACCACGCTCTAGGTACCTGCTTAAGACCGTTTACTGCTTTCGCCAGCTTCTAACAGTGATTAGGAAATTCTAAGCTTTCAAATCCTGGAGGTTGTTGCAGGTATACTTCCTCTTTCAGTTCTCCATTCAGAAACACACTCTTTACATCCATTTGATAAACATTGATGTTTTTGTGGGCAACATACGCTAAGAAAATACGTATGCCTTACATTCTTGCTACAGGGGCATATGTTTCATCATAGTTAACACCCTCGAGTTGACTATACCCCTTGGCGACTAATCCAACTTTGTTTCTTACCACCGCACCGGATTCATCTAACTTATTCTTATACACCCATTTTGTACCTACTATTATGTGACCTTTGGCTTTGATACCAATTTCCAAACTTTATTTCATTCAAACTCAGCCAGCTCCTCTTGCATTGCAATGATCCAATCGGGCTCCATAAGCACTTCTTTTTTTGTTCTGGGCTCGACCGAAGACATGAATGTTGAATAATGACAATGGTTATTTAAACCATTAGACGATCGAGTTTGAATACCTGAGGATTGGTTGTCGATGATTTGACCCGGTGGATAATCTCTTGTCCAACATGTAGTCGTGATTATTGCTGGTCTGCGACTACGGTTGAGGGAATATCCTCTACGTCTGAGGACTCTACGGTAGGAGAAGTTAGTTCCCCCTTGATTTGAGAACAGCTGGCAGATTAGTCTTGGTTTGTTGGAATGGGGTCTGTGGTAGGTAATGGAAGTTCCCCCTGGATTGATGAAGGGAGTTCCCCCTGAACCGTGGATGGTTCCCCCTGGACAAGTGATGTTGGTTCCCCATGGACTAATAAGTGATGAACAATCCTTGGATCATTTCTTGTATCAATGTTTTCAATTTCGTCTTCACAGTCTTTAGAAACGGTTGATTGATTGGTTGGTCTGTGGTTGGGCACTGGAGCATTATCTTCACGTACTGGAACCTCTTCGGCTGTTACTTCCAAAGGAACTGGTATTTCCCCCTCAAACCACAAGGTGATAGTATTGAATGATGTTCCTTCAGACAAGATAGGTCCAGAGACTACTGCATGTGGTTGTTGTGCTACCGGAGACACCAAGATTTCTGAGAGATGCGGTGTCTCTGCGGCATCAAAAAGATCATCATAGTTGACTTCAACTATTTTCAACGGACCCGAAGAGACTGGGATATAACTTTCCAATATGAACTTTGTTTCATTTGAAGGAGAAGTGTTGCGGACATAATAGTCATCAAATTTAACATCAAGGCTTTCGACTATTAGTCTGGTACGCCATATAGAACCTTGTACGCAACCTTATTGGTGGAGTAACCCTGGAAGATGCCTTCATCAGACTTCAGTGCAAATTTGTTAAGATGATCCTTATTGTTGATCACCAAACTTCTGCAACCAAAAATATGAAAGAAGTAGACATTGGGTTTGCGATTGTTGAGACCTTCATAGGGAGACTTGTTGAGGTGTTTGCAAATGACGCTTATATTTTGAACAAAGCATGCAGTTGCCACTGCTTCCGCCCAGAAGCAGAGAGGAAGGTTGGCAAAGTTTAACATCGATCTAGTTGCTTCAAATAGATTTCTATTTCTTCGCTCTACTACTCTGTTTTGTTGCGATGTATAGGGTGCCGAGAAGTTGTGACTGATGCCCTTGGAAACTAGAAAGCTATTTAGGAGCTGTATAGTAAATTCCATTCCATTATCACTTCTTATCCTCCTAACTGGTAGTTTGATTTGAAGCTTAGTTTCCTTAATGAAGTTGTGTTGGGGGTAAGAAATGGAATCCACCAAGTCCTCACACGCTGGCCTGGAGTGCCGCAATCGAATGCCTGGTCTTGGAGGGCTTAATGTGCTATATGGGTAAGGTTGTGCCCCTTTCTAACACCAATTGGTTTTAGATCAACCGGTAGCGCTGATGCTCAACAAGTGGTATCAGAGCCAGTGGCGAGGGTTCGATTCTCTTAGGGAGCAATTTATGAGGGGGGATTGTTGGGGGTTATCAATGGCATCGACCAAGTCCTTGCACGATGGCCTGGAGTGCCGCAATCGAATGCCTGGTCCTGGAGGGCTGAATGTGCTATATGGGTAAGGTTTAGCCCTTTCTAACAGCAATTGGTTTTATATCAACTGCTAGCAATGATGCTCAACAAGTTGATCATGATATGCGGTGCGTCTGATTTGAGTCTAAAAAAGAAGATCAAAGTGAAGTGAGTAAAGTCATCAACTATAAGCAGAATATATTTTTTGTGGTGAAGACTGGCTATGGTAGATGAATCGCAGAGATCAATGTGAAGTAGCTCTAAAGGTTCGACAATTGAAGAGTCAACAATCAGAGGATGACTACCCTTTGTTTGTTTTTCACACTCACATGCTGGGCATAACGTATCGTTTTTGTACTTCAAGATTGGTAGACCACAGACTAACTCTTTGGTTACCAGGTTGTTGATGTATCTGAAGTTGACATGAGCAAGTTTGCGGTGCCACAACCAACTCACTTCAGACACTACCTTTGATAGAAAACACAACTGGGGTTTGCCAATAATCAAAGAGACATCCAATGGATACATTGTCCCTTCAGCTTTACATTTGATCAGGAAGGTGTTCCTATCATTAGTCATTATGTAGAAATATTCACTATCAAATTCAACCCGATGATCAGCTTTGCATAATTGACCCACACTGATTAAGTTATTCTTAAGGCCTTCTACAAAAGAAACTCTTTGAATTGAAAAGCTTCCCATAGTCAATACTCCATAACCCCTGATGATTCCATCTGCGTTGTTTCCAAAAGTGACGTGTCCACCATTACAGATTGGCCTGAAATCGCAAAGTCATGTGCGAGGAGCAGGCACTATCGATTAACCATTCCTCTTCGTGTTCCTCCTTGCACATTGCCTATAAAATCATAGGGTTAGTTTGGGCACCCAAACAAGTTTGGAGCACTGGGTAACGTAGGACGTTTTCTTAACCAATGCATGCTCGTGAGACTTGTGAACATGTTTCTTTTCTGATTTTAGTCCAAGTCTAGGGTGTTTTACATTTTTTGAGAAGTTACGTGGATGGATTGGACTTGACTCTTCAAGCGGGTAGAAACCAAAGGCAAGATTTTTCTCGTTTAACCAGAAACCATATTTGGTCAATGGTCAGAAAGATGCGCTTTTTTTCCTTGAGACCGGTCCTTGCGGTGTGTTTTATGGGAGTATCCTTGGGACTTGAAATAGGCTTGTCATGTGGTCTACTCTTAGGTTTTCGCTTTGTGATAGGCTGATGTGATTTTGAGAGCATTGGAGTTGTTAAAATACCCTTCCATTTTGGATTTGTTAAGGAATATTGTGAAAGTTACTTGACTTCCTTTTGAAATGTTGCAGAAGTATTTGAATCAAAAGATTTTGTCATAGTAGTTTCCTTTTTGTTTGATCCCTCGACTGCAGTGTGTTTTTGAAAGGTTTTTGTATTGACAGATTTTTCGTAATTCCTTTTAGAAATCTTGACTTGATTTTTGAAAGTTTTATTCTGGAAATCAGTTTCCCGTTTTTCACGTCGGGATCTGATCTCCTTTTGTAAAGCCAATTTTGCTTGAACTTTTGGTGAGACCACATCAGTGACATTCAGTTGAGGTTTTTTTGAAATTCTTTGTTTGAGGTGAAAATCATGGACTTGAGTCATTAGAATTAGAAAGTTCATGATTTTGTGAACATTGGCCAAATTCAAAATTATTAATTGGCAATTCATGCAAGATGGGATGAAGAGTGATTGTGCATTGGACTGGGGTTTGAGGTAGAGAAGATTGACCTACCACAGAGTAAGTCAAAGGTTACTTTTGATTGGGACATGTTTTGGAGGGCAAGGATGGACAGTTTACAACTAATTCAAGTCCTTCCAAAACAATTTCTTCATCCACATCTGAACTTGATTGAGAGCCAGGACTAATTGTGCCAATAATGGGTAAGGCTTCATCTGAATTACCCGAGGATTCAGGAAAAACTCCCTCTATGACACAATTGTTACTATGTTCATGAAGTCTACCAAAGTGACACTGGATGTCTTCGGGATATGTCTTGTTGTTGACTGGATATTGAAAAGGTCCATCCGGTGGGACATATAGACGATCAACATTGACTCGGGGAGAGGAGGGCTCATTGGTTGAGAACCCATTGGACCATCCCCAATTATAAGTGTTTTCTATGGTCCCATTGTTAACAAGATTCTCAATTTCTTCATTTTCATAAAGAGTTTTTCAATTAAAAGATTTAAACGTACAATCTCTTTTCGGGCAAGATCCAGTTAAATTAAAGCAATATCTAATTGAGTTTCACTTAACATCCTAGCATCTTTTTCTAACAATAAGTCCTTTTCTAACTTGGCAACCTTAAGTCTTTTGTCTTCTAGTATTCCTCTCACATGGTACATCTCTTGGGACTCTATGTTCTTTTCGTCAAGGGCTTTGTTGTAGTCTGAAAGGACGGCAACAAAAGTGTCATTAAGTCTTTCTAAGTATGGCTCATAATCATACCTGCTGTAATTATTAGATTGAATCATAATTTTTACCTGCTCGACGATGCTTAGGGTGCCATCTTTAGCCATGTAACAGTAATTCATCTGCAGATTTGTCGATCCGTCGTCTTCGGTGGTTGCCACCATGCAAATATTCCCTTTCTTCTTGTTGTTATCAATCTCTTCATCTTCATCTCCCGACGACCACACTTGATGATCCCTCTTCACCTGAGCAACATAAACTCTTGCCTTTTCTTTTTCCTCCATTTCCTGAGCCATTCTAAGGTATAATGCCTTATCCTTTACCACGTTTGCTTTGCAGTCTTTGGCAAAGTGGTTTTCCTTACGACACTTATGGCAGACAATGGCTCCATCTTTATCTTCGGTAGTGGTACAGGAGTCTGAAGGTTTGTTGGTCTGCGGTGGCTCTTTAGTGTGATGAGCATTCTGTGGCTGAGATGGGTAGTGAGGGTTTCTGGGATATCTTGAGTGGTTACTTTGTAGATTGAAGTTGTGATTAAAGGGCAGTTCGGTAAACTGTTGGTTTTTACGAAAGGATGGTGGTGGAAGCCTGTTTAATTGTTTTCTGGCCAAGGCGATAACATTTTGAAACTCTTCTTCGTCATCTAGTTCAGCATCAGCTTCATACGAATGCGGTGGGTTGTCATATGCGTGTTGGTATGATGACTATGCGGTATATGGGTACTAAGGACTTTTGAACTGTTGAGTTTGAGTCATCAAGGCAAGTGGTCAACCCAGGTCTATACAATCCTTTAGCACAGTTGATTCTTGTTCTTGGAGTTCTCCATATAGCTTGAACAGATATAGAGTATGAATCGTTCTATCCCCCCTGGACAATCATCTTCGCAGTATACCACTGTCTTCCCAAACCATTCAGTAATTGTAGGTTTGTTTCATGAGTATTTCAAACTATACAAGCGTTTGATATCTTTGTGATGATGAGATTGAACCGTTTGAATGAATCGTCAAGACATTCACTGGGAAGAGCTTTAAAGTTGTTAAACTCATTGAGAGTTGTGGTGAGTTTTTTTGTCTTCAGCTTGTTCTGACCCTTGGTAATGATTCTTGAGCACATCCCGGATTTCTTTGGCAAATTTGCAGTTGATAATGATGTCGAAATTATCTGGAAGAACACCACATGATATTTCATAAAAGGCTATGGGCATCTTTCTCCATTTTGTCAAGATCATCATTGGTTGGTCGATTCATGGCTGCCTGAGCTCCACCTAGTCATGCCTGAGCACCATCTGCTTGAACGGGAGTGAGAACAGGGACATGGGGTCCTTCTTCCATAGATCTCCATATATCTCTACCGAGCCACTTAAGATACCTTTCCATTCTTTGAGACCAATGATGGTATTCATTTGCAACAAGTATTGGAGCTCTGTTCGAGCCTCCAACACTGTCGGAAACGTTTAACGAAAAAGCTTGTGCCATATTTCTTTTATTTTTTTAAGAATGAGCTTTAGTGGTATAGAAGGATCTCTAAAATTAGAGTTTTGTTTAGAAAGCAACCACTTTGGCTCTGATACAAATTGTTGAGAGAAAAACTTAAACAAACGTTAGTACAAGATAATGTTGCGGAATAATAAGTTAATCTCAGAGGATCTTGTTAGCTCAACATTAATAAATTAGAAGTGTTAGATTGAGGAAATGTGAAGGAAATAAATAGCAACAAGTTATATCAAGTAGACACCAAGTTGAATCATAACAAGGATTGCATGCAAACACAAGTTAGTAAATGTGATCAACTTAAAGTGAAGAGGAACTCGGGATATCAGTCAAGATAAATAGATAGAGATGAATGATCTTTGTATTTGAATAATAGTTTTGGAAGTGGGTAAGTGGTACATGAAGAGGGAAGCTTTATTTATAGAGTACAAAAAAGCTACATTGTGAAATAAACAAGCACTAAACTACTGAGTTTAGTGACCATGCAAGGTTCACTGGACAAAACAAAGTAAACACGCTAAGTCAGTAAAGTAACATGGAAGTCTTCATGCATCATTCATTTCTGCGGTAGTTCTTCAGGTTTGCGCTTCACAAAAGATAAGATCAGTCTCCAGTAGTCATCTACTCTACGGTATCACTAGCAATCCAGGTTTGCGGTTCCTTAGATAAAGAGGGTCACTTTTTGTTTCCACATAACAGTCGATATTGCACATACACAGAGACCAAGATATATACCTTACAAATCTTGACGAAAGGTTCACGCATCAATTGAACCTTCAACTGATACAACTTGATGCCTTCGAATAGCCTCAGTTGTTGATGATAAACAAAATAACTAATGATCGAAATGGATCAACAACTAAACCCAATGATCCTACACATACTGGACAAAGACCATGGGAAAATACTCTTACCGAACTCTGAAGCAGATCGACAAACCAATAATTGCACATCTTAACCAAAGATAACCGTCTGATATGTGCAAATTTAACTATGTATTTAATGCATATTTCTAATACTTTTAGCTACAAATATGATTAATTTAGGATAAAAGATACTTATTATGTTTAAAATATGTTTTGTAGCAGCGAATACTTGCTCAAGATAAAAAGGAAGCATACGAGGAGCTGGAAGCAGGAAACGGGACCTAAAACAAAAGAATAAGAAAAGAAGTATGAGGACCATGTCGTGGTGATCTCCAACACGACGTGGTGAATGGAATATTCGCGACCAATCAGCTGACTTGGCAGACACGGGATAAACAAGAGGACCACATCGTGGTGGCGGTCAACCATGACGTGATGATCTGATTTTGACAATTATAAAAAACCGGTCATTAGATCAAGTCCATAAAAATGCATTCGGTTTTCTGAGGTTCATTGCGACTAGAAATGCTTAGAAACCTAGAAGAAGTTCGAAAATTAAGTGGAGATCAAGGATTGAAGACGAGTTAGAATATTTTCACATTGATCTAGTTGGTTTGCTTATCATACTCATGTCTAGTTTAATTTACATGGATCTATTGTGTTTTCTGCTACAATGAGAGGCTAAATAGCTTTTACTTTTATTTAGTGAATATGAACTTCATCCATATGTGTTGATTTTGATATTTGGATGATTATATTTGATTTTACTTGTGTTTGATATATATAAACCCTAGCATGTTTTAGTTATACTTTATATAGCTTATAAATCAGATTATGTGTGTTAATTGATCATATTAATTGCATGAATTTGCCTCCTAATTGTTTATGGTCATTAAATAATTAGAGTTAGGATTAATCACATCTTATAACAAGTAGTTAAAGTTAGTAACTTTAACTATGTTAGAGAGCATAATTAATCTTAAGTTGTGCTTGGTTGTTAGAATTGATCATAGGAAAGTGACTACTATCACTCATTGTCCAATTTGTGCCTATTATCAATTTAGTAACCTGTGTATGATCATTGCTTTGTCATTCATAAATTGGTAGGCCTAGATATTTGATCATAATTTCTACTAAATTGGTAATCAATATAATCAATCCATTAGAAATCAACCATGTGAGAAAGTGAAATCGTATCTAGGCAGAAGTATACTTTTAATTCTTGGAGTTTATTTGTTTCATTGCTTGCTTACTTTCTAGTTGATATTAAGTTCTTCTAATCTTGAAAAATCAGTAAAAACCCCCAAATCATAGTTTGTTAATTAGTTTAATTAAAAGTAGTTAATTATTTAATTGAATTCTGTTCCCTGTGTTCGACACCCATGTTACCCAAACTATACTATAATCTGACTAGGTACACTGCCTATAAGTGCATAGTTAGTAAAAGTTTCTTAGGTTATAAATTTAAGACTAGTTGGTACTTTTGTGCACATCACCGACCCATATCGTGAGCTAACCATGTTCTCTTTATCCAATACACAACTTGAGAAGCTCAAATGCTCCTTTATAAAGATTTTTGGCGCTTCAGAAAGGAACTACTGACCACATCGAGTTCCTTTCCCTACAGCTTTCACATGCACCCTTGTAGACATAATCATGAAGGAAACTTGCTTTGCACTTAATCTTACCGATCCTCGAATATTCTAACGGATCCTTAAGAAAGCTACCAGAAAACTTCCTAACCGCAAGCACTTCGATGGTAGCCTACCTTTCTTCTCTTATGCAATAAAAACCTTGAACCAAAAACTCACACACTTGAACCATAGATTCGCTTGAACCATTACACCGAACCCACAAAAATCAAAAAGCCCGATAATCCTCCGAGCAGAACACCTAGTTCTCCCTAACTTAGGGTTCGAACTACCATTGGGTGAAGTCTTCAAACACCAAAGATTTAGACCAACTTAACAAGATACATACCAATGTTGATTCTCGGGGAGCATAACACCGAATATGATAAACCTTCAGATAATAACTAACCAAACTCGAGGAAACTCTGAATCTCAGATGGAGACCTCGTAACCTCCCATTTCATCGTCGCCTTAATCCTAGAAAAGTCGAATAGGATACCATTCGATTGATGAGGCAACCTCAAAACCAAACCTCACACAATCAAAGCTTGCATTCGAAGAAATGACCTACATCCTCACACTCCTGAAACTTCCAGAATCATTATAAATTCTCTAAAAATAGCTCTGGGAAACCACACATAACAATAAAACTATCTTATTTGCCAACAGTGCTTGACCACGTACTAGCTCCCTCTTCCTCCTCCGGACTTCCAGTCCGACCTTTGGAAGCAATTTATCGATATGCAATGGAGACACTCGATCTTCTCAAAACCGGGTCGAAAGCTAGACATGCGACATGATCTACATTTTTTCCGCCGAACCGAAGAATAATCAATCTCGATCTTCCTTATATTGAAAGACGAAAACAATTTACTACAAACCAGACTTTATTTCCTCGCGACAGAAACCGATGCGGAGAACATCATCCATGTGTTTTATCTATTGACTGGCACACATCTGATCTTTTCTCCCTCGAACACGGGAGGCTAGAAAAACATAACACTGTCATAAAAAATGACATCCCAAACCATCGGTTGACCACCCACCCTCAGGTTGCAATACTCAAGGCGATCAGCACAATCGCTTCCTACTTAAGTCAGACGACTTAAATTTGCATTACTTCGAATAATGTCTTTGACACCTTAGGATCAACTAACTCGTACAGGTATGCACCATTAAGGCCCAAACTGCCATGGCCAATCAGGCTCAAACAATAACCAAATTCATCCTCATCCAAAGCAACCACAACTGAAAGACTGATAGAAACAGAAGCGGACTACAACTAACCCTAGTGCTATACCACACTGTCTACCAACAACCAGTTACCTATCAACCCTGTGACTTTTCCTGATCCTTATATGGATCATATGGTTCTGGTAGTACGAGCCCATACTACCTTCCACACATATCCATATTTGTCTCAGGAATTATCCTTAAGTTCTAGGTCACTACACTCAACCATAGCTAGGAGCACTGACACATACCTATATGCGCAAAAGAGCCACAAGCTACACTTCCTACATTCTTTCCCTAGGATTCTCCTCAACCATGCTTCCGCACTGTTAGAAATCTCTACTCACACTTGGTCAACTTGTGTATGCAAGCCGTACATTATACATGATCAAATAGACGGTCGAATAAATGATTCTACCCTATCCCCACAACCAAACAAGGAAAAGAAATAAGGCTAAATCAATCATTCTAAGGCTATGTAATCCTAATCATGTACAACTATAAAGCATACACTTAGCAACTAACATCATCAATCTAAACTTCAAATAACATAAAACAAGTAACTCCCTAGGCTACAAGGCATCACAGAGATCAATCAATTCTAACATGCAACTCCTGAAGAGATCCTTAGCCTATCCATTAACATGCATTTCTAATAGTCCATATATCATTATATATATATATATATATATATATATATATATATATATATATATATATATATATATATATATATATAACATGCATATTTTGGTAACCGATTTCTTGTTTGAGTTTCGGATGACTATACACATCGCATCTTCCTTTTTAAGCTAAAGTCGAGTCAGAGATCCATGTTCACAATCCCATGCCAAAAATCAGACGAGAACATGACAATGAACCAAGTTCATGTCTCAAACTCATCTATTTTCTAAAATTCTTTTTGAAATTTTTTATGAAACATCACATGAGTGTTCATCCAAATCCCTCAAACCAGGGCTCTAATACCAACATGAAACGTCCCAATTCTTAGAGTTATAAAGAAAAGTGACGCGGAATCTCACATCCTTAAACTTTTGATGGTTGTGTACAGTCACGCCTTCTCCTTTCCACGAACTGTCCATGTACATGAAAAACATTTAATCCATAACTGTAAGTCAAAGTTTAGTGAGTTCCCCAAAATACCTCACACAACAATATTGTAACATCCCAAAAATACCCACAAAAATTTTCATTTTTAAACCATCAAATCCATACAAACATTTGTTCCAAAACAAATCATAGTAACATGTATTTCTCAAACACCAGATTAAAACAATAATAATCAGTGCGGAAAAATCCATCAGGGGATGATGTACAGTCAAGTCGGGCCCTTCCCTTTGGAACTGGATGTACTTGAAAATATTTAAACCACAAAACCGTAAGCACAAAGCTTAGTGAGTTACCCAAAATACCACATACCATAAATAAGGTAGTGAATGCTATGTGCCAAATCATATTCTTATAGTCACGCGCCATGGGCCAAACCATGGTCTTTCCTTGCCATGCTGAGGGCCAAACCCGGTCTTACAAAAAAGTGTCATGGGCCACATCCTGGTGTACCATGCAAGTATCACGAAGACAACTAGCATCCTACATACAAGTGCCAGGGGCCACATCTTGGTCGTACATACAATTGCTAGGGGTCAGATCCTGGTCTTTCATACATTTGACTGGAGTTAGATATTGGTCTTTCATACATATATCAAGGGCCACACCCTGGTCATCCATGCAAGTATCACAAAAGCAACTAGCATCGTACTTAGTATACTGAGAAGACTCGCCTCGCAGACGTAGTCAACAACTAACAACTCTCTCAGCCAATGAACGGGTGCTATACACCTCTTAATAAATAACACAAAGTAAAATCTTAGTTCGCTTCCCAAAACTAGCTAATTGACCAAAACTCAACCAAGTCAAAAGTCAACGGTCAAAGTCAAAGTCAACAGTTAAAATCATCATCAGCTGACTTCCACGTCGTGTCCAGTCCATGGCCACACCATGGAACACATGCCTCCCCGTCGTGGCTAACTCTAGACAGAACAATTGATGATTCCCTCATTGCCACGTCGTGACACACTTCATGCCACATCGCGGCGAGTGGCTGCGAATAACTTAATAGATTGAGTCCTTAATCCATTAAGCCATCAACAACCACTTTCTAGAAAGATTTTAGGGACTCCAAAGGCTCATAAATATCCAAAATTTAAGGACATGCATGTCCAACTCATGTCTCTCTCTCATCTAGGTCAAAAATGGTAGAAATAGGATCAAAACCCCCATTCATGAACTCAGGACTACATAACCAATAAAGTTGCCAACTTTATTGAATCTAACCACCCAAAACATCATGAACATGAATAAGAAGCATATAAACCTTGATATAGAACAGGCTAACCAACAAGATCAGAAAAAGAAACTCACAAAGGTCCAGAAGTTGCTGAAATGAAATCTCTAACCTTGACAAGAAGTTCTCTATACCACACGGGTCTTCTGCTTCCTTACAAATGAATCAAAACTCCAAAAGTAAGCTCAAATATAGAGGGGAGGATATTAGGGTTTGCTTCCAGGTTCTTGGAGATGATGGAGGCTAAAAATGATGCCCTAAATCTGAGGTTAGTGGTTTAAATATGGAGGAAACCCTAAAATTATGGGCTTGGGCCAAATAGTCGCCACGTCGTGTCCATTCTCTTGCCACATCGTTGGAATCATCAGAAGGACACAATCATTTAAGCCATGCCACGTCGTGGGCATCCTCGCGTCACGTCGTGGCATAGAGTTTTTCACAAAAGCTTAATTTTTGGTCCTGATAAGTCTATAGTTAAACCAATCTAAAAACGGGTGTT
This sequence comes from Lactuca virosa, assembly GCF_052849685.1. NCBI lineage: Eukaryota > Viridiplantae > Streptophyta > Magnoliopsida > Asterales > Asteraceae > Lactuca > Lactuca virosa. The sequence continues at coordinate 374,652,236 of NC_136433.1, read as the reverse complement.
ACAACTCTCCTCTAGTTAAATTTGATTTCGTCCTTGAAATTTGTCCTTACAACTTGCTCTACAATACGTGTCGACACCGTCTGAACTACCGGAATCCAATACATCACTGAAAAATCACCTTATATAGACGAAAACCTTCCGACACCGCTACCGAAACAAAACTTAGCAGCAATCACGCCACCTGACGAAGAAATGAACATCAACACACCAGACTTAACCAACGAAGAGATGGAATAACTACTTCATCTGAAATATGAAACTCTATGCTATGCCCGACTTGCAGACATACAAAACCACTTAAACCACATCCATGATGACCACAATCCACAATCTGAGTCAAATAAAACCTCCCCGAACCTGCATCGTCTTACTGATAACTGGAAAACAGACTTCATGACCTTCCGCTGATGCCTAAAACCTTGCACTCGAATACGACGACGACTCCCACCATGAGCCCCAATAATTTGAGCTACACCAACATATACATCAATCATGCTAACCGAAAAATTCGAAAATTATGTCTGAGTTTTTCCCGGTTCAACGTTGTCCTAAAAATAAACTGTAATACAGAAACCCCAGTCGTCTGCTGAAGCTGATAACTTCTCACATGGCCACACAACGAGACTACAACCTAGAGTCTAACCGACAAAGGCAATCCTATCCTATCTGTCAACACGTCTCCAACCACCATCCAGTCCAAAGAAATAACAACTAACCAACCACAACGAGCAAAAAAAGTCCTTTTAACCATAGGTGATTGCTATGGGCCAAAATCGTAGCCTTACACCACACATGTCCCAACTCAGCCAACGATCTAACTAAGGCATATGAATGTTGTGGTTCTCCCACAGTCTTACAACCACTCCTACAACGGCCTATCTCAACCTAGTGAATGCAATAGTTAGATCGTAGTATTACAACACTCTTACAATTGCCTATCTCAATCAAGTGAATGCTACATGCCAGATGGTAGTCTTACAACACTCCTATAATTGTCATGGGCCTACCCCGTGGTCTTTCCAACTATCCAAAAGAATACCTAGCCAAAATCAACACGATCCGGAACCGTAGGTTGCTAGACCCTGTCAGGCATTTGAGTCGTGCTTCGATCCCCGAAGCCTTAATCAGACAAGAATAGACAAAGATGCCATCACATAACCCTCAATCTAAACCTAGTTGCAAACCCATAATGTGCCGCTGCCAATGCTTCATATCTTCAGACGAGATAACTTTGACTCCTCAACGTCTGCTTCCGTGATTAAAACTAAATGATGGTCATCAATCCTTGCATAATCTTTGATTCATACCATAACTAGAACTAGTTATCCTCTTGTCCTTGGTAATGAAACTCCTGGAGGACCTGCACTTGGAAATATTTCCATTAATCCCAAGCGATACTCCCCTACTTGGATTCAGCTACACTATGACAACTTCATAACCATTTGAGATTTCACGCTAACCCAAAACTTCACCACTTGGTTCTTAACATGCACATATGACATTACTGGGCATAGGAGAATCTGATGCCACCCTTGCTTAATGTTGCTACAACATCCGAAATTCATTATTCAAGACCACCACCAACCTGAGCATGCAAGAACAAAAATTCCATGAACATACGAGCTAGGGTACACATGCCCCAAAGACTAAGATATCCACCGCACGAAACCTGAAAAAATATTGACACATCCATAACACCTTCCGCTGATACAACTAAAAATCCTCGAACAATTTCAACTGATAACAATGAACGAATTAACCACTACGAAAATCGATAGATAAACAATACAATTATCCACTTACTACTAGACAAAGCCCATGCAAAAATGCATCTACCAAGTCCTGAAGTTGTTTTATAGATCAACAACCACTCTTCCCCTATTATAGATATCGGTCGGTACAACGAGCTAATGAAAACTTCATCTGCCATTTGACGTGAGTGGCTCAAGCTCCCCTTAACCTAATCTTTGGCGTCCCATAAAGGGACAACTGGACAAAACGATATCTTCACCCACCAGCTTCCAAGGTGATAACAACACACACATCCCTGAAGGAATGAACCTGACAGGACTAACTCTGCACCTATAGTATGACCAATCCTTCATTACATCGCAAGCATGAAAGATATTGATGAATGCCGAATCCAAAAATCCAGTACTTGCACTGCAACTTCCTCGGACCCATTGTACTGATACCATAAGAATCAAACTGGCTGCTAATCCCCCAAGCAGAATACCCAGTCCTCCCCCACTTAGGATTCAAACTATAATTAGCTGACGTCTTCGAATTCGAAGCCTAAAATCGGCTCAACCAAATACACTCCAATCATGACTCTTGGTATGCAGAATCATATATGACGATCCTTCGAATAATGACCAGACAATCATAATGAAAACCTAAACCTTAGGTGGAGACTTAAACACTTCGAACATTATGTCTTTCACACATAATCACATAATCAAAAAATAAAATAATGAATCAGAAAGGAAATGAATACGACACGTACCAGTAACCACCTCCAGAGAAGCTCGGGCCTCCTCGGCCGTCAACTGAAATTCTCGGCTCCTCACCACTGGAGTCTCCACCCTACCCTCGCGGCCATCAGAAATCTTCAGTGCAGCTAGAGCAGGTATCCTCGCCGCTCCACTCTTCAGTCTCGGGAAGTTGGACTTCTTGTGGCCTATGTGATTGAAGTGAAAACAAATCGTACTCGATGCCTAAGGGCAATTCCTGCTAATATGACCAATCCCGCCGCACTTGCAGCAGCCTAAACCTCCTACTCGACATGCTCTATCGTGGGTATCCTGCACTTGCAACAATGGCCCCACACTTGCTGGCTGCTAGCTCGTGAATCGAATGTCTTGGGTTTCTTCGCTGAACCCTCTGATGTCTGAATTGAAACCGGATTCCGCTTTGGCAGAAGCTCTAACTCGATCTCCTGCTCTCGGGCTCTTACAATCATATACTCCAACATTTTTCAAATCGAAAGGCTCACAAACTCCCGAATATCATCCCTCAACATACCATGGCACCTCGTCTTCTTCATATCCTCATCCACAACATACTGTGGAACCAATAAAGCTTTATCCCTAAACTTCGCGGTCATTTTCACCATAATCTCAGTTGTCTGGCGAAGGTCCTGAAACTCCCTTGCTAACTACTACACCTCAATAGCAGGTGCAAACTCCGTCGTGAATCTTATCGCAATATCGGTCCAAGTCATGGCTTCCACAACCTTAGCTCCCAATGCATGACCAACCTCATCCCACCAGTCACGGGCTCCATCCCTCATAAGTCAAGATGTAAACCACACCTTCGATCCCTCGGGACAGAAACTCATCCAGTGAGCACTCTTCATGTCCGCAATCCATCGTCTTCTGGAAATAGTGTCCTTCTTCCCGAATAACTCCGGGGCTCCGCAAGCCTTAAACTCCCGAAAGGAGAGAGTCTGTGCCTCAATCTGACCAACAACAATCTATGCACGAAACCCCCTAATCGATCATCCAAAAACTCCATGATCCCCTCCTTGAGGGTACCAAAAATCACAAGAGTCGCATCCAAAATACCATGAGTGATCTCTGACGTAATGAATTCGTGTATCCTCTCATCCATCGGCTCAGCACCAGAGCTTGAACCAGAAACTACTCCTCGAGTGCTCACCACAATACTGAAAAGAAAACATACAAATGATCAAAACATAACCTAAGAATTCCTCTCCTACAAGCTTCTTACAATCCTCGTTACTTTCCTTGATTCGATTACAGATACTGTGCTTTCAGTAGTACGGGCCCAATACAAGCTTCGACACATATCCGTACTTTCCTCATGAATTAGCTCTAAGTCACCTCCTTATAATAATACTCCTAAAACTCGCTAAATAGTGCACCTGTCGTACTAAAGCACTTCCTAGGCTCTCTTAGGGTTCCCACCTCACCCTGCCATTAGCTGCTGAAGGACTCCTACAAATGTCAGCTAACTACTTCATGAATACAATTACATGCAATAAAACTTAAATATTTTTTTGACTAAAAGATCTTGCACTATAGCGGTTGGACTCATACAATAGGTGCGCAATAGAGCCAAATCAATCATTTTAAAACTATTTAACATTCATGTCACGTAACTTAACGTATTCATTTAATAGTTAACTAACATCAATATATGCCCTACAAAGCACAAAGCAAGCAACATTCAAGCAACAGAACCAATGGACAATATAATTTCATAAAGGAATCTCTCCTAATAGGCATTCTAGCATGAAACCTTGAGCAAATCCTTATTCTATTTTCTAGCAAGCATATCATACTATACCACATATAGCATATCAACAAGTATGTATATTTTGGGAATCACTTACTTGAGCTCGACTGATTGCACGCATCACACCCCTCTCTTTGTAAAAATATTTTATGAAAATTTATTGTCTTTCAAAAAGATTATCAATTCCTTATTTTGAGTTCATACACATACAAGAGTGTGCCGGAATTTCTAAAACAAAGGCTCTAATACCAACTTGTAACGTCCCAAAAATACCAATAAAAATTTTCATTTTTAAACCATCAAATCCATACAAACATTCATTCCAAAACCAATCATAGTAAAATGTATCTCTCCAACATCAGACTAAGACATTAATAATGAATGCGGAAAAAGCCATCAGGGGATGCTGTGCAGTCAAGCTGACCCATCATTTTGGAACTAGAGGTACCTGAAAATATTTAAACCACAAAACCGTAAGCACAAAGCTTAGATAGTTCCCCAAAATACCACATGCCATACATAAGATAGTCAATGATACAAGCCAAATCATAGTCTTACAGTCACTTCATGTCATGGGCTAAACCATGGTCTTTCCTTGCAATTCTGAGGGCCAAACCCGGTCTTATAAACAAGTGCCAGGGGGCACATCCAGGTCTCCCATGCAATTATCATGAAGACAAGTAGCATTTTATATATAAGTGTTAAGGGCTATATCCTGGGCATGCATACAATTGATGGGGGCTAGATCCTGGTCATTCATATAATTGCCAGGAGCCAGATCTTGGTCTTTAATACATATGCCAAGGGCCACACAAAGACAAATAGCATCCTACTTAGCATGGAGAGAAGACTCACCACGCAGACGTAGTCAACAACTAACAACTCTCTCAGCCAATGAACGGGTGCTATACATCTCCTAAAAACCACACAAGGTAAACTCATAGTTCACCTCCCAAAACTAGCCAATTGACCAAAAGTAAACGAAGTCAAAAGTCAACGGTCAAAGTTAAAGTCAGTAGTCAAAATCATCATTAGATGACTACCATATCGTGGCTAGTCCATGGTGTGACAACTGAGACAAAAGCATCACCCACCGCCATTAGAAATCACCGTAAAGAAATAGATGTAATAGGTTAACAACAAAAGAATATATATATATATATATATATATATATATATATATATATATATATATATATATATATATATACTAAACGTAATCAACATGACGTATAGACACATAAATAAGTGCACGAAAACAATGTCTTCTCACGAGAAGTTTAACGTATTTAGAGAATACACGACAAAATGATTCCAAAAATATAAACTTCATAGATATTCAACTTAGTACAAACGAGATACGATATTTACAGTAAATAAAATGTATACCTCACTCAAGAAGTTACAACGTCAAAATCTATGAAGAGAACGATTGACTTATAGCTAAAGTCACCACAAGAGGAATCATAGTACTTATCAAAGTCGGAGTTTTGAGACAAAGAACACCTGAAAAGGAACCCGTACGAGAGAGTTATGATTTTTATAAAATCACAACAGTTATAAAACATAGACTAAAAACAAAAGTTAAGATTAGCCAAAACGCCCAAAGAGAAAGTTGTAGTGTACGTCATGACCTACACAGTATTTGAAGAATCATTGAAAATGGAACAAATACGCATGAGTTATGTAATTTAAAAAACTGAATTTTAGTCGCGAACGCACCACAACACGTCACACACGTCGCATGTAATTATTACTTACTATATAGCCTTAGTGATATAATCATGCCAAGTGTATTAGGCTAATATTATACACGGTAGGTATCATGGCAAACTTTTATGCAAAATATTATGCCTAGTTATTACACTAACTTACCCATCTATAATACATGAAAACCTAGTCGTTACGCTAACCAAACTTTTAGGGAACATTATATCTAGATGTTGTCCTAGCCAAACTATTAGAAAATCTAGTACATAACAGTTACTATGCCCATAATATCCAACGAAGGCAGACATTCACGGCTTTGTTATATATATATATATATATATATATATATATATATATATATATATATATATATATATATACGTACATTGTGTTGTCATTTAGCAAAGGATGAATAGTGTCTCATCTAACCATTGTGTTGTCATCATGTGTTGCCGTTATGTTGAGTTATACTTATTGTATGTATTTAATTGTAATCATATATATATATATATATATATATATATATATATATATATATATATATATATATATATATATATATATATATATATATATATATATAGGATTACAATTAAATATATATACAATAAGTATAACTTAACATAAAGACAACACATGATGACAACACAATGGTTAGATGGGACACTATTCATTCGTACCTAAATGATCTTTAGCTAGCCCCGACCTATAATCGTTAAATCTTAAATGAGCGGGAAAGATATGTATAGATCTATACGGGGTTGATACTCCCACCTACGGTTCCTAGCTACAACATGATGGTCAAGTCGAAGTAGGTGTAACTTTCTAAACTTTCGCGATGTTCGATGAAGCATCATATCGGGGAGTACAAAAGTCATAAGCTCGATTATAGGAACTCGTGGATGCGAGTCAACAAATCCAATAACACGTACGAAACTATAAGTACCCAAGATGGTAATAATATAAGTTCATAAATAAAGAATTTATAGGAGGTTACAACCTTAGTAAACAAGAATATACCTAGGATACTAACATTTAGTACCCTTATTATACAGTAAGACTTCCCAAAAACAAAAGAGACTCAGGAGTTAAGTATCACTAAAACACGATAAATGGACCCATATATTTATAAACAAAGATCCTTCATGCTAACATATTTCCTACATTATCATAAACTTGTGAATTCACCAACATTATGTTGACCTTTCAAAACTCACATGTATTCCTTGGAAATAGATGAAGATAGAAGATATCGTTCATTGTGACATCGATCGATTTACGAAGCCACTGTAAAGACATTAAAGTAGTTCAATTAGCTTGTCAAAACTGTAGCAATTATGTAATCATACATTTTATGAGTGGAGATGATATTTATGTTACACAAATGTTTGTATTATTCTGTGTATGTTCAATGTGTGTGATCCAACGTCCTAATATCGCCGCCCGACGTTTCCACTGACGGTCGGGGTTGTGGCATATTGTTATCAGAGCTATTGACTATAGTGGATTAGTACATCCTTAGGAAATTACAACTATAGTGTAGGGACTAATACTCTAATTAGGTTTGTCCTCAAACATATATATAAGAGGTACTAATAATTACCTTACCAAAATACTACCTATGGGAAAGGTGACTAGATTGAACTTGTCGCTTAGGTTGATGGATTTCAGAACGACAATATGCTAAAATGGTTCTGCCCTCCGACACTTCATACCTGGACAATCCTTATTTGATAGTATAATGGTACAAAAAAAATTAAAACATAAAGAACATACATACGAAACAAAATCAAGAAATATGAAACAATCATCCTAGCTAAAGCTATTGTACATGGGTCGAACCACGACTAGACATAGATTGATCACCTATGTGTAATCTTGGTAGGACTGATGCATAAACATGGTTTAGATTTGATAATTTATAAAAAAAGATAACAACCCAAAGCAAATAGATATGAAATTCATAATATCCTACTATCATCATCCAAAGTATCTGAAAACTAGTCTATATACACCAAAACACAAATATACATCTAATCAATACTCATCATCATAGTCCCCATGGTCCACACCCTATGCATTCTCATCCTCCTCCTCCTCCTCCTCATCATCATCATCATCATCATCATCATCATCATCATCATCATCATCATCATCATCATCATCATGACCATCATCATCATCATCATCATCATCATCGTCATGATGTATCCCAAAAGGACCAACTTCGTCACTGGGATGTGGATAGGGTGGATAATCAAAACTCTACTGAGCAAAGAAGTCACTCAGAGCTCCCATGATCCGCTGATGGTCTTGGCGAACCTCTTGCCGAAAGTTATGATGCTGCCTACACAACGCATCCACTTGATGAGATATATAGCGTATATTGATCTCCTGCTCAGGATCTCACTGAGTAGGAAAGGGCGCACGTCGAGCCCGTTGCCTACGAGGGGCAGGACCCGGTACAAACTTGTGCTCAACACCCTGCTCCGGATCCATTTGGCGGATAGGCTCCACGATATCATCATCATGGATCCTATAAATCCTATCGACACCACGCTCAACCACATGCAGCCCTGCGATTCATATCCATATGCTCATATTAAATCATCCCCTGAATAAAGATGTCATAAGAGTGAGCCAAACGAGTAACGAAGTGGCCTCCATAAATCCTATTACGTGGCAGAGGGCCCATAGCAACACGAGAAAGATAAAAAGCTAGAGTGAAAGGAATGTTGAGGAAAATATCAATATGGATAAGGCGCCACATATATAAAATATCGCCAACAGTGACCTTATCACTCTCAGCAATGTGAAAAATGGTGGATGCAAAAAGACGGTGAATCAAGCGCATGATGGGAGGCCTGAAGCTGCTTTCCATGGCCTCTCGAGCCACATAATCACCCTGGCAAACGCTCAAACATTCGAATGGTTATACGCATGTGGATAGAATCGAATGCAACTGTCTAAATAAGACACAAAATGAGGACTCTCCACTACAACAGGAGAGTAGATCTCTAATCGTCGCCCTAGATCTACTACACTGCAAGAGCAGACCACTCCTCCCAGTCTAAAACTCGAAGACGACTAATCATGCTAGTCCTTGACATCCTTGTCAAAACAGATAGTAGAGAAAAACTCGAGGCAAAGCTCCCGGTAAATTGGCTTCCGTATCCCAATGAGACGCCTCCATCCCTCGTAGGTAATTTGTTCTCCATCAAACACCCATGTAAGATACGACTCTAACCGGTCCATCAGACACAACTCAGCCGTAGTATGCCAATGAAGCAATCGAGGAATGCAAATTGGCTTTGGTAGCAACTCAATAATCCGAGAAATATAAGCATTCCAGTCTACCAAAGGAATATCATCCGCAAACTAAAGAAATGGATAAGTCGGCTAGGTATCCGGAAACGGACGCGGATGTGGTTTGGCACCTTGGCGATGCACGATATCTGAAAAGAGAAAAACTAAATAATTTAAACACAAATAAAACCAAAATCTAAAGAAAAATACTATGCGCGCAGTAACAATTCGCCACCCGCAGGTTGAAGATGCATTGCACGTACTCAAAGGTGCGTTGCGTGCGCCAAGAACAACGACAAATAGATTGTCCCCCAAGTCAAATCCAATCCTATTTCAACATAAAAAACAGTAAGGATATCCTAATTGGAACACGCATACGCTATAAAATTCAACAATTTCACCAAACAAACAACAAATCGGTAGAACTGAGCATAAACCCTAACTTTCAACCAAAACCCTAAAATCTCAAATTGAAGCAAATTGGGTAGATTTAACTGATATTGAACCCAAATATATACTAATAAAACTATATAAGGATAAATTAACTAGTTAATTTCAAACATTTCTAGCTAAATCAATAAAACCCCAAAAACTTCAAAAAGTCACAAAATTGGGAAATCTAGGGAGATTTTGACAATGGATTACGTTAATTGAAGGAAATTACTTATCTTAGGAGAGGGGAATCGAATAAGTGGAGAAGAAAATCCCAAAGGCAATGCGTGCTTGATGCGTGCGAAGAACAACCAAGAGAGAAAAAGGATGTTTTGAAAACATGGTGCATCAAAATGGGGCCTAGACACACATATATAACGATATGCCCGATGCGCACACGGTGTCACTGACACGCACGATGCGTGTTTGCAAAAATCCAATTGTTTTGACATTTTTTAAACTCCTAAAATTCTAAGATTACCCTCCTCACACCTCAAGCCAGCCCCATAAAAGAGAAACTCTATCGAAGTCAAATTCGTGATTTTTTCTTTAAAACACAATAAATTGAGTATAAATCTAAAGGAAGCACGAGAGGAGCCACACTACGGAAAACGTCACTAATAAAACTCAACTCATTATAAAATAACCGATAAAAAGACAGGTTACTAAATAGAAACTAACCGGTTAAACACAACTCGTTCCGAATGTAACATTAAATCCATAAAACCCTCTCAAACCTTACATTAAGTCTTATAAAGCTCAAACTAATACATGATGAACCCACATGGACACAAGGGCTAACCTTGGTAGACTAAAATACCAATGAAACAATAGTAAAGCCACAAATTTCTGACGCCCTTATTCCTTCCTTGGAATTAAAAGGGGTAGCTGGTCTAACACTAAATAAAAGAGATGGAAATTGATCTTACAAAGCCATGATTGTGCTAAAAATAGATGGGTTAAATTCACCACATGCATGTTTAGAAATGCAACTCTCAAATAATGTAAATTTAACACTAAAAAACCCTAGGAATAGATGCAGCCTACAAGATCCCATGGGAAGAGGTTATGAGAACAATAGTAGCAGAGTTCTACCCCTGGGAGGAAGAATAAAGAATGCAACAAGCTGTGCGGTGGGATAGCGGTAGGATAGCGGTTATCAGTAGTTGGCAAAATAGCGGTACTAAATAGTGGTTAGCAGTATCGCAAATATCGGTGATATTGATCGATATTTGACCGCTATTTGACTAATATTTGGCAAATATCGGTGGGATAGCGGTGAAATAGCGTTTATAGCTAAAGTTTTTTTTATTAAATCACTTCATTTATTATTAAAATATACATATATGGTGGGGTTTTTATGAGATTGAAAAACATTTGCTTTGAACATTTTCTAATTTACTATATGTTTTACTTAACTACCTTCTATTCATCCAATACAACACAAGGTTAAAAAGGCGTTACGTAATATAAAAATACCAATATCCCACCGATATCCCACCGCGATGACCTATATATCGAATATCGGCCCTTGACCAATATTTGATTTTGGATCGTTATAACTGCATAGGCAACAAGAAACCCATAGTCTAACTACTGGGGAATCAAATCTATCAGCCTATACCAAGCATGTCAAAGACCTAACCACCGTGTATCTGGAACTGATGAATTCTGAGGGCCAGGAGATCAAGGAGTACGTTAAGATTTCAAACCCCATCGCTTCAAAGAAAAATAATCAACACCCAAACCACCTAGAGACTTGGCCTACATCCTAATAGGACAAGAAATTCGTCGAAGCACGCCAGGAAAACAAATGTATACAAGAAAAGAAAAAGGATTGACAAAAAGAACGTGCGGTACCCATTTCAGTAAACCCATGCAACAAATAGCATTACCACTACATAGAAGATTATAGAGAACTAGATTGCAAGGACAATGACAAGGAGATGTTATGCCGTTAAGCCCTGCTAAAACCCAACCCGTTCCATGAACTAGAAAGACAAATCTAAAATTCACAATTGTTACAAAAATAGGAAGCGGAGTCGCTTCAGGAAAAGCTATCCAGAGAATTTAGGGAAAATCAGTAAAAAACACCATAGTCAAACACAATTAAGAAACAACACAACTAATTTCAAAATATATTTAGACAGATTAAAACCGTTGTGAATAAAAACAATATCATACTCAACAAACAACATGCCACCTTAAACACTCATGAGATTCATAAAGTGCACAATTAAACTACTATTCTCTTTTAAATCCTCTTAAAAACATTTTAATGAGTAAACTCTTGAACAAAAACTTATCTAAATACCATGGACTCAGTCACATCAAAACCTACCAGAATCCTAAAAATAAAAAACAATGACCATCCACAAGGACCTTCAGAAGAGGATCCAAGTGAAACACTTGGGTTTCTTCTTGGTGTAAAACACGAATATAAACAGACCCAACTTGCCAAACGGAAACCCAAACCAAACAGAGTTATTACCGCCGACTGACGAAGTTGAAGAATTAGAAGTAGGAAGCGAAGGCAACGATTAGTTCTTACCCCAAAGGATAAAATTGTGATTCTCGCAAGTTGTATAAGAATACCAAGCCAGGAATCAGGAACATCCAAATTTCCAGTAATTCGCATTACGATCGAAATTTCAAGACAAAATTTTCTTCAACAAGGGGAGAATTTGACATCCGAGACAAAAGCATCACCCACCGACGTTAGAAATCAACGTAAACAAATAGATGTAATCGTTTAATGACATTATATATATATATATATATATATATATATATATATATATATATATATATATATATATATATATATATATATATATATATCCAATTACCAAACGTGATCATTACAACAGATAGACATAGAAATAAGTGCGCGAAAACAACGTCTTCTCACGAGCACGTTAACGTATTTAGAGAATACGTGACAATACGATTCCAAAAGTATAAACATCGTAGAAATCCAACTTAGTACAAAATAGACATGATATTTATAGTAAATAAATGTCTACCACACATAAGAAGTTACTGTAACACCTTGATTTCTATACATAAAATACATGGGATTTGTTAGAGTATTATCTATACTTTGTGGAAATTTTACTCTAATTAACACTATTACATCCCAGAATAAATCACATGTTTACAAAAAAAAATATCTATTACATAAAAGAACAACAACGGTATACATTAATAGCAACTTGATATCTATGTCTTCCTTGTGCTCCGACCTTCTCTTATGGTACAATGACCGCTACAACCTGAACCTGCAGAACATTAATCCATGCAGTATCAGACACAACGTGTCTAGTGAGTTACTCTACTGACTTTTCTTATCTTTCATCTTTCTACCTCTTTCACATACTTTTCTCTTAGCCTCTTAATAGGATCTTTTCATCTGGACCAAACGGTCACATCTCATACTCTACTCTAAGGGAACAACATCCGTCTTTCATTACTGGGCACACTCACCCATTCTTACTCCTCTCTCTCCTATGATTCCTCATGGATCCTTAATAGTTCTTCTTAATTTTTAATCCTTCATGGATTCCTTACACTTAATCCATCATATATTACATAAAAGTTCTTACAAAGAACTCTCTTATCTTGTTCCTCTTAGGGAACCTTTGTCTATCTTTTCTAATCATGTATAATATGGATTCTTGAAAGAATCATTTATCTTTTCCCCCGTAGGGTCATAATTGTATTATCGAAGGAATCATCATCTTGTCCCCAAAGGAACATCTATCTAATTCCCGAAGGAATCATAATCTCATCCCCGAAGGAGTATCTATCTCATTCCTGAAGGAATCATAATGTCATCCCCGAAGGAATATCTATCTCGGTCCTGAAGGAATCATAATCTCGTCCCTGAAAGAATATCTATCTCATTCCCAAAGGAATCATAATCTCATCCCCGAAGGAATATCTATCTCATTCCTGAAGGAATCATAATCTCGTCCCCAAAGGAACTAGTCGCTGATCCACTTGGGCTTGTCACTACGGTGACATATAATGCCCCACTTAAGCTATTGCCCCAATTGGGCTGAGTATATTACTCCACTTGAGCTACTTCCCCACCTGGGCTAAGTACATTACCCCACATGAGCTATTTCCCCACTTGGGCCAAGTATATTGCTCCACTTGAGCTATTGCCGCACATAGGCTAAGTGTATTGCTCCACTTGAGCTAAGTCACATAAAGCGACCTTTTACCAGAGGACTACATTTGGATACTTTAACATTTTTCCCAAGAACTACATTCGGATACAAAAACATTTCCCGAAGGAATGATACTCCCGTTCCCGTAGAAACCATACTCTTAATACGTGTACATGCTCTGATACATACTCTTACACACATATTCTTCTTCTTCCTGCATATCATTACTTGGGGACATTCACTTAGTGCCCAAGCTCCAACATATATACATATATACATACAAGAATTGTATAAAAAACTTCAAGGGAGAGAGTAAGAGCTTTACTCACATTATCAGTTAGTGAAGACTAACTGTCTCACTTTCGCTCCAATTCTCCATTTGATTAACTAGATCCATCTCTTGCCAAATATCTATTCACATATCATATAAATTTCCTTAGAACTCATCTTAATCATTTATGAGCATAATAACAATGTACTTTGACAAAATTCATATTTTGTCCCAAAATGCTAACTTGACCAATTCTTGTAAAAAAAACTAATTATACACCATGAGTTAAGCTTACATATGACTTAATTCATTTTCACCATTTCACAACTGTCACTATTCACAGTCACTATTGATGGTTTGAACTCAATTCATGATAACAACTAGTTTCCCTTGATTCTTGCCTTCTCTAGAATCCTCCACACCTTCAAAATCGCCCCAGAAGAGCCCTAGTTCGAGTTGGGACGTTTTTGTTTGAAAATAGAGGCTTAACTGACTAAATATGTGCCCTATGCACATTCTCACTTCGTGACAGGTACCTGCTCACATCGTGAGCTATGGGAATCAGTAAAGTACATTGACGATTCCATTCCAGCTCGTGATAGTTTTTCTTCCAACTTCAAACGCTCATAACTTCTTTGTTTCTTATCTGTTTTAAGTAATCTTTATATCCACATAAAGGTGGAAAAATACTCTACATTTTTGTGGAGCCATATATTACTGACTTAATACAGGTCTTAATCTATTAAGTCACAAAGTAGGCCCAAAAGCATAAAATTCACCTGTTTCCCTTTTGACCAAAAATACACATTTCTAGAATTTAGATCACTTAACCATCATTATAACCATCTAATAACATGTATACAAGGGAATTCACTAACATATTTTTTCCAGATTTCATTCTCTTACCACATTTGGACCAAAATACCCTTTTGGTACCAAATAGCATGTACTCACACAATTATACATAAAAATACTATCTAAACGTCTGGAATACTTTTCATACATGTTAGTAAAACATCTAGTGTCATCTCATACTTTTGAACACTACTTCTACACATATTTGTCATTTATGACCATTTTGCCCTTTTTCAGATAACTACTTACTATTATGTTATATTACACAAAAATTTGGGTCGTTACAGTTACAACGTCAAAAAATAAGAAGAGAATGGTTGAATTATAGCTAAAGTCACCAAAAAAAAGAATCATAGTACTTATCAAAGTAGGAATTTTGAGACAAAGCACGCTTGAGAAGGACCCTATACGAGAGAGTTTTGACTTTTATAAAATCATTACAGTTATAAAATATAGGGTAAAAACAAAAGTTAAGATTAGCTAAAACGCCCAAAAAGAAAGTTGTAACGTTCGTTAAGACCTACACAAGAGTTTAGGAATCATCAAAAACGGAACACATACGCAGGAGTTACGTCATTTAAAATACTGAATTTTAGTCACACATGCACCACAACGCGTCAAGCACGGTGCACATTCTGAAATCTAGATCCTTCAGGATACTGATGACGTGGCGCGATGAATAGAGGATACGTGGCAACTTTCTAATATAGCCACGCGCATACCGTAAGCGGCGTGAGGCACGACAAGCACTCTAAAAATCCCCTATAAACAGAGAGTTTGTGACAACCCGTTTATCACACCTCCATACTCACTATTATATATATATATATATATATATATATATATATATATATATATATATATATATATATATATATATATATATCAATTTTCGTGCCTATGTCTCCCTAGATACGCATGAACTCCAGATCCCGATTCTACACAACATCAACGGTTCACACTTCAAGGGTGAGTTCACGACCCTACTTTTAGAGTTTTCAAACCTTTTACGGGGGGAATACATGCCAAATTACAACTAATTTCATATTTATTACTAACTTTATAGTCTTAGTGATATAATCATGTTGAGTGTATAAGGGTAATATTATGCCAGGTAGGTATCCAAACCAACTTTTATGGATAATATTATGCCTAGTTATTAAACTAAATTACTCATCTTTAAAAGATGAAAACCTAGCCGTTACGTTGGCCTAACTTTTAGGAAACATTATACCTAGCTGTTGCCCTGACCAAACTATTAGATAACTTAGTACCTAGCAGTTTCGATGCCCATAATATCCAACCAAGGTATACATTCACGACTTAGTTATATATATATATATATATATATATATATATATATATATATATATATATATATATATATATATATATATGTATATATATATATATATATATATATATATATATATATAGGATTACAATTAAATATATACAATATGTATAACTCAATATAACGACAACACATGATGACAACACAATGGTTAGATAAGACACAATTCATCCATAGCTAAATGACCTTTAGCTAGCCCCGACCTATAATTGTTAAATCTTAAATGAGTGGGAAATGTATGTATAGATCTATTTGGGGTTGAAACCCACACCTGCGGTTGCTAGCTACAACCTGATGGTCAGGTCGAAGCAAGCATAACTTTCTAAACTTTGGCGACATCCGATCCAGCATCGTCACGGGGAGTACAACAGTCATAAGCTTGATTATAGGAACTTATCGTAACATTGTTCAACTCACTTCTGAATATATGAGTAGGAAATGTATTCATCCTTAGCTAAATGACCTTTAGCTAGCCCCGAACTATAATTGTTAAATCTTAAATGAGTGGGAAATGTATGTATAGATCTATATGGGGTTGACACCCACACCTGCGGTTGCTAGCTACAAGCTGATGGTCAAGTCGAAGCAAGCATAACTTTGTAAACTTTGGCGACGTCTGATGAAGTATCGTCACGAGGAGTACAACAGTCATAATCTTGATTATAGGAACTTATTGTAACATTGTTCAACACACTTCTGAAGGTACGCCTTCAGGAAGTAGTAATAACCTACACAGACTCATGGATGCGAGTCAAAAAATCAAATAACATGTATAAAACTATAAGTACCCCAAGGTGGTAATAATACAAGCGTATAAATAAAGATTTTCTAGGAGGGTACAAGCTTAGTAAAATAGAATATTCCTAGGATACTAACATTTAGTACCCTTATTATGTAGTAATACTTCCCAAAAACAAAAGAGACTCAGTAGTTAAGTATCACTTGAACACGATAAATGGACCCATATATTCATAAACAAAGGCCCTTAACCCTAACATATTTCCTAGATTATCAAAAACCTATGAACTCACCAACATTATGTTGACCTTTCAAAACTCACATGTATTCCTAGGAAATGGATTAAGATAGAAGATATCGTACACTGCGACATCGAACGATTTACTGAGCCACAAGAAAGACATTAAATTAATTGAATTATCATGTCAAAACTGTAGCACTTATGTAATCATACATTTTATGAATGGAAGTGATATTTATGTTATATGAATGTTTGTACTATTCTACTTATGTTCAATGTATGTGATCCAACATCCTAAAGTCGCGCCGCCCAATGTTTCCTCCGTCGGTCAGGGGTGTGACACATGGACACGTCGTGGCTAACAAACTCAGTCCCAATCTAACGACTCACTCATAGATAATTCGATCCACATGTCCTGGCACACATGCCTCCACGTCGTGGCTAATTCTGGACAAAACGGTAGATGATTCCCTTATTTCCACATTGTGGCACCCTTTATGCCACGTCGTGGCCACTGGCTATGAACAAATTAATCGATTGAGTCCTTAATCCATTAAGCCTTCAACTCCAACTTTCTAGAAAGCTTTTAGGGACTCCAAAGGCTCATAAAAATCCAAACTTTATGGAACATCTAACCATCTAGGTACCTCAGTGACCAATAAAGTTGCCAACTTTGTTGAATATAACCACTTAAAACAACATAAACATGAAGAAGAAGCATATAAACCTAGATCTAGAAGAGGCTAACCAATAAGATCCGAAAAAGGAAACTCACAAAGGTCCAAAAGTTGCTCAAATGAAATATCTAAGCCTGCCGAGAGGTTCTCTATACCACAAGGTTCTTCTTCTTCCTTCCAAATGCACCAAAATACCAAAAGTAGACTCACATATGGAGGAGAGGGTATTAGGGTTTTCTTCCAAGTTCTTGGAGATGATGGAGGCTGCAAATGTTACCCTAAACCTTGAGGAAACCCTAAAATTATGGGCTTGGGCCAAAATAGTCGCCACGTCGTGGCCCTTCTATTGCCACGTCGTGAGACTCATCAGAAGGAAACGATCATTTAATCCATGCCACGTCGTGGGCATCCTTGTGCCACGTCATGGCATAGAGTTTTTCTCAAAAACTCCATTTTTAGTCCCGATAAGTCCATAGTTAAATCATTCTGAGAAAGAGGTGTTACAAATACATATACAATGCATCCAGAGAAGACCTACAATGTAACATCCAAAAATTTACGCCAAATTTAAACTTTTCAAACATAAATAAAACCCAATAGTATTGTTTACAAAAATGTTTTCAATTCATTATTCAATCAGAGTGTCCCAAAAACCATATCATAAGGATGAGGAGTGGTACGGTCACGCCTTCGGCTTACCATGATCTCCTGAAGTACCTGAAACAATAAACTGAAAACTATAAGCCCGAGGGCTTAGTGAGCTACCCCCAAAATATCAATACCACATTGATAATACCATATCCATAATAATCAATCAATCAACATGCATATTGGGCCATCGGCCTGACTGGACCGCCCTACAGGGCCTACAGTCTAACTGAATCTATACCGAGGCTTCGGCATGACTGGACCGCCACATGGGCCTACAGTCTTCCCGGACCGCTCATAGGGTGTGTTGGCCTTCAGCACAAAGCAGGAACGCCTCAACCCAAGCAACAAGCAAATAACCATGTGCGCATAACTAACATTTACTGGCTTATACAAACAACGAACATATCTATTTCACTGATTACCAAACATAGCAATCTCTCATAACTAGAGCACTGACCTAACAGGTCACTAACATATCAATCCCTACGGATCATAAAAGCATAACATACTGTCTATCCTGATTTTGATCTAACAGATCATATCCACATGTAGCATACCATAACGATAACAACTAAAAGGGTTGGCCTTGGTGCCTTAGACCCTATCGATATAGTGAGGATAACTCACCTTGCAGATGTCGACTCGGTAGATAAACTTCAACCTTCGGATCACTGCCACAAACTCCACCACTTATTACTTAGCATAATTATACCCACATGTTCCCAACCCTTCAAGGTACCCCATAAGCCAACTAATCAAACCTTGGTCAAAGCCAAAGTCATCAGTCAAGGTCAACAGTCCATGTTGACCTCGACTCGCCGAGTACCCCCGGCTACTCGCCGAGTTCCTTGAAGTACTAACCCACTCGCCGAGTCACCTGAGTGACTCGTCGAGTTCCTTTGGTTTACGATCGAGACCCTAAGGCCACTCGTCGAGCTTCCTTCTTGCAACTCGACAGTTACCCACGCATACATAAGTTGGGGCAAGCTCATCCGACTCGCCGAGTTGTTCATCTACTCGTCGAGTCTACGGCAATCTTCATTGGACTCGCCGAGTTGTTCTTCCAACTCGCCGAGTTCATGCCTATCTTCATATGACTCGCCGAGTCGACCATGCGACTCGCCGAGTCCCTTCAGTCCTTTTTGCCATACAGACTCATTTGAGCCATGCAGCGGCTCCAAACTACAGATCCAAGCTTCTAAGGCATGCTTTTCACGTAAAGTTGCAAACTTTACGTCCATGCATAGCTACAAAGGCTCTTAATGTCAATTCCAAGCTTACAATGGGGGTTTCATACTCAAAGAGGTTTCAATCACGCCCAAACCAGAAACTTTATGACTCTAGGACTTAAGAAGGGTCCAGATCTGAAGTTACAACTTCAGATCTAGCCCATAGTCCACCTTATCAACTCAAAGATCCATAAAAGCCCCAAACTCTACCAAAAAGAGATCTAGAAGGGAAAAGAAGTAAAGGTGGCGACTTGATACCTCTGGAAGATGCTAATTGAGGTAGATTCTGATTCCCACACTTTCCTTGCTCCAATTCCCTTGCCTTTCAAGTTCCTTTTCTCCAAAGATCTTCCTCCCAAGCTTAATACACACACAATAGAGCACTACACGAATTAGGGTTTCTTAAGAGCTCTCTAGAACTGCAAAGAGGCCAAAGGAGGCTTATGCTTCCTTAAATAGGGTGCAAAACCCTGGGATTTAGGGTTTCCTCTGCCAGCTCCTACTCATCAAGTCCCTTCATGGACTCGGCGAGTAGGTCAGTAAACACGCGTACCAAGCCTGTTGCTACTCGACGAGTAGGGCAACCAACTCCTCGAGTAGGCCTTGAAACCAATTAAATTCTTATTTAAACAATACCTGAGAATCGGGGCGTTACAATTCTCCCCCACTTGAACTAGACTTCGCCCTCGAAGTCTGCTGAAATAAACAACGCCGGGTAATGCTCCCGCATTTCCGCCTCCGGCTCCCACGTCCACTCGGATCCTCTCCGATGCTCCCACTGCACTTTTACCAAAGGTATTTCTTTGTTCCGCAAAATCTTCTTCTTCCTTTCCAAGATGGCTACATGCCTCTCCACGTAATTCAGGCGCTCATCGACCTGTATATCATCCAACGATACTACTGCCTCCTAATCCGTAATACACTTTCGCAACTACGAAACATGGAACGTGCTATGAATTCGGCTGAGCTCCTCTGGTAGCTCTAGCCTATAAGCCACTCTGCCAACCCTGGCAATGATCCTGAACGACCCAATATCACGGGGACCCAATTTTCCCCTCTTCCTGAAGCGGATCACACCCTTCCAGGGCGAGACCTTCAGAAGTACCATGTCACCAACCTGAAACTCTAAATCCGATCGGCGTCTATCAGCGTAACTCTTTTGCCGACTCTGAACGGTCTGCAGCCGCTGTCTCATCTGCTGGATCTTTTCGGTAGTCTGCAAGACTACCTCCGTCCGTCCCATCACTATGTGTCCAACTTCACCCCAACAGACCGGGGTTCTACATCTCCGACCATACAACAGCTCAAAAGGCGCGGCGCCAATACTGGAATGATAGCTGTTGTTGTAGGCAAACTCTGCCAGCGGTAGGTGAGAATCCCAGCTCCCACCAAAATCAATAACACACGCCCTCAACATATCCTCGAGGGTCTGAATGGTCCGCTCGCTCTGACCGTCGGTCTGCGGATGGAATGTTGTACTAAAGTGCAGCCGCATACCCAGTTCCTCGTGGAACTTCTGCCAAAAACGGGAAGTAAACCTGACATCCCGATCCGAGACAATGGAGACTGGAACCCCATGGCGAGAGACAACCTCGCTGACGTACATATCGGCCAATCTCTCGGCCGACGAACTCTCCCGTATCGCCAAGAAATGGGCACTCTTGGTCAATCGATCCACGATGACCCATATAACATCAAGCCCCTTCGTCGTTCTCGGCAACTTGGTAATAAAGTCCATCGTGATCTGTTCCTATTTCCACATGGGAATCTTCAGGGGCTGCAGTTTACCATGCGGCCTCTGATGCTCGGCCTTGACCATCCTACAAGTCAAGAACCTCTCGACGTACCAAGCGATTTCTCGCTTCATGCACGGCCGCCAGTAGCTCAAACTCAAATCCTGGTACATTTTGGTGGCCCCCGGGTGTATCGAAAAGTGAGACTTATGAGCCTCCTCCATCACTGTCTGCCGGACCCCTCCGGATATCGGAACCCAAACCCGACCGTGTCGGGTCAATAGTATGCGGCTATCCTGAACAAACCGGGCGTTCTCCCCTTGATCTGCTCCATCTTCCAGTTCTCTGGTCTGATGTCCTCGACCTGAGCATCCCTAATCAAGCTGACAAGCGGGGAATCCACCGCTATCCTCATACACCTTGCCGGGGTAGAAGACCCAGCTGACTTGCGGCTCAAAGCGTCCGCAACCACATTCGCTTTACCAGGATGGTAAAGGATCTCACAATCATAGTCCTTGACTACATCCAGCCACATGCGTTGCCTCATATTCAGGTTCGGCTGATCCATGATGTGCCTCAAGCTCTTGTGATCCGTGTATATAGTACACCAGACCCCGTACAGATAATGCCTCCAAATATTGAGAGCGAAAACCACTGCTCCCAACTCAAGATCGTGCGTAGGGTATCTCGTCTCATGCGGCTTCAGCTGCCGCGATGCATAGGCTATCACCCGTCTCCTCTGCATGAGGACCGCCCCCAGACCTGTGATGGACGCATCACAAAATACTACGAAATCCTCGACTCCCTCGGGGAGCGTCAACACTGGCGCCTCACATAAACATCACCGGAGGGTCTCAAACGCCCTCTGCTGCTCAGGGCCCCACCAGAAATCTACCCCCTTCCTCGTTAGACGAGTGAGGGGTACTGCAACCTTGGAAAAATATCGAATAAATCTACGGTAGTACCCTGCTAATCCCACGAAACTCCTTATGTCGGAGGGAGATTTCAGAATCTCCCACTGCATAATCGCCTCGACTTTGGCCGGGTCGACCAGAATCCCCTCCTGGTTAACGAGATGTCCGAGGAACTGGAGCTCTCGTAACTAAAACTCACACTTCGAGAACTTGGCATACAGTCGTTCTCGTCGCAGAACCTCCAGCAGCTCCCTGAGGTGCTCCTCGTGTTGCTCTCGGGTCTTGGAATACACCAAGATATCATCTATGAACACAATGACCGAGCGATCGAGCATCGGTCTGCAGACCCGATTCATCAAATCCATGAATATTGCCGGTGCGTTGGTGAGCCCAAACGGCATCACCACGAACTCGTAATGACCATAACGAGTCCGAAACGCGGTCTTCACCACGTCTTCCTCCCTCACCCTGACCTGGTGATACCCGGATCTCAAGTCGATCTTCGAAAACCAAGATGCACCCTGCAGCTGATCGAAAAGATCATCTATCCTTGGGAGTGGATAACGGTTCTTCACCGTTAGCTTGTTCAACTCCCTGTAGTCGATGCACATCCTGTGCGATCCGTCCTTCTTCCTGACGAAGAGGATCGGTGCTCCCCATGGGGAACTACTCAGACGAATAAACTGCTTACCGAGCAGCTCCTGCAACTGAGATGACAACTCCTGCATCTCTGGCGGTGCCAGTCGGTACGGTGCCTTAGCGATAGGGGCCGCACCCGACACCAGATCAATCCTGAACTCCACATGCCTCTCCGGAGGAACTCCACGTAACTCCTCTGGAAACACGTCAGCAAACTCTCTAACCACCGGGACCTCTAAAACTGAAGTCTGATCCCTGATCCACGTGTCCACTACACATGCTAAATAGCATGCACATCCGTGCTGAATATACTGTCGAGCCCTGGCGGCCGAACAAAACCCTGATCCTGCTCTGGTGCCCTCACCATATACCACCAGTTCTCCCCCACGTGGGGTTCGAACTACTACTCGCTGTCCCTCACAATCGATCATGGCTCCAAACCGGCTGAGCGAATCCATCCCTACGATCACACATACTTCCCCCATGGGAATAGGAATCAAATCTATCAGGAATGATACCCCGAAAATCTCCATCTCGCATCTCCGGTAAACCGAAGAAGCTGAAATCCCGTGCTCGTTGGTGATCGAAACTCGCAACGGACACTCAAGCTCGTCTACCGACACACTGAACTCTCTACTGAAAGTCTGAGATACAAACTACCGACTCGCCCCCAAGTCAAATAAAACCAATGCAGGCAAAGAGTTTACTAAAAACGTACCTAAACACCGGTACCAACGATAAGTACAACATAGATAAAATACTGAAACAGGAAATTGAAACATACCAGCAACCACATCCGGTGTTGCCTTAGCCTCCTCGGCCGTGACCTGGAAGGCGCGCCCCTGAGCCTTCGTAGGATCCGCCTTGACTGGCCTCCCATCCTCAATCCTCAAAGTGGCCGGTGCGGATCCCTACACCGGCTTGGCGGTGAGCTGCGGGCAGTTGGTCTTCACGTGACCAACCTGATGATAATGATAACAAATCCTCATATCTGCTGGAGGGGCGGACTGGCGACAGTCCCTGGCATAGTGCCCCTCATTGCCATATTTGTGGCAGCCACCTCCTGCTCGACAAATCCCTAAATGACCCCTGCCACACTTTCCACAAGTGCGGCTCTGCTGACCCCCGGTCCGAGTATCAGCGATCTTAGACCGCTTAGGTGCCGGCTGAGACTGTGCCAGAACCTGACGCTGCTCCTTCAACTGCAGCTCTATCTCCAACTCGCGCCGCCTCGCGGCTTCCTGAAGATCCAAAAGAGTCTCACAACGTTGCGTAGAAAGAAACTGTCGAATATCAGTCTTGAGCATACTCAAATAACGAGTCATCTAAGACTGATCTTAAGCAAACTTCGGGCAGAACATAGCCCTCTCCGTGAACATACGAGTGATCTCCATCACTGACTCCCCATCATGTCTCAATGTCAAAAACTCCTGAGCAAGCCGCTCCCGCTCAACGCGTGGAACGTAGCGGGTGCGGAACATATCCCGAAACTGCTCCCAAGTAACAGCAGATCGCTGATCATCAGTGTACGACCCTGTCGTCAATCTCCGCCAGTCCTTCGCCCCAAGCCTCAGCAGGTTCAGGGCACACCTGACCTTCTGGTCAACAGGACATGAACACGTGAAGAAACGTCCCTCCACGTCAGATAACCACCTCATATCCCTGATCGCATCCTGTGTACCATCAAACGTCGGGGGCTTCGTGTTATCGAAGTCCCGATACTGGAAAGCCCTGTCGGCTCCTCCTCCAACCCCTGCCGCGGTTACAGCCGATGTGGCTGCAGCGGCAGCTGTCTCTGGTAGAGCTGCATATCGCTCATCAAAGTACTCAACCACCGCGGTCTTAATTGACCCAAACATCTTTAGCAACTGCGCTCGGAACGCTGCAGCAACCTCATCGTGCAGAATCTCCCGGATCCTTGCATCCAACTCCTCTGTCCCTATCTGTACCACGGGTTCAGGTGCTATCGGCACCTCCGACCCTCCGTCTCCCGATCCTGATCCTAATCCTGATCCTGACCCGGATCCAGTAGTAAAACGTCTCGTCACCACCATACTAAAAAAATGTACTCAAGTCATTAGATAAATAACATAATATCGGGAGAACAAAACCCACAAACCCTAGGGGTTGTGACTTCCTTACTACGCGTATGGGTAATGTGCTTTCAGTAGTACGGGCCCATACTACCTTCCACACCTACCCATATTTGTCTCAAGTATCACCACAACACCCTAACACTATCATCAACATACTATGTGCTCAACCCTTACTCCTAGGGAACATCGCCTATCCCACAACAGATCTCACAGCTCCTCATAACCCACACATCCATGAAACTTTCATCAACCCCTGCAGTGCTAGTGCAGGCTGGTCGCACATAACACTGGACCCAATATACTTTCGAATATCCAGTCCTATCCGAAGACTGAATCAAACATTCTCAGGCTATAAGATCTTGATTATGCGCAGCCGTGATGCCTACACTAACGACTACAGTAATGATGTCAATTCCATATACAAGAAACCCTAGGCTAGTAGGCATCATATAATCAGGCAAGTCTATCATGCGATTCCTAAAGATCCCTAGCCTAGCATTGGCATACTGTTCTAACATATCATAACATCAATATTTGAATGGTATTTTGGGGTTTACTTACAGGCTCCGGGTGATCGTACCCTCTGCATCCTCCATCCTTTATTTCGAAAACCATTTTAGAATTTATTCCGAAAATTTCCTTGATTTGAGACTGGGTTCACACGTGTGTTTCCCTCAATTCACTCAAACCAAGGCTCTGATACCAACTTGTAACATCCAAAAATTTACGCCAAATTTAAACTTTTCAAGCATAAATAAAACCCAATAGTATTGTTTACAAAAATGTTTTCAATTCATTATTCAATCAGAGTGTCCCAAAAACCAGATCATAAGGATGAGGAGTGGTACGGTCACGCCTTCGCCTTGCCATGATCTCCTGAAGTACCTGAAACAATAAACTAAAAACTATAAGCCTGAGGGCTTAGTGAGCTACCCCCAAAATACCAATACCACACTGATAATACCATATCCGTAATAAACAATCAACCAACATGCATACTGGGCCATCGGCCTGACTGGACCCCCCTACAGGGCCTACAGTCTAACTAAATCTATACCGAGCCTTCGGCATGACTGGACCGCCACATGGGCCTACAGTCTTCCTGGACCGCTCATAGGGTGTGTTGGCCTTCAGCATAAAGCAGGACCGTCTCAACCCAAGCAACAAGCAAATAACCATGTGCGCATAACTAACATTTACTGGCATATACAAACAACGAACATATCTATTTCACTGATTACCAAACATAGCAATCTCTCATAACTAGAGCACTGACCTAACAGGTCACTAACATATCAATTCCTACGGATCATAAAAGCATAACATACTATCTATCTTGATTCTGATCTAACAGATCATATCCACATGTAGCATACCATAACGATAACAACTAAAAGGGTCGGCCTTGGTGCCTTAGACCCTATCGATATAGTGAGGATAACTCACCTTGCAGATGTCGACTCAGTAGATAAACTTCAACCTTCGGATCACTGTCACAAACTCCACCACCTATTACCTTAGCATAATTATACCCATAAGTTCCCAACCCTTCAAGGTACCCCATAAGCCAACTAATCAAACCTTGGTCAAAGTCAAAGTCATCAGTCAAGGTCAACATTCCATGTTGACCTCGACTCGTCGAGTACCCCCGGCTACTCGCCGGGTTCCTTGAAGTACTAACCCGCTCGCCGAGTCACCTGAGTGACTCGTCGAATTCCTTTGGTTTACGATCGAGACCCTAAGGCCACTCGTCGAGCTTCCTTCTTGCAACTCGACAGTTACCCGCGCATACATAAGTTGGGGCAACCTCATCCGACTCGCCGAGTTGTTCATCCACTCGTCGAGTCTACGGCAATCTTCATTGGACTCGCCGAGTTGTTCTTCCAACTCGCCGAGTTCATGCCTAACTTCATATGACTCGCCGAGTCGACCATGCGACTCGCCGAGTCCCTTCAGTCCTTTTTGCCATACAGACTCATTTGAGCCATGCAGCGGCTCCAAACTACAGATCCAAGCTTCTAAAGCTTGCTTTTCACGTAAAGTTGCAAACTTTACGTGCATGCATAGCTACAAAGGCTCTTAATGTCAAATCCAAGCTTACAATGGGGGTTTCATACTCAAAGAGGGTTCATTCACGCCCAAACCAGAAACTTTATGACTCTAGGACTTAAGAATGGTCCAGATCTGAAGTTACAACTTCAGATCTAGCCCATAGTCCACCTTATCAACTCAAAGATCCATAAAAGCCCCAAACTCTACCAAAATGAGATCTAGAAGGGAAAAGAAGTAAAGGTGGCGACTTGATACCTCTGGAAGATGCTAACTGAGGTAGATTCTGATTCCCACACTTTCCTTGCTCCAGTTCCCTTGCCTTCCAAGTTCCTTTTCTCCAAAGATCTTCCTCCCAAGCTTAATACACACACAATAGAGCACCACACGAATTAGGGTTTCTTAAGAGCTCTCTAGAATTGCAAAGAGGCCAAAAGAGGCTTATGCTTCCTTAAATAGGGTGCAAAACCCCGGGATTTAGGGTTTCCTCTGCCAGCTCCTACTCGTCGAGTCCCTTCATGGACTCGGCGAGTAGGTCACTAAACATGCGTACCAAGCCCGTTGCTACTCGACGAGTTGGGCAACCAACTCGTCGAGTAGGCCTTGAAACCAATTAAATTCTTATTTAAACAATACCTGAGAATCAGGGGGTTACATACAACATAAGGTTGGACCACCACCATACCCTACAACATCCAAGTCGGACCGCTCCCCGGAGCCTAAAACATCCATGTCGGGCTGCTCCCCTTAGGACTACAGTATAAACTGCACCGCCCATGTGTATTAACCATCATCACACGGTTATACCGCCTTTACGCAACTACGTTATATCGACATATGTAAATAAACAATAACCAAAAAAGACATGTAATCATAACAAATATACATGTCTAACATATCACTACAACATATCAACATCCTAACATACAAAGGATCCATACTACAGTACAAAATATACTGAGAAAACACACCTGAGCTAACCAGTAGAAACGCAATAGCAAAACTCAGCAACATAACAACTAATGCAAGCTACCTAAAACCAAACCAGAACTAGTCCATTTCTAAACACTCAGTTCTACCATAGTTTGACAAAAAGTCAAACGAGTCAATGGTCAATGGTCAAAGTCAAAGGTCAGCCACTACGTCGTGGCTTTCTTTTTATATTTATATATAACAATTTTTGAGAATTAATCCCTACATCACCTATTCTAGTTACTCTAATTACTTATTATTGTAAGTTATTAAAGTTTGTACGTAAAGAGGTATCAATACAAGTCCTGTAAAAGTGAAGCATCACCATTTACGTTCTCCTTTTTCTCTCTCTCCCAAACTTGCAGCTTTTAGAATTTACCAATTGTAACGCTCGCAATTTCGAACTATATATTTAAGATAAAGTACATAATCTAAGTTAAAGGTGTAGTAGTTGTAATGACTATCTCGTGGATATAATGAACGCTTAAATGAAAGTCATAGTAACTGTAAATAATGAATCGGAGATAGGTTGGTTATTAGCCTAAGTAATGTAAATTAAAGTCATAGTAAATGTAAAATCAAAGTCATTCATATAGAGAAGGTACAAATCTAACTTCATATGAGGAAGTTATGATTTTTTAAAGTTTCAGGATAGCAGTTTGCGACACAGAAATCGTGTTTTAGATTAGTCGATTGTTACGCAAAACAATCAAAATGAGAATCAAAGATCTCGTGAATAGGAATTGTAGGGTTTCAAAGTACTCCATGGATTATGGCAATGGGCCCCCTTGATGAAGTGAAGGTTAAAAGCCCAAGACTTGTCTTTTCCCTATAAATAGTCATGTATTATTCATAATTAGGGTTAAGAGTGAGGCAAAATGTAGCTGCCAAACATTGTGAGGTTTCTTATGTAGAGTTAGATTCTTTAGTCTATTTTGAAAGTGTAGTTTATTCCGCATATATTGAATAAATCGAGTGATCATTGGACATATATTTTTTATTGTGTTTGTTCTTATTTTCTACATCTTGTTCATCAAATCACATTTAGGGTATTAATCCCAACAGGAATCAGTCGATTTAAAGACAGTCGAGAACGGAGGTCATATCAGAGAGTTATGATTTTTATACGGACTTTAACAGTTTAAGCCTATAAATAATAACTTTAAAAATAAATTGATAATTATCCGAAAATATCTAAATGAATGTTGTAGTACTTATCGATAGTTACACGTAGGTATAAACAACGTCGAAATTGGAGCTCGTATGAGAAAGATATGACTTTTTGAAGAAAATTAAAGTTTCATGCGTGCTGACAGCAAGCGCGGCACACAGACAAGCGAGCGCGGAACAGACAGATTTTGATACGTGTCACAAAGCCAAAGGAGCAACGTTGTCTGATAAGAGTGGCATGCCCAGAAGGAGGCGCGACGCGCCCCTTATGACCCTATATATATATATATATATATATATATATATATATATATATATATATATATATATATATATATATATGTTTCATTTTCAAGCATATTTCCTCACTCATTCACTCCCAAAACCTATAGAATCCCTTCCTTACCCCAAGCCCCTATTCTTCCTAGTTCCCAACTACTTTAGCAAGGCTCTAGAGCGTCTAAGAACCTGGCGAAATAGGTCTTTTAGTTTTCGGGTTTTGCCTGCGTAATTTCCCAATTTTCGCTAGAATTTCTATAAGTTAAGTTACAATTATTTCATTTCAAGTGTAACTTATACTTATGTTCATAGTCATTATTATGAACCTATAAATGAAATTTATGAATAATTCCAAGTAATAATACTGACTGATCTACTTACGGGAATGATGTCTAGGCTAGATTTAGTGAGGTTTTTAAAGTGGGATTTCCAAACAGTATACTCTATATACCAAACGGACCCTACATCCGATATGATCTTACCTATTTATTCCTTACTTGATAGATCTTGATGTTGACATTGGGATTACTGAGGAGTGTAGACTATCATTAGTCACCAAGAATATAAACTAAGACTTATTGATGTGATTACCTAGGTCGCATTTAAGGAAAAGTTAAAGTGTTAGGTGAAGCGCTGACCGAGTTTCGAGTCATCTACTTTTAACAAGTGAGTGCATAGTTACTTTCAACTTACACATAGATACAAGTATTCTAATTGCTTAAACGTTATGTGTGCTATTTAGTTGGGCTTAATATATATGTGCAACGTGATATAGCAATTACTTGATTAAACTTTATATTTATCATACTTAAATTATGATTGGATAGTGAAGGATTGTGTGAAATACAAAATAAGAGGTCGTGATAGGTTATTAAAGGGTTGCATGAAATAATAAATGATAGACGGTAATAGGTTAGCGGAGGTTTGTGCGAAAAATAAAGTTGTGACCTGTTGTGCTCACCCAAAGTACTGATGTACTTCTGTTCCTAGTCATCTAAAAAAGTATTAGTTTGTAAAAGGTTGTGTGAAAAAATGAGTTGCGACCTGCTGTGCTCACCCAAAGTACTATCGTACTGCTATGCCACCCTAAGTACTTTTGTACTGTTGTGCCCAGTCATCTAGGAAAGTATAGACGATGACCACTACTGAAAAAGATCCTTTAGGAGAGGTCCGTCAAGATTATTCTGATAAGATTAGGAAGTGAGGATAACAGGAATGGGTAACTGGGTTATTTGTTTACTGAAATATATACAATTACAGATTATAATATTGTGGGTTGAAAATCCTATGTGCTCACCAAACTTCCAAGCCTGACCAACTCAGTTTCTTTGTATCACAGGTAATGGTACGAAGTTTCAAGGATATTGATGTTGAATCTCCCTATAGATTTATGGAATTTTAGGTCATTTAACGTAAGGCTTGTAAGGACTTGTTTATGCTTATGTTTATGTATTCATTATGACATCCCAAGCTTTTGAAGATTAATGAAAAATGTTTTTTCGGAAATGATTTTATCTCATATATTTATTATGGGTCAAAATTCTGCATTTATAAATAATACTCTATTTAAAAAAGCAAAAACGAAAAGTTTTTAACTGGCCGTAAAATTCGGGATGTCACAGTTGGTATCAGAGCATTAGTCTAAGCGAACTAGGAATTTTGAGGGTTTCTAGACTTAAAGTTGGAATACGATGAATGTGAGGTGTGTGTCGATGTTATTTTAGGTAGTATACCTGAATTGACACGAGCATTAGAATACTTTTGGGAATGTACCTTAGTTTCTATTATGTGCTAAATGATATATTATAGCATGCCTTAGGTTGCTAATACTTGACTAGATCTAAGGTTTATTGTCGACCTTGATTTGGAACTTTATGTGTTTAGGATTCTAAGCGTATAAATTAATATATTAGAACTGACATATAAAATTTTCAGAGTGATAAGGAGAATTATGCGACTAAACATAACTAAAACCTTCCTTATCATAAAATACTTGAGATTTCGGTACATTGAACAATTGTTTTTGTGTACAGGACGTCATGGTAAGAACACGTAGAGGAATAGGAAATGATAACGGTAATCAACAGCCTGAACCTCAACGTGTACCCGAAGTCATGCCAGCAGCTTAACCAATGATGATGGCAGGAGTCCAAGCCATGATTTAGGCAATGCTAGCTGAGAAAATAAAGGAGATTGGACAACTAATAGAAGGGAATAGGAGAGAAGTCATTACACCGCTTGTTGAACTAGTGTTGAATGATGGCCAATCCTAAGAAGAAGTTATAGTAGAACTGTGCACCAAGCTGAACAACTAGTGGTTGGGAGGAACCACCTAGAGGGAGGAATCTATAGGAACGAATGGAAGTACAAGGACCCTACGTGCTTACAAAATTCGATAAGTATGCGAAAGGACTACCAAGCGAGTACAATGTGACAGTACGTTAGGAACCTACTCTTGAGGCAACCATCTGGATTGCCAAATCTATCAAATACATAATCAAGGAAAAAGCCCCCGACAAAGCTAAAGACAGATTTCATCAAGTACACGCTGAGAAGAAGAGGTGACGATTATATCAAGACTCAAGCAGATTTTCCCTGCATGAATCCAGATGGGGTATTCCTGATCGCCAGTATGTTTCAAATCAAGTCAGAGAAACATCCGAATATGAAAATTGCATATGAAAAGGCGTGTGAATACCTTAAGTCCGCAGTAGTTGACTTCGAAAAGAATGATGCGGATATGCATCCGGCTCTTCCTCAAAAATTCAATCTTCGGGCACTTGATCCAGCACCATTCTTCACTGAAGGATATCAAAATCGATCCTTAGGAGCAACCAACTTCCCGGAACTGGGAGTTGTGTTGAAAAGAGAAAATAGCAATGTTAAATACTTCATTCCCATCAATGCTATGCACCGTCTTACCCGCAACCAACTTGAAGTCACCTTGACTTCGGTGCAGAGAACCAATCATACAACGGATGAAGTGAAGTTCTAGATCACAAGGAGAATCACCTGGTTAGGTGAAGTAAGAAAATTCTGGTGGCTGTTGATCAAGTTTCTGAAGCTTAACAATTAGTGAAGTTGAAGAGGTCACTTAGGGGGAATTGTTGAATCAAAGAAGTGACCCTCTTAAACTTGTTATCCGAAGTTCTCTTTTTCTACCGCAACATCAAGTCATCCACAGTGTCTTCATCCTCAACAAAGACTTAGTTTTTCAGTTTCTTAACTTTTGTGTTTACATTGTATTACCCAGTGTACCTTGCATGGACACTTTATCTGAACTTTAGTCTTTGTTTATTCTCATGTAATTTCTCGAGACTCTATAAATAGAGTTCTCGTGGTTTGAATGAAATACACCTCTCATTACATCTCTATTCTCTACCTGAATTACTCTCTCTATTCTTACCTTCAAGGATCTTTCTGAACTTACACTCATATATTAAGATCGAACTCTCAAACTCTTCTTCGGAGCAAGTCCTCGTGACTTCATTCACCTTAAGCTGATCACATATACTAACTCGGTTTGAATGCAAACCTTCTTAAGAATCAGCTTTGTGTTTACTTTATATATAACTTGTTGTCATTTACATTTCCTTTACTTTTCGCACTTACATTTCCGCAACTAACATCTCTAACAATCCTAACTTCTTATTATTGTTGAGCTTTATGATCCTTTGAGATTAACTTAATTCTGCAACATATAACTTGTACTAACATTTGTTCAAGTGTTTCTCAAAAACATTTCTCTCAACAATTGGTATCAGAGCCAAAGTGGTTGCTTTTTAAACAAAACTCTGATTTTGAAAAGCCTTCTATACCACTAAAGCTCATTTTCTCAAAACAAAAAAAACAAAGGAAATATGGCACAAGCATTATCACTAAACGTTTCCAACAGTGTTGGTGGTTCCAATCGAGCCCCAATACTTGTTGCTAGTGAATATCATCACTTGTCTCAAAGAATAGAGAGGTATCTAAAAAGACTCGGTAGAGATGTGTGGAGATCCGTGGAAGAAGGACCTCATGTTCCGGTTCTCACACCTGTCCAAGCCGATGGTGCTCAAGCCATACTTGGAGGAGCTCAAGCTGCAATGAATCGTCCCACGAAAGATGATCTTGATAAAATGGAAAGTGATGCTGTTGCTTTTTATGAAATATCATGCGGAGTTGCTCCTGACAACTTCGACATTATCATAAATTGCAAATCAGCCAAAGAAATCTGGGATGTTCTCAAGAATTTGTATGAAGGTTCTGAGCAAGCTCAAGAAGCTAACCACCGCACTCAACGAATTCAACAACTTCAAAGCTCATGCTGGTGAAAGTCTTGAAGATTCCTTCAAAAGATTCAACCTGATTGTCACAAAGTTGTCAAATGTTGGCACCATCCAAAGTAATCATGAAACAAATCTTTAGTTTCTCAATGGTTTTGGTAAACACTGGACTACAGCGAAAATGATAGTCTAAGGAGATAGGAAGATTCACACACTCTCTCTTTTCAAGCTATATGGCAAACTACAGGCACAGGAATCAATTGTGCTAAAATATTGTGCAGACTTCGGAGGACCACTCGCTCTCATAGCTCAAACCCCTCACAACAAAAACATCCAACATTACTCTCCCTCGTATGAAAATCCATCACAGTCATACGAAGCCGACTCAGAATATGACGATGAAGAAGAATTCCAAAACGCTATTGCCCTTGTTAGCCAACAGTTCAACAGGCTACCACCCTCATCTTTTCGTAAGAATCAGCAGTTTACTAAACCTCCCTTCAACCACAATTTTAACTCAAACAACAACCACTCTCGATATCCCAAAAATCCTCACCAGTCTCCGGAATGGCTCAAGAAAACCTCACTGCAACAAAGAAAACCATTTTTCCAAAGACTGTAAAGCTAATGTGGTGAATGACAGAGCATTCTATCTTAGAATGGCTCATGAGATGGAAGAAAAGGAGAAGTCAAGGGCATACGTGGCCCAAGTCAAGAGGGATCATCAAGTTTGGTCTTCAGGAGATGAAGATGAAGATTTCAACAACATCAAGGGCAACAGAAAAATTTGCATGATGGCAACTACTGATTAGGATGGTTCAACAAAGCTGGAGAAAAACTATTGCTACATAGCAAAAGATGGAACTCTCAGCATCGTTGAACAGGTAAAATTCATGATCCAATGTAATAACTACATCATGCATGATTGTCAACCTTTCTTAGACAACCTTAATGACACTTGTGCTGCCGTCCTTTCAGACTATAACAAGGCCTTAGATGAGAAGAATATAGCGTCCCAGGAAATGTTTCATGTAAGAGGAGGATTAGAAGATAAGAGACTCAAAGTTGCCATGTTGGAAAAAGACTTATTGTTAGAAAAGGATGCCAGAATGTTGTGCGAAACTCAGTTAGGAATAGCTTTGAATCAAAGGGATCTAGCCCAAAAGGAAAATGTATGGTTAAATCTTTTAATTGAAATTTTTTTTAATGAAAGTGAAGCTATTGAAAATCTTCTGAATAATGGAACCATAGATAACACATATAATTGGGGTTGGTCCAATGGGTACTCCACTGCAATGGACTCCTCACCCCGATTCAAAAAAAAACCGTCCCTATGTCCCTCCGGATCGAGAGTTTCATTTCCCAGTCAATGACAAAACATTCCCCGAGGACATTAGAACCCACTTCGGTAGACTTCCTAATCTGAGCAATAATTGTGTCATCGAGGAAATTCTTCCTGAAACCTCGGATCACTCAGGTGATCAAATACCCATCATTGGCACAATTTATCCCAACTCTCAGACATCTTCAATTGTTGATGAAGAGATTCTTATGGAAGGACCAGATGAAACTGTAAAGCTGACACCTTTGTCCTCAGACCGCAGTTCCGTTCTCTACAGTCTCGGACCACAGTCCTCAACACTGCCTTCCATAAAATGTCAAACTAAGGAGCCATCATTGAGTTACTCTGCGGTAGTCCAATCTTCCTTACCGCAGACCACAGTCAAGAGCACAGTGACTGTTCAACCAATTCTTCATGAGTTTCCCATAGAAATTTTTGAATACGGTGAATGTTCTATGAGTTCCGAGTCTTCTAGTTCAGATGACTCAAGCCCTCGTTTTAAAAAACAGTCAAACGTCTCTAGTAAACCGCAGTTGAACATCACTGACTGCGGTTCACCAAAAACCCAAGCAAAACTGGCTTTCAAAGAGGAACTTAAATCTCGTGGTAAAAAGCGAGAAATCTTTTTCAAAAACAAAAAACAAGCCAAAGTTTCAATTCAAAAAAGTCCTAAAAAGCCTGTTGTATCAAATCAGTTTTCAAAAAACATTGCAGTCAAGAAATTAGACAAAGAGGAATGTACAGTTCCAAGGATTTTTTCAAACTCTTCTGACAAATCTCCAAAAAAGGTCATGAAGGGTCCAGTTTATGGTTTGGTCTAGGCTTTCCGATGTAAAAGTCCTTTTGAGTCATTTTTATGCATTTGTAGGTTTTTGGGGTGTTTACGGCCCGATGATGTGTTTACGGCCGCAAACAGGTTTACGATCGTAAACCTGTTTATGGCCAGTGTCTACTATATATAGGGCAGGTCTGAGTCTTTTGCCAGTTGTTGATTCATAGTAGTTTACGGCCAGTCAGAGTTGTACTAGACGTTTTCCTGTTACAAACGTGTGCAAGATTTGATTCATTCTTCTTCTACTCAATTCTCTTCTTGTTTGATTGTTAGATTGCTTGATCACTAGATAAGATCCTGTTTCTAGGAACTTACAAGTGGTATCAGAGCTTGGATTGTATCAATCAATTTTGTCAGATATGGAGCTTATTTGATCTTATTTTTGAAGGATTTCTGCATTTTTGGATAGATCTTGGCAAAATAAGGGGGGTTTGTTCTTTGTGTTTTTCATAAAAACGAATTTTTGATCGAGTTTTGGAGCAAAAAAGGGTGAAAAACGCTGTTTTTGGTCGTAACCAGCGAGGGGGTGGCGGCGTGTACGGTCAGCAGCTAGGGTTTCCGGAGTTTGCGGTCAGAGGGTTTACGGTCCGAGGGCTCGCGAGTTTACGGTCCGAAGTCACATGTACGGCCCCGGAGTTTATGGCTCAGCAGTTTGCGGCTCGGTCTCGTACGTGTACGGTCAGATTTTGCGGCCTCGCACCTCGCACCTCGCTCGTTCAGCAGTCTTCGCAAGCAGCATCCTCGCACAGCAGTGTCACATAAAAAAATTGGAAACAGACTTGGGGGTGCGGGGGATCGAACCCGGGTCTCCTCCCAACTCACCCAGCGCCTTAACCAACTCCTCTAGCTAGCTGGATGATAAATTCCTTCGCTTCTTAATTCAAATATCGTATCTGCACACCTAATTTCGCCAATTTGACATTTTTGGCCCAAAATCAATTTTCTTTTAATTTTAAATTACATTTTCAACCAAAAATTTTACATTTTAAGTTTTGACTTTTAATTTTGACTTTTTACTTAAAATTTTGACTTTTTTCTTCCAAGTTTGACATTTGACTTTAAACTTTGACTTTTTCGTTTAACTTTTAAATTTTCAAATTTAGCTTTTCGGTTTGACTTTTAAGTTTGACTTTTTAAGTTTGACTTTTATGTTAGATTTTTTAAATTTGACTTTTAAGGTTAACTTTTGAGTTTTTAGTCAAAGGACATTTTTGGTAAACAATGAGTTCCTCAAACATTCCGGTTAGTGAAAATGATTGTTCTCAATATTGCATTAAAACTGTCAAATTTTTGCGCGATCAAATCGAGTTGATTAAGAGAGAAAATGAGGATCTAAAATATGAAAGGTACACTATTAGGAAAGAACAAAAACCTTTAAAAGAAAAATTAGAAGCCAAAACTAAGGATTCAGGAAATTGCAAGAAGATTACAGCAACAAGTTTGTAAACAATGATCATATTAAAAGCAAACTTGCTGCTGTAACTGAAGAACTTGACACTTCGAAAATTAAGTGTGGAAAAACAGATGTTAGTTTCAAAAATTATATTGCGTCAAGTAAGACAGTCGAGTCCTTAGTTGAAAAACAATTGAGTTTTAAAGATAATCAAACCAAGGGTTTAGGATATGAGAGTGTCCCTCCTCCATTTAACCATTCGTATTATGTTAATCCCTTGACTCAGGAAGAGATTTACCGAGAACCATTTATGGTATATGGTAAACCAGCTGTTGAACAGGCAACTAAGGGTGTTGAGATGAAAGATACTAATGATTCTACTTCCTGTGCAGGTAAAGCAGTAGAGGATGAGAACAAGGAGAAAACTACCGAACAAACAAACGACCCCTTCAACTCTAAATATGTTGCTTCTAACTCAGTTACTTCTGACAAACCTGCGGTTGAGAAATACAGGCCACCAATTCCAGTGAAACAGAGTGCCTGTTGTATGTGTTCTTGTGGGAACAATCAGAGACAAGGCATGGATACGCCACCAGGGGCAGGAAGAAACAACTTCCCAGTGAAGAAAAAGACATGTTTTCACTGTGGAACACCTGGACGCATTGCCAAAAATTGTCCAAATCGCACATACATTCCCTACTATGCAAAATGGTGGCAGAACGCACCAAGAGGGAGATTTTACAAAAGAAACTCCTCAAGGTCACATTCAGACAATAGCGACTGGAATGTCACGAAGGGTAAGAGTTCAACTCCCAAGGCTAAGAATCAAGCTCCTATGAAACAAAGATCGGTTAGGTCAAAATCATCTCGACAGTCGACATCAAGCTCAAAAGCAAGTACCAAGGCACCCATCGGAGCGAAAAAGAAATGGGTTAAACCCAACTACAGATGGGTACCAAAGGTTAAATCTCCCAAATCTCCCAATGACTCTAATATTTCTTCATCTTCTGTTTGTGATAAACAGGATATGTCATGGGAGAGAATACCGTGCAAGGATGACAAAGGTCAACCCAGTTTCAAAATGGATTGGGTTCCAAAGACCAACTGATCCCACTCTGTGATGGAGCAGCTATGGAGGCATATCATCAGACTTCAGTTTGTTGATAGTGGCTGTTCCAAACACATGATAGGAGGCATCTCTCAACTGTACAACATTCAGAACTTTGCTTGAGAGTATGTGTCCTTTGCGGGAAAGGAAGAAAGGAAGGGATCACTCATCGGGTTAGTGCTTAACGATGTGAAGAATTTTCGGATCTGTTCTGAGATTATGCGTGCTATTATCAGAAATTTTGGATGCAAATTCAATCGGTGACTTACGGTTTGAGTTTTTTTCTCGATACTCCTGAGTTATCTTACATTGATTCATTTCAAAGACAATTTTCTTTAATTTCCTTATATGTCTTTCTTTAGTAGGTTGTTTTGGGAAGTGATATGAAGTATAGTGCTAAAGGGCAATTTATGATGCGTGTAATGCACTAAAGCCGAATTGTCTAGACTCTATATTCAATGTGCTGGTAGGCACAAAGGATTCAAAAGGACTAGACATTGTTTGACCATAAAAGGACTAGACATTATAGACTTAGATAGTTTCATTTGGACTGAACATACGACGCTCGGGTAGATTGAGCAGTGAGATAAACATGGGAACCTGTGAGATACACTAAAAGTTAATTATCTAGAACTGTGGCTGAACATTTCCTTTATGTACGGACTTATGTCCTTAATTCTGATTCAGATAGGGCGACTGGGGGGTTCTGATAAAGTAGGTCTGTAGGAAATTATTTTTTTGCTTTCTATCTGTCAGTCATATGTTGCTTCCTCTGCGTGATTGGAAGAGATCCGACCTGGATTGCAACATATGCAACTCTAATTCTACGCACCTTCTTATCTATGAAATTCTTTCTATTTGTTAGCCATATGTTGTCCCCTCTGCGCGATCGGAAGATCCGACCTGGGACACATCATATGCAACATTCTATCTCTCTAACCCCTATCTATGTTAGTCATATGTTGTTCCCTCTGTGTGATTGGAAGACATCCGACCTGGGATACAACATATGCACTTCTATATCTGAATTCTTTCTTAATGATTGAATACTCACCTAAAGTAAGGAGTTCTTTGGAAGTTCTTGATTACCGGGGTATATCGGGAAGTGGGAAACATGTTCTAGTACATCTAAAATTGAACCATTTAGAGGTTGTTTGTAGATCTTGCTGCTTAATTTAAGTGGACAACAATATCCTTGGTCGTCGTCAGCTAAATGTCCATTTAGGAATATATATCACAATGACTTGTCACTTATAATCTGTCCAATTTGTCATCATCCTTTGTGTTTAAGTGGATCACAATACCAGTGATTGACCAGATCGAGACATGCAGGTGTGTGCTGATAAACGATATTGGATTGCTTGACAACTTTGATCCCAAATATTTTTGTCTTTGTTAAATTTGTTCATAGTTTTCCTCTATGCTCAAATTTAGGGGGAGAATTGAAAAAAAAATCAAAAATCAAACAAAAATCCAAAAAATTAAAAATCCAAAAAATAGTGTTATTTATGTTTTATTTCTTGTTCAAGAAAATCAAAAATCCAAAAATATTTTTGTTTCTGTTTTATTTTTTTTTAAATATAAAAAATCCAAAAATATTGTGTGCTAAGTTTTGTTTTAGTTTTGTTTTGTCTTGAAAAGTGAATTCAGGTGTAGATGAGATTCATGGAGACTATACCGAGATTTTCTGAGCCAAGACTTCATCTGTGAGTGTCAAAGAATTTTCATTCAAAGGAGCAAGAAATGAAGATTATTCTTTCAAAATTCAATCTTTCAACCCTAGAAGCAAGGTCAAGCTATTCTTCAAGATTATGTGACAAGTTGCATTGCAGCCTCCTCAATCAATTTGCTGCTATCTATGTACCTGCTAAAGTGATCCATAAGTTTTGTTCTCTATTCTATCTGAAGATTCTCAAGCTGAAAGCGCTATCTTTCAAGAATCTTTTCAAGAAGCCTCCTCACCCAACGTGCGTTCAAAGCCAAATCTTGAAGAAAAGCCCAACCGCTCAAGATGAAGTCATTCGTTAAAGATTCATCAAGTTCATCTTGAAGTTGTGAAGAATTTGAAGATTAATGTTGAAGCCAAGCTCCCGATGAAGATTGACAAGAAAAGCCAGCTATTTTTTTGGGGGAGCTTGTTGGGTCAATTAGAAAAGAAAGCTATAAACCAAGGGGGAGATTGTTGGGTCAAAAATATGGTTTATACTTTACTTTTCTAAGAAAATGTATTTTTGTGTCTTGGACCGTAAACAGCTTGGTGTTTACGGCCGTATACGTGTTTACGGCTGTGTTTACGGCCGTGAACAGGTTTACGGCCGTGAACCTGTTCATGGCCCATGTACTATATATAGGGTGAGGAGTGCATGTGAGGCAGAAGGTTGAGAGAAGCTTAAGTGTGTATATTCTAAGGTGTGAGAGAAAATAGAGAGAAGAGCTAGTGTGTGTGAACTATATGTATGGAGCATCATTCTATTCATTGAATACATCATAGATTCTCTTATTCTTCTTCTCCTTATCTTCTATTTTGGTCTGGCATCATCCGTTTGATTGGGATTCCGCACCATCAAACGGATCTGATTGATACACAAGCAGATTGGGGACTTACAAATGGTATCATATCTAGATTCATAGGATCTAAGGTCTTGTCACTCTTAGCTTATTAGAAAAACTTATCACAAATCTTTCGTGTTTAAGTGAACCACAATACCGACGATCGACCAGATCTAGTCATGAAAGGAGAGGTACTGATAAACGGATAAAGGCTGTCTAAAACTTTGATCCCAAATATTTTTGTTTTTGTTAAATTTGTTCATAGTTTTCCTCTATGCGCAAATTTAGGGGGAGAATTAAAAATATAAAAAATCAAAAACAAAATCAAAATCAAAAATCAAACAAAAATCAGAAAAATTAAAAAATTAAAAAATAGTGTTATTTCAGTTTTATTTTTCCAGTAAATATGAAAAATCCAAAAATATTGTGTGCTAAGTTTTCTTTTAGTTTTTGCTTTGTCTTGAAAAGTGAATTCAGATGTAGATGAGACTCATGGAGACTGAATCGAAACTTTCTGAGCCAAGGATTCGTCCGTGAGCATCGAAGAATTCTCATTCGAAGGAGCAAGAAATGAAGATTATTCTTTCAACATTCAATCTTTAAACCCCGGAAGCAAGGTGAAGCTGACTTGAAGATTATGTGACAGATTGCATTGAAGCCTCCTCAATCAATCTGCTGCTATCTATGAACTTGCTGAAGTGATCCAGAAGATTGTTCCTCTCTATTGTTCTCTCTGAGGACTCTCAAGCTGAAAGTGCCATCTTTTAAGAATCAGTACAAGAAGCCTTCTCACCCAACGTGCGTTCAATGCCAAATCCTGAAGAAAAGCCCAACCGCTCAAGATGAAGTCATTCATTGAAGATTCATCAAGTTCATCTTGAAGTTATGAAGAATTTGAAGATTAATGCTGAAGCCAGGCTCCCAATAAAGATTAACAAGAAAAGCCAACTACTTTTTAGGGGGAGTTTATTGGGCAGTTAGAAAAGAAAGCTATAAACCAAGGGGGAGATTCTTGGGTCAAAATTATGGTTTATACTTTGCTTTTATAGACAACTATATTTTTCTGAAGTGTAATATGTGTTTGCGGTTGTGTTCACAGCCAGGTTGGTGTGTACGTCCGTAAACGGGTTTACGGTCGTAAACCCGTTCACGGCCGTGAACATGTCTACTATATATAGGGTGAGGAGTGCATGTAAGGAAAAGAGTGGAGAGCTTAAGTGTGTGAAACCCAAGGTGTTGAAGTGAGAGAGAAGAGAGGAGCTTTAGTGTGTGTTAGTGTGTGTGTGTATCTTGTATCTGGATCTTAATTCATATCAATTCATACAAGATTCATCATCTTCTTCTTCTCCTTCTTCTTCATTTGATCTGGCATCATCCGTTTGATTGGGATTCCGCACCATCAAACGGATCTGATTGATACACAAGTAGATTGGGGACTTACAGGTCAAGTCTTTTCACAGGTATCGTTTTCAAATCTATTCCTTGGACGACCCTAAATGGAAAGGGATTTTACCAAATCCTACACCTTTTAAGTCACATCAGTTTGTCAAAAGAACACAAACTAGAAGGAATTCACGTGCTCACACTTTTTCAAATCCCAAGGGCAGCACAGTCAGAAATCACTCTTGGACTGGTCATAAAACTCACACTACACCCTCCGGACCGTTAGCCAAATACAGTGTTTGGATGAATGAGAAAAATCTTACTTTTGGATTTTATCATCAGAAATGGTCATATCAAGTTCAACCTCGTAATCCCACGAAACCTCGTAATTCTCTAAAACCTCATAACACTCCAAAAGTTCACAAACACCCAGGTCTAGGTCTCAAGATTGACACGCACCCTGTTTCAACAATCCCTACTCATGCATCTAGGAAAAAGAATTCGCTTGTAACCTCAGGCTCCAAACTTGTTTGGATGCCCAAACTAACCGTGTAATTTTCCAGGCAATGTGAAAGGAGGAACAAGAAGAGGAGTGGTTGATAGACAGTGCATGCACCTTGCACATGACCGGAAGGTTAGAATACCTTCGGGATTTCAGGCCTATACGTAACGGTGGAAACGTCACATTCGGCAACAATGTGAATGGAATAATCAGAGGTTACGGTGTGTTACAACAGGGAACTTCTCAATACAAAAGGTTGCTTACGCAGAAGGCCTCAAGCATAATCTCATCAGTGTAGGCCAACTATGCAAAGCAGGCCATCAGGTTGATTTTGATAATGAATACAGCTACATTATG
Organism: Lactuca virosa; assembly: GCF_052849685.1. Classification (NCBI taxonomy): domain Eukaryota; kingdom Viridiplantae; phylum Streptophyta; class Magnoliopsida; order Asterales; family Asteraceae; genus Lactuca; species Lactuca virosa. The sequence continues at coordinate 374,608,750 of NC_136433.1, read as the reverse complement.
ACAAGTGATAGGTCCATAACTCTGCTCCCTCATCTGAAACAAAGTTCATTATGGAAAGTGATATCCCAGTCTCCTCGGGTCCTCTTAACATAGTTGAGGTTAACTATGATGATCTTTTCGACCCCGCAGAGACTGCTCATCTCTCTGAAATTCTTGTGTCTCCGGTTGCTCAACAACAACATGTCGAAGTCTCTGGCCCAACTCTATCCGAAGATTTGTCATTTGACACTTCCACCTCGCCGGTTGAGGGGGAAAGCTCAATTACGGTTCAAGAAACAACAATCGAGGTTCCAGTGCTTCACGAAGCAGCTTCAACATCTACTCGCAGAGTCACAATCCCATCAAATGCCTCCTCAGACTCTGATGATGAAGAATAGAAAACATCGACACAAGAATCGATTCACGGATTATCACTCACCCACCAATCCAGGGGGAACTATCTCAGGTTCAGGGGGGAACTCCCGTCCGCAATCGAGGGGGAACCTCACTTAAATGTTGATCAAGCTCCTTCAGTCCAAGACACTTTTGCAAGCTGTTCACAAGTCGAGGGGGAATTGCCTTCCCTAACCGCAGAGTCTCATGATATCGAAGACATTCCCTCCACCGCAGCCACTGATCACCTTCAACCTCGTCTGCACGTCTGGACAAAGGACCACCCACCGAGTCAAATCATTAGTCACCCATCAGCAGGCGTACAAACTCGATCTTCTAATGACCTAACGGACCACTTCCACTACACAACCTTCATGTCCGCAATAGAGCCTCGATCCATCAATGAAGCTCTTCTAGAGCCCGAATGGATCACCGCCATGCAAGATAAACTAGCCGAATTTGAAAGAAACAAAGTTTGGTAGCTGGTTCCGAAGCCAAAATGTCACACTATTGTTGGAACAAGATGGGTGTTGAAAAAAAAACTTGATGAATGCGGTGCGGTCGTGCGTAACAAAGCAAGATTAGTTGCTAAGGGGTATAGTCAATTGGAAGGTGTTGACTATGATGAAACTTATGCCCCCGTAGCCAGGATGGAAGCCATACACATCTTCTTAGCGTATGCTACACACAAAAATATCATAGTACATCAAATGGATGTAAAAGGTGCTTTCCTGAATGGTGAACTAAAAGAAGAGGTTTAGTTGTCACGTCCGGATACAAAATAAGTGTGATTGATCTCACATTATTTAGAAAGACAAATGGTAATCACCATATGCTTGTCCAAATCTATGTGGATGATATCATATTTGGTTCAACAAATCAGGGTATGGTGGATAAATTTGCAAAACTCATGACAAACAAATTCCAAATGAGCATGAATAGAGAGATCAATTTCTTTCTAGGACTCCAAGTGAAACAAGTCCCTCAAGGGATATTCATTAATCAGGAAAAGTATACCTATGAACTGCTGAAGAAATACGCAATGGACAATTGTTCCTCAACCAAGGTTCCTATGGCCTTCGGATATAAGATATCTGCTGATCCTTCCGGAGAATCAGTGGATCACAAAACTTATAGAGGAATGATTGGTTCCTTGATTTACCTCACCGCAAGAAGACCAGACATTGTCTTTGCAACAGGCTTATGTGTCAGGTACCAAGCCGATCCCAAAGTATCACACTTGACCACAGTCAAGCAAATCTTCAGATATCTCACGGGAAGCAAAGCCCTAGGCCTCTGGTACCCCGCAGGAAATGATTTCAGCCTTCAAGACTTCACCGATGTGGATCATGCCGGATGCAGATTGGATAGAAAGAGTACTTCCGGTGGTTGTCAATTTCTTGGAGGAAGATTGGTCAGCTGGTCCTCAAGAAAACAAAATTGTGCTTCTTTGTCTACCGCAGAAGTTGAGTATGTGGCCGCAGCCAGCTGTTGTTCTCAAGTCTTATGGATGAAAACCCAACTGATGGACTACGGATACAGAATGCTATTGATACCAATTTATTGTGACTCAGAGAGTGCCATTGCGATTTCTTACAATCCCATTCATCACTCAAAGACGAAGCACACTGAACTTCGGTATCACTTCATCAAATACCATATTCTCAAAGGTAACATCGAACTAATTTTTTTCAATACTCACAAAGAGATTGTTGATGTGTTTTCAAAGGAACTTGATTCAACAAAACTCAACAGTTTTCTGAAATGTTAGGGATGATGAATCCAGACCCGCAATTCTTCTTGAATTGATAGGTACCGCAGACCACCTCTGGTCTCTGTTACGGTCCTAGAGTAATATATCTATCAGACATGGTTTCAATATACTCTGTATACCGTAACCATATATCATACTTAATTTCCTTGGGTATTTATTGTTTGTTGTTTCTGATCTTTTATCAAGTGTTCCTTTCAGATCTTGCTCCCGCAGTAACGCTGTCTCCCACCGTAGTCATTAAGCCACCCACAGTCTCATTGAATGAATCCTCAACCATTTCATAAATTCACTAATAATATTTTGTGCTATTTAATGATCTTCATTAAATAAAGAAAAACATTCTCAAACAAAAACATTCGTTTTGTAGCATACAACGTTTCAGTTTCTTTCAAAATCACGTTTATCATGTCAGACCTATTTTAAGAAAAATGACAAAAAAAAATTGTTTTCCCATAAAAGAAATTTTTTAAGAAATCTTCTACCTTTTTCTGTCACATCTCCTAGCCCCAAAACGTCTAATCTGTTTCCACTTCCCCATTACCCAACAGACTTTTAACCCCCACCTTCCACACGATCTTCAAACGTGTGATAATAATATGACATTCATTAAATGCCCTAACAGATGTTAATAAATTAAATGCCCTAACAGACCTTCCACACCATTAACAGATGTTAATAAATTAATTTACATAAATTTTGGAATCCGGTACTATAAAAATCCTTTTTCCCTCCTAAGAAAGATTTACATTTTCTGAACTCTAAGACGATCTCTCTCTTCTTCACCTTCTCGTACTCTGTTTTCCTGCAAGTTCCTAAACTTTTCAAACAAAAAGAATGGTGAAATACGACATCTCGAAAAAGCAATCCAAAGCTTATGCGTCGGTTCAACCAACTGGTTCCGACTCAACAACCATGAATCACTCTTCGACGATAGCCTCTAGCAACTTTAGGGCTGTGTTTGAAGATCATCCATCTTATAATCAATCGATTCATCTGATGATCAAATTTCTGTCATCCCATCCATTGTTTGGAGCTTTCAATACCTTCACAGACGTGGTTCCTCTTTCCTCCCTTTTCAAATGTTTCTTCTCAGCCTTTCGCTTAAACTCAAACCCTCAAGAAATCCACTTGAACTTGATCGATGATTCGTTAGTCATCTTGACTAAGGAAAAGTTTCTAAGTGCAATCAATCTTCAAGTTCTTCCTTCAACAAGAATTTATTCTCCTAGCACCAATGACATCACCTCAACCCTATACCAGATGGGGTATCAGAAGAAATTAAAAGGCATTGGGGAATTCAAGAAAAACCAACTGCCTACGGTATGGCAATTTGTCTGTCATTTCATCGTCCGGAGTCTCTCTGGCAGAACCAGAGGCACGGACAACATGGGCCTCAAGCTGTTAGAGCTCGTATGGAGTATCTTTACAGACAACGCAGTGAACTATGGTCAAATTCTCTGGGATGATCTTCTTCAATACGTTCCCAAGGAGATTCCGAGAGAAGACCCCACTGAACTCACCTTCACACGCTTCTGGTCTCTGAATCCCAGACCTTCACAAGGATGCCAAACTCAACATGGGTGATGACATCAACTTCTTTGTCACCTGAGACTTGAAAAGGTACACTCTTTTAAAAGACCAATCAATTTTTGGAGCTCTTAGACGGCTGCCTGAACATATTCTCAAGTCTATTGGACTTGAAACCCGAGAAGTCATTGATCACCTCAAGGCTACGGATGGTATTGACCCATACCATTCTTCCCTGCCTCATCCCAGTCAGCCAATTATAGCCACTACCGCAACCCAAGGACCTTCAAGATCCGCACCTGCCTCAATCCCTCCTACCACAGAACAATCTAACCCTCCCACAACTACACGTCGTAAGAAGATTGTTCATTCTAAGAAAGCTCCCCGCAGCAAAGTCCGAAAAGGTAAATCCTCAAAGAAAAGCAAGACCAGGGCCATCGAATCTTCGGATGACGCTCCTGTCTCCCCTTCCAACTCTCAAGATGATATTTCTGTCAATGTTGATGAAGAATTTGATGATGACTCCAGTCCAATTCTCATACACAAAAGGCAGAAGATCATCCCTAGCCAGAGCCAAATGCGTGACCTGACAAATACCGTAGTCTCTCAAAATACTTTGGTAGTCCTTGAAGCTCCCGCAAGCATATTTTCTTCAACCCTCTCTAGCTACTCAGATGCAGCAAGTGCATCTGTTTCACTTGAACATGGAGACACAACCCCATCGGGATCCCAAGAGGATCTAAGTGGTACGACACGCCCTAAGGTCTCCAGGGAATCCAACCCTCATTTCTTTGATCCAGAGGAGTTGTGCTCCTTTCTTCTTTCTGTCACCCAAACACTTCAAATAGATAACCAATTGCAGGGCAATTCTTCAGCCTCTGCCAGAACCGAATCGAGGCCACACTTGACTACGGGTCAAGGAGACCGAGGAAGTTCGGGAAATCATACTCCGCCACCATTACACTCAAGTGGTTTAGGCGTGGTGAGCACAAACGTGCAAGGATCCACGAACCCGGGGGACACCCCGGTGCGAACTCATGGTTTTGACGGTTCTTTTTCAGATGACTCCTGGACTCGCTTTCAACCAACCACTGAGTCCAAACTCAAGAAGTATAAAGCTTTCAGGAGATCATTCCAGGCACATAAAGCTCAACAAACGAAGAAACTACAGCAGAAGTAACAAGATATTCAAATTGTAGCTAAATACTGGGCAGAAACCTTCAGCAACGCTAAAGCTGTCCATGATATTCTAAAGATTCAGGAATGGATGTCCAAGATGGAAGCTACGGTGCACCAGGATCAAAATTTCAATGATGTTGGTCCTTCTAAGCCTCCCCCCACTGCTGAACAACATGACTCGTTTGCCGATGGCACCGCAATCGAGATTAGTTCAAATCCGGTGTTCGGACTCGATGATCTTGAAGTTGATGAAGTTGATCAACCTGTTCACTCAGATGACTTCGTAATGATCTTTGTTGAAGATGAAGAGTCCAGCAGATCTCAACACTCCACCTCTAAGCCAAAGGAGAAGAAAAAGAAGAAGAAGATGGCTGTAACTCGTAAGGAATTTCTCAGTCTTCAAGATAAAGTGGAAAAAATTTTGGCTGCAGTCACTATCCCTCAACAACAATAGACTGAAGTTGTTGGGCCGCAATCGATAGCAGAATGGGTTGAACGTCTCGAAAGTAGGGAAAGACTGGCTGCTGAAAGGATTACCTTAAAGTTGGAAATGGGTCTTCGAGCTCTCGACAACAACATAACTGCTGACCACAAAGAATTCCTGGCAACTACGGAGCGCCTGATCCAAGAAGTATCCACAATCAAAGCTGAACACCAATCTACAATTTCGGATAAAGCAGTAAAGACAAAGAAGCTTGTTGAGGAAACTCACAACGCTTATGAGTCCACAATTATGGTGCTTCAATCCACTATCAATAACTTAAGGCGTTCCCTGACCACAAGTTCCCATGGTCAAGAAATACTGAAGCTTACCAAAGAAATTCATCAACTTCTTTTCAACACCAAGATTCCAGACAATCAACAACTCAGTGAAATTCTCAAATCCCAGTTCAACAATGTCTTCTCAAAGATTGATGGCCTTAGACAATGGTTTGAGGAGCAACAGATTGTTTCTTCCTCAAAAGGGGGAAGTGAACACTCTAATCCTCAACACCATCAATCTTCCGCAGCAATCCTAATTCTAATTCCAGCCCCATTTTTTGGTCCCATTCATTAAACTATTGAAGCTCAACAACCACCACCGCAATCATCCCCAAACCATCAACTCTGGTGCAATCTCATCATTCTCCCCCTCCAGAACATAAGTCTCCGGATCATGAAATCCATCAATCCCCACCTCGTCCAGAAACTTCACCTCACTTCAAAAACCTAGAGCCAGCTATGTCTTCCGAACACTCCAATGACTCTCCTGCAACCATTCAAAAGAAAATAGACTGGCGAGCTGCAAAATTCGCTGAACAAATCTGGAGAGATCATGGCTTTGATACGACTATGGATGAATCCCTGATTAACTCCTGGGTTAATCCTACAAGAAGACTGCTCGATGATGACTACAGGCTAGTTCTAACCTACGCAGAACCTTCCTCGGATGGATACTGGGACATTCCAATCTCTCTCAATGCCAAATTATTCATTGTTTTTGAACCCTTCGACCGCAGTCTACCAGATGACCAGAGGCTCCCTCTTGAGTTTGAGCGATTGAACAAATTCCACGCCAAACACGGATCTGTGTTTGAAAATATTTGGTCTAACGATAGACCCTTCTCAGTCAAGATTTACAAGATCAGGAGATTCATGAAGACAAATTTCACCGAGTACACACTGACAAGAAGAGGTGACGATTACATCAGGACTCAAGCAAATTTTCCCTGCATGAATCCATAGGAGGTGTTCCTGATCGACAGGTTGTTTCAAATCAAGTCAGAGAAACATCCGAAGATGAAAATTGCATAAGAAAAGGCATGTGAATACCTTAAGTCCACGGTAGTTGAATTCGCGAAGATTGATGCGGATATTCATCCGACTCTTCCTCAAAATTTCAATCTTCCAGCACTTGATCCAGCACCGTTCTTCACTGAAAGATATCAAAATCGATCCTTAGGAGCAACCAACTTCCCAGAACTGGGAGTTGTGTTCAAAAGAGCAAACAGCAATGTTAAATACTTCATTCCCATCACTGTTATGCATCGTCTTACCCGCAACCAACTTGAAGTCACCTTGACTTCGGCGCAGAGAACCAAGCATACAACGGACGAAGTGAAGTTTTAGATCACAAGGAGAATCACCTGGTTAGGTGAAGTAAGAAAATTCTGGTGGCTGCTGATCAAGTTTCTGAAGCTTACCATTAGTGAAGTTGAGGAGGTCAATTAAGGGGAAATTGTTGAATCAAATAAGTGACCCTCTTAAACTTGTTATCTGAAGTTCTCTTTTGCTACCGCAACATCAAGTCATCCGCAGTGTCTTCATCTGCAACAAAGACTTAGTTTTTCAGTTTCTTAACTTTTGTGTTTACATTGTATTACCTAGTGTACCTTGGATGGACACTTTATCTGAACTTTAGTCTTTGTTTATTCTCATGTAATTTCTAGAGACTCTATAAATAGAGTTCTCGTGGTTTGAATGAAATATGCCTCTCATTACATCTCTATTCTCAATCTGAATTACTCTATCTGTTCTTACCTTCAAAGATCTTTTTGAACTTACACTCATATATTAAGATCGAACTCTCAAACTCTCCTTCGGAGCAAGTCCTCGTGACTTCATTCACTTTAAGTTGATCACATATACTAACTCGGTTTGAATGCAAACCTTGTTAAGAATCATCTTAGTGTTTACTTGATATATAACTTGTTGTCATTTACATTTCCTTTACTTTTTGCACTTACATTTCCGCAACTAACATCTCTAACAATCCTAACTTCTTATTATTGTTGAGCTTTAGGATCCTCTGAGATTAACTTAATTCCACAACATATAACTTGTACTAACGTTTGTTCAAGTGTTTCTCAAAAGTTTTTCTCTCAACAGATACTTCTTATGTTTGAAATCTATTTTGTAGTAGGAAAGGTATGCTCGGGATGAAAAGGAAGCTATTGAGGAGTTAGAAGCAGGAAGTCGGGGCCTCAGACAAAAAGAAGAAAGAAGACTTGAAGATAGAAGACCACGTCGTGGTGATCCTCCAACACGACGTGGCGAAGGCAAGATTCTCGACCAATGAGTTGACTTAGAGAATACGGGATATACACGAAGACCACAACGTGATGACGTTCAACCACGTGGTGGTGATCAGATTTATGGTAATTATAAATACCCGAACATTAGGTTGAATGTAAAGACTTTTGGCCGATTTTCTGAGGAGAATTACGACTACAAACCTCTGGAAACTCAGAAGAATACCGAGAATCAATTGTAGCTCAAGAGTTGAAGAAGATTTAGAAGATTGCTACATAGAATCATTTGTTTTTGTAATCAGTACTCATGTCTAGTATTAATTACATGGATTATGTGTGTTTTTATGCTATCATGAGAGGCTAAAAACCTTTTACTTCTGTTTGGTGTAGATGAACCTGATCTTATTGTGTTGATTTTGATTATTGGATGCTTATAATTGACTTTACTTGTGTTTGATAATCTAAACCCTAGCATGTTCTAGTTCTAGTTTATATTGCTTATTAATCAAATTCTGTGTGATAGTTGATCATTCTAATTGCATGAATTTGTCTCCTAATTGTTTATGATCATTAAATAATTAGAGCTAGGATGAATCACATATTAGATAAGGTAATTAAAGTTGGTAACCTTAACTATGTTAGAGAGAATAATTAATCTTAATTTGTGATTGGTTGCTTAACTTGATCATAGGAAAGTAACTACTATCATTCATAGTCCAATTTGTGCTCATTGTCGATTTGGTGTTTAACTTGTGCTTGATTATTGCATGGTAATTCATACATTGGTAAGTATGGATATTTGATCATAATAGCTATTTAACAAATTGGTAATCAATATATTCTATCCATTAGAAATCAACCATGGGAGAAGGTAAAATCGAATCTAAAAAGAAGTACTCTTTAAATCTTGAAGTAAATTCTTTTTCTTTGTTTGCTTAATTGTTTAGTTGATAGTAAGTTCTTCTGATCGTGAAAAATCAGTAAAAACCCCAAATTAAAGTTTGTTTCCTTAGTTTAATTAGAAGTAGTTATTTTAATTACTTAAATTACATTCCCTGAGTTCGACACCCGACTTACTCAAGTTATTCTATAATCTGACTAGGTACACTACCTATAAGTTCATTGTTAGTTAAGTTAGTAACGTTATAAATTTAAAACAAGTAGATACCTTTTTGTACATCAAAGAGTAAATTCCTGAAGTCTAACCCCAACGACAAGAAGTCCGGGGTGACAACGAGGCGAAATGGTGTGAAAAGTGAAGAAGAAAGCATTTCAGGCAATGCAAAGGAGAAGTGACATGCTACAAGTGTGGAAGGCCTGGTCACTATTCTGATGACGAAGGTACAATTGGAGGGTGTGTTTTGAATGTAGAGAAGAAAGGAACATAATGAAGGACTGTCCAAAGAAGAAGGAAGTTGCAAAGCAAAATGTGCCACCAAAACCAAAGGCATGGGCATTTCAGATGACCTGGAGGCAGCATATGACAAACTAGATTAAGAGAATGAAGTTGTTTATCTAAAGTTTAAGGTAAGAAGTAGTTACATAGATAGTAATATATTATGTAGCCCGATATAAGAGGCATCGAATATGGTGAACTTGAAAAATATTGTAATCATTTTTAGAAGTTATACAACCCTAATTATACTATTCAATGTGTTAAGTTGTTGTGTGATACTTTTTCTCATATGGTGACTTGGGAACTGCGAGGAAATTCTTAGGACGAATATGAGTAGGTGTGAAAGGTAGTAGAGGCCTATACTATCAGAAGCACAAGACTCGCACTTGGATCACGAAGGGTCACATGGTTACTGAGGCGCTAGTAGTTGAGTTTGTTTTGTATGTTTTCGTCATTACTTTCGTTTCGGTGATGACTAAAAAAATTAATGTTATTCTGACCTTAGTCGTCATAACGAATTGAGTCTGATTAAGATAAATCTGCAAAGTAAGTTACTTGGTTTAGAGAACCATGTTCATTATAGTGTCTGATTTTAGTCAAAAGATTTGAGGAGGAGATGATCGAAGTGATCAACAAAAGGACTGCAGCCGTCATGAAAGATTAAGCAACCAAAAGCTAGAAATGCTACCTACAACGATGTGTTTGTACCACATTAGAAATTAAGGGAATGTGTTTTCCATGCTATAGTTTGATTCATATAGACATAAGTCTATCCATTGCCTTATGCGATGGAAGGTCATTATATCATGACCATTTGGTCTGTTATGTAGCCAAAGTAAAGATCTTATCTTGGGTTTAGTATGTTTAAGAAGGAGCATGAGTCTCTGATGAAGATCGAGTTTGTAACTCGAAGGTTAGGACTGAGGGTCCCACAGAGAATGAAGAGCGAATGCAAGTTTGAGCATTGTCAGCAGTTAAAAAGTCCAAGGGTTTGATATTCATTGGGAAAAACATAGGAATTAAGGTTATTTCTTAGGATGGAAAAGTTACTTGCGGGATCATTATCCAGCTGTATTTTGCTGATGATTCTGGGATGTAATCATCCTAAGGGGGGAGATAATTGTAACACCCGCAAATTCAGGCTAAACATTTTTGATATAATACATAATCTTAACTAAAGGTTTAGTAGTCGTATTTACTATTTTGTGGATATAAGGAGCACTTAAATCCGACTTCATATGAAGTTATGCTTCTTCGAAGTTTCGCGATTAAACCGACATGGCAATGTGCATCGTAAATAGTGAATCGTATATAGGTTGGTTATTAGCCTAAATAATCTAAACAAAAGTCATAGTAACTATAAAAAAGAACTCGTGCATATAAAGAACGTCCAAATCTGACATCATATTAGGAAGTTATGATTTTTCGAAGTTTCATTCTAACAGTGTGTGACACAGAAACCGAGTTTTAGATCGGTTGATTGTTAGGGAAAACAATCTAAATGAGCATCAAAGATCTCTTGAATAGGAATCTGTCAATATAAAGACAGTCAAGAACGGATGTTGTATGAGAGAGTTATGATTTTTATACGGACTTTAACAGTATAAGCCTATAAAAATATTACTTTAAAAATAAAGTAAGAATTAGCCGACGGAGTCCAAATGAAAGTTGTAGTACGCACCGATAGCTATGCATGGATATAAATAACGTAAAAAACGGAGCTCGTATGAGAAATATATGAATTTTTGAAGAAAATTAAAATTCCAATCGTGGCGCGCACTGACAAGAGGACACAGACCATGAAGACTTTGACACGTGCCACAAAGCTAGAGGAGCGATATCGTCTAATAAGCGTGACGCACCCAGAAGGAGGCACATTGCGCCCCGTGTGACCCTATTAACATGTTTCATTTTCAAGCATATTTCCTTACTCATTCACTCCCAAAACCTATGGAATTTGTTCCTTACCCCTAGTCCATGTACTCCGTAGTTCCCGACTACATTAGTGAGCCTCTGTAGCGTCTAAGAACCCAGATAAATAGGTCTTTCAGTTTTGGAGTGTTGCCCACGCAATTTCCTGGTTTATTCTAAAATTTCTGTAAGTTAAGCTACACTTATTTCATTTCAAGTATAACTTATACTTATGTTCATATTCGTTATTATGAACCTATAAATAAGATTTATCAGTAATTCCAAGTAATAATACTGATTGATCTAATTACGGGAATCATGTCTAGGCTAGATTTAGTGAGGTGTTTAAAGTGAGATTTCCAAACAGTATACTTTGTATACCAAACAGATCCTACATCTGATAGGATCGTACCTAGTTATTCCTTACTTGGTAGATCTTGATGTAGACATTTGGATTAGTGAGCAATCTAGACTATCATTAGTCATAAAAAATATAAGACTAAGACTTAGTATTGTGATAACCTTGGTCACATCAAAGGAAAAGCTAAAGTGTTAGGTGAAGCGCTGCCTGAGTTTCGAGTCATCCATTTTTAACAAGTGAGTGCATAGTTACTTTCAACTTACACATAGATAGAAGTATTCTAATTGCTTAAATGTTATGCATGCTGTTTAGTTGTGCTTAATATATATGTGCAACGTGATATAGCTATTACTTGATTAAAATTTATATTTATCATACTTAAAATATGATTGGATAGAGAAGGGATGTGTAAAATAATAAATGAGAGGTCGTGATAGGTTAGTAAAGGGTTGTGTGACATAATAAACGAGAGGGTGATAGGTTAGCAAAGGGATGTGTGAAATAATAAGTTGTGACATGTTGTGCTCACCCAAAGTACTGTTGTATTGATGTGCCTAGTGATCTAAGAAAGTATTACTTAGTAAAAGGTTTTGCAAAGTAATAAGTTGTGACCTGCTGTGCTCACCCAAAGTACTATCATACTGCTATGCTCATCCAAACTACTATCGTACTGTTGTGCTCACCCAAAGTACTATCGTACTGATGTGCTCATCCAAAGTACTATCGTAGTGATGTGCTTAGCCAAAGTATTATCGTAATGATGTGCTGACGCAAAGTACTATCGTACTGTTGTGCTCACCCAAAGTATTGTTGTATTGCTGTACCCAATCATCTAGGAAAATACGATGATCACTGCTGACAAAGATCCTTTAGGAGAGGTCCCTCGAGATCAGTGTTTTAAGATTATGAAGTAAAGATTACGGGAGTGTGTAACTAGGTTATTTGTTTGCTGAAATATATATAATTGAAAATTATAATATTGTGGGTTGAAAACCCGACGTGCTCACCAGTCTCCCAAGTCTGGCCCACTCAGTTTCTTTATGTCACATGTAATGGTATGAAGGTTCAGAGATATTGATGTTGAATCTGTCGAGAGATTTATGGAATTTTAGGTCATTGAATGTAAGGCCTGTAAAGACTTGTTTATATTGATGTTTCTGTATCGGTTATGACATCCCAAACTTTTGAACGTTAATGAAAAATATTTCTTCAGAAATGCTTTTATCTCACATATTTATTACGGGACAAAATTCCCCATTTATAAAAAATATTCTGTCTAAAATAAGCATAAAGAAAAAGTTTTTAATTGGGGATGTCATGCCAATGCATCAACTACTCGTCTCTTAATAACGCAAAACGACCACATCTTTAAGTCTTCTTCGTCATACGATCTTCCCTTGGTCGGAGTTCATATAGGAACGTGACACACACCTTAAAGTATCCACTTCGGTTATCATTGCCAAAGTTCACCATCAACAAAATGTCCGCCAGATCTAGAACAAAAAACAAACAAATCTTTCCAATCTTCCAAAGAAGTACCGACGACAGCCGAAAACCACAAAACTAACATCGTAGACATGAGATTTCAGTTGTTAAAACTCGTATTCACTTAGATCTAACCAGATTTGGACTAGGAACACCACAAGAGTCAAGAAGAAACCATCAGAATCACTCAGAACTTACCAGATCTAAGCATGAAGTATGAATGAAAGTCGCTATAATCATGAATCTACCGATAAACCATCAGATACGGTAGACGGAGGTGGTGGTTCACCGTAGATCGCATATTGGGAGTGGTTGCTGGTTCGCCGGAGGTGCTGGTTCAGCTTTCGGAGAAGGTAACGGCGGTGGTGATCGCGACAGTGGTGGGCAATGAAGACCTGTTTTTGTTCGATTTGTTGAATAACGGTGTTCACCACAGGAGGTTGAAGAAGATGAGAGAATGGTTTTTGTTGTTAGACAGAGAAATTATGTGTAGATCTAAATCTTAGATCTCATGGAATAGATGTAAAATATGAAAATAGGTTTAATTTGTATAATATTTACTGTCGTGCCATTCTTTTGTTTTAGCTATTGATAAAAATATCATTCATGAGGTTTGTAAATATTTATTTGAAAAATGACAAATATTCTTTTATTAGAGTTTTGGTTCTCTCTCTCTCTCTATATATATATATATATATATATATATATATATATATATATATATATATATATATATATATATATATATATATATATATATATATATATATATATATATATATATATAATCAACATTTCTACCATCGGTATTGTTCTATTTTAGATATCGTCCGTCAAAATTTCTCTCAGATGAACCTTTCCCTCATAATCTTCATCACTCTTCATCTTATTCGTCCATCCTTTTCAAAACTCTTCCATGGAGACGACGATCATCAAACCACTTGCTTAAACCCTTTTCTGGATCATCAAAATTCCTCATTGAAAGATCATATACTAAAGCTGGCAAATCATGTTGAAACAGCTGAGTGGATCAAGAAAATAAGAAGGGAGATTCATGAATACCCAGAACCCGCTTTCGAAGAATTTCGCACAAGCTCCATTATCCGGCGAGAACTGGAGAAGATGAGTATCAGGTACCAGTGGCCGGTTGCCAAGACCGGAGTAGTAGCCCGGGTTGGCTCTGGTTTACCGCCGTATGTCGCACTTAGAGCAGATATGGATGCTTTACCCATTCAGGTTCATTTCAGTTTCTTCAACATTAATTATTAAAAGTGACACATGTTTAAATACATATATTAATTACTAAATAATTAAATACACACACCTATCACATAGAATTTGAACCTTTATGTTTGACTTTTTCATGCACGATTTGCAACTACTTGATCCCTGGAACACTTCTTGAAGTTTAAAGATTTTGATTTTTTTTTTTTTGACGCTTTTCTAATTCTTTAAGTATCTTAAAATGGGTTATTGATTTCGGGTTTCTGCCCCAATTCTCTAACTTACTTTTTTTTAACATTTTTTTAGGTTATAAGAACTTGTATTTATGTAATAGGAACTGGTTGAATGGGAGCATAAAAGCAAGAATGATGGCAAGATGCATGCTTGTGGACATGATGCACATGTCGCAATGCTTCTTGGTGCTGCCAAAATCTTGAAACAACTCGAGAACGAATTACAGGTAGGCAAACTGATCATCATAAAGATGAATTGGGGTTGGATTAATTACCTCAAAAGTAATTTAATTTGGATTAATTTAGGGCACTGTGGTATTGATATTTCAACCAGCTGAAGAACAAGGAGAAGGAGCAAAACAGATGATCAAAGAAGGTGTTCTTGATAAAGTGGAGGCCATTTTCGGCCTGCATTTAGTCCTCTCCTCCGATACTGGTGTAGTTGCGTCAAGATCCGGCGACTTTTTGGCGGGGTGTGGCTTTTTCAGGGCGGTGATCCATGGCAAAGGAGGTCATGCCACCATTCCTCAAGATTCCGTCGATCCAATTTTGGCTGTTTCGGCATCTATAATTAGCTTACAACATATTGTATCCCGAGAGGCTGATCCCTTAGATATGCCTGTAAGAAACCGGATTTAAAACACAAAACCCTAATCGATGATATATACCCTTGAACAGTTTTTAATGAAAGTTATTTTTGCAGGTTGTTTCTGTAACAATGGTGGATGGTGGAACTGGGCTTAATGCAATTCCAGATGCAGTCTCCATTGCTGGTACTTATAGAGCTGTTAGCAAAAAGAGCTTCTATGCACTTGCAGAAAGAATACAAGAGGTGATTAAAGCTCAAGCAACTGTATATCGTTGTTCAGCTACGGTTGACTTTGAAGGTCCGATTGTCTCACCAACTGTTAACGACGAGAGGATATATGAGCATGTAGTGAAAGTATCGGCGATGATCGTTGGAAAACAGAATGTAGAGGTGTCTCCTCCGATCATGGGAAGTGAAGATTTTGCGTTTTATTTGGAAAAGATTCCGGGGACTTTAGCTTTTCTCGGCATGAGAGATGAGAAGAAAGGGATCATCCATTCGCCGCATAGCCCTTATTATGCGGTTCATGAAGATGTGCTTCCAACAGGATCTGCGCTTCATGCTGCTTTCGCTTATACCTATCTTTTGAAGACATCAACAATTGTTTGTGGTTCCTAGTTGTGTTTTCTTGAATTATAAATGTAGTTATAAAACGTCAAAGGACTCATTTTGTGAATTATAAAAGACTGCAATAGTTGAATAATGAATATTATTTTACACCGATGTAAAAATTAAAGAAAACAATATATTTATGGTCCATGTGTTTCTTTTTTGTTTTTTGAAAAAAAAAACATTTTTTTTCCCGATTGTGTCTCTGGGTTATAACACATTTGAAATAATAAATGTTGCTTGTTTTTAAAGTATATTTTTGACTTTTTATCCCATAAAAATAATAGCTTCTAAATTTGAAAAAAAAATAAGTTTTTTTTGAACTAGTGGTTAAAGTTACTATTATAGTAAAATTTGTTAATGGCTAAAGTTAGTATTACGAATTTAGTAAAACACGTCAGCTTCCAGAATAGAACCTGAAACTTACATTATATTGACATATTTTTGAAGTTTTGTGTGTCATCACATCCGTTGCCACAACATCCACCTTAGTCGTCGCCACCGTACGTCACCTTCAACATCTTTTACTATCATCTAATAATCAATGTGGTTAATGGTATATATATATATATATATATATATATATATATATATATATATATATATATATATATATATATATATATAGTGAAGATCAAATAAGGAAATTTTTTGTAGGAGGTAAGAACTTTTTTTTCTACATATTTTTTTCGCGAACAAACAAAATGAATCATTAGATGATTCATTTGTAAGATGATTCACAAGAAAAAATTCTCAAAAAAACATCTCGATAATTCATTTATACAATGATTTTGTTGTTATTCACTAAAATTGTCATAAAAATGAATTTTTTCTTAATTTACTTAAAAATGAATCATAAAGATGTTTTTTTGGGAATTTTTTCTTGTGAATCATCTTACAAATGAATCATCTAGTGATTCATTTAGTTTGTTCGTCAAAAAAATATATAAAAAAAAAAACTTCTTACCTTCCTACCAAAAGTGTCTTCTTTTTATCAAAAGCTTATAATATAAATATATCAACAAATCTCAGACACGATGATGAACATTTTTTTTTATTTAACACCAATGTAAGCTTTCTAGTATAGTTATGGGGGATTTTAATGAGGTTCGGCATGATTCGGAGAGATTGGGGTCGCAATTTAATCCGGGTACAGCTACTGTTTTTAGTGATTTTATTAGTCATCTAGATCTCGTTGACATACCTCTAGGTGGTCCTTGCTTTACTTGGAGTGACAAATGGGGTTCGAAATTTAGTAAACTAGATAGATTCTTGGTCACTGAGGGTATTATGGGTTCTTTTCCTCATCTTATGGGTCTTGCGTTAGAAAAAAAAATTCTCGATCATCGTTTTATTCTTTTGTTGGAGCATCGTGTGGATTATGGTCCTACCCCGTTTCGGTTATTTCACTCTTGGTTTCTGTTGGATGGATTTGATGAGGTTGTGCGGGAGTCTTGGTTGAATCCCGAACTGGGGACGTGTTCGGATAACCCTTGGATTATTTTTAAGAAGAAATTACAGCTTCTTAAAAAAAATATCAGGGTATGGTATTCTACTAACCGGGATCAACTTTCTAATAAGAAGAAAAATGTTCAAGAGATGTTGGAGTGTATTGATAGGCGCTTAATGTTAGATGATGGTTCACCTGATTTGAGAGAGCAAAGGGTTTCTTTATTAAAGGAGATTTCAGATCTAGATCATTTCTCACAGCTGGAGCTCGCCCAAAAGGCTAAGATTCAGTGGAGTATAGAGGGTGATGAGAACTCAGGTTACTTTCATGGAGTTATTAATCGCAGAAGGCGCCAAGTTGTTATTCGTGGTCTCTTGATTGATGGAGCTTGGATTGATAACTCTATTCGGGTGAAGGGGGAGTTTCATGCTTACTACCGGTCTCTTTTTTCACAGCATATGGGAAGGCGTCCATCTACAGATGCCATGCACTTTAGTACTTTATCCTCTTCTCAGACTCAATTATTGCAGTCTCCTTTCACCCGAGAGGAGATTAAAAAAGCAGTTTGGGATTGTGGTTCAAATAAAGCTCCGGGCCCGGATGGTTTTACTTTTGGCTTTCTCAAGAGATATTGGGATCTTATTGCAGATGATGTTGATGCTTTTGTCATACACTTTTTTCATCATTCATCTGTTCCAAAGGGGTGTAATGCTTCTTTCTTTAGTCTTATCCCAAAGATTAGAGATCCGAAGTGCACGAAAGACTATAGACCTATTAGTCTTATTGGTTGCCAATATAAAATTATTGCTAAACTTTTAGCTAATAGATTGGTGGAGGTTATTGATAGTGTGGTTAGCTTAGAGCAATCTGCCTTTGTCAAAGGTAGACAAATCATGGATGGTCCTTTTCTTCTTAACGAGGTGCTTGCTTGGAGAAGGGGTCTGGGAATCCTATCTTGCTTTTCAAAGTAGACTTTGAAAAAGCTTATGATTCTCTCGCGTGGGATTATTTGTTAGAGATAATGCAGATCATGGGGTTTGACTCTAAGTGGTGTGGTTGGATTAGGGAGTTATTGAAGTCTGCTAGGGCTTCTGTCTTGGTCAATGGATCGCCTACTGATGAATTTCAAATTCATCGTGGTCTCAGATAAGGAGACCCCTTATCACCTTTTCTTTTCATTTTGGCGATGGAGGGGCTTCACGTAGCTTTGATGCGAGCTCGGATGACCAATGTTTTTAGAGGTGTTACTATTTCAGGGATTGAGATTTCACATCTTATGTATGCAAATGATATGATGCTTATTTCAGAGTGGGATCCTGAAAATGTGAATCGTCTTATTCACATTCTTCGTTGTTTTTATATGGCTTCGGGTCTTAAAATCAATTTGCAGAAAAGCAAATTGATTGGTGTTGGAATCTCTTACAGCCAGGTTTCTATTGTGGCGGATAGTATTGGTTGTGCTGCGGTTGATCTCCCTTTTATCCATCTTGGTGTCCCGGTTGGTCAGACTATGACTCGTGTGTCTGCTTGGTCTTATGGTATTGATCGTTTTCGGACCAGATTGGCGGGTTGGAAAGCCAAAAACCTCTCTTTTGGCGGTCGCCTTACATTAGTGAAGTCTATTTTGGGTTCGTTAGGGAGCTATCTGATGTCGATTTTTCTTGTTCCCATGTCGGTTCTTACCTCCTTAGAGGCCCTGAGGGCTAAATTCTTTTGGGGTGCGGATGTGGATGAGAGACGAATGCACTGGGTCAGATGGGATAGAGTTCTAGCTAGTAGAGAAGAGGGTGGATTGGGTGTAGGTAGTTTATTCTCCTTTAATATGGCCATGATGTTTCGTTGGTGGTGGAGATTTTATCATTCTCCTAATCTGTTGTGGGCTCGTTTTGGTCTGATCTTTATATGGTCCTGATGGCGGTTGTAGGTCTTTGCCCTTTAGGATAGTCGGCACAGGTCCTTGGATTGGAGTTATGCGTATGTTCATTCAGTTACGGGACAGAGGTGTTGATATTCGTTCCTTATGTCCTATCAGGGTTGGTGATGGGAGTTATACTTCTTTTTGGCATGATGTTTGGATGGGAGAGGCGTCTCTTGCAACTACTTTTCATAGAGTGTTTGCCTTAGACACTTTTAGAAATGCTACTGTAAAAAAATCTAATGGATGTGGGTTGGGAGACTGATACTCTTAGACATATTCCTAGAGGAGGTGTTGAGAAGGAACAATGGGATGGAATTCTTTCTTTCATTCAGGATTTACAGTTGCAGTCGATTCCTGATAGGTTGGGTTGGACTATTGATGTTTCTGATAACTTCTCGGTTGCGTCAGCTCGACGGTTCATTGATGGTAGCTTATTGTACGCAGGAGGTGGTGAGACTCGGTGGAACAGCTGGGTTCCTATCAAGCTTAATGTTCTTTTGTGGAGGATTCGTTTACTCAGTATTCCTACTCGAGAGAGACTTTCTTATAGGGGAATTCTATTAGACTCGATTCTTTGTCCTATCTGTTCGTATAGGGTGGAGACTATTGAGCATTTGTTTTCTGGGTGTTCTGAGTTGTGTGACATTTGGACGCATATTGCTATTTGGTGGGGGATACAGATTCCGGATCACATGTCATTTCATTCTCTTATTATGTGGTCAGACTCCGTTTCTATGAGAGGTGGCCAACGAAAGGCTTTCAATGCAGTGGTTATAACTTGCTTTTTGTGCATTTGGAATTTCAGGAATTCGACTATTTATGGATCGACCACACCAAAAAAATCGTTTCTTTTTTATGATGTTGTTTATAGGGCTTTTTTATGGATTTCTAGTAGGTGTTGTAAAGCTAAGTTATGTTGGAGTTCTTCGCTTCACAATCCTATTTCTGCTACAACTTTGATGTAATGGCTTTCTTTTTCTAGCTCCTTGATAGTTTTTATGATATTTCCGTCGTTCTAAAAAAAATGTAAACTTTCTAGTAGGGCCCAAAAATCATATGTCCAAACTATTTTATTTTATGTATTACTATTATCGGATATTATTATTAAACTCGTGGAACCAACGGTAATGATTGATTATAAGAGATAAATATGTGAAAAATACAACGGTTGAGATTGAAAAACGAGCAATCATAGGCAATTGTGATAAAATATTTGATTTTCTTATTTTCTATATTGATTATTGAGTACCTCCCCTTGCGGTTGATATTGACAATGTCATTGGGGGAATAAAATCATTCCATAAAGGAACCTCGTGTGGGAGAGATGGGTTGAGAGCTCAACACATTTTAGATGCTCTTTGTGGAGAAGGTTCAGCAATTGCCAAAGACCTCTTATGTGCTATCACATGTGTAATTACTTGATGGCTAGGGGAGATGCCCTTCGAGTTTGGCGGAATTTGTTGCCTCTGCTCCTCTTACACCGCTTCTAAAACCTGACAAGGGAATACGACCTATTGCAGTAGGAACTATATGGAGACGTTTGGTTTCCAAGCTGGCTATGAAAGGTATTGGTAAAGAAATGGCCAAGTATCTCAATGATTTTCAGTTCGGGGTCGGGGGTGTCGGGTGGCGCTGAAGCCGTATTACATAGCGCCAACAGGGTTTTGAGTGAACGCCACAATGACGGGTCTCTTTCCATGCTTACTGTGGACTTCTCTAATGCCTTTAACCTTGTTGACAGATCCGCATTACTTCATGAGGTCAGATTGAGGTGCCCTTCTATATCCTTGTGGGTAGAATTCCTATATGGTCAAGCAGCAAGGTTATATCTAGGGGACACACATATTTGGTCTTCTACTAGAGTTCAACAAGGAGACCCCTTGGGACCACTTCTCTTTGCCCTTGTGTTGCACCCTCTCTTGCATAATATTAGGGACAATTGCAAGCTTCTTCTCCATGCATGGTACCTGGATGATGGCACACTTATTGGAGATTCTGAGGAGGTGGCCAAAGCCTTTGACATCATTAAGGCTATTGGCCCACAATTGGTCCTTCAGTTGAATATCAAGAAAACCGAGCTCTTTTGTCCCTCGTGTGGTGGAAGGAAGCTGCGTGAGGGGCTATTCCCGGTTGGAATCAGGAGGCTGCCATTGGGGGTGAAACTTCTCGGGGGAGCTGTTAGCAGAGATGCTAGTTTCATTAGCAACTTAGTCATAAAGAGAGCTGAAGGCGCTGCGAATTTGATGCGCCTTCTTCCATAATTGTCTGACCCGCAGAGTGAGCTCCTTCTACTTCGGTCTTGTATGGGTATTGCTAAACTTTTCTTTGGGTTGAGGACGTGCTAACCCGTTCACATGGAGGAGGCGACGTTGTTCTTCGATAATGGATTACGCGGGGCGATTGAGGACATTGTGGTTTGTGGTGGCCCCTTCTTTGGCGTCTTGCTTCCCTACCCATTTGGTTTGGTAGTTTGGGTTTATACTCGGTAGTAGAGGTTACCTCATATGCTTTTGTTGCTCAAGGGCCCAATCTTTGGTATTGCAAGACCACATCTTACGGGATAGCGACATTTATGGTATGGATTCTGATTATGCTTGTGCCTTAGATTCTCTTCGTAACAAGCTTTCGGACATTGACCTTAGCAGTTTTACTACTAAGGACACCGCCCCCCTAAATCCCAGAATACACTGGTGAGTGCCCTTTTTAGTAAAATTATCCAAGATATGGAAGTGAATTTCAATATGACGGCTCGGCAGAAAGCAGTTTTCCAGTGTTTACGTGCACCACATGCTCAATATTTTCTTCTAGCTATCACTATAGATGGGCTTGGCCAATATATGTCTCCGGTGGAGTATCATATCATCCTCCGATATCGACTCATGATTCCAATATTCCATACAAACTGAATGAGTCAGCTTGGAAAACCTGGTGAGATACATGGGGAATTCCATCACATAATGTTATAATATGTATATATCTTAATCTTACAAAACCAACCATTACCAGACAGTGTATCTTAAACATAGATACCTATAAACCACTCATACCTGTCCCAACCGATCCACATATCCTAGTCCGCGATTATTGTGGAGATAAACCATTTTAAAGCAAGGGTTTGACTACCAGCTAAGGGCTTCCTTGGCCGATGTAAGTCATTAAGGCACTCATGCTATTATATTATCTAATGAATATGGTATCCCATTTCATCTACGTTTGTGGGTTATGAACCCACACTAGCAAGATAATTCACAAGATCATCTAAAATGATCAAGTGTTGTCATCTTACTCTGGGAGATGACCAGACATACTATTATAGTTGTCTGATATGGACCCACCATTTATGTTCATCCAAAAAGAAGTACTATTTCTACTCTAGTACGTATTTCGTACCATCGACACCTGAAAGTGTTATGGAACAAAACTCTACTCTATATTCATAACTTACACACATTCTTCGAATGAGACTACCCAATATCACACTTAATTGAACTAAGCATCTATAATAAGTTTTATCTCATTAACGAGCAAAACTACTAGGCTTTTAATACCAACTCTATTTAGGCAACACTATCATAATTCATTATATATATTTAACACGAAGTATTTAGGTATCAATATATTTTTAGCTCTCTCTTTAATAATACTTCTGTTATTATTATTATCTCATAATATATATATATATATATATATATATATATATATATATATATATATATATATATATATATCTTATCACATATAGAGCTATATATGGTTCACATATTGTATATCATCAAATACATTTCTAACACATAATCTAGGCAATAAGCATATAGCACACATACAAACTTTTCGACAGATATTTAATTCTTTAATTAATATGTGTATTCAAATCATGTTCATGAAAGGGACTATGCACTCACCTAACTTAGGTGGATGACTGGTGATTTGGGCAGAGCTTCGCCTAACTCCTTAACTTTTCCTTTGACGTGACCTAAGTATGATTAATACTAAGTCTTAGTCTAATGTTCATGGTGACTAATGATAGTATAGATTTCTCACTACTCTCAATGTCTACATCAAGATCTTGTTGGATTAAGGTGTCTAAGTTCATAACTAAATTGGTATAAACTTGAATTAAAAGAAAAGTCCTTTTGGGTTACCATCATAACCAGAAATAGCTAGAAATGATATTAGGAGAGAGAGAGAGAGAGAGAGAGAGAGAGAGAGAGATAGAAAGAAAGAAAGAAAGAAATGTTTTGTGATTAATATATTAATTGGGAATAGATAATTGATACGTTAGTTTGTTATGTGATTAATAAGTTAACATGAGATCAATAGATAAATAATTGATTTTTTAAATTAAATGGTTAATAAATTAATAAGAAATCAATTAGAATTAATTAATTATTTATCAGAATTAATCTAGAATTAATTTGCGATTAAATGGAATTAATTAAAGGTGCAATGGGTGAACTGTAATTGCTCAATAGTTAAACAAAAGAAGCAATTCTAGAATCATCCAAGGGGTGAACAAAAATGCGAGTCTTTCTAGGGTTTCTAGAATCCTCCTGGTTGCATAAAAGGAAAGGATTTGAATTATGATTAAATATATTATTTGACCAATTCAGATTCTGCTTTGTTTGCAAGTTACCTAAGCTATAAATAGGACCCCAAGGCCATCAATTTTGCTTCATGACATTCCTAAGAGTATTAGGATCAAAATTTCCTTCTTATTCCTCTCTCTCCTCTTCATTCTAGGGTTTTGGGTGTGAGCAATCAGAGGCAGAAGATTTATGTTGCTTACTTTCTAGAGCGTGTTCAAGAAGGATTTTATTGATTATTTACAACAATATCAAAAGGCATGTAAACTCTAATCCCTTAGTGAATTTTGAGAATAGTAGAGTACTCCTAAGGTTCTTGATGTTCAATTGTTTGTTGCAAATCAATAGAGAAAATTGAGATCTAATAGGTTGCAAGTGAACTTAGGGTTAAGTTTTTTCCGCCACATGTTTTAATTATAACCTATAAATTCCATCAGTGGTATCATAGTCAATATTTTCAATTGATATTGCACAATGTTGAATAGATAAAAATTAGGGTTTATGGAAAGTTAAACCCTAAGGGTGGCATTTTCCAAAATTTGCTAGGGTTCTTGAAACCCTAGCCTCCTTAGCCTTTTTCGAAAATTTGGGAGCCTTATTAGGGTTTATCTGGTTTCCTTGGTTGTTACTTTAAAAGACTTAAAATTTAAATAATTAAAACCAGATAAACCCAAGCCCTATTTTAAAAAATTAGGGGGTTTTGGATTAAATTTGAATTATTTATTAATTGTTTAATAGTAAATAATTATTTAATCCATAATGATTTAATTAATTTAATTAATTTTTTAATTAAAAGATAAAGATAAATCATAACTACTTTAATAATAATTAATTAAATGATTTAATTTAAATAATTAATATTTAAACCTCATATTTTTAAAGGTTTTAAAATATACCTTATATATATATATATATATATATATATATATATATATATATATATATATATATATATATATTAAAAGTTTATTACTATATGTATAAGACAAGTTTGTCAAATCGCTAGTACGCCTCATTCACGAAGCCATACTATAGGGGGGGTATAAGGAAGTTGCCTATAAAACGACCACCACTAGGTGTCCACTCTCACCCACAGCTCCCTTGAAAGGTGGTGTGTCGTTAGCCGAACGGATTTGATATGACATAATCTCATTAATAAGTATAATGATATAAAAGTACTAGAACCTTCTATTAAAAAATCGCACGCTAGTTACTTTAGAAAAATGTGAAAAATTTGCTAATCCATGAAAACGCACATCATGCTTTATATCTTGTTAGTGAAGCGTGTGTGGTTAACCGGCAAACTAATAGGGACTATAAAGAGATATGATGGATATTATTGAAAATTATCAATGTTAATGGAGCGTGTGTGGTTAACCGGCACATCAATGTGAGTTGATAAATGACATCGAGGTTGTCAAGCGGGTTTGCATGGTTATTCACATCTGGTTTGTGATCCTCGGCATCCCAGCCACAAAAGTGAGAGCATAGTTCGAGATTAAACATGCCATTGATAAGATTCAATGAATCTCAAAAGATCTACGAGTTTCATAAGATTGGAATTGGTAAAAGCCTTACCTATCCACAATAGATTCGAATTTGATTACGACATCCCTCTTCAAAGTTCGAATCGAAAATATGGATCGTAGTCTTAATTTAAATTTATGGATTAATGATTAAGGATTAAAATCAACTAACTTGAATTCTCTTTTCTTCCATTTCTACATGTCTTATGAAGATAGAAATGGTTTTCCTCATTCTTATGGAAATGTTTTTCCTCATCTTTTGGGGATGGTCTTCCAATTTCAAGTCAAGGAAAAAAAATTCCCTTCCTTAGGAAATGATGGAAATAGACATCATCTATCTTCAACTCTTCACCCTCTTCTTCCTATGACTCTCCCAACGTCACATTTTCCGTAAGTTGAGAGATTTGAGACTACTCAATCCCTATTGGCATGTAAACATCAAGAAGGAAACTTTATTTGTGTGCATGTTCTGAAAATGAAATCGTACATTGACAAGTTGGATATATTGGGTGTTGTTTTCCCAAGGGAATTTTTATATGAGTAATATCGAAATGACCCTAACTGATCTGACCTAAATGTTTATTGTTTCTGAAGTAGAAATGCTTAAGAGCACATCTAAATAAGAGATGATTATTGGGTCTAATTCCAACGTTTCCGTGGAAATTGACACTGGTGAAAATGGTGGTCCAGAAAAGATTTATCTTTCCAATGGAAAGGGGTCATCCAAGATCAAATCTTTTGACTGTATGGTAAAAGGAAAAGCTGGTTTTGGGATCATTCCATGTGTTAACCGCAAAGAGTCCATTTGTTTCTACTACCAATTGAAGGGACATTGTAAACGAAACTGACCAAAATATTTGAAAGATCTTAGAGATAGTAAAGTCAAGTCGTGTGGCTCTACTTCAGGTACATCCCTTATCTTACTCCATTGTTTTATAAGTTCCTATTGATAGACTCTTAATACATGATATGATAATCACATTTTGATGGTATTAAAGGAGTTAAGAGAAAGAAGGAAGCTTGGGCAAGGTGACTTAAATCTGATCGTGAGAAATGGAATTTAGTCACATCGTTTGAAGATCAGAGTTTGGAGCTACTTTTAAGGAGTTAGGATAATTTGATAGATTGCTATTACTCTTCGGAGATTTTTAGAAAACATAGTTTTCATTTTATGCGTTGTAAGGACAAGTTGCAAATTTTCATTTATTTTCAATAAAAGTGAAATTTTGGTTTATATGGTTGCCTTACTTTATATTTCCTTGCAATGGAATTTATGAAAGCGTTGGTTACATTTCTAATATTAGCAATATTAATTGTGGATTTGATTCTTATGATATCGCTTATGGTATTGTTATAATTAACCAAGTGAAAAGAAATCTCATCACCAAGTTTCTATTGGACAAAAACTTGGAGTCTTAAAATTCGAATTGTTTAATGCATTAGAATCTTGGTCATTGGAAAATTATGACTAATTCATTTATCACATGTTTATTTGAGTCAAGTAAAGGACTAATGGATCTAGTACATGTTAATATGGAATATTCAGATCCACCAAAAAGGATAATAACTCTACTCGTGATAATTTTATGATGTTTCAGTAAATATGGTTGTGTTTGTAAGATTAAGATTAATTTTTATACTTTGAAAAAGTGGAAGAATGAATAAGAAGAATCTATTAGGAAGAAAGATAAAAGTTTCTCCAATCTAAATAGAAAAAAGAGTACTTTAGTATCATGTTTTATGATCATCTTAGTGATTGTGGATTTATATCACAATTGATCCTCGAAGAACATCTTAGTGCAATTGTATGAATAAGAAGAGGAATCGAACATTGTTGGAAATGGTTCGATCATATATGATTCATACTTTGTTCCAATCAAGTTTTGCAGTCATACTCTAGTAACTACAAATCATATCTTGAAACTCTTTTCAAACTAAGGAAGCGGAAAGCACCTCGAAATATGTGGAGTAAAAAATGTTTTCTTACTCTAGTTCATATGGAATTGGAATTTTGATGTTTTCGTAAATTGAGAAACAAAAGATAAACTGAGACTTATTCTATGAAGTGTTTTCTAGTCAAGAATCCACACGAACTTTTGAATATATGTTTTAGCTCGTTAAAGAATGTTCCGTGAGATAAAACTCATATGTCAAGAAGTCAGTGGGAGTCGTATTGATCTTGAGAGTTTCAAGAGTCAATCGACAATAAACCTTTTAGTTATCACTAGCACAAGAACTGAGGTTGATAACCTATCGTGTTTGATTGATACATTCTTATTTCTGTGCACTTCTAGTTGAGTTGTAAATGCTTATGAGTTCTGTATTTTTCATTTAAATGAAAAAGCAAAAGCTCATTTGTAACGACCCGACAATCCTTGCGTGAACAACGTTAGCTTTCCGTTATTGGAATAATTATTTATGCGAATGATGTTTGCTTTCTGATGTTAAAATGAAATAAGTTAATTAAAAAATATTATTATATGATATCTAAAAGAATAAATCAATAACTAAAAGGTAAATGATTTAATTAAATGGATTTATGGGATTATTTGGTTAATATAATTCCTTAAAATGCTGATTTCAAGTCATTAAAAGGGTTTACATAATATAGAAGGGATGAATTGTCATTAAGAAGAAACCAATTATGTTAATTTATCTACGGTTAGGGAAAAACGGAGACAAGGCTGAATGTTGAGGGACCATTTAGCAAAAATCATATTTAAACCCTCATAGGTTACAACTGACATTATAGTGCAACTTAATAGCTTCGAACGTTATTTTTCTTGGGCTTGGTTCAGAAGATCAAAAGAATCCTCGCCATAATTGATTCGTTTGTGATGTGCATCGTCTAGAAGAGAAATCGAGTAAGGAAGATGAAGGCAAGTCGTATGGAAGAATGATTAGGCTTTTGCTATTGTTGTATTCGGTCAATTTAGAAAAAAAAATCCACTTGTTCTTGGACTCTTTCTTCTACGTCGATCAGTGTGGGGAAGGAAAAAAACGCTCGGCTAGGGAGGAGAAAGAGGGCTGCGAACCGGGAAGATAAGGGAGAGAGAAGAATTTTGTTCTTGTCGATCCTAGGAGGGTTAGAAGCTGTGAAATTATGTCCAATCCTTGGTAATTGTAACAACCAAAATTTTCCAACCAATTTAAACTTTTCAAAAACAACCCAAATCCATTAATTATTACAAAAAGGTTTTCCATTAGTTTATTATCAGAGTATCCCAGAAACATCAACATAAAAATGAGGAGCGGTACGATCACGCCTTCGCCTTGCCACGATCTCCTGAAGTACCTGAAACAATACACTGAAACTGTAAGCCCAAAAGCTTAGTGAGTTACCCTCAAAATACCAACCACATAACCATACACATATCAAATCATATCATAATACAGAACAACCATGCATATCGAGTCTATAGTATGACTGGTCCGCCCGCTCCGGGCCTTCAGTCCATCTGGTCCACTCTCCGAGTCTAGCCATGTATATCGAGTCTACAGTGTGATTGGTCCGCCTGCACCTGGCCTTCAATCCACCTGGTCCACTCTTTGAGTCTACAGTATGACTGGTCCACCCGCACCGGGCCTTCAGTCAGCCTGGTCCACTCTCCGAGCCTCGGCACGTCTGGACCGCCCTCTTGGGGCCTTCAGCCTATCCGGGCCGCTCGCTGGGCCTTCGGTCTATCCGGTCCGCCCTGGGTATGTTGGCCTACATCACAAAGCAGGACCCGCCTCAACCCAACCCCAGTCAAACAACCATGTGCACATAAAACAGTTAATCACATAACAATCCTCAGCCAAACAAACGAATCTATCAGATCATGCAGCATAACAACATCCTAACCAGGATACCGACCTAACCGGTCACTAACATAACATTATCCTATATACCAGGATACAGATCTAGCAATTCAATAACATATCAAACAAATACCCGGATTCCCATCCGATAAAGGGCTGGCCTTGGTGCCGTAGACCCTGTTGATATAGTGAGGATAACTCACCTGAAACGAAGAACCGAACCACGAAAACACCCTCCCGAGGCACTACTCCAAACCCCAACACCTATTGCCATCAATGGACCATTGACATAAATAACCAATTACCATAACACCCATGAAGGTCAAAGTCAAAGTCCAGGCCAAAGTCAAACTTCATGACTGACTCTACTCGCCGAGTCAACCCGTTGACTCGTCGAGTCCTTATACTCTGAAAACTCTTAGAACATGAATCTGTTGGATTAATGTCTAAGTCCATAACTATATTTGGTATGTACTTGACCCGACCCGGCATGGTCCATTTGGGTTGCACTTCACCGGCACAATTTATATAGATAGTCTTTTGAGAATAGTATATTTATGATTTATATTAATATATTATAAGTTCTAATATATTAATATGGAATCATCTTATTTAATTAGTATTGATCAAGAATTAATTTAGAATTAATTAAGTGATCAAAAAGAACTAATTAAATATGGACTCTTATATATATGGAATGGGCCAAGTTCATTTAGGTTGGGCTAAGCTTTCATGGATGGTCCATGGAGCTTTTAACCCATGTATCCTATGTAAATGAAAGGTCATGGGTATTAGGGTTTACATGGATGTAACCCTAATCCTCCATAATATATAAAGGGGTCCTTGGCTCACAAAATTGACACAAGTGTGTGAAAATAAGAGTGGGCCGATTTTAGTGTGCATATATATTCTCTCAAGTTCTTCCAAGGTGTTTTGGTGATTTGTGATTCCATTTGAGGCTTCCACACTATTGGGGCTAAGCTCTTAAAGCTTGAAGACATCAAGCTACATCAAAAGGTATGTCATCTAACTAGAACTTTGTAGTATAGGTGCTTCATAATATGCTAGTTAGGATGAAACCTTGGAATAGTTAATATTTGCATGCATAATAGAGAAAACATAGATCCAAGGTTTATAGGGTTGCATGTACACAATAGGAGTGTTATAATGCTCAAAACCCAACAGTGGTATCAGAGCCATGTTGTTTTCTGTTATATTGATGCAAATATTTTATTTTCAAAGTTGGAAAAAAAGAAAAAAAACATGACGTTTGTCAAATTTTAAGATAATTACTTGTTTATGTGAAAAACTAATTATTTGTAAAATTTGAATCATTTGCTATATGAGTTGAATTAGGTCAAATTTAGTAAAAGATAAAATGATATGATTATTTTATTAGTTTTAAAAGTTTGATCTAAATAGTTTTTGAAACCTCCATAAGTTATGGATATGAAAAGGTTTTTAAAAAAATTGATTCAAAGTTTTTTATGGAGTTACAAAACTTGGTCTTAATGTTTTAAAGAATTCCATAACTTGTTCTTAATTTATGGAACATGAAAAGTTTCATCATAAAACAAGTATTTAACTCCATAAGTTATGGAATCCAAAAGTTTTCAAGAGTTACAAAACTTGCCCTCAAGTTTTGGAATTTGGAAAAAGTTTTTTATGATAAAAAAAAAGAATTGAATTCTAAAACTCTTGGGTTCATAACTTAAACAATTAATTAAATGATTTTAATTTTGATTTTAATAATTGGAATTATGATGTTTTATTGAATAATTCAATTAACTCTTATGGACTTTATTAATAGATAATTAAAGTGTTTAATTAAAAGAGAATTAATAATTCCATAATGACATGGTTTAAATTTAAGTAAATTAAGAGTATAGTTTAATTAATAGATTAAACCACCAAGTATTTTAAATGTCTAAAATACACCCTTATACTATTATAATATTAAAAGTTTAATATATTATATGTATAAGAGCAAGTCGTCTTACCATTAGTAGGCCTCATTCACAAAGCCGGTCTATAAGGGGGGTATAAGGTTACTGCCTATAAAATGACAGTTTAATGGGTACCCACTCTCACCCACCGCTTCCTTGACTGGTGGAGGGTCGTTAGCCGAACAGGTAGGACAAGGACTATAATTCTCCCTTCATTAAAAGTATTAATGATAAATACTAAGTAACTAAACTTTTTATAAATTCCCAATCTTAGTTACTTAGGAAAATGTGAATAAGGTGCTAATCCATGAAATTACACTTTGCACTTTGTTTAAGCTGTTAGTGGAGCGTGTGTGGTTAACCGACACACTAACCTGGACTTAACAAGGTAGGCAAAGGGTAACTTAATGTTTATCATAGTATCGTTGGAGCGTGTGTGGTTAACGGGCACATCGATTGAGGGGTAATTATTTAGGGTACCAAGTATATTTGCATGGTTACTTCACACCTTGTTTTGTGATCCTCGGCATCCCAGTCACAAAACCTGAAGGGCACACTCGAGATTGAAACATGCCATTGAAAAGTTCAATGAATCTCAAAAGAATCTAGGAGTTTCAAAACCAGTTAAAACCTAATAATACATTTCGTTTATCTTGGTGGAAATTGTTGAATCGTCATTCACCTACCTTCAAATATTTTATAGCTTGGATTACGGCATCCCTCTTCCAAGTTATAAAATAGTTTGTTGGGTCCTAGCCTTAATATATCATATTGGGTGTTATATTAAGGACTTAAATAAACTTTACGTGAATTTCTCCCATTGTTGATGTCTGGTTTAGAGAACAATGATCTTCCCAAACCAAGCTTTCCTAATGAATATGACTTCCCGAGTTTGGCTCATGGAAGTCATACTTCTCTTCCTCCACCTCCTCCAATTATTCTCCCTAACCCACAAGTTCAAGGTCACTCAAGCCCTAATGGCAAGCAAGGTCTATGTGTGATCACATCTTAGAGATGAAGTCACATATTGACAAGCCGGGAGAGTTGGGCGTCAAAGTCTTGAGAAAGTTGGATGTTCAATCACTTTCTAGGTCACATAGTGAGTTGCTTTGGGACTACTATGAAACAGACTATGACATGAACCTTAATGATCATATCTATTTGCTTGGTGCTGCTGAATCAGCAATCATTTGGAACGATAGTAAAGCAAATTTGATTAGAAAATCAACTTCCCAAAAACTTTATGGACAGTGACAATGGTGACACTGGAAATCCAGAAAAAGCATTCTCTTCCCAATGGAAAGGGATTGACCATAGTCAACCCGGTTGACCAAATGGTAAAGAGAAAGGCTAAGTCTGAGATAGTCCCATTACCAAAGGGTCCATATGTTTATTTTGCCAAAGGAAGGGGCGTTGATTGCAAAGCTGCCAAATTTACCTAAGGATGTTAAGTCAATAAGTTTGACTCTACATCAGGTAGAGCCCATTATCTAACTCTGTTAAGTTCTATTCTGAGATCCCCATTACATGATGTGACTGGGTCACATGTTGATGTTTTAAGAATCAAAGAATAGAGAGAAATCTTAAAGGAAGTATATGCTGATTCTGATCGCGAAGGTGGATTTCGATCGCATCAGAATTTTGAGCAGTTGCTTAAGAAGTTATGATATATTGCTAAGGAATAGATAACAACAATTTTCCATGTGGATTGTAAGGATAAGTTTTTCCGCAAAGTTTTAAAATAAAAGAAAATTGTTTAATTTTATTTATTTGAAGTATCCTTACAATGGCATTTGTGGAAAATTGTTGCTTATATGATTCCACTGACAGCAATATTGGAAAATGGATTTGATTCTTTCACTTGTGGTAGTGTCTAAATTTACCAAATCAGGAAAGTTCCTCATCACCCAAGTTTCAATTGGACCGAAACTTGGAATCATGCAAGTTGAATAGTATGATGAATGAGAACTTTCAAGCATTGGAAAATCAAGACTAATTACTTGTTCACATGGATGTGTGAGTCAAGTGAAGGACTAAAGGGATCGAGTACACATTCTTGTGCACTGGTCATGTCCACCACAAAGCTCGTTAAGACTATTTGATTTAGTAAAGTTTAGTAATTATGGTTATACTTACAAGTTTAAGTATAATTCTGAAACATTGGAAAAGTCTAAATGTATGGCAGAACGAATGGGAAGAATCAAATTAGGGAGAAAGATAAAAGTTTCTCAAATCTGAAAAGATGGGAGAGTACTTTAGTATCATGTTTGTGATCATCTTAATGATTTAGAAATCATATCACAATTAGTCCTCTAAAGGTCATCTTTGTGCATTATTATGACTAAGAAGAGGAGTCATGAATTGTTGAAATGGTTAGATCAGGAAGATGAGTCATATTTCGTTCCAAAACAATTCTTAGAGTCATACTCCAAGATTGTAACTTGAGTAACATATCTTAAAGAAAGGTTTAAAATACTTGTCAAATGTAAGAGTAAAAGTGTCCTACTCTTGTACATTTGAAATTGGTAAGTTGTGATGTTTTGGATAAAACAAAGACCAACTAAGGCCAATTGTGTGAAGTGTTTGTCTTGATAAAGAATCTGCACTATCTCTTGAATATTTGGCAAAATAGTCTTATATGTCAAGAGGATAGTGGGAGTCTTAAAGATCCTAAAAAGAATTTCAAGAACTAATCAAGAATAAAACCTGAGGTTCTTCACTAGCACACGACTTGAGGTTTATAACCTATCGTGTTGACATATTCTGTGCCCATTCCAGTTAAAGTTGGCTTTGCATAGGAGTTCTGAAAGTTCTCAATTGGTTGCATAACAACTTGGAAGCAATGGTAGGCCCTGTACTGCCAGGTGGCAAGAAGTTAGGATTGCATAAGTTCAATCCATATGAGTTTGGATTTGTCATTATCCTTGTCTTGTGACTATGGTTTTGATGATTCACATGGATATGAACACATACACCATAAAATCTAAGGGTCATAAGGTTTCTCTCCGATTCATGAAAATGATGGTGAGGAAACACTTCCACCAAGTAGATTTGAAGCAGATGGCAAAAGGTCTAAACAATTGAGACTATGATTACGACATCCCTTTTCATAGTTCTGAAATTGTTTAGACACACATGCATGTTATCTAAGGAAAGGTGTATGATTTTGATAAAGTTTTATCAAAGCATCTCGTATCAGAAATCTGAACTTTGGTAAGAAAGTCAATAAAGTATTGATTTCTAGTGGGAGCATAAGTGTTATGCTAATAATCATCATGCTAGTGGGAGCATGATAATTATTGTTAGTGTTGCAAGTTAGCAATGTTAATTATAGGAAACAAAAGTTTCAATTCGTGAGGCTGCAGGGATTGAACAAGTTGTTTTGCTATAATTAAGGGAGAGGATATACTTCATTTCAGTTCTAAAGGATTAGATTGAGACCTTAATCATCTTTAGTCAAGAATATATATATATATATATATATATATATATATATATGAATTTCATGTTGGATTGGTTCAACTTAAGGAAATTCTATATATTGCGTTCTCAAAATTCGATTATGATTACGGCATCCCTCTTCATAGTCTAATTTTGAAAACATGGCAAATAAAAATATTGTAGCAAAAGACTGGTCTAGAATCATGTCTTTATGTGAGACATCATGAATCGTGTACCATTTGCTTTGGGTACATGATCGATTGCATGTGCTATAATATTTGTCATTTCTAAATTTTTCCAAATGCCCAGAGGCATTAAGAAGGGAAAAGGTCTAGAATTGGATATGACTAAAATGATTAAGCAATTGTCGAGGACAATCTGAGGTTTACCAAAGATTGGTTGCTCAGGGACAGTTAGAAGTATAGTGCTAATTTTGGAAGGACCATATTGACATATTCTGAAAAGAGGCATCTCTTATTCAGAAGTGATAGTCAAAATGAGAATATGGAGTTGTCTCCATAGGTGGAAGTTATATGTGTAAGATTAGAAAACTTAATGCAAGAAGCATGTCCAAAGCAATGTACTTTGAATATGAGACTTAGTTTCCATGGAGTTGATCTCCATTGGAATACCTTATAATGATTGTTGACAAGTCTTTGTGACTTTGTACATATTCATTACAGGAGGGTCAGTACATATAAGTTTAAAATCTAAACAGATTTCGATAAGGATTTGGGAGTGCGAAATTAGAATCATTGAAATTATGTTCAATTGGTTTATTTCACAAAGTAAGGATCATAGACAAACATAGAGTGCATACTTGGTGTATGGCAAAGCTACTGTTTAAGAAAAACATAGTGTACATGCTTGGAGCATAGGACAACTAGTGTTTTTAATTCAAGTATAAAGTTGATAAAACCAAAACAATGAATAATGAGTAATCAGTATGGTGATAAATAAAAGTGTTTATTTATATTCATAGGGTTTGATACCATATTTGATTGATTTATTCTTGTGTTTCACTTTGCATATTTTGACTTCCAGAATAACTAAGTCGCTCTTCCTGAATGATTAAGTTATTCAAACCATCCACAGTCGGTCATATGTTGGAAGTAGATATGAATCAAGACTGTCATGGGTTGGTTTGTAGAGGACCAAGTTGGTGGACAAAGTGGTGCTACAACACTCATGAGTGCTCATAAGTTCTGAGTATTGGATTCAACCCGCGCTCATTTGAATCACTTCATGGATTTTATCACAAGTGATCATGAGACGATAATATCTTATATTCTTCAAACCTAGAGATATGAGCTGTTACTATGAGTTGGTTATACATTGATTGCACGAAAACGCATTTGGTAACTCGATGTTATAAAACATGCCTTTGTGTATGATTCAACAAGTAGTAGAACAAGCCATATGAGTCGAAGTTTATCCATTTTTTTTACCTTCGGGATAAAAGCGATATCTGTGGGCCCCTCGATGATTTAGCGATGACACATGTGAGTGCTTGGCCAAGCCAGGACTTATTTGATTTGTTCAATCAGTCAGTCATCATAAATCGAAAATCAGGAAACAACAAATGGACAGAGAGAATGATTATAATCCATGTCTCAGTCCATATGATATCTAGAATGGAGGAATATATGATCGCTTATCTAATGGACAAGTCATTGACAAGGTCAGAGTTAGACAGCGGCTTTAAGAGCTACGATTGCCAGTTAGGTTTTGAAGTCATACTTAATAATAGTTTTAGACTTATCCAAGTGGGAGACTGTTGGATTAATGTCTAAGTCCATAACTATATTTGCTATGTACTTGACCCGACCCGGCATGGTCCATTTGGGTTGCACTTCACCGGCACAATTTATATGGATAGTCTTTTGAGAATAGTATGTTTATGATTTATATTAATATATTATAAGTTCTAATATATTAATATGGAATCATATTATTTAACTAGTATTGATCAAGAATTAATTTAGAATTAATTAAGTGATCAAAAAGAACTAATTAAATATGGACTCTTATATATATGGAATGGGCCAAGTTCATTTAGGTTGGGCTAAGCTTTCATGGATGGTCCATGGAGCTTTTAACCCATGGATCCTATGTAAATGAAAGGTCATGCGTATTAGGGTTTACATGGATGTAACCCTAATCCTCCATAATATATAAAGGGGTCCTTGGCTCACAAAATTGGCACAAGTGTGTGAAAATAAGAGTGGGCCGATTTTAGTGTGCATACATATTCTCTCAAGTTCTTTCAAGGTGTTTTGGTGATTTGTGATTCCATTTGAGGCTTCCACACTATTGGGGCTAAGCTCTTAAAGCTTGAAGACATCAAGCTACATCAAAAGGTATGTCATCTAACTAGAACTTTGTAGTATAGGTGCTTCATAATATGCTAGTTACGATGAAACCTTGGAATAGTTAATATTTGCATGTATAATAGAGAAAACATAGATCCAAGGTTTATAGGGTTGCATGTACACCATATGAGTGTTAAAATGCTCAAAACCCAACAGAATCAACTCGCAGAGTCACCCCAAGACTCGTCGAGTCCAACGATCTCCGAGTCCCATCCTGCTCAACTCACCGAGTCACCTCCCGACTCACTGCTTCGAGGTTTAACCAGAAGTGATTGGGGTTCTGCGACCAGACTCGCCGAGTCCAAGAACAGACTCGCCGAGTCCAAGGCAATCTTCAACAGACTCGCCGAGTTGTTCCTCCAACTCGTCGAGTTCATGACTATCTTCAACAGACTCGCCGAGTCCAAGAACAGACTCGCCGAGTCTCTTCAGTCCTTTATTCATGCAGAGACTTTTCGAGTCTTACAGGGGCTCCAAACTGTAGATCCACTCTTCTAGGGCATGACTCTCACGTAAAGTTGCAAACTTTACTTGAATACAAGGAGTTATAAGCCCAAATCACTCTAGGGCTAAGGTTTAAGACAAAGGGGTTTCACCAACAACTCCATGATTGATGCTTTATGACTTTCTGGACCAACACAAGTCTAGATCTGAAGTAGCAACCTCAGATCTAAACTCCAAACCCGAAATAGATCTCAATCATACCAAAATGGCCCCAAATCTCATTCAAGACTAGATCTAAAAGCAACAAAGGCAAGGTAACGCCTTATTACCTCCAAGATGTGCCCAAACTGCAGTAGATTCTGGATCTACACCACTCTCTTGATGCAAGCCCTTTTTATCTTCAAGCTTCTTCCACTAGAAACAACTTCCAAAGCTTCAATCTCCCTCCAAAGGGCTCACACACACGAGCTTAGGGTTTTCTGGTTCTCAAGGGCAATAAGGAGGCTGAGAGAAGGACATAAAGTCCTTTAAATAGGGTGCAAACCCTAAAATTAGGGTTTTTCTCATTCCAGCACCAACTCGTCGAGTCCGGCATCCGGTTCGGCGAGTTGGTCACTTAATTCGCGACCAAATCCTGCTCCGACTCGACGAGTACTCACACCTACTCGTCGAGTAGCTTGCTCAATGTACACTTTAAGCCCTTATATCATATTTATGAAATTTGGGATGTTACAACTCTCCCCCACTTAAATTAGGCTTCGTCCTCGAAGCCTACTGCAGTATATGCTTCTGAACAACTTACTCGCACTGCAGACTCCGATTTCCCAATTATCTCAGGTCCTCCCAGACCCGACCACTACACCCCCTTTAACATATCTCCTACTCGCGAGGCACCCTTGCCAACACTCCAAGCC
The DNA here is from genome assembly GCF_052849685.1 of Lactuca virosa. Taxonomy (NCBI): domain Eukaryota; kingdom Viridiplantae; phylum Streptophyta; class Magnoliopsida; order Asterales; family Asteraceae; genus Lactuca; species Lactuca virosa. Next base: position 374,570,684 of record NC_136433.1, on the reverse strand, counting down.
GACCATCGGCCTTTTCTTCGTGAGGACAACACATAATAGCCAAGTATCACCCGATGATACTATTCCTTCCTATCAGGAACACACTTCCGTGACTTGCAACTACTAGGTACCACCATGACTTACTGGGTCCTCTCACAGTGTCAAACTACCCTTCCCTTTCCAAACTAGAGATAGCCCGAGTAACTCGCAATGTTGGGACCCAATCCATTCTATTCTTGAATCCATTCTCTCTCGTGCTGACAGGATACTGCATCCTTCAGCTGCTAGAAATTCCCATGAATTAACCAGCTATATCTCATAACCACTTGCACCTGACCCAATCAGCCTCGGGCTGGCATACCAAGCACACCTATAACGGGTCCAGTCATCCCTAGGATGGGACACCCCCACATACATAACTCATGACCACATCCATACTTGGATCCCAAGGATCCACCCTTGCATCACTTCCGAGCTCCTCTGATTCGACATCAGCGCTAACCATTCCACAACCTCAACGAACATCCAACCCGGATGTGCTTCCATACAACTGGTACAATCTCAGTGCTCACTATCAATAACTGAAATACTTTCGATCATCCATTTACACTACTGCTTTCCCTTCAGATGACCCAAACTCCTTCCCGGGGCCACATACCTTTCCCTTCCATTCTTCAAGGAAGTCTACCCAACGACCTTTACCCCATCAACAAGTGCCATGGTGCTAAAACTCCACTCTATATCATCCATTGTAGAGCAACTGCTACTGCAAAATTCCCATATGCTCATAACCTGATCACATAATTAACAAGCTCATACACAGCCTTTAGCTAACTCCATTATCAGGATCTATACTTGGGGCCAGACCTACTGATTGCTATGGTATAGCAACGTACCCAATCAATCTTCGCATACAGGTCTACTAACACATACAGAGTCTTCAGCATGACTGGACCGCCTTACCAGGCCTTCAGCCTATCTGGACCACTCTGAGAACCTTTAGCATGTCTGGACCGCCCTCCTGGGCCTTCAGCATGTCTGGACCGTTCTCCGAGCCTTCGGCCTAACTGGTATGCCCACCGGCCTTCAGTCTATCCGGACCGCTCACAACTGTTGTTCATCACCCTGAACCATTCTTCCCGGGAATCTCTCCCATGTAGTATGTTCTAGCCCTCTAGGGGTTCCGAACTCTAAATCCGTTCTATGAATTTTCACCCCGGCCTAATCCCAGGCCTCCCGTCGATCAACTACCTTACTAGAAACCATGGTCTATTCCCTACCCCACATGTCTATCACCACATTCTAACCGTACCACACTCTCGACTAATGACATTGCTGAATCCAAACAGCTAACCCACCCTGGATGCTTGCAGATTCACCTGAGAATTTGCCAACTCTCCCCACGTAGTGCACCAACTACTAATTACCAATGGAAAAATGGGCATGACTCGATCGACCCCACTTGGTATCGACCCCTTCTCCATGAACTAATTCCCTTTGGAGTGAGCACCCTCCACAGAACAACTCTCCCGTCATCGCACATCCCGAACTTTAAGGAAGTACGAATCTCAACTAAACACCTCTCCCATCGCAGTTGCTTATTCCTTGTAGCGAGATCATATATCTTATCTTCCGACCATAAATCCTCCTGGACGCTAACCACTACAACTCCTAACTACTAAGATCCTCAATCATACTACGAATCATGCGAAAAAAGGCAGACAGATTTACAATACCACACAAATAATAAGATAACAAGATGGAAACATACCCGTAGCTGCATCTGGCTCCGCCCTGGCCTCCTCTGCTATAAGCTGGAAAACGCGTCCCTGAGCCCTCGGAGGCTCCGCTCCACCCTGACCCCCGCCTGAAATCCTCAAATTGGCCGGTGCTGGAGCCTGCACCGGTCTTGCATCAAGCTGTGGACAGTTGGCCCTCAAGTGTCCAACCTGATGGAAATGATAACAAATCCTCATATCCTGCACCGGGGCCGACTGACGGCAATCCCTCGCATAATGCCCCTCTCTCACGCACTTGCGACACGTACCACCGGATCTGCAAACTCCGGCATGACCCTTCCCACACTTCTCACAAGTGTGGCTGTTCTGACCTCCAACCCTAGAGTCAACGGTTTTGGACCGTTTCGGCGCCGGCTGCGACTGCACCGGGGCCTGCCTCTGCTCTCGCAACTGCAACTCAATCTCCAACTCGCGCCGCCTGGCGGCCTCCTGCAACTCCAACAAAGTATCATATCTCTGTGTGGACACAAACTGTCGGATATCCCTCTTGAGCATACTCTGATATCGGGACATCTGAGCCTACTCCAAAGCAAACTCCGGGCATAACATCGCCCTCTCAGTAAACATCCTGGTGATCTCCGTCACCGACTCTGAATCCTGCTACAGCTCCAGGAACTGCTGAGCCAATCTCTCTCTCTCTCAACCTGCGCAACATAACGAGTACCGAACATCTCCCGGAACTGATCCCAAGTTACCGCAGCCTGCTGCGCATCAGAATACGATCCCGTAGTCAACCTCCACCAATCCTTCGCCCCGAGCCTCAAAAGGTTCAGAGCACACCTCACCCTCTGATCCGCAGGGCATGAACACGTGAAGAAACAACCCTTCACGTCTGACAACCATCTCATAGCAATGATGGGATCCTGAACTCCATCGAAGGTAGGGGCTTCGTATTATCGAAGTCCCGATACTGAAAACCCCGACCGGCTCCTCCTCCTGCCGATGCTACAGCCGCTACAGCTGCTGCGGCAGCTGTCTCCGCAAGAGCTACATAGCGCTCATCAAAGTACTCAACCATGTCGGTCTTGATCGATCCTAACATCCCTGGCAACTCAGCCCTGAACATGGCAGCAACCTCATCATGCAGGATCTCGCGAATCCTGGCATCCAACTCATCCCTACTCATCTGGCCAATGACCTCGGGTGGTACTGGTCCATCCTGACCACCCTCTCCTGATCCCGATCCCAAACCGGATCCTGCCCCGAAACGTCTCGTAATCGCCATACTGCAATACACCAACAAGACCCTTAGACACATCACATATCCACCCAGGGAACTATCTCATAACCGACACCCTAGAGAGTTGTGACTTCCTTGATACGCGTATGGGTCATGTGCTTTCAGTAGTACGGGCCCATACTACCTTCCACACCTACCCATGTTTGTCTCAAGTATCACCACAACACTCTAACCATATACGTACACATAGCGAGCGATAAATCCTCACTCCTAGAGGAATGCTAAATATCTCATAACTGGCCTCCCGACCTCTCACTACCCACCCATCCACCAACTGCCACACGACCCTCCATTGGTGCCAGTTAACTATTGCATGAATACAATCACATACCACACGACTTAAACAATCTTAGACTAAAAGATTTAACCCCACAACGGTTGGACTCAGACAAGAGCTGCGCAGCAGGACCAAATCCCTTACCCTAAGACCATTTAACCCATGTAGCATGTGACTTAGAGTATTCACCCAATAGTTAGTTCACATGCGAAAGAGTAACAAACAATCAATTGAGGTACTCTACATAAGATAAGGCATCAAAGATCAGGCAATTCTATCATACGAGTCCTGAGGATCCCTATCTTATTACTAGCATGCTGTTCTAACATATCACATAATATCAAATAACTTGTATGGTATTTTGGGGTCTACTTACTGGCTCTGGCTGATCGTACCATCTGCATCCTCCTTTACTTATTTCGAAAACCTTTTGAAAAACATTTTGAAAATCCCTCCTTGATTTCAGACTGGATTCACACGAATGTTTTCCAACCAATTTAAACTTTTCAAAAACAACCCAAATCCATTAATTATTACAAAAAGGTTTTCCATTAGTTTATTATCAGAGTATCCCAGAAACATCAGCATAAAAATGAGGAGCGGTACGATCATGCTTCGCCTTGCCACGATCTACTAAAGTACCTGAAACAATACACAGAAACTGTAAGCCCGAAAGCTTAGTGAGTTACCCCCAAAATCCCTTACCCTAAGACCATTTAACCCATGTAGCATGTGACTTAGAGTATTCACCGAATAGTTAGTTCACACGTGAAAGAGTCACAAACAATCAATTGAGGTACTCTACATAAGATAAGGCATCAAAGATCAGGCAATTCTATCATACGAGTCCTGAGGATCCCTATCTTATTACTAGCATGCTGTTCTAACATATCACATAATATCAAATAACTTGTATGGTATTTTGGGGTCTACTTACTGGCTCTGGCTGATCGTACCCTCTGCATCCTCCTTTACTTATTTCGAAAACCTTCTGAAAACCATTTTGAAAATCCCTCCTTGATTTGAGACTGGATTCACACGAATGTTTTCCAACCAATTTAAACTTTTCAAAAACAACCCAAATCCATTAATTATTACAAAAAGGTTTTCCATTAGTTTATTATCAGAGTATCCCAGAAACATTAGCATAAAAATGAGGAGCGGTACGATCATGCCTTCGCCTTGCCACGATATCCTAAAGTACCTGAAACAACACACAGAAACTGTAAGCCTGAAAGCTTAGTGAGTTACCCCCAAAATACCAACCAGATAACCATACACATATCAAATCATATCATAATACATAACAACCATGCATATCGAGTCTATAGTATGACTGGTCCGCCCGCTCCGGGCCTTCAGTCCATCTGGTCCACTCTCCGAGTCTAGCCATGTATATCGAGTCTACAGTGTGATTGGTCCGCCCGCACCGGGCCTTCAATCCACCTGGTCCACTCTCTAAGTCTACAGTATGACTGGTCCACCCGCATCGGGCCTTCATTCGGCCTGGTCCACTCTCCGAGCCTCGGCACGTCTGGACCGCCCTCTTGGGGCCTTCAGCCTATCCAGACCGCTCGCTGGGCCTTCGGTCTATCCGGTCCGCCCTGGGTATGTTGGCCTATAGCACAAAGCAGGACCCACCTCAACCCAACCCCAGTCAAACAACCATGTGCACATAAAACAGATAATCACATAACAATCCTCAGCCAAACAAACGAATCTATCAGATCATGCAGCATAACAACATCCTAACCAGGATACCGACCTAACCGGTCACTAACATAACATTATCCTATATACCAGGATACAGATCTAGCAATTCAATAACATATCAAACAAATACCCAGATTCCCATCCGATAAAGGGCCGGCCTTGGTGCCGTAGACCCTGTTGATATAGTGAGGATAACTCACCTGAAACGAAGAGCCGAACCATGAAAACACCCTCCCGAGGCACTGCTCCAAACCCCAACACCTATTGCCATCAATGGACCATTGACATAAATAACTAATTACCATAACACCCATGAAGGTCAAAGTCAAAGTCCAGGCCAAAGTCAAACTTCATGACTGACTCTACGCGCCGAGTCAACCCGTTGACTCGTAGGAGTCCTTATACTCTGAAAACTCTTAGAACACGACTCAACTCGCCGAGTCACCCCAAGACTCGTCGAGTCCAACGATCTCCGAGGCCCATCCTTCTCAACTCACCGAGTCACCTCCCGACTCACTGCTTCGAGGTTTAACCAGAAGAGATTGGGGTTCTGCGACCAGACTCGCCGAGTCCAAGGCAATCTTCAACAGACTCGCCGAGTTGTTCCTCCAACTCGTCGAGTTCATGCCTATCTTCAACAGACTCGCCGAGTCTCTTCAGTCCTTTATTCATGCAGAGACTTTTCGAGTCATGCAGGGGCTCCAAACTGTAGATCCACTCTTCTAGGGCATGACTCTCACGTAAAGTTGCAAACTTTACGTGAATACAAGGAGTTATAAGCCCAAATCACTCTAGGGCTAAGGTTTAAGACAAAGGGGCTTCACCAACAACTCAGTGACTGATGCTTTATGACCTTCTGGACCAACACAAGTCTAGATCTGAAGTAACAACCTCAGATCTAAACTCCAAACCCGAAATAGATCTCAATCATACCAAAATGGCCCCAAATCTCATTCAAGAATAAATCTAGAAGAAACAAAGGCAAGGTAACACCTTATTACCTCCAAGATGTGCCCAAACTGCAGTAGATTCTGGATCTACCCCACTCTCTTGATGCAAGCCCTTTTTATCTTCAAGCTTCTTCCACTAGAAACAACTTCCAAAGCTTCAATCTCCCTCCAAAGGCCTCACACACACGAGCTTAGGGTTTTCTGGTTCTCAAGGGCAATAAGGAGGCTGAGAGAAGGACATAAAGTCCTTTAAATAGGGTGCAAACCCTAAGATTAGGGTTTTTCTCAGTCCAGCACCAACTCGTCGAGTCCAGCTTCCGCCTCGGCGAGTTCGTCACTTAATTCGCGACCAAATTCTGCTCCGACTCGACGAGTACTCGCACCTACTCGTCGAGTAGCTTCCTCAATGTACACTTTAAGCCCTGATATCATATTTCTGAAATTTGGGATGTTACAACTCTCCCCCACTTAAATTAGGCTTCGTCCTCGAAGCCTACTGCAGTATACGCTTCCGAACAACTTACTCGCACAGCAGACTCCGATTTCCCAATTATCTCAGGTCCTCCCAGACCCGACCACTACACCCCCTTTAACATATCTCCTACTCGCGAGGCACCCTTGCCAACACTCCAAGCCGACCATCGGCCTTTTCTTCTTGAGGACAACACATAATAGCCAAGTATCACCCGATGATACTATTCCTTCCTGTCAGGAACACACTTCCGTGACTTGCAACTACTAGGTACCACCATGACTTACTGGGTCCTCTCACAGTGTCAAACTACCCTTCCCTTTCCAAACTAGAGATAGCCCGGGTAACTCGCAAGATTGGGACCCAATCCATCCTCTTCTTGAATCCCTTCTCTCTCGTGCTGACAGGATACTACATCCTTCAGCTGCTAGAAATTCCCATGAATTAACCAGCTATATCTCATAACCACTCGCACCTGACCCAATCAGCCTCGGGCTGGAATACCAAGCACACCTATAACGGGTCCAGTCATCCCTAGGATGGGACACCCCCACATACATAACTCATGACTACATCCATACTTGGATCCCAAGGATCCACCCTTGCATCACTTCTGAACTCCTCTGGTTTGACATCAGCGCTAACCATTTCACAACCTCAACGAACATCCAACCCGGATGTGCTTCCATACAACTGGTACAATCTCAGTGCTCACTATCAATAATTGAAATACTTTCGATCATCCATTTACACTACTGCTTTCCCTTCAGATGACCAACACTCCTTCCCGGGGCCACATACCTTTCCCTTCCATTCTTCAAGGAAGTCTACCCAATGACCTTTACCCCATCAACAAGTGTCATGGTGCTAAAACTCCACTCTACATCATCCATTGTAGAGCAACTGCTACTCCAAAATTCCCATATGCTCATAACCTGATCACATAATTAACAAGCTCATACATAGCCTTCAGCTAACTCCATTATCATGATCTATACTTGGGGCCAGACCTACTGATTGCTATGGCATAGCAACGTACCCAATCAATCTTCGCATACAGGTCTACTAACACATACAGAGTCTTCAGCATGACTGCACCGCCTTACTAGGCCTTCAGCCTATCTGGACCACTCTCAGAACCTTCAGCATGTCTGGACCGCCCTCCTGGGCCTTCAGCCTGTCTGGACCGTTCTCCGAGCCTTCGGCCTGACTGGTATGCCCACCGGCCTTTAGTCTATCCGGACCGCTCAAAACTGTTGTTCATCACCCTTAACCATTCTTCCCGGGAATCTCTCCCATGCAGTTTGTTCTAGCCCTCTAGGGGTTCCTAACTCTAAATCTGTTCTATGAATTTTCACCCCGGCCTAATCCCAGGCCTCCCGTCGATCAACTACCTTACCAGAAACCATGGTATGTTCCCTGCCCCATGTGTCTATCACCACATTCTAACCGTACCACACTCTCGACTAATGACACTGCTGAATCCAAACAGCTAACCCACCATGGATGCTTGCAGATTCACCTGAGAATTTTTCCAATTCTCCCCACTTAGTGCACCAACTACTAATTACCAATGGCAAAATCGGCATGACTCGATCAACCCCACTTGGTATCGACCCCTTCTCCATGAACTAATTCCCTCTGGAGTGAGCACCCTCCACAGAACAACTCTCCCGTCATCGCACATCCCGAACTCTATGGAAGTTCGAATCTCAACTGAACACCTCTCACATCGCAGTTGCTTATTCCTTGCAGCGAGATCATATATCTTATCTTCCGACCATAAATCCTCCTGGACGCTAACCACTACAACTCCTAACTACTAAGATCCTCAATCATACTACGAATCATGCGAAAAAAAGGCATACAGATTTGCAATACCACACAAATAATAAGATAACAAGATGGAAACATACCCACAGCTGCATCTAGCTCCGCCCTGGCCTCCTCTGCTATAAGCTGGAAAACGCGTCCCTGAGCCCTCGGAGGGTCCGCTCCACCCTGACCCCCGCCCGAAATCCTCAAATTGGCTGGTGCTGGAGCCTGCACCGGTCTTGCATCAAGTTGTGGATAGTTGGCCCTCAAGTGTCCAACCTGATGGCAATGATAACAAATCCTCATATCCTGCACCGGGGCCGACTGACGGCAATCCCTCGCATAATGCCCCTCTCTCCCGCACTTGCGACACGCACCACCGGATGTGCAAACTCCGGCATGACGCTTCCCACACTTCTCACAAGTGTGGCTGTTATGACCTCCAACCCTAGAGTCAACGGTTTTGGACCGTTTCGACGCTGGCTGCGACTGCACCAGGGCCTGCCTCTACTCTCGCAACTGCAACTCAATCTCCAACTCGCGCCTCCTGGCGGCCTCCGGCAATTCCAACAAGGTATCACATCTCTGTGTGGACACAAACTGCCGGATATCCCTCTTGAGCATACTCAGATATCGGGACATCTGAGCCTGCTCCGAAGCAAACTCCAGGCAAAACATCGCCCTCTCAGTAAACATTCGGGTGATCTCCGTCACCGACTCTGAATCCTGCTTCAGCTCCAGGAACTCCATAGCCAACCTCTCTCTCTCAACCTGTGGAACATAACGAGTACCGAACATCTCCCGGAACTGATCCCAAGTTACCGCAGCCCGCTGCGCATCAGAATAAGATCTCGTAGTCAACCTCCACCAATCTTTCGCCCCGAGCCTCAAAAGGTTCAGAGCACACCTCACCCTCTGATCCGCAGGGCATGAACACGTGAAGAAACAACCCTCCACGTCTGACAACCATCTCATAGCAATGATGGGATCCTGAACTCTATCGAAGGTAGGGCTTCGTATTATCGAAGTCCCGATACTGAAAATCCCGACCGGCTCCTCCTCCTGCCGATGCTACAGCCGCTACAGCTGCCGCGACAGCTGTCTCTGCAAGAGCTGCATAGCGCTCATCAAAGTACTCAACCATGGCGGTCTTGATCGATCCTAACATCTCTGGCAACTCAGCCCTGAACATGGCAACAACCTCATCATGCAGGATCTCGTGAATCCTGGCATCCAACTCATCCGTACTCATCTGACCATTGACCTCGGGTGGTACTGGTCCATCCTGACCACCTTCTCCTGATCCCGATCCCGAACTGGATCCTGCCCAGAAACGTCTCGTAATCGCCATACTGCAATACACCAACAAGACCCTTAGACACATCACATATCCATCCGGGGAACTATCTGATAACCGACACCCTAGAGAGTTGTGACTTTCAGTAGTACGGGCCCATACTACCTTCCACACCTACCCATGTTTGTCTCAAGTATCACCACAACACTCTAACCATATACATATACATAGCGAGCGATAAATCCTCACTCCTAGAGGAATGCTAAATATCTCATAACTGGCCTACCGGCCTCTCACTACCCACCCATCCACCAACTGCCACACGACCCTCCATTGGTGCCAGTTAACTATTGCATGAATACAATCACATACCACACGACTTAAAAAATCATAGACTAAAACATTTAACCCCACAACGGTTGGACTCAGACAAGAGCTACGCAGCAGGACCAAATCCCTTACCATAAGACCATTTAACCCATGTAGCATGTGACTTAGAGTATTCACCCAATAGTTAGTTCACACGCGAAAGAGTCACAAACTATCAATTGAGGTACTCTACATAAGATAAGGCATCAAAGATCAGGCAATTCTATCATACGAGTCCTGAGGATCCCTATCTTATTACTAGCATGTTGTTCTAACATATCACATAATATCAAATAACTTGTATGGTATTTTGGGGTCTACTTACTGGCTTTGGCTGATCGTACCCTCTACATCCTCCTTTACTTATTTCGAAAACCTTTTGAAAACCATTTTGAAAATCCCTCCTTGATTTGAGACTGGATTCACACGAATGTTTTCCAACCAATTTAAACTTTTCAAAAACAACCCAAATCCATTAATTATTACAAAAAAGTTTTCCATTAGTTTATTACCAGAGTATCCCAGAAACATCAGCATAAAAATGAGGAGCGGTACGATCACGCCTTCGCCTTGCCACGATCTCCTGAAGTACCTGAAACAATACACTGAAACTGTAAGCCCGAAAGCTTAGTGAGTTACCCCCAAAATACCAACCAAATAACCATACACATATCAAATCATATCATAATACAGAACAGCCATGCATATCGAGTCTACAGGATGACTAGTCCGCCCGCTCCGGGCCTCCACTCCATCTAGTCCATTCTCCGAGTCTAGCCATGTATATCGAGTCTACAGTGTGATTGGTCCGCCGGTACCGGGCCTTCAATCCACCTGGTCCACTCTCTGAGTCTACAGTATGAGTGGTCCGCCCGCACCGGGCCTTCAGTCGGCCTGGTCCACTCTCCGAGCCTCGGCACGTTTGGCCCGCCCTCGTGGGGCCTTCAGTCTATCCGGACCGCTCGTTGGGCCTTCGGTCTATCCGGTCCGCCCTGGGTATGTTGGCCTACAGCACAAAGCAGGACCCGCCTCAACCCAACCCCAGTCAAACAACCATGTGCACATAAAACAATTAATCACATAACAATCCTCAGCAAAACAAACGAATCTATCAGATCATGCAGCATAACAACATCCTAACCAGGATACCGACCTAACCGGTCACTAACATAACATTATCCTATATACCAGGATACAGATCTAGCAATTCAATAACATATCAAGCAAATACCCGGATTCCCATCCGATAAAGGGCCGGCCTTGGTGCCGTAGACCCTGTTGATATAGTGAGGATAACTCACCTGAAACGAAGAATCGAACCACGAAAACACCCTCCCGAAGCACTGCTCCAAACCCCAACACCTATTGCCATCAATGGACCATTGACTTAAATATCCAATTACCATAACACCCATGAAGGTCAAAGTCAAAGTCTAGGCCAAAGTCAAACTTCATGACTGACTCTACTCGCCGAGTCAAACCGTTGACCCGTCGAGTCCTTATACTCTAAAAACTCTTAGAACACGACCCAACTCGCCGAGTCACCCCAAGACTCGTCGAGTCCAACGATCTCCGAGTCCCATCCTGCTCAACTCACCGAGTCACCTCCCGACTCACTGCTTCGAGGTTTAACCAGAAGAGATTGGGGTTCTGCGACCAGACTCGCCGAGTCCAAGAACGGACTCGTCGAGTCCAAGGCAATCTTCAACAGACTCGCCGAGTTGTTCCTCCAACTCGTCGAGTTCATGCCTATCTTCAACAGACTCGCCGAGTCCAATAACAGACTCGTCGAGTCTCTTCAGTCCTTTATTCATACAGAGACTTTTCGAGTCATGCAGGGGCTCCAAACTGTAGATCCACTCTTCTAGGGCATGACTCTCACGTAAAGTTGCAAACTTTACGTGAATACAAGGAGTTATAAGCCCAAATCACTCTAGGGCTAAGGTTTAAGACAAAGGGGCTTCACCAACAACTCAATGACTGATGCTTTATGACTTTCTGGACCAACACAAGTCTAGATTTGAAGTAGCAACCTCAGATCTAAACTCCAAACCCGAAATAGATCTCAATCATACCAAAATGGCCCCAAATCTCATTCAAGAATAGATCTAGAAGCAACAAAGGCAAGGTAACAGCTTATTACCTCCAAGATGTGCCCAAACTGCAGTAGATTCTGGATCTACACCACTCTCTTGATGCAAGCCCTCTTTATCTTCAAGCTTCTTCCACTAGAAACAACTTCCAAAGCTTCAATCTCCCTCCAAATGCCTCACACACACGAGCTTAGAGTGTTCTGGTTCTCAAGGGCAATAAGGAGGCTGAGAGAAGGACATAAAGTTCTTTAAATAGGGTGCAAACCCTAAGATTATGGTTTTTCTCATTCCAGCACCAACTCGTCGAGTCCATCTTCCGGCTCGGCGAGTTGGTCACTTAATTCGCGACCAAATCCCGCTCCGACTCGACGAGTACTCGCACCTACTCGTCGAGTAGCTTCCTCAATGTACACTTTAAGCCCTTATATCATATTTCTGAAATTTGGGATGTTACAAAAACTCTCTAGTTCTTCTTCTTGTCAAGTTTATACCTCAATTGCTTGTCAATTAGGTGAGTTTTGGTGTCGAATTCCTCCTTATTTGATGTTAAGTATTGTATCTTCTTCCTCCTAGAAACCTTTGAAAGTTCATATGGTTTAATCTCACTTTTATTAGGAGTTTATGATGGATCAATTGTTGTCAAAAATTTTATGAGCACCTTCAATAATTTTATTGTTCAAGTTCATGTTTTGATCAAAGTTTTGGGGTCACAATCTCTCTTGTTGATTTCTAAAACTTATGTTAACTCCCACCATGAATCAAGTGGGTATTTTTATGTGATAAAATCATGTTTTGAGTCACCCAATAAGCCTCAAAACAATCTCTCAAACTCCTTCCATGAGACTTGGTGGTGGAAGAAATCCAAATCCGTATTTGTGCAACCTACTTCAACAATGCATTTTGTTTTTCCATCAAATGCTATGTACTTTGAAGCATGGGGTGTGGTTGGAATTGTTATTTTCATTTCTTGACATGTTACTTTTGTTAAGAAGTTAGTTTTTATCTTTATGGGTGTTTTTGGTTATGAATTTATGGGTTAAGTGGTCAAAAAGCCTTAAAGACTCAAAGCTGAAAATTGCAAGAAATTAACAAATCTGTCCCTGGATTGGAAAAATTATATAAATATTACCAGGAGTCGGATTAAGTATCCGTAAATTTTTAAGTGTTCATTTTGAGTGTAGTTTGTCCGTGAATTTTCATAGAACCTGTAGCTCCATGAAACTTAGATGAAAATCGTCATTTTCACCTGTTGGTCAGAATATAGCTGCATTGATAGGCAGTAATGTAAAAATCATAAAAAATTGTAAAAAAATCGCTTGGACCTTTAAAAGTACTTTCTGAACAGGTCCCAAGGGTGGTAAAACCGCTCTAAACAGGTGGCTGTTTTGGGTCCAAAATTGGGAACTTTTCTTGATAGTTGATTTATGTGTTTGGGTTATGGATATGTCATCTTTTGCATTGTAGAACTCCAATAACCTTTTTTTATATTGTAATAGGGGCAAGGGTTATACTTCAACTTTTACCAGACTGGAAGTGTGAGTTGGTCACATCTTTGGCAAATATGAGTCAACTTCATGGTTTTTAAAAGTACATTGTTAAGAGTATCCCATATCTTCGATGGAATGGGATGAACCTATTTACCTAGGATATATGTGCCCCTTTTTGGTGTTGATTATTGTGCCATTGATTTTGAAATACTTTATGCGTGACAATATCTAGGATATTACATGTTATTCTCCTCTTTGTTTGATGTGAGATGTGTGTTAAGGCCATGCTAGATTGAGTGTTGTACATGAATATTATGTGTTGTGATCAAGTCCATACTTTTTTGAAAATATTTGTTTAAAATGTTTTAGGACAAGCATGCTAGTTTTTTAAAATCATTATAGAAGTGTTGTGAATGAAAGTGGCGTGTGTTGTAAAATGTAATAACTACATAAAATTACATGTTTGCATGAAATGAACCCCTAAAGAGGTAATATGTTAATAAAAGAAATTTCATAAAATTTACATGATTACTTGAAGAGAGTGAAAAGTGTAACTCCTTAATTAATTCATGTGCCAAAGACCTCCTTATATAGTATGGTGGATTAGGGTTACATCCATGTAAACCCTAATACCCATGACCTTTCATTTCCATAGGATCCATGGGTTAAAAACTCCATGGACTATCCATGCAAGTTTAGCCCATCCTAAATGAACATTGGCCCATTATATATATATATATATATATATATATATATATATATATATATATATATATATATATATATATATATATATATATATATATAAGGGTCGATATTTAATTAGTCTCTTTTGATCATTAAACTAATTCCAAATTAATTCTTGATCAATACTAATTAAATAATATGATTTCATATTAATATATTATAACTTATAATATATTAATAAACCATAAATATACTATTCTCAAAAGATTATCCATACAAATTATTTCGTTGAAGTGCAACCCAAATGGACCATGCCGGGTCGGGTCAAGTACATACCAAATATAGTTACGGACTTAAACACCTTATCCAATAGTATCCCACTTAGATAAGTCAGATAACTATAGCTGCAAGTATGACTTCAGGAACCAACCATCAATCGCAACTCTTAAAACTATGTTGAACTATGAAGTGGCATTTTAGATAAGTGATCATATAATCCTCTGTTCAAGATATCAGCCGGAAAAATACATGGAACAACGTCGTACTTATTGTCCAGCAGTTTGTTTCCCGATTTCCGATTTGTTTGACATAAAACTAAATTGAACACATCAATTAGGTTATGACCGGGCCCGATACATAGGTCAAAACAAAATCATCGAGGGGCCCAGATATCGCTTTTAATCCTCCAAGGACTAAAAGGAACAGATAAACTTCGACTCATATGCTTGTACTAACTATTTGTTGAATCATACACAAAGGCACGTTTTATAACATCAAGTTATTGATGCGTTTTCGTGCAATCAATGCACAACCAACTCATGGTCAACAGCTCATATCTCTAGGTTTGAAGACTTATATGATATTACCGTCTCACGATCACTCGAGATAAATTCCATGAAGTGATACAAGTGAGCGTGGGTTTAATCTAATACTCAGAACTTATGAGCACTCATGAATGTTGCAGCAACACTTGCTATGTCTAAACACCTTAGACATCTACAAGCCCAATTCATGACAGTCTTGATTCATACCTACTTCCAAAGTATGATTGACTGTAGAGAGTTTGAATAAAGTAATTATTCTGGAAGTCAAAACATGCAAAGTTGAAATAATTGTAAACGATTGACACAAGATAGTAACACTTTACTCATAAACAAATAACAACTTTTATTTAATCACCAAGTGTCAATTACATTTTACATGTTTCATAAATAGCTATCTAATTATCAAAACTAATATCGTCCTTCAGCCCGATGCTCCTCGCATGCTGCAAATGCTTAACCCTAGCATGTCCCTTCGTGAGGGGATCTGCTGGGTTATGTTCTGATGATACCCTCTTTGCCACGAGGAGTCCTTCTTCTATCTTGTGTCTTATGAAGTGATATTTTCTGTCAATGTGTCTGGATCTGCCATGATATCTTGGTTCCTTAGCTAAGGCCACCGCACTATTTCTGTCACAGAGAATCTCCATAGGCTCCTTTATAGCTGTTACAAATCCAAGGTCTCCACTGAAGTTCTTCAGCCATATCGCCTCCTTTTCCGCTTCACTTGCTGCTATGTACTCTGATTCGCAAGTTGAATCAACTACTCTCTCATGTTTGGAACTTTTCCAAGTAATTTCTCCTCCATTTAGGGTAAAGACCCATCCTGACTGAGAGCAGAAATTATCCCTATCAGTCTGGAAATTGGCGTCATTGTACCCTATCACTCTCAAGTAATCACTCCCACCGAAGTTAAGGACCCAGTCCTTAGTTCTTCGCAGGTACTTGAGAATATTCTTTACCGCAGTCCAGTGGGCTTTTCTAGGGTTCCCCTGATATCTGCTGACCATGCTCAAAGAAAAGGCCACATCAGGGCGAGTACAAGTCATAGCATACATAATCGAGCCAACAGCGGAAGCATATGGTAGACGACTCATCTCAGTTATCTCAGCCTCTGTACTCGGACTCTGAGTCTAACTTAGTCTGGGATTGTGCTGGATCGGTAAGTCACCTTTCTTGGTATTCTGCATGTTGAACCTCTTCAACACCTTATCCAAGTAAGTGCTTTGACTAAGTCCAATTAGTCTTTTACTCCTCTCTCTCAATATCCTTATCCCTAGGATATAGGTAGCTTCTCTAAGGTCCTTCATAGCGAAACACTTCCCAAGCCAGGACTTAACCTCCTGCAAGGTTGGGATGTCATTTCCTATGAGTAGTATGTCATCCACATACAGTACTAAATAGCTAACTATACTCCCACTAGCTCTGACATATACACATGACTCATCCTCGCTTCTCGAAATACCAAAATCTTTGACTCTCTCATCAAAACAAAGATTCCAGCTGCGAGATGCTTGTTTCAATCCATAAATGGATTTCTCAAGCTTACACACTCTATCAGGATACTTTGCACTGACAAAACCCTTTGGTTGATTCATGGAAACATCTTCAGCCAACTTTCCATTAAGGAAAGTGGTTTTGACATCTATTTGCCATATTTCATAATCATGAAATGCAGCAATGGCTAGCATAACCCTAATAGACTTAATATTCACTACTGGCGAGAAGGTTTCATCATAGTCAACTCCTGGAGTTTGAGTGAAACCCTTCGCGACCAGTCGCGCCTTGTAAGTGTGTACCTTCCCATCAATGTCGGTCTTCTTCTTGAAGATCCATTTGCACCCGACTGTCTTACGAACCGGTACATTGTCAACCAAGTTCCAAACTTGATTGTCATACATGGACTGAATCTCGCTGTCCATAGCCTCTTTCCATTTAGCAGACTCAGGGTCTGCCATGTATTCCCTATAGCTATTAGGTTCATCCAGATTTACTAGTGTATTATCACTGATAAATGTATCACCTTCCGCAGTAATATGGAAACCATAGTAATGCTCAGCTGGATTACTAACTCTAGTGGAACGCCTCAGAGGTACAGATGTTAGGTTTTGAGCATTTTAACACTCCTAAGGTGTTCATGCAACCCTAAATACCTTGGTTCCATGTTTTCACTAATTATACATACAAATGGTTTCCAAGGTATTAAACCTACAACTAGCATGCATTTGATATAAACCATATAATATACTAGTTAGGATAACATACCTTTTGATGGATCTTGAAGTCTTGATGTATCTAGCCTTAAGAGCTTAGCCCCAATAGTGTAGAAGCCTCAAGTGGAATCACAACACATCATGAACAAAGGATGAACTTGAGAGAGAATCTCCATGCACCAAAAACCACCATGAACTCCAAGAATACACTTCTAGCGATTTGGGCAATGAAGTATGTATTTATATGTGGGATTTCTAGGGTCATGGATATAACCAAAACCATACCCATGGGTCTTATGATCCATGGTTCATGTGGCCCAACTCTCTATGTATCCATACATAAACTTGGTCCAACATGGATCATAAGACCAACACATATAAATATAACTAATTGTCATAATTAGTCCCCATAGATTTAATTAGTCTCTTTTGATCACTAAATTAATTCCAGATTAACTCTTGATCAATACTAATTAAAACATATGATTTCATATTAATATATTATAACTTATAATATATTAATAAACCATAAATTACCTTCTCTCAAAAGTCCATCCTAACAAATTGTCCTGATGATATGGAACCCAAATGGACCATGCTACACTCGGGTCGAGTACATACCAATAATAGTTATGGACTTAGTCATCTAATCCAACAGTCTCCCACTTGGATAAGTCTAAAACTATTATTGCAAGTACGACTTCATAACCCGACTAGCAATCGTAGCTCTTAAAGTCGTTGTCGAACTCTGAACAAATCAATGACGTGTTCATTAGATAAGTGATCATATATTCCTCCATCCTAGATATCATATGGACTGAGACATGGATTATAATCATTATCTCTGTCCATTTGTTGTTTCCCGATTTCTGATTTATGATGACCGACTAATTGAACAAATCAAATCAGTCCAGGCTTGGCCAAGAACTTAGGGTGTCATCACTAAATCATCTAGGGGCCCACTAATATCGCTTTTATCCCTTTAAGGGTAAAAGGAATGAGTAAAATTCGACTCATATGCTTGCTCTATCTACTCATCAAATCACACACAAAGATGTGTTTTATAACACCAAGTTACTGGTGCGTTTTCACATAATCAATGTGCAATCGACTTGTAAACTGCAACTCATATCTCTTAGTTTGAAGAATACAAGATATTATCGTCTCATGATTCACTCGTGACAAAATCCATGAAGTGATTCAAATGAGCGTGGGTTGAATCCAATACTCGAATCTTATTCCAGAAGCACTCATGAATACTGCAGCTAAATCTAGCCACCTAGACAGACTACAGACCTATTCATGACAGTCTTGCCTCAATACCTACTTCCAAAGTATGATCGACTGTGGATGGTTTGAATAACCTAGTTATTCGGGAAGTCAAAACATGCAAAGTGAAACACAAGCACAATACTAATCCTATATGGCCCCAAAACTCCTTGAGTGTAAATAAAACACCTTTTATCTAAGCACACCATATTGATTACCCATTATTCATTGTATAATGTTTCGATTTATCAACTTAATACTTTAATTAAAAACAATAGCCATGCCATGCTCCAAGCATGCACACTATGTTTGTCTAAATAATAGTTATGCCATACTCTAAGTATGCACACTATGTTTGTCTTATGATCCTTACTTTATGAAACAAGTTGATTGACAATATTTTAACGATGCTCATTTCATGATCCCAATCCTTATTGTAAATGTAAGAATACCAAACTCTTGCCATTTACTGTAATCTGTTAGATTCTAAACTTATATGCAATAACCCCCTTGTAATGACTATGCACAAAAGTCACAAAGACTTGTCAACAGAAGTTACAAAGTATTCCAATGGAGAGCAATTCCATGGAAAAGAAATATCACATTCAAAGTACATTCCTTTAAACACCCTTCTTTGCATTAAGTCTTCTAATCTTACACAGATTCAAAGAATAACTTCCACCTATGGAAACAATTCCATATTACCATTTTGATTATCACTTCTGAACAAGAGTTTCCACTTTTCAGAATATATCAATATGGTCCTAACTCTATACTTCCAATTGTCCCTGAGCAACCAATCTTTGGTAAACCTCAGATTGTCCTCGACAATTGCTTAATCATTTTAGTCATATCCAGTTCTATTCCTTTTTCCCTCTTAATGCCCTAGGCATTTGGAAAAATTCAGAATGGATAAATATTATAGCACACGTAATCGATCCTATACCCGAAGCATATGGAACACGATTCATGATGTCTTACATACATACATGATACTTTACCAGTCTTTTGCTATAAAAATTTTTATTTGCCATGTTCTCACAATTCGAACTATGAAGAGGGATGCCTTAATCATAATCGAATTTTGAGAACGCAACATATATAGAATTTCCTTATGTTGAACCATTCCAACCTAACATTCATATATATAGTTGACTAAAGTTGATTAAAATCTCAATCTAAGCATTTAGAATTAAAATGAAGTATAATTTTCTCTCCCTTAATTATATAAAAACGACTTTTCAAACCCGAATTGAAACTGTTGTTTTCTATAATTAACATTGCTAACTTGCAACACATAATAATCATGCTTCTACTAACATGATGATTATTAGCATAACACTTATGCTCCCACTAGCTTTGACATGTATCCAGAAATCAGTTGGACTTCTAGAAATCAATACTTTATTGACTTTCTTACCAAAGTTCTGATTTCTGATACGAGATGCTTTGATAAGACTTTATCAAAATCATACACCTTTCCTTAGATAGCTAACATGTATGTCTTAACAATTATGAAGAGGGATGTCGTAATCATAATGTTTAGACCTTTTGCCATTCTCACAAGTCCATGTTAGTGTGCCGGTTAACCACACACGCTCCACTAACAACTTTGAGAATAAAAATATCACAATTGTTATCTACTTAAAATCTACTTAGTGAAAGCATTTCCTCACCATCATTTTCATGAATCGGAGAGAAACATTATGAAATTTATATTTTTATGGTGTATGTGTTCATATCCATGTAAATTTGTCATAACCTTAATCACAAGACAATGTTAGTGACAAATCTAAACTCATATGGACTGAACTTGTTTAATCTTAATTTCTTGCTTCCTGGCAGCTCAAGGGCCTACCATTGCTTCCAGTTTTGTCACACCCACAAACCAGAATGGCAGAAACATTCGGGGGCGGATGACTTCACGTAGTATCATAACAGTTGAATATTTGTAAAGAAAGTAAACTCAACCATCATAAATATAATAAAAAGTTACATTGTTGCATGTAATACATGTTTATTGCTAATCCGCTCTCCCTCCAGGAGACTCTGGTTACAAAACGCGACGTAACAAGTATATTGCTAAGCCGTGAAGTAGTTTCACATTAATTTTATCTTGTTCTTGTAAAAGGATGTATGTTCCTTTCTGTTTCTTGTTATTGTATGTTCCTTTTGTTCTTGTTATCATATGTTCCTTTCTGTTCTTGTTATTGTATGTTCCTTTCTGTTCTAGTTATTGTATGTTCCTTTCTATTCTAGTTATTGTATGTTTGAACTGACTCATTTATGTCCTGACTCTTGTAAGTTTCATTGTTCTAGAAATAGTAATTAATATTCTCCTAAACTATACCTATTATAGTTTACTAGTAAGCTCTGTAATTGAATGATTGTTCATGTTTGTACTCCTTTGCTACCCAAAGATGTTGAACTGATTGTAAGTACTTTTATATCTATATACATATACATAATATATAACTAAGATTCAAACGACCTTCGTACGAACAATGATACCCTAAGTCCACAACCAAACAAGGAACAGGAAATAAAGCGAGTTATCAGTCCTAAGTCCTTTCAACCTTATTTATATAACTATATCTATATAGACATGATTTTGGCAATATATAAGTTTAAAAGAGTTTAGTAAAACTATAAAGAGTTTATTATCTAAAAGAGTTTTAACCATTTGAATGGTTATTGATGACTTGATGTCAGTTTATAAAATGATTTGAAACAGTTTGTTTGATAATACAGTTTTGAAGTATAAGAAATCCTTTCGTTTGATAGTTATAAATCACATATGACTGAGACTATAACTATATTGTTTTCTACTTGTATTCCCCGGCCCCCCATAAAAGCATTTAAAATCATTAAAAGATAAGTTTAGGGGTATGAACTCACCTTATGTGGGCGATTCAATTGAAGATTCGCGTAAGGATGAGAAGTTCCACGAATGAATTCCCGAGACACAAACGAATCCTAAATGACATATAATGGCATATATAGGCATGTAATTAGTGTATATAACAACTAATAATGTAAAGGAACAACCTTAGGTACTAGGAAACACTTGAAATGAAGTGTTACAATCACATATGATTGTATGAAAGGAGTTCAAGGCCACACAAAGAAGTGTTCACGACCAAAGGGGAGTTTACGGCCACACATGAAGTGTTTACGGACCTAGGCTTGATTCATGAAGGCTTTACGACCATGTCGTGAAGGGTTCACGGCCACCAAATGAACTAAGAGGGGTTTACGACCCTAACAAGATCACTTGAAGGGTTCACGGCCACATGAAGGGTTCACGGCCATGAACTCTTGAAGATGATGTTTAATTGATGCTTAAAAGGTGTTTTTTTCATGGGGATTCAAGAGCTCCTAATGGATAACAAGTATATGGAAAGGATACCTACTTAATGGAAGTCTTGATGGTGTTTACGGCTCCAAGAACAAGTATGTGTTCTTGGTGTTCTTGGTGATTTGAAGATCTAAGCCCAAAAGAGATGAATTCATGGATGAAATCATAGGGTTTCACTTGAATAAGAAGGATATCAAGAAAGAATGGAAGAATCACTTACACTTTGGAAGATCAAGGAGGATATCCTTGATGATACTTGAGAGAGAAATGAAAGTTCTTGACTTGAAGATGTGGGAAATGAAGAAGAAATGAAGGAAATCTATACTTATGATCAGGGGTTCACGGACAATCATGGGTTTATGACCGTAAACCCTAGTTTTGGTCGTGAACACCCTTGATGAATGTTCTTGGCTCAATTTGAAAGTCATAGATTCGTTACTCACACATCATAGCATCAACTCCTAAGTGTACCGGGCTTAATAACTCACAGAATAACCCTTAGAACAGCTAAAAGGTAATAGACACAAGTCTAACTTGGGTTGATCTTCTTGGCTTATCAGATAGAAATTTCGGGTTGTCGCATCATCCCTCCGTTAAAGGGAATTTCGTCCCGAAATTAGAGTTTAAGAAATTATTAATAAACTAAGGGAAAAGATGAGGATAGTTCAGTTTCTTTCAAACTTCGCACTCCTAAGTGAATTCAGGTCCTCACTATGCAATTTAAGCGGACTTTCACTATCAGGATAGGGATCTAATTAATCCTAACGACTTCACTGTCTAGGATTTCTACAGATTCTTCCACAAAGTTAAGTTTCTTGCTTACCCTGATCAAAGCGAGTGGGATAACAAAAGTCTCGTCAGAAAACTATTTTTCAAGTTAGATACGTGGAAAGTTGGGTGTATGCTATTGGATTTCCGAGGTAGTCGGGGTCTATTAGCTACTGGATCAACTCTAGTAAGAATCTCAAATGATCTTACGTACCTTGGGTTTAGTATTCCACGCTTTCCGAAGCGTATTCTGCCCTTCCGGGTGAGACCTTCACCTGACGAGGTCACCAACCTGGAATTTCCAAGGTTTTTCTCTTATCGAAGGCGATAGCTTTTCTGCCTGACCTTGGGAGCTTCACATCTCTCCCGGATCCGTACTCTCTTCTCGGTAGTTTCTCGAATGAATTCCGGACCAACGAAGGTACCGTCTGGAAATCGAACCTCTAGTTAGTTGTGTGTCGCCTACTTTAATCCAGTGCAGAGAGGATATGTACTTATGACCAAAGTGGGTTTCGAATGGAGCAACTTTAACTGCTAGCATGGTCAAGGACTCGACTAGTTGGTAAGTGGGCATTCTTGTTCTATAAAAGTCTATCACATATGCTCTTCGCACAACTTCTAGTTATTAAATCGTTCTCTCATTCTGTATGTTGGTTTAAGGATGGTAGGTTATGCATCATGACTGGCCTAGTTTCCAAAAATTTCTGGAGTGACTGCCTGAACTAGGAGGTGATTCTACTATCTCAAACGGATATAACAGATATTGGAACACCGTGCAGACTAACTAATTTCTCAGACACACGTCCTAGTTAACTTCTTTATTTTGCATGATTCCTTAAAATCGTAGGAAGGGTGCAGATTTGGCTGATCTATTGGGTGTACTCCGGGTGGTTACTGACTTCTGAGACTTCTTTGGTGTTTTTCACTTCAAGGCTAATAACTCCTGGGTAGGCTAGAAGGGCGCGGTACCCTCGCATGGGTACTTCTGAAGTTTTGAAGTGAGAGATGATATAAGGATTTGCGTTATGGATCGGAAGAATTTCATATGACGGTAGATTAAGGGAAGAGTTCTTTTTACACATCATAGAAATATTGCATGGTAAGTACCAAGCCAAACCATGTCGGATGATGATGTCGAAACCTCTTGATGAATCAGTTGTTATGTTAATTGGAAGAAGAATGATTACTACGAACCCTATTTTATCAGGATTAACAAATACAACCAAACGAGCTTTTTGAGGATTTGAAGTAATGAACTTTCATGAAATGACCCCTACAAGGTCTCTCTATAACCGTTTGGTGTACACCAGTCATGTATAATTAAGATTGAAGAGACGGTTGACTAAGTGACCCTGCCCTAGATCCACAACCAAACAAGGAACATGAAATGAGGCGAAATCACTCACTCGAAGTATACAAATCTTAATTATAGATGACCCTAATGCATACACTAAGCCATCATAGCTTTACATGTTAGGGTTCCGAGTTTTATACGAGTGTTGTGATTTGGTTCGTACGAAAGAGTTATTATAATTATAATTAATTAATGGGGTTTGGAAGAGTACCAAAATTATGGCAGGGTTCCTTGATGCTTCCCCATATTCTGGGGTCAAATTCCTCCTGCTCCCCCGCTATTCTTCTCTGTTGGAAAGTCCCTTTTGAAATGTCCTATTTCACCATAAAGGTGGCTTATTGGACTATTTCCAACATTGGTGGTCGAAGTAATGTGCCGGATCGGGACTCTGCAGACACGGGTAGTGTGCCCATTCCTGTTACAGTTCCTGCAATGCAACATTCGGCAGACTCCCAGGTGATGGAAGCTGCACTCTTTGCACTTCGGTAGATTTCCCGCATACTGTCTCGTTGGAATAGGGGTAACCGGGATACTAGTAGAAACGGCAGTAGGAGTAATAGATGTCGTGGCCGCAAAGGCTGCCACTAATTGTTGTCTCTTGGCTAACTTTTGAGGTGATTTTCCTTTTTTCTTATCCCAGAACATTCGTTTCTTGTTCTTCATTTGGAGGTTTGGAGTGTCGTTGCGAGTAGGCACTCGTTGTTATACTTGGTTATCCCCTTGATGAGGATTGTCGATAACAATTCCACTACCATTTGCATTGTTAGCATTAAGGTAAGTCATGACAGCTGTTACGGCAGCTGAGACCGCAGCTCGAAAGGTAGCCGTATCTATCTAAAGGATTGTTGTTTTGCCAACGGGTTGGTTTCGTTTCTTCGGAGGCATGATTCTGTTATATGATAAGAAAATGAGTTCGTGAGCGTTTATGGTTGGCTCTAGGTGTATCCTAATCATTTATGTGAATGTAACTTTTTTGTTTTGCTATACTATTCTCGATGATTCGACCTACATCCCTATGATGTAGTCCTGGTAATGAGTAGAAGTAAGTTTCTAGGATGGTCACAAGACGGGTGTCATCCTAACTAAATTATCTTTGGTTGGAGGATGTCATGTTTCAACTTTCGAAAAGATTTGAAAGTAGCTCATAATAGAGTCTACATAAAATAGACTTATGAATTTGAGAAATAATCACTCTCAATTGAGATTTCGTGATCCGATTTATTGTTGTTAGCTATGACAGAAAAGGACGATAAGTTTAAAACCTAATGCGAGTAATGTTTTCACTAACTCACTAGGTTGCATTAGTTTATTAGTTATTACTATGACGAAGAAAAAGGCACTCTAACACATCGTATGAAACACGCGTAGTTTTCCCTTGAGATTAGATGTCTGTCAATAACATTGGTATCAAAGATGTAACAAGTTCGGGAAAAATGACCTCAGAGTAGGTCTTACATCACACCAGAATTTAGAAAATTCGACAGCACTAAGACCTAACAGACTGAAAGTCCGACCTTTTTAAAATAAGCGGGAAATTAACACTAGGGTCTATACATAGACCTAATTATATCCAAAAGACAAAGTAGAGTAGACTCTACTTGCGACGGGAACCGCTCGGATGGGCCTTTGATTTTGCCTTATGACGCTCCATTTCCAGCATACGCCTTTCGAACGTTGCCTGACGTGCTCGAAGTTCCCTGACTTCAGCTTGGGTTGCAGTAAGTTCTCTCTGCAGGACCTCATTATGGTCCAGAGTTCTTCCATGATCAGATTGTAGATGGCGAATACGGACTGCATTGACTCCCGTATCGGCATCAACTTCCATGACTCGGTTGATGGCTGGCCTACCCTGTTCGTCATTTCGAGCAACCCTGCGAACCAGAATAGGCAGGATTCTGTCTGCTGAGCCTCCCTCACTCAGATTGTAAAAGCTTTAGTCTGCGTTGTAGGGTAAGGGTTGACCCTGCTCTTGGCTCCATTTGTTCAAGTTCACTGCCTACAGAGGTGTCGGGCCTTGAAAAGCCGGAGGAGGGTTAGGATTTGGGATTGGAGCTACTAAGGATAAATCATTGACTTCTGGCTCGGAGTAAGAATCCTCTGGGAAGTTTTCTACAAAGTCATCATCTAAAGGAATTGCATGATTCTCTTCTGGCTCTGCATTGAGCCATCCACCATTTCCTTGGTTGGGAAGGTACGCGTCGTTGGGGAGATGGAATCCAGTCATGTTATCTACACGAGAATAGGGGTAAAATAAATAGTTAATAGGCGTACTACTTAAGATAATTATAGGATGATCCTTACCAGTTACTCCAATATTTGCGTAGTTCATACCAATCATATGTAACCAAGATAGAATAGACCTTCGAATAAGTGACCCTAACTCTAAGTCCACAACCAAACAAGGAACAGAAAGTAGAGCAAAGGTCACAGATTCTAAGTCTATGACACCTTAGTCACATATAACCTTAGCGTATCCACTCAGCAGCTATTGACATCCTAATAACGACCTTTGAGTTTGCACATAAGTAATTAGACTTGCTGCAACACCACAACCATTCTTAGGCACATGCTAATCACTTCTCGGAAAGATATAGTTTATCAGGCTATATCACTCCCAGATATGATCATATGTCCCCAAGCCTAATTGTGTTGTCCAACAATCGCAATACTTTTGTTCTGTTTTAGTATGACACTGATCCTAGTATGAATGCTTGTATAAATACTTTACTAAAATATTTTATTATTTTAAAAGTATTAACTCTTGGTCAGAGTGTTTTAATCCCGATGTGTTTATAGTTGTATATCTTTTATGGGTTGATATACTCAATTCACAATAAACAAAGCTCCGATACCAATCTGTCACACCCCCAAACCAGAACGGCGAAAACGTTCGGGGACGGAGGACGTCATGTTCAGTATCACAACAATGCATAATAGTAAAACAAGCAACAACATCATCCATTGCATTAATAATATAGTTAATACAAGTGTGTTCTGAATGTATTTGTAAGACACCAAAAATATATATATCAAAATAAAAGAGGAGTCTTGAACACGCTCCGTCTTCTCAAAACCTGGTCCAGTGTACATGTCTACTGGTGACCTGAGAATACAAGTTATTTTGAAAGCGTAGATCAGCATTTAAACTACTGAGTTCATAAGTATTTTAGTGTCAAATGTTTGTATAAATTTGAAGAAAATGTTTGTAAGTGTTTGATGTAAAGTTTGTAAATGTTTGATGTAAAGTTTGTAAATGTTTGATGTAACGTTTGTAAATGTTTGATGTAAAGTTTGTAAATGTTTGATGTAAAGTTTGTATACTTCCTAGAAAATCCTATATTTTCTACTAAAATGGAGAGTAGTCTTCTACCAAGACCCGACTGTTCTGTGTGTTTGTTCTTTTGTAAAAGTGAGTATTTTCCCAAATATATGACTATTATTACCAGAAAATAGTTTACATTACTTTTTATGCGAGAAGATCACTATACGAATGTAATGGGAAAATGACAGTGTATAGTAATGTTGTAATAAGTAACTACTGGTACACTAACTACCTTAAAACCAATTTGTTTAATTAAGGTTAAAATGTGATGTGGTTATAACCATACTGATTGACAAGTGTTTAATACGACGACCTGCTGGCGTCGAAACTAATGTGACATTTGTCACCCCTTGGCCTGCCGGCCAAATTGTAGCGAACAGTCGGGATGTGGGCTTGTCAGTCCCGTATAGATCTATACACACAATGCCCACTCTCCCTCCAGGAGACTCTGGTTACTGAACGCGGCCTAACAAGTATATGGCTAAGCCGTGAAGTAGTTTCACACTAATGTTATCTTGTTCTTGTAAAATGATGTATGTTCCTTTCTGTTTCTTGTTATTGTATGTTACTTTCTGTCCTTGTTATCGTATGTTCCTTTCTGTTCTTGTTATTGTATGTTACTTTGTTTTCTTGTTATTGTATGTTCCTTTCTGTTCTAGTTATTGTATGTTCCTTTCTATTCTAGTTATTGTATGTTTGAGATGACTCATGTATGTACTGACTCTTGTTAGTTTCATTGTTCTAGAAATAGTAAGTCTTATTCTCCTAAGCTATACCTATTATAGTTTACTAGTAAGCTCTGTAATTGAATGATTGTTCATGTTTGTACTCCTTTGCAATCCAAAGATGTTGAACTGATTGTAAGTACTTTTATATCTATATACATATACATAATATATAACTAAGATTCAATCGACCTTCGTACGAACAATGATACCCTAAGTCCACAACCAAACAAGGAACAGGAAATAAAGCGAGTTATCAGTCCTAAGTCCTTTAAACCTTATCTATATAACTATATCTATATAGACATGATTTTGGCAATATATAAGTTTAAAAGAGTTTAGTAAAACTATAAAAAGTTTATTATATAAAAGAGTTTTAACCATTTGAATGGTTATTGATGACTTGATGTCAGTTTATAAAATGATTTGAAACGGTTTGTTTGATAATACAGTTTTGAAGTATAAGAAATCCTTTTGTTTGATAGTTATAAATAACATATGACTGAGACTATAACTATATCGTTTTCTACTTGTATGCCCCCGCCCCCCATAAAAGCATTTAAAATCATTAAAAGATAAGTTTAGGGGTATGAACTCACCTTATGTGGGCGATTCAATTGAAGATTCGCGTAAGGATGAGAAGTTCCACGAATGAATTCCCGAGACACAAACGAGTCCTAAATGACATATAATGGCATATATAGGCATGTAATTAGTGTATATAACAACTAATCATGTAAGGAAACAACCTTAGGTACAAGGAAACACTTGAAATGAAGTGTTACAATCACATATGATTGTATGAAAGGAGTTCACCGCCACACAAAGAAGTGTTCACGACCAAAGGGGAGTTTACGGCCACACATGAAGTGTTTACGGCCTTAGGCTTGATTCATGAAGGGTTTACGGCCATGTATTGAAGGGTTCATGGCCACCACATGAACTAAGAGGGGTTTACGGCCCTAACAAGATCACTTGAAGGGTTCACGGCCACATGAAGGGTTCACGGCGTGAACTCTTGAAGATGATGTTTAATTGATGCTTAAAAGGTGTTTGTTTCATGGGGATTCAACAGCTCCTAATGGATAATAAGTATATGGAAAGGATACTTACTTAATGGAAGTCTTGATGGTGTTTACGGCTCCAAAAACAAGTGTCTGTTCTTGGTGTTCTTGGTGATTTGAAGATCTAAGCCCAAAAGAGATGAATTCATGGATGAAATCATAGGGGTTCACTTGAATAAGAAGGATATCAAGAAAGAATGGAAGAATCACTTACACTTTTGAAGATCAATGAGGAAATCCTTGATGATACTTGAGAGAAAAATGAAAGTTCTTGACTTGAAGATGTGGGAAATGAAGAAGAAATGAAGGAAATCTATACTTATGATCAGGGGTTCACGGCCAATCATGGGTTTACGGCCATAAACCCTAGTTTGGGTCGTGAACACCCTTGATGAATGTTCTTCACTCAATTTGAAAGTAATAGATTTCTTACTCACACATCATAGCATCAAGTCCTAAGTGTACCAGGCTTAACAACTCACAGAATAACCCTTAGCACGGCTAAAAGGTAACATATACAAGTCTAACTTGGGTTGATCTGCTTGGCTTATAAGATAGAAATTCCGGGTTGTCACACGGTTAACCACACACGCTCACTAACGACTTGGTAAGGTACAAAGTGTAATGTCATGGGTTAGCACCAAATTCACATTTTCCTAAAGTAACTAAGATTGGGAATTTATAAAAGGTTTAGTTACTTTATATTTATCATTATACTTTTAATGAGAATTATTGTTATTGTCCTACCTGTTCGGCTAACGACCCTCCACAAATCAAGGAAGCGGTGAGTGAGAGTGGACACCCATTAAGCTGCCATTTTATAGGCAACAACCTTATACCCTCATTGTAGATCGGCTTCGTGAATGAGGCCTACTAACGGTAATACTGACTTGAAATTCTAGAACTTGAGGACAAGTTATGGAGTCCATTAATTGGCATTTAGATCAGGAATTACACTAACAAACAATTTGCAAATAATTCCTATGATCTACTAAAACTCATAAGTATGAATATTCATATCAATAATTTCAAGAATCATATAAACATATATAAAACTTGAAAATTTGATAATAACCATTGTAAATGGATTAGCATAATCATTACCACACCAAAAACAGGTTTTATAATCCCAAAACAGTTTAGGGTAATTATTATAGTCCATTTACAGTAGCAAAACTCAAAAATCTGCACACAGGGCCTCCTACTCATCGAGTGCAAGAACCTACTCGACGAGTAGGATGAAGTTTCACTTGGACTCGTCGAGTCCCCCCATGGACTCGGCGAGTTCACTGAACAGTGAGCAGAAATTTGACTTTTTTCAGCAATTTGCATCAAGTATATTGAAAACAAGCCTAGTCTCTGATACCATTGATGTGTTTTAAGCATTCTAACACTCCTATGGTGTACAAGCAACCCTAGAAACCTTGGATCTATGTTTTGTCTAATATACATGCAAATTTGATTTTCCAAGGTTCTCAATCGAACTAGCATGTTGTGGGGTACTTGTAATATAAAACCTTAGTAGAATAACATACCTTTTCTTGTGGTTGATTTCTTGGAGTCTTGAGAGCCTAGAACCAATAATGTGGATGCCTCAAGTGGAATCACAAATCACCTAATCAACTTGTAAAGCTGAAAGAATAGTATGCACTAGAGAAATCGGCCCACACTTGTTCACTCACACACTAGTGCCATTTCATGTGCCAAAGACCTTCTTATATAGTATGGTGGGTTAGGGTTACATCCATGTAAACCTTAATACCCATGACCTTTCATTTCCATAGGATCCATGGGTTAAAAACACCATGGACTATCCATGCAAGTTTAGCCCATCCTAAATGAACATTGGCCCATTCTATATATATAAGAGTCCATATTTAATTAGTCTCTTTTGATTACTAAACTAATTCCAAATTAACTCTTGATCAATACTAATTAAATAATATGATTTCATATTAATATATTATAACTTATAATATATTAATAAACCATAAATATACTATTCTCAAAAGATTATCCATACAAATTGTTTCGGTGAAGTGCAACCCAAATGGACCATGCCGGGTCGGGTCAAGTACATACCAAATATACTTACGGACTTAGACACCTTATCCAACAATATGTTCTTAAATTTCTTTGTTATTTAGGAATATGTAGCACGTCGAAGGGAATGTCGGACTATGCGATCGAGCCATGTTGTGGATGCAACAGGCTATGCGAGATGCCGAACTCTTACCCCCAGAGGACGAACAGGAGGAGAATGAGGAGCCACAAGAGATGATAACTGAGAGTCACTCAGTTACCCGAGAACGGAGAAGGGAGTCCACTAAAGAACGTGTCGAGGGGCGGGGTAGTTCCTACAGAGCATTCACTGAACGCAACCTCCTGTCTTTCTATGAGGTGATGACCCAACGTTGTGCATGCAATGGTTGCGCAAGATGAGGCAGCTTTTCCATTGAGGCGACTTGATTGAGTCATAAAAAGTTAGTTATGCAGCTCTGAAGCTGGATGGTGATGCTCTTCAGTGGTGGGAGGGGTTGGACTCTATAATTCCTGAGGATACACTTGATGCCATGAGTTGGGAGGTCTTCATCCAAAGGCTTCAGGAGCGTTTTTGTCCTCCATGAAAGATGAGGAAGATTGAGCAGGAGTTCCTTGCATTGGAAAAAGGAACAATGTCAGTTGCGAAATATAATTCCTTGTTCTTAGAGAAGTTACAGTTCAGTAAAAATTACCGTCCCACCGAAGCAAAACAGGTGGAACATTATGCCGAGGGATTATCGATGGAGTATCGAGCTACTGTGAGGTAGCACAACACTTTGGCGGCTGCCATGGATGAGGCTATTCGGATCGAGGTTGATTTGGCTACACCGGGGCGCACAATAATAAAGGGTGGCGAGAAGAGGAAATAGGAGGGTGCTTCTGAATCCTCGAGGAAGAAAAAGAAGGGTCACCAGGGCAGTGCTAAGAAGACTGACGCACCAAAAGTGCAAGCATGAGCATTTCAGATGTTCATCGATGTGGTCAGACGCGATGATGAGGTACTCTCATAACTTTTCATCTAAGTGTTTTGTTTGCTATATGCAATTTTGTTTGATGCCAGTAGTGGTAGATCATTTGTATTTGCTGCTTCATATGCTTGTTTTGTGTTAGTTCAGAGTTTTTTCTAAATTGTTGTGTTAGACTTTGCGATAGTGGTAGGGAATCTGTTTCCATGTTTTGGGAAATGTTCTATGAGTGTCCTATTGTGATGGTTAGACACGTTTTTTTTCCTTTGACTTGGACTCCGATTAGGATCAAGTCATGTGATGTTGTCATGGATATGTTTTGGCTATCTGCCCGTCAGAATAAGATTCTATATGCTAAAAGAGTGTTTGAGTTTCCCGTTTCTTGTGAGTGTATGTCTTCTTTGTGATGAGAGAACTCTATGGGTTCATTTCCACCATTTGTACTTTGTGGAGAGCAAGTGTTAGGTTCCTCTCACTCATGCGATGGAGAGCTCAAGGTAATCAGTGGCTGTCTTTTTGTGGAGGTGGCCAAGGAGTTTTAACTATTGACCGTCGAAGGGTGGCATTGACAGACTCTCATTGGATGAGAATTATTTTTTTTGAAAATCAAGGCAAGTAAAGAGTCGAGTGTCATGCTGATAGACAACTGGTAAGTCGAGTAATTGATGAACAAGATAGGAGAGATGGAAGATATCTTGGCTAGAGAAAGATCAAGCAGCGGTGTATAAAACGATTCAAGCTCATCAAAGTCCAATGGAAGGAAGGGTGCAGGTCGGAAGTGGCCTAGGTTGTCGAAAAATATATGAAGGTTTGTTACCCTAAGTTGTTCATATCGGTATCTGATTCCGAGGACGAAATCATTTTAAGAAGGGGAGAATTGTAATGACCCGAAAATCCTCTGTGAACAACGTTAGCATTCTGTTACTCGAGTAATTATTTATGCGAATGATATTAGCTTTATGATGTTAAAATGAAAAAATTTAATTAAAAAAAATAGTATTATTTGATATCTAAAAGAATAAATCAATAACTAAAAGGTAAATGATTTAATTAAATGGATTTATCGGATTATTTGGTTAAAATAATTCCTTAAAATGTTGATTTCAAGTCATTAAAAAGGGTTTACACAATATAGAAGGGTTGAATTGTCATTAAGAAGAAATCGATTATGTTAATTTATCTAGGGTTAGGGAAAAAGGGAGAGAACGCTGATTGTTAAGGGACCATTTAGCAAAAATCGTATTTAAACCCTCGTGGGTTAAAACTGACGTTATAATGCAACTTAATAGCTTCGGACGTTATTTTTCTTGGGCATGGTTCGTAAGATCAAAAGAATCCTTGCAATAATTGATTCGTTTGTGATGTGTGTTCTCCAGAAGAGAAACCGAGCAAGGAAGATGAAGGTAAGTCGTATGGAAGCATGATTAGGCTTTTTCTATTGTTGTATTCGATCAATTTAAAAAAAACACAAATCCAGTTGTGCTTGGACTCTTGCTTCTACGTCGATCAGTGTGAGGAAGGAAAACAAAAAAACGATCGGCTAAGGAGGAGAAAGAGGGCAGCGAACCGGGAAGATAAGGGGAGAGAGAAAAATTTGTTCTTATCGATCCTAGGAGAGGTAGAAGCTGCAAAATTAAGTCCAATCCTTGGTAAAACTCTCTACTTCTTCTTCTTGTTAAGTTTATACTTCAATTGCTTGTCAATTGGGTGAGTTTTGGTGTCGAATTCCTCCTTATTTGATGTTAATTATTGTATCTTATTCTTCCTAGAAACCTTTGAAAGTTCATATGGTTTAATTTCACTTTTATTGGGTGTTTATGATAGCTCAATTGTTGTGACAAATTTTATGAGCACCTTCAATAATTTT
The DNA here is from genome assembly GCF_052849685.1 of Lactuca virosa. Lineage (NCBI taxonomy): Eukaryota > Viridiplantae > Streptophyta > Magnoliopsida > Asterales > Asteraceae > Lactuca > Lactuca virosa. Next base: position 374,536,737 of record NC_136433.1, on the reverse strand, counting down.
ATTGTTCAAGTTCATGTTTTGATCAAAGTTTTGGGGTCACAATCTCTCTTATAGAAAAATTACCAGTAATCGGATTAAGAATCCATAAATTCTCAAAGTTTGAATTTTGAGTTTAGTTTGTCCGTGAATTTTTCCAGGACCTGTAGTTCCATCGAACTTAGGTGAAAATTGCCTTTTTCACCATATGGTCGGGATATAGCTGCATTGATAGGCAGTTTTGTAAAAATCATAGAAAATTTTAGAAAAATCGTTTGGACCTTTAAAAGTAATTTCTAAAAATATACTATTTTGAACTTCTGGAATATGAAATAAAAATAAAAGTTTTACAGGTCCCAAGGGTTCTAAAACAACTCTAAACAGGTGGTTGTTTTGGGTCCAAAACTAGGAACTTTGCTTGATAGTTGATTTATGTGTTTAGGTTACGGATTTGTCATCTTTGGAATTGTAGAACTTCACTAACCTTTTTTTTATATTGTAATATGTGACATCCCCAATTTCACGGCTATAAAAGTCCAATTTGTTTATGCTTATCTAAAAATCAGAGTATCCTTTTTGAAGAATAATATTGCGGAATTTGTTCCCAGAAAACATGATAATGATATTATCAAAGCATTTCTGAAGAAATGTATTATATTTATATTAAAACATTGGGATGTCATCATCAATATAGAAACATAAGAATAACAAAATATTACAATCCTAACAATAATTTATACTAGTGGCTTAGTACTCCTTCAATCTCTCAACATAATTTATGTTTAACATCGCTACCTTTGATACAATAAACTGAGTGGGTATGGTTGGGAAACCTGATGGGTACATAGAGATTTCAATCCCACAATGTTATAACATATATATATATATATATATATATATATATATATATATATATATATATATATATATATATATATATATATATATATATATATATATATATATATATATATATATCTATATTGTGACAACCTGAAATTTCTATCTTGTACAACCATTCACTTCAATAGAAGTCAGAATTGTTTCTGCTAACTTTTAAACTTTTTGGAGTCAGTTTGAGTGTTTTAAAGCTTAGTACTGCAAGAGATAACTGGAGAGAGGATACTCTAGGGTTTATTGTGCATCAATAAAGTCTCAAAACTCCAAGAGTTTGGAGTTTACGTCCCAAACATGGTGTTTACGGCCGTAAACTCTAAGGAGTATAAATATGACACTTAGTCGTTTTATACACTTTTTTTACCATTTCAAGCCTAGAAACTCATTTCTCTCTCAAGTAGCATCCGATTTTCCTTCTTGATCTTCAACTTTGTAAGTGTTTCTTGCCTCAATTAGTTGATATCCTTCATTATCTAGTGATCTTACATGATTTCATCCATGAAATCATTCCATTTTCATAGATCTTCAAGTGTTCTTCAATTCACCAAGAACACACACTAGTGTTCTTGGACTTTTAACACCCTTACAAGCTTCTATATGGTAAGTACTCTTACTTTAGCTTGTTATAGGCTTGATACACTTGTTAAACAACTAGAAAACAACAAGAAACATAAGATCACAAGAGTTTACGGCCAAGGCAATCTCCTTAAACCGTAAACTCAAATGAAATGGCCATTATGAGCCCTACTCCCTTACTAAGCATTGGATACTAGTCTAGATCACTACCTTGAAGTGTTTAGGACCTTAAACATCAAAAGACCAAGAACTCATAGAGTTTACGGCCGTAAACTCATAGAGAAATCGTCCATGGGCCGTAAACTCTATAATGTAGTGCAATGGTGCCACAATCACTTCCTAAGGCTTAGACTTGAAGTTAGGATACTTCTTTATGACTTATAAGCCCTCAAAACATAAAATGGTAGAAGGTACCATGGGTTTACGGCCGTAAAACCATTGGGACCGTAAACCCAAAAACCGTAAACTCATGAAGAGTTTACCCTTGGACCATAAACTCAAAAGCAAAGCCCTACAACCCTTAGATACAATCTTTGGTACTTATAGCACTTGAATCAAAGTGTTTTCCATGGTTTAGGGTGTCTTTACTTGATTAATTAGTTGTTAAATGACTAATTGGATACATATATGTGTCATTATATGTTAAATAGGATCTGTGTGTGTGTTCAAGTCTTCACTTGACACTTAGCATACTATACCATCCGTTCTTCCAAACCACTCACTACAGGTGAGTTCATACCCCTTAATCTATCTTTTAAATGAGTTTAAATGCTTTTATGGGGGGGAATACAAGTTGAAACATTATAGTTATTATATCAATCACATGTGATTAATAACTATCAAACAAAGGATTTGCTATTCAATTAGCTGCTTTATCAAACAAAACTACTTCAAATGGTTATCAATTACTTTTACATGTTAAATACTTTTTATTCAAACTCTTTTAAACTTATACTTTGTCAAATGCATATCTATATAGATATAGTTATATAAGTAGGATTGAAAGGACTTAGGACTGATAGCTCGCCTTGCTTCCTGTTCCTTGTTTGTTTGTGGACTTAGGGTATCGGTTATTTGTCCGAAGGTCGTTTGAATCTTAGTTATATATTATGTATATGTGTATAGATATAAAAGTTCCTTCATTCAGTTCAATACCTTTGGGTAGCAAAGGTATACAATCATGTTTATACATATAAACAACATTGCTAGTAAACTATAACAGGTATAGTTTAGGAAGTTACTAATACAATTACTAGAACAGTGAAACATTAAATGAGTCAGTTCATACATGAGTCAATACATACTATGATGAGAAACAGACATAACATAGAGATAGAGAATACTATAACGAGAAACAAACGATAACATACAGAGAGAACATACTATTATGAGAAACAGAGAGAACATACATACATGCTAGACAGAGAGAACATACAATACAGCTAGTACATTCAATACATATACAAGAACATTACAACAGTTATGTGAGCCACGTAACGGGGCATGGCATCACCTGTCATGCCTCGTTTTGTATCCAGAATCTCCTTAAGTGGAGAGCGTTGAGTTTGTGTATAGATCTATACTGGATTGACTATCCTACACCTTGTTGCTCTCTACAGTGGGACTTGTAAGTCTACGGGTGCCAAATGTCATTTCTTCCGACGTCTTTCATCGTCATGTTTTTAGTCGGTAGTATGGTACAGGCATATCACATGGTACTTTAAATAACAATTGGTTTAAGATAATTAGTACAGCAGTAGTTACCTAATACAACACTACAGTACTTTATTTATTCCCCCATTGCATTCACTTTGTGATCTTCACACAATGAACGGTAATGTAAAAGCTATATTTTTGGTTAATGATAGTCATATTTGGGAAAATACACACTTTTACAAGAAACAAACATACATTTCATTTGATGCCTTGGTAGAATGTTACGTTTAGTAGAAAATATAGGATTTTCTAGGAGATACAAACATATACAAACATTTACAAACATATACAAACATTTACAAACATTTACAAACTTATACATCAAGTACATACAAACACTTTCAAACAAACAATGACACTAAAATACTTATGAACTCACCAGCTTTAATGCTGATAAACTCTTTCAAAATAACTTGTATTCTCAGGTCATCAGTAGACAGGAACCGATGCCAGGCTTTTGATAAGATGGAGTTCGTTCAAGACTCATCTCATATTTTGATTTACTTTTCGGTGTCTATTAAACTTTACAAAACACACTTGTATTAAATTATATTATTAATGCAATGGATGATGTTGTTGCTTGTTTACTACTATGCATTGTTGTGATACTGTACATGACGTCCTCCACGGCCGAACGTTTGCGCCGTTCCGGTTTTGGGGTGTGACAGATTGGTATCAGAGCATTGTTTATAGTGAATCGAGTATATCAACCCATAAAAGATATACAAACTATAAACACAACGAGATTAAAATACTCTGACCAAGAGTTTATACTTTTAAATAATAAAATATTTAACCAAGTATACATACCTGCATTCATACTAAAATCAGTGTCACTAGGACAGAACAAAAGTATTACGATTGTTGGGCAACACAATTAGACTTAGAGACATATAGTCAACCCTGGGAATATATAGTCTGATCAACTATATTATCCGAGGAGTGACTAGCATGTGCCTAAGGGTGGTTGTGAGGTTGCAACAAGTCTAAAAACTTACCAATACCACTACAATGAAAACAATAGAACAGAACATAAACTTAAAACACTATAGGAGTATTTTGTGTTACTATAATTACTTTTCTGAGAACTAAAGATCTTTATTAGTATGTCAATAGTTGCTGAGTGGATACGCTAAGGTTATATGTAACTAGGATGGCATAGACTTAGAATCTGTGATCTTTGCTTTACTTCCTGTTCCTTGTTTGGTTATGGGCTTAGAGTTAGGGTCCCTTATTCGAAGGTCTATCCTGTTTTGAGTACATATAATTGGTTTGCACTAAACAAGTATTGAAGTAACTGATAAAGATCATCTTATAATTATCTAATTAGTGTGTCTATTTAGTTATTTCTTATACCCCTTTTCTCGCGTAGATATCATGGCTGGATTCCATCTTCCCAGAGATCCATACTTCCCAAACGAAGGCAATGCAGGATGGCTTGAAGAAGAGCCAGATGATGATTATCCAATCCCTTTGGATGATCACCTCGCTGAAGGCTTTTCTGATGGTTCTGACTCTGAACCTAAAGTCAACAACCTACCCCCAGTATCTCCAAACCCGAACCCTCGTCCATCATTTCAAGGACTCACACCTCTGTGGGCCACAAACTTGAACAGATGGAGTCAGGAACAAGGTCAACCCATTCCCTACAATGGGGACAGAAGCTTTTACAACCTAAACGAGGGAGGTTCAGCTGACCAAGTCCTACCCATCATGGTCCGTAGGATTGCTCAGAACACCGAGCAAGGTCGAGCAACTATCGACCGAGTCCTGGAGATTGACGCCAACTCTGGCGTTAACACGGTCCGTATTCGCCAACTCGAGGTAGCTATGGAAAGGGCTAGGATAACCAATGGGACTCTGCAGCAACAGCTAGTTGCATCCCAAGCTGAAGTTAGGGAACTTCGAGCTCGTCAGGCAATGACAGAAAGGCGCATGAGAGACATGGAGCGCTGTCTGTCTGAATCAAGGACTCATTCGAGTGGTTCTCGTCGTAGATAAAGCCTACTCAACCTTCTCTTTTGGATATAACTTAGTTTTGTAAAACTCTAGTCTAATTTCCTATCTTTGTTAAAACTTGGAGATGTTAGGTCTTGATTAGGTCGTAGTTCTGTCAAAATTTTCCCATCTTGGTCGATGTAAGACCTACTTCTAGGTCATTTTTCCCGAACTTGTTACATATGTAATTCCAGTTTTATTGACAGATATCTAATCTTGTGGAAATTAATATCCAAATACTATCATCTTTTAGTACTCGATCTACATTCAATCGTACTATTCAATTGTGCTGTTGGGCTATGGAGAGTTAGTCCATGAGTCACTCTCATCAATTTCTCTATTCTTACCAGTATTGTCATCTTTGTAAACTTATAGCTAAAAGATGCCTCCACGCCGATCAACGAGACGCGAGCCTCAAGTAACTCCAACACCACCACCTATTCCTCAAATCGATACGGCAGCTCTAAATGCTGCAGTAGCTGCGGCTTTGGCAACAGCCATGGCTCAATATCATTCTTCCGGTTCCACTGGAGGAGGAACCCCTGTTCATTCTAACCATGGTGAAGCCCCTGTGCGCTTGAGAGACTGCTCCTACAAGGACTTCACCAACTGCAAGCCACTGTCCTTTAAAGGGACTAGCGGAGTCATTGCCCTCTCGTAATGGTTCGAAAAGACAGAGTCGATCTTCGAGATCTGCTCATGCCCAGAAGGGAGCAAGGTCAAGTTCGCTCCTTGCACCTTCGAGGCAAAAGCTCTGACATGGTGGAATAGCCATGTCAAGTCACTATCTCTAGTAGTGGCAAATGTCATGGGCTGGGAAGCTCTGAGGGAGCTAATGATTGAAGAATACTGCCCGAGGGGCGAAATCCAGAAGCTGGAGCAAGAACTTTGGAGCCTGACCATGAAGGGCTCCGACATTGTGACCTACACCGCCAGGTTCTGCGAGCTGGTGGCCCTCTGTCCCAACATGGTTCAATAAGAGGGAAAGAAAATAGAGAGGTACATCTGGGGGCTGGTGCCTCCATTTCAGGGGAATGTCTTAGCCTCCAACCCCACTTCATTCGATAGTGCCAAGAGGTTGGCACAGAGGCTCATTGACCATGGGGTTCGTAAGCCATTAGCAACAACAACCCTAACCATCTCGGAACCCTCCAAATCCGCCGACAACAAGCGGAAGTTCTGGGATGACAAGAAGAAGAAGAAGGCTACCAAAAAGTAGCAGGTCGTGGCAGTTCATGCTGCGATAGCACCTGCCGCTGCTGCTCCGGTAAAGCAGTACACTGGAAGTTTGCCTAAGTGCAACAAATGCAACTTCCACCACATCGGAGCCTGCCGGGAAATGCAGTGTTCAAGCTGCAATAGGAAGGGGCACACTGCTCGTTTCTGCAAAGCTCCGGCTAGGCCAATCAACCAAGTCCCCGGCGATGCAGTGGGCCAAGCTTGCTACAATTGTGGCGAAACGGGCCACTACAAAAGGAACTGCCCGAAGGCAGGGATCGTCGGCGGAGTAGGAAGAGTTCTGGCTATAGGCCATGAGGAAGCGGTTGCCGACCCCACAGTGGTCACTGGTAGTTTCTCCTCGATAACTATTATGGATGCATACTGTTTGATAGTGGAGCGGAGAGGAGTTTCGTGAACCAGAAATTTGCTCATTTACTTAAGCAAAAATCACGAGCACTTAAAGAACTGTTCACTGTAGAAATGGCTAATGGAAAGACAAAGAGTACTAGCTGCATATACATAGGGTGTACCCTAACTTTAGATAGCCATTCATTTTCGATCGACCTCATGCCGGTCTCAATTAAAAGTTTCGACGTCATTATCGGCATGGATTGGTTGAGTCTACATCGTGCCGACATCATGTGTTAAAGGCTGTTCGCCTTAATCTGCTGTCTAGCGAAACTCTAGTAATCTACGGCGACAAACACGGCACTAACCTTCGCCTCATCTCGAGCATTCAAGCCCAGAAATTCTTGCGAAAGGAGTGTCACGCATTCCTTGCCCATGTTGTCGATGTGAGCCAAGAAACGAAATCTATAAAGAACATTCCAGTAGTATGCGATTTTCCCGACATCTTTCCAGAAGAACTCCCAGGATTACCTCCACAACGTCAAGTCGAATTCAGAATCGACTTAGTTCCAGGGGCTACCCCAGTAGCCAAATCGCCCTATCGTCTAGCACCTGCAGAGATGCAAGAACTGTCCGGTCAACTTAACGAACTGCTCAGCAAGGGCTTTATAAGACCAAGCTTCTCACCCTGGGGAGCTCCAGTCTTGTTCGTCAAGAAGAAAGACGGATCGTTTCGTATGTGCATCGACTACAGGGAGCTCAACAAACTAACTGTCAAAAATCGTTACCCTCTGCCTCGTATAGACGATCTATTTGACCAACTTCAAGGGGCGAACTTCTTTTCAAAAATCGACTTAAGATCCGGGTATCACCAACTACGAGTGCTAGGGGAGGATGTTCCGAAGACAGCATTCCTAACTCGTTATGAACACTACGAATTCGTAGTGATGTCGTTCGAATTAACCAACGCGCCTGCAGTATTCATGGATTTAATGAATAGGGTGTGTCATCCTTACTTGGATCAGTTCGTCATCGTCTTCATCGATGACATACTTATCTACTCTCGTAGTAAGGAGGAGCATAGTCAACATCTGCAACTGGTCTTAGAAACGATGCGTTCAGAGAAGCTCTATGCGAAGTTCTCGAAATGCGAATTTTGGATCCGAAGAGTCGAATTCTTAGGGCACGTGGTTAGCGAAGAAGGTATACACGTGGACCCGTCCAAAATCAAAGCCATTGAGAGCTGGTCAGCACCGAAGACGCCTACAGAAATTCGTCAATTTCTAGGCCTCGCTGGCTACTATCGCAGGTTCATTCAGAACTTCTCCCAAATTGTGAAACCTCTTACAACACTGACCCAAAAGGGTGTGACCTTTGAATGGGAAGAGAAGCAGGAGAGAGCGTTCCAAACGCTCAAGCGAGCCTTGTGCACCGCACCAATACTATCCCTCCCCGAAGGGATAGAAGACTTTGTTGTCTATTGCGATGCGTCAAATCAAGGGCTCGGCTGTGTTTTGACGCAACGAGGTAAGGTCATCGCCTATGCCTCGATACAGTTGAAGACACCCGAGGTCAACTACACCACTAACGATCTTGAGCTAGGAGCAGTTGTGTTTGCTCTAAAGATCTGGAGACACTACCTGTATGGTACAAAAAGCACTATCTTTACAGACCACAAAAGCCTACAACATATATTCGACCAGAAGGAGCTCAACATGAGACAACGACGGTGGGTCGAGCTACTCAGTGACTACGAATGCGAAATTCGTTATCATCCGGGTAAAGCCAACGTAGTAGCTGACGCCCTAATTCAGAAAGAATACTCTGGTCGTAGAGTCAAATCATTGACTATGACTATCTATTCACACTTGTCCACGCAAATTAAGGAGGCTCAGCTCGACGCTTTGAAACCTGAAAATTTGGCGAGTGAATCCCTGAGAGGGATGGATAAGAACTTGGAAGTCAAGGGTGGCGGAGCTTATTATCTCATGGATCGGGTCTGGACACCGAAACACGGTGGTTTCAGAGACTTGGTCATGACCGAGGCGCACAACACTCGTTATTCCGTCCACCCAGGTTCAGATAAGATGTATCTGGATCTTAAAAAGCTATACTGGTGGCCTAACATGAAAGCAGAGATTGCTACCTTCGTGAGTAAATGCCTTACTTGCGCCAAGGTCAAGGTCGAATACCAAAAACCCTCAGGTCTACTACAGCAGCCGGAGATACCGGAATGGAAGTGGGAGCGGATCACTATGGACTTCATAACCAAGTTGCCCAAGACAACGGGTGGACTTGATACCATATGGGTCATCGTCGACAGATTGACCAAGTCCACACACTTCCTACCTATCAAAGAAACAGACAAGATGGATAAGCTTACAAGAACCTACATACGGGAGACTGTACGACTGCACGGTGTTCCCATATCCATTATCTCGGACAGAGATAGTAGATTCACTTCGAGGTTCTGGCAGTCGCTACAAAGTTCCGTAAGAACTAGGCTGCACATGAGTACAGCCTACCATCTACAAACCGACGGACAAAGTGAGAGGACTATCCAAACCTTGGAAGATATGTTGCGAGCCTGTGTGATCGACTTTGGGAAACCATGGGATACTCATTTACCCCTTGTCGAATTTTCCTACAACAACAGTTCTCACACGAGCATAAAGGCTGCTCCATTCGAGGCCCTCTATGGCCGAAAGTGCAGATCCCCTCTGTGCTGGGCTGAGGTGGGTGATACCCAGTTATCTAAAGGACGAGTTCCTGAAAGCACTCTCACGGGTCCGGAGATCATTCGGGAAACGACAGAGAAGATCGTTCAGATTCGTGAACGATTGAAAGCCTCTAGAGACCGACAGAAAAGCTACGCAGATAAGCGAAGGAAACCGTTGGAATTCCAGGTGGGAGACCGTGTTCTATTGAAGGTCTCACCCTGGAAGGGCTTAATACGCTTTGGAAAGCGTGGAAAGCTAAATCCAAGATACATAGGGCCTTTCGAGATTCTCGCTAGAATCGGCCCTGTAGCTTACAAATTTAACTTACCTCGTGAACTCAGTAACGTACATTCTACTTTCCACATCTCGAACTTGAAAAAGTGTCTGGCCGACGAGACTCTTGTAATCCCACTCGACGATATCGAGATCAACGAAAGCCTCAACTACGTGGAAGAACCTATGGAGATCATGGACAGGGAGGTCAAGCAAACGAAACAAAGTCGTATCCCGATAGTGAAGGTTCGCTGGAACGCCAAGCAAGGACCTGAATTCACTTGGGAGCGAGAGGATCAGATGAAACTGAAATATCCTCGTCTTTTTACTTAGTTATTTGTAACTACTTATTTGCTAAAACTCTAATTTCGGGACGAAATTCCTTCTAACGGGGGGATGATGTGACAACCCGAAATTTCTATCTTGTACAACCATTCACTTCAATAGAAGTCAGAATTGTTTCTGCTAACTTTTAAACTTTTTGGAGTCAGTTTGAGTGTTTTAAAGCTTAGTACTGCAAGAGATAACTGGAGAGAGGATACTCTAGGGTTTATTGTGCATCAATAAAGTCTCAAAACTCCAAGAGTTTGGAGTTTACGGCCCAAACATGGTGTTTACGGCCGTAAACTCTAAGGAGTATAAATATGACACTTAGTCATTTTATACACTTTTTTAACCATTTTAAGCCTAGAAACTCATTTCTCTCTCAAGTAGCATCCGATTTTCCTTCTTGATCTTCAACTTTGTAAGTGTTTCTTGCCTCAATTAGTTGATATCCTTCATTATCTAGTGATCTTACATGATTTCATCCATGAAATCATTCCATTTTCATAGATCTTCAAGTGTTCTTCAATTCACCAAGAACACACACTAGTGTTCTTGGACTTTTAACACCCTTACAAGCTTCTATATGGTAAGTACTCTTACTTTAGCTTGTTATAGGCTTGATACACTTGTTAAACAACTAGAAAACAACAAGAAACATAAGATCACAAGAGTTTACGGCCAAGGCAATCTCCTTAAACCGTAAACTCAAATGAAAGGGCCATTGTGAGCCCTAGTCCCTTACTAAGCCTTGGATACATGTTTAGATCACTACCTTGAAGTGTTTAGGACCTTAAACATCAAAAGACCAAGAACTCATAGAGTTTACGGCCGTAAACTCATAGAGAAATCGTCCATGGGCCGTAAACTTTATAATGTAGTGCAATGGTGCCACAATCACTTCCTAAGGCTTAGACTTGAAGTTAGGATACTTCTTTATGACTTATAAGCCCTGAAAACACAAAATGGTAGAAGTTACCATGGGTTTACGGCCGTAAACCCATTGGGACCGTAAACCCAAAAACCTTAAACTCATGAAGAGTTTACCCTTGGACCATAAACTCAAAAGCAAAGCCCTACAACCCTTAGATACAATCCTTGGTACTTATAGCACTTGAATCAAAGTGTTTTCCATGGTTTAGGGTGTCTTTACTTGATTAAGTAGTTGTTAAATGACTAATTGGATACATATATGTGTCATTATATGTTAAATAGGATCCGTGTGTGTGTTCAAGTCTTCACTTGACACTTAGCATACTATACCATCCGTTCTTCCAAACCACTCACTACAGGTGAGTTCATACCCCTTAATCTATCTTTTAAATGAGTTTAAATGCTTTTATGGGGGGGAATACAAGTTGAAACATTATAGTTATTATATCAATCACATGTGATTAATAACTATCAAACAAAGGATTTGCTATTCAATTAGCTGCTTTATCAAACAAAACTACTTCAAATGGTTATCAATTACTTTTACATGTTAAATACTTTTTATTCAAACTCTTTTAAACTTATACTTTGTCAAATGCATATCTATATAGATATAGTTATATAAGTAGGATTGAAAGGACTTAGGACTGATAGCTCGCCTTGCTTCCTGTTCCTTGTTTGTTTGTGGACTTAGGGTATCGGTTATTTGTCCGAAGGTCGTTTGAATCTTAGTTATATATTATGTATATGTGTATAGATATAAAAGTTCCTTCATTCAGTTCAATACCTTTGGGTAGCAAAGGTATACAATCATGTTTATACATATAAACAACATTGCTAGTAAACTATAACAGGTATAGTTTAGGAAGTTACTAATACAATTACTAGAACAGTGAAACATTAAATGAGTCAGTTCATACATGAGTCGATACATACTATGATGAGAAACAAACATAACATAGAGATAGAGAATACTATAACGAGAAACAAACGATAACATACAGAGAGAACATACTATTATGAGAAACAGGGAGAACATACATACATGCTAGACAGAGAGAACATACAATACAGCTAGTACATTCAATACATATACAAGAACATTACAACAGTTATGTGAGCCACGTAACGGGGCATGGCATCACCTGTCATGCCTCGTTTTGTATCCAGAATCTCCTTAAGTGGAGAGCGTTGAGTTTGTGTATAGATCTATACTGGATTGACTATCCTACACCTTGTTGCTCGCTACAGTGGGACTTGCAAGTCTACGGGTGCCAAATGTCATTTCTTCCGACGTCTTTCATCGTCGTGTTTTTAGTCGGTAGTATGGTACAGGCATATCACATGGTACTTTAAATAACAATTGGTTTAAGGTAATTAGTACAGCAGTAGTTACTTAATACAACACTACAGTACTTTATTTATTTCCCTATTGCATTCACTTTGTGATCTTCACACAATGAACGGTAATGTAAAAGCTATATTGTTGGTTAATGATAGTCATATTTGGGAAAATACACACTTTTACAAGAAACAAACATACATTTCATTTGATGCCTTGGTAGAAGGTTACGTTTAGTAGAAAATATAGGATTTTCTAGGAGATACAAACATATACAAACATTTACAAACATATACAAACATTTACAAACTTATACATCAAGTACATACAAACACTTTCTAACAAACAATGACACTAAAATACTTATGAACTCACCAGCTTTAATGCTGATAAAATCTTTCAAAATAACTTGTATTCTCAAGTCATCAGTAGACAGGTACCGATGCCAGGCTTTTGAGAAGATGGAGTTCGTTCAAGACTCATCTCATATTTTGATTTACTTTTTGGTGTCTATTAAACTTTACAGAACACACTTGTATTAAATTATATTATTAATGCAATGGATGATGTTGTTGCTTGTTTACTACTATGCATTGTTGTGATACTGTACATGACGTCCTCCACCCCCGAACGTTTCCGCCGTTCCGGTTTTGGGGTGTGACATATATATATATATATATATATATATATATATATATATATATATATATATATATATATATATATATATATATATATATATATATATATATATATATATATATTAGAACTCACAATATACAATTTCACATCATATAAGCAATTTTCCCCCACTCCATCGATCCTCACAACGACATGATCCATACTCTCAGATCTAAATAGAACGGCTTTACCTAAACCATACTCTTGGATCAGGTATGAACAACTATGTCTAATTGATGCTCTCGTACCATTGACAAATGAGTATGCCCACTCCATACTCTCGGACTTGGGTCGAATGACTATGTCTAATCCATGCTCTCGGATTAATGACAAATAACTATGCCCTCTCCATACTCTCTGACTAAGGACGATTAAATATATATAATCCATGCTCTCGGATTAATGACAAATAACTATTCCCTCTCCATACTTTCAAACTAAGGACGAATGACTATGTCTAATCCAGGCTCACATATCAAAGATAAATGTTAGAGTTTTACCCTCCGTGAATATCTCACCCATACTCTTAAGGGGATACTACCCGATATTCCTCTTAATTAATTTAGGTTTACTCTATATGTCCTAAATCATCATATATTATTAGATATGTTCTTAACACATATTCCAGGCAATATCAAATATCTCACACATAAACTCTTTAAAATATATTTAATACTTTAATTGATACTTGTATCAAAATCATGTTCATGAAAGGGACTATGCACTCACTTGTTAAAGTGACGACTTGAAATTTGGGCAGCGCTTCCCTGCTAGCAACTGTCTTTTCCTTTGACGTAACCTAGTGTCATTATCACTAAGTCTTAGTCTAATATTTATTGCGACTAATTATTAGTCTACATTCATCATTAACTCAAAGTCTACATTCATGATCTATCAAGTAAGGAACAACCAGGTAGGATCATATCGGAGGTAGGGTCCGTTTGGTATAAGAAGTATATTGTTTGGAAATCCCAATTTAAACACCTCACTAAGCTGTTTGAATTTTTAGAAAAACCTCTTCAAACCACTTTTTGCTGCGTGGTGCAGCACACGCGCAGCACTTTCCCTCTCGCAGCAGTTTGTTTTTTAAAAGGCTTCAGACTACAAAACCTCTGCGTGTGTGCTGCGTGGCGCAGCACTTGACTTGCCTCTTCAAACCTCTTCAGCCTTCATTTTTTCCAAGTGTTTTTTTTAGAATTTTGGTATAACTTTTTTTTAACTTTTTTTTTTAAACTTTGATTTTTTTAAACTTTTATTTACGGATTTGATACAATTTCTTTTTATAGTTTCCACAAATTTTTTTAACTTGATTTATAAAAAAAACTTTGATCTTTTTAATTTTTTTACATTTTCTGTTAATAATATTTTCAGTTTCGGTTGTATCTTTTTTAACGTGTGTAATTTTTTTACGAATTTAATAGACATCGTTTGCAATACTTTCTTAATTTTGTTTTATTATTTTCGTTTTTTATGTGTTTTACAATTAGTTTTTTTCTAGAATAACACTGTTAGCTTCTTTTATATTTTTTAAGTTTTTTTTTTAAGTTTTATATTTTTGTTATTTTACATGTTCTTTTTAGTATTCTTTCAATGTTTTAAGACTAAAATTATTAAAATTTCGGTGTTGAGAACTATTTTCAGTTTATAAAATTAGTTTATTTAAATTTCAGCTTACTGCAGCAATCTGCAGATATTAGAAAACAAACACGCTTCTTATTATAGGCCGCAGCCGTTTGTTCCACCTCTTCTGCTACAGAGGATTGCAGAGGTGGTCCGCGGACTTAATGGATTTTCTCTTCGAAAAAACAAACAGCACCTAAATCACAGCATAGACATCATCCCTGTAAGTAGATCAATTAGTATAACGACTTGGAATCACTGATAAATCTTGTTTATAGGTTCATAATAACAATAATGAACTTAAACATAAGTTATACTTAAACTATGTTAAGCATAACTCACTTACAAGGGGGTTTAATGAGCAACTGGGCTCTGCACGAGTAGAACTTCTAAGCCGAAAGCTCTACTTCTCGGAGCTTTCTGACGCTCCAGAGCTTCGCTACGAACACCTAGGAAGTACTTGAGAAAAGGCTTGGGGACCGTGGGGGGTTCGGGATAGAATGGAGTTCAAAGGTGTGAAGAATGGAGTGATTTCGGTTCTATTTATAGGTTGTACATGGGCTCTTTATGTTGTGAGACATGGCTCTCACGTCGTGAGCTTGCGTAGGCACCACGGCTTCACCTAGTGCTGACACGTAGCGCAGGACGCAGGTAAAATCAGCCAATCTTAAAAAATTCATAACTTTCGCGTACGAGCTCCGTTTTTTACATTCTTTATATCCACGCGTACCTATTAACAGGATCTACAACTTTCCTTTTGACCTCATTGGCTAGTTTTCAAATTTAACAGTATGAGAAGATTACACTATTAATGACCTTGTAAAATTCATAACTTCTACATACGGACTCCGTTTTCGACTATCTTTTTATCATTGAACTCCTATTAATGAAATCTTCAATTCTCATTTAGATCATTTTGGCTAAAAATTGACCGATCTAAAATTCGATTTCTGGGCTGTATACTGCTACGTTGAAACTTCGAAAAAATCATAATTTCCTCTTATAAAGACAGATTTGGACGTTCTCTATATGAACGTTATCGGTTTAACGAATACTATGACTTTATTTTAGACCACTAACTTTAAAAAGTATTTTGTCAAAAATTTACTTTTTACGATATGCGGAGTCGTGTCGATTTAATCATAAAACTTCGACGTGTCATAACTTCTTCGTTATAAGTCCGATTTTAGCGTTCTTTATATGTACGAAATCCTTGTGAAATATAATATAACTTTGGTTAGGATTATTTATCCTAAATAATATTCTATAAAAAAGTCATTTTTTAACGCTTATTATCTCTAAATTGACTAGCTCGAATATGCGGGCGTTACAATTATCTCCTCCTTAGGATGATTACGTCCCAGAATCATCAACAAAACAGGGCTTGTATAATGACTCCATATGTTATATTTGTTGGATAAGGTGTCTAAGTCCATAACTATATTTGGTATGTACTTGACCCGATTTGGCATGATCCATTTGGGTTGCATGGCATCGGAACAATTTAGATAGACTTTTGTGAAAAAAGGATATTTATGATTTATTAATATATTATAAGTTCTAATATATTAATATAAATTATTTGATTAGTATTGATCAAGAATTAGTTTGGAATAAATTTTATGATCAAAAGAGACTAATTAAATAAATGGGGATTGATTTGGTAAATCATTCATTCTTATATAGTGGGCTTATGATCCATAGTACTTCATGTTGGGCTAAACCCATGTGGTGACCCATGGATACTCCATGGATGTTAAAACCCATGGATCATGAGGAATGTGGAAAGGCATGAGTTACATGGTGTAACCCTAATGTGCACACTATATAATGAAGCCTCATCCTAGCAAAATCGGCACTTAAGGATACACAAGTGAGGGCTAGCCGATTTTGGTTGAATAGAATCTTCTCTCAAGTTATTCCAATTGTTGGTGGTGTTGTGTGAAGCATTTGAGGCTTCACATTTGGGGTGCAAGGCTCATAAAGTCTTAAGGAATCCAAGCTACAAGAAAGGTATGTCATTCTACTAGTTTTTTATATTACATATACCCCATTATATGCTAGTTAGGATGAAACTTGGAAAAATGAAAAGTTTGCATGTATAATAGAGAAAACATAGATCCAAGATTTCTAGGGTTGCATGCATACCATAGGAGTGTTAGAATGCTCAAAACCCAACAGTGGTATCAGAGCCTAGGCTAGTTTTCAATTATACTTGATGCTACTTGCTTAAAAAATCGATTTTCTACTCACTGTTCAGCGAACTCGCCGAGTCCATGGGGGGACTCAACGAGTCCAAGTGAAAATTCATCCAAATCGTCGAGTTGGTTCATGCACTTGACGAGTCGGAGGCCCTGAGTGCAGAATTTCAAGTTTTATTGCTAGAATTGGACTAGGATCATTACCCTAAACTGTTTTTAAATTGTTAAACATGTTTTTGATGTGGTAATGATTGTGCTTATCCAATTTCATAGTTAATTGTTAAAGTTTCAAGTTTTATATTAAATTCATATGATTCTTGAAAATTGTTGATATGAATTATGCATGCTTATGAGTTTTGTTAGTTTAATTATTGATATAAATGGCTTTTAATGGACTCCATAACTTGTCCTCAAGTTATGGAATTCCAAAAGTCTTTTCCATTAAAATCATTAAAACTCATAAGTTATATTAATGAAAGGTTTTGAATAGTTTCAAAACTTGCCCTCGAGTTTTGGAATTTGTAAAGTCACACATTAATACTTTAATTTCAAACAAAATAAATCATTAGAGAGAGAGAGAGAGTCAAGATCAAATAAGAAGGAATTTTTTGGTAGGAGGGTAGGAAGTTTTTTTCTACATATTTTTTCGCGAACAAACAAAATAAATCATTAGTTGATTCATTTGTAAGATGATTCACAAGAAAAAATTCTCAAAAAAACATCTCGATGATTCATTTATACAATGATTTTGTTGTTATTCACTAAAATTGTCATAAAAATGAATTTTTTCTTAATTTAATTAAAAATGAATCATAAAGATGTTTTTTTGGGAATTTTTTCTTGTGAATCATCTTACAAATGAATCATCTAGTGATTCATTTATTTTGTTCGTCAAAAAAATATGTAGAAAAAAAACTTCTTACCTTCCTACCAAAAAAAATTTCTTACCGGATCTATATCCTATATATATATATATATATATATATATATATATATATATATATATATATATATATATATATATATATGTATAAGAACAAGTCAGTCTTACCGTTAGTAGGTCTCATTCACGAAGCCGATCTATAAGGGGGTATAAGGTTGTTGCCTATAAAATGGCAGCTTAATGGGTGTCCACTCTCACCCACCGCTTCCTTGACTGGTGGAGGGTCTTTAGCCGAACGGGTAGGACAAAGACTATAATTCTCAATAAAAATATAATGATAAATATAAAGTAACTAAACCTTTTATAAATTCCCAATCTTAGTTACTTTAGGAAAATGTTAAATTGATGCTAACCCATGAAATTACACTTTGCACCTTGCTAAGTCGTTAGTGGAGCGTGTGTGGTTAACCGGCACACTAACTTGGACTAACAAGGGTGGCAAAGGGTGGCTTAAGGTTTATCATAGATCGGTGGAGCGTGTTTGGTTAACCGGCGCATCGGTTAGGTGATAAAATTAAGCGTACCAAGTTAATTTGCATGGTTATTCACACCTTGTTTGTGACCCTCGGTATCCCAATCACAAACTTGAAGGGAATAATTGAGATTTAAACATGCCATTGAATTATTCAATGGATCTCAAATTATCTAGGAGTTTCAATCCAATTAAAACATAATAATTTGTTTTGTTTTTCATGGTGGAAATTAGTAAATAGTCATTTACCTACCTTCAAATATTTTGTAGCTTGGATTACGGCATCCCTCTTCCAAGTTATAAAATATTGTGTTGGGTCCTAGCCTTAATATTTCATTTGGGTGTCTTATTAAGGATTCTTTATCTAATCTAAACTTGTCTTTCTTCCTTTTTTGACGACTTCCAACAATGCTTCTGGCTCAAACCCTACCGCCTCCTTTTCTCTCATGAATCTTTGTGGGAGAGTTATCTTTGATGGGACTAATTTCAATGATTGGATTAGGAACATAAGGATGGTCACTCGCTATGAAGACAAGGAGTATGTCCTTGATAAGGAGCTAAAGGTTATTGATGAGTCTTCTGCTACTCCAGACGAGATTGTTGAGTACACTACCCATGAGAACGATGCCACTAAGGTGTCTTGTATCATGTTGGCGACCATGACAGCAGAACTCCAGAAATCATACGAAGATTTCTACCCTTATGAGATGCACCAGGACCTGATGGAAAGACACCATCAGAGTGCTCATCAAGAAAGGTATGAAATCATCACCTCCATGATAACAATGAAAGTGAAGGATGGAGAATCCATCACGGGCCACCTGCAGAAAATGCAAAGATTCATGGACCGTTTGCTAAAGTTAAATGTGAACTTTGATGAGGAGTTAGCAATAGATATTATTCTACACTCCCTACCCTCCTGTTATGATCAGTTCCGCATGACCTATCATATGAACAAGGAGGAGGCCACACTTAGCAAACTTCAAGGACTTTTGAGGACTACTAAAAGTAGTCTCAAAGGTAAGAATGTTGTTACCACTCCTACCACCGCCCATGTTCTGGAAATCGGGCAAGGTAAAGGGAAAAAGAGGAAGACCCCTTTGAAGGATAGCAAGGGAAAGTCTCTTGATGGCTCCTCTTCGAGTGGAACCAAAGGTGGTTCTGCACTCCCTCTTCCAACCCAAAGGATGCACAATGCTTCTACTGTCAGGAAAAAGGGCACTGGAAGCGAATCTACCGCAAGTACTTGCATGATCTTAAAGATAGGAAAGTGAAACCCAGCCATGCAGGTATTTACACTATATTGTGTAATAACTCACCACATACTAATTCTTGGCTCCTTGATACAGGGTGTGGAATTCACATTTGTTATGATTTGTAGGGCCTATAAAGAAGTGAGGATGTGGAGCACGGGAAGATAAACTTGATCATGGGGAATAGGAAAGTTTCACATGTCACCAAGATTGGAGTTTATTCTTTATTGCTTAGTAGTGGATTAGTATTAGATTTGAATAAATGTTGTTACTCGACTAAAATGGCGAGAAATGTTATT
Organism: Lactuca virosa; assembly: GCF_052849685.1. Taxonomy (NCBI): domain Eukaryota; kingdom Viridiplantae; phylum Streptophyta; class Magnoliopsida; order Asterales; family Asteraceae; genus Lactuca; species Lactuca virosa. The sequence continues at coordinate 374,516,944 of NC_136433.1, read as the reverse complement.
TCTTTTCATGGTTTGTACAAACAAGGATTTACTTTTTCATTTGATAATGAATGTGGTGGCATCAATGCTTTTTATAATGGTGTTCTTTTTTTTAAAGAATTACCTTGTAATGGTGTATATGAAACTGTGTCGGTTGTAGACAACTTAGGAAATAATGTATTGCATATTGATTCTTCCACTAGTTTGGATAAGGCATCCTTGTGGAATTGTTGTCTTGGACATGTCAACAAGAAGTGCATAGGCCAACTCCAAAAGGCTGGAGTCTTGGAGTCATTTGACTTAAAGTCAGATGATAGTTGTGAATCTTGTTTACTTGGAAAAATGACTAAGTCACCATTCACTGGTACTTGTGCTTGGGGTGAAGGTTTGTTGGACCTCATACACTAAGATGTGTGTGGACCCTTCAGAACTGCCACAAGGGATGCTAACTGTTTCTATGTGACTTTTACTGATGATTATAGTAGTTATGGCTATGTCTACTTAACCAAGCATAAGTTAGAAACCTTTGAGAATTTCAAAGAGTTTAAACAGGAAGTGGAGAATCAGTTGGACAGGAAGATAAAGATGCTCCGTTCCGATCGAGGTGGTGAGTATCTTATTATCGAGTTCCTTGACTATCTTAAGGAATGTGGAATTGTTTCACAATTGACACCTCCTAGGACACCACAGCTGAATGATGTGGTTGAGAGGTGCAATCAAACCTTGTTAGACATGGTTCGTTCCATGATGAGTCGAGCTTCGTTACCAATCTCATTCTGGGGTATGCCTTAGAGAATGCCGCCCATATCCTTATTCTAGTCCCTACCAAGAAGGTTGCCAAAACACCTCACGAGATGTGGACTGGGAAATTTCCCACTTTAGACCACATCAAGATTTGGGGTTGCGAGGCTTTCGTGAGGCGCAAGACTCACGATAAGCTCGAACCTCGAAATGAGCGATGTATTTTCATCGGCTACCCACAAAAATCTTTTGGTTATCTCTTCTACAGACCGAGTGATAATGTTGTCTTTGTGGCGAGGAGAGGATTCTTTCGTGAGAGAGAATTCATAAGCCAAGGAAATAGTGGGAGGCAAATTGACCTTGAATAAATTCAAGAGTCAAGAGGTGAAGGAACCTCAAACACTGCCAATCAACCTGAGGAGGAAACTCTTGTTGAGCCGATTGATGAGTCCGTACCTCTGAGGCGTTCCACGAGAGTTAGGAGCACACCTGATTTTTATTATGGTTTCCATATGTGACAACCCGAAATTTCTATTCTGTACAACATTTCGATTCAATAGAAGTCAGAAAAGTTTCCGCTAAATTTCAAGCTTTTTGGAATAAGTTTGAGAATTTTAGGATTTGCACTTCGGGAGATATCAGGATAGAGGATGCCCTAGGGTATATTGTGCAACAATATAATTCCAAAACTCCAAGAGTTTGGAGTTTACGGCCTAAACAAGGGTGTTTACGGCCGTAAACCCTAATTTGGGGGTATATATATGACACTTAGTCATTATTTACCATTTTTCACAAACTCAAGATCCAAACTCAATTCTCTCTCAAGTATCTTCGACTTTTTCTTCAAGATCTTCATCTAGTAAGTGTTTCTAGCCCTTTTAAGTTGAGATATTACTTAATCTAGTGTTTTAACACACTTCCATCCGTGAAATCATTCCAAAAGGTTAGATCTTCAAGTTTCACCAAGAACACACACTAGTGTTCTTGGACTTTTTACACCTTTTCAAGCTTCTATCTTGTAAGTACTTCTATCCTAGAGTATCTTAAGGCTTGTTACACTTCCATATATCAATAAATCACCCAATAAAGGCAAGATCAAAGGTGTTTACGTTCCAAGATGTTCTTGGACCGTAAACCTTAAAAAGGGTGCCAAAGTGTGCCCTTTACCCTTCTAAGCCTTGGGAACTAGCTTGGATCCTTTCCTTGATGAGTTAAGATCATGAAAACATCAAAAGACCATAAACCATTTGGGTTTACGGCCGTAAACCCAAAGGAAAATGGTCCAAGGACCGTAAACTCCATTTAGGAGTGAAATGGTGCACTAATCCCTTCCATAGGCTTATACTTCAAGTGGAAATGCTTCTAAGGACTTGTAGAGCTTCAAAACATCAATTGGTCAAAGAAGCATGAGTTTACGGCCGTAAACTCATGGGTTTACGACCGTAAACTCAATGAGTTATGGTCATAAAATCATAAACTCGTGTAAGGGGTTCCCTTGAACCCTAAACTCAATAGCAATGTCCTACAACACTTAGATGCAATCATTAGCACCTATAACACTTATATAAAGTGTTTTACATGTCCTAGGATGTCTTAACTTTGTTAATTAGTTGTTTAAAGGCTAATTGAATACATATATGTCTTAATATATGTTATATAGGATCGTTGAGTGTGTACAAGTCTTCACTTGACACCTAGCATCCTATACTTTCCGTTCATCCAAACCACTCACTACAGGTGAGTTCATACCCCTTAATTAACCTTTTAAATGTTTTTAAATGCTTTTATGGGGGGATACAAGTTGATCTATTATAGTTATTATATCAATCACATGTGATTAATAACTACCAAACAAGTGGATTTCTTACTTTTCAAACTGTGTTATCAAACTGTTTTACTTCAAACTGTTTTACAAACTCTTTTACATACCAAATGCTTTTAACAAACTGCTTACAAATCGTTTTACAAACTGACATCAAGTCATCATTTCTTAATTATTAAACTTTTCAAGGGTTTCACAAAACTTCTTTTATACTTTAAATATTGTCAAATGCATGCCTATATATGTATAGTTATATAAGTAATGTTTAAAGGACTTAGAACGGCTAGCTCGCTTTATTTCCTTTTCCTCGTTGGGATGTGGTCTCAGGACATCAGTTATTCGTCCGAATGTCATCTAAATATTAGTTATATATCATGTATACATATATAGACATAAAAGTTCCATAGGTCCGTTCAATACCTTTGGGTAGCAAAGGTATACACACATGTTCATATACACAAACAACATTACTAGTAAACTATAATAGGTATAGTTTAGGAAGATACTATTACTAGAACAATGAAACATACAAAGAGTCAGTTCATACATGAAACAATACCATACAGAGTAGATAACAAACAATACCATACAGAGTAGGTAACAAACAATACCATACAGAGTAGATAACAAACAATACCATACAGAGAAAGAGATAACAAACAATACCATACAGAGAGAACATACAGGCTAGACAGAGGGAGAACATACAATACAGCTAGCACATTCATTACATATACATTATTACATTTATGTGAGCCACTAAACGGGGCATGGCACTACCTGCCATGACTGTTTTTTGTATCCAGAATCTCCTTAATTGGGGAGCGTATGAGTTTGTGTATAGATCTATACTGGATTGACTATCCTACACCTTGCTGCTCGCTACAGTGGGACTTGTAAGTCTACGGGTGCCAAATGTCATTTCTTACGACATCTTACATTGTCGTTTTTCTATTGAGTCAGTAGCAGGATACAAGCCGATCACATGGTACTTTAAAATAACAATTAGTTTAAAGTAGTTAGTACAGCAGTAGTTACTTAATACAACACTACAGTACTATATCATTTTCCCATTACATTTACTTTGTGATATTCACACAATAAACAATAATGTAGAAACTATATTTTTGGATAATGATAGTCAGATTTGGGAAAATACATACTCTTACAAGAGACACACATACAGACACTAGATGCCTTGGTAGAAGGCTACTTTTACTAGGAAACATAGGGTTTTCTAGGAGAGTTCAAACAAATACAAACTTTTACAAACATATACAATTACAGACTTACAAACACTTTCATTCAACTACAAACACTAATATACTTATGATCTCACCAGCTTTAAAGCTGATAAACTCTTTCAAAATAACTTGTATTCTCAGGTCGCCAGTAGACAGGTACCGGAGCCAGGTTTTTGAGAAGATGGAGCTCGTTCAAGACTCATCTTTATTTTGATGTATATTATTTTTGGTGTCTATATAACTTGACAGAACACACTTGTATGAAATTATTTTATTAATGCAATGGATGATGTTGTTGCTTGTTTACTACTTTGCATTGTTGTGATACTGTACATGACGTCCTCCACCCCCGAACATTTCCGCCGTTCTCGGTTTTGGGGTGTGACACCATATTACTACAGAAGGTGATGCGTTTATCAGTGTTAGTACACTGATAAATTTGGATAAACCTAACAACTTCAAGGAAGCCATGGCAAGCCCTGAATCTGGCAAATGGAAGCAGGCTATGGACAGCGAGATTCAGTCCATGTATGCCAATCAATTTTGGAACTTGGTTGATAATGTACCGGGTCGTAAGACAGTCGGGCGCAAATGGATCTTCAAGAAGAGACTGACATGGATGGGAAATTACACACTTATAAGGCGCGACTGGTTGCGAAGGGATTTACTTAAACTCCGGGAGTTGACTATGATGAGACATTCTCACCAGTAGCAAAGATTAAGTCTATTAGGTTTATGCTAGCCATAGCTGCATTTCATGATTATGAAATATGGCAAATAGATGTCAAAGCCACTTTACTTAATGGAAAGTTGGATGAGGATGTTTACATGAGTCAGCCAGAGGGTTTTGTCGAGGCAAAGTACCCTAATAGAGTGTGTAAGCTTGAAAAATCAATCTATGGATTAAAACAAGCATTCGCAGATGGAATCTTTGTTTCGATGAGAAAGTCAAAGAGTTTGTCTTTTCAAGGAGCGAGGATGAGTCCTGTGTATATGTTAAGGATAGTGGGAGTATAGTTAGCTTTTTGGTATTGTATGTGGATGACATACTACTCATAGGAAATGACATCCCAACCTTGCGAGAGGTTAAGTCCTGGCTTGGGAAGTGTTTTACTATGAAGGACCTTGGAGAAGCTGCCTATATCCTAGGGATAAGGATATTGAGAGACGGGAGTAAGAGACTAATTGGACTTAGTCAGAGTACCTACTTGGATAAGGTGCTGAAAAGATTCAGCATGCAGGATTCCAAGAAAGGTGACTTACCAATCCATAGTAACGCCAAACTGAGTAAGACTCGGAGCCCGAGTATAAAGGCTGAGATAGATGAGATGAGTCGAGTACCATGTGCTTCCGATGTAGGCTCGATCATATATGCTATAACTTGTACTCATCCTGATGTGGCCTTTGCATGAGCATGGTCAACAGATATCAAGGGAATCCTGGCAAGGCTCACTGGGCTACGGTAAAGAACATTCTCAAGTACCTACGGAGGACTAAGGACGGGGTGCTTACCCTTGGTGGGAGTGATAACTTGAGAGTAGTGGGGTATAGTGATGCCAGCTTTCAGAAATACATGGATAATTTTCTCTCTCAGTCGGGCTGGTTCTTTACCCTAAATGGATGAGCAATTACTTAGAAAAGTTCCAAGCAGGAGACAGTAGCTGATTCAACTTGCGAATAAGAGTATATAGCAGCAAGCGAGGTGGCGAAGGAGGCAATATGGCTGAAGAATTTCATTGGAGACCTTGGAGTTGTACCAGCTATTAAGGAGCCTATGGAGATTTTCTGTGATAACGAGAGTGCAGTTGCCTTAGCCAAGGAATCAAGGGATCACGACAGATCCAGGCACATCGACAGAAAATACCACTTCATTAGACATCGAATAGAAGAAGCACTCCTCGAGGCAAAGAGGGTATCATCGGATGAGAACCCAGCAGATCCCCTCACGAAGGGACTGTGTAGGTTTAAGCGTTTACAGCATGTGCATCGCATTGGACTGTGTAGGCTTAAGTATTTACGGCAAAGAAGGTGGTTTTTTATTTACTAGTATGGTACTGTCTTGTGTCAATCATTTACTATTGTTTCATTTTGCATGTTTTGACTTCTAGAATAATTATATTATTCAAACTATCCACAGTCGATCATACTTTGGAAGTAAGTATTGAAATAAGACTATCATGAATAATTATATTATTCAAACTATCCACAGTCGATCATACTTTGGAAGTAAGTATTGAAATAAGACTATCATGAATTGGGTTTGTAGATTTGTCTGAATTGTATTAAACATAAAAATTGTTGCTGCAACATTAATGAGTGCTCATAAGTTCTGAGTATTGGAATCAACCCACGGTCACTTGTATCACTTCATGGAATTTATCTCGAGTGATCGTCAGACGGTAATATCGTATAAGTCTTCAAACCAAGATATATGAGTTGTTAACTATGAGTTGGTTATACATTGATAGTACGAAAACGCATGAGCAACATGATGTTATAAAACGTGTTGTTGTGTACAACTTGATGATTAGTCAGTACAAGCATATGATTCGAAGTTTATATGTTCCTTTTAGTCCTTTGAGGATTAGAAGTGATATGTTGGGCCCCTCGATGATTTTGTTTTTACTTATGTGTCGGGCCCGGTCAGAACTGAATTGATGTGTTCGATTAATTTCTATGTCAAACAAATCGGAAATTGGGAAACAAACTGTTGGACAATAAGTACGACGTTGTTCCATGTATTTGGCCGGCTGATATCTTGAGAACAGAGGATTATATGATCACTTATCTAAAATGGCGCAACTTAGTTCCACAAGACTTTTAAGAGCTACTATTGCTGGTTGGATCCTGAACTCGTACTTGCAGCTATAGTTATTAGACTTATCCAAGTGGGAGACTGTTGGATAAGGTGTCTAAGTCCATAACTATATTTGGTATGTACTTAACCCGATTTGGCATTGTCCATTTGGGTTGCATGGCATCGAAACAATTTGGATAGACTTTTATGAGAATAGGATATTTATGATTTATTAATATATTATAAGTTCTAATATACTAATATGAATTATTTAATTAGTATTGATCAAGAATTAGTTTGGAATTAATTTTGTGATCAAAAGAGACTAATTAAATAAATGGGGATTGATTTGGTAAATCATTCATTCTTATATAGTGGGCTTATGATCCATAGTACTTCATGTTGGGCTAAACCCATGTGGTGACCCATGGATACTCCATGGATGTTAAAACCCATGGATCATGAGGAATGTGGAAAGGCATGAGTTACATGGTGTAACCCTAATGTGCACACTATATAATGAAGCCTCATCCTAGCAAAATCGGCACTTAAGGATACACAAGTGAGGGCTAGCCGATTTTGGTGCAATAGAATCTTCTCTCAAGTTATTCCAGTTGTTGGTGGTGTTGTGTGAAGCATTTAAGGCATCACAGTTGGGGTGCTAGGCTCATAAAGTCTTAAGGAATCCAAGCTACAAGAAAGGTATGTCATTCTACTAGTTTTTTATATTACATATACCCCATGATATGCTAGTTAGGATGAAACCTTGGAAAAATGAAAAGTTTGCATGTATAATAGAGAAAACATATATCCAAGGTTTGTAGGGTTGCATGCACACCATAGGAGTGTTAGAATGCTCAAAACCCAACAATATTTTCATCCAAGGTAATCATCATAACTCTTTTGTCCTTTCAAATGAGTATCTAACTATTGGACTTCTTGACAGCTGGCGGTGCTCAATTCTTGCACCCGCTCTTCATACTGTGTTGGACTTTCAATCTTAACCTTCGAGTTACAAACTCGATACTTATTGGAGACTCCTAATCCTTCTTAAATAGACTTAACTTAAGATCAGTTCTTTACTTTGATTACCGTAACAGACCGATGGGTCATGTCCTAATGACTTATCATCGTATGATGGAACGCTTAGAATCGGGTCTTTTTGAGTCAGATTCCAGAATGGAAGACACCTTCCTTCATGTTCTAATGTGATATAACCACATTCTAGCTTGCAGCACTTCTAGCTATAAGCTTCTTACTTTAACGACTATCGTGATACTTCTATTGATTGCTTCGATTATCTTATACTTAAATATTTCGGTTTAAGTTGGATGCTACATCGAACTTGGTTCTCTGAACCATGTACAATACTTATCCTATCTGGAATCGATTTGATATGAATACTAGGGTCGAAATAACAATCATCTTCTTAGTCATTACCGAAATGATGGTAACGACATAAATAAACAAAACATAATCAATTACTAGTGCCTTGTTAACTCATGCGACATCGACCTCCGGCATGTCTTCTGGTATTCTGTTGTGGCGGAGATTTGGACATCACAGTGCAAAGTCGTTAGAGCCGCCCCAGGGACTGTGTCCCGGGAGCGGGCTCTGACGGTCAAGTTAGATCATCTGATTGATCTGAGATGGTTCTCCATAGCTGGAGAGAACCATCTTGGTGTTGGTGGTGGTGTATGGTGGCTGACGGCTGCGGGTGGCAGCTAAGCCACCCGGGTGGAGTATAGGGCGGCGGCTGAGCCAAAGGGAAGATCCTAGTGGTGGCTGAACCACTAGGGAAAGAGTCTAGGGAAAGGTCCTCCTTCATGGAGGAGATACTATTCATTATATAGGGGACAATTAGGTCAGGGGAAATTAGCCCAGGCCTTGGGCCAGCCCAATTCAGGCCCAACTAGCAAGGAGTTGGGCAAGGCCGCCCGGAGGCGCCGGGCGGGGCTGTCGGGCGCGCACCACGCATGGCTGGCGGGCGCGTACCAGGAAAGGCTGGCAGGGGAGCGCCAGGCGATGGAGCGTTTGGTCGGGCTGGCAGGAGAGTCCCCAGCACGGCTGGCAAGGGAGCGCTAGGTCAGGCTGGCGTTCTAGACCAGTCTAGGCCATGCTAATGGACCATATATCATCATGTCCCCCCAATATGATGTTATTGGTACACGACCAATGACATCGGACTGGACTTAGTCATATAAACTGTGCGTCGCCAAGTCCCCCTAGTTGATGCGATTGGGTTGATGACCATCGGATCGGACTAGATAAAGCACCGATACATTAAATAATATAGAGAACGACCAAACCTCGCCCATGATAGTCGTGGTGTTGTACGAAGAGCCAAGCATTTCTTATGCATCTCGAGCTGACTTGATACTCCTTCATTGAGAGGAATGTGATCCGGTCGGTGTGATGCAAAGTAACCGTTTTTGCGATCGTGCAGAGCGGGGCTGCTATGCGACGATAATTTCGATAAGGCATCTCGCCATTCAGTCCCTGAGACTGCTATCCGACGCAGTCGTTGTTGTAGTCACACGCATATGGGATATCACTGATAACCGTATACATAATCTGTTTTGCGCAAGCGTTAACAACCATCCTGAAGGTGTCTTCAAAGTACGCTATACCTAACTGGATTCCCCCCAGTCTGAAGTGGGTAGTATAGGTAGTCGGATCAGACTATGACGAATAAAGCAAGGTTGCTATATCAATGCACGACGAAGTTGTTGGCTTATAAAAGTAGCAAAACTCTTGTCCGAGATTGATGTTGTTAAAACGATAAGCTGCGAGATTGTTAACCGTAACATAGGTGGCAGAGATTCCAAGAACTGGGCGATTAGGTTGCTAGCGGGGGTCATGCAGCGAGACTATTATCGAGAGCCAGGCTGCAGAGGTGCTGATGGATACATGGCGAGGCTACAAGTATGGGTTGCGCAGCGAGACTGTTTTCGATAGTCTGGATGCGGAGATGTTGAGGGATACGTAGTAAGGTTATAGTTCGGTGTTGCGCAAAGAGACCGTCTCCGAGAGCCAAGTTAACTGAGGTGCTGAGGTATAAGCAGCGGGGCCACAGGTAGGGAATGCGCAGCAGGGCCGTTGTCGAGATCCAGGAAACAGAGATGTTGAGGGATTGTAAGTAGCAGGGTCGTTGTCTTGATAACCTTCTTGCTAGAGAGTAACCTCACTTTAACATGATGTAATGTGGAAACACCGGGGGTGAGAGAGGAAACACCGGGGGTGCAGTGTTAAGTGTAGAATAAGCTTGCGATGCGCGACTTATGGTGCGAGACGATGCGAGACTTATGTTGTGTGGCTTAGAAATCGGGAAATTCGCATGCGATTCGAGGCAAGGGTGCTGAACCTCGCATGTGAAGCTTACCGCTATAATGGATTCGGACTGAGAAATCGGGAAATTCGAGGCAAGGGTGCTGAACCTCACATGCAGAGCTTGCCGCTATAATGGATTTGGACTGAGAAATCGGGCGACTCGAGGTGAGGGTGCTGAACCTCGCATGTTGAGCTTGTCTCTATAATAGAGTCGGGCTGAGAAGCTAGGCGACTCAAGGCGAGGGTGTTGAACCTCGCATGCGGAGCTTGCCGCTATAATGGAGTCGGGCTGAGAAGCCAGGCGACTCAAGGCGAGGGTGCTGAACCTCACATGCGGAGCTTGCCGCTATAATGGAGTCGGCCTGAGAAGCCAGACGACTCAAGGCGAGGGTGTTGAACCTCGCATACGGATCTTGCCGCTATAATGGATTCGGGCTGAGAATCCAAACGACTCAAGGCGAGGGTTCTGAACCTCGCATGCGGAGCTTGCCGCTATAATGGAGTCGGGCTGAGAAGCCAAACGACTCAAGGCGAGGGTGCTGAACCTCACATGCGGAGCTTGCCGCTATAATGGAGTCGGGCTGAGAAGCCAGGCGACTCAAGGCAAGGATGTTGAACCTTGAAAGCGGACCTTGCTGCTATAATGGAGTGGGGCCGAGAAGCCAGGCGACTCAAGGCAATGATGCTGAACCTTTCATGATTGGGCGCAACAACATGCAATCTTTTGTGTCTAGACTGGGTGACCAGTTCGGGTTGAAGTGTAATGGAACCTGATGCTTTGCTGCATCTTTAGTTGTAGCGACGATTGGTGTCTCGTTGTCTTGGCTGTTTGCCGACGCCATTACGCCGATGCTACTTAGAGTTGGATAATGTAGCTGCTGTCAAGTGGTGCGTAGCGAGGCTGCCGTCGAGGGCTGGTCACCAGGGCCACTAAGAACTGAGCATTGAGCTTCTACCGATAGATGAGCAGCACGACCACTGAGAGATGGGAAATGAGACTACCGAGGTTTGAACCACGAGGCTGCTTCTTTTGATCCAGAATATTAATGTCACCCCGGGAGTGCACTATCATGCATAGCATCATCTATTCATGTACTTCAACTCTGCCCATTCAGAATCACTTCTGCATAGTGTCGTACCGAACCTTCCCCCCCCCCCTTTCCCTTTTTTTTCTTAGAGGAGGTGAAGAAAGGGAAATATAGATGTATAGCTGCTGAAAGCTAAGGTACATAGCTGCTGGAAAGAGCTAGCCGATGTAAGCGCTGACAAGAGTTAGGTAGCACGGTTTCCAAGAGCTAGGCAGTGTGACTGCTGGACTGACACCATGACTGCTGATGATTGGGTTTTGCGGCTGATGAGCTAGATCGCATGGCCACTGAGGGTCAGGTTGCGCGATTGCTAAGATCCTGGCAGCACGGCTGCTAGGAGCTGAGCAGCGAGACTGGCGGGGTCAGATTGTGCGACTACTGAGTTCGGGTCAGCGCGACTGCTGAAAACTGAGCAGCGAGACTAGCAGGAGCCGGTCAACACGACTGGTGAGAGCTGAGTAGCAATACATCCTGGGGCTGGTCAACACGACTGCTGATAGCCATATAGCATGGTTACCGAGGGCTAGGCAAAGAGACTACCAAGGGCTGGTTAGCATGGCTGTTGGGATCCAGGAAATGCAACCGTTGACGAGTAGGCTTTACGGATGCTCTTTCATTGATAATACTAGTATCTTCCTGGGAATGCATGACCATATACCATGTCCTCTTGTTATGTAGTTCAGCTCTTTGCTTGGAATAACACTTATGTGGTGTCGTGCCAGCCCTTCTACTCCCCTCTCTCTCTTTTTTTTTAAATATGAGGAGTGAGAACGAATGGATATATGACATTGGCTTACGTTTGCACATTCGAGCCTCATTCGTTTGTACATGCCATTGTAAACAATAATATTAAGTTACCTAGTTCCATAATGAATGGTAATGACAATTAAAGCATGTAGTTTTAGTAGTTGTTTACAACATGTGCATTTGTAAGCTTGTAAGGCAAACTTCTTGTATATGTGAAATAAAATGTTTGTGTAGCGTGCGATTAGTAGTTACGAACTAACAACGACAAAACGGTTTGATTAAATCAAAAACTGTTTGCCAACTCAGTTATCAAAACATGGCATCTTTGTATGTGAAAATAAGATGTTGTAGCAAAAAGTTTTTCTACTATGCATTGTAGATTAGTTTTTTTTTTACTTAAATACCTTAGCTCTCTGAAGGTAAATGCATGTCACAGTTGTTATAATAGAGTTTTAGTAAATATTCTGGATTTACTAAATAATATGCACGAATTATTTAAGAAAAGAGAGATATGTAGACCTTGCATCAAGAATTGGCAAGTGTGTTTGATGTCAGAGTTCGGGTTAATCTTTTCAATCATGATCATCTTCTGAAACGCTTCATGGAGTAATGAAAGCATACTTCTCTTCTCCCTCCCCCCTTTTTTTTGAAAATGTTGAGTTGGCCGGATCACATCTTCCAGAATCGAATCTAACTTGATTGAATTGGAGCAGATGATCATTAAGTTGTTGATTCTTTCTTGTGAAAGTAGCCCATATTTTATTATTATTTGTGTAGCTCAATAAAATATCAACTTGCTAAAAGCCCAAAATATGTTGGAGTCTACTTAAGCAATGATTAGCCCAAGATCATGTCTTTTTTTTTTTGAAAATGTTGATCCGGATTGGAGTGCAAAACATCTTCTAAAATCGAATTATGTTGGACGAAGTCGCAGCAAGCGAATGATGAACGATTGATTGATTGGCTGGATTCATCTTGAAAAGTATCCCATGATATTATTGTAGCCCAATAGCATGAAGACCCATTTGGAAGAAACCCAAAATAAGTTAGAATTAGCCCATCTTTAAATAATCAACCCAAATTCCTTTTCTTTTTCCCTTTTCCTCTCTTTTTTTCTTTGAAAGATTGAGTGGTTCGAGTTGTAATGCATCTTCCTGAATCGGGTTTGTTGAGCGAAATCACAATACTTGTGCTTTGATTGATTGGCTAATTTGTTTGCGCAAAGACTGGGCCATTTCAGTTGTTATTTAAATGACCCAAATACCGAATATATGAGGAGCCCAATCGAATGTTATAGCCCAAATAGATCAATGCCGCCCGTTAGGGTTTTGGAGCTTTAGGCTCAAATTCTATTTTATTTTTTTGTAGAGCTAATCGTAACCAGAGAAATTGAAATACACGCATGTGGCCCATGTTCTTATTTATCATACTTAAGTCAAAATGTTCCAGTTGTACACACGATTCCAAACGCATTCCCGAGACGGAAAATCTGGCATCCGATGGTCAAGGCTCCAGGCGGTAAGTTTTGTGTTGGAGCTCATGGACTGTCTGAGAGAGACCGATCGTGACACCAGTGGGTGATGAAGGAGAAACAGTCAACAACGGCGAGAGGTGGTGGTTGACCGGCGATTTCTGGTTCCAGTTGGAGGCGACAGATCAAAGAACTGAGGTCGTAAGTCGGAGCGGAGGCTGGAGGCGGTGATGGAGACCGCTGATGGAGTTGTCGCATTGTTGTTTGAATATGTTCGGTGGTCGGAGGTTTGTTGGGTCGCCATTGAGAGCATTTGGCGACTACAGATGGTAGTGCGGTGATAGCGATCAGTAAGAGCCATGGTGGTTCCTCGTCGGACGGATTTGGCAGTTGTACAGGGAGATCGGAGGTGAGGATGCTTTTTCAGAGTCGTTATTTTGTGGGGGTGGATCAGAACAGCAAGTACCGATCGACGATGCCCTTGAGGAGGATTGCTGTTCGGAGTTGCTTCGTCAGGGAAAACAGTATCACGAAAGTGCTACATCGGGATTGAAGGCGTACGACGTTTGGAAGGAAGCTTTGGCGATTGGTTGTTGGTGGTGCTTTAGCTGTTGTCATCGGGGGCTAGAACTGGTGTTATGGTTTCGTTTGTAGGTGATTGCTTTGATATCTGTTGCTGAGCAAATGGCGTTGATCGGAGTGCTGACTTGTGGTAGCATCGATCTGGCAGGTCGTAGGTTGTGCCTGCTGATGGCCGGCTTAAGGTCTAGCGATTCCCGGTAGGGGTGATTTGGTGGTTACTTATCGGTTGTACAAGGAGATTCGGGCTGCACTTTGCCGTCGTCGCTGCTTTGTTGCAGGTCAAGTTGCAGGTGGTAGTTATTGGAGATGTTGAAGATGACCGGTGGCCTTTTAAATCCGGTCTACGGTGGCTGTTGGTGCTCGAATCGACCGGTGATACTCGGATTCTGACCTCCGGTGATTGGTTTTTGAGGTTTGCTTGTCGGAACTGTTGCTTCTTGGAGGTACTGCCATCGAGATGGTTTGGAAGCCCCATCTCGGTGACTGATTTAAAAACGAGGTCCTTGTTGAAGATGGTCTGAAGGTCACGGTGGGGCCCACTGTGGTCTTTGTCTTTTCTGTTGGCTTTTGGTAATCTTTGTATTTGTGGGACCCCTAGATCTGTAAAAGTGTATGAGTATAGATGGTATAGTTGGTTACCACCCCTCCCCCCTTTTTTATTTCTTTTTGTTGGCTTAGGAGAGACAAAGAGCATCAAGACCATTTTGTAATAATTATTCTATACAACTTTTTGTATATGCGAACTGTAAAACTGTGAAATGACTTTTCTCTCTCTTTTTTTTCGAGAATCATTAATTGGAATGGTAAGCTATTGGGTAAAAGTAACTTTGACTTGAACAAACTTTTTCCTTCCTCAAACTTGCTGGACAGACTTCAAAACATAAACAAGTCATATCTGAGAGAGTCTTGTAGCTTAACGTATACACTGAATACTTTCTCCCCCAATGTTTTTTTCATACGTTTCTTTTTTACATATCATTTTCTACCGAACTCTCTTTCTATCTTCTTCTTTCCCTTTTTTTTTTGAAAACCATTTACTGAAATTTTAATTAAAACTTAGGGATAACTTTGAAGTGGGTTAAAAATAAATATATGGGGGTGAAAAGCAAACGAAAATACTCAGATGAAATTTATAGAAGTTTAAGAAGATAAAAGGTTCATTTATTTTTATTTCAAGTTTTTAGACAACTTGAGTGAATTTCAAGACCATAAACTAAATGAGATCTTCAGAAATATACATGGACTGAAAGTGGTTGAGAACCCATCAAAACTTCTTCTCCCTTCTGTTTTTTTTAAGCTTTTGTAAAATGTACAAGCCATATGGTCGTATGTACATATGGTTGTTACAGAAAATGCATAACTGAAGAAGAATTTGATAATATATGAACAAGAGATGGGGTAAAATTCATAGGGAAGCTCTTTTCTTCTCAACTTACTAAAAAAACCTCATCATATTAAACAAAAACGAATCTAATCAAGTGTTCTTCTCATTAAACCTTCTTTACTCTTCAGCTTGCTCAACAGATCTAAAGATCTTTTGCTTTCCATCTCTAAGCTTCCATAGGAAAGCACCAACTAAACAACTTGAATGAAGTTGAATCATAAGAAATCAGGAATCAAAAGCTGATTTTTCTTGATAATGAGCAAGCAAGAGAGGTAAAGACTTGTAAAATATTGTTTGTTCTTCAACTTTCTGAATAAAATTCAAAAATACGAACAAAGATGGGGAAAAACTCATAAAAACCTCTTTTCCCCCAATTTACTGAACAATCGATCGAAATATAAACTGAAAAATGGATCTAATAAAATCTTTTAAAACTTAAGAGTTGCTCAAATGAACTAAAACCAAGCATATTTAGACATCTGAAAAACAAACAAAGTAGATCTAACGATGTGAACAAAAAACTCAACAGATCTTGAGATCTGAGCGAAAAAATAGGCTGATCAAAAGATTTATACGAAAAACTAAGCAGATCAATAGATCTTAACGAAAAACTCATAAAAAATTCTTTTATCTTCATCCTACTCAAGAAACCCCCAGAATATGAACCAAAAAACGGTTCTAAGAAGATTTTTGCAAATTTGGGGAGTGTTTGTGTGAAGGAAATCATATAGATCCATAGATCTGAACTAAAAAACATGATGGATCTACAGATCTGAAAGGTTGTGAAACTCATTTGGACAGATCTTGTCAAGAAACAAGAAGATCTAAACAAATGATGAGAGAAACGAACAGATCTAGACAAACCTGACGTGAAATACAACAGATTTGTTCAGATCTGAGAGAAAAACGAGCTTGAAACCAACTGAGGCCTTTGCTACTTTCTCGAATCCGGGATGCCGCCAAATGATGCGACATCGACCTTCGGCGTGTCTTCTGGTCTTCTGCTGCGGTGGAGATCTGGACATCACAGTGAAAAGTCGTTAGAGCCGCCCCAGGGACTGTGCCCCGGGAGCGGGCTCCGACGGTCAAGTTAGATCATCTGATAGATCTGAGATGGTTCTCCATAGCTGGAGAGAACCATCTTAGTGTTGGTAGTGGTGTATGGTGGTTGACAGCGGTAGGTGGCGGCTGAGCCACCCGGCTGGAGTATAGGGTGACGGTTGAGCCAAAGGGAAGATCCTAGTGGTGGCTGAACCACTTGGGAAAGAGTCTAGGAAAAGGTCCTCCTTCATGGAGGAGATACTATTCAATATATAGGGGACAATTAGGTCAGGGAAATTAGGCCAGGCCTTGGGCCAGCCCAATTCAGGTCCAACTAGCAAGGAGTTGGGCAAGGCCGCCCGGAGACGCCGGGCGGGGCTGGCTGGCACGCCCCAGGCATGGCTCGCGGGCGCGTATCAGGAAAGGTTGGCAGGGGAGCGCCAGGCGAGGGAGCTCCTGGCCGGGCTGGCAAGAGAGTCCCCAGCATGGCTGGCAAGGGAGCGCTAGGCCAGGATGGCGCTCTAGAGCAGTCTAGGTCATGCTAATGGACCATATATCATCATTAACCTTGTGACTTTCCTTGATCCTAGAGCAGCCTCTACTACCTTTCACACCTACTCATACTTGTCCCAAGAATTGTGTTACAGTCCCCAAGTGCTTATTTCCTAATATCACAAAACGATTTAACACATACGAACGTGTCCAAATAATCTTAAAATTTTCCTAAACTCTACTAGGACTTCTTCCATGCATATCTTTAACAACAATTCTGATTCAATTCGGTTGGTGATGGAAATCTCAGAAGATAAGACAACTTTAGGAATTACACCAATCGTTGTATCATCCCGCCAATCAAATGTATACATTCGGATGTACCATACTCCTTTAGACGTACTGTTATTTTATCAGACGTATTCTAAAATCAAGATACCACTCTCACGCTATCTTCCAATATGTATCATTTACTGTCGTAAGTCTTCTCATTTCCTCCATTTATTCAATTCCCTATGTGTCTTCACCATGATGTTATATTCACGGAAGCATGCATTTAGTGTATCGGGACGAGAATATAGATAGAGAAGGTTTAGACGTGTAATCCTCTTTATTACTCCAAAAAGTTACATGCCAGTTCTAATACTGTAGTTAAATGTTTAGAAACATGAACACATAAAGTTTCTAGATCCGGTCGGCAATAGACCATCGATCCGATCAAATAATAGCATCATAAAGCATATAAGGCATCTTATAGCATAAATCATTTAGCACATAAAAGCAATTTAGGCATCTAATCCTAAAGTAAGCTAGTGTTTATGTCAATTCAGGTGTACTACCTAAAATATAATAGACACACTCCTCACGATCATCGCTTAGCATTCTAAGTTTAAGTCTAGAAATCGTACAAATTCCTAGTTCACTTAAAATAATGCTCTGATATCAACTGTGACATCACCAATTTCACGGCTAGAAAGGACCGATTTGTTTATGCTTATTTAAAAAACAGAGTATCCTTTTTGAAGAATAATATTGTGGAATTTGTTCCCAGAAAACATGATAATTATATTATTAAAGCATTTCTAAAGAAATGTATTTTATTTATATTAAAACATAGGGATGTCATCGTCAATACAAAAACATAAGCATAATGAAATATTACAAGCCTTAGAGTATTTTAAACTAGTGGATTAATACTCCTTGAATCTCTCAGCAGAATCTATCTTTAACATTGCTACATGTGATACAATAAACTGAGTGGGTCAGGTTGGGAAACCTGGTAAATACACAGGGATTTCAATCCCACAATGTTATATATATATATATATATATATATATATATATATATATATATATATATATATATATATATATATATATATTAGAACTCGCAATATACAATTTCACATCATATAAGAAAATTTACCCCACCTCGTCGATCCTCACAACGACACAATTCATACTCTCGGATCTAAAATGAACGGCTTTACCTAATCCATACTCTCGGATCAGGTATGAACGACTATGTCTAATCCATGCTCTCAGATCATTGATAAATGACTATGCCCACTCCATACTCTCGGACTAGGGACGAAGGACTATGTCTAATCCATGCTCTCGAATCAATGACAAATAACTATGCCCTCTCCAAACTCTTGGACTAAGGGCGAATCAATATGTCTAATCCATGCTCTCGGATCAATGACAAATAACTATGCCCTCTCCATACTCTCGGACTAAGGACGAATGAATATGTCTAATCCATGCTCTCGGATCAATGAGAAATAACTATGCCCTCTCCATAATCTCAGACTAAGGACGAATGACTATGTCTAATTAATGCTCACAGATCAAAGACAAATGTTAGAGTTCTACCCTCCGTGAATATCTCACCCGTACTCTTAAGGAGATACTACCTAATATTCCTCTTAATTAATTTAGGTTTACTATATATGTCCTAAATCATCATATATTATTAGATATGTTCTTAACACATATTCCAGGAAATATCAAATATTTCACACATAAACTCTTTAACATATATTCAATACTTTAATTGATACTTGTATTAAAATCATATTCATGAAAGGGACTATGTAGTCACTTGTTAAAGTGACGACTTAAAATTTTGGCAGCGCTTCGCTTCTAGCAAATGTCTTTTCCTTTGACGTAACCTAGTGTCATTATGACTAAGTCTTAGTCTAATATTTATTGCGAATAATTATTAGTCTAGATTCATCATTAAAGTATGGTAAACATAACTCACTTACAAGGGGGTTTAGCGAGGAACCAGGCTTTGCGCGGGCAGAACTTCTGAGCTGAAAGCTCTACTTCTCGGAGCTTTCTGACGCTCCAGAGCTTTGCTACTAACACCTAGGAAGTGCTAGAGAAAAGGCCTTGGGACCTTCGGGGGTTTGGGAGAGAATGGAGTTGAAAGGAATGGAGTGATTTTTGGCTATATTTATGGGTTGCCCAGGGCCTCTTCAAGTCGTGAGACTTGGCTCTTATGTGGTGAGCTTGCGTAGGCACCAAGGCTTCGCTTGGTGCTGACATGTGTCGCAGAACGCAGTTAAAAACAGTCAATCTTAAAACAATTCATAACTTTCTTATACGAGCTCTCTTTTTGACGTTCTTTATATCCAAGCGTAGGTATTGACAATATCTACAACTTTTCTTTTAACCCCATTGGCTAATTCTCGACCGATTTTAAATTTAACAATCTCAGAAGATTACACGGTTAATGACCGTGTAAAATTCATAACTTCTACAAACGGACTCCGTTTTCGACTATCTTTTTATCGTTGAATTCCTTTTAATGAGACCTTCAATTCTCATTTAGATCATTTTGATTAAAAATTAACCGATCTAAAATTCGATTTATGGGTTGTATACTGCTACGCTGAAACTTCGAAAAATCATAACTTCCTCTTATGAAGTCAGATTTGGACGTTCTCTATATGCACGCTCTCGGTTTCATGAATACTATGAATTTAGTTTAGACCACTAAGTCTAAAAAGTATTTTGTAAAAAATTACTTTTTACGATACACAAAGCCATGCCGGTTTAATCGTGAAACTTCGACGGGTCATAACTTCTTCGTTATAAGTTGGATTTCAACGTTATTTATCTATACGAAATCCTTGTGACATATAATATAACTTTGGTTAAGATTTTTATCCTAAATAATCTTCTATAAAAAGTGATTTTCTTAACGTTTATTATCTCTAAATTGACTAGCCCGAATCTGTGGGCATTACATAATAGGGGCAAGGGTGATACTTCAACTTTTACAAGACTAGAAGTGTGAGTTGCTCACATCTTTGGAAAAGGTGAGTCAAATTCATGCTTTTTAAATGTACATTGTTAAGAGTATCACATATCTTAGATGGAATGGGATGAACCAAGTTACCTAGGATGTATGTGCCCCTTTTTGGTGTTGAGTATTTTGCCATTGATGTCGAAATATTTTATGTGTGACAGTATCTAGGATGGTGCATGTTAGTCTCCTCTTTCATTGATGTGAGATGTGTGATAAGGCCATGCTAGATTTAGTGTTATACATGAATATTATGTGTTGTTTGCATTTCAATACTTGTTTGAAAATATTTGTTTAAAATTTTTTAGGACAAGCATGCTAGTGTTATAATATCATTATAGAAGTGTTGTGAATGAAAGTGGTGTGTGTTGTAAAATGTAATGGCTACATAAAATTACATGTTTGCATGAAATGAACCCTTAAATAGGTAATATGTTTATAAAAGGAAATTCATAAAATTTACATGATTACTTGAAGAGAGTGAAAACTGTAACTCCTTAATTAATTAATTAATTATTAAATTAAAAAGGAGAATACAGTAGCGAAGCGAAGGGTAGTAACCTAGTCATAGGTATATACCATATCCAGATTATTGCAGGGACTCGATGGGTTGAATGACACCTACGGGGAAATAGCTTAAGCCAAAGCGGCATCGAATGATTTTTCTAGGAGATCATTCGAGACATGGTCTGAATGGTGGGAGGACTGGAGTGATGTTGGTCTAGCGGTGGGACCAGCACAAACATCACATGGGATTAGGAGGTGTAATGCGGTGGAATTGGCACCGTTTGTATCAATCCTTAACAACAACAAATTTATACGTATGTGCAAAGACGAAGTAGTGAATGCAACGCACCGGGAGCAATGATTACGGGCGAGAGTCGCGCCTCACCTAGTGCATTGGGTTGTGTCGGTCACGTTAGTAGCGAACGGGGTACTTGGCTTGGGGGTTTGCGGTGAATTAATAGACCCTAACTAGGAGGTATTACTTTAATAATTACAGTGATGGTGAGCGGTGAGTAATTATTAATATAAAACAGAGAAATAAAATATTATATATTAATATTTAAGTGGCGAATTGATAAAATAAATTTAGGTACAGCGGGGTTGAGGAGAGTAACGAATAAAAGAAGCTCTACAATAAGAACTAAAATAAATTGAGCTAAACCTATGTTCGTTATGCGGTGTGATGTTATTATGTCTTGTTGGTGAGTCTTTGATTGCGTGTGGATGTTTTGTGCAAATCCATCTATGACATGTGTGTTCTCTTAACACTATACTGTTATTGACACACTTAGCTTACGTTAACACTTGTTCTTTTGCTTGTTGGTTTTTGTGTATTGGAACAGGTAGCTTGACATGATGCCTTGGTGAGGATGGGAACCATTGGGTAGTTTTATTTAGTATCTTTAGTCATGATACCATTTGGGCATGTTGGGTTTTCATCATTATGTTTCGTGAACTTTAAATTTTGGATGGGTTGTTCTGACATAAAGTAACATTGGTGATGTTTCGTTTTTGAAATATTTATAACAAGTCTTTCGAAAACGTAATCTCTTAAAAGTGTTTAATTTTAAAAAAATGGGTAAAAAATCATAGTGTTACAAGTTGGTATCAAAGCCATGATGTGAGCGAATTGAATACAGTGGCCGATGTTCAGACTCTCACTGTAGATTGGCTCAATTAGGTGCTTAAGATCTTAAGGGAGGGGTGATGAGAGTTATACGATAGTTATATGTAACTTCCTGAATTTTCCATTCCTGTAATTGTTATCTGTACATAAAATTCTTTATTATTTTGGAACATGTCGCACGTCGAAAGGAATGTCAATGTTGGAGGAGCTGGTGGGGGCAGGACAACCGCACACCCGAGACGCCATCGTTTATTTTCCAGACCCCACCTACTGGTTGTCAGCCACGAGCCCATCCAACTCGTAGGAAGCGCATCACTGTGAGTACTGCTATCATTGCAGACCTCTGGGGGCAGCTTGAGGCAGAGGATTTTGAGTTGCAGGGGCGGGATCGAGCCATGGAGTGGATGCAAAAGGCTATGCGAGATGTCAGACTCTTACCCCCGAAGGACGAAGAGGATGAGAATGAGGACCCACGATAGGTGATAACTGAGAGCTGCTCAGTTACCCGGGAACGGAGCAGGGAGTCCACTAGAGAACGTGTCAAGGGGCGGGGTAGTTCCTATATAGCATTCACTGACCGCAAACCCCCTGTCTTTCTATGAGGTGATGACCTAACTTTGTGCATGCAATGGTTGCGCAAGATGAGTCAGTTTTTCCGTTCAGGAGACTTCACAGAGTCACAAAAAGTCAGTTATATAGCACTGAAGCTGGATGGTGATGCTATTCAGTGGTGGGAGGCGTTGGACTTTGTTATTCCTGAGGCTACACTGGATGCCATGACTTGGGAGGCTTTCAGCCAAAGACTACTGTCCCAGATGAAGAAGACTGAGCGGGAGTTCCTTGCAATGGAAAAAGGAACAATGTCATTTGTGAAATACAATTCCTTGTTCTCAGAGAAGTTACATTTCAGAAAAAACTACTGTCCCACCGAGGAAAAATAGGTGGAACATTATGTTGAAGGGTTACCGGTGGAGTATCGAGCGACTGTGAGGTAGCACAGCACTTTGGCGGCTGCCATGGATGGGGCTATTTGGATCGAGGTTGATTTGGCTACACCAGGGAGCACAATGATCAAGGGTGGGGAGAAGAGGAAATGTAAGGGTTCGTTTGAATCCTCGAGGAAGAAAAACAAGTTTCACCAGGGCAGTCGTAAGAAGACTGATGCACCAAAAGTGAAAGCATGAGGATTTCGGATGTTCATCGAGGAGGTCAGATGCGATGATGAGGTACTCTCATAAATTTTCATCTAAGTGTTTTGTTTGATTTATGCAGTTGTGTTTGATGCATGTATTGGTAGATCACTTGTATTTGCTACTTCATATGCTTGTTTTGTGTTAGGTCAGAGTTTTTTCTAAATTTTTGTGTTAGACATTGCGATGGCGGTAGGGAATCTGTTTCCATGTTTGGGGAAATGTTCGATGTGTGTCCTATGTGATGGTTAGACATGTTTTTTTTTCCTTTGACTTGGACTCCAATTGGGTTCAAGTCATGCGATGTTGTCATGTATATGCTTTGGCTGGCTTTCTGTCAGACTAAGATTATGTACGCTAAAAGAGTGTGCGAGTTTCGCGTTTCTTGTTAGTGTATGTCTTCTTTATGATGAGAGAACTCTAGGGTTCATTTCCACCATTTGTGCTTTGTGGAGAGCAAGTGTTAGGTTCCTTTGGCTCATGCGATGGAGAGCTCAAGGTAATCAGTGGCTGTCTTTTTGTGGAGGTGGTCAAGGAGTTTCAACTATAGACCATCGAAGGGTAGCATTGACAGACTCTCATTTGATGAGAATTATTTGTTTTGACAATCAAGGCAAGTAAATAGTCGAGTGTCATGCTGATAGACAAGTGGTGAGTCGACTAATTGATGCATAGGATGGGAGAGCTGGAATATATCTTGGCTACAGAAAGATCAAGCAGCGGTAAATGAAACGATTCAAGCTCATCAAAGTCCAATGGAAGGAACGGTGCAGGTCGGAAGTGACCTAGGTGGTCGAAAAATATATGAAGGTTTGTTACCCTAAGTTGTTCATATCGGTATCTGATTCCAAGGACGGGATCGTTTTAAGGAAGGGACAATTGTAACGACCCGATAATCCTTCCGTGAACAACGTTAGCTTTCCGTTACTCGAATAATTATATATGTGAATGATGTTAGATTTATGATGTTAAAATGAAATAAGTTAATTAAAAAAATAGTATTACTTGATATCTAAAAGAATAAATCAATAACTAAAAGGTAAATGATTTAATTAAATGGATTTATGGAATTATTTGGTTACAATAAATCCTTCAAATGCTGATTTCAAGTCATTAAAAAGGGTTTACACAATAAAGAAGGGTTGAATTGTCATTAAGAAGAAACTGATTATGTTAATTTATCTAGGGTTAGGGAAAAAGGGAGACAAGACTGATTGTTGAGGGACCATATAGCAAAAATCGTATTTTAACCCTCGTGGGTTACAATTGACGTTATAATGCAACTTAATAGCTTCGGATGTTATTTTTCATGGGCCTGGTTCATAAGATCAAAAGAATCCTCGCAATAATTGATTCGTTTGTGATGTGTGTCGTCCAGAAGAGAAATCTAGCAAGGAAGATGAAGGTAAGTCGTATGGAAGTATCATTAGGCTTTTGCTATTGTTGTATTCAATCAATTCAGAAAAACGAATCCAGTTGTTCTTGGACTCTTGCTTCTACGTCGATCAGTGTAAGGAAGGAAAACAAAAAAACGATCGGCTAGGGAGGAAAAAGAGGGCAGCGAACCGGGAAGATAAGGGGGGAGAAAAAAATTGTTCTTATCAATCCTAGGAGGGGTAGAAGCTGCAAAATTAAGTCCAATCCTTGGTAAAACTCTCTACTTCTTCTTCTTGTCAAGTTTATAACTCAATTGCTTGTTAATTGGGTGAGTTTTGGTGTCGAATTTCTCCTTATATGATGTTAATTATTGTATATTCTTCTTCCTAGAAACCTTTGAAAGTTCATATTGTTTAATTTCACTTTTATTGGGTGTTTATGATGGCTCAATTATTGTCAGAATTTTTATGAGCACCTTCAATAATTTTATTGTTCAAGTTCATGTTTTGATCAAAGTTTTGGGGTCACAATCTCTCTTATAGAAAAATTACCAGGAGTCAGATTAAGAATCCGTAAAGTCTCAAACTTAGCATTTTGAGTATAGTTTGTCCGTGAATTTTTCTAGGACCTGTAGTTCCATCCAACTTAGGTGAAAATCGCCTTTTTCACCAACTAGTCAGAATACAGTTGCATTGATAGGCAGTTTTGTAAAAATCATAGAAAATTGTAGAAAAATCGCTTGGACCTTTAAAAGTACTTTTAGAAAATATAGAATTCTGAACTTCTGGAACATGAAATAAAAATAAAAATTTTACAGGTCCCAAGGGTGCAAAAACAGCTCTAAACATGTGGTTGTTTTGGGTCCAAAGCTGGGAACTTTGCTTGATAGTTGATTTATGTGTTTGGGTTATAGATTTTTAATCTTTGGCATTAGAGAAATCCAATAACCTTTTGTTTATACTGTAATAGGGGCAAGGGTGATATTTCAAATTTTACTAGACTGGAAGTGTGAGTTGCTCACATCTTTGGCAAAGGTGAGTCAACTTCGTGGTTTTTAAAAGTACATTGTTAGGAGTATCCCATATCTTAAATGGAATGGAATCAATCTAGTTAACTAGGATGTATGTGCCCCTTTTGAGTGTTGTACATGAATATTTTGTGTTGTGAGCATGTCAATACTTGTTTGAAAGTATTTGTTTGAAATGTTTTAGGACAAGCATGCTAGTGTTGTAAAATCATTATAGAAGTGTTGTGAATGAAAGTGGTATGTGTTGTAAAATGTAATAACTACATAAAATTACATGTTTTCATGAAATGAACCCTTAAAGAGGTAATATGTTAATAAAAGAAAATTCATAAAATTTACATGATTAATTGAAGAGGGTGAGAAGTGTAACTCCTTCATTAATTAATTATTATTAAATTAAAATGGGGAATACATTGGCGGGGCGAAGGGTAGTAACCTAGTCATAGTATATACCCTCTCCGGATTATTACGGGGTCTTGATGGGTTGAACAACACCTATGGGGAAAGAGCTTAAGCCAAAGCAACGTTGGATGATTTTTCTAGGAGATCAATCGAGACATGGTCTGCACGGTGGGAAGACTGGAGTGATGTTGGTCTAGCGGTGGGACCAGCACAAATATCACGTGAGATTGTGAGGTGTAGGGTTCGAAATATGTTGTGAGATGTCGAAGCGTCTTTTATTATGTCTAGTCTCGAAGTCTGTTATGATGTATTCATTGTATGTATTTCATAAGGGCAGTTTAGAGTTTGAAGCTTAAGTGTCTTAGCCCTTATGTATTTTTTATGCTTCCTTTAACTCCTATAAATAGGGGTAAGTATACATATTTGAGTAACTTTTGGTGAACTGTAAGAACACTTTACTCTTTCATATTGTGTACTCTCTTAGAAGCTATAAAGAGCCAAACATATTATATTTATGTTTTGGGTTTTTGAATCATTTCATACTCTTATTACATTCTTATACTCGATTCATACGAACTACATTTGGTATCAGAGCATGATTCATTCCGTTGATTTCTGATTTTATCGTTCTTTTAAAAGTTCTTAATCGCTATTTTCGATCCAGAAATTTTCTGCACTTTTGAATTAGAAAATCTTATCTAATCAACTGCTTTGAGTCGATTTTGCATCTTCTTTGATAAATCGAGTGTTTTTTTATTGTTTTCTGTAAGATTCATTCATTAGATTCTTTTTTTCTCAATCTTTTCATCAATTTTGTCTGTACATCAATGGCGAACTTCAACATGAACACGATAACTGGTTTCTCTCATCTTCTTGGTTCTTTAACCAAAATTCCGATGTTGATTCCTGAATATTACAAGCAATGGGCAGATAGAATGGAAGATTATCTCAATGGGATTGATGAATATCTTTGGAGCTGCATTACCGATGGAAATCGTCCTTCAGGAAGGATAGAACAAGTCGGAACTGGTGGTTCTGATCCTGACGTTGGATTGCAAATAGATAAACAAAAGGCAAATGACAAGAGATTTTTTCGAGAATATCGCGGTGCTCTTCCACCGGTGGTTTACAATTATGTATGTGTTTTCAAAACAGCAAAGGAGATCTGGGATACTTTGAAAGCGAAGTATCAGGGAAGTGAGAAGATTGGAAAGATCTTAGTGAAGCAATGATCGCTCGAATTAGGAGAATTCAAGCAGAAAGAGAATGAGACGATCGAACTCTATTATGATCGTCTTAACGGGTTAATCTTCAAGTGCAGTCGATATGGATTCCATCGTTCTACTCTTGAGTACAATCTCACCTTCATAATGGGATTTATAAAGGAATGGAGAAACATTAGTTTGATGATCAAGACACAACAGAGATTTGATAACTATACGTTGGGAGATCTCTATAATGTTCTAAAAGCTCATGAAAGTGAGATCAACGAAATAGCTGAAGAACGAAAAATGAATTTGGGAGGTCCTCTTCCTTTGGTTTCAAAGTTGTTTGGAAAAGAGTCTGAAGTCGAATCTACTGAGATTGATGGTTCTGGTGATGAAGGTTTTCTCATGAATTCGGAAGATGAAGTTGTGGCTTATTATTCCAACAACAAAGTTAAGAGGTTCTTTAAGAAGCCGTTCAATCTGAATTTTAAAGGAAATAGTGATTTAAAGGGAAATTCATCATTTGGGAAAAATGGAAGAGAAGAGTCGAAGGTTGAGAAGAAAAAGAGTAAGGTTACTAGTGAGAAGGTGGGGAAGAAGTTAAAAGGAGACTCTGGTTTTGATTGCAACTACTACAATGGTGCGAATCATTTGGTGGTTCACTGCATGTTCAGAAAAAGAGAGGAGAAGAAGGATAGAGTCAAGGATGAAGCCTATTATGTCGAAAGGCTGGAGGACGTGAGAGCCAAAAGGAAGGGAATGTCACTTGTAGCAAAGGGAAGTGGTGATGGGGATAGTACATATCAAATCTGGTCATCTGGATCAGATGATGACGAGATGAGAAACCCCACACATGGAGCAATGTATGCGAGGTATGAAGAGGGAAGTCAAGATGAGGAGAAATTAACCGGGAAATTTTTCCTTTCTATAGGAGCCCACAAGTCTCCAATGACTTCGAAGGTACGTTCTCTTCTCGAATCCTTTAATATTACTTTCAGTTTATATGATACTGTCTTATCTGATTTCGATGACACTATTACGTATGTTAATGACTTGCTTATTACTGCTAGTAGTGATGCTGAAAAATAAAAATCCTTATTGATAGAAACTTAGAAACGATTGGAGTAGAAGAGGAGTAGAATAGACAATCTTGAGTTGCAATTGAATAATGTTACTATTGATAGGGATCATGTTAGAAAAGAAAGTTGTATTTTGATGAAACAACGTAACATTTACTGCAATTTAGCTAAAAGATTATATGCTAAACTAACAGATTTACATCATTCCTCTGACATTAGTAAGGAACAACATAGGAAACTATTACCCTTCTTGGTATTTGAAAGAGAGAAAATAGATTCGACATCGTATGATTATGAGAAAAAGATTTCTGAATTTGACAAAGTCCTAAATGATTCTTATGCATATGGTATTGTTAAGATAGATGAATGCTTAGATGCTAAAGATTTGGTACATATTGTGAATAAGACCATGACCAAAACCGAACAAATAAAAATTTTGAAAAGAACTGAGAATTCGACATCTGACTCTCAACACAATTTTGCTGATATCGAAGATGATTCTGACAATATACAGAAATTGAGGAGGAAGAAGTTGTTGATTGTTCTCGGTTATCTGTCATTAATGTCACTTCGATGGCTAAGGGTAAAGAAATTTGTAATGATTCTTTGAACAAGGTTAACACTGACCAACCCTCAACATCAAAAGTTCGTGACTATGGTCGTGTGATTGTTGAAGATAGTCAAATTGATAGTGCTAATGATTAAGAAGATGTTCGAATAGAAACAACTATTCCCAGAGTTGTTGTCGATCAAGTTTATGAGGAAACAGAGAAATTCGAAAAAGTGATGAAGGAAAAAGGTCCTCGTTATCTCGAATTGAACTCAGTTGTTTATCCAAATTTCAAATGCACCGATGATGTGGTGTTTTTCAATCAAGTGTTTGTCACTATAGGAAATGGAGACAATATGAATCCTGAAATCAACAAAATTGTTGTTGAAGATAACAAAGAAGTTTTGAAAGAAAGGTTTTTCTCAAACCAAAGCACGGTTGAAAATACTCTTAACAAAAACTCATCTACTTTTCAAAGGCCAAAACCAAAAAGAACTTGGGTAGTTAAGATAGAAAAAGCAAATGATGGCAAACAATCAAATGAGCCAGATTCTCAAAATCAAAAGACAAAAGCACAAAATTTCATTGAACAAATTCAAAAGGTTTCAAAAGAAGAAGGAATTTCGATGTCAAAAGCTCGAAACAAGGTATATTGGAAAAATAAAACGTCTTTTGAGAAACCAAAAGAACTGGCACAAAAATCGTCTGATCAGAAAACGGCTGAGCAAGTTCAGACTTTTTCACAAAATAAGTCTTTTACTCTGAACCAACCCGCTCTAAAACAAAATGATTTTTCAAAAAGTCATACAAAAGTTTCAAAACCAATTCAAAAACTGAATGTTCAAAACCCAAGAAATGACAATTTTGTTCAAAACCAACAACAAATGAATTTTGTTTCTAATCGTCAAACTGCAAGGTTTTCACAAAACAATTTTCATAGAAATGGTTTTCAACAAAATGAACAAAGACATTATCATCAATTTCAAACTCAAAGACGATTTCCGAATGTACAACAAGTTTGTAATCGAACATTTATTGGTTATAACAAACTTTTTCAAAACCGTTTTCAAACCCATGCAAAACCATCATTTCCAAAAATATATTACGTAAAACTGGATGTCAAAGACAAGAAAAACGAACCATTTAAACCAAAACCACCTCACTTTCCCAATCATGATACGAAGCAACAAGTCAAAGCTTCATTTGTAAAAGGGAAAACTGACTCGAAGAATATCAATCATTGGCTTGAAGGAAAAGGAAAATCATACCAATTGGGAAAGTTTTCACAAGAGTAAATCAGGTATGCCAACGAAAACTACATGAATGAGTCACAAACTGGAAGTTCTTCAGCAAAGGATTCAAATCCTTCAGTTCGAAAATGAAAATAAATTCCTAAAGCAAAAGTTATGGCCAAACGAACTGCTGGTGGAAAAGGGAAAGTCAGTGTAACACCAAAACCAATGAATGATTTCATTTCGATACCTAAGTCAGTAGAAGTTGACTTAATTGATAGCTTGAAATCCAAAGTTCGAATTAGGGTATTAGGATTTTCATTTCACAATTCATTTCATTCTAATCACCAAGGACTTAAAAAGCCTTGGGGACCTAAATTCTTTAATTGATCGCAGGTATTAAGTGATGAGCAATACGATGAACATTGGTACATCAACAGTGATTTCTCTCGTCACATGACAGGTCGTAAGGAAAATTTGCGAGATTATTGAAGTTTGGAAAATGTTGGAGTTGTGAAATTTGGGAATAACCATAAATCCAAGGTTAAAGGCTATAGGAAAGTCACAAATGGAAAGTTCACAGTCAATCAAGTGGCATACGTTGAAGGTCTTAAACATAACTTGGTTAGTGTTTTACAACTTGTTGTGGGTAGTGGTAATCACTTAGTCTTCGATGAGGAAGGTAGTGTCATTTCGAGAAAAAAAATACCAAATAGGTTTTGCTCTAGTCTAAGAGGAAAGGTGATATGTTTACTCTTAACATCAAGCCAATCATTGGCGTACCATCTGTTTTGCTTACTTTCTAAGGCTTTGTTTGATTTGAGCTGGTTGTGGTATCGAAGACTGTCTCATCTAAATTTCAAAAATCTGAACAAATTGGTGGTAAATGATCTTGTTCGAGGCTTACCCATTTTAAAATTTGATAATAATTTGTTATGTGCAGCATGCGAACAGGGGAAGCAACACTATCAAGGTCATCCAATAGTCATTGATTTGAAGATCATTGAACCTCTGGAACTTCTTCACATTGATCTTTGTGGACCTTCTACTGTTGAGACTCTCAACAATAAGAGATACATATTGGTCATTGTTGATGATTTTTCACAGTTTACTTGGGTTTACTTTCTTCGTCAGAAGTCATAAACTGCTCAAGTAATGATCGATTTCATCAAGCACATTGAACTTAGTTTGAGAAAGAAAGTCAGAAAGATCAAAAGTGATAATGGCTCGGAATTCAAGAATCATGTTCTTGATTCATTTTTGGCTGATCTAGGGATTACGCATAATTTTCCATCTCCTTACAAACCTCAACAAAATGATGTTGTCGAAAGGAGAAACAGGTCTCTATGCGAAGCAACGAGGATGATGCTCACCTATGCGAATCTACCATAATATCTATGGGCAGAAGCAATTCCGACAACATGTTTCACATAAAACTGATCGTTTATTCATCTTCGTTTTAATATCACCCCGTATGAAATCATTAATAATCAAAAACCAAATGTGAAATTTTTTCATGTTTTTGGTTGCAGATGTTTTATTATGATCTCAAAGATAACCTTTCGAAATTTCAGTTCAAAGCCGATGAGGGGATATTTTTGGGATATTCAATCAATCCAGTCACATATAGGGTGTTGAATAATCAAACAAGGACGATTGAAGGAACTTTCAATCTCACTTTTGATGATTAATATGTTAAACGTGTCGAAAAGACTTTTGAACAAAAACCTCTTTTTAAAGAAACCAATGATGAGTCTGTTATTACTAATTCTTTCAATTTAGAATTATGACTTAATATTTGGTGTTCCTGATAGGGCAATAGATGCAGAAGTTTGTGCTGGTGACAATCAGATTCCTAAAGCATCGAAACATACTGATGGTTCGACATTAAGTCAAGAAGATGCTAATTTAAATTCTACAACAAACTCTCCAATACATGTCGAAAGTCACCAGGTGTTGCAAGGTGATCAAGTGGAGGGGAGCACTTGAATTCAATATCCACAAATCATGCTAATGATTCTAATGTTGAGAGATATCATGAACATTCGAATACAGATGTTGAGGGGGAGCATCATAATTTGAATCCAACTGTCGAGGGGGAGCATCACAATACTAATCCACTTAATGAGGGGGAGCAAAATGGATTCATACCTAATGTTTCAAATGCACAATTTGATGTTTTTCATGATGAGTTTGATAATGTGTAGAATGCAGGAGAAGGTTCTGAAACGGATGAAATGTTTGAAGATGCACCTTTGGATTTCAATCCTGCATATCCACTACTGGACAGATGGACAAGAAATCATCCTAAAGAACAAGTTCTTGGTGATCCTCAAGTTTGAGTTTTGATAAGGGCTCAACTACATGCTAAAAACGAGCTACTGAATGCACATCAAGAATTTTGAATGTTTAATGTTTTTATATAGAAACTGGAACCGAAAACAGTTAAGGTTGCATTGAATGATCCTGGCTGGATTGTTCCAATGCAATCCGAATTAGCTGAATTCAAAAGACATAAGGTTTGGCGTTTAGTTCCAAAACCTGATGATGTCTCAATAATTGGATTAAAATGGATTTTTAAGAAAATAAGAGACAAAAAGGGTAATATTGTTCGAAACAAAGCAAGGTTGGTTGTTAAGGGATATTCACAACAAGAAGGTATTGACTGTGATGAAACCTTTTCCCCTGTCGCGAGACTCGAGGTTGTTCGAATATTTCATGCTTATGCAGCACACAAGGACTTCGATGTCTATGAAATGGATGTCAAGTGCGCTTTTCTAAATGGTGTATTGGAAGAAACTATGTATGTTGAGCAACCACCAGGTTTTGTAAATAATACATTTCCTAATCACTGTTATATTCTCGATAAAGTTGTTTATGGATTAAAACAATCACCACGAGCCTGGTATGCAACTCTTACCAATTTTTTAAAAACTCACAAAATTTAAACAAGGATCAGTTGATCCCACTTTCTTTCAAAAGAAAGTTGGGGATCATCTCATGCTTGTTCAAATTTATGTAGATGTTTTTATTTTTGGATCTACTTATCCCTTGTTGTTTAATGAGTTTGAGAATATGATGAAAAGCTAGTTTGAGATAAGCATGATGGGTAAGATCAACATTTTTTTGGGTCTGAATATTTGTCAAAGCAGGTATGGAATTTTCATCAATCAAGAGAAGTAATCACGTAATCTACTTGAGAAGTTTGCAATGATGAATAGTTCAAAATTAAGAGTACCAATGGCAGTCGGCACGCGCTTAGGTCCTTCGTTGGATAAGCATGTTGTCGATATTATGTTGTACAGGAGCATGACTTGTTCTTTACTATACTTAACTGCTAGTAGACTTGACATTATGTTCGTTGTTTGCAATTATGCCAGGTATTAGTCGAATCCCAAGGAATCCCATCTAACAGATGTAAAGAATATCTTTCGATATCTCAAAGGGACGGTGTCGTTGATTTCACGGTACCCTTCGAAGACAGGTTTCTTCATTCAGACATTTTCCGATGCAGAGCTTTGTGGGTGTCAACTAGACAAAAAAAGCACTAGTGGTGGATGTCAACTATTGGACGAGAAGCTTGTTAGCTGGAAATCGAAGAAACAAAACTGTGTTTCGATTTCTACAGCAGAAGCAAAATATGTTACTGCTACAGCTTGCACTTCTCAGGTCATATGGATACAAAGTAAACTTCGTGATTATGAAATCAACATGAAAAGAGATACCTTTGTATTGCGATTCACAAAGTGCAATATGTATCTTCCATAATTTGGTGCAACATTCGAAGACCAAGCATATATCACGTAGCTATCATTTCATCAAGGATCATGTCGACGATGGAAATATCGATGTTCACTTTGTGAAAACAGCAGATCAACTTGCTGATATCTTTACCAAGCCTTTGGATGAAAAGTCTTTTCTAAGGATTTTGTCTGGATTAGGAATGCTTGATGCAACTATTGTTCCAAGTTTATCTTCGTCGTGAAATAACGAGGAGTCGACACATCGCTGAACGAATCAGAAGTTATTGTTCACTATTCAGCGTTCGACATGCTTCGTTTTCAACATCTCTCTGAATGATTCAAAACATACTTCGTTATCTGAGCAGACTTGTTGTTTTGAAGTCCTATGTCTCAATGTCGATATTTTTCACTTCGTTTGTCTGGTACCATTTTTTTGTTTTTCATAATGTTATTATATTTCAAATATACCAAAAATATTTTATTTCTTTTATCTTTAATTTTCAAAAACCCCAAAATTCCAAAAATATTTTTCTTTTTTCTTTAAATTTCAAAAAAAAAAGTTCCAAAAAGATTTTCTTTTTTTTGTATTTTTCATTTCAAAATCAAAAATCCAAAAATATTTTTTGTTTTGTGTTTTTAATGATTTTTTGTGTGGTTCTCAATCGACATATTTTGGTGGATATTGCTTTGTGACTATGGGACAGGTATGATTTCGAATCTTTGCACTAGTTAGGTGTCCCTAGAAGCATGTTGTTGTATGTTGACCTAAACCTCATAGACTCAATGTGTTTCGAAGCCTTACTGGATCACTCCTAAGAGGGTTCCTTCCCAATCAGGCTATATTCGCATTAGTCGACGAGCTACCTTTCTCTTTTCATTTTGAGTTAAGAGATTTCTGCTATGTCCATATCATTTGCAGAGGTACACTATGTTTCTTAACCAATCTTTTTCACCAAATTCTTTCTTCACGATTCACACACTTCACTTGCATATCCTCGACATCTCTGGTATAAACCAATCAGAATGTAGATATTTCACAAATCTATGTTCATGATCCTAATTCATGAGTCCATGATGATGGTGAAACCCAACATTTCCAACTCTTTAAGGAATTGACGGTGAACTTTGTTCAAGATTTTAATGAAACCTTTGTTTCTGTACCTTTATTCGATATTCAAAATCGTATTCCATTCGTTTTGCGTGATATTGAAAACATGTTATTTTCCTAGTACATTTTTACCCAACAAGGTCCAGTCTTTCATTTTTCTATGGAATATGATTTCAGTCTGAATATCTCTTGCTCCTTCGTCACTTTTCACTTTTATCTCACATTTGCTTGTCCCTGACTACACTGGTCATACAGGTAATTTTGCTCATTGAATTCACACTTATGTTAAGTTGTGATTATGAACAAAATTGAGCCTACCTCCGAAGCCTAAATAAAAGAAGCCCTTTGATACTCCTTTATGAGTATTCGATTGTATTTCACTGGATACCACACAAGCAGTTCGATATCTCTCTTGATGTCGAATGAAGTGATCTTTGTCTGGGATCCATCTGCTTTTACATCGAATGTTTATTTGATGTCACTATACGCACATTTTTTTACCTTGGTTCCCACTCTTTCTTTGGCACACATTTGAACAAGAAATCCTCGAGGTCTTGGGTACTACCAACTCAAACCTAGATTTCGCAAGTCTGGCTATGATTTCGTTTTTCATCCCAAAAGCGAATGAGCCTTGCCTCGAAACTAAGGTCCACTGACGGTTCTTATCCTCTGGAGGAAACCGAAAAGTTTGATTGATGTGACGGTTTGGTTACTTCGGGTCTTTTTCCTTACTTTTCATACGTGGCTACTTTTACGGCAACTGGCCCACTTTTCTAGGCTACACGCGACAGGTATTCATTGGTGGCCGGTTCAAATTCAAATTGTGTACTACGTATAAAAGGAATTTGGGGGTTTCAAATCAACACTTTACGCATAATGGTTGCATAATTTCCCCAAAATCTGCTTTCCTTATACTTATCTCTACACACTAATCTCCAAAATCCTAACAATGGTAGCAACAACTGCTCATGTTGATCCATCCCAAACTATTGATGAAGCCACATCTCAACCCTTGTTGAAGATTAAGAGTTTCAATTATCGCGTTCAACCAGACGTTTCCAAGTACGCAGAAGAGTTCAAATGTTGATTGTTGCTCTTAATCACTTCGTGCTTTCAACAGTCATGACTTCTTCTTTTTCAGTGCCAATGACCTGGTTTTCTTTGGCTGGTTCTACTACTGTGTTCAACAAAACCTCCAAAGTCGTAACGTTTCCACTTACGAATGAGAAAAAGTACAAGCTCGTGAAGAAACACTTTGCACATATCATGAAACTTCCCAACACTAGTCCGTTTTATGAAGTGACAAATGACCAGGTGGTCCATATGTTCAATGATATGGGTCATTAGCCTCTACTCACAGAAATTAGTCAGTTCAAGAAATCATCTTTTCCTTGTATCTAGAATTTTCTATTTGGAATTTTTCTTAGATGTCTCACAGGTCGAAGTGTTGGTCTTGACAAAGCCAAGCTGGAGATCCATGCCATGATTGTTGGATGATAGTATGACTTAAACGTGGATTATGTTTCACAATTATGGGAGGAGTTCGGAATTAGTATCTCACACACCAATGTTGCAAATGGTGTTTTGTATGCTAGATACTGGAGTTTGATTCTTCAAGAAGTATATGAGAATGAAGGAATTCTTGTTCCATCTGATGTTCCAAAAGCATAGTTCACAATCTATCAACATCCAAAGACTATTGAAGGTGATGTAGAGGTTTTTCCTTCAGTTGCACGAATTCCGGATGCCATGCTTCGAAAGGTGGATTCGAGTAACCCGGTTCTTGTTGCTTATATTTCAACAATCAACCCTGATGTGCAAATAGGGGTTTTGTTTCCCAAAGGAATTGAAGGCACTTCGAAACGTGGAAAAGGGTCAAAGAAATCCATGAAGGTTACACAACCTAAGCCAGTTCCTGAGGCAGTTGAGAAGGAGGTTACAAAGATTGTTCAAGATCCTGTTTCCAAACCTGATAAAAGTCCTAAAAAGGAAGTGGTTCCTTTAAAAATAGGAGTTCTTAAAAGAACGAAGAAACCAGCACATAGACCTCGTCATTCCCCAAAAACGCCTATTGTTGACGAAGTTCTTGAGAAGTCTATTTCCTCACCAAAGGATGATTTTATTTTGAAAGTAAAGAAAATCAGAAAACCTCAGCTAAATCGAAAGGGGGTTATTATTTGGGAAATTCCTACTCCGGTTTCTCCTGCTTCAAAGAAACGAAGAGCACATGTTATGGTCAAGAAGATCAAGAAGAAGAAGAAGAAAATGGAAGATCCTTTGGATGAGGTTGTTCAGGAGACCGATTTCGAAGATGATGGTAATCAATCTCCTATTTGCAATGAAGATATTGGCTTCACATCATCTTCTCATAGGGACTCTCCAGTCAAGTCGACTTTCGAGGAAACTGGAAGTCTAGGTGGCTCTGTGAAAGTATCTAATACAGACACAACCACTACTTTAGGTGATTCTTCCATGATTTCCATCCCTGAGCAGACTGAAGTTATACCACCCGAAGTTTCGGTGGCTGAAGGTAATCCTACTGTTGCAACATCATCTATTCCAATTTCACTTGTTCTTTCATCCACAATCGAAACCACACTCATCGACACTTCTACTTCATTACCACCATTTCATACACCCACTCCCATTTTGTTACCTGCTTCCACTATTTCACCTACCTAAAACAACATCATGAAGTTATACCACCCGAAGTTTCGATGGCTGAAGGTAATCCTACTGTTGCGACATCATCTATTCCAATTTCACTTGTTCTTTCATCCACAATTGAAACCACACTCATCGACACTTCTACTTCATTACCACCATTTCATACACCTACTCCCATTTTGTTTCCTGTTTCCACTATTTCACCTACCTACAACAACATCATGAATCAACCTATTACTTCCCTTTTGCCTTCTGTCACACCCCCGGACCAGACGGCGGAAACGTCCGAAGGCGGGTGACTTTATTGTGCAGTATCATAACAATTGAATATAAATGAAACAGAGTAAATCCAAACATCATACATTGAGATATCAAACTTACATTGTTTACATATTGTATTTGTCCTTCAAGTTACAAAAAAGAGGCATAAGTAGAAAAATTCCAAACTACAGCAAAATAGTCCTGCATCTGCGTCCCTTTTTTCCTGCTTACTAGATCCCTGAGAATACAAGTCCTTTTGAAAAGCGTCAACTAAAAAGTTGGTGAGTTCATAAACATTTTTGTATAAAATAGTTGTACGCTTGTTTAGAATCGTTCTCATTGTACTTTCAGAAAATCCGATATTTTCTATGAAATCGTTTGAAGTCTTGCTTTGAAAATTGTGGATATATGCGTGCATGTCGTTACTTTTTGTTCATCCTTATAAGGAGTGATTTTTGAAAAGTAGTATAATTTGTAAAGGCGAGCTGTGTTCGAGATTATTTCTTTTGATTAGTAATCACCAATAGTTTCCAGAAAATCCCCTATTTTCAAAAGAGAATATAGTTGTAAATCTTGTTTTTCTTATCGGGTATAATTGAGTGTGCGTTCTAGTTTATCGTTATCGAAATCGTATAAAATCGTTCATTCCAGAAAATCCTATATTTTCTGCTATAAAATATTCGTAAGTTTTGTTTCCAATTGTGTATACTTGCATGTGTGTGTGTTAGTTTATCGTTTTCAAGATCGTATCCAAATGTTTTCCCCAGAAAATCCTATGTTTTTCTGATTTGTAAAATAGCAGTATTAAGACTCTAATACGTGTTAGGTGAAAGAAATCAACATGGCGATTGTGGACATTTCGCGCAATGAAAAAGGACAGTCAACACAACAAATGCAGACCATCACTACCATACGTAGGGCAGTTAACACAAGGTGCAAAATTTATTTATGAGGTTTTCCTTACATAAATTTTCTAGATACAATAACATATGCTAGTGAGTCATTATAACCATACTAATATGACCGAGACTTGTTTTGGCGTTTCTCAGGCGACCTCGTTTTGTTTAAAGACATTTGTCACCCTAGACTGGCCGGTCTAGCTGTAGCGAACAGCGAAGGTGCGGGGTGTCAACCCCATATAGATCTATACACAAATTCCCGCTCTCCCTCCAGGAGACTCTGGCTATAACTCCTTACAGGACTTTATACGTACACTAATATTTTTATATTTAGGTACTTTTGAGATTCGTCTGACTAGAATATTAACAACTTTTGAGCAAATCGTTGAGATCCATTATTTATTAAATAAACAATGATACTTGTACTCGTTGACTAGATCTATCGTTTTCGTTTATTGGAATTAATCCACTTTGAATTACAATTATCAAAAATGACCCAATATTAATTAAAGGTGTCATGAGTAATTCAAAACTAGGTGCATCTTTGAGAATGGCCCAAATTCTTATAAAATGTTCATTATGGATTTATATTTATGAAACATTTAAAAAGGCCCTCGTTTATCCAAAAATTCCATTTTTGGTCCTTTAGAAATTTAGATGTTCAATGATTCTTCAAATCCATTTCATGTTCCAAAAAAAATGATATATATATATATATATATATATATATATATATATGGAGGAAAATAGCCCAAGATATCAATATTTTCGTAACTTAATATCTTCAAAATATTAGTTCCAATCTTTTGTTTAAAACAATTTCCTTGAACAATCCTTGTGACTTTTGGTGTAAGATTTTATGAATGATAAATCATATAAATACTAATTTTTACTTCAAATCAATAGTAGTTTGTGAAATATAGTTTAAGTTCTTGGCACTTAACCAAAACCTCGAAATTTTGGCTTCTACAAGGAGTTTCATGAGTTTTAAACACATATATCACAACAAGCAAAATATGGACAAGTAAATAGTTGATGATTTCACAAGACCTTTGACTTGTATCCTCCCCCAAAAACAATAGAAATATCGAAAAAGTAGGGGTATGAAGCTCACCTTGGTTTGATTTCGGTGGGTGATTTGGCTAGATGATGAGGAGTTTCCAAGTTTTAATCCTCGAAGAGTTTGATAACTCTTTGAACCTTGGAACTTCCTAGGAATATTAACACATACTTCATGTGTAACTATGAGGAATTTAAACAAGATAATATGGAGAAATACTACCCAAGACTCGAAATACTTACAAGGATTTAGGAAATTGCTTGAAGAAAATGAGACTTGGAGCTTGCATATGTTACAGAGTAGTTTGAGACTTCACAGAATGTGAATTGAGTTTTTGGTGGAAATAAGAATGGGTTTATGCTCAAAGAAGATAAGGGAGTGATAAGGTGTGCTTGGTTATCTGTTAGTTAAAACATTGATATTTGGTGGGTAATTCATGGGTTACTGTGAGTTGCATGGAAATGGGAATTTACATCACATCATAAAGTCAAACCCCCTTATCTACTTAAAATCCCTTTATAAACTTTGGGTATTATTTTATATAAATATGTTTAAAATAATCAATTTTGGCATAAAATATGGGTTTAAGGGGTCTAAGATATGAAAAATACGAGTTTGGTGGAATTCCCGACGTCAAAATCTCCTAAAATGAAGAAAAGGTCCAAAATGGACAAAAATCCGGAGTGTAGTCTGGAATATGCGAGGGTCCGAAGTGCTTAGGGAGGTTTCCAGAGCCATTTAGCAAAATCCGGAGTCATTTACTCAATTCCGGAGCATTTTCTCGGATCCGGAGTCAGATGCGAACTCCGCAGATCCGGACCGGAGGTGCAAAGCCAGCTAGGAATTCCGAAGCGAGGCGAGGTCTTCCGAAGCAAAACCGAAGGATCCCAATGAGGGTGATTCCAGAGCGAAACCTTCCGGAGTGAAGGTGTTCCGAAGTGAGCAAGGTTATTCCGGAATCCATCAGAAACTCCGAAGCAGGGAGGGGTTCCGGCCCAAGAGGGTTCCGGACCAAGAGGGATTCCGGACCAAGAGGGTTCCGAACCAAGAGGGTCCTTTTGGGTTTTCTCCTTCAGTTTTGAGCTGTTTTCGACTAAGGAAGATACATGGAGAGATATGAGATACGTGGAGAGATTTGGGAGAGATTTGATATTCATGGAGAGATTTGGGAGAGATTTGAGATACATGGAGAGATTTGGGAGAGATTTGAGATACATGGAGAGATTTGGGAGAGATTTGAGATACATGGAGAGATTTGGGATAGATTTACATTCTAACCCTACATGGCTCATTAGGAATCATATTGTACACTATAATGTGTTAGCACAAGTCTCACAATAGCCATTGCTTACGTGAGGACAGAATTTCCTCGCCAAAAATGCTAGTTGTGACAACTTCTCAATCAACCGAAGGTGAAAAATCAATTTCAGATGTTGATCAAGATGAAGATGATGTCATGGTCTCGTTTGCTGACATTCAATCCGACCCTGAGGAGGAGAACATTCCTAATCACATGCTGATGTCAGGAAAGCGGTTCAAAATCTTGAATCACAAACTGAATTCTTTGTTACAGATTCAGGCTGATACAGGGAGTCGCAATACGGTGTCTGGGATTGAGGTTGATGTGTTGTTGAAATCTCAAGAGCATCGATTGAAGGTTTCTATGTAGTAGATCGAATCGAAACATGAAGAGCATTTGAAGCATCATGTTGAGAATTTACAGTATGAGGTTAAAGAACTTCGTGAAGCAGCCAAAGAACGACATATTCTTTTTGTCGAAGAGGTCAAGAAAGTTCAAGAATCTGTGAATTTGAAGGTGGAGTCCCTCAAGTCAGAAATGTCGAAGGAGGTGACTAAGCTTTAATAGAGTCATATGTCTCTTCATACAAAACTGTATGTTGTTTCTGAGGCAATCCGAAAGCTTGTTGAAAATTTCGCTGCCTTCTTGACCAAGGATTCGCAAGTATTCACCAAGATGGATGAATTTTTGGCAAGCTCGAAGGATTCCATTTCGAAGCTTGATTCTTCTCTAACATCTTTTGTTTCTCAGGAGTCTTTATCTCAAAATGTTACACCCCCAAACCAAGGATGGCAGAAACGTGCAGGGGTGGCGGACTTCATGTATAGTATCACAACAACGAGTATAATAGTGCTCAAAGTAAATACAACCATCATAAATATAATTGAAAAAGTTACACCATAGTATGCGTTTACATGTTTCAAAATCAATTACACTATGATAACAAAAATGAAAAGTTTGACAAATCAACGTCCCATCCTCAAAAGTTGTTGATTTCCTGTTTCACTGATTTCCTGAGAGTACAAGTACTTTCGAAAAAGTGTCAACAATTAAGTTGGTGAGTTCATAAGCTTTTGGATGTAGAGTTTGAAAACCTTTGTTTGTAAATTTAATGTATACTTCAAGAAAAATCCAATATTTTCCTTATAAAAAGTCGTGTAGTCTTAAATCCCAAGACTGAGAGTATGTGTGTATTTTGTACTTATAACGTGTTTGTAATTGTAATGTGTTCCCAAGAAAAATCCAATATTTTCCTTATAAAAAGTCGTGTAGTCTTAAATCCCACGACCGAGAGTATGTGTGTATTTCGTACTTATAACGATGTATGCAGTTTTAGATAGATAAAACCCCTTTTTAAAGTGGAATTTTCCCGTAAACCTGAAATGTTGTTAACTCCCTATGTGAGTCATTATAACCATACTATAACTACAATGAACCTCCTACAATGTTTTTCACACGTCAGGATCTTATGACTTTTGTCACTCGTAGACCTGCAGGTCCTGTTGTAGCTAGCAGCAAGGTGTAGGGTGTCAATCCCAATATAGATCTATACACAATTATCACATTCTCCCTACAAGAGACTCTGCTTATAATTTGCAGGAATTTTAACCCGTACTCTAAGAGTACAATTGAAGAATTGTCTCACAACTTACGTTAACGAGTTTACGTGTGGTTTTAATGTAAAACCTTTTCCGCGGTGGAAGTGAAATCTCCCTTTGTGTAATAAATTCGTGATGTGAAGTCCATAAACTATACCTATTATAGTTTATCATGTAGTATATGAAAAATCTGTTTGTATTGAGTGTAAAACCTTTTCCATGGTGGAATTAAATGTTGGATTAGTGTCTAAGTCCATAACTATTTTGGTATGTACTTGACCCGATGGTGCATGGTCCTTTTGGGTTGCCTTCACCAAAGCAAATTGATAGGATGAATTATGGAGAGAAAGGATTAAATATGATTTATTAATATATTATGAGAATAATATATTAAAGGAGAAATCATATTGTTTAATTAATATTAGTCAAGAATTAATTAGTAATTAGTTTTGTGACTAAAAGAGATTAATTAAACTTAAGGGACTGGAATTGTAATTATAAGATAATTGCAATTTGGGCTATGGATTGCCTTATATTAAGGAGTGGACGAATTCTATGGGGAAACCCATTAGAAATCGTCCAAGGCCCTTAAGGAAAGGAGTCTATGGGTTGCTTAGGGCTTAAGCATCCAAATTAGGGTTTCCTTGTTAGATAACCCTAATAGCCTCACTATATATAGAACCCTTATGCCTCAAAAACGTGGACAAGCTTCCTTCTAGGGTTTCCACACGTTTTTGGTAGCCTCCTTCTCTTCTCTTCTTCATCCTCTTGCTCTTGGTGTTTATGAACCATTAGAGGAGTGACATTTGTGACTCTAAGCTTTCTAAAGTCATTACAAGAAGGATTTGAGATTGTTATTGCTACATAACAATCAAGGTATGATCTAAACCCTAATTCATATGTTAATATTGATTATCACATGTTAGATCTAGGGTTTAAAGTCTTGGATGAATGCATGTACAATAGAGAAACCTAGATCCAAGCATTAGGGTTTGTATGAGCACATAGGATGTTCTTATGGCTTAAACCCATCAGTGGTATCAGAGCCTGGTTGGTTTCTATTGTATTGATGCCTTGTGTGTTTGTTCA
This sequence comes from Lactuca virosa, assembly GCF_052849685.1. Lineage (NCBI taxonomy): Eukaryota > Viridiplantae > Streptophyta > Magnoliopsida > Asterales > Asteraceae > Lactuca > Lactuca virosa. Next base: position 374,473,487 of record NC_136433.1, on the reverse strand, counting down.
AGTTGCAAAATCGAGTTTTGAGCTCCCTGCCTGATGAACTCGGCGAGTACCACAGTGTACTCGGCGAGTAGGCCTCAACTCGGCGAGTCTAGTGTGGTACTCGGCGAGTTCGAGCGTCAGATGGAGCTATTTTCGGGATTTCTTGCTGTTTTACTCATGGATACTTGCCTTATCTGTTTTAGATCATTAAAATCCTTTATACATATTTATGAGTATATCCTTGATTAAACAAAAGATAATTACCAATTAATTAGATAATAACTTCCTTATATGATAAAGTTTGATTATTTATATTAATTGGGTAACTTACTCTGCAAGAAATTGAAATTAAGTCAAATATAGATAATGATAAAATAAATTGTTTAATTTATATTATTTGTTATTTGATCCTTGTGTTATGAAAAGTTTCAATTTTTGCCCTTTAGGTTTTATAGTTTAAATTTGAACTCAAAAGTTTTGTTTTGAAATTTAAATAGTTGAAACCCTAATGTTTTGAAATGTTTCAAAACTTGCCCTCAAGTTTTGGAATTTAAAAGTTGATTAAAAGTTTAATTTAGGAATGTTAAATTCTAAAACCCTAGTATTGTTTTGAAAAGTTCAATTCACACCCTTATGGTTTTATTAATTAATTAAAGTGTATAATTAAGAGAGATTTAATAAATCCATAAAAGTATTGGTTTACAATTTAATTAAATTAAAAGTGTAATTATTAAATTTGACCACCAAGTATTTTAAAAGTATAAAATACACCCTATATTATATATAACATTAAAAGTCTAGTATTATATATGTATGAGTAAACAGTCAGTCTTACCGTTAGTAGGCCTCATTCACGAAGTTGGTCTATAAGGGGTGTTTAAGGAAATTGCCTATAAAATGGCGATTGAATGGGTATCCACTCTTACCCACCGCACTCTTGACTAGTGGAGGGTCGTTAGCCGAACGGGTAGGATAGGACAGAAACCTTCCATTATAAGTATAATGAAGTACAAAAGTAACTAAATGCTTTTACAAAATTCCCAATCTTAGTTACTTTAGGCAAAAGTGAATTGATGCAATTCCATGAAATTACACTTTGTGCCCTTGCGAAAACGTTAGTGGAGCGTGTGCGGTTAACCGGCACACTAAATGGTTCTAAGCAAAGGTAGCAAAGGGTGACTCATTGTTTGTCATAGTTCGGTGGAGCGTGTGTGGTTAACCGGCACATCGAATAGGTGACTGTAACATTTGAGGGCACCATGTAAGTTTGCATGGTTATTCACACCCTGTTTTGTGATCCTCGGCATCCCAGTCACAAATCGAGGGGCATATCGAGATTTAAACATGCCATTGAAATGTTCAATGAATCTCAAAAGATCTAGGAATTTTCAATAGATTTAAAACTTAAATTTTTTCTTCGTTTTTCATGGTGGAAATTAGTGAATCGTCATTCACTTACCTTCAAATGTTCTGCAATTTGGGTTACGGCATCCCTTTCCCAAGTTGTAGAGTATTGTGTTGGGTCCTAGCCTTAATATCTCATTTGGGTGATTTATTAAGGACTCAATCAATCAACTAACTTGAATTTTTCTCCCGTTTTGTAGATGTCAAAGTATGACAACTATGGTCTTCCCAAATCCCGTGGAAAAAGCTTTTCACATGAAGATGATATTCCACGATTCAATCGAGGAACACGAGATCATGCTTCACTTCCTCCACCTCCTCCTATTGTTCTCCCTAACCCACAAGTTCAAAAGATTGAAAAGTTCAAAATCACTCAAGCCCTTTTGGCAAGTAAACATGAAGAAGGAAAGTCAGTGTGTACACACGTCCTAGAGATGAAGTCACACATTGATAGGTTAAGAATGTTGGGATCTATTGTCTGTGAGGAGCTGGCTGTTGACTGGGTTCTTCAGTCACTTCCTGACTCATATAGTGAGTTCGTAAGAGAGTACTATATGATGAACCACGACGTAACCCTCATCGATCTCACCTATATGCTTATTGCTGCTGAATCAGCAATGATTTGGCGCACTGGAAAAGCAAAGTTGATTGGTGGATCTGCCTTCCAGACCTCTATGGATATAGACAATGGCAACGAAAGGCATGCCATGATCGAAAAGTTTGATCATAAGAGAAAAGCAAAGTCAGAAGTAGTTCCGTGTGTTGTTCCAAAAGAGTCAATTTGCTTTTATTGCCAAGAGAAGGGGCATTGGAGACGAAGCTGCCCTATTTACCTAAGAGATCTAAGAGATGGGAGAGTCAAAACGTATGGCTCTACTTTAGGTAAAATCCATTAACTAACTCTTTTAAGTTCCTATTCTAGATTCTTAATACATAATGTGATAAGATTACATTTCGATGTCTTGTAGGATCGAAGAAAAAAGAGGAATCTTAAGGGAAGAAGTGAGCGGAATCTAATCGTGAAGAAATGGATTTCGATTGCATTACTTGAAGATTAGAATCTTAAGCTACTACTTGGAGTTAGAATAGATTGCTTAGGAATATTTAACAACATAGTTTTTCAGTTGAATTGCATTGTAAGGACAAATTTTTCCGCAAATAATATAGATTTTGATTTTATATTATTTATTTATCCTTGCAATGGCGTGTATGAATAATTGATGTAAGTTTCTATTATTAGCAATAATGGATTTGATTCTTAATTATGTTATTTGTGGAAAGGTCAAGAATTTACCAAATAGGGAAAGTTTCTCATCGCCCAAGTTTCAATTGGACAGAAACTTGGAATCATACAACTTGGTTGCATGATGAATGAGAAATTTCATATTTGGAAATTAGACTAATTCATTGACAAAGTGTCAAGTGAAGGACTAGGAGATCGAGTACACAAGGTTGTGTGTTGATCAAGTCCACCACAAGAGTAACAAAGATATCCGTCATGATTTACTAAGGTTAAGTAAATATGATTATACTTATGAGATTAAGTGTAATTCTCAATTGATTGAAAGAGTTTCAATAAATAGCAGAACGAATAAGAAGAATCAAGTAGGTAGAAAGATAAAAGTTTCTCTATTCTAAGAAGAAGGGAGAGTACCTTTTTTATTATGTTTTATGATAGGTCTTAATGATTAAGAACCATATCTCAATTGATCCTCTAAGTGAGTCTTAGTGCAATTGTATGTCTGAGAAGAGGAATCAAGAATTGAAGAAATGGTTAAATCAAGAAGTCAATCATACTTCGTTCCAAAACCAAGTCTTAGAGTTAAGATTGTGAATTGAGTGACAAGTCTTAAGAAGGTTTATAACATTCATCAAGTGTGAAATTTGAAAAAAGGTTTTCTTATTCTTGCACAATTGGAAAGTTGTGATGTCTTGGATAAGACAAAGACCAACTAGGGCCAATTTAGTGAAATGTTTTGTCTTGATAAAAAACTACACTAACTCTTGAATATTTGTTTGTCGAGAAATGTTTATTGACAAAAGAATCTTATATGTCAAGGAGTCAGTGGGAGTCTTAATGGTCTTGAAAAGTTTCAAGAACTAATCGAGAATAAACCTTATCGATCATCACTGGCACACGACTTGAGGTTTACAACCTATCGTGTTGACATTATTTTGTTTCTGTGCCATTCCAATTAAATTAATTATGCATGTGAGTTCTATGAGTTCTCATTTGAACGCATAAAAGGCAAGCACCTTGATCAATGAAAAGTACGTTGATATGAAAGGGTGAGCTGCTTAACTACTTGGAAGACATGGTGGGCACTCGTGTTACCATAAGGCAAGAAATCAAGATTGAGAAAGTTCAGTCCATATGAGTTTGGATTTGTCGCAAACTTTGGTTTTGACAAATTCGCATGGATAGGAACACATACACCATTAAAATCTAAGTGTCATAAGATTCCCTCCTTCATGAAAATGACTGTGAGGAAATGCTTTCACTAAGAGAGATTTTAAGAAGATAGTGATTGTGAAATTGTATTCTCGAATTCTATTATGGTTACGGCATCCCTTTCCATAATTCGATTGTGAGATTTGACAATTAGTCTGGATTGTTTGGACACACATATGAGCTATCTAAGGAAAAGGTGTATAAGTTTAAGAAGCTTAGATAAAGGATTATCAAAGCATTAGGTATTAGAAAGATGAACTTCAGAAATTCAATAAGTATTGTTTTCTGGAAGTTCAGTTGTTTTCTAAAACATGTCAAAGCTAGTGGGAGCATAAGTGTTATGCTTATATGATAATAATCATCATGATAGTGGGAGCATAAATATTAATTATAGAAAACAAGAGTTATACTTTGCAAAGTCGTAAGGATTGAATAATTGTTTTGCTATAATTAAGGGAGAGAATATTGTACTTCGTTTCAAAATCTAAAGCTTAGATTGAGAAATTTTAATAAATTTAGTCAAAGGATACATAGTGTGTTCTTAAATTTCGATTATGATTACGGTATCCCTCTTCATAGTTCGAAATGTAAGAACGAGACACATAAAATAATTATGACAGAAGATTGATAAAGTATCATATCTTTATGTAAGACATTATGCATCGTGTCCCATACGCTTAGGGTATATGATTGATTGCTAGTGCTATTATATTTGACCATTCTAAAATTTTCCAAATGTCTAGCACATTTAGAGGGAAAAAGGACTAGAATCGGTTTTGACTAAAATAATTAAACAACTATCAAAGGACGATCCAAAGCTCGTTGAGGATTGATCGCTTGTGAGTAGTTGGAAGTATGGTATTGGATGACGTTATTATGAATAGATAAGATTCTATTAAGAATGAATTGTCATATGGCAAATATGGAAATGTTTCCATATTGGGAGTTGGATATGGAGAATCTGTATCTAGATTAGAAACTTTTATGCAAGAAGGATGTTCAAAGGAATGTACTTTGAGTGAGAGACATCATATCTATAGAATTGTTTCTGATAGAGATTGCCCAAGTCTTGATGATTTTGAGCTATAACTTTCCGAAAGAATCATTGCATAAAATGTTAGAATTTAGCATAAGTAACAAGAATTTCATATTCTTATACTTATGATAAGGATTGGGAATTGTGAAATGAGTATGATTGGAAATGTGTTCATTTGATCTATTTCACAAAGTAAGGACCGTAGGTAAACATTGTGTGCATGCTGAGAGCATGGGACAAGTGTAGTAATAATTCAAGTAAGAAGTTGATTACCCGAAACTACAAATAATGAGTAATCGATATGGTGATAAATAAAAGGTGTTTTATTTATACTCAAAGGTTTGGGACCATATAGGATTAGTATTATTCTTGTGTTTCACTTTGCATGTTTTGACTTCCTGAATAATTAAATTGGTTCAGAACAATCAAATTATTCGAACGGACCACAGTCGTTCATATGTTGGAAGTAGGTATGAATGAAGACTGTCGTGAATTGGTGTGTGGATTGGCTAAAGTGTATTAGACATAAGCAAATGTTTGCTGCAACGTTCATGAGTGCTTATGAATATGATTTGAGCATTGGATTAAACCCACGCTCACTTGGATCACTTCATGGATTTTATCACGAGTGATTGGTGAGACGATAATATCTTATATTCTTGAAACCGAGATGTGTGAGTTGTATCTTACGAGTCGGTTACACATTGATAATATGTAAACGCACCAGTAACTTGGTGTTATAAAACATATTGTTGTGTGTGATTCGGTGAGTGAGTGCAAGCGAGCATTGAATCAAAGTTTATCCGTTCCTTTTATTCAAAGTAGGATGAAAGCGATATTTGTGGGCCCCTCGATGATTTAGTGATGACAACTAAGCGCTTGGCCAAGCCGGGACTAAATTGATGTGTTCAATTGTAGTCTGTTGTCAGTCGTCATAAATCGGAAATCGGGAAACAACACATAGACAGAGAGAATGATTTAAATCCATGTCTCAGTCTATACGATACCTAGAATGGAGGAATATATGATCCCTTATCTAAAGGACACGCGTATCTGATAAGATCAGAGTTGACAGCGGCTTTGGAAAGCTACGATTGCAGATCAGGATCTGAAGTCATACGCAGAATAGTTATTAGACTTATCCAAGTGGGAGACTGTTGGATTAGTGTCTAAGTCCATAACTATTTTGGTATGTACTTGACCCGATGGTGCATGGTCCTTTTGGGTTGCCTTCACCAAAGCAACTTGATAGGATGAATTATGGAGAGAAAGGATTAAATATGATTTATTAATATATTATGAGAATAATATATTAAAGGAGAAATCATATTGTTTAATTAATATTAGTCAAGAATTAATTAGTAATTAGTTTTGTGACTAAAAGAGATTAATTAAACTTAAGGGACTGGAATTGTAATTATAAGATAATTGCAATTTGGGCTATGGATTGCCTTATATTAAGGAGTGGACGAATTCTATGGGGAAACCCATTAGAAATCGTCCAAGGCCCTTAAGGAAAGGAGTCTATGGGTTGCTTAGGGCTTAAGCATCCAAATTAGGGTTTCCTTGTTAGATAACCCTAATAGCCTCACTATATATAGAACCCTTATGCCTCAAAAACGTGGACAAGCTTCCTTCTAGGGTTTCCACACGTTTTTGGTAGCCTCCTTCTCTTCTCTTCTTCATCCTCTTGCTCTTGGTGTTTGTGAACCATTAGAGGAGTGACATTTGTGACTCTAAGCTTTCTAAAGTCATTACAAGAAGGATTTGAGATTGTTATTGCTACATAACAATCAAGGTATGATCTAAACCCTAATTCATATGTTAATATTGATTATCACATGTTAGATCTAGGGTTTAAAGTCTTGGATGAATGCATGTACAATAGAGAAACCTAGATCCAAGCATTAGGGTTTGTATGAGCACATAGGATGTTCTTATGGCTTAAACCCATCATTAAATCCCCTTTCTACGTAGTATGTTTGTATTGTAAACATCCATAAACTATACTTATTATAGTTATTGTACTTATTTGAAGTGTACGAAAACCTTTATCATGAATGTCTAATTCTGTTTATGATGTCAAACTAACATGAAAATACATTCAACATTTAGAAGCTTATGGTTATACACTTTGCTCAACATGTTACAAAGTGTTGTTAATATAGTAAGCTAAGTAACTTGTTTTTAACTTTCCTACACTATATTAGAAACGTCACAGAAAATCATACGAAGTTGAATACTGAATCCGTAAACTCTGAGAGTTTAGAAAATGTGTCTATTTTATTCATACTTTTTATTATGATTTTTAAAAGTCTCTAACTTGTGTGAAAATGTTCATATTCACAGACTGGCCAGGATTCATTTCTGAAATGGTAGGCAGTTTTGTAAAAATCACCATAAATTGTAGAAAAATCGTATGGAGATGTGCAAGTAGTCATTAGAAAGGTATAAACCCGAAATACTTTCATATTAAACAATTTTGAAAGATATTAAGTTTAAGATGGTCAAAACAGTCCATGAATAGTACTTAACTTTTTTGTGAAAAGCTGAAGTATGAGTTTGAGTTGTGTTAAGGTGATTTAACTTGTATTCCCCCCCCCCCCTAAAACTTGAAGAAAACATGAAAATGTAGGGGTATGAATTCACCTTGAGTGATTTTCTGAGATGAATGTGGAAGAAGAGAGGTTTCCAAGTCAAGAACACTTGGGAGGTGCTTGAAGAGTTGAAGATCCTAGGCACAAATATGACGATATTTGTATAAGAGATTCATGATTTGAGTGAAGGAGTGTAGAGTATTCAAGTGTAGGATGAAGATACTTACCAATATTGGAGGAGGATGCTCAAGAACAACCTTGAAATCTTGGGTTCTAGAGAGGTAAAGTGGGAGAGAGAGGTGTTTGCTTTTTGGTGAGAGAGTGAGTAAAGTGGAAGGAGAGATGAGGGTTTTCCAGCTTTTTGATCAAGATATCTTGCTGGAGGGGAGTGTGAGAGGACAAATAGTTGACTATGTATGGAGGAATAGTGACTGGAGGTTGTCATAAGTGGGTATGGGGGATAGCTTGTGTCATACTCAATGAAGATTCAACACTCCAACACAATATCTTACACAATAGATATTATTCTTAGTTTAAGATTTCCCCTAAAATGTGATTAAAATATGAATATATAGGGTCTTATAAGCCAAAATATGAGTTTGGGTGAAAATCCCATGATAAAATCATGAAAAACGAACTTAAAACTCGAAAATGATCAAAAATCGGGAAGTGAGGAGCGAACCTGCGAGGGTTCGGTTCATGTTGCTGAGGACCGAAAGTGGGTTCGGTCCGAGAAGCTTACAGGCGAACTCGTCAGAAGGGAACCGAAAACAAAATGAACCGAAAGCAGAGGGAGCTTCGGTCCGAAGGGTCTGATCCGAACCGAAGGGTGAGTTCGGTCCTTAAGGGCTGTTTCGGTTCTTGGCAGGTTCGGTTCCTAAGAGGTTTCAGTTCCTAAGAGGGGTTTCGGTTCTTAAGAGGTTTCGGTTCCTAAGAGGTTTCGGTCCTTTAAGGCGGTTTTTTCAATAATCTTCCTGTTTCGAGTGGTTTTCGACTAAATTAAGGGTCGGGATGCCCCGAGGGATTATAAAATGTTGAAAGAGATTTTGGGAGAGATTTGGGAGATATATATATATATATATATATATATATATATATATATATATATATATATATATATATATATATATATATATATATATATATATATATAGCGAGAGAGATTGAGAGAGACTTTGTTTGTGACCTTTGCGAGTGTTTAACTTCAAAATGCAAGGCTTGTAAACCCCGTTTTGCCTTGTTATGAATGTTATATGCTCCCGTAAGGTATGTATTAATGTTTTATCGAGTAGTTCCATCACTTACCCTGATTAGGGTTTAGATTTTTTGAACACGTGAAAACTCTAAGTGATACTTTGCATTAGGATGGTGTGTTGTACAATAGTAAACATAATGTAAACCCTAATATACAAGGGTTAATTGAGTTGGCCGGTTTGACTTGTTGACTTTCTTTTACTTTGACTCGACCAGAAAGTTACGGTTGTCACACAAAAGTTTTCCTCTCTGGAGTCCAATCTGAAAGTTGAACTTTCTCCTCTTCTAAAGCTTGTGCATTTGATTTCAACAGATGCCCCACCTATTAAAACAGGGGTGCAAGGGGGAGAAAAGGGAGTTGGCTCATCCAAAGATCCTGATCAAGGAAAGGTGGTTGGGAAGGTAATAAGAACACAAATTCCAACTTCACTTCCTACTTCGTTGTCAACAACTTCACCCACAATGACTTCGAAGCCTTTAACCAAAGGCATAGTCATTGGTTTTTCTGTTGGGGGTTCAAGTTCAAATCTACTACCATCGAATCAAGCTAAAGGTGATAGAGGGAAGGGCATTGTGAAGGACTTATCAGAGGATGTGTTATTCGAAGGGTTATTACAGAACTTTCGTTATCATGTGGTTCGAGCTAAAAACGTTGCTTGTGATTTCTTGGTGGCTGATTTTCCTTTGATGAATCTCAATGATCTCATCTGTGTTGCGTAGATCTTAAGTAGTGTTGATGTGTCAAAACTTCAAGTAAATAGCAAAGAAGATTTCTTGATAGGTTTTTCTCATTTCAAGCTATTCATAGACAATTACTACGATTGTCTAGCCTTGACTGATGTGGAGCTTGCCTTAGCAATGGGAAGACAAGTGACAGTGCCCCAATCAATGTTGAAAGGTCAAGGAAGTCTTAAGAATTTCAAAGATGGGGAAATTTGTGTCAAGCCTCTAGGAGTTGTATTCGTTGGAAAGAACAAAAATTAAAAGATAACAAAGTTTTTATTCAAAGTGGAAGATGTTGAGAGATATACGAATACACAATACACAAGTCTCCTTGTTCGTCTTAATAACTGCAAAAGGAATACAGCTGGTGACAAAGCTGAGATTAGAAAGACAATCATATGCTACACAGAGATTTGAAGGATACTTCATCAAGCAACGAAGATGCTAATGACTTAAGATTCGACATTTCTCACAAAGGGGGAGAATGTAGGGTTCGAAATATGTTGTGAGATGTCGAAGCGTCTTTTGTTATGTCGAAGTTTGTTATGATGTATTCGTTGTATGTATTTCATAAGGGAAGTTTACAGTTCGAAACTTAAGTGTCTTAGACCTTATGTATTTTATTGTGTTTAGTTAACTCCTATAAATAGGGGTAAGTATACATATTAGAGTAACTTTTTGTGAACTCTAAGAACACTTTACTCTTTCATATAGTGTACTCTCTCAGAAGCAATAAAGAGCCAAACAGATTATACTTACGTTGTGGGTTCTTGAATCATTTTATACTCTGATTACATTCTTATACTCGATTCATAAGAACTACATGAGGTGTAACACGGTGGAATTGGCACCTTTTGTACCAATCCTTAACGACAACGCATGTATACGTATGTACAAAGTTGGAGTAGCGAACGCAGGGCACCTGGAGCAATGATTACGGGTGAAAGTCGCGCCTCACCTAGTACATTGGGTCGTGTCGGTCACATTAGTAGCAAACATGGTACTTGCCTTGGGGGTTTGCAGTGAATTGGTAGACCCAAGCTAGAGGTATTACTTTAATAATTACAGTGATGGTGAGCGATGAGTAATTATTAATATGAAGCGGAGAAATAAAATATTATATATTAATATTTAAGCAGCGAATAGATAAAATAAAATTAGTTACAACGGGATTGAGGAGAGTAACTAATAAAAGAAGCTCTAAAAGAAGAACTAAAATAAATTGAGTTAAACCTGTGTTCGTTATGCGGCGTGATGTTATTATGTCTTGCTTGTGAGTGTTTAACTATGTGTGTATGTTTTGTGTGAATCCATCTATGATATGTGTGTTCTTTTAACATTGTACTGTAATTGACTCACTTAGCTTATGCTAACACTTTTTCTTTGCTTGTTGGTTTTTGTGTATTGGAACAGGTAGCTTGACATGATGCCTTGGTGAGGATGGGAACCCTTGGGTAGTTTTATATAGTATCTTTAGTCATGATATCATTTGGACATTTTGGGTTTTCATCATTATGTTTTCTGAACTTTAAATTTTGGATGGGTTGTTTTTACATAAAGTAACATTGGTGATGTTTCCTTTTTGAAATATTTATAACAATTTTTCCACAAACGTAATCTGTTAAAAGTGGTTAATTTAAAAAAAAAAAGAAAAAAAAACTTGGGTGAAAAATCACAGTGTTACACCATTGGTCAGTGAAACTATATTAATCAATATGGGTGAGCTCCTACCAACATGGAAGCCCTGGTAGGCCCTTGAGCCACCAGAGGGCAAGAAATTTAAAATAGCAAAGTTCAGTCCATGAAGGAAAGCTAAATTTGAATTCGGTTATGTCCTAAATCTTGTCTTATGATTATAGGTTGGCATGATAGATACACATGGATGGGAACGTATGCACCATAAAATCTAGGTGGCAAAGGTTTCGCTCTAAATCATGAGCATGATTATGAGGAAATACTTTGCTGACAAATTTTAATAGATATGATTAATATGGATATTGGATGTGTTAACTGCATTCTCAAATTTCTAATATGATTGCAGCATCCCTCTTCATATTTCAAATTGTGAGGAATGGCAAGGAATTGTTTGAAATATCAAGACATATATCTATAAGTTTTGAAAGGGTTTAAACAAAGACATATGTTATCCAATGAAGGTGTATAAGCTTAAGAAGTCTAGTTAGAGACTTATCGAAGCATCGTGTAATAGAAATATGTACTTCGGTAAGAATGTCAAGAGTATTGACTTCTAGAAGTCTAGTTGATTTATGGGTACATGTCAAAACTAGTGGGAGCATAATTGTAATGCTAGTTTTTCATGTTGACAATATTGTTCGTAAGATACTAAGTTTTCATTTTGCAAATTGCGAAGTCTGGGAATTGTTTCTCTATAGTAGACTTAAGGGAGAGAGCACTCATACTTCTTTTCGAATCTAAAGGTTTAGATTGTATAGTTTAGTAGAACTTAGACATAGACATATATGAATATTATGTTGTAATGGTTCAACATAGGAAGTGCAATATATGGAAATATTATAGCAAGAGATTGAACAGATATCATATCCTTGTATAAGATATAATGAGTCGAGTCTCATATGCTTCGGATATAGGATCGATTATATATGCTATAATATTCACTCATTCTAATTTTATTTAAATGCTCATAGCATTATGAGAAAAAAGACTAGAATTTTATGTGACTAAATTTGTTAAACAATTGTCAAGAACATTATAAGATTATACCAAAAGACTGGTTGCTTGTGAAAAGTTAGAAGTATGATGTTAATTTGGACGGACCATAGTGACATGATTCTGGATTGAGATGGTTCTTGATCAAAATTGATGATCATATGGAAATATGGAAATGTTTCCATAATGGGAGATACTTGAAAAGTCTACATGTGAGTTTGAAACTTTATAGCAAGAGATCGAACATATATCATATCCTTGTATAAGATATAATGAGTCGAGTCCCATATGCTTCGGATATAGGATCGATTATATATGCTATAATATTCAATTATTCTAATTTTTTTAAATGTTCATAGCATTATGAGAAAAAGGACTAGAATTTTGTGTGACTAAAGTTGTTAAACAATTGTCAAGAACATTATAAGATTATACCAAAAGACTAGTTGCTTGTGGAAAGTTAGAAGTATGATATTAATTTGGACGGACCATAGTGACATGATTCTGGATTGAGATGGTTCTTGATGAAAATTGATGGTCATATGGAAATATGGAAATGTTTCCATAATGGGAGACACTTGAAAAGTATACATGTGAGTTGGAAACTATAATGAAAGAGAAGTGTTCAAGGAGTGTACCTTCAATTAGAACCTTCATTACCATGAAATTGTTTCTAGTAACAAAGTTCCAATAGGATATTCTATAATATCAAAGACTCGGTCTTTGAGACTTTGGAATCTTGATATCACAAGAGATTAATGCATGTTAAGTTGGAATTCCATCACATCTTGGATAGTGATAAGAATTTGGAGTTATGAAATGAGCATCATTGGAATAATGTCCAGTTGATCAATTCACTAAGGAAGGACCATAGAGAGGCATAGTATGCATGTTCATAACATGGCACGACTGATGTTTAATTCAAGTGGTTAGTTGATTACTCAAAAAATTATACAATGAGTAAAGTCGTAATTATTATGGGGATTAAATAATAGATATTATTTATATTCAATAGATTTGAGAGCATAGTTAATTAGTTTATTATTTTGTTTCACTTTGCATGTTTTACTTCCTGAATGATTTGATTATTCGAAATTCCACAGTCCCTCATACTTTTTGAATTAAGTACTGATTAAAGATTGTCATGAATAGAATTGAAGATTGTCTATGGGGATTAGACATTGCAATAAGATTTCTATAATGTTCACGAGTACTTAGAAAAATGGGGATTTTGAGTATTGGATAAACCCACGCTCAGAGAATTACATCATGGATTCTATCACGAGTAATTATGAGGAGATAATATCTTTTATTTTTAAAACGGAGATATATGAGTTGTAATTTATAAATCGGTTGTGCATTGGCATTGCGAAAACACATCAGTAACATGATGTTATAAAACGTAGTGTCATGCATGATTTGGTGAGTAAAAGATACAAGAATATAAGTCGAAGTTTATTCATTCCTTTTTCCCTAATGGGAAAAACGATATCTTTGGGACCCTCGATGATTTGTTGTCGACATCTAAAGTGTCTGGCCGAGCCTGGACTGAATTGATGTTTCAATTAGTAGTCTGAATTCAGTCGTCATAAATCAAGAAATCGAGAAACATAATATTGGACTATGAGATTGGTTCTAATAAATGCCTCATGTCCATATGATATCTTGAAGAGCGAAGGAATATTATATCACTTATCTTAGGGCCAATGTCTTATTAGATCAGAGTTCGACAGTGGCTTTGGAAAGCACTCTTTGCTGTTTGGTTATACTTGAAATTGTAGTTATAGACTTATCCAAGTGGAAGATTGTTGGATTAAGGTGTCTAAGCTCATAACTAAATTGGTATAAACTTGAATTAAAAGTAAAGTCCTTTTGGGTTTCCCTCATAACCAGAAATAGTTGGAAATGATATTAGGAGAGAGAGAGAGAGAAATGTTTTGTGATTAATATATTAATTGGAAATAGATAATTGATATGTTAATTTGTTATGTGATTAATAAATTAACATGAGATCAGTTGTTAAATAATTGATTTGTTAATTTATATGGTTAATAAATTAATAAGAAATAAATTACAAATTAATTAATTATTAATCATAATTAATCTGGAATTAATTTCGGATTAATTGGAATTAATTAAAGGTGCAAGGGATGAATTGTAATTGTTCAATGGTTGAACAAAATATGAAATTTTAGAATCATCCAAGGGGTGAAAAAATTGGGAGTCTTTCTAGGTTTCTAGAAGCCTCATGGTTGCATAAAAAGAAAGGATTTGAATTATGATTAAATATATTATTTAATCAATTCAAATTCTACTTTGCTTGCAAGTTACCTAAACTATAAATAGGACCCCAAGGCCATCAAGTTTGGTCCATGACATTCCTAAGAGTATTAGGAACGAAATTTCCTTCTTCTTCCTCTCTCTCCTCTTCATTCTAGGGTTTCTAGGGTTTTTGGTGTGAGCCATCAAAGGCATGAGATTTTTGGTGCTTGCTTTCTAGAGCTTGTTCAAGAAGGATTTTATTGATTATTTACAACAATAATCAAAAGGTATGTAAACGCTAATCCCTTTGTGAATTTCGAAAATAATAGAGTACTCCTAGGGTTCTTGATGTTCAATTCTTTGTTTCAAATAAATAGAGAAAACTTAGATCCAATAGGTTTCATGTGAACTTAGGGTGAAGTTTTTTCTGCCACATTTTTTTTAGTAACCTATAAAACCCGTCAGGTCTATCAAATAAGGAACAACCATGTAGGATCATATCGGAGGTAGGGTCTGTTTGGTATACAGAGTATATTGTTTGGAATTCCCACTTTAAACACCTCACTAAATCTAGCCTAGATATCACCCATGTAAGTAGATCAATCAGTAATATAACTTGGAATCGCTAACAGATCTTATTTATAAATTCCTAACAATGACTATGAATATAAATATAATTTACATTGAAAGCAATATAAGTGTAGCTTTAACTTACAGAGGATTTCCTGACAAAAGTCCGGAAATTGGATCGGTAGAACTCCGACCTGAGAACTTTTAATCGAGTCTAGATTCCTAGAGTTTTGCTAAGATAAGATGCTCCAGAATCCTAAAGAAAGTCCCCAAAAATCGAGTTTGGGAGTTAAAAGAGAATTCAAGAGGTGTAAGGAGAAGAATGGGGCTGAAAGGTTATTTATAGGCAGAAAATCCCAAGTGTATTCCGTGACCCGACCAGGTGCACTCGTGCCCTGGCCTGGTCGGTCTCCCTCCCCGCAGCATGTGGCATCATTCCGCTGGTCAACACCTACGCCTTCTAGAAGTGTATGTCGCACCTCCTGCGCGCGGTGCCACCGGGAAATCTTCATAAATTTGTATCTTCTTCATACAAACTCCGGATTTGACGTTCTTTATATCCATGCGTAGTTATCGCCAAGATCTACAACTTTCTTTTAGACTTTGTGTCACACCCCCAAACCAAGGATGGCGGAAACGTCCGGGGGTGGAGGACTTCATGTATAGTATCACAACAATAAGTATAATAGTGCTCAAAGTAAATACAACCATCATAAATATAATTGAAAAAGTTACACCAAAGTATATGTTTACATGTTTCAAATCAATTACATTATGATGACAAAATGAACTGTTTGATGATTTAACGTCCCATCCTCAAAATGCTGTTGATTTCCTGTTTCACTGATTTCCTAAAAATACAAGTAGTTTTGAAAAAGTGTCAACAATTAAGTTGGTGAGTTCATAAGAGTTTTGTTTGAGAAAGAAACTGTTTTCTTTGTAAAAGCGACAAAGTATGTTTCCAGAAAACCCAATATTTTCTTTGTTAAGTGTGAAATGAATGCTTCTATGTTATGCGATAATGTACCCTAGAAGGACCCATAGATTCCTTCTATAATTGTCCAGCATATATAAGTTATATAAAATTTAAGTTAAATAAACCGTCGAATATAGTGGGTCTGCCCTAGGTCCACAACCAAACAAGGAACAGGAGATAAGGCGGGCCCACCAATTCTAAGTCGATTGTGACTAGATTCTTATATAACTCTATCATATACACTTAGCAATTATAGTTGAAGTCTAACTATTCTAGCTATATGGAGTTTTAATAGAAATATGTTTCCAAAGAAAATCCAATATTTTCCTTAATAAAGTTATGTAGTCCTAAATCCCAGGACTGAAAATAAAACAGTATTTTTCCATACTTAAAGACATAAAAAGTGATTTTAAATCGACATAAAACCTTTTTTAATTTAAAAGTAAAACCCGTAAATCTTATGATTTGTTAATACCACATGTGAGCTATTATAACCATGCTAAGACTAGTTCAGACGGCCTTGTAATACGACGTTCTTCAGGCGTCGCACGTTAAATGACACTTGTCAACTCAGACCTGTCGGTCTAGCTGTTGCATGCAGCTCAGGTGCGGGCTTGTCAGACCCAATATAGATCTATACACAACTATCACGCTCTCCCTACAAGAGACTCTGGTTACAATTTACAGGACTTTTGATTTTGTTACATGGATGTAACGCGAAGCGAATGTCTCACAAATTTATTCATTAACAGATTTACGTGAAATGAACTGAAAACCTTTGGTAAATGAGTTTGAAATGTAAATGATACATAAACTATAGCTATTATAGTTTATCCAAAACGTTTTTAATGTAAAAGAATCTTACTGAAATGTGAATGATACATGGACTGAACTGAAAACCTTTGGTCAATGAGTTTGAAATGTAAATGATACATAAACTACACCTATTATAGTTTATCCGAAAACACATTAGTACTATAAGTCCATAAACTATTACTATTATGTAGTATATGAAAAACCCATTTGTTTTGAGAGTAAAACCTTTCTCTTGTAGTAAAAATCCATAAACTATGCTTATTATAGCTTATTATATGTGTTCGAATGAATGAAGAATTCTTATTATGAATGACTAAATTTCAGTTTATGATGATAAACTAGCAACAATTACATTCAATATGTAGAACTTATTGTTATACACTTTGCTCAACATAATACAAAGTGTTATGAAAGTTATAAGCTGTTAACTAGTTTTTAACTGTTCTGCATTGTTTTAGAATAATCACAGAAAAATCATACGAAGTCGAAAACTGAATCCGTAAATTCTGAGAGTTCATAAAATGTGTCTAGTTTATTCATAATGTTTATCATGATTTTTGGAAGTCTTTAACTTGTGTTAAAATGTTCATATTCACATACTGGTCCGAATTTGTTTCTGAAATGATAGGCAGTTTTGTAAAAATCACCATCAATCGTAGAAAAATCGTATGGAGATGTAAAAATAGTCATTTTAAAGGTATGAACCTGAACTATTTGCACCTAATACAGTTTTGAAAACTAAAAAGTTTAAGTTGACCAAAACAGTCCGTGAATGGAGTTGAACTTTTCTGATGAAGGCTGTTAAATGAGTTTAGTTGTGTTCTTGGTGTTTTAACTTGTATTCCCCCCCTTAAAACTTAAGAAAAACATGAAAAGATAGGGGTATGAACTCACCTTATGTGTTCTTAGAGGATGGATGTTGGAGAAGAGAAGTGTTCAACTCAAGAACACTTAGAAGATGCCTTGATGAATCGAGAACCTAACATGAAGGTGACGATGTTTGTGTAAGATTCCTATCATTTTGAGTAGAAGGGTGTGTAATAATCATAAGAAGAATGGATTATACTTACCAAGAGTGGAAGAAAGCTTGATGATCAGCCTTGGAAGTCACGAAATTGAGAGAGAATGGTGAGAGAATTTGGAGTGTGATCCTTGGAGTAAAAATGAGAGAATGAAGGAAGTGTGAGGAGAGAGGGTGGGTTGTCCAGCTCTTAGGACATGGGAATGGCCGGAGATTGATGGAAAAGTACAAGGAAGTGACTAGGTATGGTGGGGAGGACAATGGCTGGTCATGGAGTGGGTATGGGTGGTTGCTTGTGTCATAAACTAAAGTAAAGTCAACACTCTACCTCAAGATCTTACTTATTAGATTTTATTCTTATATAATGTTTTCCCTAAAAATATGTTGAATTTATGAATATATGGGGTCTTATATGTCAAAATATAAGTTTGGGTGAAAATCCCTCGTTAAAATAATTAAAAACGGGCTTAAAACGGAGTCGTGGTCGAAAACCGGGTGGAAAGTCGCAAATCCGAAGTCAGGAGGGTGATTCCGGTCTTAACAGCCTTAGGTCTGAAGTGGGGTTTGGTCGCTGAAGTGGATCCGAAGGAAAATGGACTGCGGTCCGAGCAGGTACCGCAGGCGGCTCGTCAGGAGGAGTTCGGATGCGGCGCTCCAAGTCCGATGGCTGCGGTCCGATGGCTGAGGCTGGATGGCTGCGGCTTGATGGCTGCGGCTACTCAACGAGACTCTGGTCTGGGTTCTTGGGCTTCGGCTCAAGGAGGGTTTGGTCCCTATAGAGGGACTTCAGCCCTAAGAGGCTATTTTCCAAGGTATCACCCCATTTCGAATGGTTTTTCACCAAGTCAAGTGTCGGGATGCCCCAAATGATTATGAAAAGATCAAAAGAGGTTTTGAGAGAGATTTGGGAGAGATTTGACATACTTGGAGAGATTTGGGAGGGATTTCATATTCTTGGAGAGATTTCTCATACAGAGAGAGATTTGGGAGAGATTTCACATTCTTGGAGAGATTTCTCATACAGAGAGAGATTTGGGAGAGATTTCACATTCTTGGAGAGATTTCTCATACAGAGAGAGATTTGGGAGAGATTTCACATTCTTAGAGAGATTTCTCATACAGAGAGAGATTTGGGAGAGATTTCATATTCTTGGAAAGATTTCTCATATAGAGAGAGATTTGGGAGAGATTTGGGAGAGATTTCACATTCTTGGAGAGATTTCTCATACATGGAGAGATTTGGGAGAGATTTCACATTCTTGGAGAGACTCCTCCTACTTAGAGAGTTTTGGGAGAGTTAGAATGGAAGAGATTGGGAGAGACTTCTTTTGTGACCTTTTTGAGTGTTTGGCTCCATAGTTCAAGGTTTGTAAACCTCGTTAAGTCTTGTTATGATTGTTATATGCCCCCGAGGGTTAAGGAATAATGTTTTATCGAGTAGTTTCATCACTTGCCCTTATTAGGGTTTAGAGTTTCCGAACACGTGAAAACTCTAAGTGATACTTTGTATTAAGATTGCGAGTTGTTCGGTAAGAAACATAATGGAAACCCTAATATACAAGGGTTAGATGAGTTGACCGATTTGACTTGTTGACTTTGACTTGGCCAAAAATTGACGGTTGTCACATCATCCCCCCGTTAGAAAGAATTTCGTCCCGAAATTAGCGTTTTGACTGGGACTTCAAGAATTTGGAGGAAAGATGGGGGAAACTTTTCGTAGTACAAGAAATTGATTATGGTGAGGAACAACCCGCCTGATGTCACATAACGACCTTGGAATTTCTTATTGTAACTTGAGCTGAGTCAATTTAAAAGGAGTTTATTGTTTTGGAATGATAGAGTATTCTATGTGTGCCTTTATGCTCTCTGCTTTATATTTGGCATTACTACTATGAGTATCCTATAATGTAGTTAGCGAGTTCCAGTATTACGAATGTTTCAACAAATTGTGATGAAATTTGCAATATAAGTCCTACGAGTTCTTTTATAATCGCTTGGTGTAAACTAGTCGTATATCATTAAGATTGCAGGGGCATTCGGATGGGTGACCCCGCCTTAAGCCCACAACCAAACAAGGAACAGGGAATGAGGCGGAATCACACATTCTAAGTCCATAGAATCTTAATGATATATGACCATAATGTTTACACTAGCCATCACAGATTCACTAGTAAAACCCCTGTGTTTTTATATAGATGATAAGACTTATTTGGGTTTTGCCGTGTTCTCGAGATTCATGGTTGATATACTTTAATCGATGCTAGTTTAGTAATAAAAAGAAATTTAGAATTTAAACGTCGATGTTAGAAACACGTACTGATATTTACGGGCGGTTCCGGGGTGGTCTCTCCTGTGGTGATCGCAAGCACCCTTCCACCATCACCGGCATTCCTTGTCCTTGGACAGTCTCTCTTGAAGTGTCCCGTTTCACCGCACTCGTAACAAGTTGGGCTTGCTCTAATGCCGGGGACCTGATTGATAGGTCGTGCTGGTGCCTTACAGAAACGGGTAGTGTGTCCCTTCCTGTTGCAATTTATGCAATGCAACTCCCGACAAGCCCCAGTGTGATGGAAGCTACACTTGTTTCATTTTGGAAGGGTTCCAGGATATCGATTTACGGGAGCTGGCGTGGCGAGGGTTGTGGCAGCATGAAGAGCAACGCTCTGTTGCTTCTTAGTGAAGTCCTGGGCTGGTTGGTCCTTTTTGTTGTCCCAGAACTTCCTTTTGTTATCTCCTCCTCTTGCTTGATCCGGGGTGGTTGTCGCAGTGTCATGGCTGGCACGATGGTCAATGAGTTGTTGTGCCAATTCCTTGGCACTCTCAAAGGTAGTTGGTCTTGAGGCCAACACGCTATCTTGAATTTCGGAGGACAATCCCCAAAGGTATCGCTCCAACTTTTTGTCTTCCGGGGTGACCATAGCGTGACAAAGGAGTGCTAGATCATAGAATCGGGCGGTATAAGTCGCAAGGTCAGAGCCTATCATTTTGAGGTTCCAAAGTTCTTGCTCTAGCTTTTGCACCTCGCCCCTTGGGCAATACTCTTTCAGCATCCTTGCCTTCAAGTCCTCCCAACTCATCGAGTTAGCCACCGTAAGCGTCAGTGACTTAACGTGGCCATTCCACCAAGTAAGGGCCCGACCGGAGAAAGTGCGAGCTACGAACTTGACTTTGATCGCTTCGGGGCACGCACAGATCTCGAAGACAGACTCAGTCTTTTCGAACCACTGCAT
Organism: Lactuca virosa; assembly: GCF_052849685.1. Classification (NCBI taxonomy): domain Eukaryota; kingdom Viridiplantae; phylum Streptophyta; class Magnoliopsida; order Asterales; family Asteraceae; genus Lactuca; species Lactuca virosa. The sequence continues at coordinate 374,452,479 of NC_136433.1, read as the reverse complement.
CAAATCGATGACTCCCCCGCTGCCATTGAATGAATCGGCCCCTGCATTGGTGAAGTCTTTAAAGGAGCATTCTCTAGAACGCCCTTGGCTATCTCCTTGAGTGGAGTTATTAGTACCGCTCCCTATCCGTCCTGCACCAACAGTGCTGATTTGGGACATAGCAGCTGCCACCGCGGCTGTGACCGCAGCTTGGAACATAATAGGATCATATTGGGGAGGCGGCGGTGGTGGATTTGTTTGCGTTCCGCTAGTGCGTCTAACAGACCTTCGAGGCGGCATCTTTCTGTTATAGAATTTCAAAGACGTAATGAGTATAAGTCTTTTAGTAATGGTTATTAGTTTTTAAGTATAGTATTTCCCAATTTTTCGAATGTGGAAAACAATTCATAGCAGAGGTCTATATAAACTTATGAATTTAGTAGAAATGACTCGATTGTAATCTTGTGATTTGTTCCATGCCCGATCCACTCCTAAGATAGTTGGTCTTGAGGCCAACACGATATCTTGAATTTCGGAGGACAATCCCCAGAGGTATCGCTCCAACTTTTTGTCATCCGGGGTGACCATAGCGGGACAAATGAGTGCTAGATCACAGAATCGGGCGGTATAAGTCGCAAGGTCAGAGCCTGTCATTTTGAGGTTCCAAAGTTCTTGCTCTAGCTTTTGCACCTCGCCCCTTGGGCAATACTCTTTCAGCATCCTTGCCTTCAGGTCCTCCCAACTCATCGAGTTAGCCACCGTAAGCGTCAGTGACTTAACGTGGCCATTCCACCAAGTAAGGGCTCGTCCGGAGAAAGTGCGAGCTGCGAACTTGACTTTGATCGCTTCGGGGCACGCACAGATCTCGAAGACAGACTCAGTCTTTTCGAACCACTGCATCAAATCGATGACTCCCCCACTGCCATTGAATGAATCGGGTCTGGCATTGGTGAAGTCTTTAAAGGAGCATTCTCTAGAACGCCCTTGGCTATCTCCTTGAGTGGAGTTATTAGTACCGCTCCCTGTCCGTCCTGCACCAACAGTGCTGATTTGGGACATAGCAGCTGCCACCGCGGCTGTGACCGCAGCTTGGTGTTGGATTAATGTCTAAGTCCATAACTATAATTGGTAAGAGTTGACCCGATCCGGCATGGTCCATTTGGGTTGCATGGCATCATGCATTTGGATAGACTATAATGAGAGAAATAACACTTAAGGTTGGTTAATATATTATAAGTTCTAATATATTAATAAGGTTATTTAATTAGTATTGATCAAGAATTAATTTGGAATTAATTAAGTGATCAAAAGGAGACTAATTAAATATATGGGTTGATTGTGTAAATCATTCATTCTTATATATGTGGGCTTGTGATCCAAGATTCCTTATGTTGGACTAAGTCCATGGGGTGACCCATGGATACTCCATGGAGGTTAAAATCCATGGAGCATAAGGAATGGGTAAAGTTATGAGTTACATGGTGTAACCCTAATAGCCACCATATAAAAGAATCCCATGGCTCAAGAAATCGTGCACTAATGTGTGAGTGTGAGGGCTAGACGATTTCAAGGAGTGTTCAAGTTTCTCTCAAGTTATTCCAAGTGTATTTGGTGTTGTGTGAACCATTTGAGGTGTCACACTTGGGGCACTAGGCACTCAAGCTTCATGAAGACATTCTACATCAAAGAGGTATGTATTCTATCTTGTTATATTTATTATTTTGTATGCTAGATTAGGATAATACCTTGGATGTTCATAATTGTATGTATAATAGAGAAAACATAGATCCAAGGTATTTAGGGTTGCATGTACACTTAGGAGTGTTAGAATGCTCATAACCCAACAGTGGTGTCAGAGCATAGGCTTGTTTTCTTGTTATACTTGCAAAAGTAGCTGAAAAATCGAGTTGGATGCATATATTCGATTGTTTTGGCTGGAATTGGACTAGGAACATTACCCTAAGATGTTTTTGGACTTATAAACTTGTTTTTGATGTGGTAATGTTCATGCTAATCCAATTTCTAAGATAATTGTCATAATTTCAAGATTTGTATTAGTTTGTATGTTCATGCTAATTTCTTGAAGATTGATGATTTGAATTATCTTGTTCTTATGAGGTTCTTAGATTAATAGAAAAGTTGTGTGAAATAGTTGTTTTCAATCCATTTTAATCTAAGAGTTGATTCCAAAGTGTGTTTTTGTAACTTGTCCTCAAGTTATATGAAAAGTCACATTTAAGAATCATAAAACTCATAAAAGTTGGCAAAGGTTACAAAATGAAGAGTCTAGTTCTAATTAAATGGTTTTATGACTCCATAACTTATCCTCAAGTTATGGAGGTTCAAGAGTCTCTTCATTAAATTAAAAAAAAGTGTAACCTTAATTAGTTCCATAAGTTACAATAAAAAAAAGTTATTTTTTTTATTAATTAGTTTAAAGTCTTCCATAACTTGTCCTCAAGTTATGGAACTTGAAGAGTTTTTTTTTTTAATTAAAACTACTTTAAACTCATAAGTTATGGAATTAATTAGTTTTGAATAGTTTCAAAACTTGCCCTCAAGTTTTGGAATTTGAAAAGTTTTCACTTATGAATACTTTAATTCCAAGTTAGCCCTTAGAATTTTAAAAGTTAAAATTCAACCCTTATACTTTATAATATTATAAGTTAATAATATTTATATATATGTATAAGAGTAAAGTCAGTCTTACCGTTAGTAGGCCTCATTCACGAAGTCGGTCTATAAGGGGGGTATAAGGTTACTGCCTATAAAATGGCAGTTTAATGGGTGTCCACTCTCACCCACCGCTTCCTTGACTGGTGGAGGGTCGTTATCCGAACGGGTAGGACAAGGACTATAATTCTCCTTTCATTAAAAGTATTAATGATAAATACTAAGTAACTAAACTCTTATTAATACCCAATCTTAGTTACTTAGGAAAATGTGAATTTGGTGCTAACCCATGAAATTACACTTTGCACTTTGCTTAAGTCGTTAGTGGAGCGTGTGTGGTTAACCGGCAAACTAAACTGGACTTAACAAGGTAGGCAAAGGGTAACTTAATATTTATCATAGTATTGGTGGAGCGTGTGTGGTTAACCGGCACACTGATTAAGGGGTAAATATTAAGGGTACCAAGTATATTTGCATTGTTATTCACACCTTGTTTTGTGATCCTCGGCATCCCAGTCACAAAACCTGAAGGGCACACTCGAGATTGAAACATGCCTTTGAACAGTTCAATGAATCTCAAAGATCTAGGACTTTCAAATCTAATTAAAACCTAATAAATTATTTCGTTTTTCATTTTGGAAAGTGGTGAATCGTCATTCACCTACCTTCAAATATTTTATAGCTTGGATTACGGCATCCCTCTTCTAAGTTATAAAATAGTTTGTTGGGTCCTAGCCTTAATATTTCATATTGGGTGTCATATTAAGGACTTTAAATCAACTATCTTGAATATCTCCCAAAAAGATGTCTGGTCTAGACATTTATGATCTTCCCAAATCTCTTGAAACAAGCTTTCCTAAATGAAGATGATGTCCCATGGATATCATACTTCTTTCACCTCCTCCAATTATTCTCCCTAACCCACAAGTTCCTAAAAAGTTTAAGGTCACTCAAGCCCTATTGGCAATGCAAGGTCTAGTTGTGATCACATCTTGGAGATGTAGTCACATATTGACAAGCCGGGAGAGTTGGGTGTCAAAGTCTTGAGAAAGTTGGTGGCTCAACTACTTTCTAAGTCACATAGTGAGTTCTTTTGGGAATCCTATGAAACAGACTAAGACAAGACCCTTAATGATCTTATATATTTGCTAAGATCAACTTCCTAAAACGCTATGGACATTGACAATGATGACATTGGATATCCAGTAAAGCTCTCTCTTCCCAATGGAAAGGGATCGGCCATAGTCAACTCGGTTGACCCAATGGTAAAAAGAGAGGCGAAGTCTGAGATAGTCCCATTATCAAGGGTCCATAGGTAACTATTGCCAAAGGAAGGGGCATTGGTTACGAAGCTGCTAAATTTACCTAAGGATGTTAAAGTCAATAAGTTTGGCTCTACTTCAGGTAAAGTCCATTGTCTAACTCTATTAAGTACATGTTGATTCTGATCGCGAAGATGGATTTCAATCGCATGGTTCGGTGATCAGAATTTTGGGCTATTACTTAAGAGTTATGATATTTATATTGCTTAGGAATAGATAACAACAAGGTTTTCATATGGATTGTAAGGATAAGTTTTTCCGCAAAGTTTTAAAATAAACGAAAAAGGTTTTGATTTTATTTATTTTAAGTATCCTTACAATGGCATTTGTGAAAAGTTGTTGCTTATAAGATTCCATTGATAGCAATATTGGAAAAATGGATTTGATTCTTTCGGTTGTGGTAGTGTCTAATATTACCAAATAAGGAAAGATTCTCATCACCCAAGGTTCAATTGGACCGAAACTTGGAATCATGCAAGTTGTATAGTATGATGAATGAGAACTTTCAACTTGGAAAATTAAGACTAATTCCTTATGTGAATAAGGAAAGGACTAAGGGATCGAGTACACATTCTTCTGTACTGGTCAAGTCCACCACAAAAGATCAAGAAGACTATTCGTCATGATTTACTTAAGTTCAGTAAATATGGTTATACTTATAAGTTTAAGTATAAGTCTGTAGCATTGGAGAAGTTTCAATGTGAGACAGAACAAATAAGAAGAATCAAAGTATGGCAGAAAGATAAAAGTTTCTCAAATCTGAAAAGATGGGAGAGTACTTTAGTATCATGTTTATGATCATCTTAATGATTAAGATACCATATCACAATTGGTCCTCTAAAGTCATCTTAGTGCATTCTTATGACTAAGAAGAGGAGTCATGAATTGTTGAAATGGTTAAATCAAAAAGATGAGTCATACTTCGTTCCAAAACAATTCTTAGAGTCATACTCCAAGATTGTAACTTGAGTGACATATCTTAAAGAGGGTTTGTTAACACTAGTCAAATGTAAGAGTAAAAGGTTATCTACTCTTGTACATTTGAAATTGGTAAGTTGTGATGTTTTGGATAAAACAGAGACCAACTTAGGCCAATTGTGTAAAGTGTTAGTCTTGATAAAGAATCCGCACTATCTCTTGAATATTTGACAAGGGAGTCTTATATGTCAAGAGGACAGTGGGAGTCTTAAAGCTCTTGAAAGTTTCAAGACTTAATCAAGAATAAAACCTAAAGTCCTTCACTAGCACACGACTTGAGGTTTATAACCTATCGTGTTGAAATTTTTGTGCCTATTCAAGTTGGCTTTGCATAGGAGTTCTGAGAGTTCTCAATTGGTTGCACAACTACTTGGAAGCAATGGCAGGCACCTGAGCTGCCAAATGGCAAGAATTTAAGATTGCACAAGTTAATCAATATGAGTTTGGATTTGTCACTAACTTTGTCTTGTGATTATGGTTTTGACAAATTCACATGGATAAGAACACATACACTATTAAATCTAAGTGTCATAAGGTTTCTCTCCGATTCATGAAAATGATGGTGAGGAAACACTTTCACTAAGTAGATTTTAGCTAGATAGCAATTGTGATATTTGCATTCTCAAAGTCTTTAGTGGAGCGTGTGTGGTTTACCGGCACACTAACATGGACTTGTGAGAAGTGGCAAAGGTCTAAACAATTGAGACTATGATTACGACATCCCTTTTCATAGTTCTAAAATTGTTTAGACACACATGTGAGCTATCTAAGAGAGGTGTATGATTTTGATAAAGTTTTATCAAAACAATCTAGTATCAGAAATCTGAACTTTGGTAAGAAAGTCAGCTGATTTCTGAGTACATGTCAAAGCTAGTGGGAGCATAAGTGTTATGCTAATAATCATCATGTTAGTGGGAGCATGATAATTATGACAAAGGTTGCAAGTTAGCAATGTTAATTATAGAAAACAAATGTTTCAATTCGTGAGGTTGCAGGGGTTGAAAAAGTTGTTTTGCTATAATTAAGGGAGAGGAAATTATACTTCATTTCAATTCTAAAAGCTTAGATTGAGATTTTAATCATATTTAATCAAGGATATATATATGAATTTCATGTTGGAATGGCTCAACATAAGGAAATTCTATATATGGGTCCATTATTTGCGTTCTAAAATTCGATTATGATTACGGCATCCCTTTTCATAATCTGAATTTTAAGAACTTGGCAAATTGAAATGGAAATATTATAGCAAAAGACTGGTTTAGTCTTTATGTGAGACATCATGAATCGTGTCCCATATGCTTCGGATATAGGATCGATTACATGTGCTATATTCATCCTTTCTAAAATTTTCCAAATGCCTGGGGCATTATGAAGGGAAAGGGTCTAGAATTAGATATGACTAAAATGATTAAGCAATTGTCGAGGACAATCTAAGGTTTACCAAAGATTGGTTGCTCAAGGACAGTTGGAAGTATAATGTTAATTCTGGAAGGACCATATTGACATAATCTGTAAGGAGGCAACTCTTGTTCAGAAGTGATAGTCAAAATGGAATATGGAAATGTTTCAAAGTTAGAAATTATTCAATCTGTGTAAGATTAGGAAACTTAATGAAAGAAGGATGTTTCCAAGGAGCTGATCTCCTTTGGAATGCTCTGTAATGATTGTTGTCAAGTCTTTCTAACTTCGTGCATAATCATTAAGAGGATCAATGCATATAAGTTTAGAATCTAACAGATTTCAGTAAATGGCATGAATTTGGAATTCTTGCATTTGCAGTAAGGATTTGGGACTGTGAAAAGAGGATCATTGGAGTGATGTTCAATTGATCTATTTTACAAAGTAAAGATCATAGACAAACATAGTATGCATACTTGGTGTATGGCATGACTAGTGTTTAGAAAACATAGTGTACACGCTTGGAGCATGGGACAACTATTGTTTTAAATTCAAGTATAAAGTTGATAAAACCGAAACAATGAATAATGAGTAATCAGTATGGTGATAAATAAAAGTGTTTATTTATATTCATAGGGTTTGATACCATATTTGATTCATTTATTCTTGTGTTTCACTTTGCATGTTTTGACTTCCAGAATAACTAAGTCGCTCTTCCTGAATGATTAAGTTATTCAAACCATCCACAGTCGGTCATATGTTGGAAGTAGATATGAATCAAGACTGTCATGGGTTGGTTTGCAGAGGTCCAAGTTGGTGGACAAAGTGGTGCTACAACACTCATGAGTGCTCATAAGTTCTGAGTATTGGATTCAACCCGCGCTCATTTGAATCACTTCATGGATTTTATCACGAGTGATCATGAGACGATAATATCTTATATTCTTCAAACCTAGAGATATGAGTTGTTACTATGAGTTGGTTATACATTGATTGCACGAAAACGCATTGGTAACTCGATGTTATAAAACGTGCATTTGTGTATGATTCAACAGGTAGTAGAACAAGCCATATGAGTCGAAGTTTATCCATTCCTTTTACCTTCGAGATAAAAGCGATATCTGTGGGCCCCTCGATGATTTAAAGATGATACATGTGAGTGCTTGGCCAAGCCAGGACTGATTTGATTTGTTCAATCAGTCAGTCATCATGAATCGGAAATCGGGAAACAACAAATGGACAGAGAGAATGATTGATAATCCATGTCTCAGTCCATATGATATCTAGAATGGAGGAATATATGATCCCTTATCTAATGGACAAGTCATTGACAAAGGTCAGAGTTTATCGACAAGGTCAGAGTTCGACAGAAGCTTTTGAGAGCTACGATTGCTGATCGGTTCCTGAAGTCATACGCAATAATAGTTTTAGACTTATCCAAGTGGGAGACTGTTGGATTAATGTCTAAGTCCATAACTATAATTGGTAAGACTTGACCCGACCCGGCATGGTCCATTTGGGTTGCATGGCATCATGCATTTGGATAGACTATAATGAGAGAAATAACACTTAAGGTTGGTTAATATATTATAAGTTCTAATATATTAATAAGGTTATTTAATTAGTATTGATCAAGAATTAATTTGGAATTAATTAAGTGATCAAAAGGAGACTAATTAAATATATTGGTTGATTGTGTAAATCATTCATTCTTATATATGTGGGCTTGTGATCCAAGATTCCTTATGTTGGACTAAGTCCATGGGGTGACCCATGGATACTCCATGGAGGTTAAAATCCATGGAGCATAAGGAATGGGTAAAGTTATGAGTTACATGGTGTAACCCTAATAGCCACCATATAAAAGAATCCCATGGCTCAAGAAATCGTGCACTAATGTGTGAGTGTGAGGGCTAGACGATTTCAAGGAGTGTTCAAGTTTCTCTCAAGTTATTCCAAGTGTATTTGGTGTTGTGTGAACCATTTGAGGTGTCACACTTGGGGCACTAGGCACTCAAGCTTCATGAAGACATTCTACATCAAAGAGGTATGTATTCTATCTTGTTATATTTATTATTTTGTATGCTAGATTAGGATAATACCTTGGATGTTCATAATTGTATGTATAATAGAGAAAACATAGATCCAAGGTATTTAGGGTTGCATGTACACTTAGGAGTGTTAGAATGCTCATAACCCAACACTTGGAACATAACAGGATCATATTGGGGAGGCGGCGGTGGTGGATTTGTTTGCGTTCCGCTAGTGCGTCTAACAGACCTTCGAGGCGGCATCTTTCTGTTATAGAATTTCAAAGACGTAATGAGTATAAGTCTTTTAGTAATGGTTATTAGTTTTTAAGTATAGTATTTCCCGATTTTTCGAATGTGGAAAACAATTCATACCAGAGGTCTATATAAACTTATGAATTTAGTAGAAATGACTCGAATGTAATCTTGTGATTTGTTCCATGCCCGATCCACTCCTAAGATCACCCAATGTATACCAGTTGTGTGTAATTAAGGTCCAATAGGCCGTTGAACTTAATGAGTCTGCCCTAAGCCCACAACCAAACAAGGAACATGACCTAAGGCGGACTTACCATTTCTAAGCCGATCGTCTCTTGATTACACATAACCTTGAGTTATACATTAAGTAATCTTAGAGTTACCATAGGCAAATCGTTTGTAATAACAGGTTATGAGATATGTGGTAACTCCCACTGAAATAAAATGCATGCCAATTTTTATTGATATACTCTAGTTATATCCTTACCATTTATATACACACGTATAAATTTCGCACTTTACTGAACTATTCTTGGTGTTTCTGCTAACATCCTGAGACGAGGTTATGGTAGTGGGTAGAAGTAGGTTTTGTACGGGCGTTAAGATTTACTCATCACGTTTCTCGTGCGAGAATAGGGGTAGAAGGGATAGCTAATAGACGTCTAATCCTATAATTACTTATAGGGGTGATCCTTATTGGTCAGGTCTATAATCACATAGTGCATACCAGTTACACATAATCTGAGATAGAATAGACCTTCGAATAAATGACTCTCTACTCTAAGTCCACAACCAAACAAGGAACAGGAAGTAGAGCAATAGTCATAGATTCTGAGTCTATAATATCTTTAATTATGTATAACCTTGGCGTATGCACTCAGTCATTATAGACCTACTAATAGGGGTCTTTAGTTTTCATGTAAGTTGGTTATAATATCACAAAATACTCCTATAGTATTTTAATGTTTGACCTATGTTTTTTAATGTTTGTTTGTAGATAGAATTGGTAAGTTCTTAGACTTGTTGCAACGTCACAACCATTCCCGGGCATATGCTAATCACTTCTGGGTTAGACATAGTTGATCAGGCTATGTCATTCCCAGACCTGACCATACATCCCCAAGCCTACTTGTGCCATTCAACAATCACAACTTTTGTTTTGTTCTAGAATGATGCTGACCTTAGTATGTATGCATGCATGTATACTTTTAACAAGAACTATTTATTTCTAAAAGTATAGTTATTTGAAAATGTTAAATCAGAGACCTTAGTCCCAATGTATTTATAGTTTGTATATCTTATGTGGTTTGATATACTTAGTTCACTATAAACAATGTTTTGATACCAATCTGTCACACCCCCAAACCAGGGATGGCGGAAACGTCCGGGGGTGGAGGACTTCATGTGTAGTATCACAACAACGAGTATAATAGTGCTCAAAGTAAATACAACCATCATAAATATAATTGAAAAAGTTACACCAAAGTATATGTTTACATGTTTCAAATCAATTACATTATGATGACAAAATGAACTGTTTGACGATTTAACGTCCCATCCTCAAAATGCTGTTGATTTCATGTTTCACTGATTTCCTAAAAATACAAGTAGTTTTGAAAAAGTGTCAACAATTAAGTTGGTGAGTTCATAAGAGTTTTGTTTGAGAAAGAAACTGTTTTCTTTGTAAAAGCAACAAAGTATGTTTCCAGAAAACCCAATATTTTCTTTGTTAAGTGTGAAGTGAATGCTTCTATGTTATGCGATAATGTACCCTAGAAGGACCCATAGATTCCTTCTATAATTGTCCAGCGTATATAAGTTATATAAAATTTAAGTTAAATAAACCGTCGAATATAGTGGGTCTGCCCTAGGTCCACAACCAAACAAGGAACAGGAGATAAGGCGGGCCCACCAATTCTAAGTCGATTGTGACTAGATTCTTATATAACTCTATCATATACACTTAGCAATTATAGTTGAAGTCTAACTATTCTAGCTATATGTAGTTTTAATAGAAATATGTTTCCAAAGAAAATCCAATATTTTCCTTAATAAAGTGATGTAGTCCTAAATCTCAGGACTGAAAATAAACAAGTATTTTTCCATACTTAAAGAAATAAAAAGTGATTTTAAATCGACATAAAACCTTTTTTAATTTGAAAGTAAAACCCGTAAATCTTATGATTTGTTAATACCACATGTGAGCTATTATAACCATGCTAAGACTAGTTCAGACGGCCTCGTAATACGACGTTCTTCAGGCGTCGCACGTTAAATGACACTTGTCACCTCAGACCTGTCGGTCTAGCTGTTGCATGCAGCTCAGGTGCGGGCTTGTCAGACCCAATATAGATCTATACACAACTATCACGCTCTCCCTACAAGAGACTTTGGTTACAATTTACAGGACTTTTGATTTTGTTACATGGATGTAATGCGAAGCGAATGTCTCACAAATTTATTCATTAACAGATTTACGTGAATTGAACTGAAAACCTTTGGTAAATGAGTTTAAAATGTAAATGATACATAAACTATACCTATTATAGTTTATCCAAAACGTTTGTAATGTAAAAGAATCTTACTGAAATGTGAATGATACATGGACTGAACTGAAAACCTTTGGTCAATGAGTTTGAAATGTAAATGATACATAAACTACACCTATTATAGTTTATCCGAAAACACATTAGTGCTATAAGTCCATAAACTATTACTATTATGTAGTATATGAAAAACCCATTTGTTTTGAGAGTAAAACCTTTCTCTTGTAGTAAAAATCCATAAACTATGCTTATTATAGCTTATTATATGTGTTCGAATGAATGAAGAATTCTTATCATGAATGACTAAATTTCAGTTTATGATGATAAACTAGCAACAATTACATTCAATATGTAGAACTTATTGTTATACACTTTGCTCAACATAATACAAAGTGTTATGAAAGTTATAAGCTGTTAACTAGTTTTTAACCGTTCTGCATTGTTTTAGAATAATCACAGAAAAATCATACGAAGTCGAAACTGAATCCGTAAATTCTGAGAGTTCATAAAATGTGTCTAGTTTATTCATAATGTTTATCATGATTTTTGGAAGTCTTTAACTTGTGTTAAAATGTTCATATTCACATACTGGTCCGAATTTGTTTCTGAAATGATAGGCAGTTTTGTAAAAATCACCATAAATCGTAGAAAAATCGTATGGAGATGTAAAAATAGTAATTTTAAAGGTATGAACCTGAACTATTTGCACCTAATACAGTTTTGAAAACTAAAATGTTTAAGTTGACCAAAACAGTCCGTGAATGGAGTTGAACTTTTCTGATGAAGGCTGTTAAATGAGTTTAGTTGTGTTCTTGGTGTTTTAACTTGTATTCCCCCCCTTAAAACTTAAGAAAAACATGAAAAGATAGGGGTATGAACTCACCTTATGTGTTCTTAGAGGATGGATGTTGGAGAAGAGAAGTGTTCAACTCAAGAACACTTAGAAGATGCCTTGATGAATCGAGAACCTAACATGAAGGTGACGATGTTTGTGTAAGATTCCTATCATTTTGAGTAGAAGGGTGTGTAATAATCATAAGAAGAATGGATTATACTTACCAAGAGTGGAAGAAAGCTTGATGATCAGCCTTGGAAGTCACGAAATTGAGAGAGAATGGTGAGAGAATTTGGAGTGTGATCCTTGGAGGAAAAATGAGAGAATGAAGGAAGTGTGAGGAGAGAGGGTGGGTTGTCCAGCTCTTAGGACATGGGAATGGCCGGAGATTGATGGAAAAGTACAAGGAAGTGACTAGGTATGGTGGGGAGGACAATGGCTGGTCATGGAGTGGGTATGGGTGGTTGCTTGTGTCATAAACTAAAGTAAAGTCAACACTCTACCTCAAGATCTTACTTATTAGATTTTATTCTTATATAATGTTTTCCCTAAAAATATGTTGAATTTATGAATATATGGGGTCTTATATGTCAAAATATAAGTTTGGGTGAAAATCTCTCGTTAAAATAATTAAAAACGGGCTTAAAACGGAGTCGTGGTCGAAAACCGGGTGGAAAGTGGCAAATCCGAAGTCAGGAGGGTGATTCCGGTCTTAACAGCCTTAGGTCTGAAGTGGGGTTTGGTCGCTGAAGTGGATCCGAAGGGAAAATGGACTGCGGTCCGAGCAGGTACCGCAGGCGGCTCGTCAGGAGGAGTTCGGATGCGGCGCTCCAAGTCCGATGGTTGCGGTCCGATGGCTGCGGTCCGATGGCTGCGGCTGGATGGCTGCGGCTTGACGGCTGCGGCTACTCAAGGAGACTCCGGTCTGGGTTCTTGGGCTTCGGCTCAAGGAGGGTTTGGTCCCTATAGAGGGACTTCAGCCCTAAGAGGCTATTTTCCAAGGTATCACCCCGTTTCGAATGGTTTTTCACCAAGTCAAGTGTCGGGATGCCCCAAATGATTATGAAAAGATCAAAAGAGGTTTTGAGAGAGATTTGGGAGGGATTTCATATTCTTGGAGAGATTTCTCATACAGAGAGAGATTTGGGAGAGATTTCACATTCTTGGAGAGATTTCTCATACAGAGAGAGATTTGGGAGAGATTTCACATTCTTGGAGAGATTTCTCATACAGAGAGAGATTTGGGAGAGATTTCACATTCTTAGAGAGATTTCTCATACAGAGAGAGATTTGGGAGAGATTTCACATTCTTGGAGAGATTTCTCATACAGAGAGAGATTTGGTAGAGATTTCACATTCTTGGAGAGATTTCTCATATAGAGAGAGATTTGGGAGAGATTTCACATTCTTGGAGAGATTTCTCATACAGGGAGAGATTTGGGAGAGATTTCACATTCTTGGAGAGATTCCTCCTACTTAGAGAGTTTTGGGAGAGTTAGAATGGAAGAGATTGGGAGAGACTTCTTTTGTGACCTTTTTGAGTGTTTGGCTCCGTAGTTCAAGGTTTGTAAACCTCGTTAAGTCTTGTTATGATTGTTATATGCCCCCGAGGGTTAAGGAATAATGTTTTATCGAGTAGTTTCATCACTTGCCCTGATTAGGGTTTAGAGTTTCCGAACACGTGAAAACTCTAAGTGATACTTTGTATTAAGATTGTGAGTTGTTCGGTAAGAAACATAATGGAAACCCTAATATACAAGGGTTAGATGAGTTGACCGGTTTGACTTGTTGACTTTGACTTGGCCAAAAATTGACGGTTGTCACACTTTGTCTGCTAATTCTCAATTTATTTTTAAAGTTATATTTTTAACATGCTTAGCCTGTTAAAGTCCGTGTAAAAATAATAACTCTTCCATACGACTAATGTTCTCGACTATCTTTATATTGACGGACTCCTAATCACGAGATCTTAAACTCTCATTTAGATTGTTTTTTTTCAAACAATCAACCGATTTTATTTTCGATTTTTGTGCTAACACGGCTGTACTAAAACTTCGAAAAATCATAATTTCTTCATATGAAGTCACATTTGGACGTTCTCTATAGACATGTTCTCGGTTTTACGATTACTACGACTTTCATTTAGATTGATTAGGCTAACAAGCAACCTATCTAAAATTCACTTTTCACGAAGCGCAGAGTCGTGTCGGTTTAATCGCGAAACTTCGAAGAAACATAATTACTTCATAGTTCATACGAAGCCGGATTTCAGAGTTTGTTATATATACAGAATCCTTGTTACACCTACTACAACATTGGATAAGATTATTTATCCTAAACAACCTTCCAAAAAAATGTCGTTTTATTGCTTATCCATAAATTCCCGAATGAAAAACATATAATATGTAGTCTGCAACACGTAAGACTAGCAATCTCCCTATTTAAGGGCTCAAATTATAATAATCATTATTTACTATATCTTAATTCTTTAGCCCGAAGTTGCGGACGTTATATATATATATATATATATATATATATATATATATATATATATATATATATATATATATATATATATATATATATATATATATATATATATATTTGTTCAAGTCATTTTATAAATTTAAAACCTTTTATTTATATATATATATATATATATATATATATATATATATATATATATATATATATATATATATAAATAAAAGGTTTTAAATTTATAAAATGACTTGAACAAAACTAGGGACTAACATATAATTGAGCAGCGTACTCAATCGAATGACAATATAGCTAAGACAAGAATAGGTTGTCGAATATTAGGGGAATGGATATGATTATATGTTAGAAAATATTAGTTAACTAAAACGATAAAATTAAATTGGGGACTTGTTTAAATTGAATTAAACTTAAATCAAACTATCAAACGAGAGTAAAAGAATTTTTTGTTAAACAGTATTAAGAAGTACTTTCGCTTAGATTCGAATCCCCTTCTTTTTCTTATGGTTGATTAACAAGAGTAGTTACTACAATGATCATGCAATGAACTAACTTTATAACTAATTATATATTTAAATTATGAGAGATTAAATCTAATAATAAACTACTTGCTTAGAAAGATGATCTAAAAGCACTCTTACATGTTTTAGCATGTAAATACTATTACCTTACCATATATTTGTTCAATCACTTGTCCTACCAATTTTTTACCATAAATTGGTTAAGATTAAAGTTCATACAATCAAATTGATCATCTAAATTATATAAGCTCAACCAAAGATAATAATAATTAAAACTTAAACACATAATGATTGTCGATTAAACAGAGATAATATATAATAAACTAATAAATATGATTTTATTAATCAAACCATAAAGTCAAAAGACTTCATCTACATCTAAGCATAAGTAAATGATTATTAACTTGTAATCCTAACTAGAACAATAAACGAAATCATAAGAGAATACATAATGCAAACCGAATGATCAATCTAATAGTTTTGTGCTTTGATCTTCTAATGCTTGCTCCAAACGTGTTGCTCAGCTTCCGAAAGTATTTTGACTTTAGAAAAACCATAACTTGACTTTTCTCTCAAGTTGGCACCCATTTAGAACTGAGGAAAGGATATATTTAGATCTGATTGAAATCGTTGCATTTGTGTCGTGTATAGTATAGGTTGCGTCGTGGATTGTCGTGTATCATTACCTAAATCAAACTCTTAAGCTTGGTTGTGACGAGTAATTATCTCTGTATGTGTCGTGTCTTCAGTGGATTTTGGTAGCTTCTAAATTTTCATTCTTATCAACTCCAATTTCTTTACTATTTTTTCCATCACACGAATTTATCTGCAAAATTTAAACTTTAAGCATTATCGGTATCATTTATCTTCAAATATATAAATTTAGCTATATTATTATGTATATATAGTCATATCAGATGTTAACATTGATTAAACCATTTAATTTCATTTCAATGGTGAATCATCACTAGAATCACCAATTACTCAAACAATATTCATAGAACTATAAAATCATCATAATGATCAATAAAAAATGAACTCTTCATTTAATTCCATTCTAGAATGCTAGATTGAACTCAAAACCACTTCAAGTAATAAAGTAAAACTCCTTCAAGTTTAAGTACAACTCAAACATTAAATTAAATTAGGGTTCTAAATCCCTGCATTCCATCATTGAAGACGAAATCAGACATTCTATGGGTAGAATTGTGAGATATTGATGTTCTAGAGTATGGTGCAAGCATAAAAGGCGCATTTAAATCATAAATGAATCATCAATTTTGATTTTATGAAGGCTAGGGTTGTAGTACCCAAAAAAATATCCATCAAACTTTAATCAAACAACTATGGGGAATTGTTGATGAAGTGTTATTCTAGAGATGAGCTAGAAATTAGAAACTCAAATGAATCACTTAGAATGACATGAAAATCATATTTGACTTCAACATCAAACCCTTGACATGAAGATAGATAGGTCTAGATAGAGATTATACCTCTAAGGCTAAGAGATTATGAGAAATAATGGCTAGATCTTCAACACTTCAACAACAAGCTTCAAATCACTAATGGGAGAATGAAATCGCCTTTTCTAAGCTTTATTCTCTCCTCTGGAATGTTTGAATGAAATGGGAGATGAGGGAAGAAATAACTACCTTATATACTAAGGTAAATTCCACTACAACCCCTTAAGTTCTTTATTTAAACATATTGGCCACTACATTACTACTAAACTGACAAACAACTTTTA